>NC_090925.1:650922402-652346660 GCF_040938575.1 Ambystoma mexicanum
ATTGATTGCACTAATTGGCATATGCATACTGCTCTGGTGTCTCATATCAAAGTGTTGCTAGACCCTTGGGCCCTACTTGACCATGGATCATTTACCAGCACATCCTGGAATCCAGACTTCCCAAACCAAAAACAATACAAACTGGCCTGTATTGAGATGTGATGCTAATCCCTAGTCCAGTTGATGTGGCCCCTTTTGGGACAAGAGGGGGGCCGTAGAAAGGACATCACCCACATGTGGACCCCTAACAGCCTTCACTTGTGTTTCACATATATGTCACTTGAGTTTACTGTGGGTTTTCTGTATTTTTCATTTTACTAATGTATTGCATGACTTTTCATTTTTGCCAAATGTATTCTTCATCTTGCAGTGTATGTAACTGTATATTTTCTTTTCCCTGCCTATGAATCTACACTGACTTCCGCCTGACTACAGTGTCTGTGCTTATGTTTATTTTACCAGTAAGTGCATGTTTCCCTGTATTTTTTTTCTGTTTATGACAAAGCCCTGAATGCATTTCCTATGCTTCTGGTTTATTTTTGAAAGTGCATGCGTGTTCCCCTTTGTTTGTATTTTGTCCATTACAGAAGCGTGGTCACTATAGCCTGAACATGAGTGCCTTTTTGTGACTTCATGCCAGAGCTGTATTTGGTTTCTGCATTGACACACCACTGTACTTGATTTCAACATTTCCTGCTCTCTGTGTTGTGTACTTCTACTTTATAATCTTTATAGTTTGCTTGTCTCCTGGCACACTGGTCATTGCCTGCCTTTTACACTGTGTTCCTGCACTGTATGGATAGCAGACATTGTGCCTCATTACGACCATGGCGGTAAGGGTATTACGCTGGCGTAGTGCATGGCGTACATTTCCGCCGTACTACGAGGTCCCTTACCGCCATGGCGATTTTAACGCCTGCTTTTTGCAGGCGGTAAAATCCATGGCGGTAAGGGGCATTGGAGTTAATTACGCCACCGTAACTTACGGTGGCGTAATTAACGCCTTCCCCACTCCCATTATACCCTATGGGGCAAGAATGGGAATGGGGAAGGGTAAAATGGGGATTGGGGAATTACCGCCCCGCCAAGGTCGGCATGGGGCGGTAAGTCCGCCAACCACCATGGCGGAGTTGGCAGTTTAGCGCCATGGACCATGGTGCTAATAGCACCATGGTACTCCGCCATGGTCGTAATGAGGCCCATTGTGTCTTTAGTGTGTTTATGTGTGCCCTGCATTTCTAAGTGTACCCATCTTCAGTTCCTGCTCTTATGTGTAGTCTTATGTTCTTCCACTCTGTGTCCCCTGCACTGTGTGTATCTGTCTATGTAAGTATGTGTATATGTGGAGAGTTGTGGAACTCCAGCCATGCTCCTGTCCAGACAAAGGGACTCCATTCCCTCCAAAACCCGGTCACCCCCTGAAAACTAAACCTGTTCCCTGCCAAGACAACAGCTGCCAGCTTTACAGTCAGTGTAATCTACAACCTATGGCTGGTCCTTTAATCTCTTCCTAAGTAAATCCTCCCCTCCTACCAAGTACCAATAATCTAACAATCTGGCATACCCTTTTCATCTATTGTCCCTGCCCTTGCTTGCCCACTTCTCCCACACCCTGTGATTTCCCTCTCCCTTCCTGTCACGAAGCCTACTTGGGTCATTGGAACAGCCCAGAAACCAGTTACCCCTGTTGTGTTCATCATAGGGCTGGGTGTGTCCTGAAAGCTAAACCTGTTCCCAGCCCAGGTAGCAGGTGCCAGCTTTACAACCAGTGTAATCTCCAGCCTAGGGCTGGCCATTTCCCTGAGAACTGCCTCACCTGCCCATTAAAGCAATCTAACAATCTGGCATACCCCTTTCATCTATTGTCCCTGCCCGTGTTTGCCCACTTGGCCTTCACAATATGATTTCCATCCCCCCTACCTGTCACCAAACCTCCTTGGGCCCTGGGAATAGCCCAAAAACAGTTATACCTATTGTGTTCATCATGGTGGTTGGAGTGGGTGGGCTCTTGGGGGAGGAGCAACAGCCTCATAAGTGTGTGGAGAGAGGGAATCAGCAATCTTTTTGGTTGCTGGAAGGGGTGTGCTGAATGTGTTGGCAGGTGCAGAGAAGCTGTGGAGGCCTTTTAGCAGGTATAGTTCTCCCTGTCTGCCCTTTGGTTTCTCGAGCTTGCTCTCCTCCTGTTCCCCTTTGTCGCCCAACCTGCTCTATTTTTCCACCAGTCATCCTCCCATCTGCCTCTGCTTTTGCCCCTGTTCTTCCCTCTCTCTTTCTCTCGTCCTCTCTCTCTTTCTCTTTCTTTCTTTCTTTCTTTCTTTCTTTCTTTGTTTCTTTCTTTCTTTCTTTCTTTCTTTCTTTCTTTCTCTCTCTCTTTCTCTTTCTTTCTCCCTGTCTCCCTCTCTGTGTCCTTTCTGTCTGTTTCTCTTTCTCTCTTCTCATTCTCTCTCGCTTTCTTTTCTTTCTTTTTACTGTCTCCCCTTCCCGTATCTCTTTCATCCTCTCTCCTCCTTCCCAACAGCCTCGCCACTAGGCTTTTCACTCTCCAACACTTCCCTTCTTCCCTTGGTGTCCCTTCCCCATCCACTGCATGACAGGGTACTCGGCCCCTGGGTCCCCTGAATATGGGTGTGTCTCGCCTGTATGCCTGTATGCCTGCCGTTGATGCTTCACCTTGTGCCCGCAGCCCAGTACAGAGCATCTGTGTGCAGTGTGCCTAACGTACTCTGCTGGCAATAGGTCTACCTCTCTGCCAGTAATACATCAGTCCCTGATTTCTGCCCTGACAAAGACTTTGGTGCATTCATTGGTGTTTCCACTCTTCGATGCAGCCTGCCTGTTATTGCCAGAGGAGGGACCCAGTACACCTGCATACACAACATAACCTCACCGGGTCTGCTAAGCCCAAAACTGTGGTTCTGCTGGGGTCTACCACTCAGCCTTTTTCATTATGGCCTGCCTTCCTAGTCCACACAAACCTCCATGCAAATTCATGGACTCTGTATAACTCTCCATCCGTGAGTGAGTGAGTGTCTCCCCCAGAATGAATGGGTTTGAACTAGAGTAGAAACCACTTCCCTTTGAGGTGTGCAAAATTTCGCTAATTTAATTGGTCAATGCATGTGATTGGAAAGTATACCAAAAGTGACATCTCACTAAACCAACCCCTCTATTGTAATTTTGCATATTAATGAGGAGAGCAGTCAAAAGACTAACTTCTAAAACTGACATGCTTCCATTTGATGTGATCTCATTTTAGAGATTTCTACATTAATCAATTGCTTAAACATCATATTCCTCCTATGTCCCTAATCAGTTCATTAGATTGATCTTACTTAGGCAAATCAAATAATGCAATTTTCATTTCAGTACAACGCATGGGGAATGAGTTACAGATTTTACACTTTTACTCACTAATACTTTTATGCAACAAAAAAAATGTCCATCTCAAAGTAACAGCCTCCTCGGCAAGGCCATATAAATCTGTGAAACACATCATGTCGACATTCATCTAATTTACATAATGAAGATAATGTCAAAAAATTGGTTTACATCCACCTGTTAGAGACGTTCAAGCTGAACATATTAAGTGATAATGATTCCTAATGTAATTTCAATGGTGCATTTTTTTCTGATTCGCAGAATATCACATGACATGGGAGGCATCTATTTTCAATGAAGTGAAAGTAGAGAGATTTAGATAGGCAGGTCTGCTCTAATCTATAATGGATTTAAACAAATGAAAGCCTTATCCTGGACCCTATAAATGTATTCAATCCATGGTGCATATGCACTCTTGGTAAACAAAATGTATATACGCTGATGTATGTATGTCACAAAAGTCCAAATTCATGTAAAGAGGCATAGAAAAAGGATGTGACCCTGGAATTGATTATTTTTCATTGAAGTTTAACATTCATAGATGCATCATATTTAAACTGATTCAATGATTTCTGTTTTTTTTAAAAAAGACCTTCCGTGAAACCCTGTGACTTTCTTGTCCTGAAAGGCGAGGGGGGTTGCAGGTATCAAAATTGTTCAATTGGGAGTTCCAGGTTCATTAAAAGAACTTGATAAAATAAACGAAAATTGTGCATGCCTTTTTTTCAAGCGGGTAGGAAACTACTCTGAATTAGATGTTGCCCAGTTAAAACATCCTCCAAGATGCTTTAGTAATATCTGTTGGTATTACACAATTCAGTAGTACCCAATTTATGGACTTTGGAAATGAGGAAGAAATGAACAGCAGTTCACACAAAGATTTCCTCAATGATTTTTGAACTCATTGAGCTATCTTACAGGCTCTGGATAACCTTAGTTGGTGACAGTATTTGGCTGATTAATAGTGTTTTGTAATATGAGTCAAACCATATTATCAAGAACCATGTGTTCAAAAAGATCCAATACAGGTGTCTTTGTCCGCATGATTGGCTGTTTGAAGCTTTAATGTTGTTACTGCAACATATGGAGGGTAAGGTAAATCGAATGCCCCCACTCCCATTCCATTGATTCTGACTCTGAGCAAGTCTGTTGACATTTATCTGGACTGCATTGTGAAGTGTCTTCCAGAGGGCCGCCATCTTTAGGTGCCAACATCCTTATCAGCTCGGATAAATTATATACCTCTTCCTTTCCAGTTGAGGGAACTGCTTTGTTGTCCTGCACCATGCACATCCTGGAACCCACAGTGATCCAGAAGGCGTTTCTGCTGCAAGCCAAAAGCATACTACTGCCCCTGCTCCTTCCTACTTGAATATTTTACCTTTGTCATCATCATCATCTGAAGTTTCTTCAGGACACAGTTAGTCTATCATTCCAGCATTGGGGTTGTACAGAGTGAGTAACAGCCATCCAATCCCCATGGTGTCCTACTGACTCCCAAAATGTGTATTTACACCTTACCGCTACTCACAATCCCATGATGAGTCCAAAGGGTCCAAGTGGTGGTAGCCAACACCGATTTTGGTGGTATTTCAGTGGATATACCACCAAATTACTGCCAAACTCGTAATGAGGAATTAGTCCCAACAATAAGCTTCCTCCAAAGTGTATGAACATCATTTTATATTGTAATTTATATTGTAATGTGGCTAGCAGACAAGACAAATAGTGTGTCCAAATGAGTTGTAATGTAATAGCTTAACATGAATTTGAAGAGGGAATATCAAAAAAATCATAAATCAAATAATACAAATATCATGCATTGATCCACAGGTGAATAATGCTGATCCTGCAAATATAAATTATTAGACGACAAAACTAAAGTTTGTGAAACCTGCCTGGCTCCTGTATACTTTAGTGTTGTTGGTACTCGTGCACAGAAGGAGAACAGATCTAATATTGTTGACTCATTTCTGCCTTAACACTAGGATCA
The DNA here is from genome assembly GCF_040938575.1 of Ambystoma mexicanum. Lineage (NCBI taxonomy): Eukaryota > Metazoa > Chordata > Amphibia > Caudata > Ambystomatidae > Ambystoma > Ambystoma mexicanum. The sequence continues at coordinate 650,927,774 of NC_090925.1, forward strand.
GCCATCTTGAATATTCTTTTCTGTTCTAGTTGCTCAGATTTCCGTGGCCTAGGATAGAAGATGAGAGCTAGAGGCGTCTCTGAGAATGTCAAGGTACAAGTTGCCATCCTACTTTGAGCAGAACCCATGCTCCTACACCTAATCAGCCACAGAAGACACAGATTGTGTAATGCTCACCTGTACTGTCGGTACTCCAGGGGCGCTGTGGAAGTCTCCATCACTCCTACTTAGATCCCAATGGTTATACTGGTAGAGCGCAAGAGTGATCAAAGTGCAAGAAGTAGGGTTGTGTCACTCTACCATTCCCCTGTCGTCTAGTTGGTATGGTAGGAGTCATTCATGCAGGGAAAGAGAAGGGTTTGAACTCTTGATCTGCAGTTATTGTGCATTTGGTTATAAACAACAAACCTTTTGCACAGTTTATAAGCAATACAATTACATATATTCATCACAATTTCAAGAACAATGATCAATTATTGATTATAAAACGATCATACCATTAATGAATTGTTTAAAATTGCTAATACAAAAGATAAGAACAAAGTTAAAATGTACACAATTAAAATATATTTCATTAAATGTCAAGTTGACATGAACAGAATACTTAATATTAAGAAGAAAAAAATCATATATTCCCTAAAATAGTGGTATTTGGTGAAGGGCTTCCTTCCACACATGATACGCAGCCTCTGTGATAACCATAGACTCAGCCCCATATTTTGAACACCAGAACTGGTTAGTCTCAATAAAATCAGCCTTGGTGACAAATCGTGAAAAACTGTTTCGATAACAAGGTTTCAAATCAGGGCACTGTGTTAACAAATGTTGTGCTGTTTCTATGGTCAAGTTGCACATTGGACAAAGCCTCTCTTTTCAAGCTAAGTTAATTCAATGACCAGTATGCTCAAACCTAGGTAAGATGTTGAATCGCAGATAAAAAATAAAAATACGTAAAAGTAGAGAGCAAAATTTGGTTAGATATGGGGAATGTAGATTGCACCGGAAAACTTGGGTACAATACACTACATATCGTTACTTTTTACCTAAAAGATCAATATTAGAAATAATGTCATAAATTCTTATTTTTTAGCATGACTAGCTCATTAGGCGCCTGCACCAAATCATTGAGAGCGATATCAACACAGCTACACCGACCCCTCAGCTAAATTCCGCAACTGCGAAGCAAGTGAGTATTTCATATACCCGACAGGGTTCCAGCAGGTAGTTGAACCTGTCTGGACTTTGATTGTGATCTGCAAAGATTTTCTGCATAGTAAAGCCTCGGATGAAGAGCATGCTTATGCTTGAAACACGTGTCAGGCTGAATCATCTGCATGATAAATATCATATGCAACTGAAGCATATCAGAATCTAAACAATTGGCGCTGAGTGACTGGACTCTTGTCATTCCTAAATAGAGTGTGCCACTAGCTTTGCCACTAAAGGCACACATTATCAAATGTAAAGCACTACTGTTGTGTTAAGTGTTATGGCTTTTACGACTTCCTGTCTGAAATGAGGACAGTAATCCTTTAGTCGTAGCCCACTGTGAATGTTTTAGCAATGCGGTTGCAATTATCTTTTGACTAATATCTAGCATTGGCAAAAGTCTATAATCCAGAGGATTCGCACAAGAGCCCTTTTTAAGACAGGTATCAACACTGTTTTTTTCAACGGAGTAGAGGAACTCAATGTCTCCATAGCTTCCCACACCAGTGCGACATTGTGTTTCGTAAGAAACAAACTCTAGAGAATCCGGTCATGGGGGGTCCTAAGGTTGATAGCCACTATAAAGTGCCTCATCACAAGGAGTATCAATACTGACTCATGCCAGCTCATTGGGATAATGACAGAGAATAGGATTTTATTATACAGTTGCTCTAGAACATAGGCCCAAATGGGAGGATTTTCCCTAAATACGACATTGGCCAATAGGTCAAGGCCTGGAGCACAGAAGCTATTTAGAGAATGAATAATCAAAATAATATCATCCCTACTAAACCAAGCTAGGAAACGCGTCCTTACTGCATAGGGAATGGCTATGATCTGTAGGCAAGCAGGATCGAAATAAAGGTTCCCAATAGCTGCAGACCATTCAGATTCACTAATCAGAGTTAGTTCCAGCTTAGTCTGGCCATTAACAAAATGTCTGGCCATAGCCAGAACTTCTTTTTGTCGTTGCTTTTCAGAAGACCAAAGGGGAATTTCCAAGCTGCATAAGAGGAAGTAAATGTATGATTTCTAAACTAGTTCTCATGATAAGTGGAGGTCTGAGTAAGAAATTTCTTTTTCTCACACCACGTGTACTTAGGATTGTTCCTGATAATGGTAATTTAGTTTTCGATAAGTGTGCTTAGTGTGATGTATGTCAATATCAAAAAAGCTAGCAAGTTTAGTTGGATCCACAGAGACCCCATGGTCCAAATGCAGCAACTTTCGCAAGAACGTCATTAAACACGAGATATCCCAATAATTCTTCTCAAGCCACCACAGAATAGCAGCTGAGAAAAACTGCAAATATTGGAGACATTCTTCCGACTTCATACAATGCAATTTCCATGGACACTAGATGTAACGTGAAGGTTAATGCGATTTACATAACGTGGGGCTAAAAGCTTGTAGTAACAAGATAGTAGTGCGCGTTCACTGAGCGTGATGAATGCGGCAGATAGCATACCACATTGATCCCAAGAATTTCTGTCCATAAAGATATAATCAAGACAGGAAAAGCTGTTCCCATTGGTGTAAGTGTGGAGTGTTGTTTCTCTATTGCTACGTTTATTGTTAAGGCATACCAAATCATAAATATTGGCGAGTTTGGTCCAAGCTAAATCTCCCATAGACGACCAATGTTTATTATCCCACCATGTGGCATCATTAAAGTCATCTAGGGACAACGGAATAGCCCAGAAGAATTCTGAGGCATTTAGATCACCAGCAATTACAAGGTTACCATCAGGATAAGATTCAAACCATTTAGGAGGAATCTTTTCTATTATGTGGACAATTCTAGTTACAGCCGCCCGCCCCAGGGGGAGGTAAATGCTAATAATACAAATCTTAATAGATGGAATCAAAGGATCACTAAGGATTGGCGTCATAACAAAAGGAGTAACAATATCAGCACAAAAAGTTTTTAAACTAAATTTGGACTGGGCTCCAATCATAAGACCTCCCATCAGTTGGCCTCTGCTTCCACTGGTAGCAGGGCAATGGAGGATGTTAAATCCGTCAATGTTGAAGACTTCAATGGCCCATGTTTCATGCAAAATAAATATGTTGCTAGCTTTAATTTGTGCGATGCCCTGTGGATGTGCCAGGTAAGAGGGGAAACCGCGAGTGTTCCAGCAAATCTACTTGATAGTGTCAAAGTTGCTGTGCTGTTAATAGCTTTCCAGATCCCAGTAATTGTTATCTACGCTGCCCATGATGTTATCATGAGTGTTGACAGATGCTGACTGCAAAGCACGCCTCCTGATCAGATGCTGCCCAATGGGATTTAAAGCCTTGTTTCCCCGAGTGTGAGGGTGAGCAACCAAACTTGCAGATACCCCAGCAGGTTGCTTGCAGGAGACAGTAAGCTTAAATCCTAGTTTTAACAGAGTTCCAGCACATGTGCTTAGCAAAGACACCACTGTCGGGGAAGCAAATTCAATTAAGACCCAATTAGAAACACCATCTCATTTAGGCAGTTCAATAAGCCTACAATAAGCTTCCGCCAAAGTGAATGAACATCATTGTATATAGTAATCTAGCTAGCAGACAACACAAAAGGAATAGTGTGTCCAAATAAGTTGCCATGTTTAAAGGTACACATACATCATTGCCTTAAATGAAAAGCAGCCACATATAATATCTTAAAGTGAATTTGTAGAGGGAATATCAAATATATCATAAATCAAATGATACAAATATAATGCATTGATCCACAGGCGAATAATACTGATTCTGCAATATAAATGAATAGGCTGACAAAACTGATGCTAACGAGGGTGTATGCTCTTCATCAATGCCTTTAAGCGAGTTCCCAGAAGGCATTCCCTACATTCTGGAGACTACAACATACTTTTACAATTACCAAAAAGTACAATAAAATAGCATTACACAACGAAGTACAGTAACAACAAGGTTTTATCAAAACCTTTCTCCCAACATTAATAGACTGAGGTTAACAGTGGAAAACACAAGTAGCTCCTTCTGAACTATTTAAAATTTTAATTAGCTGCAGCATTTTCATCTAACCATAGCAAGAATGATCATTATTCAGGTTGCTAAGATTTCTTTAGTACAAGCTCCACGCTAGAAATAAAAATGATTCCACACAAATTGCACAACAGTGTTGTTGGCAATATAAATCAATAGACTACAAAACTAAAGTTTGTGAAACCTGCCTGGCTCCTGCATACTTGTAACGCTCACCTGATTCTCGCAGAGGCGCCGGTCTTGACTGGGCGACTACCGTATCTTCAAAGGTGATGTGCAGCACCCGGTTGGCTCTTTGGGCTGGACCTCTGTGCACTGTATGCCTGACGTGTAGAGTAAGATGTCTGCAGATAGAAAATATGGGGGTTAATGAACTGGGGTTATTGGGGTGTCCCTATCTCTTTCCTCTTCTCCTCTCCTGTAGACCCCCAAAGGTTAACGCTCTCACCTTAGGTAAGTGAATGCCGAGCTCTCCATCTGCCTCGGGGCAGGGTGCTGTAACCAGTTTCCTCACTGGATAGGTAGCGCAGGCCTCTTGACTTCAGAGGACTGCTGTCCGTCGTTTACTGCACGAACGGTAAGTTTCGAGTAACTCAAATGTCTTTAAAGTCTTTAATAATGATGTCTCTTGTTTTGCAGGGTTCCGGCGATGGCGGATGACGGGCTGAAGTGAGTTGAAGATGGAGCCCGTGTGAGGAATAGAAGCGCCTGGAAGCACGTAAGTAAGCGCTTGTTGCCAGCTTCACGATGCGCTCTAACTGTCTTTTTATTTTGCAGGTACAAGTTCGGAGCGGCTGCAGGGTGCCGGAATACCCACTGGGTTAGATGTGGAAAGGAGTATTGGCACGTGAGTATTAAAGTTCCCCAATGTCTTTAAACGCACCTTGTTTTGTCTTTCAGATGCGGGATGCAGCGCCGACGGCCTCCGGAGCGTGCGAAGAGTTGGTAAGCTTTTGTCTTTCAGATGCCGGAATGCAGTGTGAAGACCTCCGGAGCGCACGAAGAGTAGGTAAGCCTTTGCCTTTCAGATGCCGGAATGCTAACCTGTTCTTTCTTGTCTTTATAGGTGTTGCTGAAGACTGGATTCAGGATGGTAAGCCTTTTCCTTTCAGATGCCGGAATGCTAACCTGTTCTTTCTTGTCTTTATAGGTGTTGCTGAAGACTGGATTCAGGATGGTAAGCCTTTTTCCTTAGGCCCAGGACCGGATGCAGAAGACACGATGAGCGTTCTGCTGCAGAGGGTGCAGAATAACGCAAAGCAAGATTCATCCACCGGGTGTGGTTTAAATAGCCTCCTGTAGTGCTTAGGTGTCTCCTTCCACAGCCACGCCTAGGTAAGAAAAGAGTTCCTGGTAAGAAAAGAGTTCCTGCCTTCCAGAAGAGTTCCAGTGTTCTGAATCTAGGGAGTGGCTCCAGCCCCACCCAACAGGAAAAGTAGTTCCAAACAGAAGAGGATCAGAGGCTCAACTGGCAGGCAAGTAAGCAGCATGGTCTGCTGCAGGTAAATCCACCCAAGCATTATGAGCCCGGCGCTTCCAGCGCTGGGACTGGGCATATTTATGAGCCTGGTGCCACTGGCGCCAGGACTGGGTCCAAAAGGTCCCAATTGGGACTGGTTGGCACTCGGAACCTGGGTTATGGATCTGCTTCCAAGGGAGTTGGGAAAACCCTGACCTTTTGGAAGCAGAGATCATGACAGTACCCCCCCTCAAGGCCCCTCCCAAACCGGGCTTCTCCGGGGGTTTTGGCTTGTCAGGAAATGTTCGGTGAAATCTTTTGATTAGGCGAGGAGCGTGGACATATTCAGCAGGTTCCCAGGATCTCTCTTGGGGGCCGTAGCCTTTCCAGTCAATTAGGTAGAATAGTTTAGATTTGGAGATCTTGGAGTCCAGAATGCTTTTGACTTCAAACTCGAGTTCTCCATCAACTAGGATAGGTTTTGGAGATTTGGTTAGTCAGGTTTGAGGTTGCACGGGTTTTAATAGAGAGACGTGGAAGACCGGATGTATCTTCATGTGCGGGGGCAAGTCCAACTTGACCGCTACTGGATTTACTATGGTAGTGATGGAATAGGGACCAAGGTATCTTGGGTTGAATGTGCGTGGCCCTTTTAGAGATAAATATTTGGTGGATAACCAGACTTGATCCCCTACTTGATAGTGAGGGGCTTCCTTCCGATGTTGATCTGCTCCTTTCTTGTATTGTTCTTTAGCCCTTTGAAGGTGAGAAACAGCTTCCTTAAAGGCTTGGGTGATTGTAGAATGCAGGTAGTCTACTGCTGGTGTTTCAAGATCTTGGAGGGGATCCAACTCCGAGGTTCGAGGGTGACTGCCGTACAAAAGAAAAAACGGGGTTTTCCCAGTTCCCGAATGGACAGAGTTATTGTAGGCATATTCGGCTATCCAAAGGATATCTTTCCAAGTTTTTTCAGTTTGTTGCAGCATGCAGCGTAAATACTGTTCCAGAGTTTGATTGGTCCTCTCGGTTTGTCCATCGGTCTGAGGGTGGTGACTGGTCGATAGTCTCACATCAATTTGAGTCGACCGACAGCAACTTCGCCAAAAATGAGAAATAAATTGACTACCTCGATCCGAAATTAGAACCGAAGGAAAACCGTGCAGTCGGACGATGTTTTCGAGAAATTCTCGGGCCAGAGTTGCTGCTGTTGGCAAGCCTTTGAGCGGAATGAAATGCGCCATCTTGGAGAATAAGTCCACGATTACTAGAATCGTATTGTATCCGGAGCATGGAGGTAGATCGTGATGAAGTCCATAGAAAGCGTATGCCAAGGGCGAGGTGGGATGTCAATAGGGCGTAAGAGGCCTGCTGGTCTTTCCTTTTGACTCTTGTTTTGGGCGCATACTCCACAGGACATTATAAAGTCTCTGATATCTTTTTTCCAAGACGGCCACCAGAAGTAGCGCTTGATCTTTTCTGAGGTCTTGGCTATACCGGGATGACCTTCCATTAAAGAGTCGTGATAACAAGAGATTACTTTTTTCTGTAAATCTGTGCTGGGTAGGTATAATCGTTCTTGGAAATACAATAAGTTGTCCTTTACTGCAAAGTCCTTTCCCTGCAGATGCCAATTCTGTATGTCTGCTGGAGTTACAAGTTGCCTGGCTTTATCCTTAACTTCCTCTATGGATTCTGTGGCGATTACACCCAGAATTCTTTGTTCGGGAATGATTGGTACAGGTTTTGGGTTAATCAAGTGTTCTTCCACTCCCATCCGAGAAAGGGCATCAGCTTTACCGTTCTTTGTACCAGGTCGATAGGTAATTATGAAGTCAAACTCGGCAAAGAATAATGCCCAACGGAGTTGTCTAGAAGATTGGGCTTTTGCGGTTTTCAAATATTGCAGGTTTCGGTGATCCTTAATCACAGTAACGGTGTGTCGGGCCCCCAGCAGATAATGCCGCCAAGCCTTAAAGGCAGACTTGATAGCCAGAAGTTCCTTGTCAGTAATCGTGTAATTGATTTCAGGAGGCGAGAATTTGCGGGACCAAAATGCCACGGGATGCAACTGATTGGTTACCGGGTCCTTTTGTGATAGAACTGCCCCCATGGCAAGGCTTGAAGCATCAGTTTCCACGATGTAGGGGAGTTCGTGGCGAGGGTGTTTTAAGATTGGTGCAGAGATAAATTTAGTCTTCAAATCCTGGAAAGCTTGTTCCGCCTCGGTAGACCATTCAAAACGTTTGTTTTTCTTTAACAAGGCAGTGATGGGCTGGACTATTCGAGAGAACTCGGGGATAAACCTGCGGTAAAAGTTAGCGAAGCCTAACATGCTTTGCACACCTTTTACGGAGGATGGTGATGGCCATTTGAGAACTGCATCGACCTTCTTTGAATCCATACGCACTCCGCCAGGTGATAATATGAATCCCAAGAATTCAACTTCAGTCACGTTGAAAACACATTTTTCCAACTTAGCGAAAAGTTTGTGTTGACGCAATCTTTCGAGAACCATTTTCACGTGTTTCCGATGTTCAGATTCCGATGAAGAATAAACGAGAATGTCGTCAATGTAAACAACAACACACACATCTATGAGTTCTCTGAGGACATCGTTCATAAAATATTGAAAGGCCGCCGGGGCATTGCAAAGTCCGAAGGGCATGACCTGATATTCAAATAGCCCATACTTGGTGCGGAAGGCTGTCTTCCATTCATCGCCCTCTTTTACTCGTACCAAGTGGTAAGCTCCTCTAAGATCCAGCTTTGTATATATGCATGCTTTTCTGACTTGGTCCAGGAGTTCAGGGATCAAAGGTAACGGATATCTATTCTTAACGGTGATCTGGTTCAGGGAGCGATAATCGATACAAGTTCTAAGGTCTCCTTCCTTTTTTGGAACGAAGAACAAAGCTGAAGAAGCAGGGGACTTGGAAGGACGAATAAACCCATTTGCCAGGTATTGATCCAAGTATTGTCGAAGGTGAAGGTTCTCAGGCTCGGTGAGGGCATAAATTCTACTACAAGGAGGAGTAGATCCAGGTATCAGGTCTATCTGGCAGTCATAAGACCTATGAGGAGGTAGAGAGTTAGCCTGCTCCTTCCGGAAAACATCTTGGTATTCTAGGTATTCGGGAGGTAACTGGGGAGTCTCTGAAGAAATTGCTGCCAGTGCAACACCAGGTGGAGGGTGACAAGTAGAGACACATTCTGGAAACTGGACCGTTCTTGCTCGCCAATCGATCAGAGGATTGTGTTTCTCTAACCAAGGTATTCCTAGAATAATCTGGAACTGAGGGGCCTTGATGACATCGAACACGATCTTCTCATGGTGTCCATCTTGACTTACTAGTGTCACCTCTTGAGTGGTATGTGTTACTGGCCCGGAGGCTATCTCCGTACCATCCACCGTAGTAATGACGTCCTTTACAGCCTTGGGACAAAGAGTTAGATTCATCCTCAAAACCATTTCATGATCCACATAATTGCCGATGGCACCGCTGTCGACGTAAGCTTCAATTGCATGTAATCGATCCGGATTATCAGGGCTAATGAGGACCATAGGTATCACGAAATGCGAGGTCACGGAACTGGTTTTCACGCTCGGCAAGAGGACCTCTATTCTTGTCGGGCGAGGTCGTTTCCCTGCTCAGAGTTTGTAACTGTGGTAACTGCAGCTCCTACTGCCTTCTTGGCAGTTTTCACCGGACAGTCTCGAAGAAAGTGCCCTGAGTTTCCGCAATATAGGCATAATTGCAACTGTTTTCTCCTTTCCCGCTCCCTTTGTGTTAGAGGGCCTTTCAGACCCCCTATTTGCTTGGGTTCCCCGGAGTCTACTCCTTTGGAAGGAGTTGGCGGTTTGGAAAATACTCGAGCCTCAAACTTGGAACGATCGGCCTTCCTGTTCTGCAGTCTGTGATCTATTTGAACGACCAAGTCTATATAATCCGAACAGTCTTGTGGGGGATTCACTACTTGGGCTAAAACGTCTTTGAGCTCTCCACGTAGACCTCTATAAAACAGCGTAATCCTTTTGTCCTCAGGCCATTGAGTTTCCACTATTAGTCTATTGAAAGATGCAATATAAGCCAAAAGGTCTTGATTACCCTGTCGCAACGAAAGAAGCTCATTGTCCAAGGCCTGCCCCTGTGCATGTCTTGCGAACAGTTTTTCCATACTAAGCTGAAAGGCTTGAAAATCATGGAGAACCGGATCATCTTGATTAACTAGAGGGATCGACCAGTCTGCCGCATTGCCACTAAGGTACGAAAGTACAAAAGCTACTTTAGCTTGATCAGTTGGAAAGGCTGCTGGCCGGCATAAGAAGTGCAACCGGCACTGATTGATAAATACCGCAAACCTCTTTGGGTCACGAGAAAATCGTTCGGGCGGAGCCAGAGGTACATTCCCAGGTAGGTTGATCTGCACTGGATTCATAGAGGATGTTGAAGGAAGATTTGCCCCTGATGCGGGTAGCGGGGTCTGTCCGGCTTGTGACTGTAGCAATTGTCTAGCAAGATCATCTGTTCTCTCCTTGGAAATAATTAGTTCCCTTCTTAGAGCATGCGTTTCCTGACGAGCTGCATGCACTTCTGCCCTTAGTTCCCCAAGTAAACGGGCTAGGTGGTCAGTGTCCGAGGATTCCATAGCGCCTGGGCGAGAGTTTTGCGGTAGGCTTTGCGTTCTGTAACGCTCACCTGATTCTCGCAGAGGCGCCGGTCTTGACTGGGCGACTACCGTATCTTCAAAGGTGATGTGCAGCACCCGGTTGGCTCTTTGGGCTGGACCTCTGTGCACTGTATGCCTGACGTGTAGAGTAAGATGTCTGCAGATAGAAAATATGGGGGTTAATGAACTGGGGTTATTGGGGTGTCCCTATCTCTTTCCTCTTCTCCTCTCCTGTAGACCCCCAAAGGTTAACGCTCTCACCTTAGGTAAGTGAATGCCGAGCTCTCCATCTGCCTCGGGGCAGGGTGCTGTAACCAGTTTCCTCACTGGATAGGTAGCGCAGGCCTCTTGACTTCAGAGGACTGCTGTCCGTCGTTTACTGCACGAACGGTAAGTTTCGAGTAACTCAAATGTCTTTAAAGTCTTTAATAATGATGTCTCTTGTTTTGCAGGGTTCCGGCGATGGCGGATGACGGGCTGAAGTGAGCTGAAGATGGAGCCCGTGTGAGGAATAGAAGCGCCTGGAAGCACGTAAGTAAGCGCTTGTTGCCAGCTTCACGATGCGCTCTAACTGTCTTTTTATTTTGCAGGTACAAGTTCGGAGCGGCTGCAGGGTGCCGGAATACCCACTGGGTTAGATGTGGAAAGGAGTATTGGCACGTGAGTATTAAAGTTCCCCAATGTCTTTAAACGCTCCTTGTTTTGTCTTTCAGATGCGGGATGCAGCGCCGACGGCCTCCGGAGCGTGCGAAGAGTTGGTAAGCTTTTGTCTTTCAGATGCCGGAATGCAGTGTGAAGACCTCCGGAGCGCACGAAGAGTAGGTAAGCCTTTGCCTTTCAGATGCCGGAATGCTAACCTGTTCTTTCTTGTCTTTATAGGTGTTGCTGAAGACTGGATTCAGGATGGTAAGCCTTTTCCTTTCAGATGCCGGAATGCTAACCTGTTCTTTCTTGTCTTTATAGGTGTTGCTGAAGACTGGATTCAGGATGGTAAGCCTTTTTCCTTAGGCCCAGGACCGGATGCAGAAGACACGATGAGCGTTCTGCTGCAGAGGGTGCAGAATAACGCAAAGCAAGATTCATCCACCGGGTGTGGTTTAAATAGCCTCCTATAGTGCTTAGGTGTCTCCTTCCACAGCCACGCCTAGGTAAGAAAAGAGTTCCTGGTAAGAAAAGAGTTCCTGCCTTCCAGAAGAGTTCCAGTGTTCTGAATCTAGGGAGTGGCTCCAGCCCCACCCAACAGGAAAAGTAGTTCCAAACAGAAGAGGATCAGAGGCTCAACTGGCAGGCAAGTAAGCAGCATGGTCTGCTGCAGGTAAGTCCACCCAAGCATTATGAGCCCGGCGCTTCCAGCGCTGGGACTGGGCATATTTATGAGCCTGGTGCCACTGGCGCCAGGACTGGGTCCAAAAGGTCCCAATTGGGACTGGTTGGCACTCGGAACCTGGGTTATGGATCTGCTTCCAAGGGAGTTGGGAAAACCCTGACCTTTTGGAAGCAGAGATCATGACAATACTTTAGTGTTGTTGGTACTCCTGCACAGAAGGAGAGCAGATCTAACATTGTTCACTCATTTCTGCCTTAACACTAGGATCATCCATCTTGAATATTCTTTTCTGTTGTGGTTGCTCAGATTTCCGTGGCCTAGGATAGAAGATGAGAGCTAGAGGCGTCTCTGAGAATGTCAAGCTACAAGTTGTCATCCTACTTTGAGCAGAACCCATGCGCCTACACCTAATCAGCCACACAAGACACATATTGTGTAATGCTCACCTGTACTGTGGGTCCTCCAGGGGCACTGTGGAAGTCCCCATCACTTCTATTCGGATCCCAAAAGTTCTATTGGTAGAGCGCAAGAGGGATCAGAGTGCAAGGGGTAGGGTTGTGTCACTCTCCCTTTCCCCTGTCGTCTAATTGGTATGGAAGGAGGCATTCATGCAGGGCAAGACAAGGGTTTGCCCGATTGATCTGCAATTTACTTCCATACCCTCCCCACTTCATCCCCGCTGTGAGAGTGTGTAGCTTTAGTGGGAGGTGGAGGTGGCATGGAAGCTGGCTTGGACCAGTTACCCCACTGGGCTATTGGGATGCTGGAAATGCACTGGAGGGGCAGGGCCTCCCTGTCCTTGTCCTGTAATCCTTTTTCATGTATGTTCTGTATTGTTTTCTGCCCAGGAGTCCATGTGGGACTCCTGGCAGTGCAGCTCTTCCTCTTTTTTGTTTGGTGAACAGACCCTTGGGATGCCCTTATGGCACCCATGGGTGGGGGTACAACCCTGTACCCTAGTGTATGTTTTTGGGCACCTGTGTGTGGCCCACAGAGCAGGGTATGGGCTGGTGGCAACTCATGCTAAATTTAAAAGGTGCTCTGAGTATCCACCATTTTGGGATACCCAGGCCCTGCCATTGGTATCAGTTGATTCCTGACAGGAGAAAAGATGGCCCCTGTGGCATCTAGCTTTCTATTGCCTGTTACCTTGTTTTCCCAAAGACCTGGGAACCCCTGACTCTGTCCCTTCCCCTGACTGTCTGTTGGGTGGAAGTTCCATGTATGGTATAGTGGGGAAGTCCAGGCCAGACTAGCTGGAGCCTTCCCAATGACTGCATGTTGTGGGTACACCCTTGGGGTGGCACCTGGGTGAATGGAGTGTGTGACCAATAAGCACTTCATGTTATGGTATCTGGTTTCTGTGTGGAAGACACAAAGAATGAGCCAGCCATGCCCGAAATTGCTATGAACGCAGTGTGGAGTGCTGAATGGCTGGGTATTTGTCCCAATACACATTCCCTGTTGTGAGTGTCTGGAGGGGAGAGAATGACCTGAATGCAGTGTGAGCCTGATTGGCTGCCTGCCTGCCTGAATGCCCTTCTGCATGATTGGTTGCCTGAATGTGACCCAGCAGAGTGAATGAGAGACCAAACAGTATATCTGGGGACCTCTCACTGAAGGAAATCGTTCTCTGAAGTTGATACTTGATGTTTGCTCTCGAAGTCGAGCCGGAAGACGAATGTGAACCACTGTTTCCCTTCAACGCAATCTGAAAGTTTCTGTGTATTCAAGAAATGGATACAAGAGAAGACCTGGCTAGGAGACCTCTTCCCGTGCTACGAGGGATCATCGTGCACAAGCTAACCATCGCCAGGGCTCCCTGGAAGTCAGTCCTCGAAAGGCTGCCGACCGGAGACGGGGACTGCCGCGGAATCACAAAGCGAAGCACCCAGTCATTGAAGTCCATCACCGTCGACGATGATCATCGTCGACCGCAGCCACAATGCTCCATTGCCTAAGACATTTGAATCAAGGGGCCTCATTACGAGCCGGGCGGTAAGTATAAAACGATTGCGGTAAAGGATTACCGGCATCGCTTACCGCTCCGCACGATTAGGCCACGCCAACCCGCTTTTAGCGGCACCATAATTAACGGTGCCGCTAATAGCGACATGAGCGCGGGTAGGCGACCCATCATGGCGGCAATACCGGCATGGCGCAAACAGGGGAACATCACAAGTCAGGCGGACATGCAAATAACACCCTAGTGAAGGCTGAAAGGTACCTTACCGGCATGGTGCAAATACCGCCATCGCAGAACACCCGTAAATGGCCATGTGCAGTGTTCCCAACTGCCACAGGTGCACACAATCAGCACAGGTGTAGGCAATACAGACTGGGCCAGCACAAAAGGAGCACACCCCACCCCTTCCCACACCCAGTCACACACCAAAATGGATCCAATACTACTAGCAATGCTGGGGCTGGAGGACATGATTGCACTGGAACTGCTGCAACAACAACAACAACTACAACAACAGGCAGCACAGAGGAGACACAGGAGGAGAAGGAGGGTGAGGCAGGCCGAGCATGCCCCACCTGTGCAGCCAGGGGTACCACGCAGGCAGCCCCCAATCCCTCGCCCCCAATCCCTCGCATCAGAGCCAGTCCATTCAACCTAACCCCTGAGCAGATCCACACCCTGTACCGTCTGGACCGGGACACCATCACCACCATTGTCGACATGATACATCATCAGCCTGATTGAAACACGCACCGCCATCCCAGCCCTACTAAAGGTAGTGTCTGTGCTCCACTTCCTGGCCACAGGCACCTACCAGCACAGTGTGGGGCACATGCATGGCATATCTCAACCATTATTATCACCTATGCTGAACCAAGTGCTTGATGCCCTCCTGAAGCACACAGGCGACCACATTTACTTACCACGTACTGCCCAGGAGATTTCAAACACCAAAGTTGGTTTCCATTCACTGGCCGGCATCCCTGGTTGCATTGGCGCCATCGACTGCACCCATGTGGAATTGGTGGTCCCACATGCCATGGAGGTAGCGTACCACAACCGTAAGCTATACCACTCAATCAACGTGCAAATGGTATGTGACTCAAACAAGATCATCACACATTGTTGTGCCAGATACCCCGGATCAACCCATGATTAAATGGTCCTGCGGAACTCCACAATACCACGATACATGGAGCGACATGCAGGGCACAGATCCTGGCTTCTTGGTGAGTTGCCTGTAAGGCCTATGGAAATGCAATGTGGGTAGGTGATTTGGGGAGAGATGCATACTTCACCTGGCTGAGTTGGGGGGGGGGGGGAGATGCATACTTCACCTGGCTGAGTTGGGGGGGAAGAGATGCATACTTCACCTGTCTGAGTTGGGGGGGGGAGAGATGCATACTTCACCTGGTTGATTTGGGGGGGAAGAGATGCATGCTTCACCTGGCTGAGTTGGGGGGGGAAGAGATGCATACTTCACCTGGCTGCGAGTGCCGGAGAGAATGGACCATGCTCATACCCCAAAGCAGCCCTGACTGGACCTGAAACTTGACCACATTATGCAAGATGTAAGCAGTCCTACCATGTGAATGATGCAGTGTCACAGCCATTCCATAGCCATCTACATGTGCACTGTACCTAATCAGACCGTATCCCCCTCAACGCAATGCAGCTACAAGCAATTACTATGGCCAATACACAGCACCAAATAACATCAACTGAAAGGACAGTCCCTCATTACTGCATACAAAGGAGTCACATGTGGGTCAAATACATTAATACACCACTACACTAACACAGAGGTCCAACAGAATTGCATGTCACCATTTGTTGTGCATAGTGAGATCATCATGAGGCTGACATCAACGGTGCCAGGATGAAAGCATACAAATTACCGGACATCAGCCAGATCATGGAAGCAACCGCCGTGGACTAACACAGTGCATGGGCACTCACAAGGAACTGGACCCCCCTGCACCCACTAGTTGATGGCATGCACACCAGTACATAAGAGGAATACACACATAGCAGTCACATCGTGTGTCTCCATTCATGCATGGGAATGTGGTTGCAATCAGGAAATAAATGCATGCTATGGTGTCATTGATCGAGGCCCCATATGATGTGATGACTTACACATATACATTGTTGCCCACATGCAGGTGATGCAGGCTATCCCTTGAAGAGGTGGCTCCTTACCCCAGTCCGGAACCCACACAACAGGCACAAGGAGGACTACAATCGTGCACATACACGCACCCCTGTGGTGATTGAGCAGACATTTGGCCTCTTGAAGGCACGGTTTCGCTGCCTCAGCAGGTCTGGTGGGGCACTCCTGTACCGCCATGAGAAGGTGGACAAGATCGTCATGGCATGTGTCATGTTACACAATATGTGCATCAGACGGAATGCGCCCCTGCCCCCTGACGCTGAACTGCAACCACCTGACGATGAGGATGAGGATGGTGGAGATGGGGCAGCACCTCAGGGAGGCAGCGATGCACAGGAGGGACGTGAAATGCATCAGACTCTGATCAACCAATGTTTCTAGCACACATGGACGGGGAGCGTGACATGGAGGTGGCACTCGGGGCACTGGGTGTGTCAGGGACATGGACACTGTAGACTGTTCACCAATAAAGCACACGTACACAATAAGCAATGTCCACACATGTGAATCATAAGTCACCAAAATGTGTATTAAAGAATTATGAAAAAGTGAACAAGCCCTCCACCCCACACACCCTCTCCCCTTCCCCCTCAACTCCCCCACACACCCTCTCCCTCCTCCCCCCTCAACTCCCCCACACACCCTGTCCCCCCCTCAACTCCCCCAAACAACCTCTCCCTCCTTGACTTCCCAGTGTGCAGTAGCGCGCACCAGTGGTCCACATGGCACCAGTATGCATGGCAGTGCCTACTGCCCTCCCCCTCTTCCAGCACCAGGTGCCCTCCTGTCCCATCTGCGTAGTTTCCTGCTAGACCAACGCACAGGGCTGGTTTTAGTAGAGCTGACATTTGATGATGGTTCAGATTGTCCTGGGAACTGCGGTGGATGCATGTCCCGCATTGCTGCCACCATTTGCGAGAGGACGTGGCGCACTGCTGCAAGTTCCGCACAAATGTCCTTTGAGGTGGACTCGATGGCTGTTTTTATCGATGCAGCACTGTCCCTGATGTCAACCCGTGCACGGGTACATTCGGTAATATGCTGCGTCAGCAGCCCTGTGAGTTCCTCCTGGCGCCTCTGTATAGCCAGGATCCCCTCTTGGGTGGTTGTCACTGGGGCGGAAGTGTGAGGCGTTTCAACCATGATTTGGTCATCAGGCACAGTTGGTGTGGGGCTGAAACTTGCTGGCCATGAATCTTCAGGTGACAGCCTGTGCATGCTGTCGTCCACCACGCTGCATGGGGATAGGTGTGGTGAGTGGAGGGGCCTGTGGTGGGTGTTGGGCCATGCAGCTGTACGTTGCCCTCGTCGTCAGATATGGCTGCTGTGGCAGCCGTCTCACCGACTGTGCTGCGGCCAGCCAATGGTGTGCCCTCTGACAATGCCTCCTGGATGATGGTGGCTGGTGTGGGTGTTGTTGTGGGGGCCGTGGTGTACATTGGTGCTGTGGCCTCTGTGTTTTTCTTGTTCTTCCGAGGTGGTCTAGGTTGGCCTCTGCCCCTTGAGGTTGAGGGGCGGTGTTCACCCTCCTTGGCCCTGGCCTTCTTCTGTGGTGTGGCACCGGTGTCCTCATCACCGCTGTCAGAATGTGTGCCTGTGGGGGACCAAAGGAGGGATAGGGTTAGTGATGGGTCTATGGGCATCGGGCATGCATTGGGGTGGCTGCATTGATATGGAATGGTAGATGATTAACATTGGGGGGAGTGACATACAGGTTGCCTCACTCTTGGGTGGGTGATGCATGGAGGCGTCTGGGTTGCAACACAAATGGGGTGCATCATGCATGTGTACAAGGTGATGCTCTGCACTGCCTATGGGCAGTCTTGTGCTTATGTGTCTGGTGGACCCTGCTCTACATCATTGCACTGTCAGTTCAGGTGGACATCATCGTGGTGGTATTGGCATTGTTTAATTAGAGACACCTACCTGCATCGGCTGATGATGGGGCTCCTCGCTCCATGTCCCCGACTCCCTCTATTGCCTTGGTGCCTATGGTGGTGGCACATATCTCCTCCCATGGTTGGAGTTTTATGGGCGACTCTGCACCTCCACCTGTAGCCATCCCAAGGTTTCGGTTGGCAGAGAGTATACTTCGCACATGTAGACGTAGGTAATCCCAGCGCTTATGGCATTGTTTGGGTGTGCGGGGTGTGGTGCCGACGGCACTGACTCTCTGGGCGACTTCTGCCCAAATCTGCTTTTTACACTGCAGTGCTGGACGGGACATGTCGTTTGCGAACACCACATCTGCATGTTCCTGCAGTGTCTCTGCTAACATGGTGAGCTCCTCTCTGGAGAAGCGCTCCTGGTGCAGCCGATCTCCCGTTTTTTTCACAGCTTTTGGCATCCTAAATAGCAACAGGTAGTGGTGGAGGTGTGTTGGAGTTCTGGGGGTCAGATGGCTCCTGGTTGTGGTGGATTGCAATGGATTGTGTTTTTAAAGATCGCCGCCGTGCTCTTTCCCGTTTCTGTGCGATGACGTTACTTCCGGTTCCGCGTATTTACGGTCACTGCTAATAGCGGTCACCGCTATTTGAGGTGACCGCTATTAGAGGTGACCGCTAATGCCGATGGCTTGGATGCCGGAGGAGCTATTTCCACTACAGACGGTGCCGGAAAGGGGGATTTTTCGGGCTTTTGCGGCATGGTGGTGAGTTCATTACCGGCATGGCGCAAAGCTTGTGCTCGCGAACTCGTAATGGGCCGCTTTTAGCGGTCTGTTGCCAGCACGGACACGGTAATTGCGCCATGCCGGTATTGACCGGTACTTAGCGCCCGGGTCGTAATGAGGCCCAAGCACTCCCTTGCTCATCACCGTCGACTGCTTTGTCCCGCCAGAGAAAGTCAAGATCGCCGACGAACCGAGGAGAATCCGCCGGTGGGTTTCCCGCTACCCAAAGACCTCAGAGATGCCAACAAAGATCAGTAAACCCGCCGTGGTCATGTCCTGTTCGCCAACGCCAGACTCCGATGACCCGACGCCCTTGCTGGGCCAAAGTTCTTCATTGACTCTTTGCGGCAACAAACTATCGTCATCGAGGTGCACCGCATGCCTCATCTTCGCAGGACGTCCATGACCGATCGTCCACGAGCACTGCCAGGACCAAAGCTGCTGCCTCGCCACCTTGGTTCATCCTTTTCTTTGTGGGATCTCGACGATCCGTGGCTCCTGCCTTAAAGGGAGTCACTCCAGAAGGATCTGTTGATGACCCGACGTCGAACTCTGTTAAACCAGGTACATAGGGGTAGTAGAACATTTGTAGAAGGAAATAAGACTCTGCTAAACATTATATGGACTGGGCTTGTTTAATATCTTATTTACAGATTGCCCAGGTGGGGGGATCCTCACACAAAGCTGTGTCTAGGTAATGGGACGAAGTATTCTGCCAATGGTTTAACCAAATTGTTTTCCACCCATATCTATTGTTGATACCTTTTGCTATTGATTTGTATGCTATTCGAAACTGTCAGCAGTTGGTGCATTTTAATAGAGTCAAAGAGTAATTGTGGTACCACATAGAAATTGTACATTTATCATTAGAGTATTGCCTGAGCACAAAGTGTGTTATTGTGTATGTATATAACTTGAACCTTATTTATATAAAGAACTGTGATATCACTAACATAGTGCATGGACATTCCTTTATGGGGGATTGGGGGTTACACTGTACTCAAGAACCAGCCTGCATCACCTCCTGAGAGCTTAAGCCTTGAGTGCTCGTCCACGATACCAAATAGAGAATTTTAGCTGGAGTCCTCTCTGCTTCTACTCTGCCATATAGAGGGCATGAGTACAGAAACCCCCCTCCAGTCTTTACAGCCATCAATTCAGTCCTGCTGGCATTGGCTTCTGCAGCTCTGGGTAGCTTTTGTTGTTGCCAAAATGCCTTTTTTCCAGAGGTCTTACTACCAGAGTCTCAGCACACCATAGACCTTTTGGATGCTTCAATGTCTGTTTGAGCAATATCTTGGTGATTCTTTCAATGTCTGATCTATGCCTTCTGGATAATGTCTCTCTCTCTCTCCCTGACTTTGCAGTTAGGTGGATAGGAGATGAGGACGTTGATGAGCGGAGAGAACACACATAGGAGAAATATCAGGTGAACATATTTGGAGTTAAATGGATTTTCATTATCTTCAGGGCTAGTGTCTAACCGTCATTCTTTCTTTTCTTGCAGGCTCGTACTTCCTAGATATTACAGGGGACTGGGACTAGGACCTGAACCAGAGCAGATCAGGAGCGGATCAAGAGCAAGTAAAAGGCAGCAGGGCTCGCACATTGCAGCATTACTAGAAGGAACGCGAAGCACGGGCATCCAAGTGGCAGTGCCTTAAATACCCTTTCCCATCAACATGGTGCCCAAGGATTTCCGGTCCCATGAGGCTGTGAATTCTCTTAGGATTTCCGAATTTCAGGGCAGCGACTAGATTCTGCTGTTCTGCACGGCGGCCACATTCTTGGCTGACATCACTGCACCCACCTCCAATTCTGCACCAAACAACTCCAAGACACGCCCGAAGGTGCGCCAGGGCATATACCTTCATGTGTGTCTTGAGGGGGCCCATGCCATAACAGATAGACATCCTGACTTGGTGAGAAACTCTCTGGGTGGGGGCCCTATCGTGGATGCTTTCCTTCCTTGTAAGACTTCCCAATGGAGGTGACCAACTGCATTGCGCCACTCACACACAGTTCTGCAGAACAGACTATAGACACAACAGAGAAAAGGCCGAACCACAAGCTTCTCTGGCTCAATCTCTGGGACCATACTGAGAGTTTCCCAGATGCAATGCCACTGTTATGCTCCCAGGCAGGTCTATCCTTTCTGAATAATCACATGGTGAACTGTGTATTTGAAGGACCTCAGCTGTTCAGATCCTTATGCTTTTATGGCATGCGTCTTGTTAGATTAGATAAAAGGAGTTATTGATTTCTAAAAATAACATTTGATTATTGCGTTTTTTATTATTTTTATTGTTCTGCTCTTTTGTAGTGTCTTTTAATTTCACCAGACAATCATTCTAAGGAGCTACCCTAGATTGTTCAAGCACTGATAGCCAAACATGAAAAAAGGCTACTACGAGGCCATTGCTTCTCCTGTGAGCAGTCCAATAGTCTTTAGGTATATGAGTTGGTTGAGGAACCCACCCGTTGCCAATCTGTCTTTGTGACTTTAAGTGTTCTCAATTGTCTAAAACTGGCAGATGTGTTTTACAGTTTACATATTGGAAGCACTAGCAGGCAGAGGTGTTGCAAGGGGGCTATAGCCCTGGGGCTTATGGTTGAAGCCCCAGATTGAAGCTCAGGGGCTACAACCCAAAGGCTAGCTTGCCCCGAGTCCCATCAGTCCCAACATTAATGTAGCCCCAGATCTTTTCCAGACTTAGCAACACCCCTGCTGGCAGGTATCCTTTAAGAGACAAAATAATTTGGATACGATGGAGCTAAAAAAGTTTGCTATTAAATTGTCATTGGTATTTGACCTTTCAATAAAAGCATATCATTATATGATTTTGTTTAAAATCTGCCCAAAGTTATTTCCTAAGATCATTCATCCTACACTCACCTCCCACAAAGTGGGATGACGAGACAGCTGCCCTACAAATGCAGGGGGATTCTCTGACTTCCCAGCGGCTGACAAGTAAAGTGACAAGTAGGAGGTATGATGCTTCGATGGGAAGAGTTTAGCCTGGCATTGTTCCTGGCATTGGGTTGATCTTCAGTCTCCAGTACCAAGCCTCAATAAACCCCTACTTTTCGATCATTTTAGTCACTTCTTACTAGTATTTTATCTACTTTGAAGGTGTCAGCTCTGATGCTTGAAGCTAGTTGTTTGTAGTAGCCAGACAGAAGTTTTATACACATGTTCTTTAAGTGGTTTATCTGGTATGCAGTGATTATGCGGAATCACAAAATAACTAATTTTTTTATTTTTTTTAATTGAAATTAGCTGAAATTAAACAACTTTTTCAATCATGACATAAATTCATCAATCAAATTATCGAAAAGAACAGTAAAAATGAATCAACAAGAAAACTTCAAAAAGAGATGACACAGCCAAACAATATACATAGTGAACAAGGAAAAGAAATAACTACAGAAAAAATGTAGGATAAAAACAGAAAAGAAAAGGAAAAAACAACAATATAAGCTGAATCAAATGCACTCTATTAAAACAACAACAACTCTATGAAGAGAAAGACCCATAAACAACTCATAAAGAAAATATCATATCACATCGTAAAATAAGTTTAAAAAGATGTGCTTTTAGCCTTGAATTAGCAACATCTATCTTAGAACATAGAAACATCTCAGGTCTGCATGATTTAGATATTTTCTTCAGTACAAAGACCTTGATATAACAGCTTAAACTAATATCCACATTCTCATTAGCTCATACTTTTATACACAGCAGTAAAGTATGTTATTACACCTCTTTTGACCAACTCAGAATCAATTCAACGTGTCTCTTCCAATTTCAAGGCATTCATGAAGTTTACTGTTGCTATCCAAATGCTTGTACTCTTAGTAGCGACTATTGCCACCGACCTATTTTCTGGTTTCATATATGCAAAGTATTCCATATGTTTAATGAAGTGTATTTGTCTTAGCCCTATAAGCGCAGGACAATCTACTATCACATGTTCTTAAGTTTCCTTGACCTTGTGATTGTCACAGAAGCGACAACAGTTTTCTTCTGCCTTCATTAATTTTCTGCAAGCTTGAACGTCACGCGTGGGCCATAAGTTAAATCGAAGTCGTAATATTGCACTTCTCAGAGAGGGTGTCGGTACTCTGCAGAGATAAGGGTCCATATCTCTATACCTCTTTGGGCCAAACAATTGATTATTAAAGTCTTTATATTTGGGACATGTGGCTCTTGTCCATCATG
The DNA here is from genome assembly GCF_040938575.1 of Ambystoma mexicanum. Classification (NCBI taxonomy): domain Eukaryota; kingdom Metazoa; phylum Chordata; class Amphibia; order Caudata; family Ambystomatidae; genus Ambystoma; species Ambystoma mexicanum. Next base: position 650,950,463 of record NC_090925.1, read on the forward strand.
TACAGTTTTTTCTTGGCTCAGTCTGGATTTGAAACTAGAGTATCAACGGTAATATCAGCATTTGCCATTTCAGAGACAATATGTTTGGACCAGAATTTTGGAAATGCATGATGGGAAGACAGCATATACTGGGAGACAATCGCTAGCTGAGAGTAAACATTTCCGAAAGAGGCTACACAAATGCCAATTGTACATAGCTGTCAATGATGTTCAACCCAGTTCATATCGCAGCCAAGGTCCTGGTGTCCTCTGTGGTAATTGAAGGATCGATCGCCAGAATTTGGATTCTAATTGATTCAAAAAGGCAGATTGAATAACTTTTTGTGTTTCCAAACCATACAAAATTGTTGATGTTACATTTTGAATCCAGAACATTACCGCTGATTTAATGGAAAATTGACCGTATTTGTGTAGAATAAGCCTTGTCTGTGACATGGCTGAGGTACATTTTTGTTCAATTTTTCGCATTTGAGAGTGGGCAGATGGAAGGCCATCAAAAATAAGGCCCAAGTATATGTAATTTGGTACCACCTCAATGCCATTCAGTTTAGGGGAATCTGCCCTCACACTCTCAAAGATCCATTTGACATCATTAATGAAGAAACTGAAGAGGGCTGAAGAAAGAATACATCCCTGCTTCAGCCCTCTTGCAGTCGCGATGGCAGTCGACAGCAGCCCCATAGCTGTTAGCCTTATCTGCACAGAGGTATTTGAGTGTAGGGCATAAATAATATTGCACAACGATGCCGGACATTCCGCCTCGATAAGCTTTGTCATAAGTTTAGTTCTAGAAATTGAATCGAAAGCGGAATGCAGGTCAACAAAGGCAAAATAAATGGGCTGTTTGGTTACTTGGGCTTGGATTTTATTGAGAGTGATGAGGTTTACTGCAGTCCCCATCCCAGCAATACATCCTGTCTGGTTTGGATCTCACTATACCTAATCCAATTGTAACAAATCCAAAATAACTAATTCCAAAATAACGAATTTGGGGGGAAAAACTAAAAATGGGGTTGGAAGTGGGAATAGTGGTTTTGGGGGTGGGAGAAAAGTATTAGGAAGAAAAAAAAGAGGGGGTTTGGGAAGAACCCCCCAAAAACAACTAAAAAGGAATTTGTTATTTTTATTTTGGAATTAGTTATTTTGGTGTTAATTGTAATTGGATTCGTTATTTTGTGATCCCACATAGCGGTACACTATCTCCTTTGCTTGACATCTTTCTGGAGGGACATCTGATGTGTATTGTTTTTTTCACAGTCAGCCAAAGGTTCTATGTGCAGCTCTGAATCCATTCATTGATGCATTGACAAAGCCACGGGCAGACTTTCCTTTCAAATGAGCTTAGGTAGATCCCTTCTTTCATTTCCTCCAATTGTGCCGTACAAGGGTCCTCTGAGATAGGTTATTTAGTATAAAAATCCCTGCCCACACCTGCCCCCCCACCGGCCCCCCACTGATTCCATTATGTTCTGTTTGCTGCCTATTCTAGTCAGGACTTTAGGCCCCACTTCAGTAGCTTCTGTTCAGTGGACACACCATGGAAGAATGTACTTTCAGCACCAGCTACAGTGAGCAAAGTACTACCACTACCTTCGAATCGTTCGCCAGTGCACATGTTGTCCAACAAAGGGTCGGCCAGTTGCACCACACATTAGGTCACACACATTGAATCTCTTTAAAAGGATTGCAGTTACTTTTTGAACACTGTAGTTCAACACCAAATTTGTATTTATGGCCTTGGACATTAGGATCCTCCTGGGCACTGGACAATGCATGAAAATCTGTTCCTGAGCCTTGTGTTAACTGTTAAGATGACAATGACGTTTATGGAAGGGGATGGGGATTGTTTATACACATTATACAAATGGCATTAATGTTCTATGAAGTTGTTAAAAGAAAGACTATCAGGCAAACCATAACCAACACTACAAAATATTGACAGACACTTTCACAACGTTTTCTAAGTTGGGCTGCATCTGTGCCAACAAACAAAGACTCAGTCACAATATACAGCATACAAAAAGTTCTTGCCACAACGTGGAATTGGATACTGTGTTCCGTGGTACTGTTTCGGAAGCTCTTATATCTGAACCTCAATGTTTACATGCCCTCGTACTTATGCAAACACATGCATCACCCTGTATCCAAAAGTCAATGTTACCCTATTTAGCGCCTGGCAGAAGCCACTACGAGGACATTGCAGTTAATCTGATATGAGTGCTGTGCCAGGAGTTTCTATGATCTCTCTGTACCCTGCAGGCTTTAAGAGGGTGGGTTGGGATAGTGCCAGGTGGAAGTGAGTTGCCATCATCGTACAGACTAATCTCATAGCAAGCAGTTCAAGATGTTTGCTCAGGCTTTGCTCTAGGAGCATATGTAATAGATGATGCCTTACTTACATCATAAGTCAAAGTGCACTTTCTAGCCATGTGGATAGATTAAAATTTACGGGTCTCATGTGATCACATGAATTTCATAAATGCAAAACAAAAATGGATAAATGTGGAACTAGGATGTCAGAATTGCTCCTTCGGTGAAAGGACACAAGACTAATGCAGAAGAAATCGAGGGGTGCACTTGATTCCTGCACATTTAAAGGCGCATCCCCTTTATGAATTTAGGATGCACTTGTAAATGTGCTGAAATGCCCCATGAATTGCACAAAATGCAAAGGGGGAGGTGGGTCATCTAATATTCGCTCATTTGGGTGCCCTTTGTGAATCGGTCTGCTCCTTTCTTTTGCACAAGAATATACCACAAGGCTAGTTCTTCAGAGAGTAATAGGAAAACACAAAGTCTCAATCAAATTAATTATTTTAGATCTAATGTTGCTTTCATCCTTCAGATGAAGGGGAAAGCCATGTTGGCTGTATTTGTTTTGCCATACTGTATATGGCAGATTATGAAAACAAGTGTTAACTTGTTGAGACAAAACCCTATTTGCAACATATACATATCTGCTGAGATATCAGTGATGTCATCATTATCTCAGTGGGCATATGTGAACCTCAATAGATTTCACAATTGCTTAAACTAGCTAAGCCTGGCAGGAAGAAGCTCATAAGGGACATCCTGGTCTCCAACCCAGACCTCCCTATCGCTGATACCTACACCAGTGCTTCCTCCAGACAAACCCTTACCAACATCCTCTTTGTCGTTCCCGTTAAAGGCCTATGGACCTCCCATATGCTCTCTGTTCTCTCTCCTTTTTCCTCTTCTCCCATTAATGGTGGCACCCGCTGGGATGCCCTCCTGGACCCTTCCATTCCTCTAAGACCATCAAAATCTGCAAGGAGCTGACCAATCTTGCTGCAGTCTCTACCTCTCCTGTTCCCTCCCAAGACCTCTGTATGGACCTGGCCTCTCATTTCCAAACTAAAACTCACGATATCCTTTCCACTCTCTCTTCCTCCTTCTCTGCCACCCCTGTTCCATCTTCGGCTATTTCCCTATTTATTTCTCTTCCTTTACACTGTTCACCCTTAACAATGTTTCTAGACAAGTCCGATCTATGAAAGTCTCATCAAAGTAGGTTCTCCCCTGCTCATCCAGGACCATCAAGGACCATATCGACACCCTTGCTCCAACCTTGGCAGATTTTTTAAATCAATCCTTTGCCACTGGAACCTTCCCCTCCCCCCTTAAGCACTCCCTTGTGCACCTCCTTCTTAAGAAGCTCTCTGCCGATCCTTCCTCCCGGCTAACTATCGCCCGATCTCCATCACTTCTTTCCTGGGCAAACTCATGGAAAATATGGCCATCTTCCAGCTGAATCTGCTTACTGAATCTGTTGGTTGTCTCCACAACGACTAGTCTGGATTCAGAGCTGCCAATAGCAAAGAAACTGCCCTCCTGAACACCTGTGAAGACTTTCTCTCTAATCTTGACTCTAATCTTCCTTCTGTCCTTCTTCTCCTTGATCTATCCTCTGCTTTTGACATGGGCAACCATGCCATCCTGCTCAATTGCCTCCATGACAACCTGGGTATTACTGGTCAGGCTCTGGCCTGGTTGACCTCATTTCTCACTGACCAACCATCTCAGGTCCAACTGGGATCTTTCCTCTCTTCTATCTCTCTCCTTGTAGTGTTCCCCAGAGGTCTAACTTTTCTCCCTGGCTTTTCAACCACTCCCTGGCACCTCTTGCCCACTGCATCACTACATTCTGCTCTAACTTTCAGTGTTATGCAGATGACACCCAGTTCTCCATCAGGCGCAGCACAGCCACCTCTGCTCCTTCTCTCATACCAGATTGCCTGGCCGCAATTCAGGAATGGTGTGCCACCAATGATCTCTGCCTTAATGCCAGTAAGATCAAGATCCTCGTCATCGGGGCACCTGCTCCCTCCTTTCCTCTCTCTCTCTGGCTGCGCACCCTGGGACCTCTTCTTGCTCCATCCTGTAAGTCTAAGAGCCTTGAGTCATCTTTGACTCCGCTCTCTCCTCACATTTCTGACATCTCTAAGAAGGCACACTTTCAGCTGCACCTCCACAAAGGTATTCTGCATTTTCTCACTTTGCCCTAGAAGCTCACTGTCTCCAGAGCCCTGGTTCTCTCTAGGCTGGACTATTTAAACAGCCTCTTTCAAAATCTGCCTGTCTCTACTTTTCGACCTCTACTACTTATCCGGAACAGGACTGCAAGACTTGTCCTTGGCCTCAGGCCCAGGGATCATATCTCTCCAACTCTGAAATCTCTGCACTGGCTCCCTGTTGCTGCACCCTTTGCATCGGCCACAAGGCTTTCTGGGGACAGCTCTCTCTTCCTAAACATCTTCCTTCTCCAGCTCTCTGTTCATCGACCTCCAACTCTTTGAGGGTCAGATGCTTTTCCAAGCAGAGAGTGGGGGCAGATCTCTTCCCTCGGCTGGGGCCACCCTCACAAAGAGCCTCCCTGCCTCTCTCAAACTTGAGAAGAACCACCTCTAGTTCCAGAAGCAACTCAAAACCTTCCTTTTTGCTTCCACTTTCTCTCTTCCTCTCCCCTCCTGATGTCCTCGATTGCTCCATGCACTGGTCACCTGGCCACCCACTGAACTTGGGCCCAGGCTCCTGCATGTCCAGTTGCTCTTGCACTGTCTCTGGGCTCCCCCAGCAATTAAGGGTCAGTATCTGCAACCCTACAGCCACCTCTCTCTGCACTTATGAGCCAACCTCTGGCAGCACTTATTGAGTCACCACAATTCTCTCTCCCCTGCCCCTGGCACTTCTCCCTTCACTCTTCCCCACACTTGCATGATCTGAATGACACAAGGCCTAGTAAGATCGTTGTTTTGACCTCTTTCTGTTTCGCCCTCATTGTCTTGTCGTGTCTAGAAACACTTCTGTACAGGCCCATTATAAATGACATATCAAATCATAAGCTGTCTTTTTCAGTCTATAATGAGTCATAGAAATAAGTGTTTTAACTTTTTGGCTTTGACAATTCATGACAAAGGAACGAGTTTTGCTTATCACAGCAAAGAAATGAGACAACCGGTTAACTGAAGTAGAAATCGTCAAGTCAGGTCCCTTTTATTTAGCTTGCATGCCAAATCTGGACAGTATCTCAGCACTGGCCTCTCACTTAATTCCAAAAACTCAGGACATCCTGTCCTCACTCTCCTCCTATCGCCTCCCTCCCTCTTTACCCTGCTCTTCCTCTGGCCCTTCTGCAGCCACCCCCCTCCCTCCTTCTCTGCCTTTCCCCTTTTCTCTGCAGACAAGGTTTCTAGACAAGTCCGATCTATGAAAGTCTCATTGAAACAGGTTCACCCCTGTTCCTCCAAAACTATCAAGGACCACATTGACTCCCTGGCTCCTGCCCTGGCTGACTTCTGTAATCACTCCTTCGCCACTGGAGTCTTCCCATCCCCCCTGAAGCACTCCCTTGCGCACTCTCTTCTTAAGAAACCCTCTGCTGACCCCTCCTCCCCGGCTAACTATCGCCCAATCTCCATCACTCCCTTCCTGGGCAAGCTCCTGGAGAAACTGGCCATCTCCCAGCTTAATCTCCACACCAAATCTGTTGGTTGTCTTCATGACCATCAGTCTGGCTTCAGAGCTGCCAGAAGCACGGAAACTGTTCTCCTGAACATCCGTGAAGACCTGCTCTCCATCCTTGACTCTAACACCCCATGCGCCCTCATCTTGCTTGATCTCTCACTGCCTTCGACACTGTCAACCATTCCATCCTGCTCAACCGTCTGCGTGATAACCTGGGTATCACTGGTCAGGCTCTGGTGTGGCTGACTTCTTTCCTCGCTGACCGACCCACCCAGGTCCAACTTGGGTCCTTCCTGGCTGATATCTTTTTCTCTACCTGTGGTGCCGCCCAGGGGTCTAACATCTCTCCCTGGCTGTTCAACCAATACCTGGCACTCCTTGCCGACCGCATTGCCGCTCTCTGCCCCAATTTTCAGTGCTATAAGGATGATACCCAGCTAATTTTCAGGCTACCCTCAGCCTCCTCCTCACCCTCCCTCGTCTCTGACTGTCTGTCTGCTATCCAGGAGTGGCGTGCCACCAATGACCAATGTCTTAATGCCAGTAAGACTGAGATTCTACTCATCGGCACACCCACTCCCTCCTTCCCTGCAGCTCTCTGGCTGGCCTCTCTTGGCCCTCTTCCTGCTCCCACCTGCAAGACTAAAAACCTTGCGGTCATATTCGATTCCACACTTTCCTTCTCTGCTCACATCTCTGACGTCTCTAAGAAGTCACACTACCAGCTGCACCTCCTCGGAGGTATTCTTCCTTTCCTCTCCTTCCCACAGAAGCTCACTGTCTCCAGAGCTCTGGTTCTCTCTAGGCTGGACTATTGTAACAGAATTTATCTAAATCTGCCTGCCTCTACTCTCCGACCCTCTGCAACTTATCCAGAACAGGACTGCAAGACTTGTCCTTGGCCTCAAGCCCAGGGATCGTATCTCTCCAGGACTGAAATCTCTGCACTGGCTCCCAGTGGCTGCGAGGATTAAGTTCAAAACCCTCTGCATTGTCCACAAGGCCTTCTGGGGCCCCAATACCTTCAACTCTCTCTTCCTAAATATCTTCCTTCTCGAGCTCTTTGCTCATCCGCCTCCAACTCCCTCAGGGTGAGTCGCTTCTCCAAGCAACGAGTTGGTGGTAGATCTCTCTCTTCGGCAGGGGCCTCCCTCTGGAATAGCCTTCCTGTCTCCCTGAAACTTGAGGAGAACCATCTCCGGTTGCAGAAGCACCTCAAAACCTTCCTCTTTGCTTCTGCCTTCTCTCCCCCTCTCCCCTGCTGAAGTCCTTGTTGATACTGCACTGGTTACCTGGCCACCCTTCTGATCTCGGGCCCAGGCCGCGCCAGTTGCAAACCTGCACTGCCCCCCTGGCAACCCCTGCATCTGGGGCCTGATTTCTGGACCTCTTACAGTCCCCCTACCAACACTTATGTCTGCACTTAACTTGCACTTGCCACCATCTGGCCATTTTACTATCTTATTTATTCTACTATCCCATGTACTGCACTTTCCCCTCTCCCTTCCCCTCGCACTTTTCCCTTTCCCCCTTCCCATGCACTTGTGCGATCTAAATGACACCTGGCCTAATTAGATTGTTGTCTGTCTTCCCTTGTTCCCCCTCCCTTGCCTCGTCGTGCCTTGAAACACTTGTGTATAGGCGCGTTATAAATGCCATATCATATCATATCATATATCATAACCCTCCACCTGAGCCAACCCAATTCGCCCTCCACTTCACTTGCCCTTATACAATCCCCATGTTCCATTCCCAATGAAATTACGACACATCTGTTTCATGTGTCCCACCTCCCTTTATAACAATGGGTTCATTTACAACAACCTTAGTCCGACCTCTATTTCCAGCAACTCCGGGATAGTAACATTTTGATCTCTTACCGGGTTGCTTGACTCCATCTGGCGACTTCCGGCCTCCTCCTTCTCAGACGAGGCTCGTTGGGCCACCGTCTTCTGACAAAGTTCCATTGGGGAACAAGGCTCCATTTTGGTGACCAGTTCCAACTGGATTGATCCAAAGATGGCAGCCAAGCAACCTTCACCAACTAAACCCGAGAGTCCCAGAAAGTGATGATCGGTACACTTTATACAGCGCATGTCCATCATTGGGATGGCTACCTGCAGGGTCGTAATGAGGAACAGTGCCCTTATCTTAGATGACATCTCAAATGCAGATACATTGTGTGAGAGATTGAAGAACAGAGGTACAAACGTACAAAAAAAATCACAGAAATTAGCACAAAATGTACTTAATGGAATCATTTTTTGAGACAAAAAAGAGAAGTGGTAATGCTGAGGTAAATTTGTCCAGCTACTTTCCATTCAAATCTTTTGAACATTCCGCAAACATTCACCATCACTGGCCATTAATTAATCTAAGCCTTCCAGAGCTTCAGCTACACATATTTGCATTTAAACTTGCAAAAAACATGAGGTTCCTACTAGTAAATGCAAAATATTTGAGGATACAAAAACTAGGCTGAAAGCACACCAGAGAACCTCCCTCCAGTCCAAGGACAAATTCAGTGTGGTAGCTTTTCAGTCTGTAAAAATACTGAGAGGAAATTACATTTTAAATAACTAGAAGGTATCTGGGAATTAAGACATTTCTGTAACTGCCAAACCAGAGCCTTAACAGACTGTTTATATTGCCTTTGTGAATTCAAATATGCGATAAGAACATCAGGAATAGTGAGTACTATAACTGATCAATTCCATGTCAGAAACGAAGGTATGGTGGCTCTGGAGGCTATCAATGTATTGAACTTTATCATACAGCAGATGACATAAAATGGTGCCTCTTCGACTTTGTGCATCCCAACAAATTGGCTAGATTGGATGAAAGAAATGCATCTACAAGGAAGAGCTTTGGATGTTCCTTCTAAACTCATATAAGCAAGGCCTAAATGAGCAACTGGAACGGTTGGCCTCTTGAATAACTGTGCTACTTATTTATGGTCTGAAGTCAGGATCTGTGTTTAATCAGGGGAACAAGTTACATAATATGGTACGTTGTAGTTGTATATTTCTTTTCTCATGATCCACTTTTTACACAACATGTCTTATGGTGCAATGTGGCGGACTAATTCCATGACACTGTTGAGCAAACTAGTATTGTTAATGTATGTTATGGTGCTGTCATAGTACATCTTTGACAGCATGATAAGTACACAGTGATGCAAAGTCATGATCGACGTAACCTATGTTGCACGTTCATTGTGAGTAAAAGGGTGCCAGGCACAGATGTTTATGGTTCGCACACATTCTAGCGAGGACAGATACTCTTCCTTTCTTTCCATTTGATTAACAGAGTTCAAGGTAATTCTGAAGTATTGGGAGTGTCCCAGTCCACTGTGCTACGAATGTCAAGGTGTGAGAATGCGCTATGAGTCACACTGGAGACAGTCAGTGATGTGCCTCACTGGCATACGCTAACAGATCAGTAAAGTGCAAGCACACTGTCACACCAAGTGCCTCACAAGTGAACAAATATGAACTGACATTAAGGAACTATGAGACTAAAACATCAAAAAATCAATGAAGTGGTTTACAACATAATCAATGCCTAGTTGAAAGTCTGAGTGCACAAAGGATGTGGTGATAACAGATGAATAACTAGGTGGGGTGAGCCCTAACAACTAAAACAGTGGAACTGAATAAGCATGTCCTAAACAATAGTTTTTTCTGAAAAAGGGGTTCGTATTCAAATTGGTATACTCAGCTGACACGTGTTTCGAGCATCTGCACTTCCTCAGGGCTTAAATGTGGAATGTTTTTCCCAAACCTTTAAACTTTTGACAACTTGTGCATCGATATGTGAGGGAAAAATGCCTGCTACCTGATTCAATAGCCTTGTGAATGAAATGTGTACTGGCCGCTAGGTTGGCCCTGTGGAATTCTGTACAATCTGTGAAAGTGCTGTGATATTCACTGCATACATTTGTGCAAAGTATGAAGAGCACATACTAGTGAGCAGTTGAAGCACCATGGAAGCAGTATGGTACGGCCCTTCATACCATTCACACACCCAGCTGATGCAATCATACTTCACATAAAAATCTGCCACTGTGGAGCACACAAAGTGATGCGAGATCCCAGGCTCCATTCAATGATGAATTGGGGCTCAGCTTGCAGGCCCACAACAACACCCTGAGAATGTGTCTGTGGGAGAGCCAAATTGTTTGCATCCTTTAGAAATAAAACAACATGCACAAACAAGCGCCAGATAAGACTTGTAAGTGGGAGTAATCCCCTCCAACTTTGCAAAGTTGGGAGTAAAATAATTTTGGAGCCATCAAAGAATTTAAGTACAAATCACAGATGTGAGAAATACATAAACAAATAAAAGTATGTTGGAACAGAAAAATGCATCAACTTGTCAACATTCAATTCTCAGCACCTAGTCATTCATGGCCATCAAAAGCTACAAGTTTACTTATTCCAATCAGCCAGTCAAAATACTGTTGTACACCTGTGGGACTACGTGCACTACAGGGTGAAACCTATCCATGTTGCTGCGAGTGTGAAATCAGGGGCGCACACGTCTTATACATACCTTGAATATGGTGCATTTGAACTCCATTTTAAAAATTTTACGGACTATGAGACAATTTGTAAGTGAGCAATACTGCACGATACACCCATAATCTGTATGCCTGTGCACAAATCAGCAACACAATCATAGCAACTTGAACCAACAGTGTCCATGTAGTACACACTAAAGCACACAGAACAACCAACAGAGTTCCTGACCACTGTCACATGGACAACAACTGTTCTGCATGTAGAGACCAAACTACACACATGAGACTACAAGTAGAAAGGCATAGTACAAAATGGAGGTTATCAATAAAGACATATGAAGACTTCCCTGAACTCATTATGCATGTTCCACAACAATAAACTGGTTGAGTGATCAACCCATTCCCTGATGATAACTATGCTCACAATACACAGTCACATCAAAGCAGTCATGCAGATTCTGAAAAATGCAAGTGCACTGCAAGACATTCTCACCTCACACCTTATCCCTATTGAGCCTGCACCAACCAGACCCTAGAATCCATGGATGTCCGCCACTGTATGACAGAAAACCACCAAACCCTGATGCTGTGTCCTGTACACGTATACAGCAGCAAGTTCCCATTCAATCGCAGCAACCATCTTCCGCTTCAGAATGCCAACACAATTTGAGGGCAGGCAACACATCCATGCATCCAATTACACAGCAACAAGTGCCCCCCTGAGTTACATGCAACAAATGCAAACAAGAACTCACCAGCCACCCATCACCACGTTTCCCTGCATCCATGCAGCCAGATTCGCCCACCTCACGCCAATGAAATATGAACACCCCACACAGTGACACCTTACTCACCCACAACACGTACACTGCCTGTCCCTCCCCATCCCCAGAGTGACATGCAGTAAAGGATCACGTAACACTTACACTTACCTATTATCATGGTGACGGGACATTGTGCACACTGTGATCTGGCCACAGTCAGTATGACACTGTGAGCACTCCCAAAAAGAGACCATTGAGAGGTTGGAAACCCAGGATCACCTTGGAAGTACTCCCAATGCCACGATATGGCATCCCCTGATTAACGTGGCAGTGGGACAGTGCAATAAACAATTTCAGGGGCGACAGTGGTATAAAGTCCAAGATGATATGATGGAAAAATATCACCAATTGCACAGAGGACAGGATCTGGCAGAAGGCAACACTTGACAGAGGCAGCTGTCATACTGGAAGGCAGGGCACCGAGGCAACTGGCATGAAAGAGGCAAGCAGACATGAGAAACGAAAGAGAAACAGAGGCCAAGGACACTGCCGCACAAAAGGGAGCAGGCAACAGGAAAGAGGAAGGGAAGGCAGATGTCACCAGGACTGCATTGAATTGGGTCCAATGTGCTTTGAACTGAAGAAAGCATTGAGATGCACTCAACAGCTGTCAACAGGCTCCAGAAAATCTGCCAGTGTACCATGCACAGTACATGTTCACCATGGCAAAAAACAGCCTCTGGGCAATGGTGTGTTCCTGGTGTCTCTGGTGAACATGGCATCCCACACATAGACAGCAATGCTGTTCTGTTTGTGGAATTGTCTGGGGACCGCACCCCCAGAAGGGGAAGAAGGACTAACATTGGACTGCCTGTGTGGTTAGACATGACTATTAAAAAATCATTGCATGGCATGCCACGTGGCAGACAAGACACAGGTGAAAAGTGCAAGAAAAAATACCCCATCACTATCATCGCCATGTGTCACAGCACACAAACATGCCAGGCATGCCACCCGCATTGCCAACTCACCAACAAAGGTCCTACAGTGACAGCCGCCCTCACAACTATGAGCCCGCAACCAGTGCCACCTTGATTGCCTTGAGAAAACACAATATGTAGACACACCAGCCTACCATCATCATGTGCCAAATGCACCCATGAAGCTGGACCCACTCACCTCAATACAAGTAAAAGAATAACAACTCCACACAGTGCCAGACTCCCTGCCACCAACCACAACACAAGTGCCATCCTGAGTGCCTTTCACTTACCTGCACAGGGTACCCACCTGGCTTGCATCCACTGCATCCCACCTATAAAAAACATTTTGAAATCGCAAAGACATGCATTGCATCAACATAAAGATACTGGACATCCATGACAACTCCTGTATGGAACATGAAAATAGGCATGGACCACCCAGTGTCGAGGAATGACAAGAGTGCAAGAGGGAGACAATACACAGAGTGATGATTGCCTAGCAGTCATGAGGGGACAGTGAGAGGGGGTGTGTGAAAAGAAAGTGTTGCAAGGAGGAGACTGGCTTGAGGGGAGAGGAGGATTGATATGTCTGACATCACAGTGGGTGAGTGCAGAGAGAAGTTGTCCAAGAGATGAAGACAGAGATATGAACAGTCAGAGTAAGTCAGTCAGACAGCCTGGAAGGAACATAGATGGAAAAGTACCACATGTAGTGGGCCATGAAGGACAAACGTGGTTGACAGAGAAGGGCAGAGGGGCAAAGAATGGGCACCTGTGAAAGGTCAATCAGCAGCTCTACATCAGACAAACTACAAGCAACACCCACCATGCCATGCAAAGCAGAAAAAGACCCATGTACGCTACATGCCTGCTAGGAAGTGCCTACAACCACATATCCATACCTTACACAACCAACATTCCCCACTGTTTGGCACCGCTGTAAATGGACCTCAGGACAACATAGCTGTTCACTCATGCCCCTACAGACCACACACCCTGTGTGAGACCGTCCCAGTAAGTGTGCATGGATCCCAGGGTGCACTCGCAACTCACACAGGGAGAACAGATGAAAACAAGCTGTGGGGAGCAGATGATATAACACATGCATGGGCCCACAATGTGCACACACACCATGCACTAGCACACAATGCCAGATGAGATGAACACGTAATGCAAACAAAAAATCATGCAACACATCCGGGAGTAGATAGCCTACAGAAACAAACAATGTACAATAAGTGGCCTGATTGGGTAACACAGAAGCAGTCTGTTGGGTTACACATGCATATATCTGTAAAACCCTACATGACGCAAGTGTGACAAGCCTGTCTTGAGGATTCAATGTACACAACTGCCCAGAACTGTGTCACCACATGCAACATCATGAAGCGGTGCAGCTGAGGATGATTAAACCTGACAATGGATGTGTGTGGTACATTTGGAACAGTAGGAGGACAGGGCAGGGCAGGTCATGTAAGTGTATAAGGGAGTGGAGTGGGAAGTGGCACAGGTCAAAGAGTAGTGTGGACAGTGAGTACACCAGCAGGGCCCGGTAAGTAACATGGGACGAGGGGGAGTAGAAGGATGGCAGTAAAGAGACATCATCACGGTCAGTGAGGCAAGTGTTGGAGAATGAAAATACCTACAGTGCAGATTCACAGAGAATGCATGCCGTCAACTGGCATGAACATCCAGAATGTTGGAAATACTGCCAATGGCTAAAATGTGACAAGTGCTGCCCAATCACTTCCATTAATTGCCTCAGTTGTTAAAGTGCATCCACCAAAACAATACACCCGCATAGAAGTTTAACTGCACATACACACACATGCATGTGGACAGAAACACATTTGCACAGACATTTACTGTGACTTAAGATTTACACACCCAGCTAGCAGAAATGTTTTGTGCATGAAAAGATCTTGGTGACTAATAATACAGACACAACATGAGAGACAGTGCACATGCTTACCTGCTGACAGAGCTGGCATGATGTAATTCCCTTATTACCTCCACCGGAAACTGTACCTCCAAATTTGTGAAAGTAGGGCTAGTGCCTAGCAGAGGGCATGGGGACTAGGAATGTGAAAGGGTGCAGGGTGGACCTCCCATGGAAAGCAGTCACTGGATGAATCAGGATCACTGCTACAACATCGGAAATTGTATTTCACCAACCATAGTTGACAATCATGCATAGAGCACATAGATGTCATGATTACATCATACCATTATTACTTTCAAATGCCACCCTGTTGACCTCAGGAAGCCATGGCAGTTGACACTACTGTGCATGGATGCATATCCACAACTGCACTCATCAACCCTTTGAGAGCATAACAGTACATCTCAAGGGAACAAAGAAACAAAAAAATACAACCACACCAGTCATGTCCAAAAGGAAAAGGAAAAGTGGAGGGGGGTGTCCACCTTGGACGGGGCAAGGGGAGGTTGCATGTCAATACCCACATGCATGTGAAAAAAACAAATTCCCCCCCATGGGCTCATGGACCTCATGGAAATGGTAGACCAGGAGGCTGGTCTGTGATGGGACCCAACCTGAGCTTGACAAGCAGGTGGTCATGGTGTTGGACCCATACCGCGCAGTGCCAAGGCTTGGTCTTCATTTGCCATGGCCAGCCGTGAAACAGTTGAATGCACCAGCACAGTGAGGGCAGTGAGGTCTCCATACACTTCCTCACAGATGGCCACAGAGTCTGTATGTGCACTCACCCGTGATGCATTGAGTTGCTCGGACAGTGTCAGCCTGAAGGCTTACATCTCCATGTGGAGCACTGTTCTTGTGGCTGAGAGTTCTTCATGGATTGCAATCCTTATGGCCTGCATCTCACGCCTCAGGGCCTCTCTATGTGCCTAAGCATCTGCATGTAGGGACTCCTGCAGACACCTCAGATCAGCCAGTCGGCCCTTGACGTTGGCCTCCATGCACAGTCTGTGGGAGCGGCATGAGGGCTGCATGACCTGCAGCTTTTGCTCTACATAGGCCGCTGGTGGGGTCATGGTCTTGGCCATTTTATCCATGCCCTCTGTAATGTTGTCCAACACATTGCCATGTCGGATGGTGGCACGCAACATCTGCTGCTCCCATACTGTTTCCCCAACCTGCACACGTCCACCAAGTCTGTGGGGCCCACAGTGGGCTGATGCAAGGGGTCATGTCTGTTGCTGTGGTGCCCCTGTCGATGGCTGCAAGTTTGGAACCCTCCCTTGGACATTAGCCCCAGGGCATGATGCCAATTCATGGGAGGGTGGCCTTGCAGGCGTAACCCATGCAGATGGGGGGCCCACCACTGACATGTCTTGTGAAGCTAGCTGCACTGCTAGAGACTCATGGGCCCCATCTGATCTGCCAATTGGGCCACTCACCTTTGCCCTCTATGAGGCATACCAAGCGGCTCAGCATCAAAGTCAGCTGAGTCCGAAGAGTCAGCAGCATGACTGAGGATGGTCTGGAGCACCCATGGGTTCTCATGGCGTACAACAACATGTCCTACACCGGTGGTCTGACACACCACTAACTCTTCTTCCTCCTCCTCTGCATCTAGTGCATTTTCACCTGCACATGGACAGAGAAAGACATTTTGAGTCACATGACTCGAGACACAAATGTACATGTGCATCAAAGTGCACACAAACACTAAATGGCAGGACACAGAAGCATCAGGCATTGGGCATCCCACCCTATGAGCTGTAAGATACGGATGTATGGCATTTGCCAATTAGTGCCCCCCTCACAGTCCTGTCCATGTCACCACTGAACACATTGATGTACAAAAGTGGCATGAACATAAATTAATGGGTCATGCAACTGTCATGTCAGCACAAATACCATTAAAAAGTACTGCATGTGTGCCATTGTAAAGCAGAAAGTCTTCATATGGCATCAGTCAGCCACCCATATCCACAGACACCACCACAGTCAACGCATGACACACACATCAGGATTGGAACAGAGAACTGAAGACATTGAGGTCCTGGGGGAAGGTGAGGAAAGGGAAGATTCCTCTGAGCAGGTGCAGCGGAAAGTGGGCCTTCTAGGCAAGATTCGTGATGTGAAGAGAGAAGGAGAGAGGATTCAAACATGACAACAAGGTCCATTGACCCACAAGAGGGTGAGGCGAGTGGGCCCATGGTGTGTGGCCAGAGTGTTGGAGGGAAAGAGGGAGCAGGGGTCTGAGTAGGCTCTCTGTATCACTGGCATTGAGGCAGAGATTGGTAGCAGTACGCCATGCCTGTATAGTAGATGGGCAGTCATGAATGAGAGAGGATTAGGGGAATCAGAGGAGTGATGCTTAGTTGAGAGCTGTGTGTCATCTGCATTACAGTGACATGGCCCTGCCCTGTTGCTCCCGCTCCAACCATGCTGGTGATGATGCTGTGTATGTGCAAATGTGGAGTGCATACAACATATCCTGAGACACAGTATTTGGACATAGTGGTGAAGGTCATACAAGGTCCATGAGTGGCATGTATGTGCAACAATCAATCCCTACAGCAATGCCTCTGGAATAGGTGTCCACGTTTGCAATGCAGTTCCTGCATATGAACATCATCCCATTATGATGGGTCAAATGTTGATGGCGGTGCATGCTCAGACTGTGAACCAGCACCGCCTCAAATACCTACCACATTACATATGTTGCAAAAGAGCCATCATGCCACATCTGAGTGGGCAATCTAGCTGGCATGTCTGACATCAGATAGATGACACGAGTATGGGGAAGTGTGTATGCATTCCAGTTGACAGACAGGCCAATGTCTGTGCAAGAGCACAGCACAATGATGGAAGTGACAAGGCATGCGCCTGTCAATTATCAACTGACAGACACATACAGGCCTTTGACATCAGGTGCTTCAAATTTGAAGTTGGTTGATATGTTTGAACAACTGCCATGCACATATATAGAATGGAATGCAGCCAGGAACACTCTTTGCCATTCATGAGGCCCATGACCTTCCACATGGGCGGTCTCTGGCCATGTGTTTGTCATGTTACAAGGATGGCAACCTCTGCATGACAACCCACCATCAGCTATTGTTCACCACATAGTGAATGGCGTAAACCCTTGTTACATTCATTTGTTAAAGCACCAACACCATGCCTGCAACTCAGGGCTGTGGTATGTGGGCACTTAAGCACCTTCACTCTGGGCACACCACAAGGTGTGCTGACAGACAGCTCAGATATGCATCATGACAATGTATCCCATAGGAGCAGGTGATAAATGGAACATGCAACTGAGCATGAAATCATGTGATTGTTCAACATCAATCGCATGTACCTGTCTAACAGTGTAGAGGGACACGTCACAAGAATGTAGCAGAAACAGTACATGCAGGTTTCTCATTTCTTGCCCATGAAACAGAGGAGTACCCTGTGAGTGATGTGTACTGTCACACAGACATGTGCCACACATATCCATCACACAGGATACTCCCAGAATGATGGACATGTGAAATGAACCTGAACGTCAGCAAACATGCATCACCCAGGTATGTCATACAACTGCAGCCAGATGTGCCACTACATAAATTTGTTGGGTCATGGATGATTGGCATAACATTGCACAATCACCGCCACTCAGACGAGGTGCCCTAATAGTTCTCCAATCCTCCCATGCCTTTCACCTGCTCAGGCTGGATGAATTGGCACGTGGCCTCTTCATGCAGTGTCAGCTGCCCCTCCTCTGGTGGCCCCCCTCCAGTGGTCAGTGCAGAGGCCAGGTTGAGACTGAGCTTGTGCTGTGTTCTACTGGTGAGATCATTCCCCGCTTCACTACCCAAAGGTGTTGATATGGTCCGTGACCCACTGCAATGCACTATCCGTTGTGCGGGTGGATGGGTGCTCCCCGCACACAGGCACATGTCACAATGGTAATCGGTCATATAGTCAATGATGATCTGGAGCTCATCATCAATGAAGTGCTTCTTCCTCTTAGGGCCAGTGTCCTGTGCCGTGTCTTGGGGTGGAGCCTCTTCCTGCCGTGCAGGATGCTCCTTCTTGCCCTGAGGGAGACAAGGTGTTGATGCTGCCCCTGTCTGGCTGGGATCATATTGGCATCAAGGTGCAGGGCCACCTGTGGACTGGGGCCTGCCACTTCCTCCTGGGGCTGGGGTAAATGTCTCCACATCACGTCCCAACCCCCTGGGGCTGGGTCAGATACCTCCACACCATGTCCTTGAACTCCAGGGGCTGGGGCAGATGTATCCTCACCACTTCCCCAACTGACCCCGTCTGCTCCCTTTCCCTCTTGGGGGCTTTCTACTCATGTTACAGGTGTAAGGGATGAATGGAAGGCACAAGTTATTTTCTTGGGCAATATGCGTAAGGGAACAGTCTATGTGATGTGCGACACAGATGTGTAGGTTAGTAAGGCTCCAATGTACCCCAAAAGCAAAATAATATAGTACGCAATATGCAGAGTTACCCAGATACTCAAAAACTGCATACGCAATACCCCGAGAACTTCTGAAAAGTGAAAAAAGTGGCAGGTGAAAGGGACAGGCACCCAGAGACTCGGAAATTGTATATGAAATATCCGTAAAGCTTCTGAAAAGTGTTAAAAAGCAGTACGCGATACGTAGAGGCACTCAGAGATGCAAAAATTGTGTACGCGACACACCATAGGCCTAAAAAAGTAAACAAAAACATTTGGATATGCACAGAGCCAAACCCCCAAAAACAAAAATGCGGTATTCATTACCTGAAGGAAACAGATTGCGTAGCAACCCAAAATACTTCTGCGAAGGGTTCCAGATCGTAACATTCACGCGCACAAGTGAAGCACATTGCACGCCTTATGACACCCCGTCATTGCTGTGAGTCATGTAGACGTGCCACGTATGTGCGCTGCATCAATGCGTGCATGATGTAACTTACACATTAAGGGCCTTTACTCTGCTATCAGTAGCTGCGGTTGCAAGACACACACCACTGTTCCTCCTGCCTACATACTGCTGTATTTGCCTCCTCTAGCCCTGCTTTGCATCACTGACTCCTATACTGCATTTGCCTGCTCGAGAGTGCCTGCCTACAACCAGCACTGTCTTGGGGTCCCATTTTTGCCTGGACTCCTGTGTTGCGCCTGTGACCACCTCTTCTGTACTTGCTGGGATATCCACCTCTGCCAACACCACCAAAGCTCCATAGCACCTAGGAAAGCCATACCTGCCTCAGGTGTGCCATGTCTGACCCATCATGTCCAGGTGCCTATGATGCCCTCTTCAATGCAGCTACACAGCTGGTTAATGATGCAGGGCTGAGAATCTGGGTTGATATCACAGCTCCCATCAACGTGGCTTGGGGTGGCAGTCTGCACTAAGACCACTGCCCGGAAAGGTTGGGACGACCTCAAGACCCATTCCAAGGTGGTGGCAGCTCTCGACAGGGAACCCACCATGGAGGTGTACCGCATGCTGGGTGCCACAAGTTCCCCCAGATAGAGCTGTCGGTACTTGAGAGGTTCTATTCTGACCTCCTCTCCCAGTTCTTGGCCTGGAGAAGTTGTCTGGATGCTGCTGGTGATTTCCCATGTGGGACAATGCGATATGGTGTATGTGTGGTATGCAGGTTTGCAGATGCCACATTCTCTTTGCAGCTTGTGTGTGGGGTGAGATGCAGCTGATTGCTGCCTCATGCCTATGCTGGGCATTTGTGGCGTCAGGCATTGTTTACTAGCATTTGCGTGAGTATTGGCAGATTGTGCATTAATTTCTTATTGTACTTGGGCATGTGCAGTGTGTGAACATGCAGCAAGTGCTTGGACATGACAGATGCGGACATGCTATGTTGTGGGCATGTGAGGGATCTCCATGATGTATGAGTCCATTTGTGGCACAACTGACATTGCATCCATGCAGACCCATCTGCTGAGAGTGACACATGTGCATTGATGCCTGCATATGTGGAGTTGATGCATTGATGTCTCTGGGACTGGAATGTGACCTCTCATCCCACTGCCTTTGTAACACAAGTGTATGTGTAAGCATACAATATTTGTATGCTTGGCCACCTGACATGTGCAATTTGTACACAGATATGTGTGACGGTACATGTTGCTTGCTTGCAGGTCATGCTGTTGCATGTGCACATTGGTGATGTGTTTGTGTGTGCATGTGCCCTGGTGCTCTTTCCATGCATATGGCTGAATGTCATGCTTGTGTTGGTTGGTCATTCGTATGGTGGCATTGCCTGTTTTTGGTGATGTGGTGTTGGCCACTGTACAATGTGGTTTGTAAACATGTGCATGTGTCATGACTGTGATTGGGCCTTCACACTACACTCAAGCAGCATTTGCATTGCAGTTTGCCTGGGCACGTACATGTGTGTGTAGAGTGTGTGTCAGTTCATGGTTGGTACATGCTGCATGACTAGCCATGTCTATTTTGTGTATGCCACACATCCATTGATGGCGGTTACTGATGTCAATGCTTTTTTGTCCCAATTTTCCACATTTGCTGCAGCTCGTGAAGAGGGCGTAGGCAGCACAAGATCCATCAGTCAGAGCTACTGGGGTACGTCCCTGGAGGTTCTTGTGGTGTGGGACTCATCAGTGGCTGTAGGACAGGGTACGGAAATGGAGGGGCCATCGAGGGAAGGAAGCTCTATGGAGTTATGCAGCGAGATGGAGGAGGTGGTGGAGGAGGAGGCAGGTGAAAGACAGCGTACAGGGCTGGGAGGGTGCATCCACGAGGGTGTTCAGGCTGCAACCCTGTGCGAGAGACAGGAGGATGTGCAGTGCACCATGGAGGGAGCTGACCAACCTCCTGTCCCTTCTCCATCTGATTCAGCAATGACCACTGTCGTGGATGCCTCCACCCAGACCGTGCCCCCCCTTGGGGCCACAGAGATCACCCCTGAGATATTGCACGCCCTGCTGGATGGGATTGCACAGAGGACAGGCTTGATTCGTGAGGATGTACGAGCTTTGCGTTCCGAGCTCTCAGAGCATCACAAATCAATGACCCTTTACCTGGACCAGCTGGTACGGGCACTGCTCTCATGTGGTCTCTGTGTGCTGGCACATTCAGTTCCTCCTCCTGCACTGCCTCCTCTGTGCCCCACTCATCCTCTGGTGTTCTTGCCTTGCCAGTTTCCATCACTGCCCCTTCTACTCCAATCCAACCCACACCACCCCATCTGGTGGTCAGCATGTCCCTGCACCTACACAGGAACAGACATCAGTGGGACAGCTGGCACATCAGGACAGTGCTGGTACTGTACCCCCCATGGTTCAACATCCAGATGGTAGGGGTACTTGCGCAGTGTACTCTTGGCCTGGCGGCAGCAGTAAAGGTAGGGCCAGAGGCAATCCTCACAGGGCCCATCAACATTGAGGTGGTAAGCAAGGCAGCAACATATGCTCACCTGGCAGGAGGAGCGCAGGCGCTGTTGTGAATTGGCGTGCGTTCGGATGGCCTTCAGAATCAGCTGATGGCAGAGAGGCAGCAGACGAGGATTGCATTGTTTGCTAGGGCAAGGGCAGAGGTAGTGGAGAGAAAGAAAACAGAGGCGGGTTGCCATACTGGATGAAGCTTGCAGGGATATGGAGGAGGAGCTTGAGGGAGAGCCTGCAACCCATCCAGGACCGGACGGCGGCTCGCCTCCAAGTGGAGGAGCATTAATGTGACTCTGCCCTGGAGGATGTCATTAGAGAATTTCCCTCTTCCACATAGTTTTTTTTTCAATCATAGTGTAAATATTGCAAATACAGTTTTCTTTTTGATCATCACACAGTTGTTGTCTCTTTGTTCATGTGCTGCATTTGGTTTACTTTTATTTCGTTATGCATTTGCTCTGTGACTGTCACATGGGTTGGGGCCCTGTCTGTGGATGTGTGTCATACACTCATACACTCATCAATTGTGCAGGTAGGGGGGTCCCTCCCAATGCATGGCCACCCACCTACACACATCAGCTACGATCAGCTATCAGCCAGTGCTTTCATGCTATGCTGCACATCTGCCGCTGGAATGCTTCAACATCGCATGTGAGTTTGTTTATATCTGGCTGTACACATCATCCATCTGCTTGGCTCACACACTCTTGGACTTCCTTCGCATCACCCCGAAACATGCCTGTTCAACTTGTGTTAGTTGCAGTCCCTTGCAATGCTATTTTTTCCTACCTGAGTCCCGTCATTCATTGATTGTTGCTTGCTACTATGCACTCACATTTCATGTAAATCTGTCCTATCAGTGATGTCTTGGTCATTCACCTACAGCCCTTGGGCAATTGCAATGGCACATGGGCACAATGATACGTCACATTGCATCCCATTGCTTTATTGTGTCACATGTACATGGTGCTTTCACTGTGTAGCTGCTGCTAAATTCTGCAATCCTGCTGCTGTGCCACTGGTTGTGATGTACCACGGAGTCCTGTGATGAGCTGCAGACATGGATTCTGCATCAGTGCTCTCAGTTGTTATGTATATGGGTGGGTATGTGGCCAGAGTGCTTCATGTTGGTGGCAGCCCAGTGGAGTTGAGATAAGATGTTGGTCAGCGTTGGACTGGTAGGGGGGTTATGTGGCAGGCCCAGGCTGGGGTGTCATCAGAGGTGAGCGGGGCAGGTGGGTGGTGTGAGGATCTGTGGGGCTACCTCTGGGTGGTGTCGGAGGTGAGGGGGTCCTGGTGGGTGGCGGGAGAACTGTTGGGCTGCCTGGGGTTGGTATCAGAGGTGAGGGGGCTGGTGGGTGGTGTGAGGAACTGTGGGGCTGCCTGGGGGTGGTGTCAGAGTTGAGAGGGGTGGTGGGTGTGTGAGGACCTATGAGGTTACCTGGGGGTGGCGTCAGAGGTCAGAGGGGCTGGTGGGTGGTGTGAGGATCCGTGGGGCTGCCTGTGGGTGGTGTTGGAGGTCAGGGGGGCTGGTGGGTGGTGTGAGGACATGTGGGGCTGCCTGGGGGTGGGTGTCAGAGGTGAGGGGAACTGGTGGGTGGTGTGAGGACCTGTGGGGCTGCCTTGGGCTGGTGTCGGAGGTCAGGGGGACTGGTGGGTTGTGTGAGGAACTGTGGGGCTGTGTGTGGGTCGTGTCTGAGGTTAGGGGGTTGGTGGGTGGTGTGAGGACCCGTGGGGCTGCATGTATGTGGTGTTGGAGGTCAGTGGGGCTGGTGGGTGGTGTGAGGACATGTGGGGCTGCCTGGGGGTGGGTGTCAGAGATGAGGGAGACTAGTGGGTGGTGTGAGGACGTGTGGGGCTGCCTGGGGGTGGTGTCAGAATTCAGGGGGGCTGGTGGGCGGTGTCTAGATTGAGTGTGCTGCTGTACAGTTGGGGTATTTGGCAGCTCTTTCGGTGCATAGGGTGGAAGGATAGCAGGATCTCAGGGGTGCAGCCCTTATTAACGTGGGGCCTTGTGCAGACTGGCTGGGGTGCAGCCGTTACATAGGGGTGAGCTTGCGCAGGTTTGCAGGGGTGCAGCCGTTACTTATGGGAGATCTTGCACAGGTTTGCAGAGGTGCAGACATTACTTACGTGGGGTCTCGCGCAAATTGGCTGGGGTGCTGCTGTTACTTATGGGGGAGCTAGCACGGGTTCTCCGGGGTGCAGCCGTTACGTACGGGGGACCTCACAAAGGTTTGCAGGGGTGCTGGGTGTTAGGTCAATGGTGGATGCAGAGGTTTGGTGAATGGTTGGTATGTGGCTATGTTTTTGGTTTGCGTGGGGGTGTGTCGTGGGCGTTCTTCACACAGTTTGTTTTTGACGCACATTGGAAACTTTGCGCTTTCGGGCCACGCACAGCTGCTTTCCGCGCTCAGGCTTTGCGGGATCAATGCGCACCTTTCCTTGAATCAGGCCCTATGGTTTGAAATAACGCCATTTATAAGAAACATACATGATTGTTGGCTATCAATTACATTTTTTATAATATATTGAACTCTAACCCATGTAATTGAGCCCACAGAAACAATTATTGGTATAAATCTATATTTACATGAGTTTGTTGTTTAAAGTGGTTATCAAGTAAGTCTGTGAGCTAGATTTTGAGCTCAATGTCAAATAAGAAAACGGTTGTTTCATGAAGGAACATCCCTTTTCTAATCTGCACCAGGTACTGTTTTCAAATTAAAATGTTGGGATGGAAACT
The DNA here is from genome assembly GCF_040938575.1 of Ambystoma mexicanum. Taxonomy (NCBI): domain Eukaryota; kingdom Metazoa; phylum Chordata; class Amphibia; order Caudata; family Ambystomatidae; genus Ambystoma; species Ambystoma mexicanum. Next base: position 650,974,819 of record NC_090925.1, read on the forward strand.
AATCTGACACTTTCAAGGCCCATCTTTCGTTTGCGCTTAATGGTGTGGCAACAACGTTAGAGACCACCATAAGTGCAGTGCCCTCACTGTGTGCATAATTCACTCGAAGTGTGCCATATTTGCATCCTCGCAAAAGCAGTAAAATGATGGCACCCTTCGAGGTGTCGGTAGTTGCAAACGTGAATGCGTAAAGTGGCTCCCTCCGTGTCTGCGGTTACATGTTAGGTCGTGGCTCCATAGAGGCAGCTGTAAATGCATTTCAGCAGTGACTTAGGCTTTGCTGTCTGTCATTCGTGTGCAATTTTCCTTTGAGTTAGGCTGTAATGGCAGTTTTGTTGTCTTGCCTGGGTAAGGGAGCGGGTGCAGACGTGGGTGTCAACAGCTTTCCACAGCAGCGTGACTGGAATTATTTATTCGCCTCATTGACACAGGCAAGCGTGGCTTTCCTCGTCAGAGCTGCACCTTCTAGGGATGAGAACCACCTTTCTCATTAAGAGCAAGTGTGTCTGAACATCTGAACATCTGGAAAGTGGTGCTCTTTAATACAATGTGCTGCCAGGATGCTGCTGCACCTGCTGCCCTATTGCAATCCCTCACCTCTTCTTTTGCAGTGTAGGAAGCATGAGTGCTGCCAGCAAATTCTTCGGCACACCTTACGCAAGTAGTGGTTACGTTGGTTCGAGCGTTCTGGATTCCGAAGCAAGATTCTCCCAGAGCTCAGAATTAGGCCCTAAGTGCTTTAATGTTTCTGCAGTTGGGTGTTAAATTATGTATGTTTTCTTTTCAAATTCATATCCTGTCTTTTTTTTTTATAACTCTGTTTATTGAGTTTTAAAGCATAACAACATAACAAGAAACATGAATCATCGGCATACAACAAATGAGAAAGGCATAGCATAGCAGCATCAAAGACAATATCAAAGGCAAGAGGGGCATCGCAGGGACAAGGGCCAAGGACAGTTGCAGGTCAAGGCAGTCAAGATGTTGAGCTGTGTCGACCGGCGGGGTTTACTGCGCATCAAGCCATTTGTCCCATATTTTCCTGAATTTGTGGGGGCAACCCCGTGCGTTGTAAATCCGGCGTTCCGACGCCGCACACCTGTTCAGGTCATTCCTCCATCGGTTCAGGCATAGTGGGTCTGCGGAACCCCATTTAGCCGCGATAAGTCTCTTGCCAGCCCCTAATGCTATTGACAGGAACATTTTCCCATGTTTTGTCAGGTCTACTTCCCCCCAGATGCCCAGGAGTACCATTTTGGGGTCCCTAGGGATTGGTGTTCCCATGGCGGCAGAAATCATATTAATACAGTCCCCCCAGAAGAGCTGTAACACTGGGCATTCCCATATCATATGGTAGAAGGTGGCGGACTCAGTTTTGCACCTGATACATGTCCCATCATCTAGTCCCCCCATCTGGCCATTGCAGCCCGTGAGTGATAAGAGCGGTGGAGAATTCTCAATTGTATTAGCCTGAGTTTATTTTCTATCCCAATTTCCCTGGGGGACATCAACGCATCGACCCAGTCCTCTGGCTCCAGTTGACCCACATCCCTTTCCCACTTTGCTTTGAGCCCGTCAAGCTGCGGAGTCCCAAAAGAATTGCGGGCCTGATAGAGAGTGGAGGTGACCTTTGAAGGGATGCCTTGGGGGAGGACATTGGTCTCAATGGGAGAGCATGGGAGTATGTCTGTCGTGTCTGGGAATTGGGTGTGGATGGCGTGGGCCAACTGCGCATGTCGAAACCGTTCCATGGGCGTCAGATCAAACTGTACTTGCATAGTCTCGAAGTCTAGGAGGCGCCCCCTCTGTATTACATGTGCCAGTGTGTGTATCCCTTTTGCGTGCCAGTGAGCGAAAGCACCCATTTTCACTACTTCTGGGAGGAGTGCGTTGTGCCATATAGGTTGGGACAGTCTTCCTTTCCAGCCGACCAGTTTGTGTGCCTCCCGCCAAGCTCGGCGGATATGGTGAATCGTCTTGGGAAGCCTCGGGAGACGGTTGTGGGTGGCATACAGTGTCTGTAGTGGGATAACGGGGTCATGGTCTCCAGCTCGATACGGATGTGCGGTAGTGTGGGGTCTGCATGCATCCAATCGTTTATCACTCCGATCTGTGTTGCAAGGTAATATGTACGTATGCAGGGCAAGCCGATACCCTCCTCCCAGACCGATCTTTGGAGCGTATCAAGGGCAATTCTGGATTGCTTCCCGCCCCATAATACTGTGCAGAGATTCCTATCGATAAGTGCGAAGATTTCCTTGGAGATGGAGAATGGGGCATTTTGGAGGACGTGGAGGAGTGTGGGGAGGGTCATCATCTTAAATAGTGCGGCTCTACCCAACAGCGACAGGGGGAGTGATTGCCAGTGGGAAGTGTCTCTGTTGAACCGCTCAAGCACAGGTTGTAGGTTCAGTTGGGGGACCTTTCAAGTGTCGGGTCGAGTCGTATGCCTAAATATGTAAATTCCCTGATAGAGATGTGATATGGGCAGGACTCAGGAATAGCGGAATCACCACCCTGGATTGGGAAGTAAATAGTTTTGGTTTCATTTACTTTCAGACCCGCAAAGGTCTGATATTCCCTAAGGATGAGGGGAACAATAGGGCATGAGATGCATGGGTTACTGAGATAGACAAGGAGGTTGTCCGCATATAGCGAAAGGCGGTCTTCACCCCCCCCCGGCCAGGCGAACCCGGTCCAGTTGGTGTTAGCTCTGAGCTCAATAGCAAGTGGTTCGATAGCCAGGAGGAAGAGAAGCGGAGACAGCGGGCACCCCTGTCTCGTACCCCTACCCAGTGGGAATGGTTTAGAGGGTCTGCCGTTTACTCTAACCGTGGCCTCCGGGAATGCATAGAGCAGCCTGACCCATGATATGAATGCTTGTCCCAGGTTCATCCGGTCCATGATTGCCCACAGAGCGTCCCACCCCACCGAGTCAAATGCCTTTTCAAAGTCCACCGCCAGGAGGGCTAGTGGGACCGGTATCTCTTTGGCTCTGCACAGCGCCAGTTGGACCCTGCGTAGGTTCATACAAGTGGACTTGTTGAGCATAAATCCGCACTGGTCCAGATGAATAAGGGTCTCTATTACATTCAGAAGCCTGTTGGCGAGTGCTCTGGCGAGGACCTTGGCTTCTCCATTAATTAATGAGATGGGGCGATAGGAGGCACATTCCTCCGGAGGTTTCCCAGGTTTATGTATGGCTATGATGCATGCCTTCCTGAGGTCCGGGGGGAGCGCCCCGAGTTCTTTGCTACGTAGGAACATGCGGTGCATATGGGTCGATAGCCTACCTCCGAGGTATTTCCATGTTTCTGTGGGGAAGCCGTTGGGGCCCGGGGTTTTCCCCGGGTTGGAGCTGTGTTAGCGCCTCTTGCACCTCGGTCTCTGTGAGTTCCGCGTTCAGGAGTTCCGACTGGCGTCGTGAGAGTTTCGGGATCTCGATCCGGTCGAGGTAATGGGAGGGTGCAGCCGGCGAGCTCTTGGCGGGTGGGGTATAGAGCTTCTCATAGTAGGTGGCAAATGCTTCGACAATGTCAAAGTCGTCCGTGAGTAGTGTGCCATCCGGTGACTTGATGGCACGCACATGTCCCCTGTTTTGTTGCCGCCTCTCCAGCCAGGCCAGTGTCTTATTTGCTTTGTCGCCGTGTTCATAAATTTGACTCCGGACGAGCTGGTGGGCAGTTCGTGCTGTGTCCAGAGCTAGGTTACTGAGGGCATCTTGTGCCGTGGTCAGGGCATCCTTCGTCTCCCGGTCGCTGCGCTCCAGGGTCTGTCTTTCACACTTCAGGACATATGCCTATGCCTCTCTGATCTTCTGGGCTTGTCTTCTCTGGTGGGCAGAAACCGCCGCGATAGCTTCTCCCCGAAGAACTGTCTTATATGCCTCCCAGATCGCGATCAGGCAGTCAACTGAGCCCTCATTGAGATCGAAAAACTCTGTTGCCTTTTTTTCCAGTTCCTCCGCTATCTCGGGGAGCCGCAGATGGTATGTGTTCAGACGCCAGTTGCGATCCGGACCTGGGCAGGCGCTCTTCAGGGTTAAGAGGAGTGGAGAGTGGTCCGAAACGCCCCTTGCGAGGAACTCAGCAGCCAGGAGTCTGTGGTTTATGCTACTGGGGATGAAGGCATAATCAATCCTGGAGAATGATTTGTGCGCGCCAGAGAAGAATGAAAAACCGGCCTCGTCGTCATGGAGTGAACGCCATGTGTCCGTCATTCCCAGGGCTTCGGCGAACATGGCGAGTGGCGTAGAGGCGGGGCGGCATCTGGATCTCCTATGGGATCTATCGAGATCAGTGTCCATGACCTCGTTAAAGTCCCCTCCTATCACCCACAGATCGGCCTCTTCCTCCGGGAGGACATGCCGCAGTTCAGACAGAAGTTCCTTCGTGAGCGTGGGGGGGGCATAAATTGCTGCGAGGCCCCATTTTTCACCCCAGACATCGGCGAGCAGCAACACATATCGGCCCCGGGGGTCAGCTCTGACCTTCCTAACCTGTAGGGGGACGCGTTTGTGAACGAGGATCATCGTGCCCCTGGCGCCTTTCGTGAATCCGGCCTGGTAGGTGTGCGGGTAGTTGGACCTTTTGAAAAAATTGGAGTTCGTACCGATCAGGTGTGTTTCGTTTAAAAGAGCTATGTCCGGCGAGTAGCGATTAAGATATTGGAGCACCAGCCTTCGCTTTATGCTGGAGCCCAGTCCATTAACATTCCAGGACAGTAAGGATATCTTGTTGGAGGTCATCCTATCTGCGTGGGTGCTGTAGCTCGTCATCTGGACGGGTCAATGGCAGTTGCATAGTGTTCAAGGGAGCCCAGGGGTGCTCCCGCAGAGGAAACGCCAGTGGGTCGCTCCGTGACGACCCGCCAGACGCTTGGAGAAGAGTAGTGTTATTAGCCGTTTCGCCCGGAGGCCATGCGGGCCCCCCTCGCCAGTGCCCGTCGGTGTCATGCCTTCTCGATCCATAATTCGGATTCCTTATATACCTAAAACGCCCCCCTCCCTGTACTTCCCCCCCAACTGGGAGCGCCTGTCGCCTGCATTCGTCTGCTTCCAGCCTTCTTGTCTCGTGAATCCGTTTCCTTAGGTCCCCAAAACTCCCCCCACCCTGTACTTCCCCCCCAACTGGGAGCACCTGTCGCCCAAACATTAAACTTATAACTTGGTGAACTGCAGCTTCATCGGGATGGTCCGAGCTCGGGTGGTAACCGCTGCGGGATCCCTCGGACTGCGCTTGGGACTGCGGTGCCCAGTCGATGGCGGCCGCAATAGTGTAGTTGCTGTGGTATCCCGTGGCGAGTTCAATTCTGTGGTGCCCAGACCTCATCCGTTCCCTGTGGTATTTTTGGTGGAGCGCTGTGGCGATTCGGTTTCTGAGACTGTCTGAGTGTGGGGCAGTGAGTTCTGCCCAGGTCCGGGTTTGCGGACAGACGGTCCAGAGGGCGAGCGTCGGGCCGCAGGCCCATTGAGGATCTGCGTTTCAAGCCAGTCCCATGCTTCTTTGGGGTTGTGAAATAGGTGGGTTGTACCCTCATGGTGGACCTTGAGCGTCGCCGGGAAGAAGAGAGCGAACTTGATTGATAAGGAGTGGAGTTTCTTCTTGACAGAATCAAACGATTGGCGGGCCTTTTGGACCTCTTTAGTATAGTCCGGGTAGAACCCCACTTTGTAGCCATTGTATGTAATTGGACCGGAGGCCCGTGCCATCTGCAGGATAGCGTCTCGGTCCCGATAGTTGAGGAGACGTGCAATTATTGTTCTGGGCGGGGCTCCTGGGGCAGGTCGCCCGGTGGGTACCCTGTGTGCTCTTTCGATAGAGAAGAACTTCGACGGTTTCCTGGGGGTGAAGATGTGGGTCAGCCAGTCTTCTAGGAAAAGTTTGACACTGGGGCCTTCCTCTTTTTCCGGGATCCCGAGGATCCTGAGGTTATTGCGACGTGCCCTGCCCTCACTGTCTTCGGCTCGGTATTCAAGTTGATTGACTTTTTGGGCAATTATGGCGAGTTGTTGCTCCAACTGGCGGACGTTATCTTCTGTGTCTGACACTCTTTGTTCCGCTTCTCCGACCCTGGACGATAGGTTGCGGAGATCTTGGCGTAGGAGAGATACTTCCGTGGAGACTCCACCTATTTTGAGTTCCAGCGATGTTCTCGAGTCCCCAATTGCCTTCATGACATCATTCAGGGAGAGTTGGGGGTCCTGAGTTTCTTCCCTGTTGCCTGGTTCCACCAGGCTATGTGTCTCCTGTCGCGAGGGGGCCTCCACTGTGTAGAGGTCCATTTTGCTCTGCAGGGTCTGCCGCTTGGCCTTGTCTTTGCCCATGTCCAGGGCAGTAGTTTGTGTGAGATTTTAGGCCCAGGTGGATCGCGTGGATGTCCCTCAGGGATTGTAGTGGAGGCCAGGTTGGGGTGAGCGTGTCGGGCGTCTATCTGTTGCCCCTCTGTCCTTGATCCTGGGCCCCAGTGATGATATGTGGGTTGCTGAGAGCCAGTCGCCTGTTCCGGCTGGTCCGGTGTGCTCGATGGAGGGTCCGGAGTTTACTGGGGGGGGGGGTTGTCTGTAGTTCACAGTGCGTGATCCCTCCAGGAGTTATTCCCCCTTTGTGGGGTGTACGTCCACTGGTTTCTGCCTGTGGGGCGGTATGGGCCTTTGCTCCCTCCGCAATCACGCCCCTAGGATGGTCAGTCCGCAAGGCTTTTGGGGAGTAGGTGCTTATTGGGGAGGGGGGTATGCTTTCAATCCCCACTGCTCCTCACTGTTCGCCGGATTAGGGGGGGAGAGGTTGCCCGTATCCTGCTGTTGCTGCTGGGGGGAGCGCGGCCTTGCGTTGCCTGTGCCTGCGCTGTCGCTCCACCCCAGGTGCCGCCATCTCGCTGATGGGGGGGGAGAGGGAGGGCTCCAGCTCTGCACCCCTTCTCAATATATGTGGCCCAGTCCAGCAAGTGTTTTGCGCCTCCGGCAATGGGTAGCGCGCTCAGCCCCCATATGCCAGCTCCTCCGCGGGCGTATCTGCTGCGGGGGGGACACTGGAGAGGCGCGGGACACTGTCCAGTTGCTCGCGGGGTTGGCAGGGGGGGGCCGTGCGTACCTTGTGACGTCGCCGCACTGTCCCCAGGCCTCTCTCCTTCCTCACTGCTACCCAGCCTCAGGTGCCGCAGTCTCGCCGCTCGGGGGTGGTGGGAGCCTGTTCTGGCGCCTCTGAGAGGCCGCTCCGTGCTGCTAGCTCCCAGCCGCCAGGGGATCAAGTCGTGATGGCCGCAGGCTCGGGGTGCCAGCTGCTGTCGTGCCGCGATTTGGTGCCGCCTCTGGTCGCCACCTCGGGTTCCAACGGTAATCCGCAGGCATGCCCCCGCCGATCGTGGTCCGGTGGTGGTTCGCTCCTCGGGGAGCCAAGGCCGCGGCCGCTAGATAGGGGAGGGGCGGAGCAGCCGCTCACGTCCGTCCGGCAATGGCGGCGAGATTCGCGCCGACGGACTCCGGGGCGTTTCTTGTGATCCCGGGTCCGATTCTACCCCAGATTGCAGGGTTCGCCGCCTGGATGGGTGCGCTTCCTCTGTGTTGCCCGAGGTCGGGCGTTTACAAGCAATTACCGGCTTTTTACAGGATATATTGTCGCGGCCACCGGGACTGATGCCTTTAGCTCCTCATGCGCGGCTCGCGCATGCGGAGTCCCTCATATCCTGTCTTCCTCCAATATCGGGATTACCCTTTGTTTGAAAAACCATTGGAGCTCAGATATCAAAGATATCCATTGGTTATGTCCTGTGCCCTCTCCCATCAGGGTTATGAATAGTATTGTTCATCAGCTGTTGGTGAGAACTGGCACTGGAGGCTTTTCTTCTGGCTATGTTCATGTCACTGACTTGCTAGGCCTTGGCTAAAAAGTTGGCCACAGTATTTCATGAAACCTATGTATGTGTTCAGAGTTCTGTCTTTTAGGCTAAGCATCTTGAAGTACTTGAATTCCTATATCCTTCGATGTTGTGGTATTCGAGAGGTCACTTTTCAAAAGTATCTCAACAGATCCTGCAGTGTGTGCCCAGCTTTTGTGAAGTGGAGACTCACTGGTGTTTCCGTTTTGTGGTTTGAGATGGTGGATCTATGTAGGCTCAACCCTACACACAGCTCTTTGCAGGTCACACCTAGATGTTTTGCTTGTGAGAATTCCTTGCATTGGATGAGGTATACAACATTTAATGATCTACCTTTGAATCTCGTTGTGTCTGTATTGTCTGTTTCTGCTGCACTGTTAATGCAGACATGGCACAGATATTGCGGCTGGTTTTGCATCTCTTACCATTGCATTGTATGTTGCTTGGTCTCAACAAGTTCATGACTTCTTTGTTCTTGATCTACTGGAAATACACTTCTGGTCAGAGATCATGCTAGGTTTCCTGGTTGTTTGAATATAATTAAGGGAGCACCTTTGTAAATGTCTCCCAGCTCATCATCCCTGCTAAGTACTGGTTGTGAATTCATAACACTTCTATTCAATTGTGTTATTTCTAAATGAAAGGTGATTAACCAAAAGTATTAATTCTGTATTTCTGCTCTCTTTGTATGGTAGCAGGCTGACTCAGGAATTTTCAGTGCACAATCAATTTCCCTGTCAATTTGTTTGTTTGAGTGACCCTTTGGCAAGAAGGATATATGGAGTGTGGAGAGTTCATTTTCTGTTGTCTTCATGTTGGAACATATGCATTGGCATTAGATGGCCTGGCTCATAACAGGCAATTCTTGGGTTTAGGATGGAAGTTTACTGTTTGTCGGAATTTGTTCCTGTCCATGAGTTTCTTTTGTATAGTGATTTCTATGTGACCGTTACTTTCAAAAATTGCTGTTTTATCCTTGACGTTTATGCTCTTTCTGGATTATTCTGTAGAGGATTTAATGCAGTTGTGAAGGCACTATAATGATTCATGGAATTATTTAAGAGCATCTTCATCTTTTGCCCATATCAAGAAGATGTCAAAGTATCACAGCTGTGTTAGTGGGTCATTGTTGTTGTAAGAACTTTAGTTTAATATCTAACTGCACCCGGACACGCATTGCTGTGGCTCAGTCTGGTTAAATGGAAAAGAAAGAAAAGAGAAAGCGCACATTTCTCATATGTTTAATTTCACAATGCTTGTGGGTATACAATATTTTTTGTTGTTCCATTGTCTATGCAGATATAGAGATTGTCTAGTTTGCCGACTCTAGAACACGCAAAATACAATTGTCCATGTGAGAAGCTATCCGTGTCTAGATCTAAACCGCACAATTCTAAAGATTGACATTGAGCTTTGTTGATGGTGATTGCAAAAGCAAGTTGGCATGAATCGAGCTGTTACGATTTCTGAGCCGAACGACGTCATTTGGAAGGATGAGTTGTATTTCCTGATGTTAGATAGGAAATGCTTTGCTTTGGCGGTATATCCGGCAAGCACAGTTTTTAATGGCTCTGGAGATTCTCCAAGTTGAGCAAGTTTAATTTTCCTGGCGGCGCAACACATTCCTTTAGTTTCTCCATTAAATTTCAGAGCCTTGAAATAAGGACACACTTCAGTCATAGTGTTGATGAGAACATGCCGGCTCAAACTATAATCATCAGCTGGGTTCTACCGGAATGCAATGTGATAGTAATCGTGTCATTGCTGTGCACAGAGTCGTGTTTGATGCTGATCTGCTGTTTCTTGTTGACTTCTTTCAGCCACTCTCAGTCTGTCGCGTTCATTCTTTTGATAACAAAGCAGATCTGAAGCTGCAGAATGTGATTGCCGTGCTCGCAATCGTGCATGCTGAAGTCTGGCTGCACGTCACTCTGCTGCTTCCTCAGCACGTATTTGAGCCATTCTAGATCGGAAATATTGAAATGGAATCGTAAAATATTTAGTATAACGTGTGTTGCTTTTATGTCCACCAGATGGCGCTGTTTTTCAGAAAAAACATGTTTTTTACCTGTCACAAGTGTGACATCTATGTATAGTAGGTATGTAAAAAAACGTGCGTATTCGAATGCAACGTTGTGTCAAAACTTCAAAGCAATCGGTGAAGAAATTGTAGCATCATTAATACAATGAGAACATAACCAGTGGAAAAAGTACATTCAAATGTCAGAGCAATCAGGTTACTGCATGTAGGATATCCATGTGGTGAAGATCAAAGAGAAAAAGTAGAACATCATAAAAAAGAAAAACATATCATATATCATGAAAACACTCAGATAATCACATTGATGAAAACATTTCAAAGAACATATTCTGTAAGCACATCAGCCATATACATCCAGGAACAACCCCCATATATCATTGAATTGATCAGTTTCCCCTCTGTGCTTGAAAATGGCCCTCTTGTACGTGGACAAGGTCAGCAATTCTTCCACCCAATCATCAATACAGAAGGAATTGGTGGATTTCTATGCATGTAGGATCATCGTTTTCACAAGTTTGCAGCTCCGCAGCAGCCAGATGTTCTTTGAAAATGCACTTGCACGATCTGAATGACACCTGGCCTAGTAGGATCGCTGTCTGTCTTCCCTCTGTTCCACCTCCCTTGCCTTGTCACACCTTGAAACACTTGTGTATAGGAGCATTACAAATGCCATATAATATCATATCATATTATAAAATGACAGATCTGGTAATAGAGTGGCATCCCCAAGAATCAAAAGGGAAGCCCTTCTAGGAATGGTACACTCTAACACCAAGTCCATCCTCTCACAAACCCTTTCCCCAAGGTCTGTGGACTTGTTACAAAACCAAAGTAGATGACTCAACGTACCCCTTGCCTGTTTGCATTTCCAACATTGGTCACTCTCTGAAAGGTTTCTCTTAAATATTTGTTCTGGGTTCCAATATGTCCTGAAGGGTAATTTAGTCTGAGAGGCCCTCAGACCCCAATACATGCTTGTCCAGCGGACATTGTTACAGCATATTTACCAGCAGCCAGGGCAAATCACCTCACCCAGTTCACTGGGCCAGACATTTGCAACTTCAGTATACCCTTTGCGATTTGACACTAGGACATTGTATAAGTCGGCGGCCGGATGGAAGACCCGGGCACAAAGTTCCAGCACTGACCAAGCAGCACTCAATGGTTTCTGGAGGAGCAAGAGCAATCTTAGCAGCAATGATCCCCCCTGAGCTGTCTGTATTCAGCATAACTGCAGTCTTGCAAGTCAAACTCTCTGCACACACGTGTACAGGGGATCCATATTCTATCCTCAAAAAGTTCTTATGATGTACCAAATCCCTTCTAGATACCAAGATTGCCAAAATAAAACTTTCCCTATACAGGTAATACCAGATTCAGCCAAATGGATGTCTCATGGAATAGGAACAATATGCTACAACAGCACTCACGCAAGAAAACAGTTAGTGTACTCAACAACCGAGACTACCTCGAGGTCATTGACAACAAAGCCCTGGGTTCCAGTTCAGACACACGGCTAGACTCAAATTCAGCCCACAAGTCTGAATCAGCACTCACCATGCAGCATAAGTGAGTGCCTCAAAGTGAAAACGAGATGGTAGCCAAATAAATTCAGCCAATTCCTTAGACCCTGTTTCAATGGGAGCTGCATCTTCCACAGGGCGAGCCTAGGTGGCTTGCCATCCCGTAAGAATTTCTGTATACGTGCATCAAGAATCTGAAATGTCCATCGTTGGGATGATGAACTTGGTGTTCACTTTTTGTGGCAAGCAGCAATTTAATATTCATGTGGGATGCTGGAATAAAGTAAGATGACATTCTACATGTCCAGTGTTGCATCGAGTAGTACACAGTCTACCTCTGAAACCTTCCTGGGCAAGTGTGATGTGGGCAAAGCTTTCAGTGTCTATCACCAAAAGTTTTAGGGTGTATTCAATAGATCCAGAAAAGAGTTGAATTAATGTATATCCTCCATAGTTGATGATGTAACCCAGATGTCCTGCTTTGTGGATATTTTTGAGCATACAGCCTATGCCAGGAGTTTGATTGCTTGGTATCAGATGTTTGAGGTGTCCTATAATACAGCTTAGCATTAATTTGATGATTTGTTCCAGGGTTTCTTTGAACTCCATGGCGGGGTCATCACAACGTTCTTGGTAATAGCTTGCGTTAAGCAGTGATTTTCTGAAATATAAGTGAAGATCTTATCCCTGTGGTAGTGTGATCTTGAATTCTGCTAGAAAACACTTTTAACCTAATTATAGATGTGGTATCCGCATGTTTTGAGGTTTCAAGACTACCTTTACGTAGCGTTGAGATTGCTTTTTATATGCATGTTTGATTATGGTAAAGGTTATTGTTCATTTAATTGATTTTACTTGTGTTGGACCAGGAAAGTGTTGTTTATGCATAACAGTTGTGTGTGTATGTGAAAGAGACAGGGCAAGAGAAAGGTATAATTGTGTATGGGTGCATGTGTGTCTGAGAGAGCTAACAAGACTGAATGTTTGAAATAGTTTCTAGAAATGATTAACGCCGAGTGTGTGTAGATCAAGCCACCTTGTTTGGACCTGTGAGCATGCACGGACTAAACCAGAAAGCTATGTTGAATGGCAGTGCAGGCGGTGTGTGTGTGTTCACAGGAGTTCACACCTGGGTGCAAGTGTGGAGGGGCACGACCTTTCAAATGCTACTCTGCTAGTGCTGGTTTACTTTTCAGCTTGTTAGGTATGCTAGGCCAATACATGATTTTGTTATGATTTTGTTATGTGGCTGTGATATACTACATATGCCATCTTCACTATGCTTTTCACTGCTTCGAAATTCTGTGCTTGCTTAGGTTGCTTATGATATTCCGCATTATCTTGTGCTATACCATCTCATGTTTAATGTGACAGAACGTTTTGCAAATGTTGTTCTGTTAGGACCCAAATGTTTTGTTTCTAAATGCATTTTTTTTCAGATAGCTTTTGGTTTGCTTCACGCCTTCATTTTGCATTTTGGTTATTCCACCCACAACTCACACATGCCCTTTTTTTGGAAGTGCACTTTTTTTCTTGCTGCATGTAAACCTAACTCTGCTCCACACTCAGGTTTTCCATTTTCTATTTATCGCATCCCAATTGCAATCTTGTAAGAAAGTTTACATTTCTCTCCGATGGAGACCAACGTCTGCTGATTGTCAGTTCGTTGGTGCGGGCTCCCCACCCTGTGAGTGAGGCGTCTGTCACACCTGTTATCTCCGGCCTTGGTTACCAAAAAGGTTCTCCCTTCAGAATGGTGTCCTTACAGGCCCACCACAGGAGATTCTTTGAGACCCTGCTTGGAACCTGAAGTAGGTCTGACATGTTGCCTGAGAATTTAGATCATTGTGCCCTGAGAGCCCATTGAAGGGATCTGATTCTCAGGCGACCCTCTAGCACCAGAAAATTTCAGGATGCCATGAGGCTGAGCAACCTTTAAAATTCAAAGGCAGGGAGACGCTGGGCACCCTGAAACTTGGAGACCATCTGCAGAATGACTTCAGCCCTCACCTCGGGTTGCAAGCTCTTTCCCAAGGAATTATCCAGTGCAGCCCGATGAACTTCAGCTTTTGAGATGGTGTCATATGGGAATTATTGTAATTGAGGAAGAAGCCCAGTCTGTGAATAGAGTCGCACGTGACGTTCAGATTATCCAGGACTTGTTCGGGAGAACACACCCTGATCAGCCAATTGTCCAGGTAGCAGTAGACGCAAATCCAGCTCTCCTGAGACTCATTGCCACCACCATCATCAGTTTGGTGAAAACCCTCAGGGCGGAAGTCAGCCTGAATGGCAGAACTCAAAACTGATCATGAGAACCGCCAATGGCGTACCTCAGGTACGTTCTGTGCTTGAGATGGATTGGCACATAAAAGTAAGCATCCTGAAGATCCAATTACACCATCCAATCCTAGAATTGAAGGACAAGAAGGATCTGAGAAAGTGTGACCATCTTGAACTTGTCCTTACTGAGGAACTTGTTCATGTGTCTCAGTCCTCTGTCCTTCTTGGGGATTAGGAAATATGGAGAATACCATCCTTGGTCCCTTTCTGCTACAGGTACTGGCTCTATAGCACCTTTCTATAACAGGTTCAATATTTCCTGCACCAGGAACGGATTTGGTACCTTCAAAGAATGGCTCCCCAGTGGATGCATCTAAAGTCTCTGAAGGAAGGGAAGTCAGCAACTTTGGGCTATGGTTTCTTATGCCCAAGCATCCGAAGTAATGTCTCGCCATTCTTTCAGATGCTGAGACAGTCTGTGTCTCACGGAGGTGTCGTGACTCAACACCTCTGAGAGGTTTTGAGGTGGCTGAAGCAGTGGCTGTTGTTAGAGATGCCACTGCTTGAGCAGACTTTGCACCTCTCCCTTGTCCATCACGAGGGAATCTTCTTTGGTCTCTTTGGCCAGCCATTCCTCTCTATCTTTCAACTGAGGAGTACTAGTGAAAGGATCTAACCCTGCAACACGGTCCACTGGGGTGAAAAAGGCTGAGATTTGGCTGCCATCTTCGAGGTCTGCAGCTTTTCAAGGCTTTCGTCAGCCTTGCTGATAAAAAGGTGAGACCCATTGAAAGGCATGTTAAGGAGTCCAAATTGCACATCCGTTGCAAATCCGACTTCCTCAATGACGCAAATCTGCAAATTACAGTACTTGCCGCCATGGCTCTGCTGAGGCTGTCATCAGAATCCACACCCGAATGAAGAGACTCCCATATGGCTTCCTTGCCATCCTTAACAATGGACAAGAAACTATCTCTTTCCTCCCCTTTGGGTCTCGGAAGGATAGCTCAGGGGTTCTCAGGAGGATAGCTCAGGGGCAACACGCTCATCATGGAAGCAAGATGACGGTGGAGCATCACAGGTTCGATCTCCGGGTCTGCGCTTAGAAACCTCTGGGTATTAAGCGTGTTATAAATAACCCATTACAATATGCTCAGCCGCCATAGAGATTCAGTCACCACAAGACTTTCTGGGGTAGTGTGTTTCGATAAGTAGCTGGGGTCACTACTTGATGGATGGTATTTTCTTGTCAAGTTCTTATTTACTGTGACTTGACTACGGTGCTTCCCAATTGGCACTTACTCTCTTCTAAAGAGCTATGTGAAAAGGTAAGATGGGATTCTTTTGAGGACCTTTATCAAGGATATCTGTAACGTCATCTTATTCGAATGGGAGGGCAGGTCTGCTCCATCCCAGGTAATCAACTACCCTGGTCATCAACTGCCTGTATGAGGCATCTGCATGCTCATTTGACTCAGACTTTCCAAATTCTAATCCTGGTGAAGTGTCTACTCCACTGGCTGTCTGCACATTTTCATATAGATCTTGCAGTCTGGGCTCCTCTGAAATTAAGCTATCAGGGACATTTGGTGTGCCCTACTGCAAACCAAAGTGCACATCATTATCTGATGGCTCATTGTCCTCATAAATAGAGGTCAGAGATTTAAAGAAATCCTTTCTTGGTAAAGTGGTGAAGATATTTTCAGGTAAAGGTGTTGAAGGCTTCGGAAATGTCAAGCCCGATGCCTGAGGAGGCTTCAATGTCTATGAGGAAGACATTTTCGACTTCAATGGCACCAAAGGTTTTGATAGCGTCGATTGCGCCACTTGTGTCAATGGGCCCACTGGCCTTGATGGGCAGCTGGCGTCGATGGCACAGCTGGCATCAATGGCGTTGATGACCTCGACTTGTATTTCAACTTATGACTCGAAGAATCCTTCAATGATTTCTCATCGTGTCGAGGCCTCGATGGCTCTCTATGTGGATCTGGCCTTCGTCCCGGGCTCGAGGGTGCACAAGTATTGCTCGAGCCTTTTCCTTACCAGCTTTAGAAGGCGCAGTAGGAGCATGGCTTGTCAAGGGTTTTTTGCGCTTGACTATTTTAAGCATTTCTTGCCTGAATGCTTCCCATTCTGCAGGAGTAGAGGCCTTAGAGGGATAGGATATTGCTCTCTAAAGAGAAGCGTCAGAAGAGGACATCGAAGTAGGCGACGTATGGTGCCTCTTCTTTGACTTCTTCAATGATGAGGAGAAGTGGTGGGAGCAACTCCTTGACCTGGAGCTTTTTGCCTTCTTTCTTCGAGGAGAGTCCCCTCTCGCTTCATCAGAAGAATGTTTCTTCGACGGGGTAGTCAATGGGGATATCTTAACGAATCTACCTACCGGCAATTTCCCCTTAGGCTTCTTCTAAGCTTTTCTGGTCATCGATTGACACTTTGAACAGGCCGATGTCTTGTGCTCCACACCGAAACACCACAAGCATACTCAATGCAGATCAGTCAGTGACATCTTGGCATTGCAGTCTTGCACTTTTTAAGCACGGGCTTCAGAGTCATCGGTGTCGAAGATGAAGACATTTTTGTATATTTCGCGAAGGAAATACTGAAGTGCACCGTAGGTCTCGAAGCAAAAGCTTACTCAGAAAAACTGAACTGAAGCCAACGGGTGCTGCGCGTGCTATATATGCCTCTGATGACATCATCCTCGAGACTGAGGCTCACGTGGGACATCAAGTCGACTTCATCGATGCACATCGCACTCTGCTGAAAAAGAAATTACAAAGCTGCTGAAGTTAGATATTGAATATGAAAGTTGAGGAATATGTGGGAGGACACAATCCATTCGAAGAACTGTTACAGAAGGCATGAAAACACATCAAGCCTTGCAGAAGGTTCAAGATTTTGTATTTGTTGTCAGTGGTCCCTATGGCAGTCCCTCTCACTTGCATCTTATAAAGCACCACCTCCCTCACCCAGAAGTCTCTGACCCCAGTTAAGTAAATCACAATGAATAACCCCTACTGTCTAAATTCTATCATAGCCTGGTGATTAGGGCCTAAAGACAGAATGCCTTCTCTATGTAAACTTCCTCAGGGCCTTACTAAAACTGTTCGTATTTTAGCCAGCTATAAGTATTCTAAAGCACAGGGAATTGTGCCTTACTGACACTTGGCGCAACTCTCTTACTATTAGCCTCATTCTTTCCTTCTCGCTGTCTCCCACTACTCTCTTTCTCCAACTCCACCTGCCACTACTCCCATCCTTCTCCTTTCCTGTCCTTCCGATTGTCTCTCCCACTTGTGATGCCTCGACTCCGCGTTTTGAGGTTAATATTCTTCTCCAGTTTGAATACTCCCTCCTCCACACTACTACTCACTCCTTCACACTGCAACTCTTTAACACTAGAACTCTCTCCTCCACACTACAACTCCTTCCTACACTCTATGACTCCTTCTTACACTCCACTACTCCTACATCCACACTAATGCTCCCACCTCCACAATACTACTCGTTCCACTCATCTGCCCTACCCACCTTCCACTCACACCCTCATTAACACTTAAGATTCACAATCTCACCCTACACGCCCTTACCTGATCACACTTCTTACTCTAGCACTCCCACTTACACTCATTTGCCAATAATTCACCTGATGTAATGAAACATGGTCCAAAACGGTTTATAGTGAAAATGTCGACTGCAAAAATGTCAACAAAAAAAAATTCAAATGTGTTTTAAAAATAAATAAATAATGGGGGGTTTCCCCCAGCCCCCCGTTTATTTTTTATAGCTAAACCCAAAAAAACATACAAATTAAAAAAAACACACATTTTTTTTCGACTTTTTGCAGTCGACATCATAACTACACACTGTCCAAAACTCCTGCAAACTGTGGGAAAGATGACGGGGACCGCATGGAGTTGCCGTCCAGAAGTGAGGCCGACTCAGGCACCGCGCCGGAAGAAGAAAGCATCAATCTATGTAGGTATAAAAAAGCCACTGAAAAAATAAAGTGGGCACCACACTTGTAGTAAATCTGTATATTAATATTAGACACTCAAAAAGAATTGAGTCAAAAATAGGACCAAAGCTCAAATAAATGCTTACAGGAGCTGGCTGCAATAAGTCTGGAGACACCCTGACTCGTAAATGCAAGAACCAAAAAAGGCTAGATAAAATATCTAGTCAAACAGCCGCTCTCCGTACATACCCTGTATGGGTGATAAAGTTTAAACTTAGATTGAAATGTAAGTACTTTTCTTCTTATGCATAAGTTCAAAGAAGAGACACTTGATTGAAAGTAGTAGTGAGAGTAATATGTTTATCAAAAACATATATTTCGAACACTCAAGAAAAGGAAAAAGTCACTAATACTGTCTTAGTGAGGATACAGCTGCCACTTCTCATATTTTAAATAGACTTTGTGTACCAATGCATTTCGGAGCAAATAGCTCCTTCATCAGGGTGAGTCTAATCTAATAACATAAAATAAGAATGTATACCGCATAACATATGAAATAACGTAAAAAATAGCGCAATATGCAATCATAAATCACAATAGAAAAGGTAATAAATTAGAAATCACATACCAGAAAGTAGATGAGGGTTCAGGTCAAAGTAGAACATATAATGAAATAAAGTAGACAAAACCGAGAGTTAATAAGTGCAAGTAGCGGGGGAATTAGACCATGTGAATGGAGGGAAAAACAATGTAAATGGACTCACGAGAAGTGTTTGGCCTCGTAGAAACAAAAATCTACAGTCACAGGCAGAAATGTGAACTGTTGTCGGTAACAGCAGCGTACAGAATGCAGCCAATTCGAAAAAGCTGTAAAAAGCAAAAGTGTGTTTTAGGTGGAGTCAATGAAGCGCCGTGGCGCTGTGATTAGAAAGAGGCGTCTTCAATGGTTACCTAGAAGACATTCAGGGTCAATGCCGGTCAGAACGCCGTTCTGCATCGCTGTAAGCAAGCGTTGCTAATGGTAACGCTGCTATAAATACCCACGTGATCGCATCGCGTCAGGAGAGTAGCGCGATGCGGCACGTACTTTTAGGAGACTGTATATGAGATTTGTGGGCATATTTGGAGCTAAAAATACAATTATCAACCCTCGGGTGAGAGAAAAAGGAAAAATGAATAAAAGAAAGACGAATATACAAAAATGTTAAACATGGAAAAAATACTGTAGAAAAGTAAACAAAAGGGAAGGTAATAGAAACATGTAACTACATAGGCACCAAATTTGGTAGCCCATGTGAAAGTAAAGGATAGTGAACTAGCATCACAGCCGTAGTAGGTGGCACTAGAGGTGTCACCTTGGGTCCCAGACGGGTGTCCGGGAAAGGCTGCAAACATGCATGGGCACAATGCGTGCAATCCATGTGTCAATTAAGGAAATTAGCAAGTGTTGACATAACAACTCTGAAGATCTGGAGCACTGCGTAAGTGTTATCAGTGCCTAAGGATACTGGCCTAGGCTTAACCAAAGAGAGAATATGTCTCTCTTTGGTTAAGCCGAAGGCTCAGATCTTCATGTGGATTGACTTTGCTTAGCACTTCAAGAATCAAAAATCTGATTTGAGTCAGGTTGTGGCGTTTCTCGTTCCAATGGCGAGCCACTGCCGAGTTGGGATTAAGATTACGTATACAAGAGCGGTGTTCGTTCCAACGTACTTTAGCTGCTCTCATGGATTGGCCAACATAATATTTCCCACAGGGACACTTTATTCCATAAATGATATTCTCACTATCACAAGTGCCAAATGTCCTCAGCAGAATCTTGTTGCCTGTGCTGGGATGGTATATGGTATTACCTTTGATGACCAGGTTGCAATTAGTACAATGAAGACAAGGATATGTCCCTGTGCGTTGAGTACTGGGTTCTTTTAAGGGAGGTTGTGTGCATACTAATTCATCGCGTAAATTCTTGCTTCTTTGATAGGCGAATACTGGTAATTGTTCAAACAGTTTCTGTACTCTAACATCATTCTTAAGGATATTCCAATGTTTCTTAATGGAATTCTTTATCTTGTTACTCTGAATGGAGAATCTTGAAACATATACTGGTGTTTGTAGCTCCCTTTTGGGTTTAGTGGTACCGGTAAGAAGTGTATCACGCTCAACAGTTTGTACTCTTTGGGACGCTGAGTTCAGTTCTTCCTCTGTGTAGCCACGAGCTAGGAATTTGTCTTTCATAGCTAGCTGTTGAGTTAAGCATTCTGCAGGATCGCTCACTATTTTTTTCACTCGTAAAAGTTGACTGTATGGTAAATTCTTCAGAAGGCTTGGTTGATGAAAACTTAGACGATGTAAAAGATTATTGCGATCGGTGGTTTTGCGATATAGAGTAGTGTTGTAGCCAGTATCCTTCTTGGTAATGCTAACATCAAGAAATGTGATATGTTCTCTAGATATCTCACTCGTGAATTGAATGCGTGGATCGATACTGTTCAAATATTCAAAAAAGACCATGAACATGTCGTGGGTGCCCGTCCAAATTCCAAATATATCATCGATATATCGTAACCATAGGTAAATGTTCTGATTCCACTCTTGTTTTTTAAGTACATGCTCGGATTCAAATTTGTGCATGAAGCAGTTAGCATATGATGGTGCCATTGTGGCACCCATCGATGTCCCTGAAGTTTGTAAAAAGAACTTATTGCGATACTGAAAGTATGAATTTTCCGCAATGAATTGAAGAAGAGTCAAAATAAATTCTTTCTGTGCACGGATTGGTGGCGATTCTAGTAAGAGCCATTCAACAGATTCGATGCCTAGATCATGCGGAATGGATGTGTACAAACTCTTAACATCGATTGTAAACATAAAGTGCTCTTGATTGAATATTATGTCATTGAGCTTCTGTAGAAAATGCGAAGTATCTCTGATGTAAGTGGAGGTTTTTTGTATCAGAGGTTGAAGAAAAAAATCGATATAAACTCCGAGTGGTTGGTTAATGCTGTCCATACCAGCGACAATGGGTCTTCCTGGAGGTCTGACTTGATCTTTGTGAATTTTAGGTAATGTGTAAAAGTTTGGAATCCTTGGGTGAGTAGTAATAAGAAATTTGCGGGTATGTTCATTTATCCAGTCAAGTTCGTACGCTTTATCCAGCAGGGTTTCCAAGTTTTGTTTAATGGATACAGTGGGGTCATGGTCAAAGGGTGCATAGACAGTGCGATCTTGTAGTTGTCTCATACATTCAGCATCATAATCTGTGGTATTCATGATTACCAACGCTCCCCCTTTGTCCGCTGGGCGGATAGTTATCTCTTTGTCGCAATATAGGTCCCGAATTGATTTCATTTCATGTGGTTTCATATTCTTGTATGGTGGGATTTTGTAACTAATACGTTCCAGATCCTTAGTAACCATTTTCTGAAAGATATCAATCGATGGAACTGAGATAGGTGGTATAAAACTACTCTTAGTTCGAAACTCTTGAAAATCTGGGATATCGGTGGTACTCTCATATGGTTCAAGTTCCTCGAAGAATACCTTGAGTTTCAATTTTCTAATGAACTTATAGAGTTCGATCTTGGAATTAAACAAGGTTGTACTATAAGTGGGCACAAAGCTTAACCCTTTCTGAAGTGTATTAACTTCAGTTTTGCTCAATGCTTTCTGAGATATGTTGATAACTAAGTTTTCCTCAGTTGTAGTCGTGTTTGTGGCTTGTTTCTGAGGTTTCCTCCTCCCCCTGCGGGTTCTTTTGGGCGCGCTCCTAAAAAAGCCGAGCTTGTGGGTGTTTGGATTGAAGAACTAGCTGGGCGATTGTCGTCACCCGATGGTCGTTCCGTGTGTGCGTCAGTATCCCTTTGTGTTTCTGAATCAGAACTGGATGTAGTGTCTGTTGGATATTTATATGGTTTCTTTGAGGCTACTGGTCTGTATTTTTCCATCCACGTATATACTTCTTCGTTAATATAGTCGTAGGTATCTCGTTTGAATTTTTTCACCTTTTTCTGTTCTAACTCAGTTTTATAATCTTCAAGTTTTGTATTAATTTCTGTTAAGATAATATCATATTCTTCTTTCCCCAGTGACGTCACAAGCTCTTTCTCTATTTCTTGAATCTCGGAGTTAAGAGAAATTAAATTTTTAGATAGTTCTTGGATAGTTAAAAGAATCAAGTCGAGGGAACACTTGTTCAGAATGGCCTCCCACTTGTGTACAAATTCTTTGCTTTCTTTGCAAAGGGTAGGACGAAGTTGGATGCGTAAGCCTCTTGGTATACGTTGATTTTTGAAGTAGCGACCTAGTGTGATCGCATGAAGTTTTCGGTTGATTTCCTTGCGAATTAGGTATTCTAGTTGTTTTATGCGTTTCGCCGGATCCTTAGTAGTAGTGGCATGTGTGCCTAAAGTCGTTTCGCTAATTAGTTCGAGAATGGCAGCTGCTTCCTCAGTCGAAAACCCCAAGGTTTCTGCGCATTTCGATGATAGACCTTCGATGTCTTCAAAGGACATGTTGTTAAATGAAAAATATATAAATTGAAAATACTAAGATAGTTGTGATCGCTGTGTGCCTCCACTTATGTGTGTCTCAAAAAAGGAGGAATAAGAAGCAAATGAAAAAATAAAGTGGGCACCACACTTGTAGTAAATCTGTATATTAATATTAGACACTCAAAAAGAATTGAGTCAAAAATAGGTCCTATTTTTGACTCAATTCTTTTTGAGTGTTTTATGCGTTTCGCCGGATCCTTAGTAGTAGTGGCATGTGTGCCTAAAGTCGTTTCGCTAATTAGTTCGAGAATGGCAGCTGCTTCCTCAGTCGAAAACCCCAAGGTTTCTGCGCATTTCGATGATAGACCTTCGATGTCTTCAAAGGACATGTTGTTAAATGAAAAATATATAAATTGAAAATACTAAGATAGTTGTGATCGCTGTGTGCCTCCACTTATGTGTGTCTCAAAAAAGGAGGAATAAGAAGCAAATGAAAAAATAAAGTGGGCACCACACTTGTAGTAAAATAGGTCCTATTTTTGACTCAATTCTTTTTGAGTGTCTAATATTAATATACAGATTTACTACAAGTGTGGTGCCCACTTTATTTTTTCATTTGCTTCTTATTCCTCCTTTTTTGAGACACACATAAGTGGAGGCACACAGCGATCACAACTATCTTAGTATTTTCAATTTATATATTTTTCATTTAACAACATGTCCTTTGAAGACATCGAAGGTCTATCATCGAAATGCGCAGAAACCTTGGGGTTTTCGACTGAGGAAGCAGCTGCCATTCTCGAACTAATTAGCGAAACGACTTTAGGCACACATGCCACTACTACTAAGGATCCGGCGAAACGCATAAAACAACTAGAATACCTAATTCGCAAGGAAATCAACCGAAAACTTCATGCGATCACACTAGGTCGCTACTTCAAAAATCAACGTATACCAAGAGGCTTACGCATCCAACTTCGTCCTACCCTTTGCAAAGAAAGCAAAGAATTTGTACACAAGTGGGAGGCCATTCTGAACAAGTGTTCCCTCGACTTGATTCTTTTAACTATCCAAGAACTATCTAAAAATTTAATTTCTCTTAACTCCGAGATTCAAGAAATAGAGAAAGAGCTTGTGACGTCACTGGGGAAAGAAGAATATGATATTATCTTAACAGAAATTAATACAAAACTTGAAGATTATAAAACTGAGTTAGAACAGAAAAAGGTGAAAAAATTCAAACGAGATACCTACGACTATATTAACGAAGAAGTATATACGTGGATGGAAAAATACAGACCAGTAGCCTCAAAGAAACCATATAAATATCCAACAGACACTACATCCAGTTCTGATTCAGAAACACAAAGGGATACTGACGCACACACGGAACGACCATCGGGTGACGACAATCGCCCAGCTAGTTCTTCAATCCAAACACCCACAAGCTCGGCTTTTTTAGGAGCGCGCCCAAAAGAACCCGCAGGGGGAGGAGGAAACCTCAGAAACAAGCCACAAACACGACTACAACTGAGGAAAACTTAGTTATCAACATATCTCAGAAAGCATTGAGCAAAACTGAAGTTAATACACTTCAGAAAGGGTTAAGCTTTGTGCCCACTTATAGTACAACCTTGTTTAATTCCAAGATCGAACTCTATAAGTTCATTAGAAAATTGAAACTCAAGGTATTCTTCGAGGAACTTGAACCATATGAGAGTACCACCGATATCCCAGATTTTCAAGAGTTTCGAACTAAGAGTAGTTTTATACCACCTATCTCAGTTCCATCGATTGATATCTTTCAGAAAATGGTTACTAAGGATCTGGAACGTATTAGTTACAAAATCCCACCATACAAGAATATGAAACCACATGAAATGAAATCAATTCGGGACCTATATTGCGACAAAGAGATAACTATCCGCCCAGCGGACAAAGGGGGAGCGTTGGTAATCATGAATACCACAGATTATGATGCTGAATGTATGAGACAACTACAAGATCGCACTGTCTATGCACCCTTTGACCATGACCCCACTGTATCCATTAAACAAAACTTGGAAACCCTGCTGGATAAAGCGTACGAACTTGACTGGATAAATGAACATACCCGCAAATTTCTTATTACTACTCACCCAAGGATTCCAAACTTTTACACATTACCTAAAATTCACAAAGATCAAGTCAGACCTCCAGGAAGACCCATTGTCGCTGGTATGGACAGCATTAACCAACCACTCGGAGTTTATATCGATTTTTTTCTTCAACCTCTGATACAAAAAACCTCCACTTACATCAGAGATACTTCGCATTTTCTACAGAAGCTCAATGACATAATATTCAATCAAGAGCACTTTATGTTTACAATCGATGTTAAGAGTTTGTACACATCCATTCCGCATGATCTAGGCATCGAATCTGTTGAATGGCTCTTACTAGAATCGCCACCAATCCGTGCACAGAAAGAATTTATTTTGACTCTTCTTCAATTCATTGCGGAAAATTCATACTTTCAGTATCGCAATAAGTTCTTTTTACAAACTTCAGGGACATCGATGGGTGCCACAATGGCACCATCATATGCTAACTGCTTCATGCACA
Source organism: Ambystoma mexicanum (assembly GCF_040938575.1). NCBI lineage: Eukaryota > Metazoa > Chordata > Amphibia > Caudata > Ambystomatidae > Ambystoma > Ambystoma mexicanum. The sequence continues at coordinate 650,999,596 of NC_090925.1, forward strand.
AATTTGAATCCGAGCATGTACTTAAAAAACAAGAGTGGAATCAGAACATTTACCTATGGTTACGATATATCGATGATATATTTGGAATTTGGACGGGCACCCACGACATGTTCATGGTCTTTTTTGAATATTTGAACAGTATCGATCCACGCATTCAATTCACGAGTGAGATATCTAGAGAACATATCACATTTCTTGATGTTAGCATTACCAAGAAGGATACTGGTTACAACACTACTCTATATCGCAAAACCACCGATCGCAATAATCTTTTACATCGTCTAAGTTTTCATCAACCAAGCCTTCTGAAGAATTTACCATACAGTCAACTTTTACGAGTGAAAAAAATAGTGAGCGATCCTGCAGAATGCTTAACTCAACAGCTAGCTATGAAAGACAAATTCCTAGCTCGTGGCTACACAGAGGAAGAACTGAACTCAGCGTCCCAAAGAGTACAAACTGTTGAGCGTGATACACTTCTTACCGGTACCACTAAACCCAAAAGGGAGCTACAAACACCAGTATATGTTTCAAGATTCTCCATTCAGAGTAACAAGATAAAGAATTCCATTAAGAAACATTGGAATATCCTTAAGAATGATGTTAGAGTACAGAAACTGTTTGAACAATTACCAGTATTCGCCTATCAAAGAAGCAAGAATTTACGCGATGAATTACTATGCACACGACCTCCCTTAAAAGAACCCAGTACTCAACGCACAGGGACATATCCTTGTCTTCATTGTACTAATTGCAACCTGGTCATCAAAGGTAATACCATATACCATCCCAGCACAGGCAACAAGATACTGCTGAGGACATTTGGCACTTGTGATAGTGAGAATATCATTTATGGAATAAAGTGTCCCTGTGGGAAATATTATGTTGGCCAATCCATGAGAGCAGCTAAAGTACGTTGGAACGAACACCGCTCTTGTATACGTAATCTTAATCCCAACTCGGCAGTGGCTCGCCATTGGAACGAGAAACGCCACAACCTGACTCAAATCAGATTTTTGATTCTTGACGTGCTAAGCAAAGTCAATCCACATGAAGATCTGAGCCTTCGGCTTAACCAAAGAGAGACATATTGGATTGACAGATTGGGGAGCCTGTATCCCAATGGCCTAAATGAAGAAATCAATTATCATTGTTATCTTTGAATGTGATGTATCTATGTTGATTTCATGTGTCATTACATAATGTTCCTTGAACTAGTTATTGATGGTTTTGCATGTCATATGTAATGGTTTGACTGTTAATAGACATTTAATGCGGTCCTCAACATATTGTGAGGTCTAGGCCAGTATCCTTAGGCACTGATAACACTTACGCAGTGCTCCAGATCTTCAGAGTTGTTATGTCAACACTTGCTAATTTCCTTAATTGACACATGGATTGCACGCATTGTGCCCATGCATGTTTGCAGCCTTTTCCGGACACCCGTCTGGGACCCAAGGTGACACCTCTAGTGCCACCTACTACGGCTGTGATGCTAGTTCACTATCCTTTACTTTCACATGGGCTACCAAATTTGGTGCCTATGTAGTTACATGTTTCTATTACCTTCCCTTTTGTTTACTTTTCTACAGTATTTTTTCCATGTTTAACATTTTTGTATATTCGTCTTTCTTTTATTCATTTTTCCTTTTTCTCTCACCCGAGGGTTGATAATTGTATTTTTAGCTCCAAATATGCCCACAAATCTCATATACAGTCTCCTAAAAGTACGTGCCGCATCGCGCTACTCTCCTGACGCGATGCGATCACGTGGGTATTTATAGCAGCGTTACCATTAGCAACGCTTGCTTACCGGCATTGACCCTGAATGTCTTCTAGGTAACCATTGAAGACGCCTCTTTCTAATCACAGCGCCACGGCGCTTCATTGACTCCACCTAAAACACACTTTTGCTTTTTACAGCTTTTTCGAATTGGCTGCATTCTGTACGCTGCTGTTACCGACAACAGTTCACATTTCTGCCTGTGACTGTAGATTTTTGTTTCTACGAGGCCAAACACGTCTCGTGAGTCCATTTACATTGTTTTTCCCTCCATTCACATGGTCTAATTCCCCCGCTACTTGCACTTATTAACTCTCGGTTTTGTCTACTTTATTTCATTATATGTTCTACTTTGACCTGAACCCTCATCTACTTTCTGGTATGTGATTTCTAATTTATTACCTTTTCTATTGTGATTTATGATTGCATATTGCGCTATTTTTTACGTTATTTCATATGTTATGCGGTATACATTCTTATTTTATGTTATTAGATTAGACTCACCCTGATGAAGGAGCTATTTGCTCCGAAATGCATTGGTACACAAAGTCTATTTAAAATATGAGAAGTGGCAGCTGTATCCTCACTAAGACAGTATTAGTGACTTTTTCCTTTTCTTGAGTGTTCGAAATATATGTTTTTGATAAACATATTACTCTCACTACTACTTTCAATCAAGTGTCTCTTCTTTGAACTTATGCATAAGAAGAAAAGTACTTACATTTCAATCTAAGTTTAAACTTTATCACCCATACAGGGTATGTACGGAGAGCGGCTGTTTGACTAGATATTTTATCTAGCCTTTTTTGGTTCTTATAAAAAAGCCACTGACCATTATGGAGTCGGCTTTGCAACTGGTGAGAGTGCCTCGAGATAATCCTGTGAAGTGACGGATAGTCTGCTTGTATCCTGAGGCAGATGGCTATTGCCTCCTTTTTCCTTCTTCACCTACCTGCCTTCTTGGGTGCCTGACATTGTAAGGATTCCAACATGTGCTGCGACTGCCTTTCTGAAATAGAGGCTCCCTGAGAAGTATCCTGGAGCTTTATTGCACTGAAACTCTATTGCTCATTCTGAGTGTTTGCCTACAGCAGAGACACTACTACTCTATCGCAGCCTTGATTCTGGCCACTAAAGAGACAGTATTCCACGGACAGTTTCTGAGTTTGCCTGCAGCAGAGACACTACGCCTCTATCATCAGCTATTCTGCCCACTAAAGAGACCCTATTCTCCCATTGATCTCTGAGGCTGCCTGCAGCAGAGAGACTGAATTGTTTACTTATCTAAGTTTACCGTAAGGACAGACACTGATCCTGTCTGCATACAGGGAATAACAATAGACAAATACACTATTCCTGGGATTCCCTATATGGTGGAAAAAACTATCTACGAATCAATCCTTTTCTTTTTCCTTGTTAACGGCTATATCATTTTCTGCACTTGAACATCTTTATGCACTGTATAGTAAACACAATTGAAATGATCAGTCTCTCAGTGTTTGGGGGCACGACAGATTGCAAATCCCCATTTTCTAATTTACATAACTAAAATGGAGATAAAGATGGAACAAATAGAAGATCAAGTACATAGGAACTGCAAGTTAATCCAGGACTAAAGGGTCAAAGGCTTACAGTCACAAGCAGATCTAGGGGTGGCCCAGGCTATCGGAATCAATATTCTGGTGAAATGACGTTTATCAAACAAGTTTGACGCCAAACATAAGGAATATCAAGTCTTCAGAAACTAATGTCAGATTCATGTTTTGGACCGTGCCAGAGCCTTACTGATGGATCAAGCAAAAGTGGTGTTTATATTGAGCAACTTGACGGGAGTTGCCACCATCTGGTCTCCCCCTTTGTCAATTAATCAGAGTATGTTGTTACAAAGGTTTTCAGACTTTGAGAGAGAGTTCAAACAAATGTTTTCCCCCGCCAGGTCGGTCATTCATGAAGAGCTGGACTTATGGAATTTACTTAAAAACCCTTAGAATTGTGGGCATATATTGCCAAATACAAAAAGAATGGAACGAACCAGCGTTACAAGCTCACTTCATAAAAGGATTAAGAGAAGAAATCAAGGATGAACTAGTACATGTGGAGTCTCTGCATAACATTAGTAGACTGTTTGATGTAACATTGCGTATCTAATAAAGATGGGCAGGAGGCAGAGCAGAAAGAAGAAGAACTACCCCTGGTCGTATATACTTTCCCTGCATTTCAGAAAAGTGATCCGTACGACTTGAAGAGGGCCCTGCACCAATGCAACTTGGAGAACTTTGTGGACCACTCTCCCTGGAAGAGAAAAGTCAAAGAAGGAGGGAACAGTTATGGTTGTACTCTGGAGAAATGGGGCACTATTTGATATCCTTCCCTAACAAACCAGGGTCAGGAAACACCTATGCTTATCATTGAGACAGGGGAAGAAGACGAGTGCAAACACTATTCCAGACATACCCCTTATAGGAAGCTTAGTGAACAGCCCGGGTCATGGTTACGTTCCTATCACGTTACAGCAGGCAGGAGCCTTATCACTACAGCTTTGATCGACAGTGGCACCTTATATTGACTTTGAACATGCCGAACGACAACCCGCGAGCACTGTAGAGGGTTCTCCTCTATGCTCAGGAGACATTAGCCAGCAAACCCAGGACCTTCTAATACAATATAGAAAACAACTAAAAGCAGAAAAGAACTGGAATCCCAGTGCTGGTAACTACAAATTAGGTGCATGTAATTTAAGCAGGCACTAGGCTGCGGGCGGTTGTGTCAGATGTGGAGCTTCTGCTTACAGTTCCACAAGCCTAAAACAATTCTTGCTACAGTGCGGGTTTGTGAAGGTTTATCTTCTTATTAAATACAGGACATCATACACCTCTGGGATCCAAAGGTTATCGTCTTTTGTTCATATGTATGAGTAGATTATTTCATTCCAATCAAGGTAATCTCAAAATCAGCCTGAACTGCGGTGCATCAAAATAATTGAAAGCTAGGTGCTCCTGATGTCCCTGACATTGTGTTAGAAGGTTTCAGTTACAAAGATGCAACCACACTGCACCAATGGGCCCTTAATATTGTATTGAATTAAGCAATTTGACAAGGTGAAACCACTTCTGAACCAGCCGACACAGGTGTATGATGTCCTGTATTTAATAAGAAGATAAACCTTCACAAACCCGCACTGTAGCAAGAATTCCTTGAATGACAGTGGCATGTACTTATATTCCTCCATAGTATATGGCATATCAAGATGTATTTAGTGAGTGAACGTCAGAAGGTTTACCGCCATATCGGCCTTACGATTGCCCCATTGACCTTGAACCAGGAGTAGTTCTATCACCAGGTAAGATATATTCGCTCAAAGGCAAAGAAAAGGCACTTTAGAGGAATACATCAACCAGAGCTTTCGTAAAGGACACACACAGGCCTCTAAATCTCTGACTGAAGCCCCCCTATTCTTTATCAAGAAACATGATGGAGTAGTAAGGCCTTGTGTGGATTATCATGATTTGAACTCTAAAAGTATAAATACTCACTACCTAATACAATTGCTTCCACTATTGTTGTAAAAAATGCAAGGATCCCAGATCTTTTCCAAGTTGGATTTGCAAGTTGCATATAAGCTAGTGCGAATGAGGAGTGGGAACGAATGGAATACAGCATTTAGACACAGATGGGACATTCTGACTACCCGGTTATGCGTTTTAGTCCCTTTATTGGGCCTGCTACTTTTCAGAGATTCGTGGATGAGATTTTCCGGGATTATACAACACAGTTCATGATGATTTAGCTGGAGGATATTTTGATACGCTCCAGCACTGCATCAGAACATATCCGCCATGTCCAAAATGTCCTACAAAAACTGTGAGAGACACAAATATTTATGAAATTATCAAAGTGGCAATTTCATGTAAACTGAATAACCTTTTTGGAGTATGTTCTTTCACGTTAGGGAATTGAAATGGATGCCAGCAAAGTAGAAGCGTCCTTCAATGGTCTTCACCCAGAGAAGAAAAATCCTTAAAAAGGTTTATGGAGTTTGCGTCTTTTTATCAGAGATTTGTGAAATGATTCTCAGAGAAAACCGCTCCTATCACCCAATGTCTATGAGGCCACGAGAAGTTTATATGGACTCTGGAAGAAGAGAAAGCATTCCAGGTGTTAAAGAAAGCCTTTACCCAAGCTCCTATCCTTGGGACCCAAGATTCTGAAAGTCCTTATGTGTTCGAAACCAATCCGTCAGATGTTTTCACTTGGAGCTGTCCTGTCCCAGGAAGACGGATGGACACGAGACAGACTACCTGTAGTCTATTTTTCCTAACAATTGTCATCCTCCAAAAGCAATTACACAATTTCGGAAAAGTAACTATTGGCTGAAAAGGAAGACTTTCAGGAATGCCAATATCTGCTAGAAGGAACTTAAGAGGCTGTATTAGTTCTAACTGATCCTAAGAATCTACAACATCTAAGAACCCTGTGATGTGTAAATCAGAGAATGGACAGGTGGGAACTGTTTTTTCATGATTCAACTTTGTGATCAGTTATATAACTGGCAAAAAGAATAATAGAGCTGATGCCCTGTCCACAGATATGAGACAGAAAAGCCAAACATACCACCACTCCCCTTGTTTAATTCACAACACTTCTGGGTGACCCTAAACATACAGACCCTCTTGGAAAGTATAAAGACGACTTAAACCAACATGATTACCTGTCCAGTAAGACAAGGTCTAACTGGACTTCAGATGATGTAAGGCTTGTGGTTAAGAAAAAATAAACTACTAGTGTTGCTTCCTGAAGCCCAGGAACAGATACTACAGTGGGGCCACATTATTAAAATGACCGGACATGGTTGTTAACAGAAGACTCTGCATTTGGTGAAGAGATATGTCTGGTGGCCACAGATGAAGGAGACAATGAGAGATTTCATCAGGAAGTGTGCAATGTGTCAAGGAATTAAAGATGAATGATGCAAGAAATCAAGGAAACTCTGCCCATTGCACACATTCCAATGGATTTTTTTCACAGACTTACCCAGCTCAGAGAGCAAAACCATTATCATGGCGGTGATCGATTATATGACAAAATGGCACACTTCATACCCAGTACACGGATCTCTGCAGCAGCTGAAGTAGCCTCCCTGTTCCCAACAGAAATATTCAGATTACATGGACTACCTTGACATATTGTTAATGATCGAGGAAGATCGGTAACATGCGTAAGAAGTAGAAGAGTGTGTGGTTTTCCGTTAACATGTGCATGGTTTGAACACATTGTTGCTTAAAATGAAACTCAAACTATTCCAGATCCAAAGTCATACTCACATCAGCATTTTACAGAAAAGGATGCTATACTGTCCCTGCATACGGAAGGACAGAATCAGGCACTTATTAGCCTACCTACCCTTTTAGTAAGACATACACATACACATTTCACACAATGCAATCAACACAACCTTTTTAGGTAGCTCAGGGTATATGTTCTCACTATAGGTGGGTAGATATAAATATACTGTGATGGCTTACCCCCAAGTCAAGCACAACAGTCTTATTGTGACTATAATACCGTCTGAAATTGTATGGCATGCCACTAATTCATTGTAACAAACTTTTCTGACACCAAGGTGACTCTTTCAGTGTTGTTGTATTAGTTTGACCATTTCATTGTTTTACCTTCTGTTACCAACAACATTAACATTGATACCAAGTCTATTCCTGACTAGGCCACTCTTGGCTCAAGATTGAGAGTGCTAGAATTAACCTTCTGGAGTATGACCTAGGGGACAATGTATAGAGATGCCTGGGCAAATAAGCTACCGCACTTTCAGGATTGCTGGAGCATGCTCTCAAGCCCCTCATGCATCCAACATTACACTGTGTACTAACTTAACATTCTCTGAATCTGCCTTGGAAAAACAACCAAACTTTACAACCTTTAAGCATATAATACCTTCTTTTTTTTGCAGAATTGTGGTACACCTAATAAGAACTGAAACAAAAAATGTAATGGGTGGAAGGTTCTGAATTAATCACCTAATAGAACTGACATGCACCCATGCTGTAGCAAAACATTATTCTCACTCTACCTCCCTTCTTCCTTCGGTTGTAGCATGTATTTCCTACTTTGCCATCCTTTTATTTTCCTCTTTTTAATGTTCTTTCCTCCATTATACTATGGTATGGATATCCCTGGTGGGGTATATTTCACAACTACATAGACAAGCCTAGACACTCTGAAAGTACTACGGTGGAGGTTTGGTGATGTAAAACATCCTATTCAAAGAACATGATATAATCATAACATAATAACCATAATTTGATAAGTGCTCAGTCAAGAGTATATTAACATTGGAAGAAGGACAGATAAAATACATTGGTGAGGTGAATAACATTGTACTGTAATCAGGCTAAGTAATATAAGACTAGACATTACAAATATTGGCATGCAGACCAGAGTGAGAAAGGCCAGAACAATGTTACTCGGGACATGCCCAGTTCCTGGGTGGAGGTTACCAAATCTCGTAGGAATATTAACAAATACTTTTTGGCAATAAAACAAAAAAGCATAATAATTGGTTACCCATTAAACCAATCCACTTTTCACTTAAAGTACCTACCATTTTTGTCAGTCCTACCTAAACAAAGTGAGATACATTCCTATGATAACAAAGCTAATTATCAGACTAAACATTTAATTAATTGGAACACAACTTCTCTTGTGTTTACGCATATGTATTAATTTGGACAGCGGCATAGAAACAGTCTAATAGGAAGAATATGAGTGCAAATCAGTGATCCTATCATGGCAATATGAGTCAAATATTCCTGATATCCACTTAAAATGTATTTTTTAGTCTTTTGGAAAATAATGCAAATTCTAGATATGTCAACAGAGAACTCTAGCTAAGGCAAATCGAGGATGCGGTTATTGTCAAAAAGAGTGGGATAATATGGAGGACGGTTTACATCTAGTTATGGGCGCTTCAAGTGTAAAGTAGGTAACTCTCTAAGGATGATCATTTAGATAATAATGCATATCAGTGCCATACTACCTCCCTTCTTCACCACAAAGCTTCTCTCTAGTTTGTAACTTAGTCATATGTGACATTGGTAGATTTCTAACTTTGATATGATAACAGATTATATGATTTAAGTATGTATTCTACTGAAATAAAATAATCTATCAATATGGGTACTGTGTTTATGGAAATATTACACCTTATTGGAGAGTATTTTAAAGAACATTTGTAACATGTTTTGTTCAACTACGGCATGGTATGTCTTTCTGTTTCATTCACCCACATGTGAGCAGTGATTAATCTTACTGAAATTATTTTGGGAAGAATAAGATGTGGAACTAAAGGGAGATGAAAATCAAACTTTAAGAAGGGATTTGTTAAAATGTTGGGGCACGACAAACAAGCCTTTCTCAGCGATCTTACACTTCCTCTTTCAGCCATCATATGTGACAATAAGTTACTTCAGTTGGAAAGAGGTGTATCCATAATTGTGATTCAATGTTAACACCAACAGAGACCTGACAATAACATTTGTGAGTGCTTTTGGAACATCACCTCCAAATGTTGTCTCTGAGCTATACCCTCCACGGAAGTCCTTCAAAGGGGGCGACCTGCTCCACATTGCTACTCTCAACTACTCTGCTGTCTCCTTGAAGAACTCGATCTAGATGTACTCGGTCTGACCGAGATGGGGTTCACGGCCAGCTCTGTCACAAGCTTTGACAGTCTCATTCCTGATGGCCACAAGATCCTCACCTCACCCAGAACCAACCTTCCCGGTGGGGGTGTGTAAAGACTGGTAGGAGGTGTCTGCACTTCTGCTCTCTATATGGTAGAGGAGAGGCACAGAGGACCCCAGCCAAGATTCTCTATTTGGTAGCAATGGATGAGCAATCAAGGCCTCGCTTCTCAGGAGGTGATGCAGGCTGGTTCTTAAGTACAGTGTAGTCCCCGAACCCCCACAAAGGAATGTCCACACACTGTATTACTGAAAACACAGTCTTTATATAATTAATATTCAAAGGTATGTACACGATCACAATAACGCACTTTGTACTCGGAAGTCAACAATGATAAATATATACAATTCTAAAGTGGTACCACCAATGTTATCGAATCTCATTAAAGTGCATCAACTGTACAGTTAAAATGTCACACAGATCAATAACGAATACACCAGCAATAGAGATAGGCAGGAACGTAAGATGGTTGGAACAATAGGCAAAATGTTGGCCCTGTTACCTAGACACAGTTCTGTGTGGAGATCCCCCCCACCTGGGTAACCTGTAAATAAAGATATATAACACAAGCCCAGTCCATATATTGTTCAATAGTCTTATTTCCTCCTATTAAGGTTTTACCCCCCCATTGTACCTGGTGGAGTAGAGTTCTCCGAAGATGCGTCGACCGATCCTTCTTGAGTGACTCCCTTTAAAGCAGGAGCCACGGATCGTCGAGAGGCGTTGAGGAACTCGGCGTTCGGTGTCAGGGAATCGACAGCGCTTTCTGAGTGCCCTCTCTTTAAGGCAGGAGTCACGGGTCGTCGAACGTCTGACAGAGAACAGGTTGAACTACGGCGGTGAAGTGGCAGCTTCGTTCCTAGCGGTGCTCGTCGACGACAGAGCATTGGCGTCCTGAAAGGAAGAGGCATGCGGGGCACCTCGGTGACGATAGTTCTGGACCGCAAAGAGAGGATGAAGAACTGTGGCCCAGCAAGGGCGTCGAGTCGTCAGCGTCTCTGTGGTCTTTTAGGTGGCGGGAAACCCACCGGCAGATGCTCCTCGGTGCGTCAACGGTCGGGCTTTCTCGAGCGGGATAAAGCGGGCGACGATGCAGACAAGAGCGTCCGATTATCAATTGAAATTCTTAGGCAAACGGGAGCACGGCGGCCCCGGTTGGTGACGGCAGTCATCGACAGTGGCGGACAATAGTCCGGGTGCTTCTCTTTGAGATTCCGCGGCATTCCCTGTCTCGGGTCGGCAGCCTGTCGAAGGTCTGTCTACCAGGGAGCTTTGGAAAAGATCAGCTGTGCACGATGGTCCCTCGTAGCTCGGGAAGAGGGCGCCTTACCAGGTCCTCTCTGGGTCAGTCCTTGGAGACACAGCAGCTTTCAGATTGTGAAGGAGAGCAACAGCACTTCTTCTCGTCCAGCGGGGCTTCAAGGTCAAGCTTCAGTTACTCCAGTTACTCGTCGTAGTGGACTTCAGCTTCTGAACACGATTCCTAGCAGTGAGAGGTCCCCAGATATACTGTTGATCTCCCATTCATTCCGCTGGGTCACACTCAAGCATCCAATCACGACTCAGGGCATTCATGCAGTCAGGCAGCCAATCAGGCACGAGGCATTCAGGCCATTCACTTCTCTCCAGACACTCACAACAAGTTATGTGTATTGGGACAAGTACCAAGCCATTCAACACTCCCAACTGCATTCATACCGGTTTCGGGCAGGGCTTTCTCAGTCATTGTGTCAACCATCAGATACTAGACATCCACAACACAGAATGCATATTCGTCACACACTCTATTCACCCAGGTCCCACTGACAGGAGGTACCCACAACATACAATCACTGGGAAGGCTCCAGCTAGTTTGGCCGGGCCTTCACAACAACACCATATATGGCACTTCCACCCAACAGCCAGTCATGGGGGAGAGACAGAGTCAGGGCTTCCCAGGACTTTGGGAAAATAAGGTAATCGGTAATAGAAATCAAGAGGCCGCAGGGGCCATTTTGTTTTCCATCCGGAATCAACTGATCCCAATGGCAGGGCCGGGGTACCCCAAAATGGAGGATACCCTGCGCACCTGTCAAATTCAGCATGGAGCTGCCACCAGCCCATACCCTGCTCTGCGGGCCACCCACAGGTGCCCAAAAACATACACTAGGGGCACAGGGTTGTACCCCCACCCATGGGTGCCATAAGGGTATCCCATGGGTCCATTCACCAAACCAAAAGAGAGAGAGATGCACTGCCAGGAGTCTCACATGGACTCCTGCGCGGAAAACGCGACAGAACACACGATAAAAAGCAGTAAAGGACAAGGATACGGAGGCCCTGTCCCTCCGATGCATTTCCAGCATCACAGTGTGTAGCCTTGATCTTCCCAGAGTTGATCCCTGCTTCTATCATTCCTATGCAGGGATAATGCTTCTTTGAATGCCTGGTCTGCAGGCTCTCTATCTCTTCTGGCCTTTCTCTCACTGTGGCCACTATGTACTGGCCGCCTGGCCAGGAAACCTCCTTTCTCTCTGAGTGGATGGACCTCTCCTCCTCCCTCCTCACCTCTACCTCTCAACTTCTCCTCCTTTGAGACCTTAACATCCACTTGGATGCTAGACTCTTTTGCAACCTCTGCAAATCTCTCTCTCTTGTCTTCCTTCTGGCCTGAATAATTCTGCAGTTCTGACCTCCTCAGACCACCCCTCTCCAACCCTCTCACCACTCCTCTCTCCTGGAGAGATCACTTTCGCCTTTCCTCCCATCTCTCTCTCTCTCTCTCTCTCTCTCTCTCTCTCTCTCTCTTTCCCCCTTCTCTGACATCCAATCCATGAAGCGTTTGTCAGTTGAGGCTTTGGCCGCTACTTTCTCTCATCCTTCTGCAACTTTTGATTTACGCACATCCTGACATAGCCGTTTCTAATCTCCATCTTTCTATCTCTGACACTCTTGATGTACTTGCCCCTGTCATGAGGATCCACTTGATGCCAAAATCCAAGTACAACTCTTGGTACGTCTCTGTCCTTTTCACCCTCAAATGCAAGTGCAGGGTGGCTGGGAGGAAGTGGAGGGCTAAAGGTGCACCCTCTGACAAGCTGGCCTACAGCCTGCTCCAAAGGCAGTACAGACTCACTGTCCGCGACAAGAAGAGAACACAAATCCAAGCCTGTGTCTCTGCAACATCTAATAACTCAGCCAAACTCTTCAAAATTTGAAAGGAGCTGGCCAATCCTGCTGCAGTTTCTAACTCTCCTGTTCCCACCCAGGCCCTCTGTATGGCCTTGGCTTCTTATTTCATCACTAAAACTCAGGACATGCTGTCCACTCGCTCTTCCTCCTCCTCCTCCACTCATAGCCGGCCTGTGGCCTTCTCTCCTCCTCCCTTCTCTTCCTTTCCCTTTTTCACCCCAACAACATTTTGCCCGATCTCCATCACTCCTTTTCTGGGCAAACTCTTGGAAAAGCTGGCCATCTCCCAGCTTAATCTTCACACTGAATCTGTTGGTTGTCTCCATGGCCACCAGTCTGTCTTCAGAGCAGCCAGAAGCACAGGAACTGCTCTCCCGAACATACGTCAAGACCTGATCTCTAACCTTGATTCTAACTTTCCTTCTGTTCTCATTCTCCTCAATCTTTCTTCTGCGTTTGATATGGTCAACCATGCCAACCCGCTCAATCGCCTCCATGAAAACCTGGGTATCACTCATCAGGCCGTGGCCTGGCTGACCTCCTTTCTCACTGATCAACCTTCCCAGGTCCAGCTGGGGTCCTTCCTCTCCTCTATCGCTCTATGTACCTGTGGTGTGCCCCAGAGTTCAAACCTCTCTCCCTGGCTGTTGAACCAATACCTGGCACCTCTTGCACACCGCATTGCTGCTCTCTGCTTCAACTTTCAGTGTTATGCGGATGTAACCCAGCTCTCTTTCAGGCTCCCCTCGGCCACCTCTACTCCTCCTCTTATTCCAACCTGTCTGTCCACAATTCGAGAGTGGTGTGTGCCAATGATTTCTGCCTTAATGCCAGTAAGACTGAGATCCTCCTCATCAGAAGACCAGCTCCCTCCTTTTCTCTCTCACTCTGCCCGCACACTCTAGGGCCCTCTTCCTACTCCTTCCGTGAGGCTTAGAACCTTGGGGTCATCTTCGACTCCAGTCTCTACTTATCTCCTCAAATCTCCGATGTCTCTAAGAAGTCAAACTATTAGCTGCACCTCCTCAGAGGTATTCTTCCTTTCCTCACTTACCCCCAGAAGCTCACTGTCTCCAGAGAGCTGGTCCTCTCTAGGCTGGAATACTGCAACAGCCTCTTTCTAAATGTTCCTGCCTTTACTCTCTGTCCTCTACAACTTATCCAGAACAGGACTGCAAGATTTGTTCTTGGCCTCATGCCCAGGGATCTTATCTCTCCAGCACTGAAATCTCTTCACTGGCTCCCGTGGTGGTAAGGATCAAGTTCAAGACCCTCTGCATTGTCCACAAGGCTTTATGGGGCCTGGCACTGCACTAACTCCAACGCTCTCTTCCTAAACATCTCCCTTCTCGGGCTCTCCACTCATCCACCTCCAACTCTCATGGTAAGTCACTTTTCCAAGCAGAGAGTTGGGGCCAGATCTCTTTCTTTGGCTGGGGCCTCCCTCTGGAACAGCCTCCCTGCCTCTCTCAAACTTGAGCAGAACCACCTCCGGTTCCGGAAGCCACTCAAGACCTTCCGCTTCACTTCTGCTTTCTATCTTCCTCTCCCATGCTGATGACACGTCTGGTCCATCTACTGGTCTCCTGGCCACCCTCTGAACTTGGGCCCAGGTCCCTGCATGTCCAGTTGCACCTCACACTGCCTCTTGGCTCCCCCAGCACTTGAGGTCTGTATCTGTAACTCTACTGTTCCCTCTTGCTGCACTTATGAGACACCCGTTGGCTGTACTTTCTTTTACCTGCACTGAGCCACCCACTGGCTGCTCTTTTGATAACCTGTACTTCTCCCCTCTCTTCTGACACTTCTCCCCATCCACTTCCATACACTTGTGCGATTAAATTACACGAGGCCTAGTAAGATCGTTGTTCTGTCCCCCCCTTGTCTTGTCACACCTAGAAACACTTTTGTACAGTGTCATACAGTGTCATATATGATAAATGCCATATCATATAATATCATATGATATGGATTTCACCCTCATCGCTTTAAAAGAGTCCCACGTCATGCTCGGAAACCCAGAAGAATTACATTGTCTATCCGCTAATCTCCAGGGTCAACTGCCAATAGCAGGATTTTCCTGGATTAGTGGGTACACGTGTACTGTACGCAATTATGTGCAACTCAAATATAGACTAAGAAGAAGCATTACCTACCCAATTGCTTAGCCTTGTCAGGCCAATCTGCATCTTTAAACCAGTGTAATCCACAGGAACAATATTGACAAAAGCGATTCCCTTCCTGCAAAAGTTTCAGTGTATGCACAGATAATTGGTCTACGATGTTTCCTTGCAGCAATTTGCTTGAGGCCCTTTTGATCGAAATATTTTTCACAATAGTTCACCGGAAAAAATTAGGGGGGGAGAACCCCCAGTCCATTACCTTTCTAAATACCTAAACCCAGCCCCCCCATCTACATTTATGGTGAAATGTGGTAAAAAAAATACTTAATTACAAATTGGTCTCAAACAAACTGGCTAGTCCACGGATAATAAGCAATTCATAGAGTGACATTAACAGTGATAGTCTTAGTAGTGTCAGGCAGGCTTAACATGGACATGAACTAAGCAGTTCCTCCAAAAGTGCAGCCCTTTTGTCCTTTTACATCCTCTGTCAATACTGTGAGATGGTTTGGGATTATCGTTCTCAGGGTGAGCAAAGCATTAAGGCAGATATCTGTGCCTAAAAATGACCCGGATTGAATGGGCCCAAAGGCCCAAAGGCCCATTCAATCCGGGTCATGCGTTATGCGGACTAGATTAATAATATACTGCATTTTACAGCTAATAATGTTAACCTTTGTAACTTGCTCGAAGTGTTTTAAAATGCCTCTTTTTAAGTGAATTTTTCCAAACCAATGTGCCCCATGTAACACTCATGGATTTACTTGGTGTACATTTACAGATTCGTATTTGTGAGTATTGCATGATGCTTGCTGTCTCTCAGTCGAAGTTGTTGCAATGGGTATATGTGTGTGTTTATATATGTAATGGGGTATTTGCATGTGCATATGCAGTAAAGATGGAAATGGAGGGTGGAAGGCAGCGTTCATCTGGAGGCTTGGAGGACGGCAGAGTGGCTACAGGATGCTGGTGAACAGGTGACTATCGTCCTGTGTGCCAGCACCATCAACAAATGCACCCCATTGTACCATGTCCCTTACCCAGTACTGGTAACAGTTTCCCCTGGTCCCCTCATCCTTGTCTTGTCTGAGAACACCACCCATAATTACCTTATATTTACTGCACCTTACCCACACTTCATCATCGTCTTTTTAAAACAAAATGTATTAGACTTGTATTTACAACAGTTCAAATACATCACGACATCGAGAGAAGCACAATGGAGTTCCCACAAAACCCAGAGAAGTTGCTCCACAAAATACTGCGGAAACAACAAGTCAACAAAGTCAGTAACTCATGAGGAAAATTGATGAACCAGAATCCTTTAAATGCATTCCTCATCGTCTTTAACAGAGTAGGTGTTGATAAAATGCTAGTGTAGTGCACTGGTGCGCAGGCTTGTAGATTTGAGTAATCTGAGTAAGTGCGTCCCAGTGCTCCATGCATCTTGCATGGCAGGTGTCCCTATGTTAAAGGTCTGCAAAACCACAGCAGTTGCAATAGATAAAGCTAGTCAAATTCAACTTAAATAGCAAACACACAGCCCTGATTCATGTAATTATTTGCGTGTAAAACGGGGATTTGCGTGCCATTCTGCCCGCAAAATTCCATTCGTCAAACAGGGATTTGCGGGCAGAATGGCACGCAAATCCGCGCTTTTCAGGCAAATAATTCCATGAACCTAACTGTGCTGCACATATTGAGGAGTAAGATTGTTTGAGTGATCACGAGAGGCCTGAGATTTTGAGACACTTTAAGTCACGTGTTTAAATTGGGGACAGCTGGTTAGTGGGAGATGTTGTAGACAGGTCCAGGCTTTCCATCAGCCAATTGTGGGGTTGTATCCCGGGTGGAATACAATGATCCCCTTTTCTGCGGATGTGTTGAGTGTAGAGAATGGTCGGTAAAAACTAAGCAGCAAGGACCGACTCATCAGGAAAAAAAGAAGGTAGCAGGAAGAACAATTCCCAATCTAACAAGTTTAAACGATAGGCCACTAATTTGCACCCAGAGCCAGCCCCGCCTGACACCCACAAACATGAAGTGGAATCATTGAACACTTTAGCCACTAGTCCTCACAAATTCAATGTCCATCAGATTGATGACATTAGACAAGGGCATTGTTTATTGACATCTCCAAGTAATAGGAAATGCAGACTCCATTGCTGGCGTTATATGAGGGAAGGCAGGAGAGGGGGAGGTCCAGCACTTGCATTGGGGTGTCAATGGAGGTGGCATTTGCACATCATAGCATTTGTTCTGTGAGCTGGGCGAAGTGTGTCAAACAACTGATGCTATAATTGGAGGGGTCAAATCAATCTTTCCAAGGAGTCCTTGAATAAAGCTACTGCCAAAATCACTGTACTGCAACAAAGGATGGACTTACTTGAGGTCGCTAGTAAAGCAAATATACGGTTAGTCCCAATATCAGCACTGGAATGTAACTGTGCACGAGCTGCCCAAAAAAGGGAAGGACCTTAATCAACTGCTCATATGTCTCTCAGAAACAAATAGTACTTTCTCTGGAGTTATTTGCATATATTTGCCTTGAATTGGGGCTCAGAGAGGCGTTGTAGGGGTAGTTGATATAGCAGAATCAAACATTGGCAAAATATGACACAAGTCTCAGTTGCAGAACAGGCTGGTTACAAACACAACCAGGATGGAAGGTAGTGGGGCACCACTTAGCAAGCCCCGCCCAACTGGTGCCTTCCTGCTTGCCGCTCTTTTTCACCACTTAGCAAGCCCCGCCCACCTGGTGCCTTCCTGCTTCCCGCTCTTTTTCACCACTTAGCAAGACACGCCCACCTGGTGCCTTCCTGCTTGCCGCTCTGTTTCCCTACTTAAGGAGCCCTCCAGCTTTTTTTCCTTTGCAGATGGGGAGCAGGTCCAAGTGGATCTAGGTCACCTGGCCTAAGCCCCGGCCACCTGGTGCCTTTCTGCCTGCTGCTCTTTTTCACCACTTAGCAAGCCCTGCCCAACTGGTGCCTTCCTGCTTGCCGCTCTTTTTCACCACTTAGCAAGCCACGCTCACCTGGTGCCTTCCTGCTTGCCGCTCTTTTTCACCACTTAGCAAGCCACGCCCATCTGGTGCCTTCCTGCTTGCCGCTGTTTCCCTACTTAAGGAGCCCTCTAGCTTCTTTTCCTTTGCAGATGCGGAGCGGGTGCAAGTGGATCTAGGTCACCTGGCCTAAGCCCCGCCCACCCGGTGCCTTCCTGCCTGCTGCTCTTTTTCACCACTTAGCAAGCCCTGCCCACCTGGTGCCTTCCTTCACCATCACCATCTTGTGGCCAATGCTGGATTTGACTTTTATGGACTTAATTCATTCATGGTGCGTCACTCTTTCTCAACTCTCATGCTGGACTTCCTTTGCATCTTGTACTCATGGTGGCCCTGAATGATGATGTTCCCATCTTCATCTTGTATTCTGGCTTGCAACATTATCCACTCTTTTTGATTGCTTACTCTCTGTTCTCTCCTCCTTTCCCTTCTCCCTTTTCCTATCTCCTCCCCTCCCTTTCTTTTATGCACTTACTCTATCAGAATTGTCCCTGGACCTAATATGATAGCAACCTCGTCTGTTTTCTCCACCCTCCCTTTACTGTTTCTTTCCTCCTCACCACCCCTCCAGCACTATCTGAAATGCCATCATGGCTCGTATGATAGTGGCTTGTTTTGTTCCTCCCCTCCCTTTCTGCACCCCTCTCCCTCACCTTTTGTTTTTCTCCGGCTCTACCAGAAATGATATGATATGATATGATATGGTATTTGTAACGCGCCTATACACAAGTGTTTCAAGGCGCGACGAGGCAGGGGCGGAGGGAAACAAGGGGAAGACGGACAAGCGATCCTACTAGGCCAGGTGTCATTCAGGTCGCGCAAGTGCAGAGGTAAGGGGAAAAAGGAGAAAGTGCAGGGGGAGGAGGTGGGGGGAAAAGTGCAGTACAAGGTAAGTGGCGTAATGAAATAATAAATGGTAAATAATAAATAAAAAGGGCCAGCTGGTGGCAAGTGCGAGGTAAGTGCAGAGCAAGTGCTGGGCAGGGGGCTGTAGGGATACAGTGACAGTCCCACAGTGCAGGGGGAGCCAGGGGGGCAGTGCAAGTGGAGAGTGGCTGGGCCCTGGACCGAGGTCGCTGAGAGTGGCCCAGATGCAGGTTAAGTGCAGAATTCAGTGTGGAGTTAAGCAGGTTTAGCAGGGGAGAGGGAGAGAGAAGGCAGAAGCGAAGAGGAAGGTTTTGAGGTGCTTCCGGAACCGGAGATGGTTCTCCTCAAGTTTCAGGGAGGCAGGCAGGCTGTTCCAGAGGGAGGCCCCTGCTGCGGAGAGAGATCTACCCCCAGCACGTTGCTTCGAGAAGCGGCTGACCATGAGGGAGTTAGAGATGGATGAGCGAAGGGCTCGTGATGTTGTCAGGCCTAGTGCGGTAGTCGCCTGTCTGTTTCCATATCCTTCCCACTCTCCCCCTCCCTTCCTTATCTATGTCTTAGCTCTTGCACTATCTGAAATGTCAAACAGGTAAGTAAGTGGGCACCACTAGTTTAGAAATTTGTACATATCCAGGTAGATGTAGAGGTAAAAAATGTATAATGGTAGATATTTGAATGGAGCTGGCTGTGACAAGTCTGGAGACACCCGGACTTCAAAATACACCAACAGCTAAAGACCAAGTAAGAATACAAGGTCACACAACCGCTCTCAAAAAGGGCCCAGATCCGGGCATTCAGTCAAGACATTCAAAAATATAGTTCTTATCAAGGTATCACAGAAGTACTTCAAGGTTGGTAAATAATAAAGATGAGGTTGTCAGTTGATTTTCATATAGTATTTTATCGGAAGAATAAAGCTGTCACTAATATTTCCTTAGTGAGGGAGCATTTGCCGCAACCCATATATATTTCAGACTAAAGCCAATGCATTTCGGAACATTTTTCCTTCATCAGGGCAAGTCTATGTAATTCAACATTGAAAAAATAATATGCCGATTATAATACACACAATACAAACAGTGATATAAATAATGAAAACATACCGATCAGTAGCAAGTCCACACACGTTCATAAAATAGAGAAAAACAAAAATGTAACATAGTAAGTGGATTAATGGCAACCAAATACAAAATGAGAATCAGAACAAGAACTGGTTTTACCTTGGAAGATTTGTATGGGAGCTGACAAGCGTTAAAGCTGCCCACAGTAGGGTGCAGCGGTGCGGCATGCAGCAGGCAGCCGTAATGTTAACACGTACGTGTTTCAGAGTGAAATCTGTTTGGAAACAGATACAAAAACCTTAAACCGCATGAAATGAGATTGATTAAAGATTTGTACAGCGATACACGAATCACAATTCGACCAGCTGACAAGGGGGGTGCCCTTGTGATTCTCAATACTGTGGATTATGATGCCGAATGTTATAGGCAACTTCAGGATGATACTACATACGCCAGATTAGATCATGATCCCACTGTCTCTATCAGAAACAACTTGGCTATCTTGCTTGATAAAGCATTGGAACTGGAATGGATTAATGAACATACACGCAAGTTTCTCCTCAACAACCACCCACGAGTTCCCAACTTCTACACACTTCCAAAAATCCACAAAGATCTCAGAAAACCCCCTGGCAGACCCATAGTCGCAGGGATGGACAGTCTCAACCAACCCTTAGGAATCTACGTTGATTTTTTCCTTCAACCGCTGATACAGAAAACCTCGACCTACACCAGAAACACTACCCATTTTCTGCAAAAACCGAATTCAATCAACCCACAAGAGTACCAATTGATGTTCACCATAGACGTCAAAAGTTTGTACACCTCCATTCCACACGACCTCGGCATTGAAGCCGTTGAATGGCTGTTACTTCAATCACCGGATGTACGCGCACAAAAATAATTTATCCTAGCTTTGTTGCAATTCATCTCTCAGAATTCCTATTTTCAATACTGCAATAAGTTTTATTTACAAACCTCAGGCCCCTCTATGGGTACCACCATGGCACCAACGTACGCCAACTGTTTCATGTTTAAATATGAGATGGATCACATACTGACCAAACAAGAATGGAAGAAGGATATCCACAGGTGGACCCGTTATATCGACGAAATCTTCGGTGTATGGACAGGCACTGAGCAACGATTCGATGAGTTCCATGAATACATCAAAAGCATTGACCCACGGATACAGTTTACCAGAGAATCATCACGAGAGAAAATTACATTTCTTGATGTGCAAATTACAGTGAAAGATATGACCTACAAGACTACATTATTCCTGAAACCAACCGATCGTAATAATCTTCTCCACAGGCTGAGTTTCCATCAACCCAGCCTTCTCAGGAATCTACCATTCAGCCAACTACTACGAATAAAAAGGATTGTTAGTGACCCTGAAGACTGCATTACACAACAACTGGTAATGAAAGAGAAATTCCTTCAGAGAGGCTACCGCCAAGTGGAACTGGATCTTGCTGCTAATAGAATCAATAGCCTCGATCGGGACACCCTACTCTCTGCTTCAAAGAAACCGGTTAGAGAATTGCAATCACCGGTGTATGTGTCAAAACTTTCAATTCAAAGTAACAAAATCAAGAACACAATCAAGAAACATTGGAACATTTTTAAGAACGACACAAGAGTCCAGGATCTATTTAGTGAACCACCAGTATTTGCCTTCCAGAGGAGCAGGAATCTTAGGGATGAACTTGTCCAAACAAGATCACCTCCAACCAAAATGTCCACACAGCGCATGGGTACATTCCCCTGCCTCCATTGCATTAACTGCAACTCGGTAATCAAAGGAAACTTTATCTTTCACCCACGAACAGGCAAAAAGATTTTTCTAAAAACATTTGGTACCTGTGACAGCACCAACATCATTTACGGCATTAAATGCCCATGTGGAAAATATTACGTGGGCCAATCCACCAGAGCTGCAAACATCCGATGGAACGAACACCGATCCTGCATCCAAACTCCCAATACAAACTCTGCTGTGGCACGACATTGGGCCACGAATAACCACGATTTGTCACATATCAAATTCCTGGTGTTAGAGGTTCTAACCAGAAACAATCCCCACGAGGACTTGCGCCTACGTCTTAATCGTAGAGAAACATTCTGAATCGATAAACTCTTTAGTTTGGTCCCCCATGGTTTGAACAAAGAGATAAATTACCATTGTTATATTTGAATCCATTGTGCTGGCTGTTGATGTTCCTGTTGTGCTCATACCAATACTGACCAATATGTCTAAAACGTTTAAGACATCATGCATCACTAGGATTGCTTGTGATCTTTGTATTCTCCTCGTCCAACCTCCCGGACCTTGGTCTGGGACCCAAGGTCTTGCCTCCTGTGGGCAATACCACTTTGGACGAGGATATGCCTAATGAATTCAGTCTGTTGACCTTTCTTTACTTTTCATGACTGCGCATATTTGTACCAGCCTTGCCTATGCACTAATTTTCAACATAGTGCATCCCGCTAAAACTTGTATCTTGCATTTTGTATTTTGTTTTGTTTTCTGCTTTACTTCCAATATTTTAGATACATCCACACTTGTCTGTTTATTTCATCACCCATGTTCATCATACTTGAGTGTTTTTTCTATTTCTGTGAAAATCTCCACATTTTAGGTTCTAGCTAAATTTGATTTTTAGGATGCATTTCACCCTAGCATGCCTCTAAATTGGTTAATTTGTGTAATGTTGCAGGCCCACACCTGTAATGCAGCGTGATCTGTGAGCACCGGCCACTTAATGGCGCTCGTGAGTCACGTGTACTATAACACGAGCGGTCGTCCAGGCAA
Source organism: Ambystoma mexicanum (assembly GCF_040938575.1). Taxonomy (NCBI): domain Eukaryota; kingdom Metazoa; phylum Chordata; class Amphibia; order Caudata; family Ambystomatidae; genus Ambystoma; species Ambystoma mexicanum. Next base: position 651,022,235 of record NC_090925.1, read on the forward strand.
CCGCCTAAACACAGCTCAGTGGAATCTAAGCACGGCGGCTACACGCAGGAGCTTTTCTGTGCTCCAGATGCGTTAAGGTACGCGACTTTCTCACCGCGATTTTCGCTAGCATTTCCATTTCACTCTGCCTTTATCACAGATCCTGCCAGACACGCTGACATTCTGAACCCGACCTTTGTTTCCAAACAGATTTCACTCTGAAACACGTACGTGTTAATATTACGGCTGCCTGCTGCATGCCACACCGCTGCACCCTACTGTTGGCAGCTTTAACACTTGTCAGCTCCCATACAAATCTTCCAAGGTAAAACCAGTTCTTGTTCTGATTCTCATTTTGTATTTGGTTGCCATTAATTCACTTACTATGTTACATTTTTGTTTTTCTCTATTTTATGAACATGTGTGGACTTGCTACTGATCGGTATGTTTTCATTATTTATATCACTGTTTGTATTGTGTGTATTATAATTGCCATATTATTTTTTCAATGTTGAATTACATAGACTTGCCCTGATGAAGGAAAAATGTTCCAAAATGCATTGGCTTTAGTCTGAAATATATATGGGTTGCAGCAAATGCTCCCTCACTAAGGAAATATTAGTGACAGCTTTATTCTTCTGATAAAATACTATATGAAAATCAACTGATATCCTCATCTTTATTATTTACCAACCTTGAAGTACTCCTGTGATACCTTGATAAGAACTATATTTTTGAATGTCTTGACTGAATGCCCGGATCTGGGCCCTTTTTGAGAGCGGTTGTGTGACCTTGTATTCTTACTTGGTCTTTAGCTGTTAGTGTATTTTGAAGTCTGGGTGTCTCCAGACTTGTCACAGCCAGCTCCATTCAAATATCTACCATTATACATTTTTTACCTCTACATCTACCTGGATATATAAAAATTTCTAAACTAGTGGTGCCCACTTACTTCCCTGTTTGTTCTTTTCTCTCCCATTGCGAGACACAATACAGTGGAGGCACACGTTGTCCTAAACAATTAGCATCATTTTCAAAGAAATATTCACACTAATATGTCGTTTGAAGACATAGAAGGTCTTTCATCAAAATGCGCTGAAACCTTAGGGTTTTCCACAGAGGAAGCAACCGCAATCCTTGAACTTATCAGCAAAATGTCTATAGGCGCGCATGGAACCACACCAAGGGATCCAGCAAAGCAGATTAAACAATTAGAATATTTGGTACGGAAGGAGATGAACAGGAAACTCCATGCAATTATTCTATGTTGTTACTTCAAGAACCAACGTATACCAAGGGGACTCCGAATCCAATTGCGTCCCACTCTCTGCAAAGAGAGCAGGGAATTTGTTTGCAAATGGGAGGCCATTTTAAATAAATGTTCTCTAGACTGGATCCTACTCACCATTCAAGAACTGGCTAAGAATCTCACGGCTTTAAACATAGAAATTCAGGGGATTGAAAAAGAACTGGTAGAATCATTGGGCAAAGAAGAATATGATGTGATTCTTTCTGATATCAATGTTAAACATGAAGAGTACAAAACTGAATTGGAACAAAAGAAAGTGAAGAAATTCAAACGGGACACATATGATTACATCAATGATGAAGTCTACATGTGGATGGAAATGTACAGACCAGTAGCACCTAAAAGGTTCCATAAACATCCATCAGATAACACCTCTAGCTCAGACTCTGAAGCACCAAGGGACTTGGACACTCCTGCAGAACAAACAACTACCATCCCGGAACGCACAACTAGTCCATCAGTACAAACACCCCCCACCTGGGCTTTTTTAGGCGCCCTCCCAAAAGAACCCGCAGGGGGAGGAGGAAACCAAAGACCAAAACCACAGACAAGGCTACAACAGAGGAAAATTTAGTCATTAATATCTCGGACAGGATCCTAAGGAAACCAGAAGAAGAAACACTCCAAAAAGGTCTCAGCTTTGTACCGACCTATGGGACTACATTGTTCAATAGCAAGATCGAACTGTATACATTTGTAAGAAAGCTGAAATTGAAAGTATTTTTTGAAGAACTTGAAATCATTGACAAACCAGACCAAATGTCAGACTTTCAGGAATTTAGGGCTAAAAGCGGATTTGTACCACCCATCAATGTACCCTCTATAGAGATTTTTCAGAAGCGTGTTACCCGCGATCTTGAATGGATCAACTACAGAACTCCACCATACAAAAACCTTAAACCGCATGAAATGAGATTGATTAAAGATTTGTACAGCGATACACGAATCACAATTCGACCAGCTGACAAGGGGGGTGCCCTTGTGATTCTCAATACTGTGGATTATGATGCCGAATGTTATAGGCAACTTCAGGATGATACTACATACGCCAGATTAGATCATGATCCCACTGTCTCCATCAGAAACAACTTGGCTATCTTGCTTAATAAAGCATTGGAACTGGAATGGATTAATGAACATACACGCAAGTTTCTCCTCAACAACCACCCACGAGTTCCCAACTTCTACACACTTCCAAAAATCCACAAAGATCTCAGAAAACCCCCTGGCAGACCCATGGTCGCAGGGATGGACAGTCTCAACCAACCCTTAGGAATCTACGTTGATTTTTTCCTTCAACCGCTGATACAGAAAACCTCGACCTACACCAGAGACACTACCCATTTTCTGCAAAAACTGAATTCAATTAACCCACAAGAGAACCAATTGATGTTCACCATAGATGTCAAAAGTTTGTACACCTCCATTCCACATGACCTCGGCATTGAAGCCGTTGAATGGCTGTTACTTCAATCACTGGATGTACGCGCACAAAAATAATTTATCCTAGCTTTGTTGCAATTCATCTCTGAAAATTCCTATTTTCAATACTGCAATAAGTTTTATTTACAATCCTCAGGCACCTCTATGGGTGCCACCATGGCACCAACTTACGCCAACTGTTTCATGTTTAAATATGAGATGGATCACATACTGACCAAACAAGAATAGAAGAAGGACATCCACATGTTGACCCGTTATATTGACGATATCTTCGGTGTATGGACAGGCACTGAGCAACGATTCGATGAGTTCCATGAATACATCAATAGCATTGACCCACGGATACAGTTTACCAGAGAATGATCACGAGAGAAAATTACATTTCTTGATGTGCAAATTACAGTGAAAGATATGACCTACAAGACTACATTATTCCGGAAACCAACCGATCGTAATAATCTTCTCCACAGGCTGAGTTTCCATCAACCCAGCCTTCTCAGGAATCTACCATTCAGCCAACTACTACGAGTAAAAAGGATTGTTAGTGACCCTGAAGACTGCATTGCACAACAACTGGCAATGAAAGAGAAATTTCTTCAGAGAGGCTACCACCAAGAGGAACTGGATCTTGCTGCTAATAGAATCAATAGCCTCGATCGGGACACCCTTCTCTCTGCTTCAAAGAAACCGGTTAGAGAATTGAAATCACCGGTGTATGTGTCGAAATTTTCAATTCAAAGTAACAAAATCAAGAGCACAATCAAGAAACATTGGAACATTTTTAAGAGAACGACACAAGAGTCCAGGATCTATTTAGTGAACCACCAGTATTTGCCTTCCAGAGGAGCAGGAATCTTAGGGATGAACTTGTGCAGACAAGATCACCTCCAATCAAAATGTCCACACAGCGCATGGGTACATTCCCTTGCCTCCATTGCATTAACTGCAACTCGGTAATCAAAGGAAACGTGATCTTTCACCCATGAACAGGCAAAAAGATTTTTCTAAAAACATTTGGTACCTGTGACAGCACCAACATCATTTACGGCATTAAATGCCCATGTGGAAAATATTACGTGGGCCAATCCACCAGAGTTGCAAAGATCCGATGGAACGAACACCGATCCTGCATCCGAACTTCCCATCCAAACTCTGCTGTGGCACGACATTGGGCCACGAATAACCACAATTTGTCACAGATCAAATTCCTGGTGTTAGAGGTTCTAACCAGAAACAATCCCCACGAGGACTTGGGCCTACGTCTTAATCGTAGAGAAACATTCTGGATCGATAAACTCTCTAGTTTGGTCCCCCATGGTTTGAATGAAGAGATAAATTACCATTGTTATATTTGAATCCATTGTGCTGGCTGTTGATGTTCCTGTTGTGCTCATACCAATACTGACCAATATGTTTAAAACGTTTAAGACATCATGCATCACTAGGATTGCTTGTGATCTTTGTATTCTCCTTGTCCAACCTCCCGGACCTTGGTCTGGGACCCAAGGTGCTGCCTCCTGTGGGCAACACCACTTTGGACGAGGATATGCCTAATGAATTCAGTCTGTTGACCTTTATTTACTTTTCATGACTGTGCATATTTGTACCAGCCTTGCCTATGCACTAATTTTCAACATAGTGCATCCCGCTAAAACTTGTATCTTGCATTTTGTATTTTGTTTTGTTTTCTGCTTTACTTCCAATATCTTAGATACATCCACACTTGTCTGTTTATTTCATCACCCATGTTCATCATACTTGAGTGTTTTTTCTATTTCTATGAAAATCTCCACATTTTAGGTTCTAGCTAAATTTGATTTTTAGGATGCATTTCACCCTAGCATGCCTCTAAATTGGTTCATTTGTGTAATGTTGCAGGCCCACACCTGTAATGCAGCGTGATAAGCGAGCACCGGCCACTTAATGGCGCTCATGAGTCACGTGTACTATAACAGGAGCGGTCGTCCAGGCAACTACCTAAACACAGCTCAGTGGAATCTAAGCACGGCGGCTACACGCAGGAGCTTTTCTGTGCTCCAGATGCGTTAAGGTACGCGACTTTCTCACCGCGATTTTCGCTAGCATTTCCATTTCACTCTGCCTTTATCACAGATCCTGTCAGACACGCTGACATTCTGAACCCGACCTTTGTTTCCAAACAGATTTCACTCTGAAACACGTACGTGTTAACATTACGGCTGCCTGCTGCATGCCACACCGCTGCACCCTACTGTGGGCAGCTTTAACACTTGTCAGCTCCCATACAAATCTTCCAAGGTAAAACCAGTTCTTGTTCTGATTCTCATTTTGTATTTGGTTGCCATTAATTCACTTACTATGTTACATTTTTGTTTTTCTCTATTTTATGAACATGTGTGGACTTGCTACTGATCGGTATGTTTTCATTATTTATATCACTGTTTGTATTGTGTGTATTATAATCGGCATTTTATTTTTTCAAGGTTGAATTACATAGACTTGCCCTGATGAAGGAAAAATGTTCCGAAATGCATTGGCTTTAGTCTGAAATATATATGGGTTGCGGCAAATGCTCCCTCACTAAGGAAATATTAGTGACAGCTTTATTCTTCCGATAAAATACTATATGAAAATCAACTGACAACCTCATCTTTATTATTTACCAACCTTGAAGTACTCCTGTGATACCTTGATAAGAACTATATTTTTGAATGTCTTGACTGAATGCCCGGATCTGGGCCCTTTTTGAGAGCGGTTGTGTGACCTTGTATTCTTACTTGGTCTTTAGCTGTTGGACTATCTGAAATGTCGTCAGGCCGAGTATGATAGTTAATTTCACAGCCTTACTGTTCATGGCCTGTAAGAATGTGGTTGTATTTTCCCTTGTTCCCTCCTTTGCCTTGAAGCGCTTTAAAACACATTGTGTATAGGCGCTATATAAATAAACAATCATATCATATCATAAGGCCTTATGTTGGAATGCAAGGGGTGAAGACCTGGATTCTGTCCTCACCCTGATGAATGAACCTTCACATTGGAAATATACCAGAATAAGCCCTGGTTACCTTGAGCCACATAATGTTTTGATGATGTTTCAGGGTCTCCTGGATAAGAACAAGACAAAAGGATCACTCTGATGGTTATATTTTGATGACATTTGGGTTGCTCTACTTGGTCTGTAGGATTGTGGCTGAGGGACATAACTACCACATCAGGAATGGGGCTGTGGTAAAGGTTCGGCGCTATCTTCACCACCAATATGCCAATGCCTATAGCAATTAACAACAAACTGTCAGCTGTTGTAACTGCCCCCACAAGTTTATCTGCCTACAACATAGCCGGTGTCACTTTACACCGATTACTACTCCTTCCAGCAGAACACCAAAACAAATTACAATATTACAAACTTTCTACAAAAGCTGCAATGGAACTATGCAGAGTGTTAAATCAAATGAAAATGCTACTAATAGATTAAGTGAGCATGGTCTCCAGCCTAATGCTGGCTTTGATTCACGTAAGATTACTAGAAGTACTTAAAAAAAACTACGAACTGCTCTTTGGAGGAAAACGCATTATTGTTTTTGCTGATCTTCTTCAATTGACACCAGTGAAAGGTGAACCTCTTTTTAAAACCTTAGGACACAAACTCTGCCGTAGAAATTATGGCAGCATAGGAAATGTCAACCTTTGGCAACCTTTCTAATACAGAGAATTAACTGAAAAGATGCGCCAGTCTGCAGACTTCACCTACGCCAACATTTTAAAAAGTATTAGGGTTGGTGTACTAGCTCAAGAAGCACAAGCAATATTAAAAAACCGGGACATCCATGCACTTTATGGCCATAACTCATGTGCTGCTGATGTCATGGAACAATTAGCACACAAAAATTTCAATTGTATGTCATTAATGCCAACTCTTGCAAGCTGTTCCAAATTCAATGAAACAATGTTGAAAAAAGTAACGCAAATCCTATTCCTCAGCCTGTGTGTAGCTTATATAGCCCTGTGATGCTTGAGCTAAAACATGGTGCTGGTGCGCAGTGCATCCTGGGGGCACTCAGAGCCATAATGGATATTTATTCCATGCCTCAGTGAAAAGCTGCACTTGCTTTGCTGAAAAACATGTTTTCAATGTTATTCGTTGCTGAGCCTGGTATGCAGGCCTCAGCCAAAGACACGGCACTGGGAAAGCTGGGATTCATAGGTGCCGACTGGTACCAGATATAAAAAAAGGTTTTGTTATGGCTTGCTATGCTTGCACCAAGGTCTCAGGATGAGTTATGGAATTGTTTTCTGTGGCGCTTTAGGAGAGGGAAGCGCTTTGCTCCTTGGTGTTACTGTCGTCTGGCCCAGCCGGCAGTCAATGGTCACTCATCAATGCGCAAGCGCTAATGCCAGAAGGTTCTAGAAATTGCCACCCCTTTTGAGGAGTGCATATATGCGGAGCTCTGGAAAGGTCAGGGGAAAAAACACAAAGACCTCAGTCGGAGGGGGGACGCCTTGTTCTGACCTTCCTGTGGTTGTTGTGCTCTCAACCTGGCTGTTACCAAGGTCTTTCAGCCGCTTCTGACAAGATGAGGGATTCAGTTACGCCCATGGTGATGTATTCTTTTTAATTCACTATCTTTTCTGTGATTTATTTCTGTGTTATCACTTGTTGCTTATGTATGCTTAGCTATGAATAAATAGCGTATAAGTGCTCATTATCCTCTAACTGCGTGTCTGGTTGTGAATTATTGTTCCGTCTACCTGCGTTCAAAGTATTTGCTCTGCTCTACAAATGTACTTGTGATAGATAACTGTCCGTGCACTCTTAGCGAGCAATACATTTTTGGCGACAAGGATGGGATGGATTGCCCCTAGATCTGGCTTAGCATTGAAGGTAGTTCAAGTGCTGGGAGGGGTCATTGACGCTGATTACCAAGGCAAGATCAAAGTTATCTTTATGAATAGTGGAGACCAAGTGTTACCAATTCATAAGGGTGATCAAGTGGCCCAATTGATTATTGTTAAATTGTCCATGATCAAAAAGGGGGAGCCTCCCACAGTGTTAACTACTCATGGGGATCATGGTTTTGGCTCTTCAGACAGTATGGCACCGGGTGAAAAGATGTGGGTCGTTGTGTTCTGTACATCTTCTAATTTGAATGGTGTGTCGTTGTGTTCCATAAATCTTCTAATTTGAATGTTCAATTTACTAAACTTTCTTTGGAATATAATGTTAACCTGTATGAACGATAATACAGAAAGTATAGAATGTTAATCTGTATGAATAAAACAACAGAGGCATTTATACTTAACTTGACTCCAGTGTTCTTTCCATGAGTCTTAGTAATGGAACCTGGAAAAGAAAAATGTCAGTATGTGCCCGCAGACAAATGTTACATAAGAGAGTGATTTTCAACAATGATATCTTTTTTCTGGGTTTGCCTTGTAGATCCTGTGTCTGGATGGTGTAATTGTGGGTCTAAATGGACCCCGCTTGGGAGAGTCAAACGGCATGCGGCTACCCATGAGAAGTGTCACATCTGTGCCAGTGATCCATGGGAAACTGATGATGATGAGCAATGATGTCCGAAAGCACCCCTGTGCCGATGCCGAAAAGCCAGCCAGACCGACGAAATAGATTTGTGGAATGCGGCAAACAAGTGAAGTGCAAACGCAAACAACGTTGATGCCAGCTATACAACAGATGTCTTCAGGATGGCGAAAAAATTCCCAGATGATTACCCAAACAGAGAATATGTGGACATATTTGGCACAACAGGTACTCAACATTACGCACCAGGTACTCAACATTACGCACTTTTGCCTTACTGATGTGCATCATGCAGAAGCTTTGCTGACTACTTGTGTAGCAGCGTTGCCGACGCCAGTTCCGGTTCTAAAGCACATTTTCGGTATCATGCACAATGATTCTGCAGTTCAAGATTCTGATATCAGACAATCCTTTTCAGTCTATGAGTACTGCAGGTTTTGCCAGGAAACAGATTGCAAGTGGAGAAACTTGACACACATTATAACATAGAATACAACTCAAGGTGATGTGTGTTACTTTATGACCTGCAATGTAAAAGAAATTGGCAAATGCCAACAGTTGAATTTAACCAAACAGTAAAATCAAACTGCGTTTGAGAAAAGGTTGGGTTCATGAGTTCCAAGCACATGTACCAATGTGAATAATACTATGTCTTGCAATCATACAGTGATAGCTGCCAGTCATCTAAATCATGTGAAACTTCCAACATGATGGCTCTTCTCATGTGGCAACATCACATACACTTACATTACAGCTAAAATTTCCGGAGCTCCATGTGCCTTAACTCGATTAGGGCTAATGATGTTCCCTTTACACCCAGCAATGTCTCGAAGCAAAAGGTCGACTTTTGAATCTGTGGGTTTATCCCCAGATTGTGATTCACATGTGCATTTGTTATCAGAGGCTGAGGTTCTACATTAGCCCTTTCGTTAGTGGGAGTTTGGGGTTTAGCCGCTGGGGGTTACAAATCTGTAATTAAACTAGCATGTTTAGTGGTAAAAGGACTTAATCATACTTCTCAAGCATTAGAAGTGTTGCTCCTTGATAGCATAGTTATTAGAAAAGCAACTTTTCAAAACAGGGCTGCTGTTGATTATCTCCTGCTGAAACATAATTTGGGCTGTAAAGCAGTTGAAGGTATGTGTTGTTTCAATCTAAGTGACCATTCACTATCCATTGAAAGTCATATTAGAGGTTTGAGGGACCTAATTTCCCAAGTGTCTCAAGATCATACTGGGAATTGGTGGGATTGGTTATTTTCATGGATTCCTGATATTGGGGGTACACTGCGTTACACCTTTGCTTGCATTTGTATTATTTTGGCTATCATAATAACTGATTGTTGTTGTATTCAATGTATTCCCAACTTAGTTCTGATGTTTCATCGGTTTCAGAGACCGGCTCCTCTAACACTGGGCTATGGAAGGTAAATATCCAAGGGTGGATTGTGATGCTTGAGCTAAAACATGGCGCTGGTGCGCAGTGCATTCTGGGGGTACTCAGAGCCATAATGGATATTTATTCCATGCCTCAGTGAAAAGCTGCACTTGCTTTGCTGAAAAACATGTTTTCAATGTTATTCGTTGCTGAGCCTGGTATGCAGGCCTCAGCCAAGGACACAGCGCTGGGAAAGCTGGCATTCACAGGTGCCGACTGGTACCAGATATAAAAAAAGGTTTTGTTTTGGCTTGCTATGCTTGCACCAAGGTCTCAGGATGAGCTATGGAATTGTTTTCCATGGTGTTTTAGGAGAGGGAAGGGCTTTGCTCCTTGGGGTTACTGTTGGCTGGCCTGGCCGGCAGCCAACGGTCACTCATCAATGCGCAAGCGCTAATGCCAGAAGGTTCGAGTAATTGCCACCCCTTTTGAGGAGTGCATATATGCAGAGTTCTGGAAACAAGGGGGGATGCCTTGTTCCGACCTTCCTGTGGGCTGTTGTGCTCTCGGCCTGGCTCTTACCGGGATCTGCCAGCCGCTTCTGGCGAGATGAGGGATTCAGTTACGGCCATGGTGATGTATTCTTTTTAATTCACTATCTTTTCTGTGATTTATTTCTGTGTTATCACTTGTTGGTTATGTATGCTTAACTATGAATAAATAGCCATATAAGTGCTCATTATCCTCTAACTGCGTGTCTGGTTGTGAGTTATTGTTCTGTCTACCTGCATTCAAAGTAATAGCTCTGCTCTGCAAATGTACTGGTGATAAATAACTGTCCGTGCACTCTTGGCGAGCAATACAACCCCCCAGGAATCTCAGGTATCCCTAGGCCTGACCACATCTAAAACACTAGACCGCATAGCTTGGTTCTTGGACTGAGCTATGCGGGGGCATCCATGTTGTGTAAAGGCTATTGCAAGCCCCAGTTCTCAAGTTCTCTTTGCTTCACATATGAGCCTGGCGCCAAAGGCCAGGACTGACTCCAAGAGAGTTTTTGGCGAGATGGTGAGGCCCTTAAGGTCATGATGGAAGGTTGTGGCGCAGCCCAGATGGCTTGCCTATTAGGGCCAGGGGCAGGGGTCATGACAGCACTCACCCCAGGGCCCCTCTCAGAGTAGTTCTTCCGTCTGGTCCTGGCTTGGTGGGATGATCGTGATGGATTCCAGTCCACTAGATAATATAATTTAGATCTGACATACTTTGAGTCCAGAATGTTCTTGACCTTGAATTCCGGCTGTCCATTGACCATTACTGGTTCGGGTGGTATAGTAACTCGAGTTCCAGGTTGGACAGGTTTCAAAAGAGACACATGGAATGCAGGGTGAATGTGCATGTTGGAAGGCAAGGCCGTTTAACTGCTACTGGGTTTATAATAGATTCAATGGCAAAGGACCTAAATATTGTGGGTGAAATGTCTAGGTCCTTTTATAGGCACATGTTTTGATGCCAACCAAACTTTGTCTCCAACTTGGTAGTTGGGAGCCCTTTCACGATGCTGGTCAGCGTATTTCTTTTGCCAGTCTTTAGCCTGGTGTAAATGTTCAACTGCTTTTGTGAAGGTCTGATCAATTATTGTGTGCAAAGTTTTAATGGCTGGTATTTCCAGAGTAGTGGGAACATCCAGTTCAGAGGTGCGTGGATGTCTGCCGTATATTGTGTAAAAAGGAGTCTGTCCCGTACTGCTGTGCAAGGAATCATTATAGGCGTATTCAGCTATCCACAGCAAGTCTTTCCAACTTCCTTCCACTTGATGTAGCATACAGCGTAGGTACTGTTCGAGTGTTTGGTTTGTTCTTTCTGTTTGGCCATCCGTTTGGGGATGGTGGCTAGAGGATAGTCGGATATCGATTTGAGCCATGGAACAGCATTTTCTCCAGAAGTTGGATACGAATTGGGTACCTCGGTCTGAGATTAGTACCGAAGGAAACCCATGAAGTTGTACAATATGTTCGAGGAATACCTTTGCCAGGCTAGATGCATTTGGGAGACCTTTAAACGGCAGGAAGTGTGCCATTTTAGAAAATAGGTCTACGACCACTAGAATGGTATTGTATCCTTGACTGGGCGGTAAATCGGTGATAAAGTCAAGAGTTAATGTATGCCAGGGCACCAGTGGATTTTCCAATGGTCTAAGGAGTCCAGCTGGTTTTTGTTTTGATTACTTATTGTGCGCACATACGTTGCAGGAGAGGATGAATTGGCGACAAGTAGTTTCGTTTTACTTTGGCTAGAGTCTTACCAATTCCAGGGTGACCCTCAATTAAAGAGTCATGACACCCTGAGATGACCTGTTCCTGTAGTTCCTTTTTGGGCAAGAATAAACGGTTCCTGAAATATGGTAGTTGGTCCTTGATTGTATAGTGTTCTCCCTGTGTATTCCATTCTTGTAACAGCTCAGGACTCATCAAGCGTTGAATCTCTTGTTTTAATTCATTCTGAGTCAATGCTGTTGTGATGCCCAGGAGCTTGTCACTTGGGATGATGGCCACTGGATTGATGGCCACTGGATCGGGGGTCGTGTACACCTGGTCATCAATACCCATATGGGAAAGGGCATCAGCTTTTCCGTTTTTGACCCCTGGACGAAACGTGATCACGTAATCATACTCTGCGAAGAAAAGGGCCCAGCGTAGCTGTGGTGAGGATTGAGCCTTCGCTGTTTTTAGATATTGTAGATTTCGATGGTCAGTTATCACAGTGATAGTATGCCTGGGACCTAGGAGATAGTGTCGCCAGTCCTTAAAGGCTTATTTGATGGCTAGGAGCTCCTTATCCGTGATAGCGTAATTGAGTTCAGGTGGTGAACATTTACATGACCAGAAGGCTACAGGATGCAACTGACCGGTTTTCGGGTCCCTTTGCGAGAGGACAGCACCCATTGCCATGCTTGAGGCGTCAGTTTCCACCACATATGGAAGGTCTGGGTGAGGATGTCGTAAGATTGGGGTGGAAGTGAACCTCACCTTAAGTTCTTGGAAGGCCTTTTCTGCTTCTTCTGTCCATTGGAATCTTTTGTTGCTTTTCCTTAACAGTGATGTGATCGGATGCACTATTTGAGAAAATCCCGGGATAAATCGGCGGTAGAAATTTGCAAAACCCAACATGCTCTGGATTCCTTTGAACGAACTGGCCAGTTTAGAATGGCATCGACCTTGTGCACATCCATTCGGATTCCTTTTGGGGTGAGGACGAAGCCGAGGAACTCTACCTCAATGACATGAAATGAGCATTTCTCAAGTTTGGCATAGAGGTGATGTTGGCAGAGTTTCTTAAGAACGGAACGGACATGCTTGACGTGGTCCTGTTTTGAAGCTGAGTGTATGGGAATATCATCAATATAGACTAGGGCACAGACCTCAATCAGTTCTCTTAAGACATTGTTCATGCAATACTGAAATGCAGCGGGAGCATTGCAAAATCCAAATGGCATTACCTGGTATTCGTATAGGGCATATTTGGTACGAAAAGCGGTCTTCCATTCATCCTCCTTTTCTACCCAAACGAGATGGTACGCTCCTCTAAGGTCCAATTTAGTGTAGATTTGGGCGTCTTTGACTTGATCTAACAGTTCTGAAATAAGCGGTAGGGGGGTAACGATTTTTAATGGTGATTTGGTTCAATGCGCGATAGTTGATGCAAGTTCTCAAATCTCCTTCCTTCTTCGGCATGAAGAATCGGGGAGATGCTGCTGGTGACTTCGAAGGGCGGATGAAACCATTAGCCAGGGATTGGTCTAAGTAGGACTTCAAATGTTGGTTCTCTGGTTCTGTAAGTGCATAGATTCGACCACAAGGGATTTGTGCACCAGGTACCAGGTTGATCTGGCAATCATATGGCCTGTGCGGTGGCAAGGTATTCGAATGTTCCTTCTGAAACACATCTTGAAAGCCCTGCTATTCACTTGGTAGGGTACCGGTCACACCTAGAGTTATTGTCGCTGTTCCATGGACAGACGGGCTTGTATTCGTTGACTTCTTTCCTTTGTAGTAACAGGTGTGAGTACAGCCTTCGGAAAAGGCCAACTCCCTTGCACGCCAATCTATATGCGGATTGTGAGCTACCAACCATGGCATCCCTAAGATCAACCGAAACGGCCGCGCCTTGATGAGGTCGAAAGCAATAGACTCCCGGTGACCATCCTGACACAGAAGGGTAAAGACTGTTGTGCATTGGGATACTGGGCCGGAAACTATTTCCGTACAATCAATGGCAGTGACTGTTTCAGTGGTGGACTTAGGGCATAGAGGGAGCCCCATCTTTGCTGCGAGATCCTGGTCCATATAATTCACAACTGCTCCGCTGTTGATGTATGCTTCTACAGTATGTATCCTAGACGGTTGCTGGTGGTTGATTAGGATCACAGGCAACGCAAAATGGGAGGTCTGTAGTTCACTTTCTTCGCTCGACAAATGGACCCCTACATTTGCCGGGCTTGGTAGTTTTCCCACGCTTCATTTGTATTTTCTTTATCAGTGGCTCCTACGATTCACCTCGGCGGTTTCACTGGACACTCTTTGAGGAAATTATCTGCTTTTCCACAGTATAGGCATAGCTGCTGCTCCCTTCTCTTGTCTCCTTCAGCTTTGGTTAAAGGGGGCCTTACCCCTCCTAGTTGCATTGGTTCCGCCAAATTGTCTGTCAGTCGTGGGGCATTGTCCTTTGACCGTACATACATAGGGCGAGTGTCCAGTCTACTCCGATCTGCCCTTCGATCTTGCAACCTGTGATCTAGTTGAACCACAAGGTTAATAAACTCTGCACAGTCTTTTGGTGGATCAACCACTTGGGCAAGAACATCTTTTAGCTCCCACCGTAGGCCTTGGTGGAATAGCGTAGTTCTCTTCTCCTCAGGCCACCCTGCTTTGACCACGAGCCTGTTGAAGGCCGTTATATACGTTAATAGGTCTTGGTTTCCTTGACGAAGGGACAAAAGCTTGTTGTCTAGTGCCTGTCCATGGGTACGACGAGCAAAGAGCTTTTTCATCTCCTGCTGGAAGCTCCTGAAGTTACATAGCAGTGGATCATCCTGACTAACAAAAGGGACAGACCAGTCAGCAGCACTGCCACTCAGATAAAATAGCATGAAAGCAACCTGTGACTTATCATTAGGGAAGGCCCCAGGCCTACAAACAAAATGGAGGCGACATTGGTTCATAAATGTTGCATACTTCTTGGGGTCTCCCGTGAAGCACTCAGATGGGGCTAAAGGAACTGCTCCTGGAAGGGTTATCTGTACCGGTTTGGTTGATGGCTCTGACATTGATGAGACGTTCTCAGGCAATGGGGCTTGTCCTGCCTGTGACTGGAGGAGTTGCCTACTCAAGTCGTCAGTGCGTTCCTTAGCCACAATCAATTCCCTCTGCAGGGTGTTGGTCTCCTGTCTGGCTGAATGCACCTCAGTGCTTAACTGCCCCAGCATCTGAGCTAACTGGTCGGTTACTGACGTTTCCATGACGCACAGGTGGATTACAGTTTGTGAGGTCTTGCGTTCTGTAACGCTCACCTGATATACACGGGGATGCCACTCAGTCTGGTTGGACCACTTCTGACCTTGAACCCCCTCCATTGGACTGTTGTTCGGCCTAGGACTGGGTCTGAAAACACAGGAATTTGTGTTTAATCTTATTGTCTCTTCTTGCCTGGAGCCCACCTCCCTTGTGGACCCAACTTCCCCCCTAGTGCTCTCCTCACCCTGTTCTATTGTATGGTGTGCTCTCCGTCCTGCTTCTCTGTACAGGGGTGCATTGTTGGATGGGTGTGTCGTAACCTAGTTGCTTCACTGGTGCGGGCCCTCAGAGTCCAGACCTGCTGCGACTCCAGTTCGTCCAGGTAAGACTGCTGGTTTGGCAGTTTTGTCCTTTACTTTGCAATTGCCCCTACTAATGTCTCTCCGTCTTCCTTAGGTGCAAGAAGAGTTCTGGTGGTGCCGTGCTGCTTGGGGCTGTGCACGAGATGATAAGTGAAAGCGCAATGCGCAGCGCTATGTGCCTTTTCTTATGCTACCTGTTTGTTCTCTCTTCCTTGCAGTCCGCTGCGATGTTCCAGAATGGATGCTGCTGAGAAGATGGAGAGCGGTGAGTAAAGCGTAGCACACGACACCTTCTTGATCTCGTGTGCTAATTAGTGTTTCTTCTCTCTTGCAGGTCGTAATTATGGCCCGGAGTGGATGTGGGCCGAGGGCGAGTCAAACCCAGGTAAGCGTGCGATTAGTTGGTTATTTTCAATATTGGAGAATAAATGCTTACTAATGCTGTTTTCGTTCTCTTTCTTCTCAGATTGCAGCTTTCAAGACTGAGGGAACTTCACCGAGATGCTGTATACTCAGGACCCACGAGCGGAGGACAGGAGCAGGTTTCACTCACAGGTGGGTGTATTCTAACAGTGTTCTTATTCTTGCAGGTAACCAGCACTGGAATGCAGATGAGGATCCAAACAGAACGTGGTGAGTGTCACGCTGCCAAGAGCAGAGTAACGCGAAGCGTGTTCCTCAGCCTGGCTTATATAGCCCCCAGGTATCCCAGGTATCCCTAGGCCTGACCACACCTAAAACACTAGACCGCAAAGCTCGGTTCTTGAACTGAGCTATGCGGGGGCATCCATGTTGTGCAAAGGCTACTGCAAGCCCCAGTTCTCACATTCTCTTTGCTTCACATATGAGCCTGGCGCCAAAGGCGCCAGGACTGACTCCAAGAGAGGTTTGGGCGAGATGGTGAGGCCCTTAAGGTCATGATGGAAGGTCGTGGCGCAGCCCAGATGGCTTGCCTATTAGGGCCACGGGCAGAGGTCATGACACATCTGGATGACCCTTAATGACAATGCAAATTCCTGCAACCCCCTGATTTAGTTGGGGCAAAGGTAGCAGATTTCCTGATCCTATTGAAGTCAATGCTGTTCCAGAAGATGGAGTAGGCATTTATTTATACTTGTGTGTACAGTTTAATCATATCTAATTTAGTGTTGCTTGGTGCCTGCATATATATATTTTTTTTAAATGTTAAGTAGTCGTTAGGGATTCCCCTCTCCGTAGTCAGTTGGAATATAGCAGTACAGGCTCCTCTTTTTGGTTATGAGGACTGGCAATCCGCCCTTGGAAAATCTGATATTATCACCTTTAAGGTAATTTGGTCCCGCATGAGGACCCATAAAATACATATGTGTTTGTCCATATACTGGCAACATCCTGCAATGGCTATTTCCATGTTGGGCTGATCGTTTGACTCTCGTTAAAATAGATGGTTAGTTGTGAGCAGGTTGAGACAGGGTCCCTTACCTCAATGTCTCTGATTTTAAGGTGTTCAGGAAAACCTCTGTTTGATCTGTACCATCTCCATATTGTGAGTTCAGACAGGAATGGATCATCTGTAAACTCTTGCTACACTGGTTCATGTGATGGACATACTGGACACAGAGCCGTGGACAGGTACTCTTCTGTTGATGGTGGATTTAAGTGATGAGTGGGAGACTCTGACTACTGAACTGTTGTGTTGTTGAGGTTGATTTAGAAAGGGGTAACCCTCTTTTCTGTCCCCCCACCCTGGGTTATGTCAATTGTAACACCCTGGGTTATGCCAATTGTAATAAAATAGGGTTGAAGTTGAGTTGATGGACACTCTTGTATGAGATGTGTTCCTTTAATGGTAGGACGGCAGAGGAATCTCTGGCTGTATGTATTTATGGCCATGGTCAACCAAAGAGAGTTACTAATAGATCAGTGCTTCAAAAAGGTGGATCACTTGGGTCTGGTACAGTATTTTATGATTGACTTTAGGAATGAAAGTGACCACGACCCTCTTCTTATTAAGCTATTCCTGACAATATTCAGCTGGAGTGTGGGGGAGTGGTGGGTGGAGTGCAGCTTTCTCCAAGACAAGTGACTGTAATCTAGATTAATAAGGTGGTAAGAAGGGGACTTTGAGAAAATGATTTCAGTCCAATACAAGGCAATAGAAGGCAATTCCACCTGACTTGGATGTGCTAATGTGCTAATGTGTTGAGAGGTTATAGCGAGAAGGAAACCGTGTCTACAAAAAGCATGCTGATAATTATCGGCAACCAATTGTTGCCTAAATTGTCAAGCCACAGGAAATTAAAACAAACAACAACTGAATTTAAGTAATCATGATTTGACAAGTAGTACATACAGATAATTAGGAAGACCAATTTTGGGGAAAGGGCATACTAATATTATTCCCAGATTAGGAATAACATCCAAGTGGAAGCTGTGGATGACAACTTTTTGTGTGTACGGTCAAAACAAGACAATCTGAGTCCAGAGAAGTCTCCTATGACACACAGGGTGCTCTGTGTAACAGGGGTGGGTGGGTCTGGGTTCCTCCTTTGACTTGTGCTGAGATTTCCTCATTAATAAAATCCCTAAAGCCAGGGAAAACCCTGGTCCCAGATTACCAGTTGACCCGTACACATCAGAACATAAAATGTGGGTCACTCTGATTTCTAGTTTGGATAAAGCCACCTAAAGCTTGGCGAAGATTCCTGTGTCCAGGAGGCTGACTGAAATTGAGCCTGTATTTATAAAAGGGGACAAGAGCCAAAATGGGAATTATTTAACCAATCTGACTCCCTGATGCCATCAACTAAATCTTTGTCAAGGTTATCCTCTCAATGCTATTGCCTCATTTGTATGATGCTGGAGCTGTATCATCAGTGCAGGGCAATGTTGTAAAGAAAGCAGAAACAGTAGAGCAGGTCCAGCGACTCTTGAATGGGATGCATGAGAGTTATCAAATGGTACTTTCTACCTGGGGTGTGTTGATTTGAAGGTTGCCTTTCATTTGGTTGAAAGATATATTTTATGGGATATGTGACTGGGCTTCGGTTTTGATCCTGTCAAGGAGTGGGGGTAGCTCAACACTTCATCAAGGTGCTTGAAAGTATCCCTGCCCCTTCTGACCTGAAAGTGTTGGTCACTGGGCCGCGGAAGACCCCACCACAACCAGGATGCTTGCGGCAGCACAGCCATGATTGGGTACCGGAGCAGGGGGGCCACAGTGGGACCTGGAAAGGCAAGGCCATGCAAGATGGCCCAGCACAGCAGCAGTGCATGCACCACGATGGGACAGCTGATGGGAAGCCGGTGGCACCATCACCACAATGCAAGATCAGAGAGGCTGACCCCAGCAAGCCAGCCCCATGCAGCAACTGCCACCACAACAGTGCCAGAGGAAGCCCCAGCCTCCCAGTTTCTGGGAGGGGAGCATCAAGAAGACCAGGTTCAGTCATGGAGGAGCTGCTAGACAGAGCAGCACGCCGTAGATTAGCACAGCTCTAGCAGATTGCATCTGCTGAAACTCATGCTTAAAGAAAAATCACCACTAAACCACCAGGGAGTGTTAAAGCATGTCCTCCAAAAATGCTATAGATGATCCACTAGCCCAGCGTGGATCATATTAAAAAGGCCTCCAGGAAAGACATAATGATAGGGGCCACCAATCCCCTACAAATCATTACTTTTCTGTGCAAGAAAAGCAGTAGCTGCGTGTAAAAGGGGGCATGGGTTACTAGCCCTTATGCGCCCTTCCCAAGCCCATGCCATGTCATGCCCTCTGGAGCCAGGGAAATTATTAGCTAGGGTAAACTGCCAACCCTGAGGAGGGTGTGAATATTTAAGGGTAAGCTTGGGAAGGGTTTAGTGTGGCTTAGGCTGGTAAGAACAGGAGTGTAAAAAGGACGTCTGTGAGACCAGAAGAGAGTGAGAAAAGATTGTGGAGGTATTTGGAGAGATGGGTCTGTGGAGTGTTTGTGCGTGGGAATGAGGAGTGAGAGTAGAAGGAGTAGAATAGAAGTACGAGGAGGTAGTAGTAGTTGTAATGGGAGGAAGTGGAGTAGTGTTGGGAGTGAGAGGGGGTGGTAGAGGTAGCAGCGGGTGGTGGTGAGACTAGAAAGAGAGAAAGAAAGTGGCAGTAGTAGTGAGAGGGAATAGTAGAATAAGGAGTATTGATAATAGCCGATAGATGGTAGTAGTAGCAGAGATGTAGTGGTGACAAGGGTATGGAGTGGTCAATACAGTAGGAGTAGCAGTAAATCTGACACAGTAAAAGGTGGTGGTAGCAGTAAGTGGAGGAATTGAGACACAGAGAGATAAGGCAGAGTGCAAGACCTGAGGGACAGAAGCAGGTGGGAAGAACACATTTTGGGACCCAGTGGGTGAGAGGGTCAGGTGAGATTGTGAGTGTGTGACAAGTCAGTGGAAATGGGTGGATGGAGGCCCAATCCCTAAATTCCCTTAGCACTGCTAGGAGAGGGACAGCTAGAAGTCCCTAGGGAGTTAGACAGCCACTGAGTCAGGGGGAACACCATTAGCTCTAGAAAGAACAAGAGACAGTAGGGGTCACCATGCAGTAGGACTAACACCTGTTACGGATGCCTGGGCAAGAGAGGGGGAAAACATCTTGGGAAGTCGAGTTAGAGAGGGACAGCGCTAGTGCCAAATTCCCCAAGAATTTGCTTGGCCCTAAAACTACCCAAGAATCTCTTATACAAGGTATTTGTTATAAATTCAATGAACACCCTTGGACTGACTGACAATGTCAGAGTGGTTATTTGTGGTGGACCCTGTCACAGAAATGATCTTGAAAGGAGGGATGGATCCCCCGTTGGTGTCTCTTTTCCGGGCCTTTCATGAGAACACTAAAGGGCTGCTGCATTATGGTTATTAAGGTGATGCGACTAAAGGGTTTTTCATTGAGAAGAGATTTAGGCATAGCTAGATTCTTGACCCAACTTTGTTTAATTTGCATATTAAGGATGTATACACTTGGCCTTAAGGGAATGTATCTGATTCCTCTAGGATGAGAATCATTAAAAACCTTTTTTTATGATGCAGTGGTGAGTTCCCAAATTGAAAATGTTCAGGTCAGGTACTGAGTCTTATTGTCTAGCAAAATGGTTCCGGATAAAAGGATAAACAGCTACTAATCAGAGGTGATAGTGTGCAGCCTCCTGCATCATCCGAGGATTAAGATAGCTGCAGCTGTAAGGAGGGTGCACCTGGAAGTAGTTCGATGATATGACTAATTTAGAATGAAACTCTCCACTTTGGTTTCTTTGCAGCCCCAGCTTGACAAAAGTAAACTACCCATGAAATGAGTGGTGTAGGGGATCCTGTTTTTAAAATGCAAGTTTGGGGACATTGATGCTGTTGAACTCCACACTTAAACAGTCATGGCCACCGTGGGTGCTCTCTATGCGAGTGAACTGTGGAGACATGTTTAAGCAACTAGCCTGAAGTAGCCAAAACATCTTATCCAAGACAGTGTTAAGCCTCCATGCATCCTTCTCAACCATCTTGGTAGAGAATGAGGTGTGTTTGCAGCGTATTAGAATGATGGCTGCCTTAAAGTGCCCTATTTTGTTTAAAGTGTGGCAGTAGAGTTGGGCACATGCTTCAAGATCGATATACAGGAGTTAATGGCTAAAGGAGCACATTATCCCTCCCTTGGATTAAGTTTCATTAGAGCCCTGTCAGGCTTCCTCTGCTTTACCCACTTATTGGTGACACCACATCTCCATCGTTGTAGCACATTTGAAGATCCATATGGCTCCATAATGGGAGGCTTTGGCTGTACTGCAGTGACATTTTAGCTGGTCCAATCCTATACCATAACTGTTCTTCAATTTAAAGTGCCTTGAGGGAATGGAGCCACAAATAGATGATATTTGCCTCCTGGAGATGTGTGCTTGGGATCTCATATTTTGTTTTGATATCTTACATATACACCTGATAACAGTCAAATAGAATGTGCTTAAATATGAAGGTTTTTATAATTGCTGCAGAAGTTTCTTCGTGTGTAAGCATTACTACCACTTGAAGTGGAACCTTCTCAGGCCCCACATGAAGTAGGCTAAGGTAATGCTGTTACAAAAGGCATTTGTGTGGATATTTTTCAACTGCAAGTGTGGTGGCAGTTATCACTATTGCTACCTTTATTTGGAAAGTTTGGATCCTATGATAAAAATTGCTGTTAGAAATGTGCCTATTACTTAGCTTGGCAGCAGCTTGAGGGCAGTTCTATGTATTTATGCCCCTCTAGCAACTATACTGGATGATGCAGGACTTGTTGGTTGTTTTAGTATTGATAGTACCTTCATGTGGTACACTCTGCTCTTGTTGTTCATGTATTAATTATCGATAGCGGTTGTAGGGATATCGCACTCATTTTATGCACTGAATTGCTAAGGTTCTGATGTCTTTTTATTTTTTTATAATGTTCTTCGTGCTAAAGAAATAAATACAAACAATGTACTGACTGTGTGGTAATACCTCCAGCATATGCATGTAGGTATTACCTCCACAAATACTACAACTGTTGGCATTACCAACTAAGTCATGTGGGATTTCATAATGGGGATAAACTAAAACCCATATGCAGGCTGAGTCACCATTGGACAGACAACAGACACTCGGATGCATTCAGGATTTGCCGACAAAGCTGTCTCCTGGGAACTACATATTTTTCTTCTTGACAAAACAGCGTGGGAAAGTGCATTTTCTATGATGCTATGCTATATCTAATGATTGTGAGATCTTCTAACATCTTCATTCATTCCACTTATGGATGTATGCTTCTAAAATGTTTGTTAAAAATATCACTCTTTTGAGGTAAATATTTTGGGATTTTAATTTTTTATTTTTTTATTTTTAGGCATGAACGCATTGACTATCATTCACTCACATCATTCTTCTGAAAGTATGACGATTTGATGTTTTAGCCATAACCCAATCTCTTGATCTTAACAATGCACATATTGTATTTTAATCCGATGTATTTTAATTGAAGTTAAAATGGATTCACATCAAACCTTACATAACACTAATTGTGAAATCCAAAGAAGAAAACTCAAAAAACATTGATTGCCAGCTCATTGAAATCATTTGCATGTATTAAATATATCTTATAATGCCATATTTTAAATGAGAAAATCACATCACCCATGGAAGCACATCAGCTCCACTATCAGTTGATTGGAGAAAGCTGCCAGTGCAAACATCAATGAGATTTGCCTTCCCGCTATGAGGCGATCCCAAAAGCTATCTGTGTTTTAAGTTTTTGCACAAAGCCACCCATAAACTGTTGTCTACAGGTTGGTGTGGCTTTACAGTTGATCAGCAGATGTCTTAAATATTTAACCTGTCCTTGCTTACTGCACATACTACTAACTCTTGATTAACCATGTTTATTTCTCTACAGCTTTCATAATATCCAGCAAATTGAACCTAAAATGCATGAAATAAAACATTCTATTATCACTACTAGAAAACCTACAAATATATTTTAGGATGCTACCAAATGGCAGGTATACTATGGCATACTCATGACTTAGTTATTTCCCTTTGATGTATGCATAATTTTTGCACCAGTCAGGAAGATACATTTTACATTTAAATGTGTTCTTAATTATCTCACCTAGTGGTGTCCAGTCTAGCTTATAATTCATGTTATACGACAGATCTAGTATCCGTAAATCTAATTTTGTTAGTACGTGGCATCGGCTATCATAGCGCGATTTATAAATAACAAGGATTTTTTCACAGCCGTAATCTTCTTAACCCAAATGCACAGTTTTGTATAAAAAACATTGATAAGGGGAAATTTTAATGAGTTAAGCATTCATTAGCTAGTTTACAATCCCAGTAGGCAGCCCTAGTAGTGGTTTCTAAACTTTGCCTTGCAGCTTAGTGCTCCATACGTCCTAAATATCCAAGATAGACTCTAATCGATACATCAATCAGGGGACAACATTTTGAGGTGTCACCTTAATAATCGTCAACACAGAGAGGAAACACTTATATTGTTTGGGGAATCAACTTATCTGAGCCATACCTGTGCTGCCTTCATTATCAATGTTCTTTTCAGACCAAGAACCTCTGATAGTATTATCCATATTGTACCTCAGGTATCTGATTTCTGTCACTATTTCAACAGATTTAAATCTCAAATGCCAAGAATAGGTCTCTTTACTTATTTTAGCCATGAAGGACAAAACTTTGGATTTCTTCATAGTTTAGGTCCTACCCATTTAGGACTGGTTATTCAACAACTGTGTTTAAACTTAGTTTTTGCAGCCCTACATGTGTAACATCAAGTAGGCCTACATTCTTAGCATACACCAGCCAGTTGACATAGGTTAGCCATAATTTCAACAGATAATTCTGTACCTTCTGGAGTGCTAGATGCAAAGCAGCCAGATGAACACTACATACAATTGGGTCGAGAATATATCTTTGTTTAGCTCCTATGTTTGTGGGATTTTCCTGAGTAAAACACAAAGAAGCGTACACACATATTCTTGTTGTTGTGTAACTTTCTAAAAGAATCAACCATTTCAGTAGACCAGGACGAAAGCCCCAGTCCCTTAACTTGATCCACAGTTTTTACCATACTACACAATTGGAAGCTGCAGAGAAGTCTAAAAATGCTACAATAAATTGAAGTTGAATTTTCCCCTTTGTCTGTTCTCTCATGATTCTCATAATCAACCTGTTTTCAATAGTATTATATCCACTTCTCAAGCCAGTTTAGAATTTAGTAAAATGTTCTATTTACGGCCAAAGAGTTTAGTTTGTGTAAAAAAGCATACACACTGTAGGATCCTTCCTATTACATTTTTATGCATAGAGAAATTAAAAACTTGGACAAGGAAAGGGGAGTGTGGATGTGCGTATATATTCTTTAAACAGTCTAATAAATCTTTGCCAAATCATTTGGATTGCCTTTAATCACCAACCTAGCAAAGCTGTTTGGTTGTGGAGCCAAAGATGATTTAAGATTTTAAATTTTTAATGATATCTTGCCATATCTAAATGATCAAAACCAGTAAGGGAACAATGATGCCTTAATCTTAGCTATAAAAGAGATTGGTTTATAAAAGCAACACAAAACTTAGCCAAAATCGGTTTTAGTTCAGCTTGGGCTGCCAGGATGAAACCTTTTCTAATATGAGTATGTTCTCTGTCCAATATAATCAACATCTGTTGCAATTAAAGTTAAGACCCTTAGCATTACTCATTGCACATCAGTTGCAAGTTTGTTTGAGCCAATGCATAGCAAATGGTACTTATGTAGCACTTTGACTCTCACTTTGTTGGATTTTTTGGAACATTTGCTGCGTTCACCTTTTTCTACTGACTACCTCAAGATCATAGTTATTAAAAACCCTATTATGAGATACTACTAGGTTTTTCCACCATTAAATGAAAAAGTGTATGCCAGTTTTATAATCATGTGGGAAGCCCTCATGGGTGCAAAATCATCATTAAAGAGACCACTATTGATGTTTTTTTTTTTAAGTAGACAAATTGCTATCAAGCATATAATTGATGGTCACAATCTGTTTTGTTCAATGAATCCTGTTTTCCTACCTGTTAACTTCAGTTACCCCCCACAAGTCTGTGGAGAAGTGTTCATTAGCCTCAACTAAATAAGTTAACAAAACCATATAATTATCCCTCAAACAAGCTGGGTGAATCAAGAGATTTCTATTCTCTTCAAGTAATCCCCATGATAAATAATGTAAGACAGCATTCCCCTGGTTTATCACCTTTAATACAACCTTTTATCATGATGGTGTCCCAGCCTCTACATCCCCCATTGCCACCGTATTCTCTGGACATTCGGCATTTAGATCCCTCGCCAAAATCATGCAAACCAATTTATTTCTAGCAGCCCATCCTTCTAAAAGATTGCACTAAAATGTTAACATTGTTTGTTGGTTGTAACCAGTTGCAAGAATCATAGATATTATATTTTAGTATTGTGTTGCCCTTCATACCTTGTGCGCCATCCACAAAAACTGCCTGCATGTAATTATAGCTGCTCTCTTTATTCCAGGGGTACACCTGCCAAATTCCATCTCCCCATTCACTCCCCTCCCAACCACTGCCCCACTTACCTGTTGTAGCCTGCTTTCTTGTTGGCACCTGGAGCACTTGCTTCCCTGCTATGTAGTTTCCATTGTCTCTTGACCAATGACAGCAAACTTGTTTTGTTTAAGTTGAGAAACAGCAACCACACTCCAAAAAGCTTGCAGTCTGCTTATAGCACTAACCACTTCTTTGTGGGGGCTTTGCTGGGGCAGGTAATGCCCTTGACTAATGTCAGCAAGATGATTTAAAAAAAGGGTGTGGTAGGGTCCTTCCCCTCTGCCAAGTAGCACGCCAGGACTAAGTAGTAAGGTAAGTGCATTTATTGCTCGGTACAAGATAGCAAAGTTCATAGGCATGATCACCGGCATCCAACACAACAGTCAGCTCAGCTTAAATTGCCAGTCAGTAGAACGCTCACCAAGGCTAATGCTCTACATTCCAAACAATGCATCACTGCAAACCAACATTCTGACAAGCAGAATACTACATCTCCTCCTCTGTACATATTAAAAATGCAAATGAAAAGCATGCAACCAATCTGAGAGTGTCTACCAAACCACCAGAACTACAAAATGCACTGTCATCCACAATGACCTGACATATCTCCAAGAAATCTCCAAGGAATCATTCATGGCCAGCGAAAGATAACACCTCAAAAACAACTGCAACCAGAATGTGAACCACCAAAACGAACAAATGAAATAAAGAGTAGATTACTGCATCACCTAGACCCACGTTCCAACACACCTTCAACAATCACCACCATCAGGGTCAACAACCTCACCAGCAGAATGAGGCCAACAACCATGCACTCTAAAAACTAGGCAGCACAAAAAACCGCCTTGAGTACAAGACTCAAAACACACACACAGCACACACCAACCCGAGACCCCTGTGCATGACCCCTGTGAGCAACCATGCCAACTGAAAACAACCCATCACAGCACCTCACTGTGACATGCCATCAATGCTTGACAACCATATGACAGAGGCCTGGCCAAGACATGCTGCCATCTCATGACCCACATAGGTTAGGCTAAATACCCCCTCTCTCAGCTCTGCTCAAACATAAAATGCCCAGTCACTGAGCTAGATGCCTACTTTGCAGACTTCCCCACCACTTCAAAATGCCTCAGTCCTCCTAGAATTATACACAAGCATTGCAATGAAGCTGGTGAATACTCATACTCCCATAATACATTGTCATGCTAAGACCCTAGATAAAAGGTGGCCCAAAACATAGATAAGATTTGACACATCATAAAATCAAACTTCCACAGCAGTAGCCATCCCTCATCCCATCACACACACCGCCCGTCTGGACCAAATTCTCTCAACTCTCTCTACCCGAACTCCTAAAATACATTTTTCCCCACAAACTTACTTCCCTACTTCCTACTCTGACAATATCATCCCAGCCTCCATCATTAAACAATTGAAAGTCCTGGTGATCCACACACATGTCCGCATCATTACTACCTCCTTAACTGGAGGGGTATTGCCAGAAACCATCAAAACTAGTCTCATACACCCTCTTTCGAAATAAACAACCTTAGACTCCGGCAACCTGGCCAACTATCAGTCCACTACGAAACCTCCCGTTTATTGGCAACATCTTAGAAAAAGTAGTCTGTGGTAGCCTCTGTGGGTATGAAGACGCCTGGACACACCATCAATGTACTAGGTTGATGGTCCAACAGGTGTCATGCAGCTAAGTGTGTAAGATAGTAACAATGGCTAATCCACCCTAGCCAGTTTCCAGGTCTAACTGACACTTTACCGAACTCTAACACCAGTCGCACAACCAACATTCCCTGCAACATCATCTCATTCCACTCACTTACCCATACATCCAGGTCACACCATAACCCAAGATACAACACATCTCCCGCTGCTAACCATTACTACAAACAACCAGAAAGGCAGAGAGACCACCACAAGACGAAAAGAAATGCAACTCAGTCCACATGTGACCAGCATGTAAATTAAGAAACTCCACAAACAACTTATATAGCACCAGACAACCCAGAATGCAATCCTGCCTAAACCAACCAAAGACGGCCAAAACTACCAACCAGGACAACAACCTGAACAACCACCAATAACAACAACCCATGGACAG
Source organism: Ambystoma mexicanum (assembly GCF_040938575.1). Lineage (NCBI taxonomy): Eukaryota > Metazoa > Chordata > Amphibia > Caudata > Ambystomatidae > Ambystoma > Ambystoma mexicanum. The sequence goes on from NC_090925.1 coordinate 651,049,929, forward strand.
AGTGGCATGAATACCACTGGACTGCAGATGATCAACAATGGGAACCACGATGTTAGGGAGAATTCTCAAGAATGGCTAATTTCCCTTACCTACTGAGTCCCTCAGCAGCTTTGCTGGATTTCTAAGATTTATTTTTTCACCTGGTAATAGTGTAAGCCTTTTTTCCCACTCTTACATGTGTTTTGCTGTGTGTGTTTAACCTTTCTTGTGTTCACAGACTGCGGAGCCTCACCTACTCCATAGGCATCATCTTTTTGCAGGGTTGTCTTTTTAGAATTCCCAACTCCGACTCCATTTTCTGGGACTGACTACTGTCTCCAAGAGCATGTAAAGTTGCCATTGACTTTATTAGTCTCTTTTAAAACTGACAGACCCAGTAAAAACTATCTTACATAGAGTTCTGGAAAGGGTTAATACGTATCCCTTTTTGTCTGTTTCTCTTGGAACATTGTTTCATTTCCTTTTCATTAAGACTTGGCTGGTGGCAGTGGTAACTACTCTATTTTTCCTACTGCAGTTCTCTTAAATAGCCCTGTGATTATTTTAGGCTATCTTGGTAGCCTCGAACTTAAACCCGCTGGACCATATACGTTTTTATACAGTTTCGGCAGGGCTTATTCACCATTTCTTTTTGTAAAAGTCTTTCTCGTGCTTTATTCTGCACGCCAAACCATGTTTGGTTCCTTTGTTCGACATCTTTTCTCCGGCTTCAGCACAGAAGCCCTACATAGGCGCCTGCATGTCTGGGGGGGACAGGATGGGAGGGAGGGGTTTAGGACTCCCTGCACAGGGTCTTCTTGGAGACCCATGTCGCGCTCTGATCTGATAAACTGTGGTGACTGTCCCGGCGGGACAGCCACTCTGCTGTGTGATTGACAGCCAGGCTGTGTGTAACGCTCACCTGGTATCCACGGGGACGTCACTCAGCCTGTCTGACCTCTTATGACCTCAAACCCTTCCCTGGAGGCTATTCAACTGGAGACTGTGCCTGAAACACAGGATTGGTAGAGTTTAACTCCCTATTGTCTCTGTGTGCTTGAACCCCTTCTTCCCCGGGGTCCAACCCTTCCCTCTGATCCACAGCTCACCTTGCTTTCTTGGATAGTGTGCTTTCCATCCTGCCTTCAGCGCAGGGGCGCGTTGATTGATGCGGGCTCATTGCTGCCTAGTTACTTCACTGGCAAGAGTCCGACAGGTATGTATAATGAGTCTTTTGAACAGTTCTCTAACTTTGTTCCTTTCTTTCCTTAGATGATGGCCAGCGTCCGGGGATGGCTGCGTGCTGCAGAGATAGATGAGTAGCGCTGAAGGTGAGTGAGAGCGCGATGCGCGATGCACCCCTTTCGTATTTGCATTGAACTTTTCTGCGTCTTTTAGGTGCCGCGATGTTTTCAGCATGGATGCCGGTTATGAAGAACAAATGCGGTGGATAAGCGCAGTATGCAGCGCCTCTAGATGTTTCCACGCTAACCTGGAGTGTCTTTTCCCTCTTGCAGATGGATGAGAAGTTCCGGAGACAGAGTTCCCCCAGAGCGGCTGGGATTCAGGTAAGCGTTTGAAGCTCGTACAGTATTTAAAAATAAGCGAAGATTTGTAGAATGCTTACTAAAGCCATTTTTCTGTTCTTTTCCCTTTTCCTTATGAAGCAGCGTGCCGGGATGGGAATGACACCGAAGATGCCCACAGAACAGAAGGAGCAATGACTGATGGGCAGAAGCGCCGCAAGGTAAGGCTGTTCCTAACGGTGTTCTTGTTCTTGCAGGAGCTGAGAGCAGAAGAAAGATGCAGGCCTACTGGAGACCGATCTGAACACGGTGAGTATCACGCTGCAGGTGCAGAAAATGCAAAGCATGTTTCTCAGCCTGGGTGTGGCTTAAATAGTCTCTGGGTATCCCAGGTGCCTCTGGGCTGAACCACACCCAAAAAACTAGACCGCACATGCAGTTCTGGGAACCGAAATATGTGGGGGCATCTATCTTGTCCCCATCAATGTACTACAAGTCCTATCCCCAATGTTATCCTATGAGAGTGAGTGAGTCTGGTGCCACAAGCGCCAAGTCTGACTCCAAGGGGGTCTTTGGAGGGATGGAGAGGCCCTTGAGGTTGAGAGATAAGTGGGCGGAAGAGGGTAGGAAGTACATTAAGAGCAAGACTGAGTCAAAGCTAACCTAACCAAAGGCGTGACATAGGGTCACAGGTTTGCAGCGGAGCTAGATAGCTGCTAGCTCAAGAGAAAACACCTTAAGATATAAGAATCTCAAAACTTTAATTTACACTAACAGAAAAAAAAACATATTTACAAACTGCGCCATAGCGTTGAAGATATGCATTATTGAGCACATTATGGTCTGCAAATATGTGAGTTAGTAGGCAGAGTGACAGAAGTATTTTATGTATTGCTATAAATGACAATACATTAACATTGTCGACACACAATTAGGTGTTTCTGGTTCGGTTTTGGATGATGGGTGGCTGTATAGAGTGAAACAGCGCTGCAGAGCAGTACCGAGCGGCCTTCAGGACAGTTTGTTGTGGTCGGGCCGATGTTAAAGCCCACCAGTCTAATCAAATACTTGACCATCAAGACCTCGACTGAGGCGTCTACTTACCTGAACATGGTGGACGCACCTTCTCTTTAACATCGACCCGACCACAACAAACTGTCCTGAAGACCGTTGCAGATGAACCCATGAGAGTCTCTGCTAGTGTTTCTTTAGTGTCCCTGGCCTTGTGGGAACAACAGAATTTAGATGTCTTTAACTACATCCCAGATAATACTAAAGAGTATTATAAAGATAGTGTTCTTGTGAATGGCCAGGAGACTCCTGCCATCAGAGACACTGGAGCCAGCATAACTGTGGTGGATGAATCATTTTTCAAGGTGGAGGATGTTGCTAAGGCACTCACACGCCTCACCAAATTAGCTGGAGGCCCTGTACAAATGCTTCCCCAGTTACTAGCTCTCACCAAGTGTAATGATATGACTGTCAAGATACCTGTTAGTGTGCAGAGTGAAGTGCTTGGGAGAGTCCTGTTTGGTAATGACCTGAAAACTCTTGGAGTTGTGTCAAGCACCTCCGGAACTCCCAGTAAAAGGAGACAGGAGCTCACTAGGCTTGCAAGGGAGAGGAACTTGAGAGGCTCTCCAGAGGAGTTGATAGAGGAAACTATCACTCCCACTCCGAGTTGCTCACTGCTGATTCTGGAAAGAAAGAGGCAAAGGGGAAACCCAAGACCTCCAAGAAGAAGACAGATGGCACCCCTGTGCTTCCAACAAGGACATCCCCAAGATTGCCGAAAGTCACACCTGTGACTCCTCCATCTGCCGAGGCAGAGTGTGAGGTACCACATGTATGGTTGATCCAATTTCTGAAGAATCAGATCTGGAGGAAGACACTGTATTGGTTGGAGATCTTGACCCTGTTGACCATCCTGAGCTGCAGTCTTTACTGGCAGAAGATGGACCCAACAGGGCAGACTTCAGCAGGGGACAAAGAGAGTGTCCTACTCTCCAAGGTCTTTGACAACAGGCTGCTGCTGCTCAACTTGATGGGCAAGAAGTTGGAAAGCATAGGTTGAGTTGGGAAGATGGCCTCTTCTACAGTGAACCGACTGAGTCTATCCCTGGGGACTGCAAAAGAATTGTAGTGCACCTTGCCAACAGACTCAAGTTTCTACAGTTGGCCCATGAGATACCTTTGGCTGGTCATTTGAGTTTCAAAAAGAACAAGCAAAGGCTCTACCTATACTTCTACTGGCCTAAGGTGGGTTCAGAAGTTGACAAATTATGTAGGAGCTGCCACACTTGCCAAACCTCTGGCAAGAGTGGAGCCAAGAATGTGGCACCCCTGGTGCCTCTCCCAGTGGTGGGAGTTCCTTTTGAGAGGGTGGGTATCGACATTGTTCGTCCCCTTGACCCTCCCACATCTTCAGGAAACAGGTTTAGCCTGGCTGTAGTAGATCATGCTTCTATGTATCCTGAAGCAATACCTGTGAGGACTGTTACAGCTCAGTCTGTCGCTAAGGCTCTACTTGGTATTTTTACCAGAGTAGGGTTTCCAAAGTAAGTGATATCCGACAGGGGATCCAATTTTATGTTCCACTACATGCTAGCCATTTGGAAAAACTGTGGTGTCACTTACAAGTTCTCTACAGCCCAACATTCACAGACAAATGGACTGGTAGAGAGGTTTAATTGAACTATGAAAAGCATGATAGGTGCTTTAGAAGAACCCCTTAAAAGAAAGTCAGACCTTCTGCTGCCATGCCTTCTCTTTGCTTATAGGGAAGTCCCTCAGGAGGGAGTTGGCTACAGTCCCTTTGAACTTCTCTATGGCCATCCAGTCAGAGGTCCATTTGCCCTGATTAAGGAGGGTTGGAGAGTGCGCCTTCCCCCAAGCCAGTCAGAGTGACTGACTATGTGATAGGTCTCCGGAGGAGAATGTCACACATGATGGCAGAAGCTAGTGATAACTTAAAAGCAGGTCAGGCTCTGGTCAAACAATGGCATGACCAGAAGGCCAGTATGGTTGAGTTTACGCAAGACCAGCTTGTATTAGTTATGGTGCCAACAAGGCAGAGGGCCTTGCAGGACAAATGGATAGGACCCTTCAAGGTTGTGGGCAAACTTGGAGAGGTGAACTATTTGGTGGACCTATGCAGACCTAAGGAGGCTCCCAGAGTCTTTCACACCAACCGTTTAAAGGCATATATCTTGAGACCAGAAGTGGGAGCTTTGCTTCTAGCTTGAGCTCAAGAGGAGGAGGAGAGTGAACCTCTACTTGACCTTCTCAGAGGCCAATATTTGGATGAGAACATAGGAGTTAATCTCTCTTCTCAACTGACTTCTGAACAACAGGAGGAATGCAAAGTTCTGTTGAATCAGTTTGTTCTTCTGTTTTCACTTTCACCAGGCTTGACCCCTTGGGTCCAGCATGATATTCTCACTGGTGACAGTTTATCTGTGAAAAGCAGAGGTTAGAGAATGTCAGAACATGTGAGATCCCACATCAAAGGAGCGGTCAACAAGATGCTTGATCTCGGGGTTATAGAGCCATCTACAAGTCCATGGTCTAGTCCAGTTGCTCTAGTACCAAAGGCAGGATACAAGGAGTTGAGATTCTGTGTGGACTATAGAGCTCTAAATGCAGTCACTAAGACTGATGCCCATCCTTTACCAAGGACAGATGAACTGGTGGATAGACTTGATTCAGCCACGTACCTCAGTACATTTGACCGAACGTCAGGCTTTTGGCAAATAGCCCTGACAGACCATGACAAGGAGAAAACTGCATTCTCAACCCCAGCAGGCCTCTACCAGTTTAAGGTTATGCCTTTTGGACTAAAGAATGCACCTGCTACATTCCAAAGGATGGTCAATCAAGTTCTGAATGCGATGGAGGACTTCTGCATGTAATACTTGGATGACATTGCAGTGTTCAGCCCTACCTGGAAAGAACATGCTGATCAGTTAGGATATGTTTTGCAGGCTCTTGAGCAGGCCCATCTGACCATAAAAGCAAGCAGATGTCAAATTGGTCTGAGAAAAGTGGTCTACCTTGTTCATGAGGTAGGAGGAGGTGAAATAAGGCCATTGCCTAGCAAAGTACAAGCTGTCCAAAACTGGGACACCCCTACTATTCAAACCCAAGTGAGAGCCTTCCTAGGTCTCACTGGGTACTACAGGAATTTCATAGAGAACTATGGGATCATAGCTTCTCCCTTGAATGTGATCTCCTCTCCTAAATTCCCTAAAAAGTTTAGATGGAATGAGGAGTGCAATCAAGCCTTTGAAAGCCTGAAGAAAGCCCTTTGTCAAGCTCCAGTCGTAAGAGCCCCTGATTCTCACCAACCCTTCATTGTGCAGAGAGATATATCCAATACAGGTATAAGTGCAGTCCTTAGCCAACTGGATGACAAAGGTAGGGAGCACCCCATTTGCTTCATTAGTAGGAAACTGAAGGAACCAGAAACAAGGTGGGCAACCATAGAGCGTGAATGTTTTGCCATTGTGTGGTCTTTGAAGACGTTTAGACCATACTTGTATGGATCTACTTTTGTGATTCAAACTGACCACCAACCCTTGAGATGGTTAATACAAATGAAAGGGGAGAACTCAAAACTTCTAAGATGGTCAATCTGCCTGCAAGGATTTGATTTCTCCATTGAGCACAGAGCAGGATGTCACTACCAAAATGCTGATGGTCTCTTTAGGATGTTTTTAGCCGACTAGAGGAAGAGATTCATCCAGGAGTGGATTAAATCCTCCTGTCCCTTAGTTTGGTGGGGGGAGTGTTAGGATTTATTTTTTTCACCTGGTAAGAGTGTCAGCCTTTTTTCCCACTCTTACCAGGTGTTTTGCTGTGTGTGTTTAACCTTTCTTGTGTTCACAGACTGGAGCCTCACCTACTCCATAGGCATCATCTTTTTACTGTGTGTTACACAGCACCTTCAGTGCAGTGACACAGGGTTGTTTTTTTAGACTTCCCAACTCTGACTCCATTTTCTGAGACTGACTACTGTCTCCCAGAGCATGTAAAGTTGCCATTGACTTTATTAGTCTCTTTTAAAACTCACAGAACCAGAACAAACTATCTTACATAGAGTTCTGGAAAGGGTTAATACTTATCCCTTTTTGTCTGTTTCTCTTGGAATATTGTTTCGTTCCCTTTTCATTAAGACTTGGCTGGTGGCAGTGGTACCTATCCTATTTTTCCTACCGCAGTTATCTTAAATAGCCCTGTGATTATTTTAGGCTATCTTGGTAGCCTCGAACTTAAACCCGCTGGACCATATATGTTTTTATACGGTTCCGGCTGGGTTTATTCGCCATTTCTTTTTGTAAAAGTCTTTCTTGTGCGTTAATATGCACGCCAAATCATGTTTGGTTCCTTTGTTCGCCGTCCTTTCATGGGGTTCTGCACAGAAGCCCTCCTTAGGCGCCTGAATGTCTGGCGGGTACAGGATATGAGGGAGGGGTTTAGGACTCCCTGCACAGGGTCTCCTTGAAAACCCATGTTGCACTCTGATCTGATTGGCTGTGGTGACTGTCCCGGCGGGACAACCACCCTGCTGTGTGATTGACAGCCATGCTGTGTGAATGGGGGAAAACTGCATAAAAAGCAGGTCTCTGGGGCTGGAAAGGCAGAGCCACCACTGGATCGAGTGAACCGAAGAGGACCTCTACCACGACTGAACCTCCGGGTGAAGCCCTGCTGCGGATCGAAATTTTCAACTTTGACAACAGGGAAGATCTGCAAGGGATTTTCTCCCCTTGAGCCGATGGGAACAACCAGTTTACCAAACTGCTCGTCAGGCTTCCCTTCTCTGGTCGAATTTGCTGTACATAGCTACAGTGAACCGCATAGCCAGGAGGAACAGACCCTGCTTGCGTTTTAAGGAGTGCACCTTTAATTCGTCGCTTTGTTCTGCTGCTGGTTTCTTCCCTGGGCAGTGCAGGACCCTCCAGTCTTCGTCCTTCTTGTCAGTCCGACAGTCGCTTCAGGAACCGTGAGCCTGCAGGACCTGCCAGGAACGTCTGCCTCAGCTACAACATTCTTCTTCTTTAAAGGTACTGTGCTAACCTGGTTCTTCGTTTCGTCCAGCCGCAGTGAAAGTGTGTGAAATCTTATGCCAATATGAGAGCTTATCCTTCGCCATTCTTTAAAGTAAAATTTCGTCTGACCAACTTCGTTCTGAACTTTTGGCAAAGACTTAACCGCGAACTACGCTGAACTGTGTGATCCTCTGCAAAGACTTTGGTCCATTGACTTTGGGCCAGTCGCCTTTAATTTGATTTCCTCACTGTAGTTCCTTTTCCTAGATTGCTCTGCTTACTTACTTGTTAGTGCTGTGCAATTTAACTTTATCTTTCCCTCCCTTTTGAATTACTGGAGTGCCATTTTGCTCACACTTCATTTTGAGCCTAACTTGTTCAGAATCTATTGGGTGTGGTGTAGTGTATTAGTAACATGATTTTTTACTGCTTAATAATAGTGAAATGTTTAATAACTGGTGTGTAAATAAATGTATATTTCAGTGTCAGTGTTTGTTTGAATCATTGTAATTGCTGTCCTTTGTGTAACTATTGATACTGCTCACTTTACTCTTGAGATAAGCCTGGCTGCTCAGCCATCGCTACCACTTTACTGTGTAGTACAGGCTTGTACCAAAGGTGAATTTGTACTGTCACTTGTAGTCCTAATTGTGTTTGGTGTTCCCAAAAGGTAATGCATACAATTCTGCCTAACACACGAGAAGAACATGAGATAAAGTACATCTCAATAAGTTGTTTACGCCTAAACTAAAGGACCTACGCACACTGAAAAGAAAGTGTGAAACCGCTTGGAGACTTTGCACGTCCAGCGAGAACAAAAAAAGCTAACCTTAATTTCAACACAATACAAAAACGAAATCTATCTTGCAAAACGAAATTCCTACAATGAACGTATTGCCAAATCTAATTCAAGTATGAAAGAACTATTTACCATATTAAAAGAATTGGAGTCACCTATCCCAACACCAGACGTTTGCAACAAAAACAAAACCTGGTGCTCTGAGATTCAACAAGCTTTAACTAACAAAATAAACACCCTACAAAACAAAATAAAAACCAAAAAAGACGATCCTAATTTAGCATTGCTGACTAATCCCATTCCGCCTAGTGGCATGACTACAGAGCAAAATAATAGTTTCCATTTTACTAAAACATCTGTTCTAGAGGTAGAAAAAATGATTCTATCACTTAAACCCTCGAACTACAAGGGTGATGTCTGCCCAGCACACATTATAAAAGATGCGGCCAGAGACCTCTCACCATTCATCACTAAAGTTATAAACAGTTCATTCTCCACTGGCATTGTCCCAGCCAACCTCAAACAATCCTGGGTACTCCCACTTCTAAAGAAGCAAACGCTAGATCCACTCATCGGCACCAACTACCGTCCCATCACGACGATACCATTTCTCCTCAAAATCCTGGACAAAGCTGCCTATGTGCAGATACAAAAATACCTGGAGCTTCATAAACTCCTGGGGTTAGACAATCAGGCTTCAGACCATTACATGGGTCGGAAACGGCATTGATAGATTTAAAAACCCAAATTGATGAGCTGAGAGACAAAGGGAAGACTGCACTTCTCCTATTGATCTATCAGCAGCATTCGACCTGGTGGATCACAAGGTCCTCTGTAGGCACCTGGACTCAGCAGCCCACTTCTCTGCTGAAGCTGTTAGGTGGACAGAATCATTCCTGAGTGATAGAACAATAAGAGAGTTCTCCCCTTCAGCAGAGGCCGACCCGACCCTGATCATCTCTGGGGTGCCCTAGGGCTCCTGTGTGTCGCCAACCCTCTACAATATATTCACTAAGCCTTTGTTCGATGATTTGGACCTTCTGGTTATCACCTACAGTAACTATGCAGACAATACACAGATTCTCCTCCAGCTTTCTGGGGATCATAACAGGGATTTGGCGCTGTTGAATAGAATCTATCTCATCATTCAGGCATGGATGGCCACCCACGGTCTCTGCCTGAATGATGACAAGACAGAGTTGATAATCTTAGGCACCTCCTCTAACATCATCAAATTAGGTCCCGCATATGCATCATTTATCATTGATGGTGACAACATCAAAGTTTCAAAGGAAGTAAAAACCTTGGGATTCTATCTGGATGCAACCATGTCCTTCAACATACAAGTGACATCCCTGGCCTCTACAATATCATACACATGCAAATTGATCAGAGCGGGCAAACCTTTCCTGTCAAACGATAACTGCATTATTCTGGCTCGACCATTAATCCTCTCAAGACTAGATTACTGCAATGCCCTCTACTGTGGCACCAACAAAACTAACATCCATAAATTGCAAATACTACAAAATGACGCTCTTAGAGCCGCATTAGGCATCAACAAAAGAGTACACATAACTTCCATCAGACGCCAACACAAATGGCTTTCCACACACGCTAAGATACAGCTAACAATCACCTCCTTGACTCACAAAGCACTACATAATGCTGCCCCTAGCTACCTAATTGACAAACTGCTGAGAAGATCTTCTAATAGGCCCACCAGAACTATTAATGCAAACTGCCTTGTGGTTCCGAGATTCAAATCCACAAAGACTAGTGGAAACAGTTTCTCGGTGAAGGGCGCCAAACTCTGGAACTCCCTACCCCACAAGCTGAGAGCTGATCAACCTTACCTACAGTTCAGAAAGAGTTACATCACCTTTCTCAACCAAACTGTAGTATAGCCTAAAATGAGACGACTGCATAATTGTATACCCTTTCTGCTTTCTGTAACCACTCTATATTCTCCTGGAAATATTCTTGTAATCCACTGTAATTATTTTGCAACTGTATTTACCTGTACATACTCATCTACACTTGGTCTGCAATTACCCTGTATGTCACTGTGATTCTCATTACGTAACCTTGTAAGTTTTGCACCTCCCTTTTGCTGCGCCCTGTTACCTCTGGGTCTGGTGCACATTAGAAATTCAATAAATAAACAAACAAACAAACCATGACGGAAATGGTAAAATGTGAATGTAACTTCCTCAAGCAAAAGAAGCTACGCATACAGCAGTAGACATGGCATACCAAACAAGAAAGGTAGATGGAACCACACATGATATGCCATATGTTTGAATGATAAAACTAAAACTCTGACTCCTTCAAAACTTCCTTGCACCAAAGACCCCACGGAACACAGCACCTCACGGTATCCCAACTGAAATAGTGCTACCCTGCACTGGAAAACAAATGAACACAGCACACACACACTGTAATGACATATCATGTGGTCGGGAGAGATTCAGACTGAGACAAGGGGTTAATAACATTTTAAGAGTTTCATTTTAAGATTGTACCAGGGGTCAGGGTTCTATAAAAGGCTATAAGTGCTTGCAGAAACTCTGAAAATGAACATGTACTTACTTCTATATAATATAAGGGAAGGATGGGGTAACTAAATATGTGGTTCTCAGGCTCTAACTCTCTCCATAGCTCAAATCAAAGTAGTGCCTGATATTTATAAGTCATTATCCCTCCTGGGACACTGTGTGCTACAAAGGAAATGTTCAAACGATTTGGCCAACAGAGTTTCTTCAAACATAATCTTTAGCCTCTGGGCTACCCTACCTAGGCTAATAAACACTCCTAATCTATACATGTCCAGCCTGATGCTAATCAAAACCAACACACTTATTCCTCAGATCTATTAAGGTTTGCAACAGGCCCCTCCAGGACCTTGTTCTTCAGAATTCAAGTACTTTGGCTTCAGGAATCAAGACAGGATTCACAGTTGGCCTTTCTCATGGGTCTTGAATGCAACATTTACAGCAGGCATCTCTCATAGGCCTTGACCTTTCCTGGCAAAGCCTGCAACCTCTTATGATCTTTCCCCAGGCTTCACGGGTGGAAAGCCCCAGATTTTGGCTTTCCAGGTTCCCCAGGGAGCTGGGAGGGCTGTGTTGACCTTCCAGTCCGCCTTCCACCTCCAGGGATTTAAGGGTTGAACATCTCTCCCCCTCTCCTTCCAGCCGCTGCAGGCTTGTGCTACCTTGCTTCGGGCACCAGTCCTTCCAGGTGCAGTGCCTTCCTCCAGGCAGCCTCCTCTTTTTATCAAAGGCACCTCAGCAGATATGTCTGCTTCCTCCAGGTCCAAGACCAACAATGGGAGCTTCTGCTCTTTTTTTATGGGTTAGTTGAGTCTAGCTTTCAGCCAGTGGGAGAAAGGGGACTGACAGGTTTAAAAGATTGAGTGACCATCTTGGTTTCCCACTTAGTGTTTGGTATGGGTGCTTTCAGACAGGTTGTTTGTCTGCACAAACCACTCCAGATTTTTTTGGCAAGCCTTTTAGTGATGTCTCGAGGGTTTACTGTAGTTTAGGCGCTGTCTCACGGCAGGCTTTCACTTTAGAGACTTTCGCAGTCAGCAAAGCCCTCTGCCACATGATACCTTAATTTTCCTGTTGAAGGGTAGCAAGCGGTTAAATTTGAAATCTCTACGAGTGAGAGATGGAGTCTGGAAACTTCCTTGCTGGGTTGTTGGATAGGAGTTGTGTGGATGGCCATGCCCATGGGTTGCCAGCAGTCTACCCTCCCTTACAAGGTTCCTACTTGGGATTTTCAAAAGTTCCTGTGAGAACCATGGGAATTCGTTTTTAAGGTTCTTATCACTTCCCTGTGGTCCATGTCAGTTTTCTCTGTTCTGCTTCCTGTTTTCAATACTCATTCTGGAAATCGAGTCCAGGTTTTGTTCTTGAAGAAAAGATGTATTTTGGGAGTGATAGTGACTAGGGGCTTTGTAAGAGGGGAACTAGGATTTGCATGGGCAATTCTGGGAAAGCGGGTAACCTATGGTGATTCTGGTCCATGTTTTAGAAGTGTGAGAATATTGAATATTGGGATCTGTAGTGCAAACTGATATGACTGGTTTGTGAAATAATGTAGCTAAGCATTGTACACTCCCTGGATTCTAAGTGGGGAACAATATTCTTCTAATCTCTAGCACTTTCTGGCAAGATGTACCTGCTTCAATCCAGTTCCAACGTTTTAGAATCTGCTCCAGGTTTTGTGGCAGAAAATGTGATACATTATGGAAGATAACATTTTCAAATTCCCTTCCCTGTCTAGATGTTTCCATTTGACAACATCTCATTTGTAACCACCTGACATTTGACTGCCACACAAGCATTCTGCAAAAGCTGTTTGAGCAAAGCAGCCTAACCCCGGCCTAAGCTCTTGCAGATGCTAGATAACACCATTCCACCTTCGAGCTGGCTTTCAGTCTGTAAATCATCACATAGGACTATTGCATTTGAGTAGGGTAGCAAAACAACCTAAGTATTAAATGAATCCTTGATGTTCCGATCAGCTCTGTCGTTAAAACAAACGGCTATGAGGTGTTTTAAAGGACAGAGAACTGTCTCTCTTGCCGAGTAAGACACTGCGTTCATTGTCCAGTTGTTGTTAGCTGGCCCCAGAAATGTGAAGAGGTCTTAAACAGTACTCACATGCTCCTGCGCTGAAGTAGATAGCATGTTTGCCATATTTCCCAGTTCTGTAGCAACAAGCTTGTTCACAAACCCCAGTATTTTGGGCAGATGATGCCAGTGGCCAGAACCCCCACTCTGAAAATTGAACCAGCACCAGTGCAGACACACGCAAGCAAGCATTCACGTGAGCACGTGCATGCACGCATACATATGCCCATAAGTTCATACCTAACAGACTGATAAGGTACCTAAATAGGTCTACCCCAATGCTTACATATCGGAGAATGCTTTCACAGAAGAGGACTGGCCTTAATGATATTGAGACAATTGCGCTTCAGCCTGCTGGCGTCATGAAAGAGGCACATTAGTAGGGTTGTGTTTTATACAGCAAACAAAGCTTACTTTTTGTTAGGGCTACAGGGCATTGACAGATCTCTCTTGTTGTTTTTTTATTGGAATATATTAATGCATCATGTCCGGTTTGGTTCAGAGATGCCAGAGACCATTCAATTCACAGATGTGGTGTGTTCGAGATTCATGAAAAGCTATGCTGGCCCTTGCAGTTAAAATGTTATGGTGCTTGGGTGCAGTGGGATTAAACGAATGCAATGTTATTTTGGCAATTGTGGTGCCTTGGAGGGAGGGGTAGACTGGAAGCCAAAAGAGGCCCATGAAACCATTTTCAAAGTCACCCCATATTACACCTTTTCAGCAAGTCCAACCCTTTCACTATGAGTACATTTGGAAATAAGATAGGGTACCACACAAAAGAGCCTTGGTAGGCAGAGGCCTGCCAGGACATCTCCAGAGGGTACGGCGTCCTTTCATCGCGTGATTTTTTTTGCAGGGGTTTTTACCGCTAATTTTTCAACCAAAAAAAACCTCACATTTTTTAGGGGGGGTTTCTAAAATTATATATATGGGGTGTGGGTGTAAGGCAATAGCTAAACATTTAAAGGGAATGGAGATCTTGGTGGGGGAACCCCCAAAAATAAAATAAAATAAAAATGTGATGTTTTTTTCGTTAAAAAATCCACAGTAAAAAACCCCACGAAAAAACATCCTGCGATGAAATGACATGGAATCCTCCAGAGTTCTCTGTAAATCAGTCCACCCTTGCTTGGAGGGCGAGGTGAAGTATGCATACACCGAAGGGTATGGTATGGGAATGTTTAAATATATAGAGCCTACACACAGGCAAGTATTTCAAAGCGCTCAAGGAGGGAGGGAAGACAGGTAAAAAGACACAGTCACTCAGAACCCTTGAATTTCTGAGATGACAATATGATACATTTAAGAGTTTAGATACAGCAAATAGCGATTCTGCGGTGTTTCAAGTGCACATTACGGAGAACAGACAGAACGATCTTCAGGCAGGGCTGTATACAGATTGTGCAAGTGTGGGAAGGGCAACGGAGGGGCAGGGGACCAAGTGCATCCAGGCGGTAGAGACTGGTGAAGTGCAGTGAGAGAAATTCTCAAGGTTTTACTACAAGTGCAGTGGGGGTGGGGTGCAGGGCCCTGAGGCAAGTGCTGAAGGACTGGCAGGGGTGCCTGGGACCTCTGAGACTCTGAGGTACACCAGACGGCCAGTCAGTGAGCTGTGTGGAAAGGAGGGAGAGAAGGAAGAGCAGAGAGCTAGGTTAGAAGGGGAGGGCGAGAGAGAAGGAATAGGAAGGGTCTTTCAGAGAGTTTGGACTGAAATGTGCAAGCTGACCTGTCCTTTATCTAGTATATTAAATGATCCTGTTGATCAAACCTTGCGGGACAAGAGCTGCACTTTGACCACTTAAACCAGCTCCCAACTTTGATTAGAAGCATGAAGACAACCCAGGACAAACTCTGTTCATTCCACAATCAAAATAATTCAATTAGAGCACCATGCAGCATAACATTGTATATTTACAATTGGTGGTGCTGTCAGAAATGGGCCCCAAAGCATTTGCTTCTGGCTCATGAGAAAACCCATCCCAAGGAGAAAGTCCTGCTATAGAGAATGGAGGCAATTAAATGATTGTACAGGACAAGATGAGGATCTCGGCAGAAGATCGTCCTTTTGTCCTCCTGTAACCTTTCCGGTTTCTTTGGCAATTGCAAGTAGGTGGAAAGGGACTGATGCGGTGTGCAAACATTGGATTGAAGTTAAGCACACAGATTATAAGTATTTAGTGTAATAGCTGTATTTGTAACAATAGCAGCATTTCATTTTCCGGATTTAATTGACGATCCTTTTCCTTTCATAGTTTCAATTAATGCTTCTTTTCTGCCACGCGCTCATGAAAGATTAGATGTGAAATGTTCCTGTATGCATGCACTGCTGCACACATGGTGGGTTTACTTTACAAGTATTCATCTAAAAGAGAACATTAAAATGACGGACATTGTGCAGTCCAAATGCAGGATGAATCCAAACGCCACAGACGTCCCATTGAAAAATACTGAAAAGACGCAAAATGTAAAAACAATAGGGAAATTGATTGCTGTTGCACATAGCTTTTCTGCATCACTTTCTAAGTTCAGTGGGGGGGTAGAAATTGTAAGAAGTTGTGTTGATTTCCTTTGCACTTAACGAGGCATCATGCATGTCATTTTCTAAGGTTGTATCTGTATTGGGGACTGGGCACGTGCACGGGCAGCCCCACGCGTTCATGCATCCGTACCTCCTCTTCTAACAATTAGAAACGAGAAGGGGAGTGTTACTCAGAACTTGACAAAATGACAGGTTTTGCAGCCAAATAAAAACATTTATCTGTATAACTGGAAATAAATGGGTCATGGTTACAAACTCTTTAATTTCATGGTGAGATTTGTGAAAAACGAAACGAGACCAAGCCCAGTGTGAAACATGTACTTAGTAATTCAGCATATAACCTTTTCTAGCAAACATTTGTGCCACATATAAATATTGTATTGTGTGCTTAAGAATCCTTTGACACCTGTACTGCTGTACTGTTGTCTTTGCCGAGAGATAACTCAATCTCATTTGAAACTATTTTGTTTTGGCTAATTTCATTGTGTAGTTGTGCGAGTGTCTGGGAACTACATCTCCCAGACACCTCTACTCTACAAATTGGAATTCCAAGTGCTTCAGCGCCGGCACTTCAACGGCAAGCCGGTCTTCGCCGGTCCTTGCCGAACTCGCCGCAGGAGCCTGAGACAGGTAACTGCATAGGGAGCCAGCTTCCCCCCCTGACTCCTATTTTTGCTGTACTCCCGCCTTCACGTTCGCTGCAGTGTGTTATTATGCACAATGGGCTATCCCTCAATCCTCAACCTCCTTGTGGCCTGCCAGAAGGCTGAACGACTGCAAATAATTTCCCGCTTCCTGGATTAAAGATCTAACACCAGAACGATACCCCACCACTGCAGGCAGCCACCCTACCTACAATAGGTGTAAACCCCTCCACTAGCTCACCCTCTGAATATTACGGGGAGCCACCGGGGGTATGTCTTCTAACAAACAAATCCCAAATCCCAAATCCCTGAGTCAACCTGCAAAACACCAGTTGCATAGAAGACTACTGATGATTTCTGGACTGCAGATAGTCTAAACTCCTCGCCTGTTAAGGCCCCTTAAATGAACAACACCTTACCCCGGAAACACATCACTCCGGAGTAACAACAATACCCCATGTCTACCTACATTGCAAATCTTAGCAACCAATCCCCAAGCTGCCACTTACAGTGATGCGTCAGCCAGATTGAAGGCCAATGACAAAACAGTCAAAGCAGCATTGCTTAACACACAATTATTAAACATGCACTTTTCTGACATTCATGACTATATTATTGATCACGATTTAGACTTATTGTTCCTGACTGAAACTTGGATTTATGAAGCTAGCGGACCCATGATAACCCTCGCATTCCAAGATGGCTACACCATCTACTGCAGAAACCAAGAAGAGAGACACAGGGTTGGGATGGTTGCAATTATTGCCAGAAGCCACCTCTACCTATTTAAATCACCCAGCCACTCTAATGGGTGTGAGATACTGCACCTTAAACTCACCTCAATCCTGTCCAGCTGTATCAATCTTAACTTAATCTATCACCTTCCAACCATCATGGACTCTTTCAATGACGAAATACTACATATCCTAGCAGACTTTAAAGTGACAAATAGTGCAACTCTATTTGTGGGAGATCTCCATCCCTGGTGAGGGAATCCATCTGATAAAGAGGCCATTCTGCTCAAGTCCAGCCTCAATAACATTGACCATCATGTCTTGAACTCTGACCCTACCATTGTCAAAGGTAACACTCTGGATTAGCTTGTTACACGAAATCTTAAGGCCCATATAAATAACACCACCCCCTGCATCTGGGCAGATCAATTCTTGATCAATTTTGTCATCTGTCTTCAAGCACCTCCGCCTAAATTGTCCAACACTCGGAAAATAATCACAAATTGAAACAGGAAGAAAGTCTCAAGCCATGACTTCAATGAATGCATCACAAACATCATGTCATCGACTTCGAAGACAGATGCTCCTGATGCACTAGTTGAGTCTTTTAACACAAAATTCACCTTGCCCTTGGACAAACTCACCCTTCTTAAGTCAAGAGCCATCCGGGACAACCCTAACCATCAAACTTGGTTCTCACCAGAACTTAGATCCTTAAAAATCAAAAAGAGAAAGGCAGAGAGGGGTTGGCTTAAATGCCCCTCGTCTGAGAGCAAAACGTATGGAAGTCTCTTGAGAAAGCTTATAAGTACTTGATCACAGAGGCCAAAAACAACTTTTACAACCAGCAAATCTCAGAAGCCAATAACAAACCTAAGAAAGTGTTTGAGATAGTAAAGCTCCTCAAAAAGCCCAAAGCCCATCTAACACTGTTTACACCCACTAACGCAGACTGCACCAGAATACAGAATGCATTTCAAGATAAAATACTTAAATACTAGGGACAAAATATAAAATCAGATTACTTTGCAACTAAGCACCCCCCCATTCCAGGGACTGACTCTTTCTCTCCAATCTTTAGCACCCTCACATGACCGCACCTTCACGCAGGTGTCCAGCTCAGACTTGTTATCCACTTTAGGTAGTATGCACCCAAAAGTAGGACCAGACAATGTAATCTCTCCAAAACTGATCCTAGACAATAAGGATATCTTTGTCCCATTCCTGGCATGATTTGTCAATGCATCCTTTCAGACTCACATGGTTAAATTAAGACCCATCAAGAACTGCAACTTTTTCCTGAAAATACTAGATAAAGAAGCTACCTGTCAGGTTCAGACCTATATTGAGACCATGAATATTCTACAACCAAGGCAGTCAGGTTTTTGCACCGCTCATAGCACAGAGACAGCCCTCGTTGATCTTCATGGCCACATGCTGAGCATCATGGACCGGGGCAAGTCTGGACTTCTGATGTTACAAGATCCATCAGCTGTGTTCGATTTACTAGTTCACAAACGACTCCTACACATCTTAAGGGACACTTGCCACTGCTCTGTTTTAACCTGCAAATGGATACTCTCCTTCCTGACTGGAAGACAATCCAAAGCTTGCTGGGCGGGACATCACCACAGATCCTTTTCTCTCCACCTGTGGGGTGCCTCAATGATCATGTATTTCCCCCATATTGTTTAATCTATACATTCTTTGTATCTGCAGCCTCCTAGAAGAATCTGGAGTATTTTGGACCAACTGCACTGATAATACCCAGCTGGTCCTGGAGATCTCGGGGGTCTATGCTGCTGACAGCCTACACCTCCAAATCATCTGTACTCAAATAGAGACCTGGATGGTGGACAACTGGGTGTCCCTCAATAAGGGCAATACCGAGCTTCTTATCTTTGAATCCCCCCAAGCTAGGGCCAAACCTCCCAACTGCTACCAGTCCTTCTCCATTCGGGACTGTTGCATTCCAGTTGAAAAGAAAGTAAAAACACTCGGTGTATAAACAAAATCAGTCTCCAACCTTAGCAGATTTAAGAAAGCACTGAAACCCTTTCTCTTCGCTTGACTTAGACCTACCTGACATGCTATCTTTCCTGCCTTAGGTCCTGTTTTTTTCTTCTCGTTGTCCCGTGTGGTTGTGTGCGCAGTGATGCCTGCGGGCTCCGGCGCGGTATAAATAATAAAAAAAAAACACACACCTCTCAATCTTCCTGCTTCAAGATATCTGTGTTTTCTCAAGTGAACGGCCACAATCAATGGTGTTAGGATCGAAAGGAGTGTAATGGTCACTGGAACCAGATACCACCGTCCCCCATGTATAACCCTCATAAAAACTGCCACGTTTTAGTGGCTCTCTGCCTGCAAATCTCCACATAAAGTATGTGAAAGAATCATGTATGCCACATTGTAAATTCAATTTCATGCAATAATGCTCTGGAGCAATACTTGCAGGTGGGCAAAACAATTTATTTTTAATACAGACGAGCCTGATAAGCATTTGAAGAAATGCAATTGCTGACAATGTTGTGACTTTACAAAATATAAATCATTCTGTGTCTGCCCTCTCCCTACGAAGTGTGATCCTAATTATGCATTGGCAGCCACGGTCAAATTGCATTCCTTCTTCTGTGTTGGTGCCCTGTCTGTGTTTTAACGTTGAATTTCTGGGTATCCTATATACACAGCCCGAGCTTCCACTCACAGCTTCTTCATTTCAAAAGTCTATCTGGTTCCTCACCTCAATCCACACGTCAAAAGAGAGAAAGGTTCTCCAGATATCTAAAGCTCTACTTCCCTACTTAGCACCCCATTCCCCCATGGGGAAAGGATGGCATAAAGAGGACAATGCACTATGATAGAGGGGTAGAGGTGTGGGCCATGACCTGTCAAAATACACACCCTTCAGGCATCCATGAGTGTGTCAGAACTCCACCCTGAAGTGCAACCCTCAGATGCATAGACAGACATTGCATGGTTAAACAGTAAAGCCAGAACAGGTGTTCCTGGAATCACACTATGATGTAGCTCCCCAAAAGAATGTGTGTCTGATTACCCTAACTAGGCATAAGAGCTTAATTCAACTCAAACGCATGGATAGAAACACATGTTGACATAACAAATTAGAGTTGCAAACATACAGAAGATACCCTCCCTTCAAATAACTCTAAGCAAGAATTGAAAGGCATTTGATGGGATAACACATACATGGCAACAGTAGTCCAAAAGGTCCCTGCCAGTGGAGTCATCAGAAATTGAACTAAGCCAGCCACCTCACTGTATGTCACATCAAAGCAAACCCTCAAGCAAACCCAAAGGCATTATGATTGACAATTCTTTGCTTGCTCTGGACTGTGAAACCTGTGACATGCCGAAGAATCATAAGGAAGGAGGAAGGGAGCCTCTAAATGAAATAGATTGCCAGTGTATTCAAGGGTTGAATTCAAAAGAGAGGAATCACCTCTTGCATATGAAGGAATTGGGAAGGTAGGCAGCACACCCATTCCAAAAGCCCCTCACCTTCTCGGTTAGCATTTTACTTGCTGCTGCTGGTCTTAGATGAGCATAGTTCCTGTGGCAAACTGATGTAGAACAAAGGGGGAGGGGCACTGAGAAGGGCTAACAGGGCCAAGAGGATGTCTCAAAGATTTGCACATGCAGACTTCTCTACTAAACGATAGGCTTTGAATAGGCCATAGCCTTAGGGTATCAGGTAATATTATTCCCATAAATAATGTTGCCATACATATAGTCGCAGGGAAACGGCATAGGCAACATTATTTATTGAGACTACATATGGGGTAAATGGGAGCGGGGGCTGCAGGGGTGTCCGCCGCTCCCTTTGAAGACATATGGGAATTGCAGGGGTGTCCCCCACAGGTTCCAGATGGTAATATCGCCACAAAAAAGGTGACATGTTTGTGGGGATTTTATCACATGGAACCAGCCCTATGCCATCTAATGAGCTACGATCACCTGAATCAGGCATCTTGAGGGTGGGCTTTTCTCTCTGCACCCAAACTGTCTGATGAGGGCAACATATTGCAGTTGTCCGGTCCTGAAAGTGGGAAGCATATTCACAGTCAGATGAACACTGAGGTTGGGCAGTGTAGTGCACTTAGATTAATATTGAGAGTGGTTAGCTTTTCCACTTAAATGGAGTTGCTGATGATAGCCAGTGTACAGCACCTGGAATGGTTGCACAGGTCATCAGGGTGTTGCACTTCTTTAAGTCCACAAGAGCGATCAAAGTTACAGTCTCACTGTTGGCCATGGTGGGGGCCTAGCTAAGTCCATGGGGGCGACCTAGTTACGGTTCCTAGGTGATTGTAGAATGTGCTCCACTACCTGTAATGCAGGTGTTTGCAGGATGCTGCCTCTACGGCTAAGTGGGGTCTTGAAGACAACCACCTAATGATAGCTGGAACCATTCAGAATGCACCCACCATAAGTTATCAACCCAGATGTATCAGAATTATGCTGAATTTACCAATTCTAGGCTTTCTCTTGATTTTAACCAATATTTTTTTTTCCACTCGCAATGCGCTCCATTGGAATTAGCAAAAGGTGCAGCCTCACTCCGAATGAATCTGCACTCAAATAGAAGTCGAATGACACTCTGCACAACACAGCTGTCATAAAAAAGTAGCTACCTTTTATGACAAAACATGAAAACTGTAGCTGCATACATAAATGACTACCCTCTTACACAAATACCCAGCCTATTTCACTAGTGTACCTCTCCCCATCCATACACATGCAATTGGGCCATGGGTAGCCAATAGGGACTGGGTGAAACCCTAATAACCTTTAATGGCCATTATGCACACATGCGCACTAGCACCTCCCAACTTTTCCAGAGTTCAGACTTCGGTCCCTCCGAGGGCAGTCAACCTACAGCACGTTGGGACCATACCCAGGGTGAAAGGTGCTATACAAATGATTAAATTAAATTAAATTAAATTAAATTAAATGAATTGATCAACATGCCTCTGTACAATGGTGTGAATATTGGCATGTCCACACTTGGATAGAATTGTGAATACTGGCATGTCCACACTGAGATAGAATTGTGAACATTAGCCTGCATCGCATCTAGATGGAATTGTGAATATTGGCATGTCCACACTTAGAATTGTGAATACTAGCATGTCCACACTTAGCTAGAATTGTATATTAGCATGTCCACATTTAGATAGAATTGTGAACATTAGCCTGCGTCACATCTAGATGGAATGGTAAATATTAGCATGCCCACACCTAGATAGAACTCTGAACACTGGCCTGCACCGCTTCTAGATAAAACTGTGAAGGCCATCAAGTGCCACACTTAGAGAAAAATGTGAATGTTAGCATGCTAAAGGTCAGGTAACCCACTAACCAATATAACCTCAAACTCTGCATACTTATCCCACTCAAAAACTCACACAGCAATCTCTCGCACCAAAAGCCGCATGCACTTCACAACACTGCAACAACACATAAGCCGGAGCAACAGCACACGCGGACTGACACCGATCCAATACCTGCACCAAAGCTCAGTATCTGGTGTATACCGAGCTGAAGCTGCCAACAGAACACCACTCCTCTCACTGTCCTACTCCTTCTCCACCTTACTAACCCATCCCACCTTATCGTTTACAGATCCGCCAGAGCGCCTGGGGACCAATTCAGTTGGTGACGGTGCGCGGTACAAATACCTTTAACATTTAACATTTAACAATGCACCAGTCAACAACACCAGATTATAGAGCTGCCCTAACCAGAATGTACCCTTTTAACTGAACAAACTAAGGTGAGACCTCCAGACAGCTGAAATATTCAAATGTCTGTAGGTGAAGTAGCAGCACCCTAGTCCAACCAGACTCTGAAATGTATTGTGCTAAATGCTATGTCTGATACCAGAGCCAAAACTATTAAACAAAATTAGTAACAAGTACACCGCAAAAACAAAGAAAGCTACTTACTTAATGGTCCATTTGAGAGCATTACCTTCTGGTAACCCCAATCATGATACAATGCGTCCCTCACGCTGGTCCTTTCCTTTCTTCTGTGTTTCTTCAGGCTGTCATGGAAAAGGAGAATGGACCATGCATAGTCCCTTCTCCCTGTTCCATGGCAGCTATTTTCTTTGTTTACTATGGCCGCCATGGAAAGGGAGAACGGGACATGCCTCCCTGAGTGGGGCAATCATGTTTTGTATCTATTTTTTTCGGCTGCGAAATGCGATGTGTCTCACAACTGAAAAAAACCACCCAAAGTACCCCACTCTAACAGGCCGGGGTACTAGGTACTAATGGCAATAAGCCCCTCGCAGCGGCCCATTACCGCATCAGGTAATGCTCCTGGGGCCTTCAATAAGGCCCTCGCTACGCTCAGGCATGTAACTATGAACCAGGGGCATTACCTGACACGGTAATGGCCCAGTGGTTCGGGGTTTAATGCCTTAGTAAAAAACCACCAGCACCCTCAGCAGTAACAGAAGGCATAGTGAGATATCTGGAGATGAAAGGAGAAAATACTGAAGGGTGGAACAAGTTAAAACTATGAGCATTATCATGCAGAAGTATGTCCCCCACATCGAACAGGTAAGCAAAAGGTTTCAGAAGTGCAAGCTACACATAGAATGGGAACAACCTTGGCCTCATCCTTCCAAATCCAGTCACAAGAACATGTCCAGCATGGGCCTTAGGGATCCAAGCTCTGTTGAAATGTAATAGGTCAAGCATAGCCACAGCAGTGGAAGCACCATCTACATAGAACCTACATAGAACAGGAATAGTTCATTGTCTCTGCATTGCAAAATCTTCACACATAGAACACTGATAGCAACGACTAGTCCAAGCACGTGGGCTTTTCAGGAATCGGAAAAGCTCCACCTAGTAGCAATTTAGTAAAAGGTAATTTGAAGGAATTCAAACTTACAATAAGAAATGATGTGCGTTCCAAATCCCAGCTACTCCACAGCTGGTTCACTTCCTAAAGCATGTTGCAGAATAGGATGTTAATATTACAGCAGGATAAGCCCCTCAATACACCTTTCATTTTTCCTCTGCAAAAGTGTGCACATTTGATCTCATCTGTGTAAATTTTAATTTTTGAGACACAGAAAATCATGGCCAATTTCACAGTAATGCATATATGATGTGTATTATTTTGTGTTTTGGGTTTAATAATAGAATTGTATTCATTTACTAAAGCTAGTACTACTTAAAGGTATGCCAGTGAGGCACAACCCAATGCTGTAATCTATATCTTATCTC
Source organism: Ambystoma mexicanum (assembly GCF_040938575.1). Lineage (NCBI taxonomy): Eukaryota > Metazoa > Chordata > Amphibia > Caudata > Ambystomatidae > Ambystoma > Ambystoma mexicanum. Next base: position 651,074,111 of record NC_090925.1, read on the forward strand.
ATTGTCAAATGCTGGCTGGACAGAGTTAGCCTTACGTTCTTCAGGGATCAGTAAACTATCAACTGAGGTAATAATAGTCACAGTGATTAGAGGTTAGAGGAACTCTGCATGAGGTCCTAAATTAAAGAGTTACGTGCATATCTGGATTACCATTACAAGGGCACATTTTGCTGAGTTTCTATTCAATTTTCAAATGTAGCCATTTCATTTTTGTTTGTTTTGCAACAATGCTCACATTGGAGAGTTTGGTTGGAGAGTCAGAGTTTGAATATTTAATTGTAGTGTTGAATAATTTGATTCGTATAATGACATTCATACCCACTTGAGCAAGGTCTCTGATGCAGCTGACCATTTATGGCACATTTACCACATTTACTTCAAGTTAAGGTTCAATAGATGATTGAACTTCACATTACACACTCATCTCTGCCCCAGATAGGGTTTTGAGGTGGGAGTATTTTACACACTATTTTTATAATTGGAGTAAATTGTCAGAGTAACATTTATTTGCCTCCACAAGATTGCAAAAAGTATGTGACGTTCAACCCAAATATGACTGAACTTGAAAAATATTAGAACAGATGATAAACACAACAGAGTTGTGTAGCAAATATGTTTTGTTTCAACCAATCTATTACATTTGTGGAAAACCTTCTCCTACACATGAATGTGTATGAACACTCCACATAATTGCGTCTTGATGTTAAATGCACACAATATGGGAGCTCAGAGAAATACTTTTGTGCAGTGCAAGCATGCATTCAGTGAAAAAAAATATTTTCTATTACAAAGTATTGTTACCAATTGTAAGTAAGTTTTCCATTGCATTACTGATAAGGTCTTAATATGCTAAGAAAATAAATATGCATGCATAATGCTCCTCTCAATCAGCAACTACAGACACAAAACACAGCAGAAGTCGAACAGAAAGAAAGCATTCCATATCTCACTGTATGCTATTTCTTTCGATAGGCTCAGTGTACACAGCTCAGATATCAAATGTCTTTTTTCAGACGAATGCCCTATAGCCTGAAATTTCATCCACAAAGTAAAAATCAAGGAATGTATTCTGTTTTCTGTCAAATCCTCTTCTCTTTGCTCTCAAATATTGCATAGCCGATAAGATAAAATGTGTTGCATTTACAAGATTCTGTTGCATGAAAAGTCTTGGTACAGCACTTATCTCTGGAGGCTTACTGTAACATGTCTCTTTGTGGAGTTACACTAACCGGATTACTCTGTTGCAAAAAATATGAGATTCAACAAGAGGTTGAATAGCACCTAGCATTCATGGAACAGCTGTGGGGTCTGATTCTCACCACCCCATGTGGGTATCCTTTAGAAAATTAGCGAAAATATATAATTGGTCTTATTTAGTGAGACTCATTCCACTGGCCTGGGAGAACAACAACCTCCTGGAGATGCCAGGACATAATTCGACCATTTTGTTTTTTTTATTGTATGTTGTTTATTTAAACCTTTACAAAATACATTTTATAACAAGAGAATAAAAGATACATTTACAAGATAAAACAGTATTGAATATGTACTAAACATTATTCCATACAACACACTACTATACAAGAAGAACATTACAGATTGACAAATCAAATTAACCAACATTTCGTGATTAAACAAGCAAAGTACTAGACAAATCAAAAAAAAAAAAAAAATCAAAACTCAAAGTTTCAAAGAAGACATTTAGGATAAGTCACAAACAATTTTTAAAAAGGCAGTCACTCTAATCCTGAGTGCAGTGTTATCACCATGTCTCATTTGATACCACAGTAATTCTCTATTTACACAGTGTAGATGCTGTACAAATTGTGCGAAATATGAGATACGATATTGGAGCAGAGCTGGACAAGTGAGTAGAATGTGCTGCAATGTTTCCTCAATCTCCTCTTTCCTACAAAATCTGCACCAGCCCCATGAGTCTGTCAGCAACTTCCAACTTTTAAGAATACTATTGGTTCTCATCACATTTAATCTAAATCTCATAAAGACATTTCGTAAACTTCTGCAAGGATACTTATCTAAGTAAGCTTCCATACCAGGAAAACATTTCCAGAATGAATATGCTTGATTGAAATTACTTGAAAGCGATACTGTACATGCAGTCTGTAGCCAATCATCACTTTTTAGAATCATTTTTACCTTTTGTGGATTAGATTGCAGCATTTCAACTGCACCCAAATTGGTGAGACAAGCCTCTACCTTAGCTTTAAGTTGGTTAGTGAACAAGTTAGAAGGGTCTGTGCCCGCTATAGTATAAAGATTATCTGATGAGTTTACTAAACACTTTCTCCATAGCAAAATCTTTTTCCACATGATAACCGAATGCAAAGAGTGTAAGCCTAGCTCGTATCTTATGATTTCCATCGGAACGTTTTTAGGTAGAAAGTATAGGATTCCTTTCCATATAAGACTTTCTAGAGACTTCACCCAATCCGTATTTTCAAAATCAAAAAATTCCATACCAAACATAAACCTTGGAATACCCTTCATGATGTAAAAGGTTCTTAGCGGTACCATGGTGAATTTACAATATTTGATCTCTAATTTGCGCATTTGCCTTAGGGCCATCTCTACCTTTGTTCTCAATTGAGTTTTTATTATAGTTGTAGAGCCTGAACCAATCACATTATAACCCAAATACTTGAAGGCAATCTGGCACTTAATAGAATTACCCTCGCAGTGCCATGTGTGACCACGGAAGTTGTTCTTAGATTTACCCAGACATACAATGGTAGTCTTGGATGCATTTATTTTTAGGAGTAGTTTAGACACAAATATTACAAATGCATTTATCATTCGTTGTAAACCCACTTTGGTACAGTCCAGTAGCAAAAAATCATCAGCATAAGCTAACCATTCTATCGCCTTGCTACCCAGTTTTGGTGCCACCAACCCTTTGTTCTTTAACGCTTTGTTGGCTCCACAGACATATAGATTAAACAGCGTTGGAGCAAGCATGCAGCCTTGACAGAGTCCATTGGGGATGTTAATCTCTGAGGTAAGTTGACCTTCTGAGTTTAGCCTCGCTTTAATTTTAGTCTCTGAATACAATTCTATCATTATCTCCAGGAGATGTTTAGGGATATTCAAGTCTCTCAGTATGGACCATAGGGTTGGGCGATCAACCATGTCGAACGCTCTACTGAGATCCATGGATGCAACAAAAATTGAGACTCCATTTTTCATTAGTGCTTTGGATTGTAGACTTTTAAGTATTAGTCCCCCGCAGTCCGTACCTATGTTTTTTTTTAAACCAATTTGTTTAGCCTCCAGTATGATATTGCATTTAATCCAGTCTTGCATTTCTTCCAGTACACTAGAAGCAAACATTTTAGACTCCAGATCCGAGATAGCTATAGGTCTGTAGCTTTCCGGAGCATATCTGGAACCCTTTTTACAAATCGGGAGTACTAGTGCTAATCTCCAAGACTCAGGTATGGTTTTAGTGCTCAGGATATCATTATATAAAATATGCAGAACCTTAGCCCATACATCAATATCATATTTTAGGATCTTATGAGATAAATAATTCGGTCCAGGAGCCGCCGAGTTTTTAGATTTAGAAATTAGGCGATATATATTAGAGACAGAGATGTTCAAATTCCATATAACAACCTTGTTAACAGTACCCCCAAAATTGGCTGTCTCGCAGCTATACATTTTCGAGAAGTAGTCGTGCCACCTTCTCTCGCTGATTTGAGTAAGTAGCATTGCCTTTTGAGATACTTCAACCTTGTTAATGATTTGCCAGAAGTTGGATAAATTGTGTCCTTTTAGTGCATTGATCATATTTTCCCATTCCAATTGAACTCGCATGCCCTTAAAATTTGTTAACCAATTTTTGTATTGTTGCTTGATTTTTTTAATCTGCATCAATGTATAGTCTGCGATATAGCCCATTTTTTTGACTGAGCGAATTTCACTTCTCATCGATTGCCTATGTTTATATACCTCCATATTAAAGCAATGTGAATGAGTCCTTCTAGCATTACCGCCAGGTATCATGTTCACTACTGATTTCAATATAATATCATTAACATGTGTTGTAAACCTGGTCACAGACAGTTTATAAATCCGGTCTTCAAGATGCAGCTGTTCAAAATTCTTAACCATAACAGAGGAGAATTTCTTTGTTTTAGCAAACGACCACTTCACTCTGTTACCTTTTAGATTCACTAGCAGGCTCTGAGTATAGCATGATGGTGGTTCAATAGGGGCTGGGTATGGAAAATCAATATGTAACAAATTGTGATTGCTAGTAGGCATATTAACTACAGTAAGTTTGGAGATAACTTTATCAAAACCAACAGACACAAAAATGTAGTCCAAGATAGAATTGCAACCTCTAGCATTCCAGGTATGGCAGTTGTTGTCCATCATCGTTAATCCCATAATTTCCACAAAATTGTACCATATAGCTCCCCGAAACTTGGGGTTCCCTGCCGTTGTTTTGGCATTACAGTTATTATACTTATTTTAAAGCATCTGCCACCATAGAATCAATATTGCAATCAGAGTTCAGGTCCCCTGCTATAATTATGAAACCATTCGCATTAACCGCTCTCCATGCATCGATTTTTGCAGTCAGGTTATTAATTTCTTTTATTAATTGAAAATCAGAATATTTTAGCGGGTTCCAATATACGTTAGTGATGCATAGTTGGATATTTATCTCACCAGTTTTGATTTCGTAGGTCACTGTTAGGAAGGAATTAGAACTAGACCATTCACTAATTTTTGATGCCCCAAGAGTTTGTTTACAGGCCAATAGGAGTCCGCCCATTGGACGACCTTTAACCCCCTTTACGGCTTTGGTTTGTACTATATCAAATCCTTCCCATAATAGGTCACTGGGAGCCCAAGTTTCTTGCAAGAGTAGCAAATCATAAGATTGTAAAACATTGGTGATTTCGCTATTGTGGATCAAATGTAAATGTCCTCTCGCATTCCAACTTGCCAATGTTATTTTTCTCGACTTGCTAGAGTGGTTTCCCCAATTCCCTCAAAGAATTAATAGATTCTCTGAGGTAAAGAGCCAGCCATCTCCACTCTTGCTTGTCATCATTGACCATTGGTGAATTATTGCTCCCTACGCGGGAATCCACCCCTACTCCACCTTCCGCACCATTTGTAGATTGAGAGTTGCAACTCTTTCAGGGGAAGGTGTGCTCATATATAAAGAGGTCAAAACCCCTGCGCTGTAAAGATTCGACCTCCTTTAGCAGCAGATTTCTTACTAGAGGAGATGGAATTACAAGACGCACATAATCTAATCTCTGTCTATGAATGAAATCCACCAAGACTATATCGGCAGATGATATTAGTGCTAATTACGGAATTGCCGCAAACAATGAGAGTATGTATGGATGGTTTAAGGAAATTTGGTTGCCCTCCGAAAACAGTGCTGTCAATATGAGACTTGGAAGGTCACTCAAAGCAGGTCTTTTTAGATCAAGATCAAACATTGTTTTTTCAAAGTTTTGTGAGTTTATGCCGCACCTATTGACATTTGTAGACTCATTCATATTGTTGCGTGGTAAATGCCACCCATTCTTATCCACTGAAAATGTGTCCTCTAAAATTTTCTTGACTGTCAATGTAATTTCATCCTCTTTAAGGGATGTAAGAGTAACCGGCTTAGTCAGTGAGACATCAGGGTTAGGCACATCAATGATCGTATTCAAAAGAGGATCAGTCACTTCAAGCGAGGGCACCACCTCAGACCTAGTTCCAGGAGTAAGTACAGAGTCAATTAGTGTTGTCTTGTTTTGAATGAAAGGTGCTAACCCAGCAGGGGCCAGGGCAAAACATCCGGTATGGCATGAGGTAGTACCGACCATCATCTCCTTATTAAGCCTTTCACTATGGCCCGACCCCATGTTAACTGAACACGACGGCTGACTCTTGTCTTCATTTAGGGCACAGCCGTTAAGGAGTGAATCCTTACCAACCTTATTAACACATGAGTTATTCGCAGCAATCAGCCCAGTTGCATGATTAACCGCTTTGGTACCTATGTTATTTGGAACAAGGGAGCTGTTTACATCCAAAGAGTTCGTTTTAAATATTTCAAAAATATCTTCTAGTCCTGTTTTTAAAGATGATAGCTGTGAGGCAATCTCACACGCCTCTCTTTTTTTTTTCTTCATTGCATCAGAAATCGAATTGCCAGCCTCAAAATATACTCCCGAGGAGGGATGGCTAGCCTCCTTCGAAACCCCAGGCACAGACTGGACCTCGACCCCCACATTCGTAGAAGGTTGATCATTAAAGCCACGCCCCAAATCCTCCCTGGCCTCTAGGATCGAATTTTTGAAGGTCGAGTCTCTCAGAAATTTACGAGAAGATTTAGCCATATTATTTGCACGCATCAGTTTGGTTTGACGTGCTCTTTTTTTTTTTTCTTTTTTGTTGTTTATGACTGCTGTATTTTTGGAATTGTCAGACAGAACATCTTCCCTAACAGGGATGTTTGGAGTAGCCACCTTATCCAAAGTAGCCTCCATAACAGTCTCAACCAAATCTGTCACCCTCTTATTACCCTGTGTATCAGATATGACAATTACTTCTACAATATTTTGAGAGATGACTGATGTTTGGACATCCCTAGGCTCCTGACTAGGCAAACACATTTTAGTCTCCAACGCAGACTTTAAATCACTCAGTGAATTGGATAATAAATCATTCACTCTTGAGGGGATCTGTGCCATGGATATATTGATTAGTCCTAAAACTTCGGTCTGTCTCCTAAATTCATACACTATTAGTCTATTAAAGATTCCTAACATCGTACTAATATCAGTATTTTTGGTTGTCTCAGCTCCCTCATTGAGGGGAGTGTCATGGTTCGTTTGGTTGCCTATAAGTTCTAGGTCTGAAGTCAAAAAAACACTAGAAGTGTCACAAAAGGAATCATTATTGGTAATACTATTAGTCGGTTTCTCAGAAGCCTCCCCCCCACTGATGTTTTAGAACCTCTTTCCCCAAAGGGACTGAGTTGTCATCCGCATACAGTGATTGGGAAGAATCAGTAAATTCAATCGAGTTAGTAAGTGGTTCAGCTTTGGATTTAAGCTCATTAGAGCAGGCTTGAGCGCATTCAAGTAATTCATCTTCCTCAATACAAGGAGGTGGCAGAGGTAAAGCCGCAGCACGCGCCAAACTAGCCCTGCGCGTTGTTACCGCTGAAATAAAGTCTGCACGCGGGTCTTTCATCATAGTTGTTGTTTTGACAATTTTGCCCATATTAGCATGCATAGACTTAAAACCCCCCCTAGGATTCGTTGGAATACCTCTTAGTTACCAAAGACACCGCTCCCCAGCAATGAAAACCAATCACCTTACCAGCCCGAAAGTTCTTGCACCCAACACCCGAACAGCCAAACAGCCAAGCCACTTGTGTCCACTTGGTGCGCGCGCAGGTGCGCTAGTGGCGGCTATTTTGAGAGGCTGCAGGGCTCAAAGGGGGCAGGGCAATACTCGCAAAGGCGCAAGGGAGCTAAAGGAAAAGAAAAAGAAAAAAAAAAGAAGCGTAAAACACAGATTAAAGTCTGGGGCTAACTGTGTCAAATATCACGTATCCAGAAATCACAAACGAGTGTATTTACTTGTGGTCCATAAGCAGTTGAAAGTCCGTGAAAGTCCGAGTTTCAGCAGAAAATGTAGCACACAGGTTTCCTCTTACAGACGGCGCTCTGTAAATCTCAGCAGAAGGGCAGAAAGGTAAAGAAGCATACCGCCCAGCCAAACAGCCAAGCCACTTGTGTCCACTTGGTGCGCCTTATGAAAAGGAGGCATAGATTCCTGTTCGCAGATATACTTAAAGTGCACATGTTCGGAACCGTCATGGCATGTGCCACATAAGCACTCAATGGGCCTCCTTACGAGATTGGCAGTGCAGGAAAAATCGGTGGTAATGTGGTAATGTGGTTACCGCATTACTGCATTGCCAGATTACAGGTTTGGAAGCGAGGTGGATGAATAATCTCCAGTAAAATGCTCAAGATAATTCCATTTACTGCTGAGATACCACCAAACTTGTAGTGAGGCCCTATGTCCTAGGCTCAATATAAAGACCCTTGACTGATTTCACCAGGGCCCAAAGGTTGGGCCAACCCAGTTAGAGAATATATGGTGGAAACCTAATATAAAACCCAAAATGGATCAATGGCCGACAATAACAGAGGAACAACAGAGGAAGCACTAGGCGTTGAAACCTCTCTTACACCCTGAGTTGGATCGGCCTTTGTAAGGACCATGCTAGACTGTGACTACCAGTAAAGTATCAGAGACAAAGCCCTTGAACTATGATGTGACTCCCAGACCCCTGGGTGAAACTGGAGACTTAACTGGAGCTAAGCCAGGGACTGTGAATTTGTTTGTAAAACCACCATCCCACACTAGTCCGTAATGCTGGATTGTATCATTTTATCATGGCATGAGGAGAGGGTAGTGGGGCACCAGCATCAGATCCTTTCATGGTTACTGTGCTCAAAATCCTTTAACATCTAGCAACTAAGACTTGGTTTCCCAGGAAGCCCAGACATAGCAGTCTTCTCATGAGCCCAACTGAGTTGGATCATTTGAACATACCAACAGCAGTATTTTCTCTGAAGTAAAGGAGGAGCTGGGGTTCATAGGCATACCCTGGCATCTGCAGCATCCAATTTTCCATCATTGCAATCAGTTGTGGAGAAGTGATTTGGAAAATGGGAACACCTGTTTTATGGTTGGTATTGCCTCATGTTCAATTCCGTAGAATAGTTGTTCTGTCAGAGAAATTTATCGTTGGCAATAGCTACACAAAATGTCCTGTTGTGATGGTGTGATTTTGTGAGTACATCACTCAAGCCACAGGAAGTCACATCACCTACTATTTCACTGTTCACTTTTATGCCAAAATATGTCATAGTGGCAATACGTAAAGGGTTGAATAAAGTGTCTGAATGCCAATCCATGGGGTTTTTACTGCGTTTGCTATTCAGCAAAGTTCCTTAACTTTTAAGAGGTTAAGGTCACCTCATTTGAGGCCAACAGAATCGCCTGGTCATATACAGGGTAGTCTACTGGAATTTTTCAGCAGTCACAGTTAATCTTTCAGAGAGCGCAAATGTGGTGTGGACTGGTGTCTGTTACAGTTTGAGGGCTGTCTCATTTAACTTTCATTTCAACATAGGGAGTTTGGGGATTGTGCATTATTTTAGGGAGAGGCAAAAAGAAAGAAAATGTAAAAGGAAAGGAAGACTTAGCTTTCTGTTGCTCTATAAGAGCTGGAGTATTTTTCTTTCATTGTTGGGCAGGGTTTTTTGGATTTTGAACATAGTTTCATGTTGTGCATATACAATTATAGGACACAGATTGTGCAGTGTGATTTTAGACAGTGCTCAGCAGAATATACACACTGAGCAGTAGTACAGAGGTGGAATGTGCACTCCGCTAGCTTGTTTGAATGGGCACACTCATACACAAAACATGCATTATTCTGATACATTGTAATACCCACACATAAGGGTGCACACCAGTGTTGTGCGCTGCGAGGAGTCCTATCTGGACACACATGCCTTCAGCCTCTCCTGAAGCTGCTGGTTTGCTGGGCACGCCCACCTAAATTAAAAAGGCTTCGCAGCAGGCCACAGGGTGAAAGCCTGCATGTAAGGGCGCACATCAGTGTTGTGCGCCACAAGCTGTTTGGAACTCTTGGGGAATTGACATCAAGGTTTGTACGCAGCCTCTTCATTTCATTGGAGTCACTGGAGTCTCTTCACTGCAATGGAGCCAGAGACGGAGTTAGCTTGAGAGATGGAATGAGCCCAAGGACATCCTCTTATTTGCTCAGGTACAAGTTGAGCTGTACCGCAATGTGATAGTGGAGGGCGACTTAAAGCTCTTACAAGTGTAGTTTAAGCCTTAAAGCCTTAAAGGTAAATGATCCAACCAGTGTTCTCCATTGTTTCCCTCTCCTTATAACTATTGTTGCTCATCATCTCACATGAACTATTGCAAATAACAACTTGGCACCATTAATATCCTGCTTTGTGACTGTTGGCTTGACCTCCTCTCCTACAGTCCCCATAGGTTCACTCTCCAGCATACTTGCTATTGCAGCACCTTAGCAGGGAGCGGGGGGGGGGGCAGCCTCAGTCGGCCCCTCTAGCCAGTCAAGTCTACCCAGCTCCCACTATTTCTTGTCCTTCGGTGGTACCTGGGCTGGTACGGCACTGTTAAGGGGAGCAAGGGGGGGGGGTGACGGACACAAGACAGACCCTTAAACTAATGGGTTGTGCTTTGCTCCCCCACATGTTTCAAGGCCAACCTGCTTTATCAGCATTATTTTATTATCACTAAGCAGAAGACCATGATCTTGATCTCCCCCAAGAACCAGCAGAAAAAATTATATTGGATGTTTGAACCAATCAAAGAAGTCAATGTTTTAATCTCCAAAATTAAAGAGCTCATACAGGACATTGACTGCTTGGACGAGGTAGGCCCTATTGGGAAGAGTGCAGAGGGTGGAAAATAGGTTGCGGGAGAGAAAGCAAGTGTGAACAATATAGTGCTTAAAGCTGTGGAAGCTGGTGTTAATTGTGTGCTGGCGGGTGATGGTGATGAGGCCATCGAGCCACTGGGGGCTGACCAAGAATAATTAGTTCCTCCCTGTGTGCCACGACCATCGATCCAGGTTATGATCAAGGATCACTTATTGGATTACGAGATCTGAAAAAGATTTGGTCAAGAGGAGGGGGGGTCGCTTACTCTCTGCCTCAGTAGAACATTCTAATGTCACTAAAAAAGGTCCAGGCAAGTTTTTTGAGATCCATCCTTGCTCGAAGGTCAAAAAATGTGGCAGGGCTATTGATATCCATCAAATTTGCTCTAGTTTGGGAGAGGCGATCCCAGAGGTGGAGAAAGATGTGGTCATAATTAACCTCTCCATTCCCCTTTCAATTAGATTCCCCTCATTAAGCACCCAAGGGAACTCCATGACAGGTCTTGAATGGAAGGACAGAGACAACTAGCAAGCCGCGTAAGAGGAGCACCAAAACTACTGGAGCAAGATCTAAATGTCTTGTGCAGATAAATACTGAATATCCTAAATGGGGAATACCATACACTCGTAGGCCTAATTCTTGTTGCTATGAAACATCTTTCTGCGTTTGTGGAAGAGGCAAATTGCTTAAAGCTTTTATGTTTCCTATGAATTTCAAGATCTAACTAAGGAAATATGGGTACTGAGGGGCTTCTGGGTGTTCTGTACCATTCCCTGTCACTAAGGCTTTGGTGGGGAATCAGGCCACTTCGAGGGAGATACCAAACACATGTGGGGCCGATAAAGAAGCCGAACACGCAACTCCACCAATTCAGCCCGCTCCCCCAGCCCTGGCATTACAGTACAATCAGACTCCTACACTACAAAAGAGGGACCAATATCTCCCACTCGCAATCCGCTCCATTGGAATTATCCAAAGGTGCAGCCTCACTCTGCATGCATCTGCTCTCAAATAGAAGTCGAATGACACTCTGCAGAACACTGCTGTCGTAAGAAAGTAGCTACTGTCCATGACAAAACATCAAAACTGTATTTGCACACATAATTGACTATCCTCTCACACACACCCCCAGCCTATTTCACTAGTGTACCTCTTCCCATCTATACAGATGCCATTGGGCCATGGGTGGCCAGTAGGGACCCAGCAAAGCCCTCATAACCTTTAATGGCCGTTATGCACACATGAAAACTAGCTCATCCTACCTTTCCCAGACGTCAGACTTCGGTCCCTCTGAGGGCGTTCAACCTACAGCACGTTGGGACCATACGCAGGGTGAAAGGTGCAGTACAAATGATGAAATAAAATGAAATTAAATTAAATTAAAGGAATTGATCAGCCAGCCTCTGTACAATGTGCCAGTCAATAACACCAGATTATAGACCTGCCCTAACCAGAATGCACCCTTTTAACTGAACAAACTCAGGTGAGACCTCCAGACAGCTGAAATATTTCAAATGTCTGTAGGTGAAGTAGCAGCGCACTAGTCCAACCACACTCTGAAATGTATTTTGCTAAATGCTATATCTGATACCAGATCCAAAACTATTAAACAGAATTAGTACCCAGTACACCGCAAAAACAAAGAAAGCCACTTACTTAATGGTCCATTTGAGAGCATTACCTTCTGGTAACCCCACTCATTTTACGCTGCGTCCCTCACGCCGGTCCTTGTCTTTTTTCTTTGTTTTTTCAGGCTGCCATGGAAAAGGAGAAGGGACCATGCGTAGTCCCTTCTCCCTGTTCCATGGCAGCCATTTTCTTTGTTTACTATGGCCGCCATTGGAAAGGGAGAACGGACCACGTTTGCCTAACCGCGGCAAGCATTTTTCGTACTTATTTTTTTGGGCTGCGAAATGCAATGTGTCTCACAACAGAAAAAAAACACACTTAGTACCCCGGTCTAACGGGCCGGTGTACTAATGGCAATAAGCTCCTCGCAGCGGCCCATTACTTCATCAGGGGCCTGCAACTATGGGCCCCGGGTGCATTACCTGACCCAGTAATGGCCCACCGCTTTGGGGTTTATTGCCTTAGTACAAAACCACCAGCACCCTCAGTAGTAACAGAAGGCACAGTGAGATATCTGGAGATGAAAGAAGAAAATGCTGAAGGGTGGAACAAGTTAAAACTATGAGCATTATCATGCAGAAGTATGCCCCCCACATCGAACAGGTAAGCAAAAGGCTTCAAAAGTGCAAGCTACACATAGAATGGGAACAACATTGGCCTCAGCATTCCAAATCCCATCACATGAACATGCCCAGCATGGGCCTTAGGGATCCAAGCTCTGCTGAAATGTAATAGGTCAAGCACAGCCACAGCAGTGGAAGCACCATCTACATAGAACCTACATAGAACAGGGATAGTTCATTGTCTCTGCATTGCAAAATCCTCACACATAGAACACTGATAGCATTCACAACGACTAGTCTAAGCATGTGGGCTTTTCAGGAATCGGAAAAGCTCCACTTAATAGGAATTTAGTAAACCATAATTCGAAGGAATTCAAATTTACAATAAGAAATAATCTGCGTTCCAAATCCCAGCTACTCCACAGAATCATGGCCAATTTCACAGTAATGGATATATGATGTGTATCTCTTGTGTGGTTTGAGGTTTGATAACAGAATTGTATCCAGTGAGGCACATGCTCAATGCTATAATCTATAACTTATGTCATTGTCAAATGCTGGCTGGACAGAGTTAGCCTTCCGTTCTTCAGGGATCAGTAAACTATCAACTGAGGTAATAATAGTCACAGTGATTAGAGGTTAGAGGAACTCTGCATGAAGAGCTAAATTAAAGAGTTACGTGCATATCGGGATTACCATTACAAGGGCACATTTTGCTGAGTATCTTTTCAATTTTCAAATGTTTGTTTTGCGACAGTGCTCACATTGGAGAGTCTGGTTGAAGAGTCAGAGTTTGAATATTTAGTTGTAGTTTTGAATAATTGTATTTGTATAATGACATTCATACCCACTTGAGCAAGGTCCCTGATGCAGCTGACCATTTATGGCACATTTACCACATTTACTCCAAGTTAAGGTTCAATAGATGTTTGAACTTCACATAGCACCCTCATCTCTGCCCGAGATAGGGTTTTGAGGTGGGAGTATTTTACAAACTATTTTTATAATTGGAGTAAATTGTCAGAGTAACATTTATTTACCTCCACAAGATTGTAAAAATATGTGACGTTCAACCAAAACATGACTGGACTTGAAAAAGAATAGAACATATGAGAAACAAAACAGAGTTGTGTGGCAAATATGTGGAATCTATTACATTTGTGGAAAACCTTCTCCTACACATTAATGTGTATGAACACTCCACATAGTTGCGTCTTCATGATAAATGGACACAACACGGGATCGGCGAGAAAATACTTTTGTGCAGTGCAAGCATGCATTCAGTGAAAAAAAAATATTTTCTATTACAAAGTATTGTCACCAATTGTAACTAAGTTTTTCATTTCATTACTGATAAGGTCTTAATATGCTAAGAAAATAAATATGCATGCTTAATGCTTCTCTACATCAGCATCTACAGGCACAAAACACAGCAGAAGTTGAACAGAAAGAAAGCATTCCGTATCTCACTGTATGCTATTTCTTTCGATAGGCTCAGTGTACACAGCTCAGATATCAAGTCTTTTTTCAGACCAATGCTCTATAGCGTGAAATTTCATCCACAGAGTAAAAATCAAAGAATATGTTATGTTTTTTTGTCAAATCTTCTACCCTTTGCTCTCAATATGCATAACTGATACTCATGTAAAGATGAAATGTGCTGTATTTACAAGATTCTGTTGCATGAAAAGGATTGGTACACCACTTATCTCTCCAGGCTGACCATAGCACGTCTCTTCGTGGAGTCACACTAAGTAGACTATTCTGCTGCAAAAAATATGAGATTCAACAAGAGGTTGAATAGCACCTATCATTCATGGAACAGCTGTGGGGTCTGATTCTCACCGCCCTATGTGGGTATCCTCCAGACAATTACCGAAAGGATATAATTGGTCTTATTTAATGAGACCCATTCCACCAGCCTGGGAGAAAAACAATCTCCTTCTCTTGCCAGGACCTAATTCTACCATCATGAGAAGGACGCATAGATTCCTGTGTGCAGATGTACTTAAAGTGCACATGTTCGGAAACATTATGGCATGTGCCACCTAAGCACTCAATGGGACTCATTACGAGTTTCGCAGTGCTGGAAAAATCGGCGGTAAAGGGGTAATGTGGTAACCGCATTACTGCATTGCCAGATTACAGGTTTGGCAGTGAGGTGGAGGAAAAAACCTCCAGCAAAATGCTCAAGGTAATTCCATTTACCGCTGAGATGCCACCAAACTTGTAGTGAGGCCCAATGTCCTAGGCTCAATATAAAGGCCCTTGACTGATTTCACCAGGGCCCAAAGGTTCGACCAATATATGGTGGAAACTTACTATAAAACCTAACATGGAAAAATTGCTGGCAATAACAGACGAACAACAGAGGAAGCACTACGTGTTGAAATCTCTCTTACACCCTGAGTTGAATAGTCCTTTGTAAGGACCATGCTAGACTGTGACTACCAGTAAAGCATCAGAGACAAAATCCTTTAACTGTGATGCGACTCCCAGATCCCTGGGTGAAACTGGAGACTTAACTGGAGCCAAGCCAGGGACTGTGAATTTGTTTGTAAAACCACCAACCCACACTAGCCCCTAATGCTGGATTGTATCATTTTATCTTGGAATGAGGAGAGGGTAGTGGGGCTCCAGCACCAGATCCTTTCATGGTTACTGTGCTCAAAATCCTTTAACATCTAGCAACTAAGACTTGGTCTCCCAGGAAGCCCAGGAAGCCCAGGCATAGCAGTCTTCTCATGAGCCCAACTGAGTTGGATCATTTGAACATACCTACAGCAGTATTTTCTTTGAAGTAAAGGAGGAGCTGGGGTTCAAAGGCATACCCTGGCATCTGCAGCATCCAATTTTCCATCCTTGCAATCAGTTGTGGAGAAGTGATTTGGAAAATGGGAACACCTGTTTTTTTGGTTGTTTTCAGATTTGAAATTGTGTCCATAGGTGTAGAGAGGAAACTGTCAGATATTACACATAACTGCTATTGCCTCATGTTCAATTTGGCAGAACGGTTGGAGGAGGCCCGAAGCGGGCCATCCCCATTCCGAGCCTCCACGTGGTTGAAGGCTGCCTTGGTCCCCCACCAGGGATTAAGGTGCATTGTTTTTGATTTTTTTTCTCCCCCCTCCCGTGCACACAATCACCCCCCCGCCCTCCCAACCCCACTTACCATCCTATTTTTGCTTCTGTTCCCAGCCCATCCGCTCCCGATGGCGGCCATTTCCTTTGACATATTTTTTTTTCTTTTCTGTTCTGAAACGCTGCAGCGTTTTGGAACAGAAAAGAATGTCTTTCGGGCGGGGTACTAATAGCAATAAGCCCCTCGCCGCGGGGGCATTACCGAGGCAGGTAATGCCCCCGCGGCTCGGGGCATGTGCTTAATTATAGGACAGAGATTGCGCAGTGTGATTTTAGACAGTGCTCAGCAGAATATACACACTGAGCAGTAGGACAGAGGAATGTGAACTCAGCCAGCTTGTTTGAATGGCCACTCTCAATCACAAAACAAGTAATATTCTGATAAATTGTAATACCCGCAGATAAGAGCGCACACCAATGTTGTGCACCGCGAGGAGTCCTATCTAGACACACATGGCTTCAGCCTCTCCCGGACCTGCTGGTTTGCTAGCCATGCCCACCTGAATTCAAAAGGGCTTGCAGCAGACCACGGGGTGAAAGCCTGCACGTAAGGGCGCATGTCTGTGTTGTGCACCGCAAGGTGTTTGGTGCTTTGGGGGAATTGATTTCAAGGTTTGTACGCAGCCTCATCATTTCATTGGAGTCACTGGAGCCTCTTCCCTCCACTGGAGCCAGAGACAGAGTTAGCTTGAGAGATGGCATCAGCCTGAGGACATATTCTTATTTGCTCTGGTACAAGTTGAGCTGTACCACGCTGTGGTAGTCGAAGGGCGACTTAAAGCTCTTACAAGTGAAGTTTAACCCTTAAAGCCTTAAAGACAAATGCTCCAATCAGTGCTCTCCATTGTTCCCCTCTCCTTATACCTATTATTGTTCATCATCTCACATAAACTATTGCAAATAACAACTTTGCACTATTAATATCCCGCATTGTGACTGTTGGATTGACCCCCTCTCCTACGGTCAACATAGGTTCACACTCCAGCCTACTTGCTATCGCAGCACCTTAGCAGAGTGCAGGGGGGGCGGACTCAGTCAGCCTTCCAGCCAGTCAAGTATACCCTGCTCCCGCTATTTCTTGTCCTTTGGTGGTACCTGGGCTGTTACGGCACTGTTAAGGGGAGCGGGGGAGGAGGGGCTGATGGACACAGACATCCCATTAAAGTCATCGATAGTGCTTTGCTCCCCCACACACTTCAAGGCCAACCTGCTTTGTCAGCATTATCTTATTATGACTAAGCAGAAGACCATGATCTTGATCTCCTCCAAGGACCAGCAGAAAAAATGATATTGGATGTTTGAAGCAATCAAAGAAGTCAACGTTTTGATCTCCAAAATAAAAGAGCTCATACAGGACATTGATTGCTTGGATGGGGTAGGCACTATTGGGAAGATTGCGGAGAGTGAGAAAAAGGCTGCAGGGAGAAAGCAAGTGTGAACAATATAATGCTTAAAGCTGTGGAAGCTGGTGTTAATTGTGTGTTGGCGGGTGATGAGGCCATCAAGCCACTGAGGGAATCATTAGTTCCTCCCTGTGTGCCACGCCCAGTGAACCATGTTATGGTTAAGGATTACTTACTGGATTACGAGATCAGAAAAGACCTGGTCAAAATGGGGGCCTGCTTACTGCCTGCCTCAGTAGCAGATTCTAATGTCACTAAAAAACTCCTGGTGAATTTGTTGAGATCCATCTCCGCTTGAAGGTAAAAAAATGTGGCAGGGCTATTGATATGCATCAACTTGGCTCTAACTTGAGAGATGCGGTCACAGAGGTGGAGAAATATGTGGTTGTAATTAACTTCTCCAGTCCCCTATCAAATAGATTCTCCCCATTAAGTACCCAAGGGAACTCCATGGCAGGTCGCGAATGGAAGGAAAGGGACAACTAACAAGCTGCATAAAATGGGCACCAAAACTACTGGAGCAAGATCTAAGTGCCTTGTGCAGATAACCAACCGAAGATCCTAAATGGGGAATACCATACACCCCTGTGAAACATCTTTCTGAATTCGTGGAAGAGGTCGAATCGCTTAAAGCTTTTATGTTTCCCTATGCCCTGCAAGATCTAACTAAGGAAATAGGGTTACTGAAGTGCTCCGTACACTTGTTAGCCATACAAATTACTGAAGGGAGGACTTCTTGGTGTTCTGTACGATTTCCGGTCACTAAGGTTTCAGTGGAGAATCAGGCCACTTAGAAGGAGATACCAAACACATGTGGGGCCGATAAAGAGGCCGAGCACGCAACTCCACCAATTCAGCCCGCTTCCCCAGGCCTGGCATTACAGTACAATCAGACCACGACCCTACTAAAGAGTGACCGATATCCCCCAATGGTGCCAGGTCCGATAATTGATGTTATCAATCAGCACGTGATGAGTAACCCCCCTCATATACTTAGGAGCTCACTGATTGGTAGAGAGGCAGAAGAGAGGCTCACGCAGCCACCAATAAAATGAATGGCCAAGATTGGACCAATGTACCATCAGTTACAATATAGAATGTGCCTAGGCGTTTTCCCTTTTTTCCTTTTCAGACCCAGACTTCATTAGTTAACAAACACATACACTGGATAAGGACACTGTAGGTATCATCAGGGAGGAAGTGTTAGATGTAAGCGGACAAAAATGTCAAACAGTAATTTTGACAGCATCCACATCTTTTTGGTTAATAGATTTTTAGTGGATGGGCTTTTGGTCATAGACTTCTGGACCTATCCACCCATGGGCTCCTCAATAAGATAATGAGAGCTCGACCACCACAGCAGGAAGACACTGGAAATCGGCATAATTATGGTCAGAACCGGGGAATGCTTACCACAGTTTTAAAGCTATAAAATCAGCCCTGCTAGTTACAAACAGTAGTATTAGGGAAAAAAGAAAGCACTCAACACGGAACAGGGAACAGGGACTCGAGGGAGTAGATTAACTCCAATGGGTCTACCATGGCTCCCTCATGAAAACTACTTTGCTTGAACATTGCAGGCATCATTAAACACCTCCAGGAGCTGAGCTAATGAGAGTTTATAACAGAATGTCACATTATTTTCCTCCAGGAAACACGGGCCACTGATTGGGTAGCCCTCCAGGGCTTCTAGCCCTTCCAGATTCCAACACAGAAGCGACCAGAGGGCAGACCAGGCGGGGGCCTGATTGTATGGGTTGACTCAACTTTGAATTGGCATTTGACATCCCAGGAAACAGGTTTTACAGATTTACAACATTTAATAGACATAACCCCCAATGGACATCAACTTTTACTGTTTAATATGTGTAACAGGTCGAATTCCATGGTCATTGTGGATAAAAGGCTCGATTTGGTTGGGGTGCAGGATGGACTGCATTTCAGTAGCAGCCATGTTGTGGTTGCCAGGGATCTCAATCTGCAAACGGAACCCTTGCAAGAGCTTGAAGGACTCTGGGAGTCTGGAACACTCCATCATTAGTTGCCCCATGGACAAGCAAGGCTCATAGACTCATGGTAGATGTGGCCCACTTTTTTGACTCGCTAAAACTAAGGGTGTTTAATGGTAGATTTGCCATTGATCAACCTGCTGGAAAGACGTTCTCCACACCAGAAGGCTCTTCTCTTAAAGACAATTTTTTCTATCTCCACAAGAGACTTGGACAGGGTCACTAATTTCAAGGTGATTTATAAGTACAAATGTAATCATAGACTTTAAACAATCCCTTTATTAGGGCCCCGTATACACTCTGGGTCGACAGGGACCCATAGTACAGCCAGCGTATTTCAGTAGAGAGTAATGTGCAAAGAGCAGTCAAATGGGCCAAACTCATAAAGCAAGACAGTAAACTAGCACACATTGTTTTTAAGGAGTTTGGAAACTTGGTATGGGAATGTTCCCAGGAAAACCGGTTACTTATGGACAGTTTATCGGCTGGAGCTCCTGTAAATAAGACGCCCCTACGCTCTTGCAGATCCAACTATAAAAAATATTTAAGGAGAAAAATGTTGAGTTCTTAAAATCAGAATGGAACCGTCTATCAAATGCTTATGATAAGGGGGACACAGTGTAGCCTTTTGGAAATTGCCTTCTGGTATAGAGGTAAACGGGGATGGTGCGCTCCAATGTAGCATTTCCCCTGATGAATTGTGAAATCATTTTGCAGAACTATATGAAGTGGAACGGCCACTGAAACTCTGAAAATCCCAGTCGTTGGACGTGATCATGGCATAAATATAGAAGGTGGTGTCTTGCAACTTGGTGATGATGAAATCGCCAATGCTATTAAATCTAAAAAAAAACAAGGGAAGGCCCCCGGACAGACAGAGTCTCTGCCGAAGATTTCAACGATGAGCAGTCTTAGTGAACATTTTTAAAGCCTGTATTAGTCTGAACAACTCCCCCAATTCTTGGCGACACCCTGTAATTTTACCCATGTACAAAAAAGGGGAGAGAAAAAATCCGCTTAATTATCTGCCAATCTCGTTACTTGACAGTACCAGTAAAATGTTCACGAAAGGGATTCTCAAACACATTCAGCAGTGGGTCGATGGTCATATTATTATTCATACAATCCAGGAGAGCTTTCAGAAAGGAAAGGGTACCGTGGACCATAGGTTTTGCCTGTTTATGCTCGTGCACAAATGTACTGTACTGAGGAAGGTGAATTCATATGATGTTTTTGTCGACCTCTAAAACGGCTGTCGAAGGTGTTCCACAGGACCTACTCTGGCAGATTTTGCACAGAAGAGCAATGCCAAATAACCTCCTATCGATCGTAGTCTCTCTTTACAGCAACGAGAAAGCTGTGGTTTGCTATGGTTTGGCTTGGGAAGTAACGTCCGGATTTGATGTGACCAAAGCGGTAAGGCAGAAGTGCGTCCTTGCCCCCATCTTGTTCTGTGTTTAAATTGAGGAGGTCATTATAACACTGCTCAAGGAGTGCTTGGATTCCCCAAAATCGGACATTGAGAGATATCTGGCACTCTTCTCTGCAAACACCATCATACTGCTATCTTTCTCGCCATAGTGGCTTGAGGTGACTTTGGCGTCATTTGTAAGGAAGGGCAGGGATCTTAAACTCAACCTAAATATAAAGTTAAAGGCAGTGCGCTCGAGCAGATCAAGTTCTTAGATTATTTGGGGATTAGGTTCTACGAGAACGGGTTCTAGACCTCTCAGGTTAAAATTCATGTATAATAATAATAATAATAATAATAATAATAATAATAATAATTTGGCATTTATATAGTGCTACGAACCCTCAGGTATCTGAGCGCTGCTTATTATTACCCACGGTGTGTGGTGCGCACTGGAAGAATGCATGGGTGGGGTGTAGAGTTTATAAAAACAACATGTAAAAGAGCCATGTCCCCTGCAATAGAAATATACAGGAAAAAGGCACTTATGTTTGCCTCTTATGGGGCAGAATGTTGGGGTTATGCCAGGATCTATCACTTAGACACAGTAGAAAACAAGTTTTTGAAGAGACTATTTGCGTTAACTCATAGGTCACCCAAGGCACTTATACATATGGATGATGACTGGTGTCCTATTAAAAGCGCCTAACAGCTCTTGTTGCAAAGATGTTGTGCTTTAATCTTCAACCATGTACCTTTGCACATTGCATCTGAAAGGGCATCATAGAGACTCTGGGAACTCACTGGGGACTTATTGTTGACTACCAGAGGCTGCCCTTGCTGCCTGTACTTACACAAACAAGCTAAATGCTGTGTCTCAGGTTTTAAGGTTTCCTAGTTTAGAATGTTGATCTTTGTAGCTCGGCTATGTTCCTCCATGGTATGGGCTGCCTATGTGTTGCCCGAGACTGCCCTTGCCACCAGCCCTTAAGCACCAGTTATATGCGCTCTGTCTCAGGTTAAGGGGTTCCTGGTTCGAAATCTGGGTCCCTGTAGCTTGGCTGGGATCCACCAGAGTATTGGCTGTCACCGTACTGTCGGACACTGCCCTTGCCACCTGCCTTTAGGTGCCAAGCTTTCCATAAACTCCTCTAGAACAGTGATTACCCACTTTGGTATCCCAATTCCGGCAACACAAACAGCCACACTTCATTGGTATGCCTCTCACCCAGGAATTGGTATATAATATGGGCTTATTTTTGACACCACACTTTCACTACAACCACAAATAGATGTTCTAGACCACCTCCATTTCCACATTCTGAGGTTAGCGGCCCCTACTTTGAAATTACATTAAACATTAAGATGACTACAGCCGTTGTCCTCGCTCACCTCAACTAGTGTTATAATCTCTATCTAGGAGAAACCAAAATCTGCATAGTGCTGTTTTTATTCTCCCATGTGTTTTAAAGTGACATCCCCGGGAGTTACCACATTAGAACATTAAAAAAACCTCATAAATAAGTAAATATATCAATAAAGAAATTGACCAGCACTCCTCCCCCACCCTCCCCCCCAAAATAATATGCTGTTCCAGTTGATTGGGATTGCGGTAAGCACATCAGGGAGACTCTGAACATGTTGCTGCTGCTGCTACTGTTGACTTTGATTCAGATGACGATGAGGACGATGATGCAGCGCAAAGCACCATCATCGACTAGTGCTAATTAGGTTTAGTGCAGTACTGTGCACCATAGAGGAGACCAGGTTATGGCATACATAAAGTTAATATCTCTATTGACTCAACCCATAAGTGTGGGTTATTCATTCTCCACAAATCAAAACTGGTACATGCAGATCATTTCCTTTTTAGGAAATGTGTGATGCTAGCTCAGGAATACAGACATTAACCCTGACAACACGCATAGCAAAACACAGCAACACACGAAATCCAATTACCAGCGTCAAGCGTATATTTGTATTTGTTTATTTATAACGCTCAAACCATCAGGCCCGGAGGCATCAGGGCGCAAATCGTACAGAGTTGCAGTAAGATACAGACAAAAATTACATTACAGAATTTACAGTAACAGCATGTTAACCGTCTTTCTAATTACATATATTACATACATTACAGTGCCACTAGGATTAACAGAGGATATACAATAGGGTGTACAGAAATAGTAACAGAGGTAGCTGGCCAGAAATAGTATCAGAGGAAGCTGGCCAGAGTATGTAAGACAAAGATGCAGAGCATAACTTATTGCTGGTCAAAGAGCCAAGATTTGGTTTTGGTCTTGAAGGTGTTGAAGGAATCTTCAGCTCTGATAGTAGCGGGGAGGGTGTTCCATAGTTTGGAGGCTAAGACAGGGAAGCTGGTGCCCCCCGCTTTTTGAAGCTTAAACCTGGGGATCGATAGACAATGTGTCTGGGCAGTTCTTAGTGGTCGGGCGGTAGAGTGGCGAGATAGCCGACTGCAGAGGTAGATCGGGGCTTTGTTGGCCAGGCATTTGTGCATGAGGGCAAGTGTTTTTAAAGAAATTCTCTGCTTGACAGGTAACCACTTTATGTTGCTTCTGGATTCTGAAATGTGGTGGTTGCGGGGGATGTTCAAGGCCGCTCGAATGGCATTATTCTGGGTAGTTTGGAGTTTGTTCAGGTTCTCTTGGCTGGTACCTAAGTAAAGAGCACTGCAATAATCAATTCTTGCCATAATGAGGGTTCTAGCTAGTGTGACACTGTTGGGGGTGTAAGAAACGGTCTGCAGGCTGCAATATGTTTGCACGTGTAAGCAGAGGCAGACCTGACTGCATTTATTTGTCTCGATAAGGATAGGGTGGCGTCAAGGTAAAAGCCTAACATTTTGGTGTCTTTCGAGACTCGTATGACATTACCGTCTATGGTGAATGACTGATTAGATGGCTCAAGTTTGCTCAGGCGTTGTGAGGTACCCAAGATAAGGAGCTCCGTCTTATTGTCATTTAGACATAGCTGGTGTTGGGCCATCCAGGCTTGGATGACCAGGTAGACATCATTGAGGGCCTTGGTGTCAGCTAGATAATCACCTGAGATGGGAATGAGTATCTGGGTGTCATCCGTATAGTTGGTGTAGGAGACACCCAGATAGTCAAGCACATCAAAGAGTGGTTTCGTAAAAATGTTGTAAAGTGTAGGTGACACGCAAGAGCCCTGAGGTACGCCGCAGTGAATAGGGGAGGGGTCCGCGGCTGCGGAAGGTGCAAAGACCCTCATGGATCTGTTGCTCAAGAAGGATTTGAGCCATGCCGCAGCGGAAGATGAGAAGATGGCGGCAGAGTGGAGGTACCTGCAAAGGATCTGGTGGTTGACCAAATCAAATGCGGCGGAGAGGTCAAGGAGTAATCGCATAGCTAGTTTGCCCTTGTCCTTCAATACTTCAATCTGGGTTTTTAGGTCTATTAGAGCAGTTTCGGTCCCGTGTCTGGGCCGAAATCCGGATTGTCGTAGACCTAGCGGATTGTTAGATTCCAGGTAGTTTTGGATCTGACGGTAAGCTGCACGGTCCAGAATCTTAAGCAAAAACGGTACTGTAGTGATAGGTCGGAAGTTCGTAGGTATGCTTGGGTCTAAGGAAGGTTTTTTGAGTAACGGGATCACCCACGCGTCCTTAAGGTTGTCCGGGACAATACCTATTTTAAAGGAGGAGTTGATGAAGGCCGTAATGAAAGGAGCAAGATCATGGGCAGAGTAATTAATGATGGGAGCTGGGCAAGGGTCACCTTGGCAGTTGGATGGTTTAATTCTCAGGATGATATTTTCTATCTCAGTAAGGGTGAGCGGTGAGAAGGTGAAAGGTTTGGTGTTAGCAGTGTCTAGAGGGAGGGACCTGGCAGGGGAGAGTGAGCGGTTGTCAGGCTTCAGGCTGTTCTGCTTGTCTTTAATTTTGGATTGAAGCGTGTAGATTTTATTCAGTAAGGCTGCTTGAATGTTAGCACACCATTTACTATCTTTCGTGCATGTGTCTGGAGGGGAGACTGGAGTTTCGATGTCTTCCTTTAACAGGAAGAATCTATTCAGACTCACTCATCTACAACTATGATATATATTTGCATACTTATCCGTTATATTAATGTATTTGTTTTAATGCACACTGCACTTGACCCAAAGGTAAGTATTTCATGTAATGTACTCTGTGATGTTCTGCAGAAAGTGAAATGTATTGTAAATACGTACCTCACTTCAATCCTGAAGAGATATAGAAGAAGAGAACAACACACCACTACACTGCCCAGTAGCTCATGCAACTTTGGCTCTATGTCACCCATATATCCTACCACTGCTCATCTTGACACAGTGACACTTGTTTAATCGTTCCAAAGAGCCAAAAGAAACTGAACATTGCAATATCACAAGTGGTTGCTAACACATTTGAAAACAAAAAAATTAAAAGCTGTTACCTCAGAGCAGCAACACAAAAGTTGAAGCAAGGGTGTTGGCGTTTGTGTAGGTATGAGATATGCATTGTTTAGGCTCTGCTTTGACTAAGTAACCATTTTACCTTGTCCCAAGGTGAAAGGGAATCTTTTTCCCCCATTACATACTCTTTTATTCTTTTTATGGGTAACCTTTTTATGTCTCTCCATAGAGTATGGTTGAAGTTAAAGTTTCCTACAACTTTTCGGCTTAGGCTGGGTTGCCCCTATGGACTCTCCTGTTAATTTCTCTTTCATATACTTAGGTGAACTACAATTCCCAAGTAGTAACAAGGGATTTTCATCCCCATTTGCATTTTGTATAGTGAGCCAGCACACCCCACCTTATGTGGAGTGCTGAGGGATTACAATGTCCTCCCTTTCTTACTTACCTGGATTTTTTTTTTACAATTGCGTGTTTACATGAATGGCTGGTGGCAGTGGGTTTACCTTTATGACTTTCAGTCATTTTTACTTGCAGGCTGTTAATTCAGCCTCGGTAAAGCACAGAAGGGTCGCCATTTTTCTAGAATGGTGGGATCAATGACCTCAGTGGTAGTTTAGTCTTCGGCAGGAATACTTGTGTCTGAGAAAGCAGGAAGTGAAGGAACTCTGCAGCCCTTTGTCTTTCACCTTGCCTGAAAGGAGCCCAGTCTCAATGGGGGCTGGCTCTCCTCACTGGATAGCCAGACCGTTCCTTTCTGTAAAATGCAGGGAGAGATTGCAGAAGTCTTGCTGTAGTTCCTGTTAAATACTCCGAACCTGGAAGCTGCTGACAAGTCGACCACTGCAGCTAACCTCAAAGCTGAAGATGAAAAAATTACATCCGTTTCTATTTCCAGCAACCAGAGAGCCTTCTGTGTAACCAGAGCCTGCTGTAACCCTTCCTTTCAATCGACCTGGGGATCTCGAACAGGATGACACCGACCCAGAGCTTATTGAGATCCAGTAGTATCAAGAAGACCTGATTTTGGAGATATCCCAAGACTTTGTGGGGGATGCAATACCCCAATACCCTGGGACCTCAAGCCATTGTGCTGTGCATGGCCTTCCAAATTTAAAATCAAGCTGAAACTTTGGTGGCCTCCTTCTGGCTCTCCGGAGACAAGGCTTAAGTCATTGAAGGCCCCTCACTAGAGTGCTGGACCAGATTAGAGAAGGGTATCCGACCGGTGATATTCAGTTTTCTCTGCATCCAGCTGCAAAGAAACTCTTGCCCGAAGCCTTCCCCATTGATCCCATCTGCAAAATCCCTTCCAGTGTCCTGTCTTCAGCTTTCATGACAAGGAATAAATCGACCATGTTTTTGGCTGCAGATCCTAACGTCTCCATTGCTGCAAACTCCTATTCTTTGCTGAGGTACTGTGTTGGCTGGGTTATTTACTTAACTTAAGCCTGAGTGATTTGTTTATAGCTTTGAGTTGTTTCTTGTGATTGGGAGTCCTCTCATCCAGTTCACCCAGGCCCATTGCTGTAATCCTCTGAGTGTGTCTTCACAGAAGTCCCTGGATCCTTTCAGCTAACTCTAAAGTGAAATACTTACTTTGTTGAAGAGGCTTCCTCAGGAACTCTGACTTCCACTGCAATAGAACCATATCTCACCATGCCTACATCTGGCTCCTATCCTAAACCACTACTGTCCCTCTTCTGCCTCTGAGAGAACTCATACAATAGACTAGGGAAGGACTGGATAAGAAAAGGTTTCTGCCCTGAAAAGTGTTTAAAATGTACTTGTGAAAGAGTTGGTTGGTGTTAGGCAGAATCATATGCAGTACCCTTTGGGAACACTGCACACAATTAAGACTACAAGTGCAAGAACAAATTCACCTTTGGTACAAGCCTGTACTACACAGTAAAGTGGTAGCAATGGCTGAGCAGCCAGACTTATCTCAAGAGTAAAGCGAGCATCATCAACAGTTACATAAAGGACAGCAATTACTATGGTTCAAACAAACACTGGCTCAAGGTTTCTGAGTAAAAGAATATGCATTTATTTACACATCATTTGTAAAACAATTCACTAAGTAAAGCAGCAGAAAAATCACACTCTTAACATACTACACACCACTCAATGAATTCTGGACAAGTAAAGCTCAAAATGAAGTGTGAGCAAAATGGCACTCCAGCAATTAAAAAGGGAGGGAAAGACAAGGTTATACAAAATTAAGCAGCACCAACAAGTAAGTAGGCAGGGAAATCTAGAAAAGGCTTGCTACAATGAGGATTCAAATCAATAGGCCTGGGCCAACGTTAATGGTTCATAGTCTTTGCAGAGGATCACACAGTTCAGAGTAGTTTGCGGTTAAGTCTTTGCCAAGAATTTGAAATGAAGTTGATCGAAGGAAAAGTTATTTAAAAGAGTAGAGCAGGACAAGCCCTTGGATTGGCGAAAGATTTCAAACACTTTCACCGCGGTCGGACGGAACGAACAACCGGGATAGAACAGTACCTTAAATGAAGAAGGAGGCTGTAGCTGCGGCAGAAGTTCCTGGCAGGTCCTGCAGGCTTACGGTTCCTGAAGCTTCTGTCGACTGACACAAAGTAGGAAGATTGGAGGGTCTTGCACTGCCCAGGGAAGAAACTAGCAGAAGAGCAAAGCAACGGATAAAAGGTGAGCTCCTTAAAACCCAAACAGGGTCCGAGCCTCCTGGCTATCTGGTTAACTGCAGCGATGCACAGCAAATTCGGCCAGGGAAAGGAAGCCTTGCTTGGTGTTTGGTGAAATGGTTGCTCCCACCAGCTCAAGGGAAGAAGATTCCTTGCAGATCTTCTCTGTCGTCGAAGTTTGGAGATTCAGACCCGCAGCAGGGTTTCACCGGAAGGTTCAGTCATGGTAGTGGTCCTCTTCTTTCAGCTTCTCTTCGGTTCCCTTTTTCCAGTGGCGACTCTGCCCTCCAAGTCCCCGAGACCTGCTTTTTATGCAGTTTTCCCCCATTCACACAGCCTGGCTGTCAATCACACAGCAGGGTGGCTGTCCTGGCAGGAGAGTCACCTAGCCAATCAAACCAAAGTGCGACTTGGTTTCCAAGGGAACCCTGTGCAGGGGGCCTAAAACCCCTCCCTCACATCCTGTCCACCCAGACTCTCAGGCGCCTAAGGAGGGCTTCTGTGCAGAAGCCCGCCAAAGGACGGCGAACAAAGGAACCAAACCTGGTTTGGCGCGCAGAGTAAAACACGAGAAAGACCTTTACAAAAAGAAATGGCAAATACACCCGACCGGAACCAAATAAAAGTAAATGGGGTCCAGCGGATTTAAGTTTGTGGCTACTAACTTAGCCTCAAACAGTACCAAGGCTATTTTCATAGACCGCAGTACGAATAATATGGTAGATACCACTGCCACCAGCCAAATCTTAAAGAAAGGGGAACAAAATAATGTTCCATGAGAGACAGACAAAAAGGGATAACTATTAACCCTTTCCAGTACTCTATGGAAGATATTTTGTAATGGGTATATGAATTTAAAAAGACTAATAAAGTAAATGGCAACTTTACATGTTCTGAGAGACAGTAGTCAGTCCCAGACTATGGAGTTTAGAGTGGGATGTCTGAAAAAGACAACCCTGTGTCACTCTACTAAAGGTGCTGTGTGACACATAGTAAAAAGATGATGCCTATAGAGTAGGTGAAGCTCCACAGTCTATGAACACAAAAATGTTAAACACACAGCAAAACACATGTAAGAGTGGGAAACAAGTCTCACACTCTTACCAGGTGAAAAAAATAAATCCTAGAAATCCAGCAAAACTGCTGAGGGACTCAGTAGGTAAGGGAAATTAGCCATTCTGGAGAATTCTCCCTAACGGTTGGTAACTGCACCTCTGAGAGGGAGCAGTTACAAAAGTTCTTGCTTACCTTGAATGTGTTCTGCCATTCTGAAAAGTATATGTAAGGCTATTATAAACACCTGTGAATTGGTATGCCTCTTTCCCAAAAGTAATGCTGTTGGCTTCGCTTTACTAATTCTTTTAGAATATTAGTGTATCAGTTTATCAACTGGGTATTGCTTCCCCTTACCTGCTGTACAGCCTGTCTAGAATAAGTCTGTCTTGGGTTTTCCTTACCTTGAATAGCTTTGTGTCATCCAAAAATAAGCTAAAGAGTTATTGCTTACCTTAGTCTGTGTTTCACTGATCTGAAAAGCAACTGCAATAGTATATTACGCATTTCGGTTTTACCTGCCTAGAATAGCTTTGTACCATTCATAAAAAGTGTCCTGTAGGTTAGCTGACCTTGGCCTGCTTGGTGCAATCCTACATTAGTGTAGAAGGTCATTGCTTACCTTAGTCTTTGTTCCACTGATCTAAAAAGCAACTATAATAGTATATTACACCAAAAGGTCTTACTCACCTAGAATAGCTGTGTTATCCTGAATGTAGTTATACGTTTATACTCTTCCTTGAATCTGTATTCCACTAATCAGAAAGGTACCCTGGAAGCAGTGTTGCTTTACTAAGTGCTTCCATAAACTGAGTGCCAATAAATGACTGACAGGGTCTACTACCCTTGACTAACTGAAAAGTGATCTAAAAAGTGACTTATGGTTTTACTCCCATGAATAGGTGTTTCCTATACTAAATATGTTTGATAAGGTTTGACTTCTCTTGAATTACTGTTAGTTATTCTGAAGAGGTTTATGCTTTGGTCTGTGTCCCTTCAAGCATTGTGTTGTGTTTTTATAATGTGTTTATTACTCTATGCCAAGGTACTTACACCAAGACTTAACTTGGCCTAACTGTATTTATAATAAACCTTTAATTTGTATAATACTTCTGGTTGTGTTTCTGTTGACCCCATGGCATACCACACGTTCTTTGCACCTTCCTACAGCCTTCTCTCCCTCCTAAAATAAGTCTGCCTGCTCTGTCTACTCTGCCACATACTCAGGTCGTACAGCCCTATACTAAGAGTGGAGTTTTCTACTGTCTCAATTGTATGATTTTACTAAGCCCTTAGTTGGACTTCATAAAAAGTGTCCTAACGGTACTACCTGGCCATATGGTGGCAACAGCTGGCAAATCATGCTAGTGCTTGGCAAATGACTATGAACTGCCTAAATAAGATACAAAACTGTTGCCTTTGCCAACTCTTCTTTTCAATGGGAATTCAATCCATGGATCAGAAGCAAGGAAACATATATGGCTCATAAATCAAGTGTCTGGAGGCACACTTTCTCAAGACAGTTGTATTGCTTCAGTGGCAGGTTTAACTGGCTCATAGCCGTGATTAAGCTATTAACTTTAAGAAGGCTGCTCAGAAAGTGAAGAGCTTGTCTCCTATAGATCGCAGAGGGATTTGTTTTCAATGGGGAGTGGCAGGTAGTGTATGGGAATGGCCACAGAGATACTAAGGTCTTGCTCAGTCAGTGGCTGAGTATGTACCCAAACAGCAACCACCTGCTGTGTGTCAGTCCTCACATCTGAACTCTCTCCTACTTTAACTTCCCATGACAACAGCATTGGCTTACAGGCAGTTCTTTCATTGCGAACTAAAAGACACAAATAAAAAAAAAGAGTGTCACACGTCCAGCCACACATTAATAGAAATATAAAATACAGAAAAATGGAACACATTGAACAAGGGAAATGGAAATTAAAAACCCTCCCCCTTTGCAACTACAAAAGCCCTTGCCAAGTCTCTCTCCACAAAACGCTGAATCATGCTCTCCAGATTGTCTAAGTGATTTTAAATTCCCAAAACATGTCATGAATTTTTCCCACAGTGTCTAACAGTTGTAGCAGAGGTAGCAGAGGGGCAATCTGCTTAATGCTACTGCCACTCGGGCATTCACATGGCGTTGTGTCTGAAAACCCTGGACATTCGTTCATACCCCTGAAACTAGCAAAGTAAAAACATCTTTTGCAGTTGCACACGTCCATTATGTAGGTTAACAAAACCAGACAGCTGCCAACAAAACGAAATAACTGTTTTCTCTTATTAAAACGTTTGCTTATCCCACTTGCATTTTGAAAGTCCGAAAACAATCCCTTAAACTGGGCCTAGATTTTAATGAAGTCTTCATTTACAACATCCTGGACATTTAGACCAGTTATGGAATTCCAAAAACGTGTTCCTTTACATTTCAAAAGATTTCTGATGATTTGGTGCTATAGTTACTGCATAGGTTTGAGTCTATGCAGTTACAATTGGACTTTCTCTCAACTTTGGTCGCTTGTCATCTGGCTAAGGACTTGATTATGATGTTCACACACTTAGTTAATATTTCTCTTACTCCAGGAGTGATCCCTTCACCACTGAATCGGGTTCTAGTTTCCTCGCTCCCATTGAGGAGCCATTTTTAACCGATTGCCGATGCATCTTGGATGGAAAAGATTTGGGGGAGAATTTTCACTACACAACTCCAGCAATTTGTAGAAAACAGTAATATTTTGGATTCACATCAATCTGCCTTTTGACCTAAGCACGATATAGATGATATCCTTGCCCTTGCTGCTGAGAGTCAAATGTCTTATA
Source organism: Ambystoma mexicanum (assembly GCF_040938575.1). Lineage (NCBI taxonomy): Eukaryota > Metazoa > Chordata > Amphibia > Caudata > Ambystomatidae > Ambystoma > Ambystoma mexicanum. The sequence continues at coordinate 651,105,697 of NC_090925.1, forward strand.
AGCAATGTTTGATACTGTGGGCCATGCATTCTTACTGACACGTGTCAAAGCCCTTACTGGGATGAATGACCAGACAGTAGCCTGGTTTGAGACCTTTGTAACTGATCAGTCTTAAATGGTACATATTGGCCCATTTACATTGGAACCCATCAGACTAGGCTGCAGAGTCCCTCAGGGTTTGCCTATATCGTCATTGCCTTTGAATATCTACCTTCAAACATTATTGAATATCTTTTTCTGTTTCCAGTTAAAGTACCATTCCTTAACGGGTGACACTCAAATTCTTGCCAACGTCTCTGGGCCACTTGAAACATCCACTCCTTCATTGGAGGGATTGGTATGGTCTGCAAATGGATGTTAAGTAAAGGCCTACTCCTTAGCACCATTCTGCCAGAACCTTGACCCCCAACAGATGCCAACTCCTCCATGCCTATTTGCTCTTCCCACCACATTTGTGACCAAAGCAAGAAACCTGGGGATTACCTGGGAATCCAATCTTTCATGCCAGATTAATGAAGTTACCAGAGCTGCTTTCTTTCGCCTTTGGCTACTTAGGCAGATTCTACAATTCATCCCTAAGAAAGTGTATGCCTCAATGGTTGGCATGATTATAAATTCCTACCCGGATTATGGCAACACCTTATATGCTGAAATGGTTCCTAAGACGATGCAGAAATTAAACAAGGGGCAAAATGCTGCAGTGCATCTAATTCTTCACCTTCCCAAATTCTCTTCCATTTCTTCCTATCGTCGAAAATCCATTGGATGGTTCCATTGGTACTGGCAACTGCTACCAGCAACAGGCCCTCATTACAGGCACTGCCCTCACAGCCAATTTATTCTGGCACATTACTATCAGTGGGTGGATTTGGTCTGAATCTCTGAGAAAGGGAGATGAGGCATTCAGGCACCCACTCCTTGCATTGCCTTATACCAATAAACTAGGAGGAGCTGGCCTGCAAGATATTTGTGGTTAACATAGAAAAGCATGTGCAGCGGTACCATCTATCCATTCCCTAGATGCTGTGCACAGAGGAAGAAATGAATCAGTCTGGGGGCATTTGGCATCACACAGGGAGTGCTCCCCACATGTGGGAAGAGCAGCGGTCTGTGGGAGAGCTTGTGAATATTAGTGGGTGGCAGCATTCTCTGGGAGAGTGTGTGAAGTGTAAGCAAATGGTTGTGCTCTGTGGAAGAGCCTGCAAATTTTAAGGAAGTATGTGCCCTGTGAGAGAGCATACAAACCTTTAGGCCTTACTGAGCCCCATGAGAGAGTCTGGAACCTTTTCTGTCTTGGAGTGCCTGAGATATTTGAGGAGTAACTGTGCCTTGTGCGCAAACCCAAGAACCGTTGACATATGGTGGTTATGATTGTGACAAAGAATAGTAGAATTCAAAATCAAAAATGGCATATCATTTTAAGTCAGCAAATGGTCAGGGCATCTCAGTCCCTGCTACGGCTATTTGTTTCCCAACCACACATTCAAGCTCTACTTTTTGTGTTTGACATGTAGCGGGTAACAAATCATTATCATCATATGACCTGGTGGGTAGACAATAGGTAGATGCAAATAGTCTTTGACAATAGACTGAATGTTCATTTTTATGAGTGTCAACTCTTTAACATGTGGAGCTGCATGGCTTCTCCAGTAGTTAGACACAATTGGCCTGATCACACAAAACATTCTCTCAGACTGCACTCTTGTGAGGGGCGGTGTGCAGGAGCTTAGACATTCAACAACAGCTTGCACATTTGCTGCTGGTCCAACGGACTGCTTGTTGCACAACTACTACACGTGTTCAATGAATAGAGCAACACTTTGTTTAGAAAAAAAAACAGTCAAAGCTCAATGCTTTCTAAAATGCAGTTGATCATTTTGCTTTGTAAAAGGACTAAGGGAATGTGGATCATAATTCCAACTTACATACATATATAACATTTCACAATTCACATCGCATAATTACAATTCTCTGAGAAAACCAATCTCACACTTTAATTTGGGTTGATGGCAAACAGATATGGTGTAATCAATGGTTTGTAAGCCAAGGAACCCATCATCTTTCCCATAACAAAGCCCTTCTAATTAACCTGGCCTACCTTCCAGTACGGTACCTTTTTAGACCTTTGGTCACCTGACCATAGTGGGTTAAAGAACACCTTTGACTAGGCCTTACTGAGTCACAAGTCCATCCTCGATGTTCATTGATGTGCCTCTGGTGGAACATGACCTCACAGGCGGCTGGGATCCCCCTCAGATAAGTGTTTCTGGTCTCACCTCATCAGCCGTTAGAGACATGGGTCCTCCACCGGGGTGTTGCTTTCTGCTTTCTAACAATTATCAATTTTTCAATCCAGATCCGATTGGTCAGTCCCGCAGGGCTGAGGCCTGGGGCCTTGCTGCAGTAATCTGGGAGCAGACAGTCTTTAGCACTCAGTCTCTACATATGTGTCATTTAAATTGCAGCAAAACACACGTTTTGGCTTTGACCAATAAGGAAGAAGCAATATCTCATTCTGTTTGATGATGCAACCCCATTAATTATTTGAATCAGTAAATCTTAGGTTATTTTGCTGATAGTTCCAATCACATGAAGTTGCCCAATATTAGTGTCTGTATTGGTCACTTGTTGCAACCTGATAGTCAGTCTTTAACATAACAATGGTTCTTAATGGGGCGAGCCTGAGGAAGTTAGGGAGCCTCACTGCTTCCACAACTGTCCAAAATAATGGGACACTACAAAGGCATATCTTCAATTGGAATTTATGTTCAAAGTGTGATGATTTGCCAGTTGTGCATGCTGTTGTGAGTGTCACAAGCAATTCCAAATGGGATGAAGTAGCCTGTGGTAACTTCCCACTTTCCACGCACTGAGTAGCCCATCACCAATTGACCATTTGTATCCAAATGAGACGACCCATCCACAAAGTAGATTTAGTCTGCATTGGTATCCTGCTGGATTTACCAGCGGGATACCACCAAACTCCTAATGACACCCAATGTCCTCACGTTGTTGCACTGTTATGGATGCTGCAGATACCAAGTGCAAGCAAGGTGTCATGTCAACTGCTACTGGATCCTGTTCTTTACTGTACTATACAATAGGCCTTTGATGAACTCCATCTTTATTTGTTGGTACAGCAAGAAAAAACCAGTTCCTCTCATGACAATACAAATTAACCTCTTATAATCAGATAAACCTGGAGCAGGAGCTTCAATCTATTTTCAAGAAAGCCTCATCAGCTTCTGGTGACCATTACAAAGACTCTGTCATGTTCATTCTCCTATATGATTGTAAAGGCTTTACCAGTTCTGCATAACCCAGAATCCATTATGGCGGAGAGTGGGGATCTCTTTCGTACAAATGGGGTAGGTCCTCCATCCCAGGACGAGTTCTGCTTTATTACAATTGTCCATTGTTTACTCTAGTTTATACTGGCCAGTTCGGCAGGGCTCAGGCCTGCAGCCTTCCACTAGTAACCCCAGAGGGGATGGTGTCTGTAGTCCTTATCGCTGCACATGCGTCGCTTGATATGTAGCAAAAAAATATTTTTAGGTTTTGCCAACAGGGAGGAGGGTCGGCTAATATAATTCCACTAGAAAAAAGAAGCTGAGGTTATGAGTGGACATGATGCCAAAGGGACAGGACAATTCGATGGCACATTTCATATGGGATGAACCCCAATTCTGCCGGCCACTGAAGCCCTCCCTCATCATGTCTCCATATGTTTTGTTTGTTTGTTTATGTATTTATTGTTTTATGTATGTATTTAGTTATATATTTATTAAAACAAAACATTCTGACACAATTGAAAATGAAATAGCTATATCACGTTTTTTTCATTTTTACCTAAAAGGAGTAATAAAATAGATTTGCAGTGCCAAGGCTGTTGGAATATGCTCAATTTGTTTGAGGAAGCCTTCCTGTTTTAGACCTGGCACAAATGTTCGGTGGTTTACCGATCGGTACCTTAGATAAAAGAAAAGAGAAGATGAAAAATCGTTTTGCTAAGACCTTGAAAAAACATGTAGCATCATCCTCAGGCACCCATACTGCTTGTGTTGTTCTTAATGGTAATGCTTTTAGTCCACCATGTTCTATCTATAGAGTCTATTAGCCAGGTGAAATTCCTTTTAATCTTACCATGTAAATTTAGCATGTAATGCTCTCCATTAGAAATATTGCCATTCCGACGTCCTTTCTCCAGTGTATGAGTCTAAAATCGGCAAGAGTTTTATCGTGAATTTTTACATTGTTTACATTCAGGCAGGAAGCCAGAATCGAATTGTAGCAACCAATACCGTTAGGCTCATTGCAAATGTACACAAACAATTACAGTTTTAAACCCGTGCTTGACGGTTAGTCTACATTTAAAAAAGTGTCCTTAATAAATGCTTGATTTAGCTCGAAATGTATGAGGGCGGATGCAGTTAATCTCAGAATTCTCTAAAGAAAATAATTTTCTATAGAGTGTAGGCAATTGGCATTCTCCATTCCCCACAGTTCACCCCCGCATTGAGCCATGAAACACGATTCAGTACTGCATATTTGCATAATAACTTCAAGGTGTTGAAACACCAAAGGATTAGCAAAATTAATTATTACCTTATCGCAGAGGCATTTTTACAGCTCATTTATTAATATGGGCTATGCCCTCTTCCATTTTCTTAAAGTTCATTTCAAATTATACACATTGTTTAACTCTTTCAAGAACGGCTCTATCAGGCTGGGAAGTGGATATGATGTTGCACTTTCCACACACTAACATGATCTTACTTTAAGCTATATCGCCAGGATTTTCCAAGTAATCCATTCAACTGGTGTATTTGTCAATGAGTAGTTGAAAAGCCAAGGTGCGCTCATCAACAAGTCACTGTCATCAGCATAGCTTATCCTTGGCCTCAAGACCATGGACCACATCTCTCCAGCCCTAAAATCTCTACACTGGCTCCCAGTGGCTGCAAGGATCAAATGCAAGACCCTCTGCATCATCCGCAAGGTCTTTCTGGGGCCTGGATTCATGCTATCTCCAGCTTTCCCTCCCTAAATACTCCCCTGCTCGAGCCCTATGCTCCTCTAATTCCAACTCTCTGTCAAATGTTTCTCTAAGCAGAGAGTGGGGGGCATATCTCTCTAAGCGGCTGGTGCCTCCCTTTGGAACAGTCTTCCTGGCCTTCTCAGACTTGAGCCAGACCTCCTTAAGTTCTGCAAACTGCTAAAAACTCTGCTCTTTTCTACCTTTTTCCCTTCCTTGCTAATTACCCCATTGCCGCTGTGACAGGTTCCCTGATCCTCCTGACACTCACAGGCTCTCAGGCACTTCCTCCCCATCATTACCAGCACCCCCAACCCCACTGCATTGCCCTGCGAGCCACTGCCTGTGGCTCCACATACCACCCTTGAGAGCTGCTTGTACTTGCACTTAGCCTGAGGTTGTCCTCCTGACTCCCCTTAGCACTTAGATCTTGGGCCCTCCTCCTGCACTCCTCCACTCCTCTGCTCCGCCTTTCCAGCCCCCTCCCCTGCACTTCTCATCAATTGACTTGCAGGGCTGAATGCCACAGGCCTAGTAGGACCATGACTGTATACATATTATTGTTGCTTTTGTTCTCTTGCCACTGCTATTATCTCCCTTGCTCCCTTCCCATTTAGCCGTGTGGTGTTTTGTAACACTATCCTGCTGTGTAAAGCACCTTACAAATTGTCAATAAAATAAAAAATAAATAGGTCAGCACAGGAATTGGCCACTTCACAAGTAAATGGAATGACTAAAGAGGAGACATGCACAAATGCACCACTGACTGACTGGAATGTGATTCAGTAGTGATAAAAACAGTAAGGTACAACAGTCCAAAACAAATGAATGCCCATTCAAGGTTCTATAATAATATATAAGCACTTTATTTGTCTTTATGTATAGCGTGCAGTTTGCACGCTATACATAAAGTTTGAGATCTGTTGCAGCAGATTGACACACAGCTGATGAATGGGGAGCATTGTTGTATTATCTATTACCCATTGCAAAATGGCTGACATGTTTGTTGTATCTTGGAATCTTTTTTTATTTTCCTTTACCCTGTGTGCATATGTAAATGACATTCACGTGTGGGGTGATATTGTGAATAAGCTACAGGATCGTACTGCCAGACTCTCTGGCGAATTAATTTGAAATTGCTAAGAATGTTTATGCTTAACAGAATAAAGACTTGATATTTTAATTTCGGGACTCTGGAGGAGAGTGATTGAACTAAAGTTCCCGGGAGTTTAATTCAAAGCCCAGTGTGATCACATTGGAAAAACAAGATACAAACACGTTGCAGTGTTGCAACGCAGAGCTGGCACCTGTGGAATATTTTTGAAAAGTGCCGTTTTTGACACCTAACAGACTACGGTCCCGCTGCAGCTCAGGTTGTAAGAAAGACTATGGCCACTACATAAGACAATGAGAGAGTGGGTGAGAAAAGCCACTGGCGACATGGACCCTAATGTAGGAGGACGTTTGGGAAAACATCACAAGGGTGAGTACTACTATCACTTTCTATGTTGCATGTGCGGCTGCCGAAATCTCTGAGTTGACGGAGGAACTTACGATCAATCTCCACATTAGCCATATGATATTTCCCATATGAACACCACCCGGAAACTATTCATTAAATATACTGATATATATATCTGGGCCAATCACTCACTTAAGCCAGAATCTAGATACATATTTGATCATCACTCTGAGCTCCCAGGCCAGTAAAGAGGCAGCCAGAAAAGAACAGGCCAACATGCTTTTTAAGTAGACACTAAGGACTGGCAAAAATAAAAATGGCACTACAGTAGTAAAAGCAATGGAGAACAGTGAAATGCCACTACTCAAGAAAAATAAATACTTCAGAATCTACATTGATGTAAGGAGAATCCCACAAGGTATCAGAATCTTAACAGCTCCATCAATTGAAGAGCAGAATCCTCAAATGCTGCGTAGGTAGGGAGATGCAACAAATAGTTGCTCTAACACTTTCCTTAAATTGCTAATAAAATATGCTGGTGGAGACACAATTTTGAAAAAAATGGTTGAAATAGAAGAAAATAATAAAAAGCAGCATGAAAGTGAAGAGAGAAAGAAAATAAAAACTGACATGGATATAAGCCTAAAAACCTATGAGGAAGAAATCAAATCAAGAAAATAACATAAATTCGTAAGAGACAAAGAAGATTACGAAGACAAGCGGATATACACATTTTCTCGTTGATTTGATCATCTAAGACAATACACAAAAACAGCGTTGATTATACCTGTAGGAAGCAACAAGAGCACTTTGAGTGAGATCCCATCAACCTCAGAATCGGATGTCACTGGCAGTGAAAGCAAAGGACCATCCGTATGCTTTCATTCTTTAGAGGAGATGTAACTGCTCTGCCAGCAAGGAACAGACAAGAGGAGGAAAATACAAAAGAGGGAGAGGGGAAGAAGAAAATGAGGATGGGGCAGAGGGGCAGGGAATCCAACCAACAATCCCCCAGGTAGGGCCTTGTGCTCTGGGAAATAGATGGTAAAACCATGGAAGAGACAATCAAAATGAAGGTCATCAATTTATCAGACCACATTCTCACTGATGAAAAGAACAGATTACTAGATCTGGGATTGAATTTCTGCCCCACAGCCCATTATGACTATGTAAAAACATGCATATACTTTGACCGTTTTATGCGTAAGATACGTTTTAAAGAATTCTATGCTACTAGCACATATGTTAAATCCCCGACCCCTGCCCAGGCAGGTAGAACTGAGATTATTATTGGGTAACTAGTTGCTCTGTCTACTCTGGTACACCTAGAGAAAGAAAGGCCCTTCCCATATTTTATATAACGTAATATATTTAATCAATAATAAAGATAATCCGTCCCAAGTGGCATTGTCATCGTCCTTCCTCATCGCGAACAGTACAATTGGCGACGAGGATTGCTTACGAGGCGCTGTGAGGCCGCTCTGCTCGCGCCCGAGCGTTGCAGCGGCCCCAGATTAAGAATACAGTTTACGGTAATGTACCTTTTTGTAGTGCCGGCTTCTACTCAATCGGAGCGCAGCAACTACTTTGATCGTCATCAGGCTCATAAACAGATGCACCGCTGAATTATATCAATATTTCACGCCGTTCCACTTCCTTAAACAAGATCGCGCATGCGTGTTTCATCGAAAGCACATAAATACTGGATCATCAGTGAGAAGGTCTTAAAGCTATACACATGCATCATTACTGATTCAAGAAGAGATCTGTATCACGGAGTGTTGGAAGCTCTTAAAGCCATATGCATACACTAATTTGGTTCTGGCAATAAGAAATTATGCAGCAAACATTCTAATTGAAATTCTCGAGCATTTATACGTATTCAACAACATCTTCCCACACAGAGATCTCTACTGAATACCGACTTAATAACTAGACCATGTACATTTCTATCCTTCTTCACACAATTATGTACTAACTGGCATGTTACAAGTGGAGTGGCGGCTACAGCGAGCATATAGACATTTCATATTACTGACACCTCATTTATGTTCACTTAGTCATACTGCTGACACCATAAGGAACTATGGCATTCAGCGGTGTTCCTCCTCCCATATTCTTCATGCCTGATGCGAGTGAGCCCACCATACCTTGGAAGAGGTGGATACGTGCTTTTGAACACTATGCAGGTGTGGTTTGTGGTCCCAATTGTAGTGCGGAAAAGAGGAAGTCACTGTTGTTGCACTGCTTGGGTCCAGCTGGCCTGGAAAAGTATGAATCATTACCTGAATTTCCTGCTGATGAAAATATGAACATCAATGAATATGAGCGTACAGTCAAAAAAATAGATAAGCACTATGAGAAGAAAATTAGCATCATTTTGGAGCGTTATAAGTTTGGCAAGAGGACACAAGAGGAGGGAGAAAGTGTCGAGAAATGTATCACTGCTTTGAGGAAACTTGCCAAGACATGTAACTTCAATGACCAACTGGAGGAAAGACTAAGAGACCAGTTTATGTTGGAGTGCAGGAGTGCAAAAGTAAGACAGAAACTTTGGTCAGAGAATGACCCCTCACTTGATGTTGTACTAAGACTAGCGAAAGAAGTGGAACACACGGAAGAGTGTGTTAAGAAATTAGAAAACAAGATGAAATCTATTCAAATAGAGACTAATAACATGAGAACTGATGAGAGATGTTGTGCAATAGTTCTGAAGACAATGAATCAATTTCCATGATTAACAATGCTACAGTCAGACAGAAAGTACCTAGTAGACAACATAAATCACCACAATATGACAAAGGAAAGTACAAAATAATCAAACAGGCAGTTTCAATAACTACACCAGGAGAGACAACTCCAATGAACAAATCACTTATTCAAAGAAAAGACGTCAAGGAAGATGTTACAGGTGTGATAGTATCAACCATTGGGCTGACAACCCTGAATGCCCAGCGATAAAAATCATATGCAGCAGATGTAAAGGGAATGGGCATTATTCCAAGTGCTGCAAATTCTGCAATACGTCCACTAATTGAATAGGTGGAAATTCAGACATTGATCACAGTGACAGAGAAGAAGGTGAAGAGTGCGTATTCGTTATTACTGATGATGATGATGATGAGAAAGTGCCCTAAAGCCACAGTTTAAGTTGATGGCATGGAAATGAACATGATGATTGATACTGGTGTGAAATATACATTGATACCGCAGCAACTATGGGGTAGAAAGAAACATAAGTACTTACACGAGACCGATATCTGACCCAGAGCCCATGGTGGTGTTAAAATCGAGACAATAGATTGGTTCTGGGGTAAGCTAATGTTCAAGGGTAGAAAAGCTAAAGGGAAAATCTACATCACCAATGTAGGCAAAACACCCCTTTTGATCTGGACTCACCAAAGCAAGCTACAAGTGAAAATAGACTCTATTGCAGAAGAATCTGTTTTTGCTATCGAGAATGATACTAGTCAGAATAAGCCTAATTGCAATGTAAGGAAGTGCAATGCCAATGATGCCATAGATGCAGTATTCCATGATGGTGTTGGATGTCTGCGTTGTTACTTACATGAAATACGGTTAAAACCTGATCATACTCCAGTGGCCCAGAAATTAAGAAGTGTACCGTTATCAATGTAACACGAGGTCAGAAAATAAATCAAGATGATGCAGAGTCAAGGAATCATTGAAAGCATAGATGCCAGCGAATGGGTCTCGCCCTTAGTAGTTCTCAGGAAGAAGTTGGGCAAACTTCGAATTTGCATGGATATGAGAGAGTTGAACAAATGTGTTATTCCCGACAGACATCCTCAACATACAAGAGTTGATTTCTACAATTGGGCCGTCAAGTTTTTTTTCCACTCTGGTTGTGACATTGGCCTATCATCAAGTCAAATTACACAGACACTCCAGGCATCTTACGGCCTTTATCACTCCTGATGGGTTATATCAATTTAAGAGGATGCCATTTGGACTGGTGTCTGCGGCATCAGTTTTTCAAAAAATAATGCACAATCTCTTCGAGAGAGTACCCGGAGTAATATGTTTTCAGGATGACATCTTCATATATGCAGAGAGTCAAAAGATCCACGATGAAAGATTAAAGTTTGTATGTAAGAAATTACATGAAGTTGGTATGACGCTGAGCAAGGACTAATGTAAAATCAATTGTTCAGAAATTGAATATTTGGGACACAAAATTTCTGCTGAGGGTATCTCGCCAAAGGCACAATTAGTAAATGCTATAAAAAGGATGCCCAGACCATCCAATAAGGAAGAAATACGTACATTCATCGGTATGGCAGAATACTATGCTAAGTTTGTCCGTGATTTCACTGTACACACGGTTCCATTACGTGAAGAGCTCAATAAAAGAAAATTTGAATGGAATGATGAATGTGAGAAATAGTTTGAATTTATTAAGGCTGCAATAGACAAAGCCCCTGCTTTAAAAAATGTCAATAGCAATAGTAAAACCATCATTTCTACTGATGCCAACAATATTGGTCTGGGAGCTGTCATTACACAAGAACATAAAGGTCGAGAAGTAGTAATTGCATTTGCATCAAGACTGCTCAAAGGGGCGGAGAAATCAAATGCTGCTATTGAAAAAGAGGACTTGGCGATAAAATTGGCGGCAGAAAAATTTAGGAGCTTCATTCCGCACGGACCACAAGCCCCTAGTTCATGTAATTATGTGCAAGGGGTTGGACAAGGTCTCCAATCGTATCAGGAGATGGGTCATGCTCCTTCAAGAATATAATTGCACTGTGCGGTATGTACCTGGTGTTAAAAATATCACTGGTGACTGTTTGTCTCGACTTACTGATATATCTGAAGTAGCAGATGAAGATGACGGGATGTAAAATGTTTTGAACATAGAGGCAGCATCCATATCAAAGTTGGATTGGGGTGAAGCTGAAAAGGATGATAAAGTACTTGGATATCTCAAGGAACTTATCAGCAGTCGGGGTCCATGTAGCAAAGCAGTTTTCGAAAATAAAGGACCTAATGGATTACTGGTTTGTTGCCGATGAACTACATATACACAATAATATTGTCATGAGAGGAGACAAGATCATTCCACCTTCAAGTCTACGTCAAAGAGTAATTGAACTCGGCTATGAGGGCCACCAGGGTATTTTGAAAACTAAACAAAGGATAAGAAGCGATTTTTGGTGGCCCAGATGTGACTTGCAAATAGAGTGTTACATCAGGGATTGTATCCTTTGCAATAATGGTGAACAGTCTTGTGTGGGTGTGAAACAACCTATGGTGATGACGGAAATTCCGAGCAAGGCATGGAAATATCTTAGCATGGATGTGTTAGGCCCTGTGTGTAGTGATGGTGTGCAAAAGTTTTGCCTGGTAGTAATTGATCTTCTCACTAGATGCGTTAAAGTGTTCATTGCACCTAATATCACAGGGAAAATTGTATTTGACTTTCTCTCAGATATTTGTGAGAGAGGTTATTCAGGGAGTGTCATGACAGACAATGGAACTCAATTCAGATCGAAAGAGATGGCAGAGTTTTGCAGTAAGTACTCTATTACACACAGAAGGAGTTTAATTTATCCTCCACAGACCAATGGAATAGTAGAACGTTTTAACAAAGTGTTGAAGCAGACTATTAGATTGGCGTGGTCTAATGGAATGAATTGGGAAAGAGCTGTTAGGGAGAGAGTTGTGGCGCATCGGTTTACACCACATTCCACCACTGGTCTTTCTCCTTCTGAGTTGAGCAGAGGGAGGAAGGCCAACACCAAATTAGCCCCTTTATGGTTAGGTAACAAAGATAATGTTGTGACAAAGGATTTTGGTATTGTATGTGATAAGATCAGAAATATCCAGTTGAAGAACAAAGCTGCTTATGATAAGAAAAGACCCATGAGCAAATTTGACAAATATACAGTAGTGGGGAAAATGGTTAGAGTAAGTCTTCCCCCTGCACTCAGGGAAAGCTCGTGTAAATGGTCAAGACCTATCAAGGTGGTGGAAGCTTTCAAACACGCTGTTAGAATGAAAGATGGTAGAATATGGAATGTGGAGAGAGTTTGGGTATGTGGTGACAGTAAAAGTTCACATGTCAGTAGAGGTGAGTATGCTGCTAGATGTCTGAATGAGACCAGTGAGAGAGAAGTGTATCAAGAGAAGACTTCGGGGGGAAATAATGTAAAAAAAGATGTTTCCAACAGATCTGAAGTAATTTTCTTGCCAACTTCTGTCAAGGACACTGCTTGCAAGTCCAAGTGGGGGAAGAACATATCGAAGTCCAAGACATATGGAGAACTTTATTTGAACTGTCATCAATTTTCAACAGTCATTAGTTAATCTGTATATATTTTATATTTTATTTTGTGTGTTACATTATAAAGGAAGGGAGATGTGTAGCATCTGTATTCATATCTAGGGGCAGCTGTCATCTGTGCCATCTACATTCCGTGCCCCGCAGCGTTTCATGGATTGCTATTACATCATGGAATCGGAACGCTGTTTGAAAGGACAACAGCGGTGAGCCATGGCGGCTCGATGGACATGGTCTCCCTCCTTCCCATATTTTATATAACGTAATATATTTAATCAATAATAAAGATAATCCATCCCAAGTGCCATTCTCATCGTCCTTCCTCATCGCGAACAGTACAATTGGCGACGAGAATTGCTTACGAGGCGCTGTGAGGCCGCTGCGCTCGCGCCCGAGTAAATGTATTATTCCTGACAGACATCCTCTTCCTAACATGCAAGAGTTGATTTCTACAATTGGGCCGTCAAGTTTTTTTTCCACTCTGGTTTTGACATCGGCCTATCATCAAGTCAAATTACACAGACACTCCAGGCATCTCACGGCCTTTATCACTCCTGATGGGTTATATCAATTTAAGAGGATGTCATTTGGACTGGTGTCTGCGGCATCAGTTTTTCAAAAAATAATGCACAATCTCTTCGAGAGAGTACCAGGAGTAATATGTTTTCAGGATGACATCTTCATATATGCCGAGAGTCAAAAGATCCAATGTAAAAGATTGAAGTTTGTATGTAAGAAATTATATGAAGCTGGTATGACACTGAGCAAGGACAAATGTAAAATCAATTGTTCAGAAATTGAATATTTGGGACACAAAATTTCTGCTGAAGGTATCTCGCCGAAGGCACAATTAGTAAATGCTATAAAAAGGATACCCAGACCATCCAATAAGGAAGAAATACTTACATTCATCGGTATGCCAGAATACTATGCTAAGTTTGTCCGTGATTTCACTCTACACACGGTTCCATTACGTGAAGTGCTCAAGAAAAGAAACTTTGAATGGAATGATGAATGCGAGAAAGAGTTTTAATTTATTAAGGACGCAATAGACAAAGCACCTGCTTTAAAAAAATGTCAATAGCAATAGTAAAACCATCATTACTACTGATGCCAGCAATATTGGTCTGGGAGCTGTCATTACACAAGAACATAAAGGTCGAGAAGTAGTAATTGCATTTGCATCAAGACTGCTCAAAGGGGCTGAGAAATCGAATGCTGCTATTGAAAAAAAGGCATTGGCGATAAAATGGGCAGCAGAAAAATTTAGGAGCTTCAATTGGGGTAGTGAAGTGGAGTTCCGCACGGACAACAAGCTCCTAGTTCATGCAATTATGTCGAAGGGGTTGGACAAGGTCTCCTTTTGTATCGGGAGATGGGTCATGCTCCTTCAAGAATATAATTGCACTGTGCGGTATGTACCTGGTGTTAAAAATATCACTGCTGACTGTTTGTCTCGACTTACTGATATATCTGAAGTAGCAGATGAAGATGACGGGATGTAAAATGCTTTGAACATAGAGGCAGCATCCATATCAAAGTTGGATATGGGTGAAGCTGAAAAGGATGATAAAGTACTTGGATGTCTCAAGGAACTTATCAGCAGTCAGGGTCCATGTAGCAAAGCAGTAGCAAAGCAGTATTTGAAAAAAAGGACCTAATGGGCTACTGGTTTGTTGCCGATGAAATACATATACAAAATAATATTGTCCTGAGAGGAGACAAGATCATTTCACCTTCAAGTCTACGCCAAAGAGTAATTGAACTCGGCCATGAGGGCCACCAGGGTATTGTGAAATGATTTTTGGTGGCCCGGATGTGACTTGCAAATAGAGTGTTACATCAGGGATTGTATCCTTTGCAATAATGGTGAACATTTGTGATGTCATCTTTGATGTCCTGGGTGTTAGGCTTAGCAGTGCACGGTGGTGGAGCGAGTTATGGTTGCTTAGCTTATCATAACTGGCGAATTTCAAGGGTTTTTCGGTTTTACTTGGAACCATTACATCCCTTTAACAAAGTTTTTTCACTGAATTTGAAAGGTTTTTAGCAGCGCAACTTAACCATAACGTCCCTTTAACAAAGTTTTTTCACTGAATTTCATTGGTTTTTAGCAGCGCAACTTAACCATAACGTCCCTTTAACAACGTTTTTTCAATGAATTTCATAGGTTTTTAGCAGCGCAACTTAACCATAACGTCCATTTAACAAAGTTTTTTCACTGAATTACTTAGGTTTTTAGTAGTGCAACTTAACCATAATGTCCATTTAACAAAGTTTTTTCACTGAATTTCATAGGTTTTTAGTAGTGCAACTTAACAATAATGACTTTGACTTTATATACATGTCATATGGAACTGACTGAATCTCTTCTACTGTACTTGATGTCTGCGAACTCATTTAATGTTCGCGGACATGTTCGAAGAACAGTACCACTACCTAAAAACTCTGGGGGGGTATGTTTGATTGTTATATCATAACATAGGAACATTTAACAAATTCAAAAAGGAGCCCACAAACACATTATATGTACTAATACATAAGAAATGTAACCCATATATACAACACACTAACCATTCATTTACATGCACTATGCTCTAAAATGGAATACACCACAAGAAGATAAATTGGCTTCCAACATAATTACCTCACAAACACGACAGAACTGAGAACAAGAGCAGACCCACTGAGTACATAGGACATATCTTACCTGAAATAGTAAGTGTACTTAATTTTATTCATATATTTATAAACTTTCTGTATTAGATAAAAAATATTATCTTTTTTTTTTCTCACAGAAATGTCTAGTACTCTGGAATGGCTAGAGGAGCATTTCCCACATGAAGAAATGTCACAAGATGGTGAAACTAATGGTAAACACTATAATATAAACCATTTAATTATTATCATTTTGTATACATTTAACATATATATATATATTTTTGTACAGAGCATACCAAAATAGAAAATACTTCAGAAAAACATGTTATGGATTACACTTTTCACAGTATAGAAGAAAAAATGGATTTATTGTTGACTAATTTTAATAAATTGAAAACTTTTGTGGAAGATCATTTTAAACCAAAAACCTTGTACCATTGCCCCACATGTATTTGTCCCTCCTCACAATATCCCAGTCAATTATCCCTAAACCCTCTCCATAACCCAAAACATTTTGATGAGACTTCCATCCCTTCTTCACCTAATAACAATCATGTTGAAACCCCTAATTCTCCTGTTTTTGTTTCTGTTTCTGCCTCACCTTCTCTGTCATAAATTATTAATATATGTTAAATAAAGTTTAATTTTTATATTGTGTTGTAAATAGTTTTTTTGTTTTTTTAAACAATGTAGGTGTCCGTGGACAGTGCAGGTGTTCTGAAATGTTCATAAATAAATGAAAATGGAGGTGTCCTGAAGAACACTATACCTGTTCGTACTGTTCGCTAGCAAGTTCAAACTGTTCTAAGAACACAATTGGTGTCCTGAAATGTTCGTAAAAAAATAAAATTAAAGTGTCCTAAAGAACACTATATCTGTCCGTAGTGTTCGCTATCAAGTTTTAAGTGTTCTAAGAACACAATTGGTGTCCTGAAATGTTCGTACGTAAACGAAAATGGAGGTGTCCTGAAGAACACTATACCTGTTCGTAGTGTTCGCTAGCAAGTTCAAACTGTTCTAAGAACACACACAGTGTCCTGAATTGTTCGTAATTAAACGAAAATGGAGGTGTCTTAAAGAACACTATACCTGTCCGTACTGTTCGCTAGCAAGTTGAAACTGTTCTAAGAACACAATTGGTGTCCTGAAATGTTCGTACATAAACGAAATTGGACGTGTCCTGAAGAACACTATATCTGTCCTTACTGTTCGCCTGCAAGTTTAAACTGTTCTAAGAACACACGCAGTGTCCTGAAATGTTCGTTTCACGTGAGACGCATTTTTAATTACTTCAGGACCCGAACAGTTTCCGTAGAACATCAACGCGCATGCGCTAACTAATCTCTGTGCATTTGGTGTCCTGCGGACATGCGCTTCCTTCGCGGACTTGTTCGCGAACGGATCATATGACCGCGGCCACGCTGATCGCGTGTTCTGAATGCGGACACTGTTCGTGTCCCCGAACAATTTAAAAGTACATTTTCAATTAATCCATAATATTTTTCAATAAAATCTCACCATCGCCCAAGTCCCACATAGTAATCCTAAGTTTCTACATATCTTTTGAAACTTTTTGAACTTTTTTTTGTGTTCGATCTGTCCGCGGACAGCGCGCATGTCCGCGGACCGCGCACAAGCACCCCTATAAAAGACCACGCCCTAGAGCTTATTCTCATTGTGTTTCTGGCTATTCTTCAGAACACAGAGATTTTTGCTGCTACCTGCAGATTACACCATCATCGAGATGGCATCCATGGCTGAACTACTGCCACCTGGTGCTGCACCTGCTTATGTACCCCACCACCCCCTCCACCACCACCACCTCCCCAAGGGCCTGAAGAGGGGAACAGGAGTGAAGATGCAGAGGAGGAAGAAGAGGATGAGAATGAGGTAGAGGAAATCCCTACTATCCGCACTATGCGTGAGTCTTAGGTGTGGCGGTTATTTACCATTCATGGGAATGGTCCTAAGGCTTGTGCGAACCGTGTTACCTGCAATGAGTGCAAAATGATTCTCAGTCGCGGGAAGCACAGTAAGTACCGCTTTGGGACCACTATTATGAAGCGACACCTGAGGTCATTTCACTCTGGGGCTATTCGCAGGGTTGTACCTTGCAAAGAACGTAGCAGGTTGATTTCCTCTACTTCATCCTCTGTTTCTGATCCTTTCACCACAAGGACCACGTCTGTGGGAGAGCATCTTCCTCAAGCTGCCTCACAGGCCATACAGAATGCTGATGACCCTTACCTTTCGAGGGTCACAGTTGTATGTATGTACTGTGACACAGTACTCTGCAGGGGGGAGCGACTCCATAGTGCTTTTGAGACTATCATCTCAGAGCACGAGAAGATCTGCTCACTACCCAAATAAAACCCACTCTACATCTTCCTCTCTCAGCCTGCCCTTTCTTATCCCTGTGGTTGGTGTCCCCCCTTTACTTTCCTTTCCCCTCCTCTCCTATTGTGTCATGTATAAAAAACCCAAAAAATACAAAATATCAAAAATCAAAAAAAATAAGGCTCTTTTCAGAGCCGCCTTTCACAGTTAAAAAATAGAAGTGAAAATAAATGAAGAAGGGCCCTTTGTATTTTTTAGAAGTCCGCGGACAGTTCACGAACATTTAAAAAATTGGGTTGCTACCCAGTCACAAACATTGCAATTTTCTCTGGGAGGAAGTGGTGGCTCTGAAAAGAGCCTTTGAAAGTGTTTGTAAGTCAAAAATTATAAATGCTTACCACCTACTTCAAAATGGATGTTGTAATTACAAAAAAGGTCGCAATGCATTTTGTAAATTTCTCAGAAAAATCTGATTGCCACCATAAGTAAGATGGACTCCATCGCTGCGAAAAATGTTTGTACTACGAAACAGAATATTTTCATTGTGAAAAGAAGACATGCCAAAATCTTTTAGAAAGGCACAAACAGCTTTATTAACATTGCGCCTTGCTTTTTCCATTTGTGGACCAAATGAAGAAGAACGAAGCCACATTTGTCTCTGCGCAATCCGTGAAAATATCACTTGAGAATTAGGAAACATGTCCATAACCTTCCCAAGTCCTTCTTTCATAGCAAATTGCAAAACAATTCCAGTCACATGTCCTAAACTGTTCCCTCCACAATGAATTACAATTATGTCTGGATGTTGCTCTGTAACACAGAAAGGTAGCAAGTCCAACCACTTCATTCCACATACTCCATGCCAGTGTACTTCCACATGTGGGAATCCAAGATCTACAGCTACTCCACAGCTTTCTGCATGCACCTTCAACGAATATATCCATGAATCTCCCAAAATCCATACAATCTTTTTCCTAAAACACACAGACATAGCTATCTGTTGTTCTCTCAGCAAAAACAGTATATGAGAATCTCTCTTCTGGCACAACACACCCACTAAACTTTCCTGACCAATCCCTTTCAATACTCATTCTCATTTGCATGACTTCTGAACCCAAAAATCCCTGGATGTACCTCCCGATGTCCGCGAACTACCACCATGTCCGTGGACATATCGTAACATGAACAGCCCTTCTACCATTTCCACTTCACTCTCTCTGCCATTCCCTCATTGGATGTAGCTAAGAAGTCACATGACCATGCACCAATCACATTCAAGACCTCTACATCTAACTGCATCATCATAGATCAGCACTGCAAATGTACTGTGAATCTCTCTGAGTACAAGTGTCATATCATTGGCAAGCACCATCTACCAGAAATACTGTACAAGTCTCCAAGATTTCTACTTGCAGCTCAATGCATATCCATATGCATGAACACAAACTTCAGGTATGCATATTTTCTGTACAGTAGATGAACACATTTTCAACCAGACCTTTAGCTTGTGTAATCTGTAAAATGAATTTACTGTATTTTTTTCAATTTCCTAAAATCAACTATCACTTATAAACCTTTATACTATTTACTTTCTTTATACACACACACTCAAATCATGTTAAACTAACATTTTTTAAATGAAATATACAGACTACATATATTCAAACAAAATTGCATGCAAGCACAATCTATGTTTAAATCTTTAAAAAAAATACTCATACAATTTCATATTTTTTGTTTTTATTTATTTATTTATTTAATTACTTTAATGTATACATGACATTGAGGCGCTATTACCTAGAACAGCTTAGTTACAGAAATAATGATATTCAATGGTTTATTATAAATTTCACAAGACATAGTAAAGATATTTTTTTTGCTACAGTTAGTCATTCAATACAATTGGTTCATTAAGAACATATCATATGTACTGAACTGATGCAATGTATCTTATGTAAATAAATTAGTTTAATGGTTTTGACGAAGGCGCTGAGGATTTCAATTAAAAAAATCAATATCTAAATGAAAAACAGCGCTATATACAAACAAAATCACTAATTTGAATCTTTTACAATTGCAGTGAAGACCAGTCTCCTGAAAAGAAGCAGCCAAATTCGAACAACAAAGAAGAACTAAGAAGTTACCTGTTAATTTAAGAAAAAAAGTAAATAGAATATCACCTTAATATTTGTATTATTACGCAAACATACTGTAAAGTTAATACAAGCTATTTCTGTACCTAAAAATAGAGAATGTGTACCATTTTGTCCAAAAATCTCCATGTCTTAAACAGCGATTTACAGCCAGAATGGCCCACAAATTCCTATTTTTGGACACACAAATTACCCAACTGAACCGCTACAATTTTCATATTATAGAACAAACAACTGCTTTAATTGTATACATTAGATTTACTATTTGTACTTTTCCACACCACTAGCTTACTTTTTTTTTGTCATCTGAACCCCAGTTTAGTAACACATAAATTCAAGAATACCTATCCCTACTAGTTGTAGTTCCCAATGCACAATCACACACCATTACATACATCTTTATCATCTTACTCAAACACTCATGCACACAGCACACATACATTGCAGAAGACCCCAACCCATACCTTCTTTATTTTTTTCAACAGACCCTAAAGAATGAGTACCAAAAGTCAAGTCCATAGAAAGAATATGTAAAAAAAGTTGAAACAAAACAGCTAATACAGTCATTTAGTGAAACACAAGAAGTTTGAAGTACAAAAACTTTGCCTCCTCTATCAAAATGTAAAACAAACCAAAAAACAATTAACAGAAAATCAGCTATCACTACAGATAAAACTACTTCTTTAAATTTTAATATAGTGCAAAGTAAGCATACCAAGAAATGTATTTTAGCCAAAATGTACCGTCACAAAGTCCTTCAAAATCTTATAAAAACAGGAGAGGAATCAGGTTCAATGCTTAAAACCTATCATAGGAAATTAATCTTAGAAGCGTTGATGGACAGTGCAATTCTTCTCAAAAGAAAGTTATTTATTTTACTGTTAAACAAAATGAAACCACTAACAAAACTAATAACTAAATTACAAAAAAGACTTCTCAATAAGCAAAATGTCAACAGAAAGAACTTCTTAAGTATCTGCAGAGGTGAATGGAATCACATTACGAGCACAAAACCATATTTTAATGAAGAAGCATACAAACAAAAGCAAACAAATACAATTGCCATACTTAGCAGTGGTCGAGGTTATGAAAAAGTGAATAATACCATAATGGAACAAGAAGTACTCCTTACAAAAATGTGCCCTGAAAACTTAGAATTACCCCTCCATTCAACTGAATCAGAACGTCTAGTGTACAAATGGCCATGCACGTCAATGTGTAACATTCCCAAACAATGTTTCAAATCTTTACGCCAATTCCTCAATAAATATGTAAAAAGCAAAGACAAAATCAAAATTAAATTACTGCAAAATATGGATACCTGTCCAGTGCGCAAGTACACAGGACTACAAGGGCATATATTGGCCTGCATTACAAGACCTACTTGTAAAACCACTTTCCATGATATCAAAAGGATATCAACACATCATTCAACTGTAAGAAATCTAGTCTATAAACTGTACTATGCTAAAAGTCCTGCTTTAGCACTAGCACATTTAAATAACATCCTTCTACATGGTACAGCAAAAGACCTATTTGAAGAAATTGACTATATCCAGAAGAAATATTTTGGAAGTGAAAGCCATTTACAGAATGAAATAGCGTTAAACCAATTAAGCAACAATTCTACACATGGCAACCTTTTGCTACACACATACAAAAAAGAAATACTAAAATGTAAAAGTACATCAGCTGAAGTACCAAACCATGTATGTGTATGTTGCCGTAGAACTTTTTTTATAAAAGTAACACAAAAACTGTAGACCTATCATACAAAATAGAAGACAATGAAGATTCTAAATGGTTTGAATTAGCTCTCTACCTTGTAGCAGAAAACAAATATGAAATAACTGACCCCTTAATACTTTGCAGTTACTGCACTACAAAACTTGACAACAACCAAACTCCTTCACATGCTATCACAAATAATTTGGAATTATACCCAGTACCAAAACCCCTACAACAACTTAATTTATATGCGAGCATCATAATTCAAACAGTACACCCATTTCAAGCAATAATACGCCTTCAACCGAACAACAGCAAAATTACCTCCCTCTGAATTGGTAAAAGGCATTCGTGGAAAAGTAGTTTATTTAGCATTAGATCTAAAAGAAAATGTGCATACTCTAGGAGTGCAACGTCCAATGCAGCAATCTTTAATTATCTTAGTAAATGGAGTACCTACAAAAAACAAAAAAATATGGCAACACCTGGTAGATTT
Source organism: Ambystoma mexicanum (assembly GCF_040938575.1). Lineage (NCBI taxonomy): Eukaryota > Metazoa > Chordata > Amphibia > Caudata > Ambystomatidae > Ambystoma > Ambystoma mexicanum. Next base: position 651,127,873 of record NC_090925.1, read on the forward strand.
ACATAAAGTTAGACAAGCCTTCCAATATCTTAAAGAGAATAATGAATATTACAAAGAAATTAATATTGAAGAAAACTTGAACGATACAACTGAAATAATTCAAGAAACACAAGAAGCTGGTCAATTTGAGCTACTAGATCCTGCTACAATATCACTTTAGACCATTATACAATTCATCCTTTGCACTCTAATGACACCATAGAAGATGTACTGGAAATGTACCAAATGCATCAAGTAAAAGGATCGCCAATCAGCATATGGGAAAAAGTATAGAAGCACGTGCTTTTCCTCTACTCTTTCCTACTGCCAAATGAGGAAGGTATGATGATAGATCTATTCAAATATCAGCTTCAGAATACCGCTCATTACGGATGTATTCTGAAGATCCCAGATTTAGACAAAATGTGAAAAACATATTCCACCTACTCTTTGAAAGTGAACTAGCAACTTTATGTTACGGAGTTGCACACATATTAAAATCTGGATCACACTATCAAAATATGACAGCTACACAATTATTAGAAAAAGTGCAACAAAAGGATGAGGTTTTACAATCAAATGTTACAAATCTATTAGCAAATATGCGTGGTACTAAAGAGTACTGGTTTCAACGTCATGGAGATGTACGTTGTATGATCAGAAACCTTGGCCCACCCACTTGGTTTGTTACATTAAATTGTGCAGAATATGCATGGGAAGATTTACATGATTTCCTACGCATATCAAATAAAAACAAAACAAACATAGATATACTAACACCTGGAGAACTTTGTTCTTTGGATCCTATTAATGTTTCAAGATATTTTCACCATCGCTTCATTGCTATGCCACATTTTATTTGTAATAAAACTGTTCCTCCCCTTGGAGAAGTGCAACACTTCTTTTGGACAAAAGAATACCAAGCCAGAGGAGCACCACATATCCACATGCTTTTATGGATTAAAGATGTTCCTAAATTTGGTCAAGACAGTGATGCCACTGTTTTACAGTTTATTGAAAAATATGTCACTTGTGAAATTCCATCAGAAGCCACAAATAGTGATCTTCATGCACAAATTGTACAATTTCAAAGACACAAATGTGGAACATATTGTCGTCGCAAATACAAAAACAAAGGGAAATACTACACCAAATGCCGATTTGGTTTCCCTAGACCAGTTACAAATACAGGTCAAGTGAACACCTCATGTCTTCAGTTAGACATAGTGTTAAAGGTAAGTCACATAAAAATTCATATTACATAAAAAGAAAAGAAGAAGAAAAATATATCAATGATTATAATGCAATCATTGCCCACATATGGAATGCAAACATAGATGTGCAGTACATTGCAGACAATTCTACTGCAGTTGCACGATATGTCACAGCATACTTAACTAAAGCAGAAAAGACAGAGCTCCAAGACCTCTGGACTGAACTGTCATCAGATAAAACAGTGTCTCAGAAATTATACAGCTTGGGCATAAAAATGCTCACCCATAGAGAATGTGGATCATATGAAGCAGCTGATCGTTTAACTGGTACTGCATTGTATGGCAAATCTGAAAATATAGTATGGCTAAGTTCCAGCTAAATCTAGAAAAAGAGTTCTAAAATCATATGAAGATATAGAAACAATAGCCAAACGTGATCCCAACAGCCAAGACATTTTAAAAAACAATGTATTGGACACATACTACCCAAACAGAAATAATACTTTGGAAAACATGTGTCTATACCACATAGCCCAAAACTACACATACAAAAATAATATGAAACCTGATGAAAAAAAAGGTAAATATAGAGTGGCAAACTGTGAAGGCAGCTTAGTTAAACTCACTAAACCAAATTTAATTAATCATATCAAATTGTCATTTAAGACTCCTCAACATAAAGAAGTATATTACATGTCCCTGCTACAACTCTTCAAACCATGGAGAAAAGAAGAACAAATACTAGATAACTTTGACTCTTATGAGGATGCTTTCAAAGCAAATGAAAGCACTATAAATGATGTAAACTTTACACAGTACAAAACAATGTTGCACAATGAACAGCAACACGAAGAAGAACTCCAAGCCCAACTAGATAAGGACACTCCTGACAGTAGTCAACCTTCTGTAACAGGAAGCCAAGAACCACTGGGAGAACCACTAATAATAAATGAGGCAGAATTAGCTATGATAGAAGTAGAAAACACCATGTGACAGTATGAAGATAAAGAAGACTTAACTATACTACAATCAAAACTAAACAATGAGCAACGTAGCATTTTTCAAGAAGTAACAAAACAAATTGCACATGGTGTAAAACATGAAAATAAAGAATGTTCCTGCCATGATTATAAACCTATACTACTCTACGTCAGTGGTGAAGCTGGTTCTGGCAAAACATTCCTAATCAAAATCATTAGTAAGTTCCTTCAACAATTGGCAAACAGCAAACTGTCAGCTGTTGTCACTGCCCCCACAGGTTTAGCTGCCCACAACAAAGGTGGTGTTACATTACACCGATTACTACTATTACCAGTAGAACACCAGAACAAATTAGACTATTACAAACTTTCTGCAGAAGCTGCAATGGAACTACGCAGAGTACTGAAACAAATGAAAATGCTACTAATACATGAAGTGAGCATGGTCTCCAACCTGATTTTAGTTTTGATTCACCTCAGATTACAAGAAGTACTCAAAACAGACTATGAAGAGCTCTTTGCAGGAAAACACATTATTGTTTTTGGAGATCTGCTTCAATTAACACCAGTAAAAGGTGAGCCTATTTTTAAAACATTAGGACACAAACTCTGCCATAAAACTGTTGGCAGCATTGGAAATGTCAACCTTTGGCAACATTTCCAATACAGAGAATTAACAGAAAACAAGCAGCAATCTGCAGATCTCACTTATGCCAACATTTTAAAAAGTATCAGAGTTGGTATACTTTCTAAAGAAGCAGAAGCAATATTGAAAACTCAGCACATTAATGCACTTTATGGCGATAATGCATGTGCTCCAGATGTTATGGAACAATTAGCCCACAAAAATGTCAATTGTATGGCCTTAATGCCAACTCTTCCAAGCTGTTTCAAATTCAATGAAATCATGCTAAGTAAAGAAATGCAACCAATCATGGAAATTAGCGCCACAGACAAACTAGATGTACATGGTATGACACTACCCATGTGTGACCAATCCACAATGAGACTAAATAGTTTAGAAAAATAAATCTCAAACACAGCAGGCTTAGAAAAGATATTAAAATTATCCTTAAATTGCAGAGTAATGCTTAAACATAACCTTGACGTGGACCAAGAACTAGTTAATGGAGCACTGGGTACAGTTGTTGGCTTTCAAACATACCTACGCAACAACAAAATTCAGTTTGTCAATATACTCTTTGACAAACTTTCAGAAGTAAAAAGGATAGGACGCGCAACAGCTAGATTCCTTCTCTTCAAAGATATGTATGTACGCAGAGAACAATTTTCTCTAACTCTTGCATACGCAGTCACAATTCATAAATCACAAGGTCTTACCCTAGACAAAGCAATGATAGATATTGGTAACACAGTCTTTAAAGAAGGCATGAGCTACGTAGCACTATCACGCTTACATACACTTGACGGTCTATTTCTAATCAACTTTGATGCAAGTAAAATAAACGCTGATATTCCTTGCATTTTAGAATACAATAGACTTTGCTCACTATACACCCCCCACCTAAACACATATTGTGTTCCACAAAAAGTAAAACGTTATAAAAGAACAATAAATCAAACAGAAATGCAACAGGATGTCACTGCAAATCCTCCAAAGAGAGTAAAAGAAACTAATACTTCTTCAAGTACCACAAGCAAAAAAGAATAAATTAGGGAAAGTAAACCAGGTACTTCTTTGAAGAAGGAAGACAAACTCCAAAAAAAGCAGTTAGATACAGAACTACCTGGACCATTTAAATTCTCAAATATAGTTGGTGTAAGTTGCTACGCAAATGTAGCAATGAATATTCTATTTCAATTACCACCAATTGTTGACAACATTTACTTACACAGTGCAGACCCATTGTGTTTGCAAATGTTAGTACTTCACAGAAATGCAGCAAACAATCCTGACAACACGTATAGTGTTTATGGAATAAGACAACAATTGGACTACTGTGCTGGAATGGTGAAATTCACTATAAACTCACAGGAAGATCCACAAGAATTTCTAATGTACTTACTACAAGTACTGGAAAACAAAAACATAACTATAAATGAAATCTTTCAGATTTCATACATGTGGAAACATACATGCACTCTCTGCAACAATGTGACACAAGAAGAAATCCCCAATGAACGCTTCATATATATATCAATACCAAATTGTGAATCCATTCCATTTCAGCGACTTGTACAAAATGCAAACCATGGTAGATTATGCTCTACCTGGAATTCAGATAATCGCTCCACGTTAGTAATACAAACACATAGTAAATACATAATACTAATGCTTCTACGTTACAATGCAGATGGTACCAAAAACAACTGCAAGCTGACTGGATTCACACATGGTCAAATATCACTTGGTAAGAAAACCTTCACAACAATAGGTATAATCTACCATGCAGGAGCCACAACCAATTCAGGCCACTACACTGCATATATAAAAAAGAAATGTCGATGGTTTGAATGTAATGCTAATACCATTACTCTAAAGCAGAGATTACCAGCAAATCTTACACATGCTTATTTGATGTTCTTAAAACCAAAATTTGATAACTAAACTGTATTTAAACCCTAAGTAAACGTGTGTTAAAAAAATATAAACTGTTAGAATACTCCAAAAGCTATCTAACTGCTCAAAGATTCTACAACAACTTATCAGATAAATGAATACCACTAAATTAGACCAAAAAATACGCAGTTAGAATATGCCAAGTGGTATCTAACTGTCCCAAAATTTAACAATATCCAAATAGATAAATCAATACCACTAAAATATATCAAAAAAATAGACAGTTAGAATACGCCAATTGGTATCTAACTGCTCTAAAATTTTATAATATCCAAACAAATAAATAATATGTTACTGCTCCAACAAAAATGCAACAAGCCAAAGTATAAAGCATTAGCCAGGGAATCATCGTGAAGGGACTTATACGGAGGCTATGCAATCCTGTATGGAGAGACGAGTTGAGTTATGGGATTGGCTAGAGAATTATGAACATCTGCGCAAATTAAAAAGGTATAGGTTCATGGAAACTAGATTATATACTTTCAAGAAACCACAGAAATACCTGATGCAATGCCCGTCCCCAAGATTAAGGAGGTTCATACTTCTATTAAGAATGGAATATCTTCCCATTAAGATGACCACTGGTATTATGGAAAAGATACCCAGAGAACAACGCTATTGTCGTCTGTGTAAGAATCAGGAAGCCTTAGAGACAGCTAAACATGTACTAACTGAATGCCAGGGTATGATGGTTGACATAAAACTACACTTAAGTATGTTTGTACATAATTGGGAGACTATCAGAGACATACTGTTCTGGAATCATTGTGTAAACACCAACAGTATGCGTCTACTAACTGCGCTCTATTCCATCTGGCTAAGAGTGGAAGATGAGCTGGGTATATCCATATGATGAGAGCTAGCCATCGTACTGAATAGAACTATGGGATAATACAGACTAGCATATGTATTTAAAATTGCCGCCATGATAAGAAATAATCAAAATTATGCCCATGGGTAACTATGGTGTGCTATTTTACGAAGAATTTTCATTTAACTTTAATCTTATGATTATGATGTTTTGAATTTTGTACTGAAAGTAATTAAGATGTATATGTGTAAAGTTTGAATTTTTAAACTATATCACATTAAAGATATTATTATTATTATTATTAGCCAGAAACAACAAGTGAACACTGAAAACAAAGAAACAAATAAACTGGAGCATAACAGAAAAAGTTTTTTTTTAATCCAACATTAATTTTTTTTCTCCCACAGACCCAATGATTTTAGCAACAAATACAGAAACTGAGCAAATTGCACAGTACTCTGATTTGTAATCTACTAAATATGAGGGTCCAAAAAAAAAAGTATGTTGATTATACAATGTAATAAGTCATTACAAAATACTAATACTAACATGCTATTTTCTTTTATCACAGAAATGAACAAGAAATACATGTACTCCGGTTACTAGACCAAACAGTAAGTATACAATAATAAGGGGAACCATCGCAGCATATCACATCCATAGTATCTAATACCTTTGTTCCTTATACATTTGTTTTTCACCCAAAGTTATAAGCAAATATGAATGTGATATGCTGTGGTGGTTGTGGCCGGGGCATAGAGTCTTGGGTGCATGGCCAAATGGCCATGCACCCAAGACTCTATGCCCCGGCCACAACCTCCGCAGCATATCACATCCATAGTCAAACATTTCATCTATGGTCTATGGAAACTTTTAATGTCCGCGGACATTATGAGTGTTCTTAGAACACTTTCAACTTGCCAGCGAACAATACGGACAGCGTTTTCAGGACACCCCCTATGAACATTTCAGAACAACGCGATAGTTCTTAGAACACTTTCAACTTGACAACGAACAATACGGACGGTGTCCTCAGAACACCCCCATTTAGTTTATTTGCGAACATTTCAGGACACCGCAAGTGTTCTTAGATGCGTCTTCAGAACACCACCATCTTGTTTATTTGCGAACATTTCAGGACACCGCGAGTGTTCTTAGAACACATTCAACTTGCCAGCCACAACCAACCATTCATATTTGCGAACATTTCAGGACACAGCGAGTGTTCGACAACGTCATCAAAACACCCCCATTTTGTGTATTTGCGAACATTTCAGGACACCGCGAGTGTTCTTAGAAGCGTCTTCAGAACACCACCATCTTGTTTATTTACAAACATTTCAGGACACCGCGAGTGTTCTTAGAACACATTCAACTTGACAGAGAACAATACGGACAGCGCCCTCAGGACACCCCCATTTTGTTTATTTGCGAACATTTCAGGACACCGTGAGTGTTCTTAGAAGCGTCTTCAGAACACCACCATCTTGTTTATTTGCGAACATTTCAGGACACCGCGAGTGTTCTTAGAACACATTCAACTTGACCGAGAACAATACGGACAGCGTCCTCAGGACACCCCCATTTTTTTTATTTGTGAACATTTCAGGACACTGCGAGTGTTCTTAGAACACATTCAACTTGCCAGCCACAACCCCCCATTCATATTTGCGAACATTTCAGGACACAGCGAGTGTTCGACAACGTCTTCAGAACACCCCCATTTTGTGTATTTGCAAACATTTCAGGACACCACGAGTGTTCTTAGAACACATTCAACTTGACAACGAACAATACGGACAGCATCCTCAGGACACCCCCATTTTGTTTATTTGCGAACATTTCAGGACACCGCGAGTGTTCTTAGAACAGTTTCAGTTTGCTTGCGAACAAAACGTACACATATTGAGTCCTCAGAACACCCCCCATTCAGTTTATTTAGAACATTTCAGAACACCCGTGATGTCCGCAGACAAATCGAACACAAAAAGAACGTCTAACACATAAAAAGCACAACTTTCATCCTATCTCATACACTCCCACCCTCCCCAAACACTCCTACACACCAACACACTCTACTAAATACAAATTTTGAACAAAGTTTCACCGTGCTGTCCGCGGACATCTGCGAATCCAAGATGGCGGGCGCTACCGAAAATTTGACGTGCTTCACGCTCCACGCCATCCAATCAGCGAACATGTCACATGTCCGCGGACATCACGCAAGCCGATTGGCCAATCAGGACACTGTCCGCGGAGCAAACAGGGAAGTGTGTCCGCGGACCGAACACAGATATCACTAATTTTTTTTTACCTACTTTTTGGTCATTTATAAAAAAAACTACTGGACGGATTTTCACCAAATTTGCAAAAGCACACTTTCGGGACCAAGCCGCTGCTCCTGGTCCAAATTTGGAGAAAGTCCGTCCAGTGGTTTGGGCTGTAGACGCGAGCAAAACATTTTCCCCATTCAGTCTATGGGAAAAAAAATGTTTTGGGACCTCCCCTATAACTTTGCCCCCCCTGGACGAATCCTCACCAATCTTTGCCAAGAAATTCAGTGTGACCCAAATACTTTTTTTGCAAAGTTTGGTGAGGATTCGTCCAGGGAGAGCGAAGTTATAAGTCGCCCAAAAAGTGCTCTTCCCATGGAAACACCAACTTAACCATAACTACATGGCCACTACTGTGGCCATGTGATATATATATATATATATAAGCAAGTAAAACATTGATGTTTCCACTACGTGTTATAGCAGAGCTGGACCAGAGAAGGAAGGCCTTGTTTCCAGTGTGTCACAGTTAAAAAAGCAATTAAAGTACAGAAGCAGATCTGAGAAAGGCGAGACAGGATGAGCCAAGAAGCCAAGGTCTTATCAGGCTGGTGTGAGCAGACTTTGGAAACAAATCGTGTGAAAGAACGAAACTCTTGTTCAGAAGGCATGGACAAAAACAAGGAAGACATCAGAGGTCTATTAGAAAATAGTATTTTAAATACACTAGGGCTCGATTTTGTGGTCTTCAGTCATGTAGAAGGATGAAGTTGGATGAATACGATGATCACATCTACGCATGAGGGCAGAGCGTGCCTTCACTGCCTTGAATTCTCCAGTGCAAAAGAACACTTCCAAGTTCAAAGCCTTAATTGACAGTAGACCACTTAGGTGATGATAGATGAATATGCTAATTGGTGGGAAGCTATGGTTGAAGACAAACTCACCAGCACCTGGAAGTCCAGTCTCTGTGCTGCTAACTTAGGTGGAAAACTACTTACGGAGGTTATAGTTCTAACCCATGGTAGGGGGCCGCGTGATTAAGGATCCTATAGTTGTGTAGCCAATGGGACATCGTGTGTTTAGTGACATTCATAGTGACCTGTTTTAGGGGAGGGTTTAGTTGCCCCACCTGATGTTAGGAAACCTATCTCTTTTCTTTACTCTTATAGACGAGTATGGATCGTATACTCCCTCCAGTCCTATCACTTTCTTCAATAGGTTTTTGTAGTTTGCCACGTAGGATGATGTTAGTAATATGTAGGTTGACATCATCAATGATGATTTTTTGCTATAAAAGAATGCTTTATTAGATGCATTCAGAGATCTTTTACGCTGAGACGTCCGTTGATGTCCGTTGTACTCCCTTTTTTTGGGAAAATTGATATTAAAACAGTCGTCCTTTTGCAAACTCCCTGAGTTGTTTCAATTAATGTATGTTTGAGTAACTTCTGCATCCCCATTCATCTCAAGGGTAGTGCTACCTCATCTTAAAGGGCTGGAAGCCTCCAGTTCACGTGGTAGCAGAGATGATGGTTAGATATCCATCGGGAGAGTAGGCTTTGGGGTCCCGGAAATAGCGCACAACCTCTGCCATTTGGCTGAAAGGACGTTAAGTTCCGTGTAGATAGTGGATATTAGTGTAAAGCAAGTCTTGCACGGCAGGTTAGACGGGTCCTTTGTTTTCAGGCAGAAACCCCTGACGGTGTCTACAGGAAGCTGAACGAACTGAAAGTTAAAGAGGCTACTGAGGAGGCATACGATCCCGAGAGTCGAAAGTTGAAAACACGAATGGTGAGTAAAACTGAGTGAGGTGGCAAAAGTGTGAATGGGCAGTGGGTGAAGAAAGTGATATGGGAAAAACGAGTAATGGAGGGAGGCTGGGGTAAAGTAACATGAGAACGATGAGCAGTGAAAATTAAATAAATTGACTTGAGGAAGCAATTAAGAGGTATTGCGAGGGATGGTGCCACGATAAAGGATACGCCCAGGTTTCCTGCGTTTTAAAGAATACAGAAGAAGTCGCACCTAGAGCCCTACAGATGGGTGATGTAGACTACAAACTCAGTTAAAGACGAGTTTAAAGAGGGCAACTTGCATCCCAATTGGGGTATTTTCAGGGGTAGGTAAAGGTTGGTCTTTAGGAGAGGACTGAAATATATGTGGCCGGTCGAGTATGTCCGTTTGTTTGTTTTATGTGACTAAATATGGTGAAATAAATAATAGAGGAATTGATAGATGTGAAGAGAAAACACGTGAATTAAGAATTCATTATTTATTTGTTGAAATTGAACTGATGGTGTTCAGTGAAAAATTGATCAAAGTAAAAAGAAAAGACATGATATAGAGGGTTTTGAGCCTGCAAGGATTGGTGCCCACTCTTATTGTGTTGTTTTTCTGAAATGTGTTTTTTGAAATCTGCAAAGTGTAAAGGTGAGTATTGACAGTCAAGAGTGATGTGTCAAAATGGAGGATATTACTCTGCTTATACACCTCTGCAAGCAGCTACCCAAGCACGCACCAATGCTTAGACAGTACAGAGCAGAATAGGTTAAGGATACAGCAGACAAAATGTTCATGCTATGGCCACAAGGTGGATCACTATCAAAGGCATTTTTGCAGCATATGACTACATATTTGCATGCTGCATATACAGGAAAAAAGTTAGAGAAATGATTAGCAAGCTTAGAGCTCTGGAAAATGTACTGAGAGAGAAGAGCTGCCTCCTGTAGATTGGATACTCAATGTATGCAAAGAGGGGGGTGAGGAGCCTTTTGCTCCACCCGCCGCGCCTGAAGCAGACAGCGATAGTAAGAAAGATGATGGGTTATACCCATTAAGGGAATTTAAAGCAGCAACAGGGTATAGCAACCTGGCATATGAGTCACCTACACAGAGCAGTAACAAGGGCACAGAGAAAAATACTGAGAAAGATGTAATCTCTAAAGTCCCGAGGGACAAGGAGAGACACGACAAGGAGAGACCTAACCAACCAAGTACATCCTTAGATATAGGACAAGAAATAAAGAGATGGAAAGGAGAAAGGGATAAATCTGATGAGATGAGTGCTTATACAGAACAAATGGATGGGTGGTCAGATTTTGCTCAAAGTCGATGGTAAGAGCATCGAGGACGTAAGGCAAAGGGAAGATCAAGACGAGCAAGATAACAATGATAAAGAGAGAGAAGAAAGATTGAAAGAAGATAGGACAACGAGAAAGGATAGACAAATACAGGAACAGTTGTATCAAGAGGAACAACTGAGAAAGCAGGAAAGGGCAGAGGAACAGAGAAATTATGACAATGGACAGAGGGAAATAGAAGAATGAGAAACAATAGAAAGAAAGAGAGAGGAAGAGTAGGAACAGAAATGAAGGGATAAAAGATGAAAAGATGAGGAGATACGAAAGGCAAATGAAAGGAGAGATGTGAAAAGAAAAGAAGAAACAAGAGTAAGAGAAGAAACAAGGAAACAAAGAGAGTTTGATGATGAACTAGAAAGAAAGAGGAGGCAGAGAGCACGCGATCTTGAACATGTGGAAGAGGAATTAATATATCCTAATCCATTAGTGACATGGGAAGACATAGAAGAGTTCTTCCCAGCACATGAGCCAATAGCAGGTCCATCTAGAGCAAATCTAGAGGATGAGTTTGACTCAAGAAGGATTGGGGATGCTATCGATAAACTCTATCATGACATGAGGACTAAGAAAGTGCTGCAAGGGAAGGGTGAAAATTATTGACTCGCGAGTACCCAGCTGTACGATAAAGAGGGAGCCTTGTGTAGTTTTGAGCCAAAGGAGCTGTCTTTAGATAGACTGACTCTGAATAGAGATGAAGAGGAGAGAAGTCACACAAGTTGGGGACAGGATATGTCAAACGAGGACAGAGCAACCTTAAATGGGGAGGAGGAAGGCAATGTGTGTGGCCCTGAAGGGTGCTTTCAATGGATAAGGAAGTAAGATGTTCGCATCTAGATGAACTCAAATCCCGGGTGTCAGAATCATTGACGCAGATAGATCCACCTAGAGGGCAATCCCATGGTGAGAGGGGGGACTCGTCACCTTATGTGAGCAGGTTAAGGTCTCTGCAAGGCAGAAAGCGGCGCGGAACCATTGTCCCTGCTCTGGATAGACAGACAATGGGAGACAAATGTGAAGTTGGGGTTTTGCAGTTTCCCTTGTTAGAAAAAGGAGGAGCTAGGCCACAGTATATACCTTGGTCACACAGATGGATAAGGATAATTTAAGGTGTAAACTTCTGAGTTTAACTTCCAGCACTGGGAAAAGGATACATGAGTTAGAGAAGATGACAGGAGGAAACACGTTAGCTATAGGGGACATTAAAGGTCTCCGGATTGCTATCCTTGGGGAAAGGGCTGATGATGTTTGGTCAAGAGCAGGGTATTCTAGTGTTACCACGGTAAACACCGCTCATGATGGGGCACCGTTCAATAACTGTAGAGCGGCGGTCTGGAAAGCGCTCAGAGTACTGTATCCGGACACGTCCGACATGGGAGCTATAATGTGAAAAATATGCAGGAAGGGGAGGATCCTCTTGTTTACATTCAGAATTTCCAGGAGCAGTGGGTTTTGGAAACACGGGAGGCTTGGGGGAAATCTATATCTGTATTTTATCATATATTATGTCAAGGGCTGGTGGAAGTAGTACAGAAGCAGCTCAAGAAATTAGTTGGCATGGAAGCGAAGCCATGGTCAGAAATACAGTTGACCATTGCACATTATTGCAGACTTTTGCAAGAGAAGAACCGAAAGAAAGATGATGTTAGGAAGGGTGAAGAGGCAAAGTCAGTGCAGAAGAAACTGTCAAAATATGCCAATCGAAGGGGCGATGTTGACTAGTGGAGACAGATTGGGTTTCACAGCAAGTAGCAAACATGCCGCAGGTAAATAATCAAAGGCAGTTCGATCAAAATAATAGTGGATCTGCACCACAAGGAAGGGGAAGCTGTTGAGGTAGACGCTTCCAGAATAATCCAAGAAACTTCCAGAATTCTCAAAGTGGGTTTCAAAACATGCAGAATGATAGTGAAGGCATGCATGAGGGGCAAGTTAGGAGACCTCCTCCTCCTGTATGTTGGAGGTGTGGTATGTCGGGGCATTATGCTTGCACATGTAGAAGTCAAGGATTTTTACAGAATGGCCAGTTCTCAAGAGGGGGACTACAAACCCGACTGCATATTCGCAGTAGTATGGAGAGGGGCTTGCCCAGAATCAAACAGTGCAGCAGATACAAGTGCAGAGAATGCAACAATATTTTCAAACACAGCAGGCAACAATGAATCCGCCACAGGGGCAGTCAAAGCAGTCACCCATGCAGATACAGCAGAGCACAAGCACAGGTCAGTTAATGACTCCTAGAATAGGGGGTGTCACTGTTGATGGAGGAAATCCTTTCACAGGTACGGGGATGAGAATGTATGCACAATAGGACAGCTCATTGGGAGACTTGATGTGTTTGATACTACCTGTGATGCCTAATCCTCAAGAGGAACCAAGGGTTGACATCAGTATATGAGGCAAATCTTTTTCATGTTTAGTAGACACGGGTGCAACACATTCATGTATATGAGAGGGGACATTTTCAATGTCTGGAAATGCCATAAATACTCAAGGTTTCACAGGAGCCACAAGCAGAGTTCCTTTTACTGACGCATTGGGGGTCATTACGAGGTTGGAGGTAAGGGAAAAACGATGCCAGTAATGGATTACCGGCATCACTTACCGCTCCGCACGATTATGACACGCCAACCCGTAATTAACGGTGTCGCTAATAGCGGCAGGGGCGCGGGCATGCGACACTTCATGCCGGCAATACCGGCATGGCGTAAACAGGAAAACATCACAAGTCAGGCGGACATGCAAATAACGGCCTACTGAAGCCCGAAAAGTACCTTATCTGCATGGACAAATACCGGCATCACGGACCACCCGTAAACAGCCATGTGCAGTGTTCCCAACTGCCACAGGTGCACACAATCAGCACAGGTGGAGGCAATATAGACTGGGCCAGCACAAAAGGAGCACACGCCACCCCTTCCCACACCCAGTCACACACCAAAATGATTCCCACACTACTAGAAATGCTAGGGCTGGAGGACATGATTGCAGTGGAACTCCAGCAACAACAACAACAACATCAACAACAGACAGCACAGAGGAGACACAGGAGGAGAATGAGGATTAGGCAGGGCCAGCATGCCCCACCATTGCAGCCAGTGCTACCACGCAGGCAGCCCCCAATCCCTCGCATCAGAGCCAGTCCATTCAACCTAACCCCTGAGCAGATCCACACCCTGCACCGTCCGGACCGGGACACCATCACCACCATTGTGGACATGATACATGACGACATTGTCAGCCTGATTGAAATACGCAACACCATCCCACCCCTACTGAAGGTAGTGTCTGTGCTCCACTTCCTGGCCACAGGCACCTACCAGCACACAGTGGGGCACATGCATGGCATATCACAACCATTATTCTCACATATGCTGAACCAAGTGCTTGATGCCCTCCTGAAGCACACAGGCAACCACATTGTCCTACCATGGACAGCTCAGGAGATCGCCAACACCAAAGTTGGTTTCCATTCACTGGCCGGGATCCCAGGTTGCATTGGCGCCATCGACTGCACCCATGTGCAATTGGTGGTCCCACATGCCATGGAGGTAGTGTACCGCAACCGTAAGTTATACCACTCCATCAACGTGCAAATGGTATGTGACTCAAACAAGATCATCACACATTGTTGTGCCCGATTCACCGGACCAACCCATGATTCAATGGTCATGTGGAACTCCACGATACCACGCTACATGGAGCGGCATGCAGGGCAGAGATCCTGGGTTCTCGGAGAGTTGCATGTTAGGCTCATGGAAATGCGATGTGGGTAGGTGATTGGGGGGAGAGATACATACCCCACCTGGCTGAGATGGGGGGGAGATGCATACCTCACCTGGCTGAGTTGGGGGGGAGAGATGCATACCTCACCTGGCTGAGATGGGGAGGAGAGATGCATACTTCACCTTGCTGAGAGTGCCTGAGAGAATGGACCATGCTCATACCCCAAAGCAGGCCAGACTGGACCTGACACCTGACCCCAAAATGCAAGACGTAAGCTGCCCTACCATGAAAATGATGCAGTGTTACAACCATTCCATAGCCATCAACATGTGCACTGTACATAATCAGACCGTATCCCCCGCAACACAATGCAGCTACAAGCAATTAGTATGGCCAATGCACAGCACCAAATACCATCAACAGAAAGGACAGTCCTCCTTTACTGCGTACAAACAAGTCACATGAGGGCCAAATACTTTAAACACCACTACACTAGCACAGAGGTCCACCAAAACTGCATGTCACCATTTGTCGTGTATAGTGAGATCATTATGAGGCTGCCATCAATGGTGACAGGATGAAAGCATAGAAATGACAGCACATCAGCCAGATCATGGGAACAACCAGCGTGGACTAACACAGTGCATGAGCACTCACAAGGAATAGGACCCCCCTGCACCCACTAGACGATGGCACGCACACCTGTCCATAGGAGGAATACACACATAGCAGTCACATCGTGTGTCTCTATTCATGCATGGATATGTGGTTGCAAACAGGAAATTAATGCATGCTATGGTGTCATTGATACAGGCCCCATATGATGTGATGACTTACACATATACATTGTTGCCCACATGCAGGTGATGCAGGCTATCCCTTGAATAGGTGGCTCCTTACCCCAGTCTGGAACCTGCAGAACAGGCACGAGGAGGACTACAATCGTGCACACACACGTACCCGTGTGGTGATTGAGCAGACATTGGGCCTCTTGAAGGCACAGTTTTGCTGCCTCAGCAGGTCTGGTGGGTCACTCCTGTACGGCCATGAGAAGGTGGGCGAGATCGTCATGGCATGTGTCATGCTACACAATATGTGCATCAGACGGAATGTACCTCTGCCCCCTGACGCTGAACTGCAACCACCTGACGATGAGGATGAGGAGGGTGGAGATGGGGCTGAACTTCAGGGAGGCAGCGATGCACAGGAGGAACATGACATGCGTCTGACTCTGATTAACCAATGTTTCTAGCACACATGGATGGGGAGTGTGACATGGAGGTGGGACTCAGGGCACTGGGTGTGTCAGGGACACGGACACTGTAGACTGTTCACTAATAAAGCACACGTACACAATAAGCAATGTCCGCACATGTGAATTATGATTTTCCAACAGGTGTATTAATGAAACATAACAAAGTGCACAAGTCCTCCACCCCACACACCCTCTGCCCCCTCCCCCCTCAGCTCCCCCACACACCCTCTCCCCCGCCCCCCTCAACTCCTACACACCCTCTCCCTCCTCACCCCCTCAACTCCCCCACACACCCTTTCCCCCCTCCCCCTCAACTCTCCCACACACCCTCTCCCCCTACCCCCTCAACTCCCCCACACACCCTCTCCCCCCTCAACTCCCCCAAACACCCTCTCCCCTCTCCCCCCTCAACTTCCCCAAACATGGTGTGCACTCGCATGCACCGTAAGTCAACATGAGTTCAGGATGCCTGCCAGAACCTACACCCCTTCCCCTCTTCCGGCATCAGGTGGACCCTTGGCCGACCTGCGCAGGCTCCGCCCAGACCTACGCAGGGGGCTGGACCTCGTGGAGCTGGCATTCGACTATGTGGCAGGTTGTTCGGCCACCTGTGCCGGAACCATGGCCTGCATTGCTGCCACCATTTGGGAGAGGACCTGCCTCATTGCTGCCAATTCGCTACAAATGTCTTTGGAGCTTGTCTCAATAGCAGATTTGATGGAAGAGCCGCATTCCCTCATCTCATCCCTTGCATGTCCACATTCTGTGATATGCTGGGTTAACAGCCCTGCCAGCTCCTCCTGCCGCTGTTGAATTGCCCTCATCCCCTCTTGGCTGTTAGGGACACTGGTGGAGCTATGAGGTGCCACTGCCATATTTGGTTCCTCATGCAGGCTTTGCGGGGGGCTGAAACTGGCGTCCCATGACTCCCCAGGAGACAGCTCATGGCTGTTGATGTTGTCAATGCTGGTTGGTGGGAGTTGTGGCTAATGCAATGGTCCTGTAGCGGCAGTTGTGCCTTGTGTGAGACTTTCTGCCTCATCGTCGGACAAGGCTGCTGTGGCAGCTGTCTCCCCAGCAATACTGCTGGCACCCGAAACAGTGCCTTCAGCCACTGGCTCCTGGGTGTTGGTGGGTGGTGTGGATGCTGTGGTGTTGGCCGTAATGGACATTGGTGCTGGAGGTACTGGGGTTGTTTTACCCTTGCACAATACTGCAGGTTGCCCTCTTCCCCTTGATGTAGAGGGGCAGTTTGGTCCCTCCATGCCCCTGGCCTTCTTGCGTGCCTGTGGGGGAGCAAGAAAGGGAGGGCATTAGTGATGGGTCAACGTGCATCAGGCATGCATTGGGGGGTGCTGTTTTTCTATGGAATGGCAGGAGATTGCCATTGGGGTAGTGACATACGGGTTGCTTGGCTTTTGGGTGGGTAATGAAGGGATGTGTCTGGGAAGAGACATAGGGGGTCATTCCGAGGTTGGAGGTAAGGAATTATCGGCACTGGTAAGGGTGCCGATGCCGGTAATCCCTTACCTCTGTATTCCGAGGTCCCTTTGCGGGTCCTTCCTTACCTCCTGCTTTTAGCAGGAGTTAAGTACGGGACTCGCAAAGGTACTTCGGAGGTAATTACGGTACCATAATTTACGGTGCCGTAATTACCTCCTTCCCCATTCCCATTGAGCCCTATGGGGCAGAAATGGGAATGGGGAAGGGCAAAAGGTGAATGGGGAATTACCGGTCCCTCCAACCCTGGAATGGACCGGTAATTACTCCATTCACCATGCCGGATTTGGGACGGTTTCGGAGGCAACCATGGAGCTAATTACTCCATGGTTAGCTCCAAACCCGGAATGAGGCCCATATATGGGGTGCATTATGCATGTGGACGAGTTGGTGCTGTGCACTGCTTGTAGGCAGTCTTGCAAAAATGTGTCTGGTGGACCCTGCCTTCCATCATTGCACTGTCAGTTCAGGGGGACATCATCGTGTTGTACTTTATAGTGTTTATTTTGTGACACCTACCTGCATCTGCCGATGACGGGGCTCCTCGCTCCATGTCCCCCACTCCTTCTATGGCCTCCATCCAAATTGTGCTTCCGCAGATCTCCTCCCATGGTTGAAACTTGATGGGGGAGACCGCACCAGCACCTGTAGCCATCCCCTGTTTCCGGTTTACCGTGAGGATGTTGCGCACGCATAAGCGCAGGTCGTCCTAGCGCTTCCGGACATCTTTCCGTGTGCGCGGGGTGGTGCCAACGGCACTCACTTTCTGCGCCACCTCCACCCATATCATCTGCATGTTCCTGCAGCGTCTCGGCGAGCATGTTCAGCTCCTCCTGTGAGAAGCGCTCCTTGCGCAGGCGGTCTGCGCTTTCTTTAAGTGATTTTGGCATTCTTATATGCTGCAGGTAATGGTACAGGTGTGGTAGAGGTGTAGTCGGGATTAGGGTCCTGGTTACAGAGGGTGGCAATGGATTGTGTTTTTAAAGATGGCCGCTGTGCTATTTCCCGTTCCTGGGCGATGACGCTATTTCCGGTTCCGCTTATTAGCGGTCACCGCTAATACAGATGGCTTGGATGGCGGTGGAGCTATCTACGCTTAACGCAATGCCGGTAAGGGCGATTTTTCACCCTTTACTGGCAGGGCGGTATGGTCATTACCGGGATGGCGCAAAGCTCGTGCCCGCAAAGTCATAATAGTCGTCATAGGCCGCTTTTAGCGGTCTATTACCAGCACGGACACAGTATTTGCTCCATGCCGGTAATGACCAGTACTTACCTCCAACCTCGTAATTCCCCCTATTGCCTGTCTCTATAGGAGAGTGTGACATGTCTGTGCCCTTGTTATATTCAAGGCTGACACCTATCAATATATGAGTTTGAGATATAATGACCAAGTTGAACATGACAATTTTGTTCACTGATAAAGGCATAATGTGTTCAACACCAGGAATGCATTGTTTCAACATGAGTGAATTTATTATGGCATTTGCAGGACAAGTGGTCAAGTGAGGAGTACTGTTAGAACCAGAGGTTTTTCACAACGGGGTACGCATTCTGTTGACTTGGCTGCCAGGTTTAGTTGGCAGAACTATGAGAATACGTGATAAATTTTTTAATTCAGGACAAAGATACCTATGGATGAAGAGGAATGTTAAATCTTTCCTTTAGAATCACAAGCAGCCATAGTGCGAGGAGAAATGGCTTTTCTTGATGGAAATGATCATGACGGTAGACAATGGTGCACAGTGAGTGCCATTGTGGAGGGTTATAGGTTGACTGATGTCACTGATGAGGATATGTTTGGAGATCATCCATCAGATGACAAAGTAGTATTCGAGATGAGTATTACTTATTGGGTGAGAACAATTAAACGTGAGGTTCCTCAGAAAATGATGTTAGCACAGAAACGTCCCGAGTATTTTAACGATTACATGGTGAAAGTGCCAGTTTCATTGTGGACAAAAGGCCACTATGACGTAGGGGGTTGGAGAAGTGAAGATTAAATTAAAACCAGGAGCAATTTTATCTCGAGCACGACAGTATGTCATGTCTTGAGAGGCAGATGAAGATATTTTAAAAACAATATCTGCTATGATGGAACAGGGTATCCTAGTGATGTCAGAGTCACTGTGTAATACCGCAATTTATCCAGTGAAAAAAGGGAAAGGGGGGTTGTGGCGTTTAATTCAAGATTTAAGACTGATTAATCAAATTGTAGAGGCCGAGTTCCCTCTAGTTCCTAATCCTGCAACAATCTTATGTAATATCCCTGTTGAAGCATGATATTTTACTGTGATTGACTTGAAAAATTCATTTTTCTCAATCCCATTGCATAAAGACTCGCAAGATTTGATGTAATTTACATTCAGACAAAGTCGTCTGAAAAGTACTTGTTGCAGTACGTGGATTACATATTGGTCTGTAGCACCTCAGAGGAAGAGTGCAGACGTGATTCAGTTTCATTGATGATTATCCTTGCAGAGAAAGGATATAAAGTAGACAAGGCCTCATTAGGAGTTTGGCGGCTGCCATGGAGCTACTAGCTCCATGGCTGCCGCCAAACGGGGCTCCTTTATCGGGTTCCCTGAATGGGGAATTACCGGGCCATTCCGAGTTCGGAGGGCCCGGTAATTCCTCCCTGTGGGAACCTGGACCAAGACCTTCCCCATTCCCATTTGAGCCCCCATAGGGCTCAATGGGAATGGGAGAGGGAGCTAACAAAGGGGCGATTACGACCGGCCCATTGTTAGCTCCCTCTTCCCCTCGCGGGACCCGGTAACGACGCCTGGTTTTACCAGGTGTCCTTACCAAGTCCCGCGAGGGGCCTTGTAATTGTGCGGAATGTGTTAACGGGTCCGCATCCATTAGCAGAACCCGTTAACCCATTCCGCACGGGTCGTAATGAGGCCCAAGGAAACATTGCAGTATTGTCAAGAGGAAGTGCTGTACATAGGCCAGCTAATTTCGCATGAGGGAAAGGAAGTTACTCCTGAGAGGGCTGAAGCTATTTTGAAAACAGTAAAGCCGCTCACGATAAAGCACATGCAAAGATTTTTGGGACTGTGTAACTATGTAAAAACATGGGTCTTTGATTACAGTTCATAGATAAGGCCCTTATTGAAAGCTATGAAGAAGGTGCCAGTAAATCAGGAAATAATTATTTGGAATGAGGAGATTGAAGAAGGGTTTGATGAGTTGAAAAAGGCAATTTGCACAGCTCCAGTTTTAGGGATTCCCAATTATGCTGAGGAATTATTTTTGTTCTCACACACAAATGGAACTGTTATGACAGCAGTACTCACACAGAGAACCACATTGGGGTACAACCCCCTTGCATATTACAGTGGGATTCTACACCCAATAATGAGGGGTCGCTTTCTGTGCGAACAGCCTTTGATTGCCGCCATTTCGCCATTGAGAAGGCTGTCACAATAGTGATGGGATGTTCCATGACATTATTTGTAGAACATGAATTGTTTGCTATTTTGGAAAAATCAAAAATGTTGACTTCTCAAAGGGCTTCTGCCTACGAGGTAGTCATATCAAATCCGGCAATCAAAATAGTCTGTTGCAGAATAGTGAATCCTGCCATGTTTGTCTCAGAACCACCCGCAGAGGATGAGCATGCACATGATTGCTCGAATTATGAGGAATTCTATGATGAACTCCCGAGGGTGAAGGAAAATGCATTGGCAGCTGGGGAGATTCTTTTTATTTGCTCTTCTTCTAGAATCGATCAGAATGATGGACAAAGATATACAGGTGCCGCTGTGGTGAGGCAGACGGCCAATGAAGAGTTTGAAGTACTGATAAGTGCATGATCACATCTCGCTTTTTTTGGCACAGGCTACAGAATTAGTGTAGCTGACTATCAGGCTAGAGAGACAGGCAGATCAGGAGGTAACATACAGCGACTCCGTCTATGTGACGTCAACAGTGCATGCTGGGCATTCCTGTGCATTCCTGTGCAACACGCAGCTTTATTGAACAGGCTTATTAAGCACTACTACTCCCAGTAGCATTCGCAGCAGCACACACTAAAAGGGCAGATTTTATCTCACAAAGAAATCAAAAAGCAGTTGAGGAAGCCAAGCGAGTTGCATGTTCAGAAAGTATTATGTCATTTGATACGCCTGATGTGAATGAAAGCATGGTGGTGATGATGAGTGTGCCTGAGTGTTATAACAACTTGTCTAAAATTCAATTGGTAGACATTCAGGGGAAGCGCCTCAAGATGAGACACACTTGTGGACATGGAGAGAGAGTGTTCTTTAAACCCCTCTGAACCATTGTGGCGACAAGACAGCACTGGTAAACCGCTGATGCCTGTAGCCTTATTAAGGGTGGTGCTGGAACAGCTACACTACCCAGCGCACATTACTAGAAAGAACCTCGCCACAACAATTGCAAAGGATTGGTTCATTTCAAATATAGTAGAACATGTTGCATTTTATGTAGCACATTATATCATATGTCAAAAGTTTACTGCTGGGCACACATTGCGCAGAATTAGAGGAGTTATTCCAAGACCTAATGGACCCTTTTAGCATTTGCATATCGACTATGTCAACATGCTGCAAATATGCAATAGATATAGATATATGATTGTAGTGGTATGTCCTTTCTGGAGGTGGATTGAAGCTGGACTGTGTACACACCCAAAATCCACCTGTGCAGCTAAAGTTTTAGTACGAGAAGTGTTTCCTAGATGGGGAATATTTGAAGTATTAAGATCAGATAATGGCCCTCATTTTGTGAATGAAGTCTTTGAGCAAATATGTTGCTTAGCATGAAGCACAAGTTGTCATTGGTGTATCACCCACAGGTGAATGGAGTCTGTGAGGGTGTCCGGTCAAATGGTCGAAAATAAATGGTCGAATGACCATTTGATCGAATCAAAATGGTCGGAGAAAAAAAGGTCGAATTTTTTATTTATTTATTTATATTTTTTTTTTAAAGTTTTGGTTGCTTAAAAAATATTTTTCATAAAGAAAAAGGGGGGTTGGGGGGAACCCCCCCATAAAATAAAAAATTCAACCTTTTTTTTCCGACCATTTTACTTCGATCAAATGGTCATTCGACCATTTGGTTTTCGACCAAATGACTGGTAACTGTCTGTGAGAGACTCAACGGCTTGCTTAAAGAGAGAATAGCCAAATTGAAGCTTACCCTGAAGAAAGAATGGTTGCATTGTCTACCACTGGCATTGTATGTGTTGAGAAATCAGCCAGGTTCAGACCACCATTTTACGCCCCACGAAATAGTGACAGGAAGGCGAATGAGGACACCTCTCACACTTCCTTCTAGAACTAGAAGTGATGCCCAGACAACAGCAGAATTGTTAGTAAAGGAGCTATGTGATAATCTTACATGCATGACCTCAAGTATCTCTGCCATTTCAGATCAGCTCAAGTGGAAGGGGTGCGGGGCAGCTCAGAACACAGAAGGAGACACTACAACAACTGGAGTTGAAATGTTATGTCTTACCAAACTTTTCCCCAGTGATGTGGTCCTAATCCACAACTTCACTAGAAGGCGGCACAAGCCTCGTTTTAACGGCCCCTTCATAGTGGAGTATGTGACACTGTCTGCAGTCAGAGTGCAAGGCAGATGCGCTTGGATTTTCCTTGGAGACATGAAAACCTACACTGGAGAACCCTCTTCACCCCCACACCCATCGGAATCAAGCATCGGGGAAGAACCACAGCACGTGCAGACTAGGTCTATGGTGAGGAAGACGGACACAGAAGCTGATGAATAAAGATAAAGAGTACATTGGACTATGGCGTATTTTGGGACACTCTTTTCAGTCAATAAACATGGAGTTAAGGGAAGTTATTTGTTCTTGAGCCACAGGAATTTGTTGATATTGGACTGAGACATGTTTAAGTCTTGATCATAAAGGAGAGCATGCCAGATTTGGAATTCCTTTTCAACGACTGGAAGAGGGAGCAGTTCTCCGATTCCTTTCTTACTGAATTTCTTTTTGGAGGTGCCTAATGACAACGTTTCACAGATCGTTCTTGCAGTTTTTCTGTTCATTTTGCGCGCATACCTTGCGCTTGTAGGGAGAACTACTAGTGTTCATCTGTTCCGGCAAGATCCTAAAAATGGTCCAATCATGAGGAGATTGCTTGCAGCTATTATTGAACATATTCTTCAGCTTCCTGAGTACAGTGGGGAGAATGCAAATGCCCCTATCAGCGGATAATGCACACAGATTGGTCAGTTTGGTGTTCTACTATCTGATTGAGGAATGTCTGCATCTTGTTGGGAGAAAAACTGATGTCAGAACCTTCCTGAGAGACCCAAGGAACAATGCAGCGCTCACTGAAATACTGAGAGACATCATAATACAAGTAAACAGGTACTCTGAGAGAACACTGAGAACTGAATGAGACTTTCAAGGGAGAAGATCCAAAAGGTCTACTGGTTAAGGATATTTGTTTCATGCTGAAGAAAAATCTCCATGTCTTCTGGTAAAAAGCCAATTTGTGGCATTCACTGGGAACTTTTGTTCATCATTGTATAGCCAGCGGTAGCTGATTGAGGAACTTGTGGAGCTGACTGAGCAGCTTCCGGAAGTAGTGCATGATGTTGCCCGATTAAAAGTTTGTTTTTCCTTCCTTAAAGAGTAAGAATGGGCAGCATCAATAGCAACATTGTTATGACAGATCCTGAGAGAATTCCACATTGTGCAAGAAGCTATTGCTGCAAATGGACTTATTTGTATGCAATTTACTCTTGTATTCTGTTCATAGTGATACCGCTCTCACTTATAGTGTATACTGCTTACTATATGGATGTAAATGGAGCAAAGACTCCTGTGCATCTTCCTGTACAGGAGGAGGGTACATATGTGGCAACTACTAGGCAGCCGAGACCATATGTGATTGTTCCTACTCTAGAGATATACACAAGGGCACCTGGTCCTATGATGTATATGCTTGAGTTACCTTTTGGAGGGAGATCACATGCAGAGATTATAGCAGACTCCATATGGCTAGCCTTAGCTGCTGCTAAAGTGAGGTTTCGGGATAGAAAAATGATATATGATCAGATATGAAAAACCTGGAGTGAAATGAGCTGGAATCAGATGCGAAGTAAACAAAAGACTTGAGAGTCCAGGAAAATATGTAGAATAAACTCATAGATGGAAGAACAGAGGCCAGATGCAGATTTGGGGATCAGTGCTATCATCAGACGGATGGGAAGAAGGAGTGGTGATCTGCAGAGCATGGGTGGTCATTGGTTGTTATCAACCAGCCATTGACAAAGTGCATAATGGTTGCAAGCCATTATGACAAAGACTTGCTAAACTACTGAACTGGGTCGAAGATAGAGGCGGACCCTTGCAGAGAGTGCCGTTGGAGAGTGCAAAGTTGTGCTTCAGAAATAACGGCACAAGAAAAGTCAGAGAGAATCAGAACTGTGGTTGGATGAAACTTGGTGCAGCAGTGATCATGGATTACTATTGGGTTTGGGGATCCAGAGCATATATGAGGCTATCCAAGGATTGGGGAGGACGATGCTCAGTAGTGAATGTTCATGTTACTGCGTTGGTGATACCTAAAAGTGATTTGAACCTTGACAGTTTCCCAAAAGCAGATGCTCACATGAGGAAGAAGAGATGTGTCGAGCTGATTGATCGAATAAAAAGGGGGAACTATTCCTCAGCTAAGTCAATAAAAGCGTTTGACTCTATTCCGTATGAGCACAGACTGTTCAGCCAGACTTTGTCAGTATTCACATTCATCTTCATGCCGAGAATCCAGATTGGAGCAAATACCAAATGGTAGCAGATTACCAGATGGGAATTGCTTCAAACAATCAACACTACCATTAAGGGATTCAGTGCTATCAGAGAAGGATGGGAGCCATACGACTGATGACTCTTCAGAATAGATACATACTGGACATGATCACAGCTATGGATGGGGGTGTTTGTGCAAAAATCAGAGAATCATTTTGCATGTTCATACCTTCTCATGACGACGAGAATGGCACCTTGACAGAGGTCATAGAGATGTTAACAAATCTCCACGTCCAGATGATAGACGAAGTGAAAGACATTGCTGATGACAGCTGGTTTGGATCACTCTTTTCTTAGGTTCCACAATGGATGGCAGACATGTTCAAATTTCTTGGAGCCCTGATCGTGTTGGTGTTTCTCGCATTTTGTGTGATAAAGATAATAATCACACAATGTAAGAAGACTGCAAAGAAAGCCATAGGGATGAAAATCATGATCGATGTTGAATCAGGATGCAAGGCCAGAGATTTGACAGATCAAGAAATCAGAGACTTTGTGAAGGCCAGCATCAATGCCCCTGAGGGAACTAAGTTTCTGTATCCAAAGAATCATTTGAAGTATGTGGGAAAGTGGATCTATTGCAGTCGAAGTGGACAGTGCATGCCCATGACTTGAAACAAGGATGAGCATGTGAAATCAGCTGGATGCCTGAAGGGAGTCATAACGATATGGATCCCAAAGAAGCATTTCTTAAGACAAGAATGTCTAGATGTGAAGAATGATAGGAGAGTGGTTGATGAATCGCCTAGAGGGGGAGTTTAGAGAAGGACCTAAGTACCCCCACCTCAAACACTTTTCCCATATTGTCTATATTTTGGGAACCAGAGTGTGAGACACATACATTACCAGTGAAAATACCTACATCAAAGAGAATTCTGGAGGTAAGGATCCCATTGAGGAAGCCATACCTACATACGAGACAGTATGATGGCCATTTGAATGAAATCCTGGAAGAATCAAGTCCAATGAATGGCAAAGAAGAATGGTGACGTCACACAGGTCTGAGCTGATGTACATAGAAGAGACGCAGAGATAAGAGGATGCAGATATTCTATAAGGCATCAAGGAGGTATCGAAGATAAGTGGCATCTTGGGATTAAGATGAAGAAACTTATGCTACAGAACTGATGAAGATATCAAGTTATTTTACACGTGTACAGATGCAAAGAAACCCAAGCAGACAAAGGGGGTCATTCTGAGTTGACATCATGACATCACTGATGACATGACATGTGCATTTAGTTTCAATAGGAAACCTCCACAAGGGATTGTTACTGTAATGGTGGGAGAAAACTATCAAAGAATATTGGAAGAACTATCATAAGAGAAGTAGGTCATGGAGGAATGCATTGCTATACACACCATTTCATTACACACTTCTTCACTGCACATGGAGGAACTCATGTGCAAACATAGCCATTGTCTGCACCATGCCTCATGGAATTGGAACCTTCAGAATCTTTCCATGCTACACAGTTACATCATGAATGCATTAGTTTTAGAGTGTCGGGTACTGTGAACCATGTAAGAAGTAGCTACCAATGCCTTTATAACTACATAATTGCACTACTCTACAGGAACCATAAAGACATCACAATGCATACAAACATGACCATATAGAAGGAAATTAAAGTAAGCTGAAAAGCAGCAGTATTACCAGAAAGTGTTACTAAGTTACTAACATAACTGATTATCTTCATATACAGAAACCAGTGCTGTGTTTTACGCTTTCCTCTTCCCCTATATGTATATGTATCATTTGATGTGAGGGAACCATAAGGAAAGTAGTGTAAGAACATATGAGAAGGGTGCCATACAGAAATATAGAACCTTTAGCATTGTTTATTCCTGACTGTTAGTGAAGAAAATCACCTGCCCTACTTATGGTAGTGAACAAAACAGAGGGAGCCACACATGTGATGTCACCAGTGTTGTCATTAATGAGATTTGTGATGGCATCTTTGATGTCATGGGTGTTAGTCCTTGCAGTGCACACTGGTGGCACGAGTTATGGTTGCTTAGCTTACCATAACTGTTGAATTTTTTTTTTTTTTCGGTTTTACCTGTAACCATAACGTTCCTGTAACAATGTTTTTCCATTGAATTTCACAGGTTTTTTAGAAGTGCCACTTAGCCATAACGTCCCTTTAACAACATTTTATGTTAGTGAATTTCGTGGGTTTTTAGTAGGGCACTTTAAGCATAATGTTTCTTTAGGGTAGTTTTTTCAGTAAAGGGAAAAGGTTTTTACTAACATATGTAGACTTCAACTGGTATGTGCAATTACACTGCAAGTATTAGTAGGACTATGTCAGTGTCCGCATATCCACATCTTGAAATGCACTACCTACACCCATGCATAGGCCATGCAGTGTATGCTGATAACACCGCCCCTGTCGCCAGCCCTACATATTAATGCAGTAGGCCACCACATTTAAAGTATTGCTGTCCACTTCATGGGGGGCTCTGCAAACTTAGCAATCTTTGGGTAAAGTACTCCTAACTGTATAACGGCTACTGGTAAACAGAGAACAGCAACCTGCACTGTGACGTGGGCATGTTATATGTGGCATTACTTAGAGGTATCTGCTGCTTCCCTTTCCATGACCCATGAAACTGATACATTGTGTGTACACTGAGCAGTGTGACGGAAAGTATGAACAGGTCATTTGCTAGTTATACAGTTGAAGAAAACATGTAACTGCAAGTGGGACAGTTTGTAGTAAGGCTGCAAAATTGCAAAGCTGGTGCACCTTCCGCACTCACACAATAGTGCATGTAAAGGCAAGTATGGAAACAGTAGAACATGCAGAGTGCAAACAATCTTACTGGTGGTTAGAAAAACACTTTATGCGCATGGGTTGCACAGAATAAATGGCTTTGTGGTTGGCGTTGTTGTAAACATTCTTGTATTCCACAATGTATGTATATCCTTTAATGGTACCGCTAACAGTAATGGCGTAACATAAAGTGTTTGTACTGCGTGTGATGACAACTCAAATTGAAGGACAAAGAAGCAGTGGGCCGGCTACCGGCTTTCAAAGAATGACATTTGGTACTTTCATGTACAGAATTTGCCACATCTGCTGCGGGCAACAATTGGGGCACTCCTGTAGGACAGCAGAGCTGTAAAAGAACCTTTCCAAAGCATATGCAATGCCACAGACCCTGGCAAAGGGCATTATATTGTACATGTAGTGCAATGCGCTACTGTGCACAGGTAAGGTACTTGGAAGTGCATTACAATGGTCGTTACAGGAGCATTACAATGAGTGCTGCCTATAGAGGTGATGGCCACCCCATAATTCTGTCTCCCGGCATGCCCCCTATAGTATCTAGGCAGATGCTGCCCCTTCTGTACCAGACTTTTCCTGGCTTTCCTTCTGTGGCATGAATCTGATTACGATAACAAATAAAGATGCATTGGGGAACAAAAAAAGGTAAACAAAGAAAGCACCTTTCACAGATGAACAACGGAATTGCCAATGCACGCATGCAAAGCGGGAGGCGTGGCATTGTGGAGAACACTGTATTGTAGTCGGTTAGAAAGGAGTGCGCTGTACAAAGAGGTTTCTTCACGCGTTTCAGAGCGTTTTGAAGACAGTCCCAGCGCAACACTTACTACAAGAAAATATCAATGCTTGCAAGAACGGCACCAAGCCAATTTAGATGGGGTGTGAAGAAATGAGATAGCTGGCACAGTAAGTTGAACGTTGTAGGTAGGCAAAAGTATTTGTGATATGAAACGTCATAATGGCATGGGCAAAGTATGCCATTGGCACACGACAAAGAAACGCACAAATACACTTCTTGCAATGTACCGTGCTATCTACATTGACAGACCAAACAGAAAATGATGCTGCCACAGATGCTGCCACATCGGTAGCTGCATACTGCGATTGAAAGTTATGCAAGAGATCGGAAAGAAATGCATGAACTGGGCAAGTGCTTCCTTCATCGCAAACGGCACCGAAAATTCTGAAACATGCTGTGCAATTTTCCCTGCACAATGAACAACAATAATGTTGTCTTGTTTGCATATCACACACACAAACCAAAATCAGGCACTTCATTGTACCTAGTCCAAAGCAGTACACATGTACATCATAGATTGGTAATTGAGTAGCGAGTGCACAGTGTTTTGCATTCACTTTCTCTGAATGTATGTCGGCATACCCTGAAATCCACACGCTGTGTTTCGTAAAACACACTCCCATAACGGCACCCTCTGCATTTCTGTGAACAAATACACAGTGTAGTTCCATCGGTCCATACACACCAAACCCACAAACTTCATTGCCCAATCCCGTAGCCTCTGCAGGCCAATTTCTATGCGAGTCATCTGCAAAAGGGGAGTATGTACCACGTGCCACCCTCCAACTATCGCAATATTTGTTGACTTTTCGTGCTGCTTGTGCGTGGGACTGGGGGAATAACTTTGTACTAGGGGAGCGCACATTATTGGTTGTGGTGGCTCTTAAAAGAACCTTTGTTTTTTTGTGTTTTCTTTTATTTTTTTATTTTTCCCTACAAACACTTTCTTTGCAGTTTTCATACGTGAATGTGTGTTTTGAACTGCAGCTCACAATCTTACAGTAGGGTCTTCAGTGCAGTCTGTAGATTGTGCATGAACATTTCATTGCCACTGGCCGACAAAGACATGCCATTTCCCTTGAAAAGGTTTATGTATCGAGAACCAATTTTCTCATTCTCACAGGAGAACATCCCAGCAGCACTCAAGAAGTCACACATGCTTCTGTTGATGAGACCCCTTCCGATCTCTGGCTGCGGACAGGAAGCATTGGAGTAATGCCACGCGATTCTCGCCAGTATACATGAGAAAAGCACCTTAGCAGTAGGAAAAATGCACTGCACTGCTTTCATCAAAATCTTCAGTTGACTGAACACACGGGAACAAGGCATTGAACCCAAAAAGAAGCATCCAAGGTGCACAATCACAACATGTACAGTTGCTGAAGAGGCCACGCATCGGCATTCTATAAGCAGTTTGCCGACACAGCACATACCACTCCACAAAACGTCCACTCCCTCCAAACCTTAATTGCTAGACAAGTCTTTTTGGAGGGCATACACGCACAGATCTTCCACAAAGTAATGACCCACGATGAAAACTGTGTGCCTTGCCATGTTTGCCAGCCACAGTACACAAAGTTCTGGAAAAGTGAATGCCTCCCTTTCCTGTAACGCACACCCAGAGCACCTGATTGGCCAAAGGCCATAGTCCCATTTCCATTGGCCACTATGGTGAGAAGGGCAAAATGTGGCACGTGCCTTTCCCCAAACACTGCGAGGGAGGCACCCTGGTGAAGCAGGACTCCTCCTTCTCCCTATTTGTGCTCTTTTCTGTAACGTACACCCTGACCTCCTCATTGGCCAAAGGGCATAGTCCCATTTCTATTGGCCAGCATGCTCACAAACGCAGAATGTGGCACGTGCCTTTCTCCAAGTACCGCCAGGGCTGTGCACCAATAAACCCAGAGGATTCCTTCTTCCTACTGGCACGCGTTCCTCTGACGCACACCCTGTGCAGCACATGATAGGGCAATCGCTACAGTCCCATTTCCATAGTCAAGCATGGTGAGGAGCGTTGAAAGTGGCACGTGCGAGTCCCCAAGTACGGCGAGGGCCGGTGCCCAGTGTAGCAGGAGTCCCTCTCCCTATTGCCCCACATCCTAAGCAACTCATTGGACAATCCCCAGAGTTCCATTTTTGTGGCCACCACCCAAAAAATCCCTGCATGTGACTTTTGTGCTGCGTGCGGCCGTGGGGGATTAACTACAACCAGGGCAGGGGGAGTTCGTAGAAAGGGGCGACTCGTAAAAGAGTCTTTTTTTTTTTAGATCACAACAAACACCTTTTTTGTCTGTTTTCAGTACCTTTTGTGTTTTCTTCTACGCACATTAGTTCACTAAACTCTTCACCACATCCGGTAGATGAGCAAACAAAACTGCTTTGCCAATGAAGGACAAAAAAATGACATTTAGTTTCTTGGAAACACTCTGCATGTCCACAAGTAATAAGGTCATTGTTGCAGAAGAACATTCCACGAGCGGACAAAAAAGTGTACATGCTTCTGTTGATGAGACACCTTTCTTTGTCTGGCTTGGCACAACATCCATGAGCAGTAGGCCATACTCTTCGCGGCATTGTAGATGATAGAAGCACTTTGGCGGTGGGAAAAAGCGTCCTCACGACACCCAACAACCTCCTCAGTCTACGGGACAAATGTAAGCAAGGCAGGTAACCCATATGCATGGCGCCGTAAGAAATTACGATAACATCTACTACTGGAAATGTGGCGAGGTCTTTGCAAAGTGCATGCATATCGACGAAATGGCACTCAAGCAAAGCGTTCCACAATGCGTCCACTCCTTCCAAACAAAAATTGCCATCAAAGTTTCTTTGCAGAGCACAGTTGTGCACATCTACTACAAAGGGAGCACCTACAGGCAACACAATACGTTTTGCCATGTCAGCCGCCCTCAGTACACAGAGTATAATGTGCAACCGTTTCACCTCCCCTTCCTGTTAACAACACCCACACTACCTGATTGGCTAATCCCCACACTGCCATGGCAATTGGGCAAGGTGGTGTAAAGGGCAGATTTTGCCACAAGCGCTTCCGAAATTCCTGCGTGGGCTGCAACCCTGTAAAACTGGAACAGTCCTTCTTCCCTTTGCACTATCTTCTCTGCAGCTCTACCTCATTAGGTTACTGGTAAGTAGGCACACACACATCCATCAATTCCATTAAAACTGCCATCATCGAACACTGTCACTGCTGGGCAACACTTGAAATGTACCTTTACACATTCACAGTACAAATGTCATGCCATTCCAAAGCACGTCCACTGCAAGGTTCAATGAAAGTATGCATGATTTCTCCATCCACATACATCCACATGGCCACCCAGGATGTGACACATGCCATCCTGAAAGTACAGCGTTATCCACTACCTTTTCGTGATAGTGAAGGTGGGGGGTTGGTGGTTGGTAAACAGTATGAAACTAGCATTGGGATTCAGTCGTCCAGAGTATATGTATGAATGTTTTTTTTTTAATTAATTTTTTGACGTGCTTGCAAGCAAATTATTTTTGTATTTTCTCTTTGTATGTGTTTCTGTTCACCTGTCCTCACATTTTTACAACATTCTGGTCAATGCTTCTTGCACAGTGTGAAAGAAAATAGCATTGCCAATGGCGCTCAAATAAATGCCATTTCTACAGAACCACTGCATATTTTGCGACATCATGATCTCATAGTGGGTGGAGAACATGCCAGCAGTCTGCATAAACCCACGCATAAATCTGTTTATAACACACCTTCCGACTGCTGGCTGGGGACACATTACACTGTCATGGAACCACACTGCTCTTTAAAACCACCTTGGCAGTAGGGAAAGTATGCATCACTGGGGTCAGCAAACTCATCAGTGATTAATCGTCCACATGACATGTAACCCAAATGTGCACTTCCATAGTGCACAACGACACAGTCCACATTCTTATGAGATGCCACATATCTGCAAAGGCAAACCACCCCACTGAAACTGCAGTCACCCTGACAGGTCCAGAAAGCGTCCACTCCTTCCAACCTGAAATTACCAGCAACGCCTCTTTACACACAACACCTGTGCAGATGGTGCACAAAGATATCACCAACTATAAGCACAGTGCATCTTTCCATGTCGACCACCCTCACGACACAGTATTGTGACAAAATGGTGACGCCACTTCCTATGAACCCACGCCCTAAACTCCTAATTGTCTATATCCCACAATTCCATTTCCATTTCCACCCAGCTCATAATGGGAGGATGTGCACGTGCGCTTTCCCATCTACAGTGAGGGCCACAGCCCAATAAAGCTATGACAATACTTCTTTTCTTTGTATGGTCACTTTTTGCAGCACTCCCCAAATTGGGTGCTGTCACATTTCAAAACACGCATGCACCAATCACATACAAAACCTCTGCATTGCACACTGTCATTTCTATACACCACTCCGTTTTTACTGTTAAACACTCTCAGTACACATTCCATTTGTTTGCAATGCCCCTCCACCAGAAATTTCTGCTAAAGAAGGCAGTATTGCAGCATCCACAAACATCCTATTACGCCCCAGCACACCTTTAGGTATGCAGACAATATTGCAACCCTTTCCACACCCACCGCAACACTGCACATCCAAGCATGCAACCATGTGGGCACCTAACATTATGCACAAAGGTTACATACTTAGCGCCAGTTCTACCCATCTCCCTTAAACCATAAAACACCCATTAACAAAAACGTGTCACACTTAGCAGAAGCCACAACCATAGTGCAGCCTGCACACCCCTACTCACTACCAATCACATGCTATTGTGTCACTGCCAACCTATGCACATCACCTTCAAAACATTGGCCCTACTTCAATAAATGTGCGCACAACAGAGTACCCATCCACATGCAAGCTGCCCTTCAACCATACCCACTTCCATAGTCACATTACGTATGCACTGCACCCTGTGGCCACACTACCCAACTTCTCACTGCACCATCTCCTGCCGCACACCAAATACTGTGGCATGTTCCAACTATCACCACAACCACAGAATGCACAATTCACGCTTTGCAACTCACTTGTCCTACTGTAGCACGTCGACAATGTGCTTCACATGCATTGCCCAAAGATCACCACTCTGTGCCGCATACACTGCCAAACCTGTATTGCTCCAGTGGGTCTGCTCCTTGCACACACTCCCCCCACCGTAATTGAACAATACATGTCAGCACATCACCAACTACCACTATGCACATATGCACCACTGGAACAAGGATTGCACCCAGTGCCCATACAGCGTGACTTTTCCCTGCAGCAACTCCAACCACAGAGCACTGCCATGGAGGTATGCAGTAACAACTTGCAACAGTTGACATAATGTACAAACAAAACACTCTCTCCTGGATCCCTGTACACTTTCAATCACATGCTATGGGTGTACCCACTACCATTCACAAAGTATTGTGCCACTGCCAACCTACCCACAATCTATTTGCAATAGGGGCCTATAACGGCTGAAATGGGCTCCACACCCATTCCTTACATGTCACCACCCGCTAACGCATGCGCATTGAAAAATGCATTACTGGCATGCGTGCCCTCAAGGCCTAGGCTCTTGAATGCATGGCTTATGGCCAACGGCCTTCGGCTATGCATCCAATAGTCTATGCCTTGAACACACTCACGCCAACGTAATTCCACCATGCATGTCTCCATGTTAGCTTCTGCAACAATCTACATAGACACCACTGCCACCAACACTCCTACCCAACCTGTACGCCACCATGGTGCTACGCAGCAGCAAATGGCAATACTTAACATGATGGCCATGTGGGCAGTTACCATTTTGCACAAACGTACCACACGTAGGTAGCAGCACTTCTATTGTGTCACTGCCAACCTATGCAACCACCTTCACAACATTGGGCCTACTTCAATAAATGTGCACACAGCAGAGTAACCAACCACATGTAAGCTGCCCTTCAACCATGCCTACTTCCATAGACACATTACGTATGCAATGTACCCTGTGGCCACACTACTCATCTTCTCACTGCACCATCTCCTGCCGCACACCAAATACTGTGGCATGTTCCAACTATCACCACAACCATAGAATGCACAATTCACGCTTTGCAAGTCAGTTGTCCTGCTGTTGCACGTCGACAATGTGCTCCACACACATTTCCCAAAGATCACCACCCTGTGCCGCATACACTGCCAATCCTGCATTGCTCCAGCGGGGCTGCTCATTGCACACATTCCCCCCACCATAATTGAACAATACATGTCAGAATATTGCCAACTACCACTATGCACATATGCACCACTGGCCCAAGCATTGCACCCAGTCCCCACACAGCGTGGCTTTTCTCTGCAGCAACTCCAATCACACAGCACGCCATGGAGGTATGCAGTAACAAATTGCAACAGTTGACATAATGTACAAACAAGACACTCTCTCCTGCATCCCTGTGCACTTTCAATCACATACTGTGGGCGTCCCTACTACCATTCACAAAGTATTGTATCACTCCCAACCTACCCACAATCTACTTGCAACAGGGGCCTATAACGGCTGAAATGGGCTCCACACCCATTCCTTACATGTCACTACCCTCTTACTCATGCACACTGAAAAATGCATTACTGGCGTGCGTGTCCTCAAGGCCTAGGCTCTTGAATGCATGGCCTACGGCCTACGGCCTTCAGCCATGCATCCACTAGTCTAGGCCTTGAACTCACTCACGGCAACGTAATGCCACCATGTATGTCTCCATGTCAGCTTCTGCGACAATCCACATATACACCACTGCCACCAACACTCCTACCCAACCTGTACACCACCATGGCGCTATGCAGCAGCAAATGCCAACAGTTGACATGATGGCCATGTGGGCAGCTACCATTTTGCACAAACGTACCACACGTAGGTAGCAGCACTTCACCCCAACTCCCCCACACCATAAAACACCCAATAACGAATACAGGTTGCACTTACCAGAATGCACAAACATACCACATCCTCCACCACCTCTACCCACAGCCATTCACAAAGTACTGTGTCTCTGCCAACCTACCCCCAATCCGTTTGTAGCACTAACGTTACTGCAACCAATCGACACACATGGCACTTTGCAAGCAACACCCTGTATGGGAGAGACTGAAACATGCCTTCCTGAGGTGCGTATGATGCAGCCCTATGCTCCTCAGTGAATGGCCTATGGCCTACGGGCTTTGCCCATGCATCCAATAGTTAAACCTTCCACAGACCCACTGCACCGTCATTCAACCATGCATGCGTTCATGTGCCCAACTACTGCATTCCATCCACAGTGCACCGCCACCCACGCTCCCACCCAACCTATGTCATGTGCAATTCACTCCCCATCTGCAAAGGACCTGCCACCACTCACCACGAACAACCACTTCTCACTCCCCCAGCCATACCTTCCTTTATGGCCGCCGACACAATGTGCACAGTATATTTTCCAGACCCTGCTGACTCTGCCGCTGCCACACTGTCTTCCGATACACCATGGCGGCTTTCCCAAAAAATGTTGATGCAAAGCACGCTTCCCTCCAGCCAACAACCGGCCGTGTCCAAACTTCTCCGACACCACGCCGTACCGCGATCCAATGACACTTCTGTCCGCGGAGTGAACAGGGAAATGGGTCTGCAGAGTGGACCCAGATATCACACATTTTTTGGGACATACATTTCAGTGTTTTGTAACAAATTTACCAGTCCGATTTCTGCCAAACACACAAAAGCACACTTTCTGGCCCAAGCCCTCACTCCTGGCGCAAATTTGTTGAAAATCCATCCAGTCGTTCAACCTGTAGCCATGCGCAAAGTTTTTCCCCATTCAGTCTATGGGGAAAAAATATTGGGAACCCCCCTATAAGCTCCCCCCCACACGAAACCTCGCCCAACTTGAGCTGCCCATATACTTTTTTTGCAAAGTTTGGTGAGGATTGGTCCAGGGGAAGTGAAGTTATAAGCTGCTGAAATAAAGTGCTCTTCCTATGAGTTTAGCAACTTAACCATAACTACACACCCGCTGCCGCGGGCCGTGTAATATTGAAGCAACTAAAGAATGGATGTTTCCACTACGTGTTATAGTAGAGATGGACTAGAGAAGGAAGGTCGTGTTTACAGTGAAAAGCAATTAAAGTACAGAGGCAGATCTCAGAAAGGCGAGACTGGATGAGCCAAGAAGCCAAGGTCTTATCAGGCTGGGGTGAGCAGACATTGGATACAAATCGGGTGAAAGAATGAAACTCTTGTTCAGAAGGCATGGACAAAAACAAGGAAGACGTCAGAGGTCTATTAGAAAATAGTATTTTAAATACACTAGGGCTCGATTTCGTGGTCTTCAGTCACGTGGAAGGATGAAGTTGGATGAATACGATGATCACACCTACGCATGAGGGCAGAGCGTGCCTTCACTCCCCTGAAAAAAAAGAACACTCCCAAGGACAAGTTCAAAGCCTTACTTGACAGCAGACCACTGAGGTGATGATAGATGAATATGCTAATTGGTGGGAAGCTATGGCTGAAAACTAGCTCACCAGCACCTGGAAGTCCAGCCTGCGTGCTGCTAACGTAGGCGGAAAAGTACTGACGGAGGTTAGAGTGCCAACCATTGGTAGGGGGCCACGTGATTAAGTGTCCTATTGTTGTGTAGCCAATGGGACGTTGTGTATTTAGTGACGTTCATAGTGACCTGTTTTAGGGGAGGGCTTAGTTGCCCCACCTGATGTTAAGAAACCTATCACTTTTCTTCACTCTTATTGACGAATATGGATCATATACTTAGATGTTCCCTCCAGTCCTATTACTTTCTTCAATAGGTTTTTGTAGTTTGCCACGCAGGATGACGTTAGTAATAGTAGGTTAACGTCATCAATGACGATTTTTTGCTAAAAAATAATGTTTTTTTTAGATGCATTGAGAGATCTTATGCTGAGACGTCCGTTGATGTCTGTTGTACTCCCTGTTTTAGATAATTGAAATTAAAACAGTTATCCTTTTGCCAACTACCTGAGTCATTTCGATTATTGATGTTTGAGTAACTTCTGCATCCCCATTTACCTCAAGGGTATTGATACCTCATCTTAAAGGGCTGGAAGCCTCCAGTTCAGTGGGATAGACTGTCAGCTATCATGAGATCTAAATGTAATGCCAATTCATCAGCTCTGCTGGTATTAAGTTCCAAGCATGGGTGGTCCTTGGCTCAGCTTTTGCCTATTATAGACATATGTCTACACACAACATGAAGTAACATGCATAGCCCATTACCTTATATATGGATATGCATGTAACATGGCACTTTACACGCTGCATTACCAATTTAGAGGCTTAATATTACACATATATGTATTGCTATGAATGAAGCTATTGTTGTGATGCTGGAACTGATATATATATATATATATATATATATATATATATATATATATATATATATATATATATATACACTTTATCCTGCACTGAGCATTGTATCTATTGTCATGTATGCTGCTAAGGTTGGGCTCTTCGGATCACACTGGGCACTTTGTTTATTGCCATGTATGCTGCTAGAACTGTGCTGCTAGGATTGACACTTATTCATCAGGCACTAGGCACTTTATTTAGGTAATATTGTACATATATTTATTGACATATATGCTGCTATGGTTGTGATGCCGGGGCCGATATTCATCTACATCAGCACTGAGCACTTTGCCATGTATGCTTCTATAACCGTGCTATTAGAACCACACTGGACACCTTACCTATTGACATTCATGCTGCTATAACTCTGCTGGTAGAATTGCACTGGGCACTTTATTTGTTGCCATGTATACTGCCAAAGTTGTGTCGCTTGAATTGTTACCTATCCATTAGACACTAGGAACCTTACTTCGCAAGTGCACATGCACTGATTTGTGATGGAAAACATTCAGATTTCATTCTTTATGTTTAAAGTCTACAGCACTAGACATTTCAGGCAGCAGAGATGAGGCGTTTGAAAGGCACAGAGTAGGCCCACAACCTGGATGTTCAGAACAGTATGACTCCAGATTCTTTTTCATAATGTGTAACCTTGGTTAGTGTGCAGTACCTAAACTATTAACTTTAGGACTTCCTCCCATCACTGCAACAGAAAGCACTGTGCACTTTATTTGTTTGAAGGAACATTGTAGTTTACAATTATCCTCTATAGCATATGCCATACACATAAGGAGATGGCAGTGTGCATGCTATGCATAAAGTTTGAGATCACAGCAGACCTTCACACAGCTGATGAATGGGGAGCGTTGTTGTATTATCTATTACCCATTGCAAATGGCTGACATGTTTGTTGTATTTCGGAATCGCTTTTCACTTTCCGTTAACCTATGTGCATATGTAAATGACATTTAAGTATGAGGGGATTTTGGGAACAAGCTACGGGATCTTGGCTAAACGCGTCATGCTACCAGACTCTCTGCCAAATTAATTTGGGATTACAAAGAATGTTTATGTTTAACAAAGACCTGCTATTTGAACTTCTGAATTCTGGCGGAGAGTGATTGAAGTAAGGTTTCCTGGAGTGCAACTAACAGCCCGGTGTAATCACACAGGAAAAAGTGCATTCTTATAAATGCATGTATAGTGCTGCTTCCAAGTTGGAATATAAA
The DNA here is from genome assembly GCF_040938575.1 of Ambystoma mexicanum. Classification (NCBI taxonomy): domain Eukaryota; kingdom Metazoa; phylum Chordata; class Amphibia; order Caudata; family Ambystomatidae; genus Ambystoma; species Ambystoma mexicanum. The sequence continues at coordinate 651,167,384 of NC_090925.1, forward strand.
TATCCTGCCTTCCTACAGTAGTCTCATTATTTACTAAATTGCAAAATGTAGTACTGTCATTCATGCATACTTGGCTGCAGACTCAGCTGTGATGAAAAGACGCCTGCCCTGCAGCAGTACAAGTATGAGGAGTGAGTGGCTAAACGCCTACTCAGCCATCCCATTTCTACAAAACAAGAGTGCTCTCAATCATAAATGTGAAACAGACACAGTTAAGAAATATATCACCTTCACCTTTTGTGGTTACGTGAACCGCGGGAAGGCTACACTCTCAAGAGCGGTGTGAATGTGATTCAGGAGTGACAAACACAGTAAAGTACAACAGTCCAAAATAAAAGAATGTCCATTCAAGTTTATACAATATTATATACAAAGATATACATTTATATACCTTTACATTTTATTTAAACAAATCATATGCACAAATATCTAAACAGACGACACTACAATAAGACTCCCCTGTGAAAAGAACACACAATATGTAAAGATAGAAAGCTGCAACATTCTGAATGATGAACCAGGGGTGAAAGGCAGTTAAAATTCGCAATTTTCTGTAAAGGATATGTTCTGATTTGATAAAGAGATTAAAGATGACCTTACCAAACTCTAGGGCACAAAGATGGACCAGAGGGCGGCAGTTAACAGGTAATAATACTTTTCACTGTTCTTGATGGTTTAAGAGCATTAAACCAGGCTACTTGGTGTTCTGCGTGCGGTTCGAATCAGGCTGAAGGGTGTCAATCATGTTGTTTTAGACATGCAGCACGTGTTGAGCTGGGCTCGAGATGAGGTTTGTTGTGGTTTAAAGCAGTATTCGAAGAAGTGCAGATTGTGGGCAGTTTAACAGTCGGTTTGACAGTGAAGATGCTGGTGACTGGATGCGCCGTTCGAGTCAGGTGGTGCATTGTGATGTTCAAAGATTGTGGTTCAATGAGTCCACTAGGGTCAGTTCTACCATCAATGTGGATCAGTGAGGAAGATGGTGGTGGTATGAAATGTGGTTTTCATGAGGTGGGTGCAGCGAAGAACTTCCAGTTGAAGCTAAGTCTATAACACACTGAGCTGGCTTGTTTTGGTGGGGAACTGGCTCAGGAGTGCAGCACAGTGTCTCGAAGGTCAAGCGAGTTCCAAAGGCAGATGAACTGGCTCATATGTTTGTTTGTTTGTTTGTTTGTTTTATTATTTACAATGCGCAAGCATACCCAGGGGTATCAGGGCGCAGCCTTTACAAGAATTTGCAAAGCTTGGTTACAGGTCATAGAGTGTACAGAGTGACAATAGGGTACACCAATATTATATACATTTCAACAGTGAAGTACAGAGATATTATATACATATAAACAAGTGGGCACACGTGGTTACATTGCGTGCGGGTAGCATGAAAATGGGCCTGGCAGTGGAGGTAGTGTCTTTGGCGTATCTATACTATATACATATAAACAAGTGGGCACACGTGGTTACATTGTGTGCGGGTAGCATGAAAATGGGCCTGGCAGTGGAGGTAGTGTCTTTGGCGTCCTATGTTTTCAGCCATGAGACAGCCTTGGATCGGAAGTTCTGGTAGGGCAAGTCCACTCTGAGATTAGGCGGTAGAGAATTCCACAGTTTGGCTGCTTTCACTGTGAAGCTGTTGCCACCTATGGTGGCGCGTTTAAAGTTGGGGACAGAGAGACAGTCTTTTTAAGCAGTTCTGGTGGGTCTCAGGGAGGACTGTCTATGGAATCTATTGATCAGGTAGGTAGGGGCAGCGTTATTGAGGGATTTGTGTGTGAGCGATGCAGTTTTTAAGAGAATTTTGTTGTTGATGGAGAGCCAGTTATTCTGTAGGTTAAATCCAGAGATATGCTCTCTTCTGGAAATGCCCAAAGCCGCTCTGAGAGCATTGTTCTGAAGGGTTTGTAGTTTGCTGGTGGTAGCCTTGGAGGATCCAAGGTAGAGGGCGTTACAATAGTCCAGGCGGGACAGTATAAGGGCTCTAGCGAGAGTAAGGCAACTAATGTCGGACAGAAATGGTTTAGCTGTGTGGATTAATTTGCACGTATAGGCCGTGGAGGACGCCAGGGAGCTCACCTGTCTTCTGAAGGAGAAATTAGAATCCAAGGACAAACCCAAAGTTTTGACCTCTTGTCCAACCCTGATGTTGTTTCCATCGATCATGAAGGAGTTGTAGGCAGGGCCAAGTTTCTTTAAACTGGCCGTGGTGCCTAGGATGATGAGTTCCATTTTATCATCATTCAGGCATAGTCCATGTGTGGCCATCCATGCCTGGATGATGATGTACACCTTGTTTAGTAAGGCCAAATCCTTTCCATAATCTCCAGAAAGCGGGAGGAGGATCTGGGTATCATCTGCATAGTTAGTGTGGGTGATACCGAGATGATCCAAATCATCGAAAAGGGGCTTGGTAAATATGTTGTACAATGTGGGAGAGACACAGGAACCCTGTGGGATGCCACATGTGATTGGTATAGGGTCTGCCGCCGCAGTTGATGAGAAGACCCTCATGGTTCTACCGTTGAGAAAAGAGGTAATCCAGGTGATGGTCTCAGTGGAGAAATGAACTGATGTGTGGAGATGTGTGCAGAGGACAGAGTGATCGACCAGGTCGAAAGCTGCAGACAGATTGAGGAGGAGGAGTAGGGCAACTTGGCCGTTGTCTCTAAGTGTATCAATCTGAGCTTTCAAGTCTATGAGAGCAGTTTCAGTCCCGTGTTGAGGGCGGAACCCTGATTGTCTGGAACCCAGTAGATGGTGTTCTTCCAGGTACTTCTGACTGGCATCTTCTGTCTGGCAGCAACTAGACCAAGAATGGATCCTGGCTATCAGGTTACTTTAAGTTCCAATCCAGGGGCTCAGAGACAAGATTTTCTCCTTTTTCTCATGTTCCCAAACAACTGGGTAGGCTGGCAGACACTTGCAGGTGTCCTTAGTACGGTGAGGTTGTGGGTACCAGTGTGGTTGGCAGAGAAGCCAATCTTACTCTTGCATGAGGTCGAAACCAGTGCACCCTGGGGATGGTTAGGGAGCAGAGCTTACCTCTGCTTTGGACAATCAGTCTTCCACTCAGTGGTGGCAGGCTTTTGAGAGTCAACTCTGCCAAAAGAGGCCCAATTAATTCTTCCTTAATGTTTGTCAGGGATTGAACCAAAGAAGGAATGCTAGACTCCCTCTTTTTTAGCCAAAAGACCACAGGTGATTGGACAAAACACAAGCCTTCTTTAAGGGTCCACACCCTGTCCTTGAGACATGTGGTATTTGACTTATAACATCATACACAAAGTACTGTGTGCTAAGGGAGGAGGACGGAAAGAGAGGTATAGAGAAAAACATGATGGTGGAATTGTTTCCCAAATATGCAGAGCTTCCACCACGTTCTGTTGTCCATAGCATCAAACGACTTTTTGAATGTATTACCCAGCTTTGAGTCTAGTCCTTTTCGGATGCGGCTGCCCTTTTATTCCTGCATCCCAAGACACCTCCTGTTGGGAGGCTGTCTGGCTGGAAACAGGTATTAACAGACCACACAAAGGATCAAAGGAGAGGCACAGTCATTATTTCTGACCGGATTACACATAATCCTTCCACAGCTGGCCTGGGATCACATTGCTGACACATGTATGTGATATAAAGCTCAAGCCAGACCAGAGAGTATGCTTTATAACATGTTTATTCAAGATTACATATAGCAACCCCCAGCACAGCCTCCTCACACCAGCTCTGGCTCCCCCACTGCTTTCAGCAGAACACAGAACTGCAATCCCCCATACACATTCCATTCCTCCATTCCATGTTAAAACCATATACCAAGATACATCATAACAGTATGATATCAGTGTGATGTGGTTTTCTTATAGTTTTGTGAATTACCATTAACCATAAGCCAAACTCAGGTATGGTTTTATGTTTAAACACTAAGTAGTCATTTCTCATAACTTTGTGATTTTGGAACAGAGGTGCAGACTGTAAATATAGCCTAGGGGCTGCAGTGACTTGGCTGTCACAGCAGCTGTCAAATCAGTACCTGTGACCTCTGGACCTTCTCTGGGTACAAAGTTGTACACTATGGTTTTGACTTAGAGTTTAAGAAAGGGGATCTCTTTCTGAGTTGAAATTGCCACCATCATGTTATTAATGAATACATTTTTTTTATTTTTAAACTGGCTTCTACACATTTGACAAATGGCAAAGCCTCACAAACTTCAGAAACTGTAAAAAAAGCAAGAAATCATCACTGTGATTCACAATATCATATAATGGTGAGCCTACGGCCTGCTGTATAACATCTGCATTCTTGTAAATGCATGTATAGTGATGCATCCAAGTTGGAATATGAATATCCTGCCTTCCTCCATTAGTCTCATTATTTACTAAGTGGCAAAATGTAGTACTGCCATTTAGCTCCGTGGCCTCTTGGTTCACTGTACCTTTACCTATGTGCAAACACATTTACAATTGCCCTTTCTCTTCCAAAATTAATAGATGGTCTGAAGTATGTCCAATTAGCTCCACCTCAGCAGTTCTATACTGTTTATCAAACCAAACTGTATTCCTCAAGGCCATAATGGGTTTCATGTTTCAGGATCCAGAAATAAACAGATGCCTAATATTCTTCATACAATTATTAAAGGCATCTAGTAAAGTTTGTAATAAACCTGTCTCAGCTAAACATATTTGTATTTTGGCCATAGACTTTTACACTACTTCATGAGTAATACCATCCTTAAAAAGAGATGCCCATTTTAAATTGAGTTCATTTGAAATCATTTTGTCAATGTCAGATGGGCCATGAAAACTAGTTAAGATAGTTGGATTGTTTTGACATAATATAAACAAAATAATTATTGGGAGGTTGTCCCCTTCTCGATAAACATTGACTCTCATCCTGTCCAAGAACATGTTTCCTCTTTTTAAAGCATAGTTAATTGTCGAGAGAAAATCTTCTGCCATTAAATAGTCTTTTGCCCAGGGAATCAGAGTGAGTTGTGCCATTGCCTGGATGCAATGTCCATTTTAGTAAAAACAAATAAAAGTTAAGAACGCCATCACATTTTGAATTGAGCATGTTTGCAGTTGGCAATACCTACCTGTTTCCTTTTTTTTCTGTTACCACAAAACCATTTGGAGGTGGAATGCAGTGCTTATAGTAAAACCCCCTCAAAAATTAAGATCGATAAGGTTTCCTGATAGGTGTCAGGTTGTGTAATTCTGTTAAGGAAGAAAAAAACAAGTTGTGTCTTATAAACATTAATTTAAAACATACTGGGCCTCATTACAAGTTTCGCGGAACGGCTTAACGGGCTCCGCTAATGGAGGCGGACCCGTTAAACCCGCTCCGTGAAATTATGAGGTCCCCTCACGGGACCCGGTAGGGACACCTGGTAAAACCAGGCATCGTTACCGGGTCCCGCGAGGGCAAGAGGGAGGTAACAACGGGCCGTTGATAGCTCCCTCTCCCATTCCCATTGATCCTTATGGGGGCTCAGATGGGAATGGGGAAGGTCTAGGTCAGGGTTCCCAGAGGGAGGAATTACCGGGCCCTGCGAACTCGGAATGGCCTGGTAATTCCCCATTCTGGGAACCTGGAAAGAGAGCCCGGTTTGGCGGCAGCCATTAGGCTACCGCCAAACTCGTAATGAGGCCCACTTTAAGATTTAGCTCTGGACAATCTAAGGCCCATTCTGCTCATACAATCAGAAAAATAGTCACCATCCTCCAGGTCCCAGTAAGTGGCAACCCATGCAGACAAAGCTCCAGAAATGCACGTTTAGTGTATGAGCCAAAACCATGTAGGCGAGGCACATGCAAATCACATATTTCTTGCAGGAGAATAATCTCAATCCGTTATTGTATTTGTCCATCATCCCTTCCCACAAGTTAAGTGTCCAGAATTAAAGCATCAAGCATCTGTACAGCTGATGTTATGCAGTTCTTTCCTTTTGGTAACCCATCTGTATTCAAGATGTTGAGTCACTAGGGAGGTGGAACTTTTAGACTACAGCTGCACATCTCACAACAGGTGTCAATGCCATCAGGTTGAAATTTGCCCAAATGTCTACATTCTTTCTCCAATCAACATTGTAAGTCCTGCAGAAAATGATCCTTAGAAATTTCCAGTGTCTCCTCATAGGGATGGCTGTGAGTTCTGCTCCCCTAAAAATTGTAAGGGTGCAGAAGAAGGAGACTGACGTTAAGGAGGCATGATTGGGGGCAAATACTTTTATTAACTAAAAAATAAAGAGAAAACCTATCTATCCCTATTCCTAAGAGGGGTTTTCTGGCTTCAACTAAAGAGATAAGGTGACTGTCAGGATGTCTGTCAACTCAAAGTGTCCACTCTCCTATGTTAAGAAACCCTTACTTCTGCCCCTTACACTAGAAACAAATGAATAAGGCAGTACTGTTCTGGTCCCAGGAAACATACTTCCTTCTCCTGGGTTATGGTTTCTGGTTCATTGAAACAGTTCCCAAATCTTAGAACAGTCTTGTGTCGCACAAGTTGTCACGGGTAATGGATCCCTTCCCCTGATGGTAAAGTTCCAAACTATGCTTTCTCACAAATTATCAGGGGGAATTGCTCCCTTCCTCTGATGGTAAAGATCCAAACAATACTCTCTTGGTGGGTCAGGAGAATGGGTTGCTTCTCCTGACATCCCGTCTCATATAGCCCGTGGGAATGATTCCCGTCCCCAGGCCTGTTTGGACCTTACTGCTGGTCCGGGTTACCATGAGAATGACTCCCTTATCCTGGTATCTTATTTTCAGTTCCTTACAACCAGGGGGAATGACTACCTTCCCCTGGTCTTCTTTTTATTAGTGTTCACAACTATAGCAGCCAACTCTAAGTATTAGGAGGGTCCGTGATTCTGACTTCTCTCCTTCTTTGATCTGGCCCACTTGATTCACTTCGCTACCAAGTACTACCATGAGGAAGATTACTCATACCACTTTCTTGCTTTGGGCCCAAGACTCTGGTTTCTCCTCTTCTTTCACTTCCCTACCAAGTACTGCCACAAGGAATATGACTCATATATCTTTCTTGCTTTGAGTCCCAGACGCTGGTTTATCTTCTTCTTTGAACTGGCCCACTTTGTTCACTTCCCTGCCAAGTACTGCCATGAGGAAGATGACTCATATCTATTTCTTACTTTGGGTCCCAGACCCTGGTTTCTTTTTCTGTGGGTATAACCCTGCCACTGTCCTGAGGATCTCCCTGTCTAAGGTTCTCTTTATGGTGTTTGGGGTCCTTGACCCTTCCCTGGTGTTCAACAGGCTTCCATCCACCACTGTGACGAGGAGGAGAAGGTTTGTAGCCTTTCTGCCCCTTCCGTGCCACCCAAGCACTACGGTTGTGAAGGTGCCTAGGGACAACTGAATGCACCCTCTTGGTGATCTGCCTTGCGCCCTTTCTCGGTCACCTGTGCCACGCTTTACATTGTTGGGATTGTCCGCACGTTGCAGGGGATTCCTGGGATCATGGGCGTTTGATTCGGCTTCTCTGGTGTCTTGGTCTCCCTGCAGCTGTGCAGCAATGTTCCAGACAGCTGTCCATGTTCCTTCCTCCTCTTAATACTGCTCTGCACTGGTCTGCTTCTGAAGGCTTTCCGATCATCACACATGGTGGACTGCCAGCGTCCTTGAAGCTTGCTCCCTCCGGATCAGCAACATAGGTTTGTATAGCCCGCGTTATGTGCGCAGCACACCTGCAGTATTCCACAGCTACCCGAGACAGGGGTCATTACGATGTTGGAGGTAGCCATGGTGCTACTAGCGCCATGGCTACCCCCTTACTGCATACCGGGTCCAGTTCCCTGAATGGGGAATTACCGGGCCATTCCAACCTTGGAGGACCCGGTATTTCCCCATTCAGGGAACCCATCTCCATTCCCATTCAAGCACCCATAGGGCTCAATGGGAATGGGGACCATGCTAACAACGGGCCCATTAATAACGGGCCAGTTGTTAGCATGCTGGTCCTTTAGCGGCTCCACTAAGGGCGCTTGGTAAAACCAGCTGCCCTTAGCGGGACCCGCTCAAGGACCTCGTAATGCGGCGGTAAGGGGTTAATGGCACTGCCACCTTTACTGGAGCCCCTTAACCCCTTACCACCAACCTTGTAATGACCCCCATAGTGTTTAGTCCATTGTCGATTTTTATACAATATTGCCAGCAGTGTCTGGGCCCATTGTCTAAGTCATGTGTCTCTTTCTCATGTTTCATCTTCATTGTTCCGCAGGGCCAACTCATTCCCGTACCTAGATTACCTAGGTTCCTTTTTTCCTTCTTCATCATAGTACTTTCAAGAACCCTGAGGTACTCTGCATTAGAACAGTACATAGGTGTACTGTCTGCAAAGAGGTTATCAGAGGAAGGAGATGATAGAGTATGTGGGGGTATGATTTTTTCATAAGGGCTGTACCCTAGATTGTTGTCCTTATCCCCACAGGGGGGTCCCTCTCACATTATACCACCCCTAGGGGGACTATCAGCCAGCGGCCTCACCTCCCTGGCCTCATGGTAAAGGACTCCCACTCAGGCAGAAGTGATGACATTAATGAATCATCACAAAATGCAGATTGAAAGTGACACTTCTATTTTCAAACATATTTCCATTAGGAAAGTTAGCAGGTGTCGGTCCAGGTCCCTCATCAGCTTTGCTGCATCTGCATTACCTTGCAAGGCATGGGCCATACCCATGTTGTACAGGTTCAGCTCAAACATCTGAGGCAGAAACTAATTGAGGGAACATTTTGACAACTAACCTGGTCGGTTGCCTCCTCAAAAGGTTGTAGTTAAGGCATTAGATGGCAGACATTATACACAGGGCCTCATCACGAGTCTGGCGGTAACCCTTAAATGCAGCGGTAGCGCTATTACTGCCGCATTTAAGGGTCCGCCAGATCATGGCTTTGGCGGATTTCCCCCCAGCTCGAAGCTGGGGGGAAATCTGTGGCAAAATTGCCGATTTTCGGCGCTATTACTGCCGGCAGGAAATCCGCCGGCGGAAATAGCGTGAATTTTCCCCATTGGGCCCAATGGGGAATGAGGAATTCCCGAATGGGCCCAATGGGGAATGGGCAATAACCCTTCAGCCAAACCCGTGATCCGGTGCTAATAGCGCCGGGGGTTTGGTGTTAGGGCTATTAGCGCCGGCGTTACCCCCCAACTCGTGATGAGGCCCATAGTGTTAACAATGCCTAATCTAGAGCTCTACTGTGTCTGTTGCAGTAATCTGTGATGTCAATGTACTGCTCAAGCAGCCTGACACATGTATTGTTCAAATGATTTACTAGTGAGGACTTTGGGTTCTGCATCTGCAGTTGTCATAGTGTATGTCAGCGTGAAATATGAGATGATGTTCTGAGCCGCAGGAACAGTTTTCTTGACAGGCCGACAACGACTAATAGAGTATGTGACCACAACTTGAAGGACATGTGGAAAGTAGAGGGCATACAGTCTTGCCAATGTGTGAGGCAGCAATGACATTTCATCCATCAAATGCTGCAACAATTGCAAAATGCAAATAACGAGTCCTTAGCCACTGCTCCTTCACCACCTACTATATGTCAACTCGTCTGTGACTTCTCATCAGAAGCCATTGCATGCACAATGTTTTCTGATCCCAAACTAGATGCACCTGTTACCTCGTTACATTACTTATTGGACCGTTCTTTACTGAGACTGGATGGAAAGGCCATGGAGGTCGTGTGATGGCCATGTGGTTAATGCTCTGATCAGTGGTGCATATGTCTATGGCAAATTGATTTTGTTTGGTCCAAGATATGCTGGCATGGCTGCCCCACTGTAGCCATAGCTTCTTTGTACAGTTCCGGAGCCATCTTGTGAGAGATCAGCCACAGCCAAGAACTTCTCCTCCATGATCAGCTGTTTGCATTGCACCCAGAATCCAGGATTTTCCACAAAGATGTGGTGCAAAAGGAGTAGTGCCAACTTTAAAGACAAGTTATCATTGAGCAGGAAACATTTGTAACATTACTTTTTATATTTTTGTCTTCACTTAAAAACCTTCACAACAATGACCTGTTGCAATGGTGGATCACCGCTATGAATTGTTGTTGAGGGGTGCCTTATGTCTCAAGCAATGACACGCGGGCAGTATTTTCAAATGGTAGTAATTGAGATGTGTTGGCTTTCTGGTTTTCCGATGGTATAGGATGTATTTCAAATCTTTCGATTTTCTTGCATCTGTGCCTGATGCCACAGAAAATGGATCATAAATATGGCACCCAAGTTGATCCCCTGGTACACTGTTTTATGGAACAGCATTCAAGTGTCCAAATCTGGTTGCTGTTGATTCAGTATGAAGTACTTAACACTTTTGACTTTCGTTGAGGGTGAACAACACAAGCTGCGTTTATCTGGGCACAATGGTGCTGGTGATGGTGGCTTTTTTAGATGGCATGTAAAAATGTGATACACCTTCTGATCAGTGATAGAAAGGCTGTTTCTCAAAGTGATTTACACAGGTTAGGCATGAGCTTCCATTACAGCCTCTGCATCTGTGGCACCAGTCCCGTCCTTATTATTATCATTGTTTTCATACAGCAATGCAGGATTCTTTTCTAAAATCTGATGGGTGGTGATGTTTGTCTTGATCATCATCCGACATTAACATTACTGTCTGACATATCAGTGGATGGGGATGAGGGAGATAGAGACATCTAATTTTAAATATCCTCCCAGGTTCATCTAATTTATTTATTTATTGGATATGTGTAAGGTTCCTATACAACAGATGGTTTTTCAAGGCGCCACAAGACAAAAAAGGTGTGTGTGGACAAGGGAGAAAGATAACAATAGCAGTCCTACTAGGCTTTGTGACATTCAGATCCTGCAAGTGCAGTAACAGTGCGAGAGAGAGGGGGGTGGGGGAAGTGTCAGTCTGCATGAACGCAAAGTGCTAGGGTGGAAAGGGAAGTGCAGTGCAAAGAGGAGAGAGTGAAAGTGAAGGAGGGATGAGGGAGGGAGGAAGGAGGGGCAACAGGGGCTAGACAAATGCTAAAGGGAGGAGAGGAGAGCAAGTGTCATGGAATTGCATGGGGCTGCAGGTGGTGTGATTCCACATGCTAAGAGCAAGGTGGCAGGAAGGGGGGCCCTGGGGCCCCGTACAACTCAGAGGGAACCAGGCAACTAGTCACTAGAGCAGATGAGGGTGTTAGCAGGGGAGGGCGAGAGGGAAGGAAGAAGTGAAAAGGAGAGTCTTGGGGAGCTTCTGGAACTTAAGGAGATCTGTCTCAAGCCTGAGAGGGGCAGGGAGACCATTCCAGAGGGAGGCTCCTGCAGAGGAGAGAGATCTACCCTCCACTCTCTCCTTAGCGAAGCGTCTGATCTGCAGAGAGTTGTAGCTATAAAGCCAAAGGTCTCGAGCAGGGAGATATTTAGGGAGAGAGAGTTGGATGTGGCTGGGTCCAAGGTGCCAGAAAACCTTTTGGAAGCCTTGATGTGATCCTGGCAGCAACTGGGAGCCAGTGCAGCGATTGTCCCAACCCCCCTAAACCCATGGGCGATATACAAGTTGCCCTCGCACATGACTAATACAATGAGGTGGAACAGCGGTACAAGCACAGCGTGGTCATCATGGGGGCGCCCTGGCTGCCTTTATTACCTTGGTCGCCTTCATCGTTGTGTACCCAAGCCAGCCACATAGATGTCCGTAACCGAGAAAGCCAACTGCAACTGTAATGAACACTGCAGAAAAAGCAAACCTTTACAACAACTTGGACAAGGCTGTTAGTACCTTTGTGATTGAAGCCCCACACAATAGATGAGTGATGCAAACATATGCTTCCTTACCAATACCACGAGGTGGATGAGCAGTACAAGTGCAGCATGTTCGTCCTGGCCGTGGTGTACCAAAACCAGCCACTTAGATGTCAGTGGCAAAGGAATCCAGCAGCTACTGATGAGAAGATGAACACACCAGAAAAAAAGAGGACACATAATTATACTAGGCTGGGCCGAGTCTGTTACCTTTGTGTATTAAGAAACCCTCAATGAAAGAGCAATACACAAGTTGACACTCTACCATACTACAAACTCCCCCAATGAAAGTGGGGGTAAAAGGGACATGTGGAAGCATGAGACATAATAGCTCAAGTAAAAGCCCCTCACCTTGCATGAGCGATACAGAAGTTGACCCCTTCCCTCACTACCCTACACATCCCTAATGTAAGTAGGTGTAAGGTGTACATGTGGACGCATGAGGAGGCAACAGAACTCAAGTAAAAGCCCTCTCCAATGGATTTGCAATACAAAAATGCCCCCCACCACACCACACAGGTCCCTTAGGAAAGTGGGGGTAGAGGGGCATGAAGAAGCATGAGGCAACACAACTCCAGTATACACCCCCCACAATGCATGAAAGAGACACAAGTTAACCCCACCCTCCCAAATACATGAGTGATACAAAGTTTTATCCCACCATGTTTACTTCCCAGTGACACAAGGTGGATCAGCAGTGCATGTGCAGCTTGGTTACCCTGGTTGCCCTGGTCGCCCTGATAGTCTTGGTTGTGGTGTACCAACTAGATGTCAGTGGCAGAAGAAACAAACTACTATTGATCAGAATGTAAAGGAGCAGTTGAATGCCTCTGCAGGAAGTCCCGCCCTCATTCTTCCTATATGTTGGAAGCCATAAATTGTGACATGCACAACACCAGTCATGGTGACTATTCCACGGAGAGCCTTTGAGAAAATGTATCCATTGAGAAGACCCTATATGATCTATCCCCTTAGAGATGACAATCTCTTGGAGGAGATCCCTGTAGGAATATGAAGATGAGAAAAGGAGAAGTTGGGGACGTCACAAGAGATGAGTGTGACACACTGAGAAGAGTGGCTGAAGAAGAGCATTATAGACCTTTTAGAATCTGATGACGAAGTAAACAAATCGAGTAACTTTCATGTGCGAAGTGAAGATTACACGTGTGAAAAGCACTGCAGAAAATGCAAGCCATTTTATAACTGTACAGATACAGCAACGCAAGTAGACTAAGTAATCTTAAAGGCTAGCTATACGTAGTGAATAGACTGCATGCGGTGCCACCATTATATAGAATCTGGACAACGGTGTCCCATATTTAGTAAGCTCAGACCTGCGGAGAAAGAAGGATCGGAAAAGCTGTGTCACAGCAAGAAAGCAGCTGAAGATCGAGGAAAAGCATGGAATAGCTGTCTGGCCTGGTGTCAAGGATGGAGCAGCCAAGAACTGGTTATCTATCTTTAATAGTGAGAATAGTGAGAAGCTGAATCTGCCCTTGTTAAAGTGCAAGGAAAGAACACCATGAGTGCCAAGTTTATTAATTGAAGACAATTAAATGCTGCAATACAGGCCAAAATACGGTCTCCAGTCACGTGAGTCAAGGATGGAAATAGGAGTTTGAAGTAGAGACCAGAATTGTGATAAGAGTGTTCCTATACTCCCTTTTATTCTCAGGAGCAATGATACTTTGCAAGAACAATTTCAAAGACCATGTGAATGGCAGAAGGCATGAGCAATGAGAGATGTTGGGCTAATTGGGTGGGGAGACACGGTAAAGTCCACCCGGTGACACCTGGGGTACCAGCTTACGTGCTGCTAGTGAGCCGAATGTTCCAGAAGGGCTTGAGCATGCCAACCAATTACAGAAGGCCATATATCAAAGGGCCTTATAGTTTGAGAGCCAATGATGTATTGTGTATCTAGTAACTGATGAGGATTACTTGCACTATGGGTGGGCAGAAGTTGTCCACCTGACTGTAGAGACCCAATCACAATCCGATCCCTTACAGAAAGTATAATTAGATATTCCCCTTAAGCGTATCACAACACCCTGTAGGTTTTTCTTAGTTTGCCACGTAGTATGACTCCATGTATGATGTGTTTTTGCTATAAAAGTATCATTTTTTATGAAATGCATTGAGAGAATGCTGTGCGACGTCCGCTGATGACCGTTTTAACTCCCTGTTTCAGACAATTGAAAATAGAACAGGTGGATGAGACTTTGCCAACTTCCTGAGTCTGTCTTATTATTTGGTGTTAGAGTTATTCTGCATCCCATCCATGCATGATGTGTTAATGAGTTAAGAACCCATCTAGGTTCATGTGGTAGCAATGCTGGATGGTTTTATAAAGATCCATCGACCTGTTGACTCCAGTGTTTCAGACGAATGGACATCCTCTGCCATCTCGCCAGAAGATTGCAGGTTTCCTGGGGAGAGCGGCCAAATAGAAATCTTGCAAGAAAATCAACACGGTGGGCAGGGTCCCTCACTGACGAACTCCCTACCTGGTTTCCACAGGCGCTTTGCAGACAGAAGTGATTGGTTGGAGGAGGAAGTCGATACCGAAGGCCTCAAGCTAAATGAGCGAATGGTGAGTAGACCTAGACTAAGGGGAATGGCACAATAAAGGGATGGGTTTGTGGTAATTTACGAAAGTAACAAAAGTAACGAGAGAAACAGGAAATTATGTGACTTATAGGAGAGATGTAGCGCCCAGAAACCTGACCCAAGACGGTCTAGAAGAGGTTGTCTCACACTCGAGTTGGAGTAAACTAGACTGTGTGCAGGACAGGTCAGCATAAGGTGACAATCTAAACTCTTTGATCAGAGTATTAATTAGGGGCGAGACGAATAAGGGTGATCACCAAGGTGTTTTATATGAAGAGTCAGCTCGTTCACCTCTGCAGCCCGCTATGAATGTGATGGAACATCTCTTCGGCATCCCTCCGATCTCCAAAGTTCCTCCTGGAAGCCGCCATGACTGCCCGTGCAGCATACCATCAATGAGCCACACCTGCGCACGGCGGCCGGTGGTTAAAATAGGAATTACATTCATCCTTCAGCTATTCATGCGCGCAAAGCGCAGATGTTTACAGTTTCCCCCCAAGCTGCTATGAACTGTACTGTCTCTAGTACATCATACAATTTCTGGCTCCGCAGCCCAAATTCCTGACAGTACCTCCTCTCCTAGGGCTCTTCCCAGGCCCAGGCTTGTCTGGATGTCTCAAATGAAATTGGCGCACCAGTCTGGGTGCCTGAACTGCACTCACAAGCTCCCATGAGCAGTCCTTAGGACCATAGCCACTACACTGAATCAAATACCACAGTCCCTGCTGCCTTCTCCTAGAGTTCAGAATCTGCTTCTCCTCATATTCCACTTGCCCATCCTTCATAATCACAGGAGGCCTCTGTGTATGGATTCCAGGAGCTGCGGGTTTAAGCAGAGACACATGGAATAACGGGTGTATCTTGAAATTAACAGGTAGACGTAATTTAAAAGCCACTGAAGAAACACACTGTACAATTTTATAGGGACCAATGAAACGTGGCACAAATTTACCTGGCCCCATCAGTGGTAAATTTTGTGTGGATAACCAAACCCAGTCCCCCGCCTTGTATTTGGGAGCTTCCTGACATTTCTTATCTGCTTGCTTCTTGTAGGTCGCTTTGGCCTTCTTCAAGTTGGATTGTGCCTTCCGTCTAATGTCTAGAAGCAACTGCTTCCTTTCCTGTAATACCGGGATCTGTCCCACTTCTGGTAAACTCTCTGGCAACATCTTTTGCTCATATCCATACAAACATTCATTTGGCACCAAACCCAGTGATGCATGTTTGGTATTGTTGTATGTAAATTCTGCTAGCCACAATACTCGTACCCATGACTCTATGCCAACCCCCAAATAACAACGTAAATACTGTTCCAAAGTCTGATTCACTCTCTCCGTCTGCCCATCAGTCTGGGGATGATAGCTGGTGGATAGAGTGCAGTCAATTCCCAACATTCTACAGAAGGCACGCCAAAACTTGGAAGTAAATTAAGGCCCTCGATCTGAAAGAATACTTTGAGGAAGATCATGTAATCTTACAATGTGTTGCAGAAATAACTCAGCCAGTTGTCCGGCACTAGGTGTACCCACGCATGGCACAAAATGAGTCTGTATAGATAGATAATCTACTACTACTACCCAAATGGTGTCATGTTGATTATCAGGAGGAAGGTTTGTAATAAAGTCCATCAAAATATGCGTCCAAGCTTTCTGTGGTGTGGATAATGGCTGGAGCAACCCCACCTTTCTAACATGGTCCGCCTTGTTGCAAACACACGTTTCACATCTTTGAATATACTCAATCGCATCCTTCTTCAGAGTTGGCCACCAGAAATATTTTTCTAACATGTGTTGTGTTTTTTTACTTCCTGAATGTCCTGCAAGTGGCGAGTTGTGGTACCAGTACAATGCTTTCTCTTGTAATTACTGAGAGGGCAAAAACACTTTCCCTGCATAATAAGGAAGACCCTTTCTGATGGTTTGTAATGGATCCTCCCCACCCCATCTCACTCCTTTCTGCTTCATGCTTTTCTTTGCCTGCTCCAACAGTTTCCCTGTCATGGCCCCCACCACCTTCTCAGCAGGAATGATTGCCTTAACCTCCATTACCACATTCTCTAGATTCTGTTTCCTGGTTAAGGCATCAGCCTTCCCATTCTTCTTTCCAGGTAAAAAAGTGACATCAAAATAAAACTCATTGAAATATTGTGGCCACCTCAATTGGTGTGGACTGAGGGTGTGAGCTGTCTTAAAGTACTGCAAGTTTTTATGATCTGTAACTACCACCACCTGATGTCTGGCTCCCAACAGATAATGCCTCCATTCTAAAAAGGCCACTCCAATTGCCAACAATTCTTTGTCAGTAATGGAATAGTTCTTTTCACAACTAGTAAGTTTGCAAGAATAGAATGCACCGGATGCCAAACCCCCTGTTCATCCTTATGGGACAACACTGCTTCTACTGCCATATTTGAAGCATCCGTTTCCACCTGAAACAGCTTTTCCAGATCAGGATGTCTCAACACCGGAGCTGATGTAAATGCTCCCTTCAATTCCTGAAAGGTTGCTTCTGCTTCCTTATCCCACCTAAAGCTTGTGGCCTTTCTCAATCACCTATTTAGAGGAGCCACAATGTGTGAGAAATTGGAAATGAATCTGCTGTAAAAATTGGCAAACCCCAGGAAGGATTGAATGTCCTTAATACATTGAGGACTTGGCCATTCCGTGACCGCCTGTACCTTTGTCTGGTCCATAACAATACCTGTGGGTGTCAGAATGAACCCCAAAAACTCAACCTGTTCTGTATGAAAGGCACATTTCTCAAGTTTTACATACAATTGATATTCCTGCAACCTTTTCAATACTGCCCTCACATGTTGCACATGCTGTTCCTTTGAAGATGAATAAATCAAGATATCATCAATATACATGATAGCGAATATACCAATGAATTAACTCAACACCTCCTTCATGAAATATTGTAATATGGCTGGAGCATTACACAGTCCGGAAGGCATTACCAAATATTCAAACAATCTGAATTTAGTTCTGAATGCCGTTTTCCACTCATCCCCCTCCTTTACTCTTATCAAATGATAGGCCCCTCTTAAGTCCAGCTTGGTATAGACCACCACTGTCTTTACTTGATCCAACAACACTGAAATTGATGACAATGGGTACCTATTTTTCACTGTCACCTTATTCAATGCCCAGTAATCTATACAAGTCCTGAGCATTCCTTCCTTCTTGGGCACAGAAAATAAGCGTGACGATTCCAGAGAACTGGAATGCCTAATAAAACCCTTCCCCAACATGTCATCCAAATACTCCTTCAGGTGCTGATTCACTGTTTCCGTCAAAGCATATATTCTGCTACATGGCACACTGGCACTAGGTTCTAACTCAATGACACAATCATAGGGCCTATGAGGGGGTAACCTTTCTGCCCCACCCTTATCAAAAATCCCTGTAAACTCTGAATACTGAGGAGGAATCCCCAACCCTACTGCTCCGATCACCTGTGGTGAATGTATCTTGTCAGCCAGGAACATGGCAGGGCCAGTTTCCCCTTCCATATGCTCTCCACACTCTTGTCTCTCAAAAGATACCTCCCTCGTGACCCAATCATAGCGGGGGTTGTGCTGCACTAGCCAGGGCATTCCTAAAATGAGTCCAAACTGTGGGGTTGCTATTAAATCAAACATGATTTCCTCCATATGACCTGACCCACACTTCATTTGTAGAGGTTGTATTTGTTGCGTAATTGGCCTCGAAATGACTGGTGACCCATCCACTGACTGCACTACCTCGACCTGAGACTTGTCCCGAAGAGGCAACCACAATTGCTTTGCGAAAGTAAAATTACCTGTAGCCCCACAGTCTACCATTGCTGTCACCACCTGTTTAGAAACTGCAAAAATCAATGGGCCTCATTGCGAGTCACCCGGGCTGGAAATAACGGTGGCGGTAAACCTGCCGCCACCATTGTTTCCGGACCGGGTGATGTCAAGTTCTGCAGGCGGGAGGTGTCATTCCCGGCAAGTCTGACCTGGCGGGTTTAACACTACCCGCCTGCAGGCGGACGAGGAAACACCGGCACCATCACGAGATGGTGCCAGTGTTTCCACTTCCCCATGCCCATTGAGTCCTACGGGACTCAATGGGAATGGGGATTTACCGAATTCCGCCTCCAGAATACCCGGGTCACCGGGGTCATAATGTCCCGGTAATTCCGGGAATCACGGAGGCGGAATGGTAATACGAGTCCGGCGGTAACCTGCCGGAATTTCAGGCATGGTTACCGCCGGACTCGAAATGAGGCTCAATGTCACCAAAATATACAAATGAGAATTATTTTTTCCAACTGTGTTGGCTACCCAGTCTGGGAAGTGTCCTTCAGATGAGCCTAACACCTGAGTTCCCCCTTAGGCCGGCCCAATCCTTTTCCTGCCTCCTCCTTTCTTCTGACCCCTCCTGTTCCCTTCTTTGGGGTATTAGGGCAGGTTCAAATATAATGTCCTGCTTGCCCACAGTACAGACACAGATTATTGCTTCTATGCAATTCTTTCTCTGCAGTCGATAAGGGACCTCTCACACTTCCAATATGCATAGGCTCCCCTTCTCCCATCCTGCTCCCTCTCCCCTTGTCCAGCCTTATGAAGGGCACACTTTCTGGTTTCTTTTTGTCTCCTTTCCTTTCATTCATGCAATGGCCTAATCTTAAAGCCAAATCGATCATAGCTGTGCAACTAGTAGGCTGAGGCACCACTTGTGCAATGGCATCTTTCAACTCCTCCCTTAGGCCCTGATAAAACAACACCATCTGTTTATTCTCTGGCCAATCTGTCTCAATCACTAGCCTGTTGAACTGCATCACATATGACACCAAGTCACGTGTCCCCTGTCTTAATGCTAGTAATTCTTTATCCTGTGCCAAGGATACCTCCCGTCGATCAAATAATCTCCCAAACTCCCCCAGAAAACCCTCGCAGTTATCCAATAGAGGGTCATCCTTTTGAACCAACGGCATAGCCCAGGCTGCTGCATCTCCCGTTAGGTAAGAAATCACAAACGCCGTCCTGGCCTGAATTGTCTCAAAAGCAGTGGGTTTACATAAGAAATGTAATCTACATTGAGTCAGAAACATCATGAATTTTCGTGGATCTCCTGAAAACCTCTCCGGTGCTGCCAAACGCACAGTACTGGGGGGTTGTACAATAACCGTGGAGGTCCCGCCTGATGTTGCAACACTGGAAGAACCTGCAGTGGCTGCCTCCAATGGGGTTCCTTGTGCCACCAACCCCTGCACCTTAGCTTTCAAGGTACTAGCTACCTGTCGTGCATGTGCTAATTCCACCTGGATGTCCTGCAAAGCCTTTAGCACTTCCGCTAAAGGGGGAGGACTGGACTCCATTCGGCCTGGGTGGTTCGATTACCCAAAATCGGGGGTGGCTTATTCTGTCAAGGATCACACAAGAGGGTAAGGGTACGACACCCGACCCCGAACTACAGAAGCTAAATAGATCGACCCCTCCACCCGTGGTTGGCACGGGCTCCTGATATTTAGAATCACAGGGGGCCATGTGGCAGCCAATGGGGGAAGGAGGGATTAGGGAGATTTTGTGGATAGGGAAGGGATATTAGGGAAACCAGAAAATAGGGTAGGGGATTTTCAGGGAAAGGAACAAACACATAGAAATACGTTGTTTGTTTGTTTATTCATTTATATTGCGCACCAGACCCGGAGGTATGAGGGCGCAGGAGCAGCAAGGTTATTCTCAGCTTGGTTACAGTTCTGTACAGTAATTACATTGTATACATAGGTAGATACTTTTGAGATGGATACATTGATATACAGTATGCAGGTATACATATTTACATAATTAGCAGAGTTGGTCGGAAGTTGGTCAATAATATACAATTTGCAGGTGAACATATTTACATAGATAGAAAGGCGAGGTCAGTTATAGGTCCTTATTCTTTAACCATTGTATGTAACTGTGCCTAAAGCGGGAATAGGTTTGAGGTGTCCTGAGGGAGGGTGGTAAGGACTTCCAGTGTTGGGCCGCTTTCACCTGGAAGCTGTTACCGCCCATTTTAGTTCGGTTGTACCTGGGAACTGTAAGAAGGTTGGCGTTGGCGGATCTGGTGGGCCTGTTGGGGGTGTATCTCTTTATTCTGTCGGCAAGGTAGCGAGGGGCTGCATTGTTGAGGCATTTGTGTGTTAAGGAGGCTACTTTGAGCAGGATTTTGTCAGTGGTGGTAATGTGTTCTCTCTTGGGGATGCTGAGTGCAGCTCTGAGAGCATTATTTTGCAAGGTCTGGATTTTATTGGTAACCTGTTTGTTGGCTCCTACATAGAGGGCGTTACAATAGTCCAGTTTTGATAGTACAAGGGCTCTGGCTAGGGTGATGCAGTTCTGAGTGGAAAGGAAAGGTTTGGCTGCTCTTATAAGCTTACATGTGTAGGCTGTGGAGGTGGCCATGGAACTAATCTGTTTCTGGAAGGAGAGGGCAGAGTCTAGGTAGATTCCTAGGGTTTTCACTTCTTTGGCTACATTAATGGGATTGCCGTCTATAATGAAGCTGGTGTAGTTGTGGCCCAGTGTATTTAGATTAGGGGTGGATCCGAGGATGATCAGTTCAGTCTTGTCATCATTCAGGCATAGACTGTGGGAGGTCATCCATGCCTGGATGGTGAGGTATACCCTGTTCACCAAGGCCAAATCCTTGTTGTAATCTCCCGTCAATGGGATGAGGATCTGGGTATCGTCGGTGTAATTAGTTTAGGTGATACACAGACCGTCATGGTCATCAAACAGGGGCTTCGTGAACACGTTATACAGTGTGGTGGAGACGCATGAACCCTGGGGGGACCCCGCATGTGATGGGCATAGGGTCGGCAGAAGCTGAAGTGGAAAAGACACGCATTGATCTGTTGCTCAGGAACGACTCAATCCAGCCGATGGCTTCTTGGGAGAAGTGGGCAGCCGAGTCCAGGTGGTTGCATACAATGTGATCTACAAGATCAAATGCTGCTGAGAGGTCTAGGAGGAGTAGTAGGGCAGTTTTCCCATTATCTCTCAGAGTGTAGATTTGGGCCTTAAGATCAATGAGAGCCGTTTCTGTCCCATGTTGGTGTCTAAAGCTTGATTGCCAGATTCCCAGGAGGTGGTTTTGTTCCAGATATTTTTGTATTTGTTGGTAGGCAGTCTTATCTAATATTTTGAGCAGGAAGGGGACGGTGGTGATGGGTCTGTAGTTAGTGGGTCTAGATGGGTCTAGGGAGGGTTTTTTGAGTAGAGGGAGTTAGATAAGGAGTCTTTCTTGTTGTTGATTTTCATTTGAAGGCCTGCAACTTTATTGGAGGGGGTGTTTTGGACACTAGTGCACCATTGTTTATCTTTCACACATGTATCTGGGGCATGGACAGGAGTTTCCAGCTCTGTGATGATAGAGAAGAGTTCCTTCGTGTTGGATTTGGCTTGTGAGATTGTCTGGTTATAAGATTCTCGTTTAGCGAAAATTATTTATTTTTTGTATAAGGAGACTATTTTGTTGAGGATCAGCTTGTTAGTGTCTGTGGGAGATTGTCTCCAAGCTTATTCCTTTATGCGTTTCTCTGATCTGAGAGCTTTAAGGTGGGTAGAGAACTGCGTGTTCAGGTGTTTTTTTGGCTTACATTTACTCAGTTTCAGGGGTGCAATAGAGTCTAAGGCTGAGTGCATGCTGTTGTTATAGGTTTCTACAAGGTGGTGGGGGTTGGAAGTAGCTGCGAGTTGGTTCAAAGTCGGTAGGATGAGGGGGATGAGTTTTTCAACTGTGATATTTTTCTTGCTTCTCATAGGAATGGCTGTGGCAAGAAGGTTGTTAGGGATAAGGCTTGAGGCTTCAAGGTTGAAGGTGAGGAGGTGGTGATCAGACCATGGTTGGGGGGTATTAGCGGTGATGGAAGCTACACAGTTGTAGTCTGCTACTGTCACGACCCTCGCCCAAAACCTCCTCTGGCAAACCCATTGGCCAGGTGGAGTCAGGACTCGGGCTTCTAGAGCCTGGCATCCTCTTCAAAAGCCCTCATGGGGACAATTCTGGCGCCTGTGGCGCCAGGCTCATACACCATGAAAAACAATGTGCTTGGGAACTACTTTATTGTATTGTCAGCCAACATGGAGGCATCCACATAGCTTGGTTCCTAAGAACCAAGCTATGCGGTCTAGTGTTTTGGGTGTGGTAGCCTGGGGACTACTTTACCTGGACTATTTTATTGGGGCTATTTAAACCACACCCGAGCAAGACAACACGCTTCGCGTTACTTTGCAGTTTGCAAGGTGACGCTCACCGTGTCCAACTATTCCGTCGAACCTCAGAGAAGCAGAACCTGCAAGGAGACAAAAGGAACATCATTAGCAGCAGCATCTTACTTGCATTCTTCATCTTTAAACACTCGCAGCTACTGAGAACAGCTTCCTCGAATCTGCATGCCTCCCGGACAGAACAACCTGAAAGAGGAAGATAGAGGCAACATTAAAGAAAGCAGTAGAGACATTTACAAATTACGAACTGCTCAAAAGGCTTACCTGGCTGGTCGCCTCTCGGCTGGCACCACTCCGGACATTCCACTCGCGCTGAAGAACACTGTGACCTACAAGGAAGGAAAACACAGGTTAGCAAAGGCAAGACTTTGCAGCGCTGCGCATAGCGCTCACTTACCGCATCATAGCGCTCTCAATGCGGCATCATTTACCAGCGGGCCTCAACCAAGCCAGTTAGCCGCGCTGAAGCTACGCATATCTAAGGGAGAAAAAAGAGACATTTTAAACAAAGAAAGGCATGCTGGATAGCAACAAAACTAAAGAACAGCAATAAGACCTACCTGAACAATATCAAATGGGCTGGCGTCAGTGAAGTAACTGGACTGCACTCGCCCATGAAAGACAACGTGCCCCTGCAAAGAAGGCAGGACAGAGATCATGCCTAATTCTACCATAAGGTGAGGAGAGGGCGCCAGAGGGACTGAAATCATACGGGGTTGGAGGGAGGATACTTACCCCAGTCGGTCAGCCTTGAACACAGTCCTCCTGTATTTTCAGGCAGAACCTTCCCGTAGACCACATCAGGGCAAAGCTGAGAAGCATACCAGCGAGTAACTCGGCTGGGTGGCGTCCCTGTGGATACCAGGTGAGCGTAACAGCTACCCAGTCACGGGTTCTCCCTTTGTTATGGGTAGGGGTGGATACTCTTTGGGTAAAGCCTATTTCTAACAAGTTATTGTTAATGAAGGTGGCCTGGCGGTCTTTGGGTCTTTGAAGCCAAAGTTGAAATCTCCTAGAAGGAGACTCTGGGAGGTATTTCTTAGGTTGTTGGTGAGGATGGTGGTGAGGTCTTCCTCGAAGGAACCTAAAGGTCCGGGAGGTCTGTAGAGTATGTGGATGTTGATGGTTTGGGAGTTGGCAGTGGGAAGCTTGGCTGTGAGTGATTCACACGATGGGATGAGATTGGTAGTGTCAAGTCTAATGTTGAGGTGTGTTTTGGCAATTATGGCGAGGCCTCCGCCTCGGGAATCTGTTCTGTCCACTCGGAGGATTGTATAGTCCTCAGGGATGGCTAGTGAGAGATCTGGGCCAGTGGCTGCATGGAGCCAGGACTCATTGATGGCTAGGAATTCTAGTTTATCTGCAAGAATAAGGTCTGCTATATCTGTGGCATGGGCTACTATAGACCGCAAATTAATTAAGGCGCCTCTTATGGGTGGGGTGATAGTTTTAGTGCTAGCGGGCATGGTGGTTATATTGTGATCTTTGTGCTTGGTTATGGTGTTGGTTAGGCTGTGCTTGGGTGTGTCCATGGGGCGGTTGGTGGGAGTGAGGTTAGTCTGTATGGACTCCCTGGCTCGAGGCTCATATAGGTTGGGTAGTCTGTGTTAGGGAGAATTCTCTGTTTAGGCTGAATTTTCTAACCTAGTGAGACCCCAGCAGCTTTGCTGGATTTCTGGAGTTTGTTTTTTTCCATCCTGCCAAGAGTGAGACTCTTTTTCTCCCACTCTTGGACATGAATGTGTGTAATTCCTTTAAATGTCAATGTGTTCTATGGGCTATGGGGTCTTTTACTCCATAGGGTCTCATATGTTTTGCTATGTGTGTTACAAAGCACCCTCCGTGCCGTAACACTGGGGCATCCTAGCGGACCTCCACCATAGACTCCATACCCGTGGGCTGACTACTGTCTCCCCGGGCATGTAAACTCACCATTGGCTTTACTAGACCTAAATGTACTAACAGAACTAGTACAAACCATCCTATTGTGGACATACTAGTAGGAGTGATTCGATTACTCCTGGGTCTGTTATTCGAGGGGGCACTGTCCCGTCCCCCCTTGTCGAGTTTTGGCTGGTGGCAGTGGAAACTACTTGTTATATTCGACCCCGAATATAACTCTATGGGATTCTTCCCATTGTTGGAGGTTAATACTTTTCCTCGTTAATCTCTAACATACCACCGGTTTATTTATCTTAAATAAATCTATCGGTTGGTATTTTCTGCCAGAACTCGGTTTTTAAAATGGCGTCTGTGTTTGTCTCTGTGACTCCTAAACCAAAGGTTGAGCCCTTTGTTCCACTTTTGGCGGGCCTCTACACAGAGGCCCTCCAAAGTGGTGCCATTCTGTCTGGGTACCACGGGGGGTGTGGGAGGGGGTTTAGGCACCCTGGACTGAGTTGCCTTGTCAACTCAGGTCGCACTCTGGTGTGATTGGCCCAAGTGGTGAGCTACCCCGCTCACCACTTAGCGTGTTTTGATTGACAGCTAGGCTGAATGAATGGGGGTTTTCTGCATAAAAGCAGGGCTTTTGGGACTGGATCTTCAGAAGTCACCACAGGACCTAAGAATCCGACGAGGGTAAAGCTGAGCCGACCTGCAACGACGACACCTCCGGTGGAGCCCTGCTGATCTGACTCACCACTTCCCGACGACAGAGGAGATCTCCCTGCCGGAGAGTCTCTTCCCCTGACTGGTGGGAACAACCAGTCCCCTCCGCTTTTTCTTCGCTCCAGGACGCAGTGGTCGAATTGCCCGTGCAGAGCACCTCGGCAACCGGATAGCCACTACCCCTGTACCGTGACCAAAAGGTGGTGCCTTGTGACGGAGCACTCCGCGGCTGGTCTCTTCCCTGGTGGTGCAACGATCTTCAACTTTCCTTCGACGACGAGATCATCTCTTCTCTTGGCAAAGACCCGACGTGCATCCACCACCAGGAACAACTGCCCCCGCTGGAGCTGTCTCTAAACAAACAAGGTACCTTGTCCATCTGGCTTCCCTTTCTGCCGGATAGAGTGAGGTGTCTTAATCCTCGCCTTTCCATTGGGTCGCCTCCAAGCTTTCTTAACTTTCTGTTCTGAACTGGTCCAATCTTTCGATAACAATTTGCGACAAAGACTCAAAGTGCATTTGACTGTGATACTTTTTGTTTTGAGACACATCGCCTTGCCTCTCTCCGAGTGGGCCTGGCCTCTGAACTTTGCGATCTACAGTAGACCCTGCCTTACTCGCCTTGCATTTGTTCGTAAAAGTATTGGTACCGAGTTGATTTCATAACCTGCCTTATTTTTCTCTCCCGTCCTAACGAATACTAGAGTACCATCTAGGTTAAAGCATACACCTCTGTCTGCAAATAAGTGATGCCGTTGAACCTAGACTTGTTGAACTATTGTTAGGGGGAATTATCTTTTTCTTATAGTAATTGTGATTGAAGTTGTTTGCCGTATTAGTGCCAGAGTGTTTTTCATAGATGTGTTTTTATAAATAAATAACTATATATCTTTACACCAAAGCCTTGTTCCGTGTTTGCTTGTTCTACTGTATAAATTGCCCTATTTTGTATACTCCACATACTGCCTAACTCTTTTTGAGGGAAGTCTGACTGCTCAGCGACAGCTACCAAGTGAATCTGTGTGGTACAGACTGCTACCAAGTGGGTTTACTGCCAAACACCTGTAGTCCTAAATCTTTTGCAGTGGTCCCAGAGGGAACTGCACAGGTTTCCGCCTAACAGTCTGGCCCGTAGTTTGGCGTCTCTAGCAGTGAGGCTACATGGGGTAGCGAGGTGCATATTGAGAGGGGGGTGATGTCTATGGAGGCAGAGCTAAAGGCCGGGCTGGGCTGGCCAGATAAGTGGATGAGGTGGAGAATTACTTTCAGCAGTGCTGAGTAGATGGCTGGTAGGTACATTCTATTGGGTTTAGGTGGGATGTGGCGGTCAGATGGCAAGGACATCGTTCTAAATCTCAATCTCAATCTGGGCAAAAATACAGTGTGCAGGCATGCATGAGCAACTAAGGCAAGTCTGTCTAAATTCAAAAATCACACCTGGGCAAAAATACAATAGGATGTAGAAACAACTGAGGCAAGTCTGTCTAGATTCGAAAATCACACCTGGCCAAAAATACAGTGGCAAGTAGGAATAACTGAGGCAAGTCTGTCTAAATTCAAAGATCACACCTGGGCAAAAATACAATGGGATGTAGGAACAACTGAGGCAAGTCTGTCTAAATTCGAAAATCGCACCTGAGCAAAAATACAGTGGCATGTAGGAACAACTAAGGCACGTCCGTCTAAATTCGAAAATCACACCTGAGCCAGAGTACAGTGGCATGTGGGAACAACTAAGGCATGTCTGTCTAAATTCGAAAATCACACCTGAGCAAGAAAATACAGTGTGCAGTCATGTAAGAGCGCCTGTGGTAACAGGGTCTGAATATGAGAATGGCCTGTACAGATAAGTAGGAGCTACTGCAATAGCGTTTAAATTAAGAGCAATAATTGTAAAACCTATTTTCAGTTTCCTGAAGTGTGCTTAGTAATGACAAGCAGGTCACAGGTGGACAACACAGTAAAGGGAGTATACTGCCTATGGACAGTGTTACTAGATACTGGCACGCAGGTTAGATGCAGCGACACAGGTAGAGATCTAAGACACCATTGGGTTGAGATATATGCATGATACCTAGGCACAATTGTGTGTTCCTGGGGCAGGTGTGCATTACTGGTGACATCAGGCTGTAGGTTATGACATTGAGTGAGGGGCCGTTCAGGAACGATTTAGGCAGTCTAATATAGGTTCTTACGTGGTTCTGAGGTACACTCCTAATACCAGCCTACCTAACCACCTGTGGGCTATAATGCCTATAGTTTTAGGAACCTCCTATATGAACCTTCCTTCTGTCTATATTGGCATATAATTCCTACCATGTACCTCCTTACACAACCTGATGTCCTAACAGGCCTTAGCACATGAAGGATATATAGCATGAAGCGTGGACATAGATGCACAGAGCAACACTTAATATCTTGCCACCCTGAGATAGTACATGTAACATATATCACACTGGGACATTGCCACACTTAGTCACTAGGGCAAGCGATATGTAATATACATGGGAATTATTCCCTTCATTAATAAGACAAAACACATGGCCCTGTGGGCACGCAAAAGCAAACATGAGTAGCAAACATGGAAAGAGAGACCTGTTGATGTCTGTAAGCCAACTAACAAAACGTGAAGTTGAACGTGCAACTTAGGCAATTGTAACTGCAAGTTTCATACTGTACAAATATGCATGTAATGTCATTTAAAGCCACCAAAACGCCTTATGCCCACCGATTCCCACTGCTGTATTCCCTGTGGGTATTCGCCTACAACACTGCGCGTGCATCATACATCACAAAATGCCCTTATTAGATTTCCCAGCACTTAACTGACAGTCCGGGCTTCCCATGGGAAAAGACCCGGACCAGACGCAGCAGCGTGTTGAATCACCGGACTTACTTCGAGTTCACTGCCACAGTCCGGGATGAATGTGATGAAGCATTCATTCGGCATCCCTCCAATCTCCAAAGTTCCACCTGCGCACAGCGGCTGGCAGTTGAAATAGGAATTACAATCAGCCTTCAGCTGTTCATGCGCGCGAAGCACGGATGACTACAGTTTCCCCCAAGGCTGCTGGGAACTGTAGTCTCTCTAGTGCACCATACGGTTTCTGGCTCCCCAGCCCCAATTCCTGACAAAACCCTAGTCTTCCGATCACAAAGCAAAGAGGAAAATCCTTTTAGTCTTGAGCATAGAGCCTTATCCCTAGGTAGACTGACTTCAGATAAGGGTCAAGGGGACGAGAGTCACACTAGTTGGGGACTAGATATGTGAGATGAAGATATGGAATCCTTCCATGGGGAAGAGAGAGGAGGGGCATGTGCACCCGAAGGAAGCCTGCAGACAGACAAGGAAGTAAGATGATCTGAACTAGAGCAACCTAAGGATAGGACAACAGATCTCATAGCATATCCAAAGCTTCCCAGAGGACGATCGTATAGTGAGAAGAGAGAGTCAACGCCAAATATGAGCAGGTTAAGATCGTTGCAACAGAGGAGACAGTCAGGAATCATTGTCCACACCATGGATAGGCAGACGATGGGAGCTTATGGCGGGTTAGGGTTTATGCAGTTTCCCTTATTGGAAAAAGGGGGAGCAAGGCCATAGTATATTCCATGGTCTCAGATGGATAAGGATAATTTAAGATGCAAGCTCCCAAGTTTTACATCAGGTGCAGGGAAAAAATGACAGGAGTAAATACCTTGGCAATAGGAACATTAAGGGTCTCTTAGCAGCCATTCCTGGGGAAAGAGCTGGTGACATATGGAAGAGAACAGGCTATTCAAGTGTGACAGCACAGTGCACGATGGAGCACCATTTAATAATTGCAGAGCAGATGTCTGAAGCGCTCTTAGGGTGCAGTATCCTGACACGTCAGACATGGGTGCAATCATGACATGTAAGATGAAATAAGATGAAGATCCTCTTGCTTACATTGGGAATACAGCAAGCAGCGGATAACGTTGCAGGCAAATAATCAGCACCCGATGGACCAAGGAGGGAATGGGTTTGTACCACGAGGAAGAGGCATGGGCGACAGAGGAAGGGGTGGATTTCCAAGCAATCAAGGTGGGTTTCAGAATGAACAGAATGAGAATCAGAATGTGTAAGGAGGGTTCACTCAAGGGGGACTAGTCAGACAGGCTCCTCCTGTATGTTGGTCTTGTGGGATGACAGTAATCATTACACATGTATGTGGGAGCCAAGGGTATGTACAGAATGGTCAATTCTCAAGAGGGGGGCAGCTTATCCTCCAACATATTGCATACAATCTGGGGAAGGATTCGCCTAAAATCAAACAGTGTATCAAACACAGATGCTGCAAATGCAACAGGCACAGCAACCACAGCAAGCACACATGAATCCACCGCAAGGGCAGTCGCAGCACGCCCCCATGCAAACACACCATTATGCAAATATAGGACAACTGCTGACACCTAGAATAGGGGGTGTCACTGTGGTGGGAGGGAATCCCTTGACAGTTACAGGGGTATGCATGAACCCACAAAAGGACAGCTTAAAGGGCGATTTAATGTGTTCAGTACTATCAGTGACACCAGACCCCCAAGAGGAACCAAGGGTCCATGTGACTATATGAAACACATCTTTTTCTTTTTTAGTAGACACTGGGGCTGCTTGTTCGTGTATACGAGAGGGAAATATACAATGTCAGGAATTGCCATGAATGCTCAAAGGTTCTCAGGAGTCGAATTCCTTTTACTGATGAATTACCAGTCTCCATAGGAGAGCGTGATATGTCTGTTACATTGTTGTATTCACAGCAGAAACCAGTTAACATTTTGAGAAGAGATTTGATGACAAAACTTAATATGACGATTTCATTTACTGATGAAGGGATAGTGTGTTCCACTCCTGCAATACATTACATGGATGTGGGCGAACTTATATTGGCATTTACAGGGCCGGTGGCTCTGCGAGGAGTAACAATAGAGCCAGAGGTCTTTTTTATGGGGTGAGCATTCTGTTGACATGGCTGCCTGGCTTAGTGGGAAGGACTATGAGAATACCTGATGAATCCTTGTTTAGACCACAGTTACCCATGGGCGAAGAGGGAGGACAGACCATCCCTATAGAATTAGATGCAGCCACAGTGTGAGGGGAAATGGCAATGCTTGAAGGAACGGATGACAAGGGTAGACAATGGAGAACAGTGATAGCTATTGAAGAAAGGTGTAGGTTATTGATATTGATTTTGATATTATTATTTCTATCACGCTCGTACACAAGACAAGGTTGACTGACATTACTGATGATGACATGTTTAGGGACGATCCGACAGGCGACAAAGTGATGTTTTTTATGAGCATTACATATTGGATTAGAATAGAGAAAAGGGAGATCCCACCGCGAATGGCAGAGAGTTAGAGAAAGTGCCAAGTGTCTTATGGACTACAGGCCCTTATGACGTACGCCTATTGAAGGGAATACAGGAAGTTAAAATAAAGCTGAAGCCAGGGGCAATTTTACCACAAGCAAAACAGTACCTCATGTCTGGAGAGGTGGATGAGGGTATTTTCAAGACTATTTAGCACTGATGAAACAATGGATCCTGGTGGCGTCAGAATCATTGCGTAACAGCGCTGTGTATCCTGTGAAAAAATTAAAGGGAGGTCGTGGAGATTTATACAAGATACGAGACCGATTAACCAGATTATAGAGGCAGAGTTTCCTTTAGTTCCTAACCCAGCGACAACACTATGCAGTATCCCAGTAGAAGCATGATATTTCACGGTGATCGATTTCAAAAAATGTGTTTTTCTCAATCTCATTGCACAAAGACTCACAAGACTTGACTTTATTTCATTCCACCAGACTCACCTAACAGGGTCCTACAGACATGTGCAGACATGACTTGATATAGTTGATGACTATCCTAGCAGCAAAGGATATAAGGTGGACAAAGAGAAGCTGCAGTATTGTCAAGAAGAGGTGTTATACATAGGCCAGTTGATTTCACATGAGGGAAAGAAAGTGATACCTGAGAGAGCTGAGGCGATTATGAAGATTGCAAAACCTCATACAGTAAAGCAGATGCAACAGTTTTTGGGGCTATGCAATTATGTAAGATCCTGGCTGTTTGACTACAGTTTGTACACAAGACCCTGTTTGCAGGCTTTAAAGAAAGCCCAGGTAAACAAGGAGAAAATAGAATGGACTGAGTAGATGGAGGAAGGATTTGAAGAGTTGAATAAAGCAATTTGTACAGCTCCTATTTTAGTAATTCCCAATTATGCTGAGGAGTTTTTCTTATTTTCTCACATGAATGTGACAGTCATGACAGCAGTACTTACACAGAGGACCACATTGGGGTACAAGCCTCTAGATGTTAGACTAAGATATGAAGGGACACTTTCAATGCGAACAGCCCGTGGCAGCCACCGCATTCGCAATTGAGAAATCTACATGCATTGTAATGGGTTGTTCTATGACTCTTTTTGTGGAGCATGCTTTATTTTCCATATTAGAGAAACCCAAAGGTACATTGACATTCCAGAGAGCTGTGGCTTACGAAGTGATGATTTTGAACCCAGCAATTAAAATTGTCTGTTGTAAAATAGTGAATCCTGCCATGTTTATAGCTCAACCAGTGACAGAAAGTGAGCATGCACATGATTTTGCAAACTATGAAGAATTCTATGATGATATACTGCGCATAAAGGAAAACTTGTTGGCAAGAGGGGAAAATCACTTTATTGATGGTTCTTTGAAAAGTGATCAAACGAGTGGAGAAAGGCAGTCTGGCGCAGCTGTAGTGAGGCACAGAGAAAATGGCGAGTTTGAGGTTGTAGCAAGTGCAAGACTAATGTCTCACTTTTCAGCACAAGCAGCAGAATTGGTAGCGCTAATTATTGTGCTCGGGAATCATGAAGGGCGGGAAGTGAAGGTGTACAGTGACTTCACCTATGTGACGTCAACTGTACAGGCAGGGCTAGTGCATTGGAAAAGGAGGGGCTACTTCCGAGCAGATGGCAATCCAGTGCAGCACGCATCCTATTGGACAGACTTATTAAGGCACTGCAACTCCCAGTAGCCATAGTGATAGTTAAATGTGCAGCGCATACTAAGCGAACTGACTTTATTTCTTGCGGGAACAAAGCTGCAGACACAGAAGCCAAAAGGGTTGCATGTTCACCAGATATTTCAAGTGTTGATACTCCAGATGTCAAAGAGAAAGTAGTCACAATTATGGTTGTGAAAGAAGGATTTAATAATTTACTGAAAACCCAGTTAATGGAGATTGAAGGCAGTTCACCACAGGAAGAGCAGTTATTATGGAAGCGAAGGGGGTGTTCTTTATCCCCCACTGAAGCATTATGGCAACAGGACAGCACTGCAAAGCCAGTGATGCCAGTAGCATTGTTAAAGGTAGCGCTTGAACGGGTGCACTACCATGCACATGTAACTAGGGAAAGTCTTGCTGCAATGATTGCGGAAGACTGGTTTGTTCCAAATTTGTTAGAACACGTTGCATTTTATGTAGTAAACTGCATCGTATGTCAAAAGTTTACTGCTGTGCATACACTGCGAATGATTAGAGGAGTAATTACTCAACCGAAGGATCCTTTTCAGCATTTACATATTGACTGTGTTGATATGCTGCAAGTGTTTAGTGGATATAGGTATCTGATAGTGATGGTGTGTCCCTTTGCTAGGTGGATTGAAGCAGGTCCGTGTATGCACCCTGATGTCACTTGCACAGCAAAGTTATTAGTACATGAAGTCTTTCCAAGATGGGGAGTGTGTGAAGTGCTGAGATCCAATAATGGGCCACATTTTGTCAATGAAGTGTTTGAACAGATAGGATTATTGTTCAGTATTAAGCACAAGTTTTCTTTTGCTTATCACCTGCAAGTGAAAGGGATATGTGAGAGACTCAACATCCTCCTCAAAGAAAGGATTGCCAAGCTCAAGCTAACGTTGAAAAATGGATGGCTATATGGCCTGCTCTTAGCTTTATGTGCCCTAAGGAATCAACCTTGTTCGGACCCTCACATCACATCCCATGAGCTAGTGACAGGAAGGCAAATGAGAATGCCTTTAACTCCTCCATCCAGTATGACCTCGAGCATCTCTGTCATTTCAGATCAACTCAAGCGTCAGGGGGGTCGGTTTCAGAACACAGATGAAAACCATTTAGTAACCAGATCTTCTGAACTATTATCAGCACCTAGACTAAATGCTGGTGACACTGTGCTGATTAGAAACTTTACTAGGTAGTGGCACAAGCCAATGTTTGATGGATCTTGTGTTGTAGAAAATGTTACTCCCTCACCAGTAAAGGTTCAAGGCAGGCCAGCGTGGATACACCTGAATGACGTCAAGCTGTATGCTGGAAAGACTGCAGCACCCCCACCCATCGATCCAGAAGCAAGACAAGACAATAAGAAGAATTTCAGTGTGAGCAGACTCGATCAATGACAAAGAAGAAGAATGATAAGGCTATGAACTGATTAATAAATGCAGATTTGCATTTGCACTGTGGCTCCCCTTGGACACTCCTTATAGATATTATAGCAAGAGTGCAATTCTTTGCTTGAGTCACAGGAATCTTTGAAAATTAACTTTAGTGAAATGCTGATGTGTCACAATTATGCCTGAATGACAACACTTGATTAAGAATTGGAACGTGAGCAGTAACGCAATTAGTTTTTCACTGAGCATTTATTTGGCTAATTCTATGGTCATCCCTGAAAGTGATGTGAATCATCTTGTGCTTGCTGTTTTTGTGTTTATCCTTCAAGCTTATCCTGCTCTTGTCAGGCGAGATGTGGACATCCACACTTTTTTACAGGATCCTAATAATGGCCCTGTAATCAGAAGGCTGCTCGTAGCAATAATAGAGGAATTACTACAGTTAGACAATCTATTACAGTTGCTGGAGTAAAGTGTTTTTTCCTTCCTTCAATTGTTGTAAAAATTAGGAATGCAGAAGCTGGTACGATTTCAGAGAATGAGCAAGCCCAAGAAATACCAGAGTGGCACAACTGGTGGGGATTAATATGTAGGGTCGCGATATAGATATGCACAGTTATGCTTTGTGTCTTTTTGTTTCTCATGATTCACATTTTCTATACTTTTGATCCAAAAAAGGCAGATATCCCTTTGATTCTCCCCGCTCCAGGAACTCTTGTAGATTTACCCATTACCGATGAGCCATATCTCCTTGTGTTGTCTACCCAGAATAAGGCTGATTTAGAGTTGTTTCCATGAGCTGCAAACATTTTGGTTAGGAAGACACAATGGGAGTGCCGAGGAAGTCAATTATGGGATAAACACTTATCTAGATAGTACAGCACATTTGGGTAATAACATGTGGAAAAAGCACATGAAAAAGGTGGGAGAAAGAATGTCTAACGAGAGTTGCTATGTCTGCGCTCTCATACCTTATGCCATGGGAACTTCCAAATTATTCATTGCTACAGAAATACCAGTGAAAAAAGTGCATTGTCTAACGCATCTCACACTTTGCCAGACAAGAGGAAAGTTCCAGGGTCGAACAGCATCTCACATGAATAAAGAGACAAATCAAAGAGAAGATAATTAAGTGCAAGATTTGAAGGCAAGAGAGAGGCCAGGAACAAGGAATCAAGTAATAAGATATGAACAGCCTTAAGTAAGCGGACCAGGAATCTGGATTGAAGAAAACAAGATTTTAAATTGTCAAGGCAAGAATAAAGAGGAGATACAGATATGTTGGGAAAGATGACAAATACAAATCAAAGAAACAGTACTGATTCCTGAAGGGTGGGCTGAAGGACTTGTTGTGTGCAGAGCAGCAGCAGTAACTGGACAGTGGGAAGAAGTTGTGTTAACTGTAGAAAAATAATGTAAGGATCTATGGCCAAGATCACAAAGTTGATGACATGGGTCGACGATAAAAGAGAACCATTGCAGATAATACCTCTAGCGAGTGTGTCCTTATGTTTCAGAAATAATGGTACAGGGAAAGTTGGAGAGAATCGCCAGTGTGGCTGAATTTTTTATGAAGCAGGCATGAAGGATGGAACAGTCATCCTGATGGATCATTGTTGGGCTTGTGGGACCAGAGCTTACATGAAGTTGCCCAAAGACTGGGCAGGGCTGTGCTCTATATTGCTTATCCATGTTCCAGCACTAGTGATTCCTAAGAGTGACCTGAATATTGGAGAGTTTCCAAAAGCAGATGCCCATTTGAGGAGGAGAAGATCACTCGAGTTTCTCAACCGTACAAGCAGGGAGAATTATTTCTCAGCTAAATCGATAGAAGCCATTGATACTATTTCATATGAGCACAGGTTGTTCAGCCAGACTTCAGCGATATTCACAACTATCTTTATGCCAGGAATCCAGACGACCGCCAATGCGAAGTGATGGCAAATCACAGGCTGGGAGCTCCTGCAGATGATCAACACTACCATAAAGGGATTCAAAGTTATCAAAGAAGAATTGAGGGCCATAAGACTGATGACCCTCCAGAACAGATATCTCCTTGATATGATCACAGCGATGGATGGAGGCATTTGCGCCAAAATCGAGCCATTGTGTTGCACGTTCACACCTTCTCATGATGATGAGACTGGGACCTTGACAGAGGCCATAACGTTGCTGTTGAAACTTCACGATCAGATGGAAGATGAGACAGAAGACATTGCAGATGACAGTTGCTTCGTGTCTATCTTCTCATGGGTTCCACAATGATTGGCGAATATCTTCAAGTTCCTTGGAGCAGTGTTAGTGATGATCATGTTTGGATTTTGTGTGATCAGGATAATAATTGCACAGTTCAAGAAGACAGCAAAGAAGGCAGTAGGAATGAAGATCATGAGCGATGTCGAATCAGGGTTTGAACCCGAGGAGTTGAAATATGTAGAAATCAGAAAATATATGGAGGCCAGCATCTTAGCACCTGAGGGAACAGAGTTCCTGTATCCAAGAAATCACAAGAAGCATGTGGGACGATGGGTCTGCTGCAATCCGAATGGACAGTGCAGCTACATGACCTTGAGTGTTGATGAACATGTAAAATCAGCAGGATCCCTGAAGGGAGTGGTAAAGATCTGGACTCCAAAGAAGCACTTTCAAGAGAAGGTCCCAAGATGTGAAGACTGGTGAAGGAGTGGTCAATTAATCAACCAGAGGGGGAGTGTAGAGGAGCAGCTGACTGACTCTGCAGGAAGTCCCGCCCTCATTCTTCCTATTTGTTGGAAGCCAGAAATCACGACATGCACAACACCAGTGATGGTGCCTATTCCACGGAGAGCCTTTGAGAAAAGGTATCCATTGAGAAGACCCTGTATGATGTATCCCCATAGAGATTGACAACTGCTTGGAGGAGATCCCTGAAGGAATACGAAGATTAGAAAAGGAGAAGTCGGGGACGTCACAAGAGATGAGCGTGATGCACTGAGAAGAGTGGCTGAAGAAGAGAATGTATAGACCTTATAGAATCTGATGACAGTAAAAGAATCAAGTAACTTTCATGTGCAAAGTGAAGATTACACCTGTGACAAGCACTGCAGAATATGCAAGCCATTTTATAACTGTACAGATGCTTTAACGCAAGTGGAGTAAGAAACCTTAAAGGCTGGCTATACGCAGTGAATAAACTACAGGCACTGCCACCATTATATAGAATCTGGACATCAGTGTCACATATTTAGTAAGCTCAGACCCACGGGGAATGAAGAATCGGAAAAGCTGTGTCGCAGCAAGAAAGCAGATGAAGATCACGCAAAGTCTAGGAATAGCTGTCTGGCCTGGTATTAAGGATGGAGCTGCCAAGAACAGGTTATCTATCCTTAAAGAACAGTGACCATGATAAGCTGAATCAGCCCTTGTTAAGGTGCAAGGAAAGAACACCATGAGTGCCAGGTTTATTAATTCAAGACTATTAAATGCTGCAAAACAGGCAGAAATACAGTCTCCTGTCACATGAGTCAAGGATGGAAATAGGAGTTGGGCGTTCAGACCAAAATTGTAATAAGAGTGTGTCTATACTCCCTTTTATTCTCAGGAGCAAAGATACTTTGTAAGGACAGGTTCAAAGACTATCTGAATGGCAGAAGACATCAGCGATGAGAGATGTTGGGCTAATAGGGTGGGGAGACACTGACAGCTGGGATACCAGCTTACGTGCTGCAAGTGAGCTGAATGTTCCAGAAGGACACAAGCGTGCCAACCAATTGTAGAAGGCCATATAACAAAGGGCATTATAGTTTGAGAGCCAGTGATGTACTTGCATTAGGGGTGGGCATAAGTTGTCTACCTGATAGTAGAGACCCAATCACAACCTGATCCCTTATAGAAAGTATACTTAGATATTCCCCTTGAGTGTGTCACAACACCGCGTAGGTTTTTCTTAGTTTGCCACATAGTATGATGTCACGTATGATGGGTTTTTGCTATTAAAGTATAATTTTTATTAAATGCATTGAGAGATTGCTGTGTGGTGTCTATACGGATATATGGCATTGATTCATTATAATGTTCAATGGAAGCAACAAAATTGGTGCAAAGGCAGATGACAGTGTTTTCAATGAAAGCAGTCAAACGGGTGCAAACGCAGATGACAGTGTTTTAAAAGCAGCCACTACAAAATGTGTGCA
The DNA here is from genome assembly GCF_040938575.1 of Ambystoma mexicanum. Classification (NCBI taxonomy): domain Eukaryota; kingdom Metazoa; phylum Chordata; class Amphibia; order Caudata; family Ambystomatidae; genus Ambystoma; species Ambystoma mexicanum. Next base: position 651,205,236 of record NC_090925.1, read on the forward strand.
GGTGACAATGTTTTCAATAGAAGCAGTCATTTTAAAAGTAAAATGGGTGTAAAACTTCTAGCAGATTAGGTCTACAGGTCAGAATTTTAGTGTGATTAGTTTAAATGCAGAAAAGTGATGGGAAATTATATGAAGCAGGTGAGATGCCACATTGGTTCATTATAACAGTGAATTAGGCATTCCATGACAAAGCAGAATGCAGAAAAAGACAGTGAACTTAAAGTGCATTATATAAATTATGAGCATTCCCACCTGTGTGAAGTTGCATTTAAAGGAATAACCAATATAACCAACTAACTTCCCTAGAAACAACACCAAAGTAACTAATTAGTTCTCCTGATTAACATTGCAATGCAATGTCAATGAATACCGATGGAAATTCTGTTTTAGTGTTTTTCCATGGAAGAGAAATATGCACGGTAGAGAAAAAAAAAATAATGAACTGTCTTTTGTGAATTCTGAAATCTCTTCAGTGTGCAGGAAATAAATTGATACATGCTCTCGTGAGTGATTGGTCAGTGGAGTGAGGAGTCTAGGAGGTGTCCAGATACGTCAGGGGGGAGGGAGCTCTGTTTTTGATTGACAGGCAGATCGATTAAATAGGGAGTTGAACCGAAGGGCTGGGCTTTTTCTCTTTTTTCCTGTGTTTCTGCTGGGTGTTGTAGTTTTGCTGCCGGCGGCAGAGAGGCCGCAGCCCTACATACCTGGAAGCCCAAGGCCATCCCTCGGCTGTGCCAGTGATCGTGTGGCTTGGGAAGGCTTCAGTGCAGGCAGAGATAAGGAGGGGTCACACAGATAAGACACAGCTATTTCAAGTCCTTATGTAAGTATTTGGGGAATTGAGGAGATCATTGGGTGACTGCCAATTTTCTCAGTGACTGTTTAGACAAGAATAGGTCATTGTGGCATTTCGCACATGGGGAACTGAAAGAAAAAATGTGTGCAATGCATTTATATTTTGTCTCTTAGAGAACCGCAGCTGTGCCAATCTGTTGGTGAGAGCTCATAACTGTGTTATCATGAAACGTAATGTTTTGTTCCTTGTTTTATAAATAGATGCTTCACAAAAAAAATATAACTGCAATAGTAGATACAAAATTGGTGTCCATTGTTTTCTTTTTCCTTTCTCATGTGTCTGATGATCACTGTTTCAGTGGGGAAAAGAAACTGGGAGATATCTTGGGGGTTACATCACAGTGGTAAAAGTGTCTACCGCCAGAGGTAAAAAGTAAGAAACAAAAGAGACAATACAAAGGCAGCTAGAAAGTTGGTGTGTTGTATGAATGTATTCACCATGCATGTCGGGGCTGAATGGAGCCCTCCAAGGGCATAGGCCGCTGATGTAGATAAGTCATTGGCAATTTATATGTGATTTTTGACAAACTGTGTTCTATTTTAAATGTGCTAAGTCTAAGTACATGTTTACAGTCAGCCCGAAGTATATCATAATTTTAAAAGGGGGAAGGTTTGTCTTATCATATGGAGCAGGGTTCTGAATTTTCTCACCACTAATTTACCACCATAACAAAATAGTGCCAATTTACGCCAAAATACCACGATACTACAATACAGCCAAATTAGGAATTAGCCCCAAAGACAAAACTTCCTACACGTCCATTGATGTCCATTGTAACTCTCTGTTTTAGACAATTAAAAATACAACAGTCGGATGAGACTTTACCAACTTCCTGAGTATGTCTTAATATTTGGTGTCAGAGTTATTCTGCATCCCATCCATGCATGATGTGTTACTGATTTAAGGACCCCCTTAGGTTCAAGAATATGAACACACCAGAAAAAAACACACATAATTATACTAGGCTGGGTAAGCCTGTCATATTTGTGCCATTGGACATCCTCAATGCATGAGCAATACAGAGGTTGATCTCCCTGTCACATTAGACATGTCCCTAATGAAAGTGGGGGTGAGGGGGACATGAAGACAGACGCATGGGAAGGCAACACAGCTCAAGTAAAAGCCCCCCAATGCATGAGCAATACACAAATGGACCCCTGCCACACCATACATGTCCCTAATGAAAGTGGAGGCATGGGTCATGTGGAAGCATGAGTCAAAGCCCCCCACAATGCATTAGAAATACAGAAGTGGACCCAACCACCACACTACACACATCCCAAATGAAAGTGGGCTAGGAAGCATGGGGAAGCATGAGACAACACAACTCAAGTAAAAGCCCCCCACAATGCATGAAAGAGACGCAAGTTAACCCCACCCTTCCGAATACATGAGCGATAGAAAAGTGGATCCCTTCATGCTTACTTACCAATGCCACAAGGTGGATCAGAAGTGCATTCGTAGCTTGGTCACGCTGGTTGCCCTGGTCGTCTTGGTTGTGGTTTATCAAAAGCAGCCACATAGATGTCAGTGTCAGAAGAAACTAACTGCTATTGATGAGAATATGAACACACCAGAAAAGAACACACATAATTATACAAGGCTGGGTGATCCTGTTATCTTTGTGCCTTTGGACATCCTCAATGCATGAGCAATACAGAGGTTGACCCCCCTGCCACACTAGACATATCCCTAATGAAAGTGGGGATGAAGGGGACAAGTAAAAGCATGGGAAGGCAATGCAGCTCAAGCAAAATCCCCCCCCCAATGCATGAGCAGTGCACAAATGGACCCCTGCCACACCGTACATGTCCCTAATGAAAATGGAGGTATGGGGCATGTGGAAGCATGAGTCAACACAACTCATGTGAAAGCCCATCACAATGCATTAGCAATACACAAGTGGACCCTCCCGCCAGACTACACACATCCCGAATGAAAGTGGGGCTAGGAAGCATGGGGAAGCATGAGACTACACAACTCAAGTAAAAGTCCCCCACAATGCATGTGCAACACACAAGTGAACCCCCACTCCACGCTACACCTGCCCCTAATGAAAGTAGTGCAAGGGAGGCAAGTAGAACATGAGACATCACAACTCAAGTACAAGCCCCTCACCTTCCATGAGCTATACATAAGATGACCCCACCCTCCGCCAACCTACAAGTCCCTAATGAAACTGGGGGTTAGGGAGACAACACAAATCAAGTAAAAGCCCCAACAATACTGAGCAATACACAAGTGGACCCCAAACCATACTACACACGTCCCTAGTGAAAGTTGGTGTAGGGGGCCAGTGGAAGCTTCAGACAGCACGACTCAAGTAAAGGTCCCTCACAATGCATTAACAATACACAATTGTACCTCCCCCACACACCACACTAAACAAGTCCCTAATGAAAGAGAGGGTTGGGGGCATGTGGAAGCATCAGACAACGCATCTCAAGTAAAAGTCCCAACAATACATTAGCAATACACAAGCGGACCCCTCACCACACTACACACTTCCCTAATGAAAGTAGGGGTAAGAGGGACATGTGGAAGTATGAGACAACACAACTCAAGTAAAAGCTACTGACAATGCATGGGCAATACACAAGTGGATACCCCTGCCACACTAGACATGTCCCTAATGAAAGTGGGGGTGAGGGGGATATGTAGAAGCATGAGAAGGAAACACAGCTCAAACAAACCCCCACCACCCAATGCATGAGCAATGCACAAATTGACCCCTGCCACACCATACATGTCCCTAATGAAAGTGGGGGTATGGAGCATTTGGAAGCATGAGTCAACACAACTCATGTAAAAAAAAAAACACAATGCATTAGCAATACACAAGTGGACCCAACCGCCACACTACACACATCCTAAATGAAAGTGGGGGTTAGGAGGACATGTGGAAGCATGAGGAGGCAACACAAATCAAGTAAAAGCTCCACCAATTCTGAGCAATACACAAGTGGACCCCTCACCATACTTACTAATGAAAGTGGGGGTGGGGGTCTGTGGAAGCTTCAGACAGCACAACTCAAGTAAAGATCCTCCAAAATGCATTAGTAATAAACAATTGAAACCCACCTCCCCTACACCACACTACACAAGTCCCTAATGAAGTAGAGGGTTGGTAAAAGCCACTGACAATGCATGAGCAATACATAAGTGGGCCCCCTGCCACAGTACACACGGCCCTAATGAAAGTGGGACATGTGGAAGCATGAGACATCACAACCCAAGTACAAGCCCCTCACCTTCAATGAGTGATACACAAGTTGACCCCACCCTCCGCCACCCTACAAGTCCCTAATGAAAGAGGGGGTAAGGGAGGCAAGTAGAGCATGAGACATCAAAACTCAAGTACAAGCTCATCACCTTGCATGAGCCATACACAAGTTTACCCCACCCTGCGCCACCCTACAAGTCTCTAATGTAAGTGGGGGCTAGGGGGACATATGGAAGCATGAGGAGACAATACAAATCAAGTAACAGTCTCTAACACTCTTGACGTCCTTGCCCCTGTCATAAGGATCTGCTTGAATCCTACTTCCAAGAGCAACTCTTGGTATGATTCCACCTCACCACCCTTAAACGCAAGTGTGGGGCAGCTGGGAGAAAGTTGAGGGCATCAGGCGTACCCTCTGACAAACTGGCCTGCCAGCTGCTCCAAATGCAGTACAGACTTGTTGTCCTCTCTATAAAGAGAGCCTCCATCCAAGCACATGTCTCTGTGGCATCTAACAACTTGGCCGAACCTTTCAAAATCTACAAGAAGCTGGCAAATCCTGTTGAAGTCTCTACCTCTCCTGTTCCCTCCCAGGCCCTCTGCATGGCCCTGACTTCTCATTTCACCACTAAAGCTCAGGAAATCCCATCCACTCTCTCTTCCTCTACCTCCTCTTCCTCCTCCTCTGCCACCCCGGGCCTGTCATTGGCCGATTCCCAACCTCCTTTCAACTCATTTTCCCCGTTCATTCCTGACGATGTTTCTAGACAAGTCCAATCTATTAAAGTCTTGTCAAAGCAGGTTCTCCCCGGCTCATCCAGAACCATAAAGGACCACATCGACAGCCTGGCTCCAGCCTTGGACGATTTCTGCAATCACTCCTTTGCCACTGGAACCTTCCCCTGCCGCCTTCAGCACTCCCTTGTGCACCCCCTTCTTAGGAAGCCATCTGCTGATCCTTCCCCTCCGGCTAACTATCACCCAAACTCTATCACTCCTTTCCTGGGCAAACTCCTGGAAAAGGTGGCCATCTCCCAGCTCAATCTGCATACTGAATCTGTTGGTTGTCTCTGGAACCACCAGTCTGGCTTCAGAGCTGCCACAAGCATGGCAACTGCTCTCCTGAACACCTGTGAAGATTTGCTCTCCAACCTTAACTCTAATCTTCCTTCTGTCCTCATTCTCCTCAATCTATCCTCTGCTATTGACACAGTCAACCATGCCATGCCGCTCAATCGCCTCTGTGATAATCTGGGTATCACTGGTCAGGCCCTGTCCTTGTTGACTTCCTTTCTCACTGACTGACCCTCCGAGGACCAACTGGGATCTTTCCTCTCTTCTAATGCTCTCTCTCTCTATATGTGGTGTTCCCCAGGGGTCTAAACTTTCTCCCTGGTGATTCAAACACTACCTGGTGCCTCTGGCCCACTGCATCGCTACATTCTGTTCTAAATTTCAATGTTATGTGGATGACACCCGGCTCTCCTTCAGGCTGCCCTCAGCCACCTATGCTCCTTCTTGCATGCCAGACTGTCTGGCCGCAATTCAGGAATGGTGTGCTGCCAATGATCTCTGTCTTAATGCCAGTAAGTCTGAGATCCTCCTCATCGGACACCTGCTCCCTCATTTCCTCTCTCTCTCTGGCTTCCCACCCTGGGCCCACTTCCTGCTCATTCCTGTAAGGCTAAGACCCTTGGTGTCATCTTCGACTCCACTCTGTCCTTCTCTCCTCACATGTCCGATGTCTCTAAGAAGTCACACTTTCAGCTGCACCTCCTCAGAGGTATTCTGCCTTTTCTCACATTCCACCAGAAGCTCACTGTCTCTAGAGCCCTGTCGTCTCCAGACTGGACTATTACAACAGCCTCTTTCTAAATCTGCCAGTCTCTACTCTTCGATCTTTACAACTCATCCAGAACAGGACTGCAAGGCTTGTTCTTTGCCTCAAGCCCAGGGATCATATCTATCCAGCTCTGAAATCTCTGCACTGGCTCCCTGTAGCTGCAAGGATCAAATTCATCACCCTTTGCATCGCCCACAAGGATTTCTGAGGCCTGGGACCGCACTGCCTCCAACTTTATCTTCCTAAAGAGCTTCCTTCTCGAGCTCTCCGTCAATCCACCTCCAATTCTATGAGGGTCAGACGCTTTTCCAAGCAGAGAATGTGGGGCAGATCTCTTTTCTCGGATGGGGCCTCTCTCTGGAACAGCCTCCCTACCTCTCTCAAACTTGAGAAGAACCACCTCTGGTTCTGAAAGCAATTCAAGAGCTTCCTTTTCACTTCTGCTTTCTCTCTTCCTATCCCTTGCTAATGTCTCTGATAGCTCTGCACACTCATCTGGCGACCACTGAACTCGGGCCCAGGCTCCTGCCAGTTGCCCTCACACTGCCGCTGGGCTCTTTCAGCAGTTAAGGGTCTGTAACTGTAATCCTACAGTCCCTTCTCTTTGCACTTAAGATCAACCTTCTAGCACCACTTATTGAGTCACCTGCACTTCTCCTCACCCCCACTCCCTCCCTTGGAACTTCTTCCCTCCCTAATTCCCTGCACTTGCGCGATATGAATGACACAAGACCTAGTAAGATCGTTGTTTGTCCTCCTTCTGTTTCCCCCTCCTTGTCTTGTCGTGCCTAGAAACCCTTGGTACAGGCGCGTTATAAATGACGTATATCATATTATTTCATAAGCCCCAGTAATGCATGAGCAATGCCAAATTGGATCCTCTTGCCACATTACAAACGTCCCAAATGAAAGTGGGGCATGTGGAAGCATGAGATATCACAACCCAAGTACAAGCCCCTCACCTTGCATGAGCAATACACAAGCTGACCCAAGTAAAAGTCGCCCCACGCTCAATGCATGGACATTACACAAGTTTACCTCCCTGCCACACTACACATGTCTCTCATGAAAGTGGGTGTTAGGGGGGCATGTGGAAGCATGAAAAATCACAACTCAAGTAAAAATCCCTGCACCTTGCTTCAGTGATACAGAAGTTGATCCCACTGCCCTACACATCCCTAATAGAATTGGGGGAAAGGTAGGCACGTGGAAGCATGAGTAGACAACACAACTAAAATAAAAGCCCTCAGTGCATGACCAATGTGCATGTTGCCTTACCCCCAGCCCCACTACACAAATCCCCAATGAAAATAGGGTTAATGGGGGAATGTGGAAGCATGAGACATCTCAAATCATTTACAAGCCCCCATGCATGAGCGATATGCAAATTGACCCCGCCATACTTAGTTACCAATGGGACGAGGTGTAACAACAGTACAAGGGCAGCATGGTCGCCCTGGCTGCCTTGTACTTAAGCCAGCCAAGCAGATATCAGTCACAGAGGAAGCCAAATGATGATGAACACGCCAGAAAAAGCACCAATATTTATACTAGACTGGGCATGACTATTAACTTTGTGCCTAAAATGATTAGAACAAAGTTAATGGGTTAAAAGAGAAACCAGCCACTATTGGCCATTCCCTAATGGTTGCTACTTGCTAGACCCCAAAGACAACCGCTTACTTAAAAGAGTTGCACAAAGGTTTTCATTTCGCCACACGAATACAACACAAATCGATACATTTGTTTGAAGTTTCTGGTGACATGGCGCAAAATCAATGTGAATCAGGGGAAAAACCTGCAAAGTTCCTCGTTTCGAGGCACGAAACCAACCCGGTTTGAACAAGAGCTGCGCAAAGTTTTTTGATCTGTTACACAAAACCAAAACTGGCCAGAAAACGGGTGCCAGGTTTCTCGTGTCCCTGTGAAAAACCAACACGGGTTGGAAAAGAACAGCACAAAGTTTCTCGTGCCATTGGGAGGATCTAGAACAGATCGAAAAACAGGCAAGAAGCTTCTCATTCCGCTATGCAAAACCATCAAGACAATCGAAACTACACACTGTTTTGCCACACATTACAGAACAAAACCAGAACCGATTTGTTATTTCATTGTGCACGGAACACGGCAGGTCACGGAACATACCGGGTGAGTAGTGACGGGTTTGCTTGAGTGAAATCGCTCACGAATGCACAAAAGCCTAGAAGCCATGCATGAAAGTGCAAAACGGATTAACAAAATATTTCAGTTGTTGCATTACATTTTCGCGGTGGTGACATTTCAATGGTGACAGAACTATAGCGCTGATTTTGCAGAAAGGGGCAGAAGCTGATTCCAGTGTGAATTCCGCACATTTCACATCATGGGTAGAATTTTCACTCAGCACTGCTTCCGACCACAGCAATCACATGATCATCAGTCCTGCACATGCTGTCCACTGACATTCCCTTCTAATCCTCCCATGTGTTACCCGATGGCATGTTAAGTCAACTCACTTCAAAATATGGGCACTGAGGGTATCACTCAATTCCCTGAATCTCTGCTACTTCTTTACAGAAAAAACAATTATTTTTTAATCATCGTGGATCAGGGATGCTTCTCCTCACTGGATACTTACTTGTGTATCACCTGCTTCCCTGAACCTCTGCTACCTCCTCCCATAACAATCACACAAGTGAGAGTCGAGCACAAACTGCCCTCATGGTTTGTCTGTTGCTTGTGCTCCTCTCCCAAATTTCACCCAATGTGACATGTCTCATCCACTCAAATTCAAAAGATGGGAACTCACTGATATAGCAATGGGCTACTTGGGTCACTGCTACTTTCTACGACAGAACTCATATGAGTGTGAGTCTCAGGCAAGCTGCCCCCCAGGGATTGTCTCTAAAGTGTCAACCCTTGTAATTTGTCTCATTCACTCACCTCAAGAGACAGATAATGACTGATGCATCACAGACCTCCCAAGACCACTGCTACCTCATGCCAAACAAATCAAACAGACTACCCCCAGAGTCTGGTCCTCCTGCTTCTCCTCCCAGGTGGCACACAATGGCATGTACCTTCTTTAATTAACTCACTGGTGTATCACCTGCATCCTGGAATCTCACCTACTTCCTGCCATCAGAATTTTGAGCATGTGACTTTCACAGACGCTACACCCAGAATGTGATCCTGTTCCTGCTCCTTCTCCCAGGTGTCAAAGCATGGCTCTTGTATTGTCCACTTAGTTCAAGAGATTGTTACAAGTATCAATTGCCCACCTGAATCTTTACTGCTTCTCCCCACAAACATCACACAGGAGTGAGTCTCAAAACAGCTGCCTTCCAGGACTCCCTGTTCCTCCTGCTCCTCCTCTCAGTGTTCACTTGATGGTGCATGTCTTGCACACTCACTTCAAGAGATCAACATCACTTACCCAACTCCCTGAATCTCTGCTACTTCTACCCAAAATAAAAGGTGCTAGCGAGAGCATGCCAGAATCTTCCCCCAGCAATTGCCAGCTGCTCCCTCAGATCTCTTCCGCATGGAATTTGTCTCATACACTCACTTCAAGAGATGGAAACTTACTGGTGTATCACATTCCCAGATTTCTGCTACTCCCTCCCAATAAAATCATGCTACAATTACTGTTGCACCAGCTGCACTCAAGGAGTCCCTTCTCCACCTTCTCGTCCTCCCAAGTATCCCTTAATAGCATGAGTCTTGTCCACCTAAACCAAGAGATGGGAACTGACTAGAATATCACCCTTCTCCCTGAATCCCTGCTACTTCCTACCACAATTATTCATGCAAGTGTGAGCTTTGCACACACTTCCCTCAGGTATCCTCTGCCCCTATTTCTTCTCCTCACAGGTGTCTTCCAAAAGCATCTCTCATGTCCACTCATTTCAAGAAATGGAAACTGACTGATGTATCACCTGCCTCCATGATTCCCTCCTGCTTTCTCCCACACAAATCAGCATTGCTTGAGTTTTGCGCAAACTGCCTTATGAGATTCCCTGCTCCTCCTGCTCATATGTGTGACCCGATGAAAACATCTCTTCCATTCACTTCTAGAGATACATACTGACTCGTGTATCACCTGCCTCCTTGAATCTCTGCTACTTCCTTCCTCAAATATCTTGCAAGCTTGAGTCTCACGCAGGCAGCCCTCAGGGATTCCCTCATCAACTGCTACTCTTTAGTGAGAGGCACAATCCAGGCGCTGTTTTTCTTTTTCTCATGGTTTGTGTATCGCTTACAGTAATTTAGATACAGACGGCCTTGTTCCATCTTCAGTCTCCAACATTCACTGCTTTTTCTCCAGACATTTGCCATCAGAAAACAAGATCTGCAGTATGTGCCTCTCATGATCACCCATCCTGCTCCCCCTCTCAGGGATTCCTCTACCTAAACTCCCACCAGACGGCAATTGTGTTGTTCATCCACTCCCAATCACGGAGTGCATCGAACAGCAACACATAGGGAAAACCTATCTGAACTCTATCCCTCTGACAGTGTCATTGATCACTACTGAATATCACTCCTCTTCTTCCAACTCTGATACTATAACTTCAAACCTATTTATAATCCCTGCCCTGATTGTCTTCGCCTGCCTGCTGCAATGATCTCCTGCCTTTCTGAAATCTACCAGACAGGAAATGTACTCAAATGCACACATGCCCCTTTATAGGACATGCAGTTGAACTAGGTTGAAGTTCTTGCAAAGCTTAACCAAAGTTTGACCTGATCGAATCATCGGAAATTCGGGTTACTAGAGATTCTAACGGTTGTCCAAATCTGGGCATCGAGGGCCGAAATCCAGACGGGTTTGCAGGATACCCCTCCTTAATATTCATCAGGAAAAATCTGCATACATTTTGAATCATTGTATGTAAATGTATCTCATGAATATTAATGAGGGGTATCCTGAAAACCCGGCATGTATCCCGCCTGTTACGCTCACCTGGTATCCACAGGGATGCCACCCAGCCGGGTTACTCGCTGGTATGCTTCTCAGCTTTGCCCTGATGTGGTCTGCGGGGAAGGTTCTGCCTGAAAATACAGGAGGACTGTGCTCAAGACTGACCAACTGGGGTAAGTATCCTCCCTCCACCCCCGTATGATTTCAGTCCCTCTGGTGCCCTCTCCTCCCCTTGTGGTAGAATTAGGCGTGCTCTCCATGCTGCCTTCTTTGCAGGGGCGCGTTGTCTTTCATGGGCGAGTGCGGTCCAGTTACTTCACTGACGCCGGCCCGTTTGATATTGTTCAGGTAGGTCTTATTGCTGTTCTTTAGTTTTGTTGCTATCCTGCATGCCTTTCTTTGTTTAAAATGTCTCTTTTTTCTCCCTTAGGGATGCGGAGCTTCAGCACAGCGAACTGCCTTGGTTGAGCCCCGCTGGTAAATGATGGCGCATTAAGAGCGCTATGACGTGTTAAGTAAGCACTATGCGCAGCGCTGCGAAGCATTGCCTTTGCTAACCTGTGTTTTCCTTCCTTGTAGGCTGCGGTGTTCTTCAGCGCAAGTGGAATGTCCGGAGTGGTGCCAGCCGAGAGGCGACTAGCCAGGTAAGCCTTTTGAGCAGTTCGTAATTTGTAAATGTCTCTACTGCTTACTTTAATGTTGCCTCTATCTTCCTCTTTCAGGTCGTTCTGTCCAGGAGGCATGCAGACTCGAGGAAGCTGTTCTCAGTAGCTGCGAGTGTTTACAGATGAAGACTGCAGGTAAGATGCTGCTGCTATGATGTTCCTTTTGTCTCCTTGCAGGTTCTGCTTCTCCGAGGTTCGAGGGAATAGCTGGACACGGTGAGCGTCACGTTGCAAGCTGCAAAGTAACGCGAAGCGTGTTGTCTTTTTCAGGTGTGGTTTAAATAGCCCCAACAAAATAGTCCAGGTAAAGTAGTCCTAGGCTACGACACCCAAAACATTAGACCGCATAGCTTGGTTCTTAGGAACCAAGCTATGTGGATGCCTCCCTGTTGGCTGACAATACAATAAAGTAGTTCCCAAGAACATTGTTTTTCATGGTGTATGAGCCTGGCGCCATAGGCGCCGGGATTGGCCCTATGAGGGCTTTTGAAGAGGATGCCAGGCTCTAGAGGCCCGAGTCCTGACTCCACCTGGCCAATGGGTTTGCCAGAGGGGGTTTTGGGCGAGGGTCGTGACACCGCCCTCAAGGCCTGGAATTGGACAATCGTTTGATGTGGAATCTCATTTCAGAAGAATGTTTATGCTCTTTTGAGTCATGGGGTCAATTCTCTTTGTTTTCCCCTCTGTCCCATAGCTGACACCAACCTTGTTGGCAGGCAAGCTCCAAAGAAAATTAGCTATTTCCTGCAGCCTCTTTTGGGATGGAGTGCAAATACATTCATCCTATTGGTGATCTTTAGGGCATTATTAAACTACAGCTTGAAAATGTGTAACCACCAGTGTATCTGTCATAACCTCTCTGGCCTAATAATACAGCAAACAATAATCAAACTCACCGCCCCCTCAACCTTCCCCACAGGCATTGTTGGAGGTCATAACCATACAATATCCACCTATTTCCTCAGGTGGTCGCTCAGCCATTAGTTCATAAAATGTTCACAATACGCAATCTGTGTCTCAGCACCATTGAAACATAAAGTCATTATGGAGAAAAGATCAAATGAATCCCCGATCTTTCTTAAAAGCAGCATAATCCATGTAATGTGGAAGTCCCCTGTGAGGGATTACCCTTACAGGGGTGTGAGCCATGCCATGCACCAAAGAATCAGACAGAGCCTAGGTGCTCTTAACACATCTTTATTCCTCCTCGTTCCGGAACTTACTGAACTTCCACTCTGCCTGCACCTCGTCACTTCCATCCCTGCCTCACGTCCCGCCCCCATGCACCAGAGCACAACTGTCAACATGACACCCCCCCCCCAAATTAAAAAGTTAACCTGCCGGAGTTTTAACATGAACTGGGACTGGGGTTGATCAACTCATTTCTTCAATGAGTTATTGAGGTTTGTTCCTCGCTCTCTGGGGTCTTGAGTTTGCCGTTTCAAATGAACCCCTTTCCTCTGATCTTCCTCTGTCCTCTGCACCCGATGTGTCTGTCTGTGTCTTTGAGATCTCCTTGTAAGGCTCATCCACCAAATATTCATCTGTCCTCTCCTCTCGTCGGCTTATCCTCCTTGGGCTGGTTAAGGGAAACCTTTTGAAGTGCAAAGAATTTCGAGTGGTGTGTCCATAGTCCCCTTGGGCCGTGATCATCGAGCCTTTCCTTTCTGTGTTGACCAGGGGTTCATCTTTGAACACTGAAGTGTGTTTGTGTGTCTGTGGTTGTTTCACTGTCACCACTTCTACCTCCAGCTTGTACTCTCTAGCTTTTATTCTCACTCTGTGTATGCCTTTAAGGCCGCTTAACATATTGGGGTCCAGGCTGTGGTAGTCGGGTACGCACGTCCCTTCCAAACATTATCTCTGCAGGAGTTTTCCCGGTGGAGCTTTGTGGGGTGCTCCTATAGTCTCTTAACAATTGATGCAGAACTTGTTTGTAGGGCTGGCCCATGAGCCAGGCCACTTGCAGAGCCCGTTTTAAGTTGGCCATGAATTGTTCGATCATGCTGTTCGCCTGCGGCCAGAGTGGCGTGTTCTTTTGGTGGTGAAAGCCCATATACTCACTGAACTGTACAAAGTCCTGGCCAGTGAAAGGAGGTCCATTGTCTGTTTTCATCTTTCAGGGAATGCCATACGCATGGAGATGCGGTCCATTACTGGTATGACATGATAGGCCACTGTCGAGGACACTAGCTAGGCTTCCGGGTATCGGGAGTACTTGTCCATGATGGCCAATACGCATTTCCCCCCTTCAATAGGACCAAGAAAATCTGCAGCTATGACTTTCTGCACACCCTTCAGAAGTTCTGACATGCGCAGGGGTTCTGGATATCAATTTGCGGTGATGAGCCAGCATGTCAAACACTCTGTAAGAACTTGCTCCACCAGGGAGTCCAGGAGTGGCAATCACACTTTTTGTTGTAGCATGCGCTTTATGGAGATGACGCCTCAGTACCCTTCATGGGCAAGTTCTACCTATTTCCTTTTTAGTGAGGCCAGGATCACCATCTTATGCCGTTTCAATAGGATGTTTTCCTTGGAGAGGACTAATTCCTCCTTTAACGGTATGAGCCTGTCCACCTCGTTCCGGGTGTCCTTTGATTCAAGGCAACCCCTCTCTTTGGCTCTTCTCCACTGTCCAGATTTGAGTCCTTCGCATACTATCTGGCATGCAGTGTCTACCTCCACTTCTTGGGCTAGGTGAACTGGGTCGATGCCCTTGGGAATCACTTGTTGGATAAGATACCGGAGGTAGTGGTCTGATACGGATGGTTCAGGGGTACTTCCACTTCTCGGATGACGGGACAAGAAGTCAGCAGGGTTCTCTTCCTTGCAAGGTCGGTGCCCTAGTTCGAATGAGTAGTCTTGTAACCTGAGTCACCACCTGGCAATTCGGGTTGGCATCTTGGCTTGGGGATTGCCATAGAGGAACAGTAAAGCCTGATGGTCTGTCACTACTTTAAATGGCTTTCCATCGAGAAAAAGATTAAAGTGTTTGCATGCCCACACTACTGCTAGACTTTCCTTCTCTGTCTGAGAGTATGCTTGCTCTGTAGTCGAGAGTCTGCGGCTGGTTTAAGCAACAATGTGGGTGCGACTGGGATCATCTGGGTCGATTTGAGCTATGCTAGCCCCCAGCCTGACTGGGCTTGCGTCCACTGTCAATTCTGACTTGCGACGGGTGTAAAAATAGGACATGCTCTCGGCTCGAGTCACTCTGTCCAGGATCGTAGTGAATGCTCATTGACATTTTGTTTAGCCAGTGCTCTCAGGGGTTCACTGACCGTGGCAAAGTCTTTACCACGTACAGTAACTGGCATGGCCTAGAAATGATCTCAGCTCAGAAATATTTGTTGGTGGCGGTGTCTCATTGAACGCTGTGACCTTGTTTGGATCTGGAATCATGCCTTTCTCCAAGAAAGTATGCCCTAAAAACATCAATGTACCCTTTCGGAACTCACACTTTTCCTGGTTAAGCGTGAGATTGGCAGCCTCCAATGCCTTGCAAACCCTCAACAGAGTCTCATCAGGTTTCCCCACATCGCTCCAAAACACCAGAATGACATCACTGTAGTTTATACAGTTAGGTATGTGTTTAAGGAGATTATGAATCTCCATCTGAAAGATTTTGGCGGCGGAGGACACGCGGAAGCTCAACCTTTTGTATCTGTAAAGCCCAAGGTGTTTGGCAAAAGTGGTGATGTTCTGCCTTTTTGGTTTTAGCTCTAGCTGGTAGTAGCTTTTTTGCAAGTCTAGTTTTGAGAAGACCTTGGCACTGTTTAACAAGTGTATCATATCCGTGATATGCGGTGCCATGTGTCTCTCTTCTGATGGCTTGGTTGGGTCTTCTCATGTCTACGCACAAGCGGATGGCATCTTATCCATTCTTCGAGATGGGGATGATGGGCTAAAACCATATTGTGGGGCCTGTGGCTGGTTCAATTATGTCCTATTCCAGTAATTTATGCAACTCCTCTTTAACGTTCCGTTGGATATTTACTGGTATGCCCCTGTAGTGTTGTGCTACTGGTGGGACGTCTTCATCTATGTGCTGTTTAATCTGTTGTGCAACTTGCCTATCCCTTTCAACAGGGTTGGATGCAGTTCTTTGATCATGTGCACTGGGTCAATGTATTTATGCACCATCAGTTTGTACAGCACATGTATCAGACCCATGTCGACGGCTGTCTTGAAGCTGATTATGCATCCGCGTTGTAAGCACATTTAGAAGTATTTTCTTCTCCTTTGACTTATAGTGACAGGTGCCTTTAAACTGTTCCAGGCATTTCAGGGGAGACGTTGCTCCGTAAGGGTAAATGTCGACCGTTGCCGGTCTTAGCCTCAGGGGGTGCTGCAGTTTCTTGTATATCAGCTCACTTATCACGTTTACCATGGCACCCGTGTCTATTAGGAACTCTGTTGGCCTTTCACTCAGCACCATCAGCAGTGTGGGCTAGCTTCCGTCGCGTTGGAGTTACCCAATGAGTATACGTAGGAGCCCTTTTTCCTTTGCTTACCTTCCGATGAACTGATGTCTGTGTCTGACGGTGACTGTTCCACTAGATATCGCATGTGACATCTTGCTCTTCGCTCTGGACGAGAGCCTGTGACATATCTCCTTCTCTGCTTTCTGTCTTTCCTGTATTAGTCATCCCCAGATTCCTATTCTTTATGTTCTGAGTCCTTTGGCCTGTGCTGAGAAGGAGCTATTGCCAGCGATGCCTGTGATGCTGTAAGGAGAGGCCCTTGTGGATTCCCTCCTTCTGTCTCACCCTCTTTCTCTTGCTAGACGACACACCGCCTTGAAGTGTCCTTCCTCACCATATGCGGAACACCTCTGTACTATGGCCGGACAGGTTCCCTCGTGCGGATACTCACACCCACACTGATAGCAAAAGGGTTCCTTCTGTCTCCGGTCGTTCTGCAGCCAGTCTATGGACTCTGTCGGTGTGGCTGGGTTGAAACTCTTAACCTGTGTCTACACTGCTAATTCAACCATGGCCAGTGTCAGGACATCATTAAGAGTTTGGGCCTTCTGGAGTAATTTGCGCCTGAATGTCTGAGATTCACAGCCTGCAATGATCTGGGAATGCAGGGCCTCCGTGTTCGAATAGTTGGCGAAATCACAGTGCTTCATTTTGATATGCAGGCACATGACCTATGCGTCCATGGTTTCGCCCTTCGCCTGCTTCGTACTATGAAATAGGTGATGTTCATAGTTTACATTAGTATGCAGGGTGAAGTAGGCCGACAACGCACCTTTCAAGTCCTGAAGGAAGTCAATAGAAGTTGCCGGCATCTCATCAATAATATCTCTTGTTGCAGGTCCCACTGCCAATTTGAGTAAACATTTCTGTCTTTCTTCATCCACTGGCCCTGTGGCCTCCATGTACAATTCAAAGTCCCTGATCCATTTGCCCCATCTTGGCCCATATTACTTGTATCAGACACATCAAAAGCTCCTGGCAATTGAACTGCCAATGAATCAGGAAGCCAGTAAGGCGCAGCAGCCTGTTAGGGATTCTGACACTGTTCCTGTATGTCCTGGTTGGCTGCCTGGGGGGCCTCTTGATCAGACATTTTAGAATTCTTGTGTGTGCTGGCCCTTTAAGTGAGAGATTTTCAAACAAGTCCTCCACACGGCTGCCTGATAGGGAAAGAGCACAGCGAAATTCTCCCTCTTCTGTCTGAGGGCTGCCGGGAAGAGATGCTGCTGAGGGGAGGCGGCTGTGAGACACTAGCACCATCCTCTCTCCCTTCCACTCTTTCACCACTCACCGCCTTATGAAAGCCTAACACTGCTGCAGCCTGGTCCTTTTGTCCGACCTCCTGTGGCCTTCTAATGAGGGTTAGGCACCGCTTTCACCGCCACGGCCTGGGCAAATTCTCTGTCCGCCGGCCTGCACACTCGTACCTTGTGCCGTTGCCGCCTGGCTCCTCACGTGCACCTTGCATGCCTCGTCGCCAGTGTAATGTGGTAGTTCCCCGTGAGGGACGGCCCGTGTAGGGGTGCGCGCTGTGCCGTGTAACAAAGAATCAGACAGAGCCCTGGTGCTCTTAACACACCTTTATTTCGGCTCATTCCAGAACTTACGGAATTTCCCCCGTCCACACACCGTCACTTCCCTCCCCACCTGCAGTCCCGCGCCTGTGCCCCTTAACACAACTGTCAACATGACAATCCCCCTGGAGCCTGTAAGTAACCCATTCCATAGCTAAAACATGCCAAACTTTTTGTAGCGAGTCATACTCGGTCGGAGTATCCCTGTGCTTTCACCTGCAGGCGAGGAGCAGACACGCCGCTAGGAGAAGGATCAGATTGCCTCCTCAGGAGCCATTTGTTTTAATGGTACTCACTTTAACATTCTCCTGATGAAGGAATGAATGGCTAAGTCTGTCCTGCCAGGGTAGTCGAACTTGCCCAGTGCAGACTGCCCTCGTGCCAGAGACCCATGTTGTACTTGTGTGCCTACGTATCAGTGCTCGAAGTGAATGGGAACGGTCGGGAGTGGAGTTCCACTACTTTTATCTGTTACTGTTAACACTTCCGCTCCTTTTTGCAACCATTTCATCCTATCTGGAACTGTTCTTTGTGAAGTTAGAGCACACTTCTCAACTTTACCACCCAAAGGCAGTTACAGCTAAACTGAAAGCTGTTACAACTCAATTGGCTATCAACCAGCATGGCTGCCACCCTTGAAAAATGTGCTGCACATTTCCTCCCTCCCGCCTACCTTGTCCCCCACTGGGTTTACATTTCCACGACCTTTTCTGGTCCACTTCTACCACTGTTACCTATGAACCGTATCCTGTTGTTTATGAACTGTAGCTTTCAAAAATTGAACTCAGAACATATTGTTTCTGTTTGCAGTGTGGCTAGAGGTCACACAAAATAGGTAATGTCAGTCTGGGCGGTGGAAAGAGATACGTGGCCATGAATCACTAAGTCAGAAAGTTACCAGGAATTAAAACACATACAACTCAAAAACGTTGCCACGTAATCTCTACTCTCTTGACATGCCGCCATCTGCTCATCTGCTTAAAAGTCCTAAACCTTTTTGCAAACTGAATAAAAAGACGTGTTTTGCCACGTTGAAAAAAAAGTTCATTGTTTGGATAGCGATTTACAGTTGACAGTGCCAGAAACATGGCCATCATCCGAGGATCTGGGAGGAGCCCACCCCCTCTGGGTGAGCAATTTCAGTATAAATGGAGGACCCATGCCGTGGAAGGCTCGCAGATCATCGAGTGCTCGGCAGTTCAGCAGAAGACTCGAAGACAAGACCTCCTGTAGCCATGAAGCTCTCCATCGCCTTCCTGCTGGTGGCTCTCAGCTGCTTCTTTGGTAAGGCAATTGCTCCCTGGGTGATACCTGCGCTGAAATGGCAACATCCGCCATGATCGCAGACCAAGGGGGTCGGGAACTAGCCGAATGGCAACATTCGCCATGCTCGCAGACCAAAGGGGTTGGCAGACCAAGGGGGTTGTGAACTAGCTGATTGGCAACATCCGCCATGCTTGCAGACCAAGGGGGTTGGGAACTAGCCGAATGGCAACATCCGCTATGCTCACAGACCAAAGGGGTTGGCAGACCAAGGGGGTTGTGAACTAGCTGATTGGCAACATCCGCCATGCTTGCAGACCAAGGGGGTTGGGAACTAGCCGAATGGTAACATCCGCTGTGCTTGCAGACCAAGGGGGTTGGGAACTAGCCGAAAGGCAACATCCGCCATGCTCGCAGACCAAGGGGGTTGGCAGACCAAGGGGGTTGGGAACTAGCCAAATGGCAACATCCACCATGCTCGCAGACCAAGGGGGTTGGGAAATTGCCGAATGGCAACATCTGCCGTGCTCGCAGACCAAGGGTATTGGGAACTAGCCGAATGGCAACATCCGCCATGCTCACAGACCAAGGGGGTTGGCAGACCAACGGGGTTGGGAACTAGCCAAATGGCAACATCCTCCATGCTCGCAGACCAAGGGGGTGGGGAACTAGCCGAATGGCAACATCCGCCATGCTCGCAGACCAAGGGGGTTGGGAACTAGTTGAATGGCAACATCCGCCATGCTAGCAGACCAAGGGGTTTGGGAACTAAGCCGCATGATTGCGTAGACTTAAGTCTGCATCTAATTCCTTGGTACTTCAGTGGGGAGTTACCCATGCGGTAACACCACATGCTCTATTATCACAATTGTGAGTGGCGGGAATATATCCACTCACATGCAGGCGCTTTTAAAAAGTCCCTATTGCTTTTCAAACAATTAAGTATTTATGAATACCACCTGCTGACCCATTCCTGCTATTCTCAATGCTGCGTTACTGCAACAAATGCAACTGATGTTAGCTGGGACTCCATTTTGTACCGTACCATGGCAACATACATTTTTTATGTGAACGGAATAAGAAGCAGATTTCCATGGCCTCCTCACCAGTGCATACCTGCTAGTGTGCCACCAGATGCTTGGCAAACATTTCTTTACTCCAGTATATCACGTTATGTGTTTAATAAATCGTGCCTGGTCTTGAAGATACCATGCCATCACCTTTCACACTGCTGGGAAACTGTCTGCACTTATTACCTTTACCGGGCTTAGTGTTTCCCTAAGAGTAATGGTTTATATTGTATAGCCAGCATTCACATTTCTTATTCCATGCTTCGGATTCTTCTGCAAACCAAGATAAGCTTTTTCTTGGGTCTTCTGGTGTCTGAATACAAGAGTAGTCTATTAGTGAGAGTTCTTCATTTCATGTTAAAGTCACACCAGCGTTATGTCAGGTGCTTCCTGGCTAAACCATCCCTACATCACTCTTGCCATGTCTCTAGCTCAGTCCCTTCCGCCCCCTCTCGACATATATTACTTTCTTTTCTTCCTCACTCTCTCTTTTTTCTCTCTCACTGGCTGATGTTCTAGTCCTCCTTCTCATTGTAGTTACACTCCATAGTTCACATTCTCTTCTAGGATAGTCAACATTAAGGGATGGGTAGAAATCACACATTGTTACTTTGTATAGGAATTCTTTTCATATTTGTTCTGCATCCTTAAACCCCAAGTGAATTGTGCTGCTCAATGATTTCATGAGTTCAGCCTCGGGGAAGAGGGGGTCATTGATTTCTAACTTGTTTTTAGAGAAGGTATCATTGACATATTACCTAGATTTTGTTTTTGTTTCAGTTCTGGTGTACTTCCTGTTTTATAATATGTCTGCTCTCAGAAAAATAGGTGGAACATGTACCTCGTTTGTTAATTATTCCTTTATTCCCGTGCACATAATGTGCCTGCCTCGTGTCCTCCAATCATAGAAAGTATCTTAATTAAGAAACATTAATCAGCATTGAAGGAAACACACAGTTATCAGGCTGCTTCAGAATCAAGTGCATTTTAAAGGTCCTTCTCTCAACGACTTCCTCTACATTGCTTTGCAGCAACATCTTCCAGTTTCTTCATTCAGCAGCAGAGTTCCCAAAGCCACAAAGTCATGCAGGTAAGTGAAAAGGCTTCAGGGATACAGATCTCAGCCGTGCCTTGGGACCACATGTCAATCAGAGAATGACTGGCAGCTCAGTAAATGGCCGGGGGTAAGAGCAAAGTCTGAGAGAGATATGAATGTTCAGAGACAGGCCTGACACCACTGAAATCCAACCATAAGGCAAAGCGCTACTGCAGGATATACGCTCACCCTGGAGAGCCAATTGCAAAGAAGGATCTGCTGCAGAAATAGACACCACACTCCAGATACTCCAATGTAGACAACCTGCTCCTTTAGAACAAGGCCCCACACTGCAGACACTCCAATGTAGACAACTATGCTCCTTTAGAACAAGGCCCCACACTGCAGACACTCCAATGTAGACAACCTGCTCCTTTAGAACAAGGCCCCACACTGCAGACACTCCAATGTAGACAACCATGCTCCTTTAGAACAAGGCCCCACACTGCAGACACTCCAATGTAGACAACCATGCTCCTTTAGAACAAGGACCCACACTGCAGAAATTCCAGTGCAGACAACCCGCTCCTTTAGAACAAGGCCCCACACTGCAGACATTCCAGGTAGGCAACCCGCTCCATTAGAACAAGGCCTCACACTCCAAATATTCTAATGAAGATTACACTCTGCTTTAGAAGAAGGCCCACACTGCAGACATCCCAAGGTAGACAAAACACTGGTTTAGAACAAGGCCAACACTACCGACATTACAAGGTAGACAACGACTTGCTTTAGAACAAGGCCCCACACTGTACTAATGAAAACAGCACATTGCTTTAGAACAAGACCCACAGTGCAGACATTCCAAGGTGGACAACGCATTGCTTTAGAACAAGGTGCACACTCCAGATATTCCAATGCAGACAACACGCTGCTTAGAACAAGGCCCCACCATCCAGATATTGGAAAGCAGACAACACACAGATTTGGGACAGAGCCCTACGCTCCAGATATTCCAAGGTAGACAACACATTGCTTTAAACCAAGGCCCCACTCGCCAGATATTGAAGTGTAGACAAGATCCTGCTTTAAAACAAGGCCCCACCCTCCAGAAGTTCCAATGCAGGCAACACACTACTTCAAGACAGGGTTATGAAACCCAGATAGCCCAAGGTATAACACACATTGCTTTAAAACAAAGCCCCACACTGCAGAAATTGCAGCCTAGACAAGAGCCTCCTTTTGAACAAGGCTCCACTCTCCAGATATTCCAATGCAGACACCACACTGCTTGCTTCAAAACAGGGTCAAACACTCCAGATAGTCCAAAGTTGAAAAAAGCACAGCTGTAAAAAAAAAAAGGTTCCACATAACAAGGATCCTACTCTAGACAATGTGCTGCTTTCAAACAAAAGCTCACACCCAGGATCTTCTCGTATAAGCAACCAGAGACTTTGGAATAAGGCATCAAATTCCATATAATGCATATGTGAGAACGCAGTGGTGCAGATCCATCCTCCAGAGAGTCCACTGAAGAAAAAACGCTCCAGGACATGGCCTTAGGCTCTAGAATTCCTTGAAAGTAGAATAGGTACTCCCAGAGAGCGCCGCAAAATCAGCCGTAGTTTTACAATGTACCCTTTAAGACAATAGCTAAACCCCCAGACACTCACTCCTTCAGCCTTGTCCCGATGAACAATAGGCTGCACTTCCGAATCTGTGCAAACACCAGCTTGGATGATGGTTTCTCTTTCCAAATTCAGCCCCACAGGACTATACCACACACCCAGGAATCTACAATTTCCCTCAACTATTTCAGACACAGAATACTACAAATTCCTTATTTTCCTCACTTGCAATATTAGGGTAGAAACATTTACAAAGTAATGGTGGTAGGATGGACACACAGTAGAGGAAACAGGAAAATGTGGATTCAAGGTCATCTTTGCTGCTCTTTGGCCACCATTACTTATGGCACCGTGAGCATGTAGGCAACTTCTCCCTCATTTCCCATCTCCTAATAATGTTTCTTTGTGACTGAAACTATGAGTCCGATTGCGAGTTTCAGGGTATTATACCCAGTAATCCAGCAAACTCATTTACTGTTACCCCATGCAGTAATTACTGGGTGGCCCTGTAGGTGAGCATGAGTACAAACCATGCGGAAAAGACCATTAGTCCCCATTTTGGAGTCCCATAGGACTCAATGGGGATCCAGCAATTAACACTTGCAGTAATACCACACCCAGTCATTACCACATGCAGTACTGGTTTTGTATGGCGGTAAATCTGTCACACAAAACAGACCGAAAATGGAGTTTCTAAATGGAAACTCACAATTTGGCAAAGTGGTGAAACACCAGTAATGGCAATTTGCCACCCGCCAAACTTGTAATCATGTGTTATAAGAATGTCATTTCTGTACTTGAATCCACTGCTTATATTGTCTTTCAGGATCAAGACGTTATGTACCATTTGCAGTGCTTGCAGAAAACTACGCAGGATTGTCAATCTGCTTTGGTAAGATGCCCTTTTTAAACACTATAATGTTAGATACTAACAGGAAACAAAAATCCCGGGGCACACCTGTTAACAGGACATTGAAACTGGAGTATGTTTCTCAACCCTTCTGTTGGAGAAGGGTGGGGAAGGGGACATACATGCACTAAACATGTTTTTCTGATAAGGTGGGGAGGAAACATTAAAAGTTTTGGAGAGCTACAGATTGGTTCTCTAAGCCACAACTCTATAGCTTGTCATACGCGAGGAAGGCACTGCGTCACTGTGGCTAAATGCATGCATTTACATAAACGTTCTCATGATTGGCCTAACGTAGCACACTTTAACAAAACCGGAAGAGCTGCCGACTTAACAGTGGGAAATGGCAGGTGGGCCTGGGCAAGACCAGTGGTCACTTGTAGATATGTGGGATGGACAAAGCAACCATTTACAGTCTGTGTGCGAGCATCGTAGCGTGCCAATGCTACATTCAAAACAGCATTAAAGACACTGGGGGCTTTTCTCTTCCTCCATAAACATACTGCGACATGTACACAGTGGGTGCCCCAGGGGAGGGTAGCCCTCTGAGATCCTTTTGGCTGCTGAGGCAGTGGCAGAAAGTCTCGTGCCCTCGCAGAAAGCGGCTTAGGAAGATAGTTGGTCACGGGGCCTGCGATCGGGAGAGTTCCAGATCTTTGAACCTCGGGCTTTGGCTCAGAGAGGAGAGAGTTTGGCCCGCACGCCCACTCAGATGGCAGATTTTGGTTAAAGTTTGTGTGGGTTGGGATGTAGTTCAGGCTTAACATTAAGAAAGATTGGAAGTGGCGAGAAATCTGAGGGAAGGTGCGAGTGAGGAGAGGCAGCATTGGAAAGACAGAAGGATTATGGGGGTTGCGGCCCATCTTATAGTGGCTACCTCATACCTGCCAGTAATGTTTCAATTAACATTCTCAGTTAAGGTTTAGTTTATCTAACGTGGAAATGGGACTAGGGAGATTTCCTCATTATTGCAGGAAAATACTGACTGCTCCCGAGGAGGGATATCCAGCCCAAGTCCACAGCAAGGTGACCGCGGATATGGTGATCGGGAAGACAGACACCATTGGTTCTTTCAGAACAGCAGAGGTGAACTGGGAGTTAGCATTCTGTGGTGGGAGTTCTGTCCATTAGTGGCAGTCATGTAGCGTGTGGGGCGATTTTTATTGCGGTGTAATACATGCCCTAATCTTGGACCGATTCTCCTTAAAGTAGCACTTTTTCACCGGAACCACTCAAGTCCACACATGAGTCCATGGTTATTTACCGACTGAAGAAAAATATATCCGGGCACAAAAAGGTTTTGAGCATCTCCCGTGTGTGCGTGTGTGTGTGTGTGTGTGTGTGTTACACTCTGAACTCAAATCAGGATATTGCATATGGAGACATGTGCCTGCCCTACCTAGGGGTGGAAACGTTCAATAGAAACATGGAACATTTAAGGGTGTTCCTTTCCACTTCCCACCCCTGGTGAGAGCCCTAGCAAGCTGATCACACAGCGAGAACCTGAACATCTCATTGAAAACACAGAGCCACCCATGGCGTATGCTGCAGGCTTTAATCTAATGGACTGTCTTAAGAGGCAGCTTCATGAGCAGGCTGTGGCTAATTATGATACAATAATGCACTCTGTTTCTAGTTCCCAGTGCTGAATCAATGTAGTGTGACAAGCTACTGACACAAAATTCCAGGGATTGTAGATTGATCAACACCTTGAAGCTCTTGGAATGACACTGCATCAGACTTGGATTAATCTTACGCTGCTGTCATTTTGGAGCCCACCTCGCTAGATCCGGCTTCTATTGTAGGGTCTAGCCACAGTGAATGACATCTTTGTGCTCACTTTTGCTTCTTTCTTTTTCAGCAATATAAAGGACAACAGAGAGATCACCAAATAAAAAACGCCCTCAATCAAATGACCACTACATTGGTAAGAAGGGATTTCTTCAGTTTAAACCTTTTATGGCAGAAAAACAGGACCATATTATGTAACATCCAATCAGGACATGGAGGAGCGATAAACGCATGTGCTCTGTGAGATGGGTTGAAGGGTAGGAGCGTCTAGAGGGACAACATCGTATAGAATTCTCGGGAAAGGGTGGAAGGGAGGAGACGTAAAGGTAGTCGGGTATAATAATGAGTGATACATAAAACAACCTATCGCTGCCAGTAAGCAAGGGCCCCAGGTCAGCTCATTGCTTGTCTTTGCTTCCAGGAGGTGGGCTATCAGGGGCCCCGCACCATATTTTGCACGATTGGGCACATTTTACAATATGTAAATGACTAAACTCTTATTAATATGTGAAATGACAGAATTAAAATTTAGGGCACATTTTTAACCAATCAAGTTAGCCATTATTAACCTGTCTTTCATTGCCTTTTAGAACAATTTCTGTAAACAGAGGCAATGGACCATGGACTTCCTCCTGCAGAAGATGGTAAGGGGACTCCACCTCTTTCCTGCAATAGACGTTTTCTGTATTGAAACCTAGAGGCGATGGGCGACCAAACCCCCTTCACCTTTCACCCTTGCTCTCACAGAATGCCCTTCAGATTGCACTTGAGGTTCAGATCAAGGGCAAATTTCCTAAAATGCAGCCCAGTTCGATAATACACTTTAAATAGCCATGTCTGTATAGTGCTGGGTAGTGTCTCAGCAATCCCTTGCGTACCCGGTAGTGTTTCAACAAGTCATAAGCTTGTGGCTCGAACCAGTCCCTTCAAGCAGGGACTTCAAGTCAGCTGTTCTGCTTGACATCAAACACCTTCTCGTGGATTTAAATGTTTTAGACACACCTTTTTGAACACATTACACATTAAGCACAGAATTGATCGGCCTATTCATAACCAGCCTGTTGAAATGTATACTGTCTCAGCTATACAACCAATTTAATGAAACATACTTATCGTTCACTAGGGTTTAATTAAGCTAAATTACCCGAGCAGGTGAGAGGGCATTACCACGCCAGGTAATGAACCCCTGCGAAGGTACTATTAGTATCCGGCATGATGTACCAGATACTAATACTTTTTTTTGGTTAAGTTTCAAAAGGACACAGTGATTTCTGAATAAATAAAAAAAAAGATGGCAACCATGGATTCGGAGAAGGGACTACGCAATCCCTTCTCCATTTCCATGCCTTTCATTTGTGAGACTGCAGGGTCGTGACGGGAACATTATGGTTCCCTTTGTCGGAGAGGGACCAGGCTGCGCAAGGTAAGTGGGTGAGGATTGCAGGGGGGAAATATGTGGAAATGGGGGGGTGGAGAGAAAAGGGAAGCTGGGCAATGGGGCAGCACTTACCTGGTGGTCTCCCGCTATGAGGAGGCTTTGACGGCGGGATTACCATGCAGTAATACCCTCGTTTTGAGCCTCCTCATTGGCTGGGAGGCTGTCCCTCCCACCCCCCACCCCCACAGCTACTAATAAAATATACAAAAATCTGAATCTATCAGACCTCTAACATAGATGTTACAAGGAAAAGAAAAATCCTGTTTCATTCAGAATAACAATCATGGCTGATTGTCGACATACCTAGGCATCTTGAGCAAGGGACACAACCATTGAGGATTGGCTCCTGCCTAGTAGCTAGGTCCATACATGTCCACTGCCCACCTTGCTTGAGACGGGGTGATATGACCCCCACTGTTTCCTCCCCTGGTTACTGGTAGATCCATTGCTGACAATTTCCCGCCTCCCCTGTTGTTAGATCCCCACTCCCTTGTTTGTCTGCTCCCTCACCTTCTTCTTCCCCTATGATTGTACAGCGCTCTGCTGCTTCCCAAAGCTAGGTCCGCTCTCAATAAATACCCTAATAATAATAATAATAATAATAATAATAATAATAATAATAATAATAATAATAAGCGTTCCTGAACAGGTGTCTAACTTGGTGCAAGGGAGGACCCAGCAAATGAGAACGGGTTCCTATTCCTCATCCAGGAGCAGTGTCTTTTATTGGATCCCACATGGATGGGTCCCTCCCCTTTTCAATGTGTATGTAAACCCGCCAGGTGAGCTCACTTGGGAGTGTTGCCTTCAATGCCGCCGGCTTGCTAAGGACATGTATGTCTATGTCTCACCCCGAGGTCATTCTAGAGCACTTCTAGAGCTTGCTTCACCTGTGGTTCGCTCATCGCCTTGACATGTGGGCGGGTTTGGCCACACTGATTAAGGCATAACATGTCTACCTCAGGCAGCAAGAGGTGTGGACACTGCCTACACCTGCAGGTCTGGAGCGAGTCCCCCGTGCTTTTATTCTGAAGTGGTTGCACCGTTGGAATGTGTGAGATGCTAATCTCCTCCATACTAAACCGAAAATGCACCAGGTGTCATAATGCAACAGTCAGAATGGTGCTTTGTTACTGCCCCTTTAGGCGAATTGCCCCAATATGTGCTGGATTTTGGTTTTTGAAACACTTCTTTATGGAAGTCATCTCGGCTCGTGGAATCGAGAGATGCAGGCACCGAAATCCCAGACTTACTAATGCTGGTTGTCTACTCTTTTGAATCGTTTTTATTAGCCACGTTGTTATTGATATTTCTAATTTTCTAAGCACTGTAATGCCATTGTGTGTTTCTCTACTTCACTTTCTGTGTCGCATTATGCATGTATTGTATTAGAAAATGCCGTCCCGCCGTCTACAGGCCTCGTGCTAGCTGCACAGTGCTCATACGGTCATTGCATAGGGTGACTGGCGTTCCTGATTTGTACTTAACATCTCTGCCAGCCTGTCTCTTTACTCACAAGTTTCCCCGTCTCTTTTTCAGAATGTACCCCAGATACATGCGCAGTACGTGGTGGCATTGTCAGCGGTAAGGAACCTGCACTCATGTATCTGCCTTCCCTGGGTGCTAGGGCACGGTGGCTGCGGCACAGATAGTGAGAAGAACCAGTGCACCTTATTCAGAGGGAAACCGAACATCAGGGGCGTCTTGGTACTCCGGCTCCTGTTTATTGTCTCTCGTGTGCAGGACCAAGAAGTGCTGGGAGTCACTGTGCAGAACACAAGTGGTGTCGGGCAGGCAGCCATCCCGTCAGCAGCACTGCACTCTTTTTTTACATTTTATTATTCTCCTCTTACACCTGTGGGCTGTTGCGGGAGATCTAACATGGCGGGTACACCCAGCACAGTTGCTGCACTGACAGTCACGGGAATATAGGACATGAGAATGTAGAAGCTCCTGGCGTTTCCTGCCCCGAAGCTGTCCGCGCTCACATCGGTGCACATGGCAGCATGTGCTGTGACTTCCCACGCACCCAATGTCACCAAAGTGGAGGGACGGGGTGTGGGGGTGGGGCGCAAACAGTTCATTCTGGTTTTACACTTGAGCGATCATTTGAGAAGGTTTTCCACGGTGGGATTCGGCCGCGTTGTGTGCACGGCAGAGCCAGAACTAGATAGGGTGCATCAGGACGGAGAATTGGCGCAGAAGAGAGCCTTGCATTCCTCGGCCGACTGTTCAAATCTGTCCCAGGATCCAGTGCTTTCATGTGAGGAACGGGATGGGCGGGCCGTACATTATCCCAACAGATGCCGCCCCCAATACGTCTTTTAGAGTGCTGTAAGATCAACATTGAGACAGGCTAGAATCAGAGAGATGCTGTGACTACGACACATCGTGACACGATCGAGTGTGGCGTCATGTTCTATATGCGTAATTGCAATCTCGCCAATTTGTCTATTTTTTTGCAGGGTCAAATCTCGGTTAACCAGATGAACTCTCAAACGTGTGAGAAGGTGCTTGGAGGCTGCGTGCAGAAATTCGATGTCCTAATGGTAAAAGACGCGTAGTATCTTTGAAAAGATTGCTGGAGTCATGGACTAGTAGTAAAACGGGATAAAGAGTGACGGTGTGAATGATTGTGTGCATTTCGGAGTGTTGGTCAGCTTGCCCCAAGTTACACGTACCAACCGGTGCGCTTAGGACCCGTTCTGGTCGCACTGCTGTATATTTTGTATTTTTTGCCAGTTGTGACAGACTATTCTTTTCTTTTAGAACACATGTTTTGCCCCGCTCATTGCTGATATGGACCAGTCGCTGGTAAGAACATCTTTTTTTTTAAGCGTTTGCAAAAAAAGTCTGGCGACAAGCAGTAAAAACATGTACAATGTTAAGCCACCGAGTATCAAGTGTGTTTATTTTAGAACAGAAGCAGCGAGAAAGGGAGTCTGAGAGGGTGTCTAGAGTATAGTAATACGAGATGGAGAGAAATCGACAAGCTTTCAGCGAGTGTGATTTAGAGAACGCGAGAGTACCGAAGAGACAGAGACAACGCGAAAGAGAGGGAGAAAGAGAGACAGTTAAAATAACTTGTAGAAAAAGAGAATCAGTGAGAGTAACTATTGGTCGCCCTTTAACAAGGAAGATATTTGCCTTGAGAGTTCAACAGGGGACAGTAGAACTGACCTCTGAGACAGAGCAAGGGGAAGGAAGGGAGTGAGGGAGGGAGTGAGGGGGATATATATATATATTTAAAAATATATATATGGGGATTCCTAATCTCTGAGTCCTGGACCAGCTCTATGGGATAATGTTGTTGTTAGATATTTATATCGTTGGATAAATGTTATTGCACAAACACGTCCCTGATGTATCATATTCTTCCCATTAGAAACCATCTGCCCAACAAGCACAGCGATCTATCATCAGTGGAGTACTAAAGATTGTTGGAGAACTCGCAGGCAGTCTTGTTGCACCTCTTGAAGGACTCGCGGGCAGTCTTGTTGCACCTCTTGGAGGACTCGCAGGCAGTCTTGTTGCACCTGTTGGAGGACTCGCAGGCAGTCTTGTTGCACCTGTTGGAGGACTCGCAGGCAGTCTTGTTGCACCTGTTGGAGGACTCGCAGGCAGTCTTGTTGCACCTGTTGGAGGACTCGCAGGCAGTTTTCTTGCACCTGTTGGAGGACTCGCAGGCAGTCTTCTTGCACCTCTTGGAGAACTCACAGGCAGTCTTGTTGCACCTCTTCGAGGACTCACAGGCCCTGGTAAGGGCGGTTCCAAGAAACCAGGAGTTGGAGGTGCATTGCTCGGCGGCGTGGGCCTGGGCCGCTAAGGACAGGTAAGATTTCCCCTTTCATTTGAACAATGTATTGTTTTAAATACATCTCAATCACTTTAAATACATCTGGCATGCCTTTTTGAACAACAGCTATACATGTGGTGGTTTGCAAGGCATTACGTGCACATATGTGTCACAGAACATGCTTGGCCCTTAACCATTTGCCAATTAAGGCCTTCTTGAAGTGCTGACGGGTCTCCTTTTGTTTCCAGTAACCAGGCAATGTCTGAGAATTAGCCTCTGCATGGCACCTTGCTGCCAAATGGCCCACTGACATTTGCCCAGATGCGTTTTGAAGACTGCAGAATATCTTTAAATAACTATTCTGTGCCATGTGCAGGTGAATTGCCAACACTGTGATTTATAAACAACACAAGTTTGAAGGTCACATACCAGAATGGGACCGACAAGTTCGGGTATCCACTTGGCATCCCAGCACAAAACGCCAGAGACTGAGGTCGGTTGTTAGGGAGGTCTGCATTTGCACGTTTGTGTCATACGGTTAAACCCCACCCAGTAACCCAAAGGGAATGTACAGTGAAAGCAGTTGATAACGAGCCTCATCAATGGAAATCTCTGGAAACTGGGCAGAGGACGGATCCTTTCATCGTCACGCTTGTTATGTATTTGCCGTGTTTCTTTGGGTCATGCTTGCAGTCACCAACTCGCATAACAGTTTACAGTCTTTTCTTCATTTCCATTGCAGAGAGCACTGGCTGTGGTCCGCACATCACCCGGAGGTCATTCCTACATAAGGCGATTTCCAGATCCTCTTTTCTGTCTCCATGCGAGCGACCGCATTCCTACTCACAGCCCGCAAAAAAGGACGTCTTTGTCAAGGGGCCTCTGCCATGTCTGCTGTTCCTTGTATTACTTCTAAATAAAGTAGCATTAACATGAACATAAATAATGGCTTGCTTGTTTAGTTTAGTAGCGTTTTAGGATGATCGGCGTTTTAGAGACTGTTGTTTTCAATTGCATATATCATTGTTTATTAATAAGAACATTATCTCATTATTTTATAGTACACCATGTCAGATTCCCTCTACTTTTAAGCATTTGTCGAAATACTTGTTGTTATTATCCAATTATAAAGGGTATTCATTTTATTATTATCTTCAGAAAGATGAACGCCTAAGTCGCCCTCCAGGGATACAAACCTGTGAATGCAGCTTGCACACAAATTGCTGAAATAAACAATTAACTAGCTAAGTTTAACGGCAGCACAAATCTTTTTAAAGATTAAGGGCCTGATTTACAGAATAACGTGCAAAGTGCCCACATAAGTTCCAGCGCGTGCGCTAGGATTGTGTGGCGCAAATGAATCGCGCAAGGAAGCGATTTACAGAAATAATTGCAAGCAAGGACCTACAGTGCAAAGGAAACAGGATTGCACCTGAAACGCCCACAACACGCCCCTACTGCAACTCAAGGACCCACTGAAATAGACCAGTTTGCGCAGAATGTGAACCGGAAAACCAGATGGAGCGAAAAGCTACAATTTGCATGGTTAGTAATCACAAGCAATCAAAATTACTTGCACCCATGCTAACCATTAACAGTCCCATGAGTGCTACAAATCTGTGCACCCCAAATGCAGCGTGCACCCACACCCAGTATTCCAACTCCTGGTACACCTACCAATCTGGGCCCCCCACATGCAAAGTGCGTCTATACCTACTTATCCTATTCTCTGTAGAACCACCGATCATGACACCACATACATAACCACATACCCACGCATCCCCCTCAAAGAACAAGCACACATAAGGAGCAACCGCTCGACTAAAATAAAAGGGCACATGGTTCAGTCATACATTTGCCACGTGTCTGTCTCCATTAGCACCCATTCTGTGGGGGCACAATGGTGGATGAGAATTGTCCACCTCAGGTAGCGCTTGTGTGGGGCAGCTGGTGGGTGCCCCCCAGCACGTGTGCAGCAGAAAGGCAGGAAGCCAACCACTCCACATCTGGCTTCTGTGACCCAGTGCAGGCATCCCCCAATGGCCCTGAGGTCAGAGTGATGCTGAAGTGAGAATTGAAGCTGTGGGCCATGTGGGACCCTGCCTCTGGCAGGGGCCCCAGGGGAAGATCTGGCTGGACAGAATGAGGTGGGCCATGACACACTGTGCTGTCAGTCCTGACCACTGGGCACCCACCAATCTGAACCAAATAGCCAAAGTGGGATGGGAGTCCAAACAAAGCCCTGCAGCTGGAAGCACAGGCGTGGAGAAGACAGTGAGGGTGGGGCCTGGGTGCTGGACAGGGCTACACCAAGCAGGCACCTCCTGGGTCTGCACCCCACAAGAACTCAGCCCTGTTCGTAAATTCCCAAACATCTGCATGCCATGTGCAATACTCCATCAAAATCCACCAGAAATATCACCACCTCCAGTGCGTAGCCACAACACCCTACTGCATCTTGTGGAGGAACATTGTGCATACATCATTCAAACTACCACCTGTGGGTGGTCTGTACAAAATGAGTGACCACAATTGTGGGTGAAATACCATGAGCTCTCTCCTGCAATTTTGCCGAGCACTGAAAACCTTTCTCTTTAGGGTAGATGGATCCTTATTTTTTGGGGGCCTCGTTCTGATTTATATTACCTGTCTTTGTTGATGTCATTTGCGCCAATATACGATTAAGTTCGTCCTGTGCGCGTTACAAAAGTAAAAAATAAAAAAAATAAAAAATCCACCAACCACATCTCAGAATCACATGTGTACTGCAAGGCACAGTCAACATTGACCCACATAGACAATCATACATCTGTACAGCCAACATACATGGCTACATGACCGTCTGTGCAATGAAGAACCATATTAATAGCCCACCACCACCACCCTCACACGCATACAGTCAGAGATGCACAGGATAGTCTGCACACAACACACATACATGTACCAATCCAATACATATGCGTCAACTACATGCATGGACTGAGAAGTTCACAATGAATACATCTACATATGCTGATCCATAAGTGCATGTCTGTGAGCCTGACAACTGCATACAGCACACATGGTGTTGAAAATGTGCACACGTA
This sequence comes from Ambystoma mexicanum, assembly GCF_040938575.1. NCBI lineage: Eukaryota > Metazoa > Chordata > Amphibia > Caudata > Ambystomatidae > Ambystoma > Ambystoma mexicanum. The sequence goes on from NC_090925.1 coordinate 651,238,805, forward strand.
CCACAGACTCATACCTGCATGGTGAGCAGTTGCATGGGCAAATGCTCCACAGAATCTTGTCAACTGAAAACAATGAAATGCTGGGTGAGGACTAATGAATCCCGAGAAGCATACCACATGAATATGCGGCATGGACCCATCACACTAGCCCACTGTGGTGTGCACACCAAAAGCTGAATGCACACAAACATGAGCGTCAGAGAAAGAGAATTTCACACGGAAAGACAAAATAACCACATGAATCCAATCAAACCAAAGAGTCAACTGTATTATAAACAGTACTTGAACCATGAAAATATAAGGCCTTAACATAATCACAGGAACCCTCCTTTAAAACAATGATGCACATACATAGAAAACAAAATATTTACCATCAATGCTGCAGTTCTATTTCTGACAATTCCTGGCCAGAGGCTGCCTCTGTCTCTGCCACCACTTGCTGCAGGTGTGCCTCAGTGGTGTCCCAGAGGGCTTGCAGGGCCTCCTGAGTGGTTTGTTCAATTTGTTGTGCAGCCCTCATGCTCTCCCCCAGAATGGCATCACACAAATCTTCCATCCTTGCATGTGCTGCAGCCCTGACCATGGCAGTTGCCTCCTCCATTGCCTGCAGCCTCTGTTCCGCCTGCTACCTCATGAGCTACAGATGACATGTGGTGGTTATATGTATCTGGTGCCTTGCCACCTGCCTCTCCTGCAGGACATCAAATGCTTGCTGCACACTACGAGTCATGAGTCAATCTGTGCCTGACTCCACTGCCGCAACAGCTCCAGCTGCCTGGCAGTCTGACTCTGTTGCTGGGACTCGCTCCAGTGAGATGAACGATTCCTGGAAGGGTGTACTGCCCCACCACTCAACTCCAATCACCACTCAACTCCAATGCCATGTCCACCTGCACTGCTTCATCCTGTATAGAGGCCATCCCAGACCGAGGGACCACCTGAATGGCCTCCGCCGCCACTTGTACCTACACTGAGAGTGAAGGAGGCACCAGACATGCAAATGGATGCTCAGGGGCAGGGGAGCCAGAGGTGGTGGTCAGCATGGAGGCTACACCTGTGAGTGCCTGGGGCACAGTTGCAGAGGAGGAGGTGGGTGGCATTGGTGTTGCCTGTGCCAATTGTACCACGCATGGCAGTGGACTAACCATGTGCAACATGATCTGGCACACCTACCCGTGATGGCTTATAAGCTGTCCACGGATCACATCAAGGACCTCAACGGCAGAAACCTGCTAGCCACAGCTCAACAAGAGCATGGGCAACACAGCATCCCATATGGACTCATCAGCACTCACTACAGGACATGTCTGTGTTGTGGCATAACCAAAGGTGTGTAGACCTGCAATCGATGGGCCTGTGACAGTGGGAATAGCTGACTCCACCACTGTGTCCGTGGAGACCAGTCTGTCTGTGGGCCACTGTGTCCGTGGAGACCAGTCTGTCTGTGGGGATGGTGGAATGTTCCTGCCCCTCTGCCCCTGTGGACTCACCCTCCATGACCTTGACAACGTCCACAACGTCATCACCAGCACCATCCAGTGATGTACCCTCCCCATCCATCTGTCCCTCGGATGAGGTGTATCACAACAGTCATGGCTGTGGTTTCCATAGCCTCCTGGAAGGCCTTGGCCTGGCAACTTGCTCCTCCTCAGTGTGGGTCCCTTCATCTGCATGCAACACTGGTTGAAAAGGGAGAGAGGAGAGGCATTTCAGCATATGTGGGCACACATGTGCATGTCCAAAGATTGGCAAGGTACCATGCTGTCATCTCACAAAAAAAGACACAGCCCCATTACATCACGACTTCAATGAATCATCCTGAATACACAGACATGTATGCCCGTGATACATGATGACCTCCCCATCAATTGCATGCATGGATTTGCATAGAATGATCAGTCACCACTCCAAGGGCACACTAGTTACCAGGGCCAACTGGACCCATAGATGGGGCATACAAGGGACTGTATCATATTGGAAAGACATCATCATTGCACTTTCAACACCAACATACCTCACTCTCCACTGACCAAGGACCCTGCTCCCGCTTTCAACCTTGGTACATGGTCAAGGGAATACTTGACCTGGCAGACTCCCTGCTTTCCTCCATAGACTCCCACAGCCTCCAGGCGAGTCAGCTATCCATCACCAGTTTCAATCAATGCCCATCCAGGGCTCAAAACCCCCTCACACGTATCACATCAGCCACCAACAGACAAGGTCCCTGGACCAGATGTGTCACCCCAGCCCTCAGATCCCACAGCCACCAACAGACAAGGCCCCTGAACCAGATGGGTCACCCCAGCCCTCAGGTCCCACAAAAGCAACCACACATCCTACAACGGAGATATAAATACCACATCATATCATATCATGGCGGCCTGGGCCCTCACCCCTGAATTGGACCACATATGTCCATCAGTCAAAAGACAAATGGGAAGTGAACCTGAAGGGTAAATATCTCTTGACCTGTAACTGATGACCTAACACCATTGGGGTAAGGAATTTTATATGGCATTGTGTGCCTTGGGGGCATGACACTGTAATTGACTGGAGTAAACCACATAGGGCTAGTAATGACACTATCCTTGTCTCCCCTTCCCAACTCCGGTCTCTCTTACTACCCAGCAGTTCGCATCTTGGTGCTTACACTAGCATTACAGGCCCTGAAGAAAGAGGGTGCACTCCCATACACCACTGAAACCGGTTGGCCATTGTTTGTTCATGGGGTTTCTCATTTATCTTGGGATCCCCCTTTTTGAACACCTGTGTATATGAAATTCTGTACACAGCTCTTTGAGTTTCTGAGCCTTGTTTTTATTATACATTTCGACCTTACTTGAGGTAAGAAAACAGGGAAATTAAAGTAATTGTGTTTCCTGTATGATATCCACCACTGTGGGGCACAGCACAAAGTGTCATGTAAGTGCCTTTAGTCTTGTTACTTTAAATATATGCAGGACAATCCTCCCTCTGTCCCCTCACCATAGATAAGCGGCACACAACCAACACCTAGGGACAAGCATCCACAGGAGGGCACAGTCAGCATGGTTGGAGGGCAATTTAGGTTGTACAAAATGACATGATCGAATCACAATTAGTCATCCATACCTGTACAATTCTTTTGTGTGAATAAATTAGGGTTTTATTACAGGTTACTCACCCAACCACAGTCCTCAGGCGTGTTTATCTTCCAAAACCATTAACACCATCATGTAACTACTCAAGGCCATAGCGGAATACAAGGACCCTCTTTGCACACCCTCCTCTGGCCCTCCCACCCAAAGGACCCCCACAGTGTGGAACCTTGCATGCACCATGGACACAGCCATGCCAATGGTACCAGAAAAAAATGGCATGCACATTACGTTACACTATATTGCTGTGTACATCGACCACCGTCCTCCCACCATGCGTTCACTACACATGGTGTAGTTCAGCCCCATCGACAGTGTGGACTCACCTGCAGCCTGGATCTGGGCCTGCAGTTCAAGGACCTGGGTATGAAGAGCCGGGTTCACCCTCTGCAGAATCCTGACGTATAGAGGCAAAATCTGATGGCATCTGCCCAAAGTGCACCTCTGCAGTGTGTCCTGCCTCAATGACTGCACTGGCTTTCTTCTGGCTCTGGATGCTCATGTTGACGCACCATTTTTTAATGTTCTCCGGGGTACGGATGGCCACCCCCTCACATTGACGGCAGCTGTGATCTCCTGCCAGATTCTCCTACGTCCAATGGCCCAAAGCTGTTGCACCAGATGGAGGAGGGCATCGTAGTGCTGCAGCACCTGTACTCTGAGGGCGGCAACCTCTGCCCCCGAGAAGTTATCAGCCCTCATCCTCGTAACCTTGGAGGTACTGTTGGAGGTGGCAGACATGCTGCAGCTGATGCTAGTGGCCTGGAACTGGGTCTGGAATGCACCTGTAACAGAGATGGAAGTGTAGAAACCTTCATTGGTACACCGTACCACCATAGGCTCAATAATGCTCCCGGGACGGGTCTCTTCATCCCTGGCCCAATATTGATGCAGATGGGCATGGACAATCAGGCAATGCCAATGTCAGAAGTGACACCCAGGCATGGACAGACACACACATGCATGCACAAACAACAACCAGCAGGTTACCAGTCATTTGGTCGAAATCAAATGGTTGAATGAAAAAAAAAAGGTCAATTTTATTTATTTTTTTTTTTTAAAAAAAGTTTTTTTTATTTTTTAGGGGGGTTCCCCCCAAACCCCCCTTTTTCATTCTTACACATTTTTTTAAGCAACCAAACTAAAAAAATATAAATAAATAAATAAATAAATTCGACCTTTTTTTTCGACCATTTTTATTCAATCAAATGGTCATTCGCCCATTTATTTTCGACCAAATGACCGGACACCCATGGCTATGCAGCCTTACCACCTTAAGCACCTTTCATGCACAATTCTTAAATCTGCAGTTCAGGCTTCCATATGCATGATGTTACAATTGTAAGTAAACTACTATGCAAAGCAACAGCAGCCATGCCACATGAACACAGCAAAACATAGCACAGCACCGACCTACCACACACTGTGACCCCCACAGCAGTTCCCCCTCCCCATAAGTGCTGCCATCCCGCTCCCGCCTTCCTGGATGTAACCACAGAACCACTAGTTACCCTTTTGCAATTCCTCCACTTACATGTACTGTGGTGCAGCGATGAAGTGTCAGCGTCCAGATGAGGCAGTGGCAGTGTTCAGCAAACAGACCCAGGATGTCACACTGGAGGAATAGCAGGTGAGTGAGGGCAAGTCAAGCTGGACCTGGAACAGGATGCAGGAAGCAGGCAGAGTAATCTGGCAGCACCAGCTGGTGAATCAAGCTAGGCCCGTGTCACGTGAGTTACGCTTATCACACTGAGCAAACTGCACATGTGTGACTTACTACGAATAGGGGGCGCATGCGCAGATTGCATCTGCGCTGCATAATCCTAATGGATGGGGGATGCGGACCACATTCGAATTCAGCGTGACGGGGTACCTGAGTATACGCAGTGCAAGTAGAAACTAGGAAGTTTCGCTGTGAATCATCTGCATCACCTCTATCATGGATGGGGCAGGAACTGGCAGGGCTGGTAGACCAGTGAAAAGGGGTGAACCACCATCAAAACGTGCCAGAAAGACAGCACCACCACCACCTGCTGGAGATACACCACTGGCACAGACTTGCAAAAGCACTGTATGTTAAGGGACCACTGAAACTCCCCCTAACCGGGGCAATCACTGGTCCCTCAGAAGGGGCAGACTCAGCAGAAGAAATTCACTGATGACGAGTTGTAAATCCTCACAGGCTATGTGGATGAGAACCAATCGGAGCTCTACACATGGTCTGGCAGCACACTAAAACTGGCCCAGCGGAAGTGGCAGGAGGTTGCTGATTTAATCAATGCCTGTGAGGTGGAGAGGTGCACTGGACCAGAAGTTTATAAGAGGATGGACGACCTCACTAGGCGTACAAAAGACAAATGTGTTGTCTGCACAGGCTACTGGTGGTGGGTCTCCACGTGTTGAGGAGCTCCCTTCTTTTGAAGAGGTTGTCTCCTCACTCATCACAAGTGAAAACGTTTTTGGTGTGGGAGGCTAGGACACATATGGTCTTGCAGCAGGTGAGTGAAATGTGTGACTGAAAAATGTGATCATGACACCACTGTGCATGACAATGGATGAGTGTATTGATGTTGCCCAGGGTGATTTGCATCAGGGCATTTCCATCCGGGTTGTACATGCATGTGCACTCTGTCCACATGATATGCAGTGTGACTGTTGGATGCAAAATGATAATTTCACTGCACCTTACAGGTGAATTTGTGAATGGCATTGGCTACATGCCACGATGTCCACTTTCTGCATGACACATGTCAGAGCACACATTATCAGTGTCATGCCTGTGTAGAGTGCACTCTGAAGTTTGGGTGCACTCACATGGCTCCTCTACTAGCAATGGGCCATGCGTATGTGAATCATTCACTGCTACGGTCAGAAAGTGTCCTAGGAGGGAGTGCATTGCCAGCGAAATGTATGGGGTTTCACATCCACTGCAGCCCTTACGCTGGCAACGGACCACATAGACATTTCTTCTCATGTTGCCGGTGCATTTGGAGTGTCCATACTCTGTTGTCCATGAATGTGCACACAGGTGACATCCATGTCAGGCTTTGTCAGATATGCCCATGATGCATGTGTGCATTAGGCACTTGATACACCCTTGACTTTACCTTTTCAGGAGAGCTGCCTGTAACCTGCCATTGACTTTCCCCATGGAGGTTGTAGGGGGGGTTTACGGGGCACTGACTGAACATGGCCACATCCACACATGGAGGATTGCCTTTGGATTGGATGGGTTACAGGGTTTGGAATCAACATGGCCGGTCTCTTGCCAGCTTGGCCCACAGACCTTGCAATCACGGCAATGTCCCTGTGAATCCATTCCCTACTCCTGCCTGAATCACTCCCCTACTTGCATGTTCCATTGTCGATGCCATTTTGCATTGCCAACATATACCACACCAACTATATGTTGCCTTGCTCTTTGTCTCTGCAGCCACAACATCCATGTGTTACTTCCTCTGGCAGTGTAGTTATGTGATGCTACTCACATGTGTGAATACTGATGCCAACACATACATGCACATTCTGCAAAGTGCATACAGTACTGCTGCCATTGACATGACTGCTAAGACTCTTTACGGACATGTATGATGGCTGATTGAATGGGACTTTGCAATTGCATCACGAGAATATGTCTTGCTGATTTCTGCAGGCCACTGTTAGTGTGCTCCATGTATGTCCTGATAACTTTCGTGACATGTCCAAGTTGCATGCCTCTTTCCTTACTCATCAGGTTAACACTGCCATGATGTATGTCCGATGCAGGGTGTCTGGGTTGGCATGGTACTTCTGCTAGAGTCAGCATGGATGTAGAACAAGACTATATGGCCAGTTTGTGAGTCATGTTGTGCATGTGTTAGGCAGAATCAAGTGCAGTACCCTTTGGGAACACTACAGGCAATTAGGACTACAGATGTAAGCACAATTTCACCTTTGGTACAAGCCTGTACTACACAGTAAAGTGGTAGTGATGGCTGAGCAGCCAGACTTATCTCAAGAGCTTAAGTGAGCAGTAGTCCAAGTTACACAAAGGACCAACAAATACAGTGATTGAAATATACACTTACTCAAGGTTTCTTGGTAAAAGAATATACATTTATTTACACATTTAGTCGAAAACATTACACTAGCACAAGCAGCTCAATATCACACACTAATAAACCACAAAAATCCAACCGGCAAGTAAATGAACACGTTTAGCTCCAAAATGAAGTGGGAGCAAAATGGCACTTCAAATACTTATAAAGGGGAGGAAAAGACAAGGTTATGAGAATAGACAGCCCAAATACCTTCATAGGCAGGGCAAAGGGTTTCAGTTAAATACAACCAGCAATTCTTCTCAACAGGCCTGGGACAAAGTCAATGGTTAAGAGTCTTTTGTCTAGGATAGCACAGTTCTGGTATATAACGGTTAAGTCTTTGCCACGGAGATTAGAAGAATTTGGCTAGGCGAAACATTTTGACGAATGTTTAGAGAAGGTCGAACCTTCAAATTTGAGGAAAGTTTCACGCACTTTCTCGATGGCCGAAAATATTTCCGGACCGTGTTTGCACAGTACCTTTTTAACGAAGAAAGCTATAGCTGAGGCAGTTGTTCCTGGCAATTCGAGCAGATCTCGCAGTTCCTGAGCTTCAGTCATGGGGACAAGAAGGAGGACGTCGGGAGGTTCCTGCACTGCCCAGAGATGAGGCCAAAAGCTGTAGCAAGACATTACTTTAAGTTGTGAGTGCCTTAAAGACCACAAACTGGTTTCCTTCCCACTGGTATCCGGTTTCCAAGCAGCACTCTGCTGAAAATTCGACCAGTCAGGGACGGTGTCCAGGTGGCTTACGAGTTGGTTTTTCCCAAAACAAACTCTAGGGAAGAAGTTAACCTTGAAGGGCTTCTCTGTCGATTGGAGATTCAAGCAATTTGGACTTGCAGCAGGGCTTCACCGGTCGTCCAGGAGTTGCAGCAGTCCTCTTCCATCAGCTCGTCTTCGGTTCTTTCGTTCCAGTGGTCGACTCTGTTTTCCAAGTCCCAGAGACCTGCTTTTAAACAGTTTTCCGCCATTCTTTCAGCCTGGCTGTCACTCACCCAGCAGGGTGGCTGTCCTTGCCAGACATTCAGCCAGCCTATCACACCATATTGCATTCAGGTCTACTAGGAGACTAAGCACAGGGAGTTGGACCAGGAGTTGCAGCAGTCGTCTTCCTTCAGCTCATCTTTGGTTCTTTCGTTCCAGTGGTCGACTCTGCTTTCCAAGTCCCAGATGCCTGCTTTTAAACAGTTTTCACCCATTCATTCAGCCTGGCTGTCACTCACTCAGCAGGGAGTTTAAGGCACCTCCCTCACATCCTGTCCACCCCAGACACTCTGGCACCAGAGGAGGGCTTCAGCACAGAAGCCCGCCAAAGGGCACGAACAAAGGGGCCAAACTTGGTTTGGCACGCAGAGTTAAACACAAGAAGGATTTTTCCTGAAAGAAATGGCGGAAAAAGTTGACGGGAGTCTGTTTTTACAGATAGGTCTGGGGTGCCATATTGAAAAACATGGTTTCCCTTGATTTTGGGCTGCCATTCTTTGCGGTCGCGAAAAATCACGGTAGTTGATCTAAACCACTTCCACCAGCCATTTAAAAGAGGAAAAGGTAACATTTGACTGTTACATGAGTGTTTTGACTCAGGGGAAGCTAAGCAACCCCTCCAGCACCCTATTGGAAAATAGTTTGTGCTGGGTCAGTAAATTTAAAAAGACTTGTAAAGACAATTTAACTTTACAGGCTCTGGGAGACGGTAGTCAGTCCCAGAGAAGGTATTTAAACCTTGGGGAGTCTGAAAGACACCCCAGTGCCACTGCACTGAAGGTGCTGTGTGACACACAGAAAATGATGATGCCACTGGAGTTGCTTTAAAACTCCATAACCAAAAGAACACAAAAGTAAAACACACACAAAATACATGAAGAGTGGGAAAAAAAGGCTCACACTCTTCCCAGGTATAAAATGAAATCCCAGAAATCCAGCAAAGTTGCTGTGGGTCTCAAAGGTAAGGGAAATTAGCACATTCTTGAGAATTCTCCCTAACAGCATGCATTACATGTGAAGCTTATGTGTATATCCAGATGGCCCCCTGGCGTTTGTTGTGTGCCTTTTTGTATGTGATGATGCTGCAACGGGGGAGCAGGTGGCAGAGGAGTTGTTAAGGGATGCACAACCAGGCACCCGTACTGTCTGGCCTGCTGTGAGTGGTGAAAACCCACTGCTGTTGCAATCCATCCTCAACATGCCTGCAGAGGTATTATTGGGGGAAGAGGACAATGCAGATGTCGCAGACATATTGAGACAGATGGTGGAAAAACCACCACACAGCATTCCCTACCACATGTTTCTCCTTGAGATTTTGGAGGAACCTGAGCCTGAGGGGGGGGACAGGAGACCGTACCCCTGCCAGTGGTGTGCCATGCAACGTTGCCCACACCCATCCTGGAGGCAGCAGGGGTGTGTACTGGGAGTGGGATGCATATGGACCCACAGCCCATGCCAGTGCGCTCACTCAGACAGGGACGCACTGCCTCATCATGGTTCCGTCGGCCACGGAGATGTGCAGGATGTATGCCTGCTTCCCGCTGTGACTGGGACGAGGAGGTGATACATGAAACTGTGCAACAGGGCAAGGTCATGCAGGCGATCAGCAGGGACATGCATCATTTGGCAGACAATATCATCATGTCTAATGCCACAAAGTGTACAGAATTTCAACTGTTTCGTTGGGAGATCTTTACCTTGAGGCAATGCATGCATGAGGAGATGAAGGCCTTAAGACACCAGTGCAGGCAGGAGATGACAGACCTGAGTGTGCTACTGTATGAGCAGTTGGAGGCCTTGAGAGAGCATCACCATCTTGAGTTATCCTCCCTGAGGGACACTATCAACATCCAGATGGATGCAAAACAGCTGCCACGCAGGCAGCCATGAAGGAGACGTGCAAGGAGAGTAATCAGGACCTGGTTGCAATTGATGGACTGTTGCATGCTTCTGTGTCATGTGTGGCAGCCACACATGAGGACACGGGATTGGATTTGCGTGGCCAGGTCCCACCATCCCAGGGTGATCCTCTGTGTGGTTTTAGCAAGACTTCTGCAAGTGACTCTATTTTGTTTTTCACTGCACAACATTCATATGTTGCTTCTCACCTTCCCACGCCCTTTCTCACGCCCCCCACTGACTATGTGCATAGTGATGGATTTTTAGCTGATATTTTGTTTTTGATGTCCGAGGCGGACTACGTTTCATTTTCCGACAGACACTGCCAAGATGCACCATGTGCAGTTTGTTCACTTCAGATGGGATTTTGCTAGTGACACTCCAGGTGGCATGTACATACTGCCATGTTCAGTGATGATAACTGACATGCTGATTTACTGAGGGACATGATTAGACATTCAGGTAAACATTATGTTGATCCATGAAGTGCATTATATGTGGAGTATGTGTGACAGGGTCCTTGCACTCTACTGAACGTGCATCCAATGTCATTTCAGGTCACTTTGCACAGTCAGCTCCCAGCCACCCTGTGAATACACCCAGATCCCTCTCTTTCTATCCAACTCCCCATTCCCTCTGCTGGACACGGTCACTCCTGACACAAATGAAGAGACACAGTGTTTGGTGGAGGTGGTGAGGGATACACAGCACTACAGCAGTTACACAGCGTAAGGGAGTAAACGGTCCCACATTTGCATGTTCATTGACCTATGCATTCGAATAGCATCCTGTTGCGGCACAAGTAGGTTTATGCATGTAGGTGTCAATCTGGTGATATGTGCGTGATTGTCACAGTCTACAGAAATGGGAGTGGTGCAGTTTACATGATTTTGGATGTTGTTTTGACCTCTGCAGCATGTTGGTCGTAGTCTGTCCACTGACGGTCCTTATGTGCACGTGTTCCTGGTGCTGGGCCATACCCTGACCTCTTTGTTTGTTGCTTGGTTACTAGCTGCCATGTCCTGTGAGCCTTGCTTGCCATGTCCTGTCATTTGTGTTGTCAAGTAGCCACTCCATCATGCCTGTGCATCATACACAAATGAATCTGACCTTCCACGTAGGGGGCGAGTTTTCTGTGACATGGAGCTGCTTTTTGATTTTTCACATGTTTGCACGTTCATGATGTGTGAGTTATGCTGTATTCTGTTGGATGAGTGCCAGTGCAAGTCCACCCTGTTTGCTGATTCCCTGTCCCATACCATGCGGACTACTTACTGTGGCAATGCTCACTGGCCCTGCAGCCCACTACCCTGATAGGCTATTGCCCTATCCCAGCACGGTGGCCCCAGGCCCCAGATGCCCTACGAGCAGTCACTGAGTGGGTGCCGCAGAGACACCTGTAGTCACCTGACCTTGCAGATGAACCCCCAGACCACCCAATATGATGGGGAGCTGGGCCACCCCACCAGGCCACCCACTGCACATGCATTGTTGTGCAGGAGCGGGTTTCATGCTGCCCCAGCCAATCCTGGGTGCTGCACCCTGCAGCCACCGGTTATCCCGCTAACCTGGCACCTCCCGCCTGCCCAACTCTGTGGCCCCTCCACCAGTTTAAGGGATCCACTTTCAGTGGCATTTTAATGGTACATGCATATTATCAGGGAGATTATCAGTCAATTGCAAAGTACTTATTGAGGGTTCATGCATTATTATTTTTATTATTTTATTTATTTTGTTTGTAATGCACCAGTAGCTCGCAAGCCTCAGGACGCAGAGACAAGAATAATGGATACAAACAACAATGGACAGTGGTGGCACAGGACATCAGACAGAGTCAGATGGAGTCAACAGGCGACCGGTAGTGAGTGGTTATCTGAAAATATGGGTTTTCACCAGTTTGCGAAATTGCATGTAGTTGGCTTCCAGTCTTATATGGTTAGGGAGTTAATTCCATAGGCCTGCGATTAGTATGGGGAAAGACCTTCCCATACCGCATTTAAGCTTGTGTGCAGCCACTATGATCTTGCCCTGGTTGGTGGATCTTAACTTTCTACTGGGCAAATATGACTGTATCTTGGACTTTAGATATGCTGGTGCTTTTCCAAAGATACATCTGTGCGCCAGTGTTAAGGCCTTAAAGTGGGCCCTGTCTTCGATTTTCAACCAGTGTAGCTCCCTTCTTCTTATTCATGGATAATGGATGAAGCTCCATATGGGATGGTGTGCCATGCTCTTTGTTTGACATTGTTCAGTGGGTCATGTCCTTGCTACTTTATTAGTTGAGCTGTGTAGCCAAGTGACCCTGTTATCTGTATTTGTATGCTTGGGTGAGTAACTTGGGGGATGCAATGTCTAATACTAAGGACACTGCCCATGTTTTCAGGTGTTTATGTGAAGGATGTAGATGGGGATATGTGTGAATCTTTGAGTATGAGGCACACAACACATGTCCACTTGCCATTCTCAGGCTGTTGTTTAGGGCCCAACTGCACCTGCCATGTTTCAGAATCGAAGACCATCAGGGATGCGGTTATGGTGTGCCTCTCACACTGGATGTTATTCATGTGAAGTATCTCTGAATGAGTTGATTATGTATGTGCTGGCCCCTTACCCTTTGGGCTGCTAATGGTATGGCTACTGCCTGTGGCTGTGGCCACAACCCCTCATGTACCTCTATTGGTATGCCACAATGTGTGGCTATATTGTAAGGGAGGAAGCGTCTCCCAGGCCCCCCTTCATTCCTAACAATGCACATGATATGCTCATTCCGCGGTTGGCAGCGCACCTCTGGCCAAGGTGTGGGGCCACCATTGAATGACCCATAACTGTGCATGGCCTGTGAGCCACGAGACTCCATTTTGTTAGCTACCAACTCCCTTTTCTGATAGGCCGCATGTAAACACTGAATGCAGGCCTGCACCTCTCCCCTTCATTGTCCGCGCACAGCTAGCATGCCAACCCCCCCACCTCCTCCCCTATACCATCTCCGCGGCTGTCCTGTTCTCACAGAAGCATTGGGCGCGAACTGTAATGAGCTAAACACTGTACCTCTCTTCTTCCTTTTACATCACTGCCCTGTCTGTGACCGGACCAGAGCCTGGTGCTGGAAAAAAACATCCGTCTCCACATATCTGCCTCTGCACTAGCAGACCCCATCTAAAGTAATATAGACCACAAGCCCCCTGACCCCACACCTTTTTTGATGTAATAGTTGCATGCCCCTCGCCTGTGTGCCACTCCAGTTCACCTCCTATCACTAATCCCATGTGGCCATATATTTTTCTTGTACTAACAAAAGTAACAGACCCGCATCGAGATTCAAAGAGATGTTCGATTAATGGACGTTTTGAAATACTGTGTCAGATAAGGCACCTGGGCCAATGTAACCTCACTCTTGATTGTTCAGGTCAACTGTTTAACTGATATACACAATATGCCTTTAAATTTATGTACAGTACTAAAATGTGTGTGGCCGCAAGGGCAAATGTTAGATAGCATAAATCACAGCAACCTGGACATCGCCTGACTCTGCACTCCTCCCAGAAGAGACAAGCTGACCCGCGTGCTCTACGAAGTTACCAGTTCAGCGCCGACCAATCCGGGAGCACCAACCCTACAGCATAGATACTGTCCTATCCCCTTTGTCCAATAACCACGACTTAATGTATCCCGTATAGTACCCGTCATTGATGATTTTTGTAATATAACATGTTTTTTCTGTTGTTTGGGCAGAGCGCTCTCGGAGTAGCAGAGTCCTCTGCGTGCCCCATTTTAACTTTGTATAAAGACCTTTCTTTTACCTCACTTGCACTTGGTCCTGGTCTCATTCCCTACTGGGGTGTCCACCAGTGTCTCTTATTTGGTTATTTCATTGTAATTGCGGGGAATGGCAGCTTTCAATATCATGCACGATGCAACATGCCAATATGATTTTACATGATCATCAGATGCAACGCAGTTATAACCTCTCCATACAGTTTGCTCTGATGTCGAAAGCTCTTCACATGCCCTTCACCTACACAGTCATTTCACCAGTGAGCCATTTTTATTTTCTGTTTTGAGCACTGATAAATGACAATCATTGAAAGCCACGTTTCCTAACTTGTAACTATGCTGGGAAGGCAAAAACCTAGCTTCCTCATAGGAGTCTGTGTGGAAGTGTGGACTTCGATCCATAGCCTGCAAACAGGCTGTGGATTGCAACCTGGATTGTGATTAGAACTCTTTACGGCATACTGTCTGATTATTGTCAAATCAAACCACAGCTTCGCTTCGCCCAAATTTTGGGAAACTTGTTCCATTCTTCAGTGGCAGGAATGTTTAACTAACTGTACAGATGAGGAACGTGCACATCATGGTTAAGTCGCTTCGTATATAATGCTACATAAAGTCTTGCCAAAAGATCAAGGGCAGTATGATGGCTTCACTTCCAGCGTGATAGGAGTGCGGCCACCTTGAGTTACTCTTAGTCTGCCAACCCTCGCCTACGTACACGGATTCCTCACGCGGAGCTGCAGGATGTGCTTTGCTGATATTTTAAAATACATAACACAAATTGTATCTGTTTTTAGTTTTGCAGTGGTCTAATACTGCCTTTGACTGTGCCGCTTTGTCAATTTTATGAATTTTGCGGACTCTACTGTACTGTTGATGAACTGTTTAGCTAGCATAATGCACTTTACATGATAAGGAGAGTTTTACTTGAAGAATTTCTTACTGGCAACAAAAGGTTTAGTGGCAGCAATCCAAGTTATTTTTAGAGAGTCTGCACTCTATTTTGGCCAGCCGTGTAATCGGCTGGGTTATCAAGCATCACCCATAGGTTCTGGTGACTGCAGGATTTAGATCCTTTGAGCACAACCTGGGGGTGTAATCATTTTATATTCAATATCACACTTACGGATTGGTTTAACATGGTTTGAATTGACATTACTGTGTAATTGGCTGGGTCAATGAGCCTCACCTACAGGTTGTGATGACTGCGGGACTTAGATGCTTTGAGCCCAACCGGAGGGTGTAATCATAATAAATGCAAATATCATACTTGCGGATTGGTTTATAGGGCCTGAATTGACATTATTCTGGAAGGGGGGTAGGGGGGTTGTGCCTTTGAGGTCTCCATTCAAAGTCTAGAACCTAAGACCTTGCAACTTTCTAACCAAATTGGGGTCAACATCACATTATCCACCTTCCGGGTTGAGACTTCGGTGTCATTCTTCATATTGATATAACACTGCGGAAAGTGTCCCTCTTACAGCGTGACCAAATGAGAACCAACAAGGGGCTACATGCAATTCTCCGTAGTCACACAAGGGCTTGTCTCAAACGAGCTGGCAGCCCCTTAACCAGTAAAAGTCTCCTAAGAGTCGCCCTTTGTAACAAAACAGTGACAAGAGTTGAATCATCCAAGGTGGACTTAACACAACCTCAAAGAAAGTAATTCTTTGGATTAGTAGCAGCACCTCCATCGATCCAGGTCGAAGGTGCTACCATGGACAATATATGGGACAACAGAGAGGAAGAGCTCCCTGATAATAACATCTCGCTGTAAAACAACAGCTCCCTGTTAACACTGTGTAAGGGTATACAAAGGATTTCAATGACACCTGTGAATTTTGCCCAAGACAATGTGCTGCCTTCAAACCTTTCTGGTACCCCGGACTTTGGCCAATTCATAACAACTACAGAATGTTCCTCGGGGTAAAGCAAAGACGAAGATGACACAGCTATCCCAAATGGACCAAGCCTGGTTGATCCATCCACTCAAAATTTGCATGCAAAATCTCTGTCAGAAGTCCTGGAAGCTAAGGTGGAGGTGCTATTTCAACTATGCGCTAGGATGGCTGAGGAACAACTTGTCTTAAAAGAGGGCCAGTTAAGGGTCTTCGAGACACTGACCAAACTGATGACCTCTCTGGTAACCAAGGGAACTTTAAAATCTTCTCAAAAAGAGGCTCCCCTACGATCAATCATATCAATAGCTCCCAAAAGCCTGGCAGCAGCCTCCATCCCATGCACCTTGGCACCAATCCTTCCACCACAAGGGCTATGTCCTCAACATATAGGGATGAGTTCCCCCATGATACAGGGTATGTGGTAGCGGTCTCAGAGAGTGGGGCCCTCGAGGCAATATGTGTAGATTTTGCAATGCTTAATCACTCCCCAATTTCCTCTCCCCACCACCCCAAGTGTCAAATTTAAACAATGTAAAAAGAGAACATTGCAACAACAATTTGTACAATGCAATCCTAACAAGAAAAAAACACCCTCTATGAAAAACGCTCAGCCTCCTACACGACAAGGGAACGGCAGAACTGCCATAAAGGACATGGGCAATGGAGAATTGAGGACAGCTACACTACATGGTCCCATAGACGGATGGCTGTCCCTCCCCCCCACGGGGGCAGGCTACCAACTCAGGCTACCAACTCAAAGCCAGAGCAGGGGGACTACTTCCATCAACTTGACCTAGTGTATCTGTAATAGAATTCCTGGGGTCCTTCTGGAAAATCAGGTTGGGGCTCTATTTGCAACTATTCAAACTTCCAAACAGGTTTCCTAAATTATCCCTGAGAAAGACAGCATGCCGGATGTGGCTGTATTTAAAGACCTTGTCCACATCAAGTGTGTGGAATTAAACCCAACGTGTAACAGCCCATTCTTGAATCACACCTGGGTATTAGAATTACTACATTTGATTCCGGACCTATGTACGGTGTCATCTAGGGACATTCTTAAGCTGGAACCTTGCTGATGTGGGACGTGTAGTCAACTGATCCCTGATAACTTTTATCTCTCTGGTGGTGGTAGAGCAGATTGGCAAAAATGCCCATGCCCTCCTACAACTGGGATTTTAAATTAGTTTTTTTCCATCCAGCTAAGCAATCCTTGCAATCCCAGGCCAGGAAACTAGTGGGACTCCCTGAGAACCCTGAGGACCAGTGGAATCTGCACATAAAAAATGTATATGGTGGGGAGGGACATCTGTGTTGGCTGGGACGGCGGAATCGATGGAAGACTCCCTGGTAAGTAGGCATATCAGAGGTGCAGATGTTCTCTCCCTTATTATGACGTCCAGGGCCTCTAGCACTATGGGCCCTGATGTGCTTTGTAGTCTGATATTAAAGGGAGACCCTAAGTGGTGGGTGCGATTTCTATCTACTTTATTTTGCCAGATATGTGATTCTGGGCTTATCCCCCTACCCCCACATGGAAAGCTTCAATCCTTATCCCATTACATAAAAAGGGCCCTCGCAACAATCCTTCCAATTTTAGGTTACTGGCTATGCTGGACTGTAGCTCCAAACGCTTTGCCAGTCTCCTATTGGAGCTCCTCACCTCTTGGGTGAGGGAAAAGGGTCTGTTGAGTTGCCAACAGACAGGTTTCAGGAAGGGCTGCAGGACTCTACATTGTCCCTCCTCACCCTTATCTCAGGCACTCAATGTTACCCTGGAGTACCCCTATACCTATGCTTCATTGATTACTCTGCAGCCTTCCAAAGCATAATTACAGCAAAAATGTGGGGAAGCTGGAAGCATGGGGTATAGACCCTTCACTTCTTTACTTTTATTAAGGCCATCTACATTGACATGAATGTTAAGATCAGGCTCTCTCAGGAGGGGGACTTGTCAAGCTCCATTACCACCACACAGGGTTTGAAACAGAGCTGCTCATTGGCCCCGTTATTATACAATCTATACACATCAGAACTACCTGCAATCCTGAGCAGAATGAAGAATCATCCCCGCAATATGGAAAGATCATCCTCCCTTGCTTTTTATATGCATACGACACAGTAATCTTAGACCGCACTCTGCTAGTATTGCAGCAATCCTATTGCCCTACATACTTTTGCCTCAGAACATGGCCTACTGCCCAACAAGGCTAAAACAAAAATAATGACCTGTGGGAAGGGAGCTTACAGTGCACCTTTGTTTGCATGGAAGCTGGGGGGAGTAGAGCTGAAACAGGTAACTGATTATCGATATCTGTGAATATCTATCAGACCATGCCTGTCTACGCAGGAACCTGGTACTGGTACAATGCATAGGGCATGGGCCAAATGGCTGTCCCTCAAAAGAATCATCAACTCTCAGGGAAGGGGTTCATTGGAGGCCAGAATTATGGCCTATAGGGATTTGGTCATTCCGATCAATCATTCTCTACGCTCTTAAGGGGTTCCCCTTGAGGGCAGTTGGCTGGCTCCCTAGATTGGAAGCAAACATTCTCCACTCACTACATGGAGTTTCAGGGAGTGTTCTGGTGGAGGCCATTTGGCTGGAGCTGGGTCTTCCTTCTATATTAATGTCTTGGAAGTTAGCAGCCATTACATTTTGGGCCAAGATGTATCATGACAATTTGGAGTGCTCCTCTCTATTAGCACTGGTGATAGTACATGCAGAGAGGTTCTCAAAGAGTACTCGGTACAGTGATCTTGATAGGCTAGCTAAACAGTGTTCCCTAGTCGTGGTTGGATTTCTACCTGTGTAGGACTGAGAGGTGCTCACCCGTATGGATGTGGGCCTATCTTTAGACAACCTAGCTGGCCTCTGTAAATTCAAAGTCTACTCCCATCAGGCCTTCACACTTGGTACCCCAATATCTTATCTGACAAAATTGCATCTCCCAAAATTAGTGAGAATAATTACGGCCATCCACCTCCAAACCCTCCCCATATTCGAAAATACAGGGGCCTGAATTGTGGTTCCCAGAGTAAAAAGACTATGCAGATTGTGCAGCAAGCAAATAGAGACCACTCGCCACATTCTGACCTAGTGTGGTGCTTTGAGCTCAGAGTACCACAGGGCCTACAGCAAAGTCCGTACCCTCAACTCGAACCAATTCTGGGCCACAAATTTTGGCGCTGAGGCTTTCACCTCAGTAGCATCAGCCTACTATGTTTGGCAGAGGGTGGTGAAGAAATTTGATCTTGGCTCCCCAGGCTCCTGTGGTTGACCTCCCACCTTCCAAGGGAGATGTTCAATTCAAATCAAAATAGTTCCAGTCGAAGGTTCAAAGTTTTCATCATGATGTTTCCCTAGGCCATCTATGCTCAACCTCCTATTATCCATGCAATGTATATCAAACAGACCACACCATCATAAACCTCCTTTTATATTAGGGATTGCTCCTAAGGAGCCCCAGCAACATTCCGTAATTGCTGAACAGAAGACAATTTAATCAAAATCCCTAAATTATACGCAGCCCCTAAACTCTCATCTCATTATTTTTTCCCCCAAAAACGTATATTTCACATACTGTGGGAAGTAGCAAATGTATAAACATAATAAGCCAATACAAGAAGACATGATGACCGTGTCTCACAAACGACATATGTAGTGCATAGTAAAGGTGGCTCAACAACTCAACCATCCCCCACCCCATCTGTACATACACCCCCTTCGCCTCCCTCAACCCAAACAGTATTACAACAGCGAGAAATGGCGCAGAAGCGAGGCTGAGCCGCCATCGCTGGGTAGCTCTCTGCAAAATCACTAAATTACTTTGAAACAATGGCTGGGTGATCTTTTCAAAGGGGAAAAATGTATCACTTTCGGCTTGACTACGGAAAAGGAGCTAAAGCATTGCACATTCAGGGAATATCAAAGACTGAAGAGAGCTGTGGGGGACAGAATTCCTGAAGAGTGCAAAGACTGGATGGATTGGTTGCTAGAATTCAAGATGGATGGACACATTGCCTCAAAGGTATATTAACTCCCGTCACAATATAAGGTAGCTAATGGGAAATTACTGGACAAATGGTCATAGAGTGATAGACTCAGCAATGAGTGTGAGCAGATGGAACAATATATGCAGGAATGTGACATTGACATTGTTAAATCTAGGAGAAAGAGCAAGACAGATATGATCTTGAACAGGGCGTCCTGGACACCATAGAAACTGCATGAAAGGGGCCTGTTAGAGTCAGAGGCTTCTTGGAAATGCAAATACAGAGTGGGACCCTTTGAGCATATGATGTTGGAATGTGGCAGTTTGAGGGAATTCTGGAAAGAAGTGACATTGACAATGAATAAGGTACTGATGATTGATGTGGAGTATGATTTTACATGCATTATTCTGGGGGAAGAGGAGCTGAAAGCGGATCTGTCTTTTCCGCAGAGATGTTGGTTCTTCGGAGCATCGCTTTTCGCAACCGAAATTAAACTGTGTAATTGGAAGAGTGTGCAAATGCCCTCTGTTTCAGCATGGTTGACAGATTTACAGCAATTGTCAAAAATAGAGAGAGCGACCATGTATAGGAATAAGGAAAGAAACCTGTACGAACACATTTTGGAAAGATTCTTGGATATGTTATCTATGCCTCAGTGACTATATACTGTTTCAGAGTGCATTGATATAGTTGGAATAAAACTGCATTTGTGCGGGTGGGTGGAGTTAATATAATTTGTGTAATTTGTCAATGTGATTCTTAATAGAAATGTAAATACTAAAAAGGGACAACCCTAAGATGTCTTTCATTTTAGAAAGCACCTACTCCCAGAGAGGCCCCAATCCCTTGAGCGTTGCCCTCACAGTCTTTTTGCTTAATTGGGTTTGGAGCATATGGTGGCACAAAGCCAATGCTACAGGTAATAGAGAATAACAATGGGTGCTGGGAAGCAGAATGTCAAGTTGATATGACAACTAGCAATGCTTATGGATGAACTGGCCAAAATAAAAATACTGATTGTTACTTTTGCCTGTTCCTGCGCCATATTAAACAATGAGGGTTCCCTATTGTTTACATGGGCCAATCAAGATGTAAGCCAAGGTCGCACCCGCACTGGAAGTTTAGGAGCCCCCATCTCAATATTTCCCCCAGCATCCCCATTCCTTCGACAAACACAGTTGTTGTGGTGTAATCTCGATTTCGTTAAAAACTGGACATATATTGCCCTTTTACACATTGCATTATGTAACTGTAAGCACCACGGAGTGTCTGGCACAGGGATACATGTTTCTTTGGGGAAGGTCTGTTGCCACTGAGCATGCCTTGAAGGAATAGCGTTTACCTTTCTGAGCACAGACATTGCATCAATGATTCTGTGCACGCATGCTTGAATGAGAAGTGTTTCAGGTTGCATCTTTCTTTTGTGGTCGCTCCTTTCCCATGTGCTTCTCTAATGCCTTTGGCTGGGTTTCTCCGGTCGTGCTCTAGGGTTGGCCTGGATGCCTGAAGACTGTGACCTTTCACTGCTTGTTTGCACTGTGCCTCGACCCCTTGTCCCCTGCTATCGTGTTCCCCTGTGTGGCATTCTGAAAGTGTTTCTGACTGGTCCTAGAAGGCACTTCCACACAGTGTTGCGTCCTTTCTGCCTTGCTGCATCCTTCCTGCTGCGCCTCAGAGTTTGACTGTCGCATATTGTGTTACTGATAGGCCACCAGGTTTGGCAGAATGTAAGTTCATTTTAAATGCCTTTGTCACGATTTACTTAAATAGGTTTGTGCGCTCGGGCAGTTCTTTCCATCCATCCACTCCTGCACTATTTAGCAGCCCCTCTTGGGACATTTTGATGGCAGGTCGGCCATCATTGCCTCCCTCATGTGTCCAGTGGGTAAGGTAGTTGCTGGTGCAGGCAGGAAATTATCAATAGTTGTAGGGGGTACCTTTTAAGTCAACGTTAAATTTGACAGGTTGCCCCTTCCCCATTTCTGTTATTAGCCCCACCCCTTTTCCTTAGTTCCACCCCTATGATATACATTGTATATACATTTTATATACATTTGATAGGAACCTCAATATGTTTTATATCAAGTTGATTGACCCCTGATACTATTGATATGAATTTTATTGACATTTGATAACCCTGACGTTTTTAATATTAATTTTAGTATCGTTTTGATATTAATGTTATATAAATTTGATATACATCATACATAAATTGGGTGAACTATAAATTGGTCTGGGGCGGTTATAAGCCAATGACCTTGCTGGGGGATAGGGCTTATAACATGGCTACACAGCTTTTTGTGTTAGGCCTGGAAAACATGTGCGCTCTTCCTGATTCCCAGGGGCTATCCAGCGTGGTATCCACAAAATGACAGTTATGAACCGCTACAGTTACAAGGAGAAAGCAACCCCTGGAAGTCCTGGCCATCCCGATGATAGTAATTACCCTGATTGTCCTATGTTGTATGATGGGATGGAAGAGTCTCAGGATTTAATGGCTGACTGCGAAGTCGGGGGGTTCTGGGATGACAATGACGAGGCATGCCTTTTTAAGCAGAGGTTTGACATGTGCAGTTTTGAAGGAGTCTGGGAAGTTGCCGGAGGTGAGATAGTCATTGAGAATGGACATCGCTAGTTCTCCTGCACAGGTGGAGGTGAAAATTTCTTTGAGGAGAGAGGTGGGACAGGGGTCAAAGTGTGACCCGGAGGGACGGCTGGCAGATAGTAGTTTCACAAAATCCTCGCTCGAGATAGGGTTGAAGGAGCAGAAAGAAGCATTCTCATGGGGGAGGGAGGTTGGGTGCGGTAGAGCAGGTGGTGGGTGGGTGGACAAGAGGGAGAGTTTGGCATTGGTGATGGCCGTCCTGTCTATGGCTGTTTTGGGGAAGTGTTCAGACAGAGAATTGTAGTATGTTTGCGAGGAGGGAATTGGGGCTCTTTGCTGCTGCTCTGGCAGTTCTGGATCTTTTTATTATAATATGCTTTTTTGGCCTTTCAGATCTGTGATTTGTAGTTCCTGTGGTGGTGAGCGAGTACTGATTTGCTTTGCGGGGTTCTGGAAGATCGCCATTTGTGCTGAAGTGAGTGGTTATGGGTTTTTAGGATCTTCATGAGGGTGGTGAACCATTTGGGGATGGGTCCTAATTGAGAGGGAGCAGACTTGAGGGGTTTAGGGGAGTGAGGGAATTGTTTAGCCAGGAGTCAAAGAGTTCTATGGGTAAGGGTCTAGCTATGGTTGGAAGAGATGAAAGGGCGCTTAGTAGGGCCTCTGCCTTGTCCAGTAGAACCTTGACCTTGTTCCAGCACATGAACTGAGATATAGGTGTGGAGCATAGCTTGGGGGGTGGCAGTGGTGTGAGGATGGAGAAGGGTATGGAAGAGTGGTCTGTCCAGATGAGGGGTTGGGGGGTGTGGAGATGAGGTTGAAGGAGCTGAAGGTGGCGTTGAGGGTGTGGCCGGCAGTGTGCGTAGGTCCTCTGAAATGCTGGGTGAGGTGGAGTGCCTCAAGGCTATTGACCAGTGGTAGAGTCATAGAGTTGCTGGGGGGGCAAACCAGATGTTGAAGTCTCCCACTAGGGTGAGTGCCAGGTGGCTAACTAGAATGGCTGCTAGTGAGTTCCACAGGCTGTTAGCAAAGTGTCTGTCGTGGCCAAGAGGCATGTAGACGAGTAGGAAACTCTGAGAGAAAGTGGGCAGGAGAGAGTGTCTGACTAGGAGGGATTTGTAGTTAGCTGTGCAGGGTTGTGTTTTAGTTGAGGTGATACAGATGTGAGGTTTGTGCAGCATGGCTAATCTGCCTCCTCTTGACAGTCTGTTGTGGGTGATGAATGAAAAGTCCGGTGGGAATGCTTCATGAGAGATCGGCCTGAGGTTATCTGAGAACCAGGTTTCAGTTATGAGGATAAGATCGGTGTTCTTGGAGGTTAGGAAATCAAAGATGCTGTGTTTGTTCTTGGCTATGGAGCAGGCATTGAAGAGGAGGCAGGTGATATTGCCCGAGGTTGAGGCAGCAGTGTTTACCTTTGGATCTGGAATTGACTGGGTTGGGATGGACGGGGTCATCGGAGGGAGGATGTTGATGGAGGGTTGAAGGTCGACTGGGGTGGGCAGTGTAATAGGGTGGACGGAGGTGGTCCAGCGATACTGTAGTGGGTGCGTAGAGGGCCATGGGTGGGTGGGGACTGGGAAGAGAGGTCGGGCGGTCACAGGTCTTCGGCTCACTAGTGTCATGGGATAGCCGGTTCGGGTGGTGGCGTAAGGTCCTGAGAGTAGAGGGGTGGTGGTGAGAGGTGATGGGTAGTAGGGAGGTGTTTGGATAGTTGTTGTTACGGGATGGTACAAGGGGCTGGAAAGGGGTGAAGGGGGCTGGAGGAGAGAAAAAAGGGGGGCCCTCTACAGGGTGGTGTGAGGCATGGGTTCTAGCATGGACGTGATAGTGGGGGTTGGAGAGGGGAGGTAGATTAAAAAGTGTAGGGTGGGTGAGGCATGCAGAGTTGGGGGCGAGGGTCATCATCTACCTCTGAGTTTTGTGTGTTTGGGGTGTGAGAGAGGGTGGGGAGGTAAGCAGGAAAGGGGGTAGAGGTGATAGTTCAGGAAAGGGCAAAGGACAAAGCAAAGTGCAAGAGCAAAGGACAAAAACAAAGATTGGACATATTGACAAGGGGGAATATCAATTACAAGTGAACCCCCTACCAATGTGTGGATGTGCAAAGTGCAAACATTTGAAGAACAGTGCAGGGATAACCTCTCACATGGATACGTTATCCTACCTTATATACAAGGACTTGTGGGAGCAGGCAAAGGCTACAAGGGTGCGAGAACAGAAGTCCTGACAGCAGAGTAAACCAGGACATTTCAAGAGTGTGTATCAGAAGTCCTGGCATGGGAGTATACCAGGCAATTGGAAAAGATTGTGTTAAACAAGAAAGCAGAAACCGATACTGTAAAATTGAACAGTTGTATGAAGTAAAGCCTCAATGAGAAAGTCAAAATCCAGGGGAAGGGGACTACCCTCCGAACCAAGAACCTTCTTCTCTGAGTCACCATTTTTGAAATCACTTTTTATTAATGAACACTTTTCCGAACCTTACAAAGTTAAAGATATTTCCCTTTTCACCTTTTAGTATAGTTTGTAGTGTGAGAGTCATAATAGAGCGTTTTGACACAGGACAGTTGTGTTTTGCTATCCTGACACAGACCGATCCTTAGTTTTTGGTTTAGGTAGGGAAATTAATCTTAGAGTAGGGTCAAAGAGGCCTTTTCCCAACCCAATTTCTTTGAATAAATGTCTTTTACCAAAAACATAGCAAACCTGTGTCCGACCTTCATTTCCGACTCATCACACCATACATTAGTGCTTGCAAAAGACAGAGGCCAAGTATATGCCAGCAGCCCATGCAATATTGTTCCATGGAACATGCCTCTGGCTCTTATTGAATGGGCATGTCATTGCTTGGGAGAACACCTTTTATGACACTTGTCACCCCCCACAAGGCAACAGACTATCCAGCAAGCAATATTGCATGTGTGCCAGTTTAATAAGAGAGGTATTCTCGTAATAAACCAAGTCCTTCTCAGAATAGCAAACATCTTTGGTTCCTGTCCAGGCAGTACTTTAGTGCCCTGCGCACATCCAGATTGTGCAGCACTCAATCTGTCTCTAAAGCTGAATTCTGAAAAAATGTGGGCAGAGATTTCCGAATTCATTTGAAAGTCTGAGACAACCTTCAAGATGAACAAAGGGTAGATAAGAGGACCACCTTGTCCCTGTGACATACAGGGAAAGGCCCTAATGCAGAGAGAACCTATGATTCACTGACCCAAGTGGGGTGATGTACCAGTCATGAGAAGGGCGATGTCCCATGACAATAGGCTAATGTCACAGATAATAGGCTTAAAAGGCTTATGGGCAGGGTGAATGAGACCACGTTATGATCCAATGAGGCACCTTAACAGGTGATTGACACCCTCAAAAAGGTCACAGCCACAGTTAATTAAGGTAAAAGGAAAATCAATAGCTAGGCCTAATTGTGCCAACTCTTGAGATTAGAAAGAACCACATCTAGTCCCACAAGAGAGAAGCACAAGATCAGTGACAAAGAAAGTCCCTTCCCTTCTATGCTGTCCTCTAGCCAATTCCCTCTTGACAGCCATGAAGAAGACAAAGCCATCCTTGGAGGGACTAAAATAACCAAGCAGGCATGCAGTAACCAAGCCAACAAGCTCAGTGATGTTGGGGCACCAAGGAACAAGTAGAATAACTCTGCAAGTTCAAGTATTCTGTATTGGTCCTGTTAATCAGAGGAACTGAGGAAACTCAAAGAAAAAAGCCTTTCTAAGAGATTTTCAAAGCATGTTGGAGAGACGTCAGGCCCCTGCCTAGGCACAACACACTTGAGATGTTTGGAATTGTGAAGAGGGGAAAATTTGCTCACCGTGAACCAACCACCTCTGGGTGTACAGTTGGAGTTACTAGGTGGTGGAGTTCCCCCTCTTGGGTCAAACTTTAATCTTCTGAGGGGAATCTGCCTACTGGTTGAACTTCCACCAATTTGAAAGCCAGCATAACTAGCAGAGGAGACTTGGTTTCCCTGGTTGGTTCTTGTAGAACATGGCGATTGAACGGTTGGTCTGAATGTGAACCAAGTGAGCTATGATGTTCGCAAGGAATGTATAGAGAGCATTGAAAATAGCATTACGTTCTACAACAGGAAGGACCCTGTGGATTGCGTGAAAGAAGGATGGACCTCATACAATGGCAACACCGCCAGAAGATTGATAGTGTTGCTCCACCAAAGCATGCCCTCCCTCGGAAGGAGAGAGATCTGTATCACTGTTGTTTGTGGATAATTAGCCTGCCTCCAAACTGATACCGTGTGTATTTGAGTCAGTGTAATCTTTAACCACACAATGAATCCATACGGTAATAGGAGACCACGATTCAGGATAATTTACATACCATTAGAAGGTCCCGTGGCCTTTTCTAAGGTGGGGAAAATGCAGGCTAGCCCAGTGTCAACAGAAACCTATTAAGGCCATGCTCTGGGAAGTGTCCATGAAGATTTGTATTGGGTCATTCACAGACAAGCCCAAACCAAAGAGGATGTCCATGAGAAGTTGTAGCGACTTAGAAGCATCGAGAGAATTGATGAATTAACCACCCTGTAGTGAAGGTATGGGATAAGTGGACCCCTGCATTCTGAGGTGGGCAGCCACTGTCAACATCCTGGAGGTTGCAGAGAACAGAACTCTGTACTGTACATGCAAGGCTATGAAATTGAAGGCGAGGAAGGACGTGTCTAGAAGTAAAATCATCTTGCCACCGAGAGGTCAGATGTAATCACCCTTCCGCCCTCCAGCTAAAAGCAAAACCTGCCTATCCCAATCCATCCACCACACAGATTTAGTATGGGGGTCACAGTTGATTTTAAGGGTTGGTGTTTGTACCAGAGGAAGAGTAACACCAAGAAACAGAGCGGCCCATCCGCTTCTTATGATGGAGAGACATAAAATGAGCAGCCCTCATGGCAAGCCTTGCCTGAAAACCTTTGACATTTCCAAAAGCATTTGGATCACTACTCATGAGGTCTGTGGGAGGAATTTAAGGGTGTTGGTGCATGTTTTAGGAAGCCTGACAAAGACTTTCAGTGCTCATCCTCTTTGTGAGAGTTCTTTGCCAAGAGAGGAGTTACAAATAACCTGTTGCAGGTTAAATTCAGAGGTTCTCATGTACATTAGAGGACCCACAACAACATTCTTCTAGTACTAGGGTCTGCAACCTGTGGCTCTCTAGGTGTTCCGAACTAAGACTCCCATGATCCCTCACCATTAACTATGCAGACTAGAACTGATGGGAGTTGTATTCCAAACATCTGGAGAGCCAAAGGGTGCAGACACCTGTACCAGCAACTGTGAGGAAGTGGTTCACAGCAGTTTGTAATAAATGTTATACTATCCGTCAAGCGCCTGCTTGCTAGCCCACTGCCAAACATCTGCATATCCTAGGGCAGGAAAGTTTCGAAATCGAAAATCTATTTCCACAATTTAGGATTAGTCACACCCAAAAGAGGTTCTACATTAGCCTGAAGTAAATGCAATAACACATCCTGGTAAGTCTTCCTACTGATAGATTTCAACAGCTTTCCCCCTGAAAGTGCCACAGTAGAAGGCATCTGTTGTGGACTAGCTGCGGCGCGCACTTTATAGTCACAATTCATGCATTAATATTTCTGACTTCACATTGCCGTTGGAAATTAAATATTATATTGCAGAATCTACATGTCCCACAATGCCCCTTTGGTAATTTGCAAAACCTGGACTTTCTGACGCAAGAGTTTGAGAACTACAATCCCCAGAAGCTCTTCAGTCCTCCTTTGCTTTACCTTGCCCAGGTCCAGAGAAAACAGATTATCTTCAGGCGCGCACCACGAGCGAGTACAGACGAGTTCTGTCAGCTGTCCTGCTGCAGTCTCTGCCCATCACCCGTCGCTGGATCCATTCTCCTGCTTGTGAATGTTGGACTGAGATAACACTTGTTTTTCTTTTTTGGACGTTGGACCCTGGCCCCGCCACCCCACGTCATCAGGAAGTCCCATATATTGCACTGCCCGCGTGCACCAGCGCGCACGCACCATGAGTGAGTACAGACAAGTACTGTCAGCTGTCCTGTTACAGTCTCTGCCCGTCGCTGGATCCATTCTCCTGCTGTGCATGTTGGACTGAGATAACACTTGTTTTTCTTTTTTGGACGTTGGACCCTGGGTATTTTTAAGTATATATTATACATATTTCATTTAAGACTGGTGTCTTACATAAGTATGTAACATTTTTCTTTATTTTCTTTAGCCCCACCCCCCACGTCATCAGGAAGTCCCATATACTGCAGTGCCCGCACGCACCATCGCGCACGCTCCACGAGCGAGTACAGACGAGTACTGTCAGCTGACCGTTGTACCGCCGTTACACTGCTCCTTTTATTATATTCTCATACAGCGTTGGATTGGGTCGTCGGCCGATCGGCCCGTGGCCGATGCAAAATCATGGCCGGAGAGCTGGGGGCCGGTTCCTGAAGCCCACGTGGGCCGGTTTCAGCCCAGGCATGCGTGGGCTTCACACTCCAGGAACCAAGCCCCCAGGGCCTCGGCCTCGCCGGACGGATGCAAGTTGCAAAGGATCTGTAAGTAAGTAACTTACAGATCCTTTGCAATTGCAGCCCCGCGCCCGCCGGTGCTGGCCCGCCGCAGATGCAGAGAAAGGTAACACTGAAGTGTTACCTTTCTTTGATAAATGCAGCGGACCGGCGGCCAACTGCCGCGGCCCGCGACACCCTGGTGCCAGCAGCAGTCAGTGTTACAAAACACTGGGAGGGAGCGGCAGGGCTGGGCAGGGCTGCCTCAGCCCGGCCTGCTCCCTCCCAGTGTTTTGTTACAGTAACAGACTCTCTCCTGTATGAAGACTACAGCTACCAAAATGTCTAATAATTTTATACTGATAAATCTCCTGTGCACTTTAATATTGTCTCACAACGTAGACACACAGCAAAAGAAAGCATGTGAAAAGAGTACCTTCTTCTAGTCATTGTTTGGCACAAACTTGTTTATTTTGCATGCAACTACGAAAACTCGAATGTTGCCATAAAAGAAACCCTGTTTTTGCTAGGTTATACCTGCAGATTCCATGGATATAAACTAAACTGTTAAAAAGGGAGTTTCATTATGTTGTTCATTTAATTGTCTTTGAAGAATGCACAGAGTTGATGGGTAATACGAGTTGTCGGGTGGGCTTTCATATAAAAAAGTCTCGCTCACAGTTCCAATCACCTAATGATTCACATCTCACATTTTGGCCTCTTCCTTTCCCGACAGACCATGGTCTGGTTACCCCTGATAAAGGAACCGCATTCTACCGTCTGGAGAAGCCGTATAGCCTGTGTGGTTGTAGGTGGCCTCTCAACTTTTGCAAGTGGATCCTTCAGCGCTGAGCCCTGCTCCCACAAGAATTCCTGGAGTATGCACAGGAACAATTCCGGGTGAACTGCTATGTGTGATATGGGACAGCATTAGAGCTGTTTCTTACATATCAAAGTTATCCATTCCATTCGGGAGACACTAGTCTAGTAGCGATTTTAACTTTGCATTCTGGGACTTGTAGTGATGGATTTCCCGATTATAAACCCAGGACTACAAATCCCAGAATGCATATAAAGCCGGGGCTAGACTAGTGTCTTCCGAACGGATTAGATCATATTGCCATGTATAATGTTCTCACAGGCACTTTCTGTGATTTGTAGTGATGGATATCCCGATTATAAACCCAGGACTACAAGTCCCAGAATGCATATAAAACCGGGGCTAGACTAGTGTCTTCCGAACGGATTAGATCATATTGCCATGTATAATGTTCTCACAGGCACTTTCTGTGATTTGTAGTGATGGATGTCCCGATTATAAACCCAGGACTACATGTCCCAGAATGCATATAAAACCGGGGCTAGCCTAGTGTCTCCCGAACGGATTAGGTCATGTTTAATGTATAATGTTTTCGCCTGCCCTTATGTAGAACCAGGGGCCAGATAAAAAATTAAAAAAAAACACTGGCTTGCTTTATTTGGTTCTCCTGTACTTGTCTTGCCTCTCCGCGTATAGATGTGATATTTAATTCGGTTACTTACTAATACTAACTGCTGTACAGAATTTACTCGTCCTTCACTTTTTTCCTTTATACTAAAATGTACCCCCACATTGTTGTTTTTGTTCCACTTTCCTCCTTCCCCCTTTCGGATTGCATCACAATAATACCCCGAATGACTTGTCTCGGCGGCAGAGCGTGAATAGGAAAACACAGCACCGAAGAAACATGTGCATTCATGCCTCTGCCCACACCGCACCCCCACCCCCTGAAGTGTCTGAACCCCCCATGCAACTTTCACGCCCTTTGTGAACGCATTTACGCCCATTTACTCGCCACAAACCGCGAATAACTCCAGTGTCACTCGCCACATGCACAATTACACGGAGAAAGACGAGTAAACGACAGCCTCTTTTCTCTCGGAGCCGGCAATTAAGGGATTAGTTTAAATTGGGCCTGGTTGCCGCACAGCACTACACAAAAGAAAGGGGGGCGCCCCCCGGAATAATACAAGCAGGAATGTGTTTTTAATTGGGCCGGGGCCTGCGCTCATTAGCAGGGGCCTAGCACGGTGGGATGGGGGGAGGCAGAGGGGCTGCGAGGAGATTAAGGCAGGGCAGTGGGAGGGGAGGGGGTAGGCGGGGTCCCAGGGGGTAGGCGGGGTCCCAAGGAAATTACTACATCCCATTCAGTAGACCAAGGACCTACCCGAGACCCGAGACAGGGGCTAGTTTGTTTGGGAGCGCTTTCTGGAGCAGCCAGCGCTGGAGGCTGCTAAGAGCTACCGGGGAAAGGGAGAGGAAACTTGCCGGGCCCCTTACGCGTTGCAACTTTTGTTTACGGGAGGGCTAAAATACTCCGCGAGGAGAACTTGTTCAGAGTTTTGCTACTTGTATCTTCCTCGTTGCTCTCCAAGATTGTAATTAGTTTTCGCGTGGCATTTTAACCACCACACCTCCCTACTCCTTGTTTTTTTTATTTATCGGTTCCTTTTTGCATTTTTATTTTGATAATTATGGTTACCTCTGTAACTTTATTTTTTTTCAGCGTGGTGTTTAACTTCTCACACACTCGTACCCCAAGCCCACGTTTTTTGTATTGCCTCTGGTGTGAGATGAGCTTCTAGAGTTTTGTTTGTTTTTTTCCTCTCTCGGTTTCCATACGCACCGGCGAAGTCCCGAGAAAGTCCTGCTTTGCCGCTGCTCTCTGCTATTTTCCCTGCTCGCTCGTGAAGAACTGAATACAACTACAGCTCCCACAAGGTGAAGCCCTCAGGATCAGCAGAGTATTGTTATTAAGTTGTTAACCTACTATATATCTATATATTTATACTGTGTCCTTTATATTCAGGCTTTGTAATCCCTTGTGTGGGCGTGCCTATTTAAGAAGAAACGCGCGCGCATCGCGCGCGCGCACCGGCGAAGTCCCGAGAAAGTCCCGCTTTGCCGCTTCGCCGCGGTGTCGCGAGCAAAGCGAGGCCCGGGAGCTTACGGCCAGCAACACTAATTGCTGTCTACCTTTCGTGAGAGAATCTGCGTGTTCCCAATTGGTGGAATCTTTCTTTTAACAACCTCGGTGGGTACGGGCAAGCAACTGTCCCTAAAATAAAACATCATGAAACGTAATCTATATACACTACGCACGGGCATGCCTCCCATTCAAGGGCCGTTCCTAAATGTAACGGGTAAATCCACGGGGGCAGTGCCTTGTGCTTCAACTCCCTGCTCAGTTAAAATAGACGTGTTAAAGAATTCCAACGTAAAAAAGCGCGCTGCGACTTCTGTTGCTAACGCCTTGAAACCAAATGCGAGTACCAAAGATATACGATTTTTCTATCCTGATCGCGTTATGCAAAGTGCTTCTTTAAAAGACTCCAAGGAACCAAAAATAGCAAACCACAATCAGGCGGGTTGTGGTACCACCTTGCATGTCTCTCTATCGGACAGCACAGTATTAAGAGGAGAATCCCTGGTGCTACTTTCCGACGCAAAGTCTAGCCCTGCCTTAGCCAAAACGCTGGGGGATGTAGCAGTGATTGATTTACCCTCTCCTGGCTCGGATTTCACAAAGCAAGATTCACTTGTAAATCTTTCCTTCTCTCCCAAGTTGTGTTCAAATGGTGGCTATACGAATTCAAATCTTACCTCATCCTTTCTCTTTCCTACCCCTCGGCAGCGATCACCTACGCAAAAGGCTCTAACCCCCCCAAATGCTTCAAATGTAATTGAACTAACCCTAGGAGCGATGAATTTAACATTACAAACCATCACCACCTTGTTCAATACACTGAATACGAAATTGGATGTACAAAGTGCCCAGTTACTAGCTGTTCTAGCCTGGCAGGCTAAACAAGAAACATGGCGAGCGCCTTTGCACTCGACAAATAAAGAGCCTTATGTTCCGTCAAACAATCCAACTGAGCTGCCTTTAATGCCATCCAATATGGCTACTGTTGCCACTATGACATCAGGTATGGCTCCAATCACTTTGTCTGCAAATGAACCGGAAAGCACTTCAGTTGCAATAAATGCTATTGCCCAACTAGAGAATCAATTGTCTCCAATTACCATAGACAACTCCGGCATACTCGGTTCCTTGCCGTATATAGGACAGGTGATCAGAGAGGCCGTTGCGGTGAACGAAAATCAGATAGAGCATGACTCTATCAGCTCGCCAACGCCAGAGCCTTACACAATATTTTGCAAAAAGATGACTCAATCTGCTGCGAAACCCAACTCATCCGGGAAAATAACACAGCAAAAAAACAAGAAAAATCTTGAGATTGTTAAAAAAACTAAAAATGTTAAAAAAAATGAAGTACAGGCGCCAACAATATCAAAACAGTTTTTTAACATGCTGACCATTCCAAACAAACACAGTCAACAAACGGCCTGTGCTATCACGAGAAAGTATACACAACTAAGTCAACTTCGTAAAAATAAATTAGGCTCTGTGACTAAAGGTCAAGCATCTGTCACGCCCTATGAGCCCTTAGACAATTTGATTAAAGCAGTCAATAGCCACGAACAAGAACAAGAGGCCCTGGAATCACATCACCCTTTGGCCTTGACAGAATCCAGTGCGAATTTAGCCTCTGCAACAAAAGCCAACTTACCATGCATCAAGAAATCTAAAATAAAAGCAGCACGCGCTCCTCAACCCTCTTCAGTGAATGAAGACGAACACGAACAAGAAATGATTACTAGGTGTCGTGCTGATATCAGAAAAGAAGTTGATGCCTACATGAGCAGAATTATTGCACCATCAATACTCAAAGCCCCCTCTCTTGAATCACAGAAAATTGATAATATGCAAACTCCATATTCATCAGCGAAACTTTCAGTCTCATTTAAAGGCGATAAAAACACAGAACTAATAGAGTCGCCTCCTCTTTTGGCAACCCACGATGAAGAAATTGTCACCATGCTAAAAACTTTGCGCTCTTCTGTAGTAAAACTGTATATGGCATTTGTCGATTTTCGGGCAGCTTTTGACTCAGTCGATAGATCTTTGCTATTCCAGAAATTACAGAGCTATGGCTGTCCTTCGTCATTGTTAACTATAATCAAAAAATTGCACTCGAACACGACAATGCAAGTCAGACTGTCGCTTGATGGGTTGTTGTCTGCGAATATTAATACAATGAGAGGATTAAAATAGGGGTGTATCTTGGCGTCCTCTCTTTTTAACCTCTTCATTTTAGATATTGGGACCTCCTTTGAAAGGGTACTGTCAGATTCTCCTAAATTAGGTGCTCAAAAAATTACATGGCTCTTGTATGCTGATGATCTTGTTCTCATTTCGCAGACTCCAAGCGGTCTACAGAACCTCTTGAACAAATTGGATATTTATACTCACACCAACAATCTAACTATCAATGTGGATAAAACTCAGATAGTGATTTGTCATAAAAAAAAGTATACAAAAATGGTGAGAAGTCAATGGTTCCTACGCGAAGTTCCCTTACAAACGGTACCAAGTTATAAATACTTAGGATTACCTTTTTCTGGCTCTATGTTAAACCAAACTTATGATGACTCTGTAAGAATTAAAGTCATGACCCTAATTTCACAAGCCAAAATCATTTCACATAAGTACGGCAAATTCACTGTAATGCATGTGGTAACCTTTTTCAATCAAAAAGTTGTCCCGATACTATCTTACGGAGCTGAAACTCTGTTACCTCAACCCAGAACCTACTGGGATCGACTTGAGGGGAAATTTTGGAAAGCAGTTCTGTGCTTACCAGTGTGCACTCCCTTATGTATGTTAAGGTACGAACTCGGTAGTATCTCCCTGTTTAGTCTAATTCTTTGGAAATTTTGCAACTTCTATCGAAAATGTCTTTTGGGTATACAAACTAATAATATGCTGGGCTTAATGGCAATGTATATGTGTACTTCCAATGATGTATTCCCCAAAAGATGGACAAGAGAAGTCATTAATGTTCTAGCAAATGCAAATGTTTCAATCGACTTGCTACTCAAGAATCCTACTCTAGCAAAGAAAAGACTGTATTGGTATGATTGGAATGTAACCCAAGACCTTTGTAAAAAATATGTAGATTTTGATCGGAATTTGTTCCCTCACAAGAAGCTCAAACAAATGGCCTATTATCTTTTAAAATCCCCATCACAGCATGTTCGCTCCGAAATGTTAAGATTGCGTCTGAATTTACAGTCTACCTATCAAATTCTAGCACGGAGAGGTGTAATTTCAAAAAATGACACATATTGCCGTTTCTGTAAAGATGTGACGCAATTAGAGTGCCTAGCTCACCTAGTAGTGGATTGTCCGGCTTTGAGTGGCATACGAAAACGTGTATTCTGCAATATTTTACAATTATATTGTGATCGCTCTGCGTATGAAATATGGATTATACTAATGACAAGCAATCGCACTGCCATTCACATTGCCTTAACGCAATTTATAAAAACGATATTACCTCGCAGTTAACTCCTTATGGCCTATCGACAAATGTATTTTAAAATTCAAGATATATGTGGGTTCAATTTATTTATTTTAATTTCAATTTTTAACATTACTTGTCAATTATTTTTGTGAACAGAACATTGCTTACAACTTCCGAAACAAATCTGTAATATTTGACAAATCAACCAATATGTACATAGGCCATGGAAAGCTTGAAAAATTGTAAGTTTGGGATCTCGATACAAATTATGTAAAAATGATTTATGTAAAATCGAAAAATTGTAATATTGCAACTTTTTGTAATGAAAAAAACTTTTTGAAAGGTTGAATTCATTTCAGCCAACCAAAATAAAAAAAAAAAATAAATAAGTTTCCATACTCCCTCCCCACCAGGCTTGGTGGGTTTGCCTCGGCGCCCCTTGCCTTGGCACCCATGGAGGGCGCCCTGCTGCTTGTGCTCCTAGCGGCGCGCGGGGCCTGCGGCGAGACTCCGCCCTCCGGCTCCAACATTGCCAGTGATTTGCCTCAGATTCATGCCACAGCAGCAGCCCCTTTTAAGGTAAGCCTTGCCTCTGTGCATTCAGCTAGGAACTTAATATACAATACACATTCGAAGGCGACCTCTAGTCTATACATTATAGGCGAAATTATTACTAAACTCCCATGACAATTCATGCATCTTTAATCACAGCCAAGCGTTACCATGGTGTCGCTTCTGCTTCACAAGCGTCTCCTGCTGGGGCGACCCGTGGGGTTTATAATGAGCCCTGCTGGTAGCGTGGTTTGCCTGGCACTCCTTTGCGTGTAAATGGCAGAGGTCAGTCCGACTTTTAAAACGAGGTGATTGGAAAGTTCTGTTAGGTGCTATTTGCAGAACGTTTGTTTTTATGTACATCAGTGGGAGCACGACTCTAAAATGAATTTTGAAGCAACTTTATTTGAAGTGTGGCAAACATTGGTGCAACTTTTCTAAACTCGTGGGAGGTCCGTTTGCACACAATTTCACAAGACTCCTTTTTACTGCCATGGCACTGTCAGCTGCCGTCATGTAAAGCAAAGTTTTGTGTGTAGAAGTGTTGCGTGAGTGAGGCAAGGTTGGATTTATACTGCCATGGATGTTGTTTTTAACTACATTTTTTTAGCAACTGTAATGTTGACATTGCCAAAGTTTACAAACTGTACTTTTTATAAGTAAAACCATAATTCCCTCTTAAAGTTAATTGTTCCCTCTCTTTTTTTTTTTTTTAGGTGAAGTGGGTTGTATTTTTCATAATGTCTGGATTTTTCCTTTGTTTTCTATATGTTCCCGAATACAGAGTATACTTTCTGTGCTTCCTACTGCATGTCTGCGTCTTCACGCAGGTGGAAGGCTGCATCTGCACACGTGTGTTTCATATCAATATGCATAGGGTAACATAGTTCGTATTTGTATGTGTTTGTGTATTGTGCATGCACACGAGCGTGTACTTGCGAATGCGCCACATATGTCCGGGCCTATCAGACCATATGGCTGATGCCAGGGTCGCATGTATCTGAGTGTTCGTCATACGGGTTGAATGTAGCTAAATATTCGTTTGTGTGAAATGTTTAAACTATTTTGGATGAGGTCAAAATGGCCTAGAAAACCTTTTTTAAATTTTCCGATCAAAAGTGTCATGCCGCCTCAGCTATATTTACATTTCTGGAGCAAATACATTACAATAAAGAAGCAGGAAAAAAGCACGCTAGAAATGCTGCACCTTGTTTAACTAGAAGTCGGAGCAAGTCCTGGTTGTTTTTACAGCTCTAACCGTGCATCTCGCCCAAGGGCGGGAGGGGTGGGTGCTATTTGCTTCCCGCTTTCGCGGTTGTTTTAGAGCTTTCCGTCTTTCAGGAGCCATGGCCCAGCCAACGGGCTGAGGCTTAGCTTTTTGGCTGCCCATGGCCGGGTTTGTTAATTTTGTTATGTTTACAGAGCTGCAGATAAGACACATTGCGATTAAATGATTTGTCCAGGATCACACACATTAGTTTAATGGTGAAACCGGGATGTGGACAATTTAAGCAACTAAACACATCTTCCCAGGTTTACTGGTTATAGATATTTATTTAGGTTTTGCTTTGCATTTTCGTTTGCTTAAATAATACTTTATAGCAATGCCTTGGAAATTACATTACATAAAGTAGCCTTTCATAATAAACTAACTTTACACTCTATACATCGTCATAGAAATATGTTGAGCAATAAGAGTCCATTGCGCAAGAAACTCGTAGGTCGATCTGTTGTGAAAATTGCCTATGTTTCGGCCATGCTCTTCACATTTCTATCCCATACATGCTAGAACACCTTCCTCTCCCTACTCATTGCACTTCCCTGTTTGCCTAGAACCCTACCTGTAAACCTATGGCTGTCCCCGAGTTACAGCATTCAGATGATTCCCTACTAAGTTTATGCTTGAAAAATTCCACACATACAAACGCAGTGGCCTCTTACAAAAGAAAAAGCATTGGCAAAGCCAACAGTTTGGGCCTTTCTGTAGGCATGTGATAGCCATTTGCCAGGCATTGCCATTCTGCTGCTAACTGGCTCTAAAATGGAGGCATATGATAGCAGTGCCTGGCATATACCTATCTACTAATATTCACAAGGCAAAAGTGTAGGCTTTGCCAATGCTTGATTCTAACAGGATTTCAGTGCAGGCTACACTACAGAATAATTGCAAATGTTACTATAGCCGATATGATAGCTCAGTGGGGTGAGCACTCACTGCTGCGATGAGTGTGTGATCTGCAGGTTGCAGGTTCGAACCATCTCAGCCTTTTATCCTTCTGAGGTCGATAAATGAGTACCAACACAGGTTGGGTGATATTGAATGCATATTTGTTCTATAAAAAAGAGCTTAAGTGTAAGTGCTATACAATAACATATTATCATTTGGCCTTGGACGTCTGCTTGCATTCACAGTAATTTGACAATATGGATCTATACACACAGATACTAATGATACATATGGTGATCTATTCTTGCATGAAATGTATATCACATTAGTGAAATCATAACCATATTTTTCGTAGTGTACTTAGGAACAATGCTATTTGATGCCACTTCCGGTTTTGCCAAGTGGTGAAAGGTCATGTTCATGCCACTTCTGCGCCTCGGATCTGTGGACCCTGTCACAGAACTGTATGCAAAGTTGTTATTTTATGAGCTGTCTTGTAATGTAACACACATGAACCCTCCATAAGTAGCATTTTCTGTAAATTCGTGAATTGACCGGATTCACGAATCACGGATGATGTTTTGAGGAAATTGAGGGCCACTTTTTTGAGGCGAGGAGTGGGCCACTTTTTTGAGGCATGGGGTGGGCCACTTTTTTTGGGGTGTCCGGGCCTATTTCTTGTCCCAGTCCGACCCTGTTCTCATACTCCTTTGAGTTTAGCACCTTCGTGCTTGATTCCATGCCACATCTCCCCTGAAACCTTGTAAATTGGCGAGAGGACCTGTTTTGTTACGTGTGAGCCCTTGGTTTCCACAGTCAATTGGGCTTGTCCGCCGCAATATCTTACTGTGAGTAGTGCATTGAAACTGCTTCCCTTATATCCTTTGTATTCCCCTTTGAATTTAGCAGATTTATGTTTAAGTTCTTGCCACATTTCACCTTGAAACCTGGTAACTTTGTGCTTGAGTCCTTGTTCTGCTACGTGGGATCACCTTGGGTTCTGCTGTCAGTTTGGCCGGTTCGCCGCACTTTCGTGCGGTGAATATTGCATTGAATTTCATGCAGCCACTCTGTGCAGCTAGAGTTGAAGTGCTGCATACTGACGGTTTTGTTGTTCTATAATTACCTTGTTAAGTATTTATTGATTCCAACATATGCAAAGATTTACCATTGCCGATATATTTACATAACAAATTTATTAAAAATAAATAAACAAATAAATAAATAAATAGTGCCAGTAGCTCTATTCTGGTACCATTTGAGCTTCATTCTTACTTCTGTATCGCCTAAAAGTGATGAGACTTATTGCCGGTATGCCCTCGTGTCATCCATATTGAATGCCTGTAACCCTAAGGCCGGGCTTCCATATTGCTGGAATCAAAGCTACTTACTAAGTATGATTTAGTACTGCTACAAGAAACTTGGATGATGCAGACCCCTGTTTTGCCAGACCATTCGGTTGCCTTAGTACCGGCCTCTAAGGCGACTAGTGGTAGACCTGCTGCTGGCCTTCTAATTGCTGTCCGCATGGATTCTCAGCTATCCATGCATCAACTCGCGTCTCCTTATCATGGGATTCAACCAGTCATCATTCGAACTTCAAATAGAAACTGTCGGGGTGATTATCCAGGGGCCGGCAGAGCCGTACGCAGACCTCCGGGCTGGGAGGCCCCAACTCCCCAAAGGAGTATGAGACACACACAAGGAGCAAGGTGGTTCTGCTGTTTATTATAACAATGGCAGGGATGAGTCTCAGATTGTACGTGTCCGTCCAGACCCTCTCACTCTTAGCAGGCTCGCAGGCCCTTTTTACTACAGCATGATGCCCTACCTGCATCACCTGGGAAAGTTAGCAAAAACCTATTGCCACTCTGGATTGGTTCCTCGAGTGGTAGGGTTAGTTTAGGGTACATATGGAGAAGGATATTAGTGGTTAAGGATGGGTCAGGTGGTACACTTGGGTTGTCCCTAATAATTGTTACTTCAAATTCGTTACAAGGGGACCCTTGGTGATTGGCTAACACTAATGGCATCAGTGATGAGCCCCCCTGTGTTCTGATTGGTTCTCCCACGAGCCCCCAAGCCTGGGACCATCGTCGTTCCCAGCTCGTGGTGTACCTGTCATTAGCAACAATGTGCAACTATGTGTTTGTACGGACAATGAACATGTCTGCTCATGGTTTTGTGAGCGGGTCGTTCCCATCGCCGTAGGTATCCATCTTGCCGCTTTGTTGTTGCATCCTGTGTCCCAGACGTGGGACCCAGGCGACTTTCCGTCTTGTGGGTCTGGCACCTTGTCAGATCAGCTTGGTCAGGTGGCGAGAGACCGTAGCTGGAGCAGAATTATGAGCATTACATTTGTATTTTGTCTCTGTGGGCTTAGTGTTCAACAGGTGCAACCTTGGTGCTGGGCTCGCGGCATGGCAGTTTGCAACATCGTGGCCTTGGCTGTGAGCTCTTGATGGGGGGCTTGTTTTGCATGGTCAGCACTTGTACTCTTGTTCTGAGAGGATTTCCATGGCGAGGCTCCTGCCTGGGACTCTTGCTTGCGGCCTACTCGGGCCTAGTTCATAAGTGGCGGTACATAATCCAGGGTATGGGGGTCTCGTGTTGACAGGGCGTCACAAGCGGTATTAAATCTATATGATGACATCGTCATATTTATGGGTGGCGGGAGAAGCGTCAGCAAGCATATACACAAGCTCTTCGGGCGTCTTGCGTTTCTGCATTACTATAAAAAGAAACCTATGTGAAAAATAACAACGATGCACGTCAGTGAGCGTGTCAGTTATCTACGTCATAGCACTGAGTATGTTCTTCGTGTAGGTTGGTGTGTGAGTGACCAGTGTGCATGGTGTCACGTGTGTTCTTGTCGGTTGGCTATGTCGTTATGGCACCTCTAAAGGTGTGGATACTTGTGGCTGTTGTCTTAGTCAAGCTCATCCATGCCGCAGGTGTCGGCTTGAGTCCGACAAGCTGGTGGGCATACTCTTATGTTCCTGAACCAGGGTATTTTGTCATCTGGTAGATAGACGAACTCTTCCCGTGGGGGGTGCCTGTGCCGTGATCCTCTAGGTCATGGTCTTGATGAGATTGGGGGGAGCTTAGTTTCCCATTCTCCCACTTCAAAACCATCCTTTTTTTCCAATGGTGACGGTTCTGAATATCTATTGGAATCCTTTGTCTCCAACAGAATCTCTGTTTAGAAGTAAAGTTGAGTCTATACAGGACCAAACATTGTTAGACCCTAATAATGCATTTACCATTATTTCAGGAGATTTGAATATGAATTTGATAAGTATCTAGAGCTGATAAATGCACTCGGCTAATGAAAATGAGACAATGATCTTATTTGAATGGTACCCACATAAAAGATTCACCACACCATCCAACTTGGTCTAGAGCAAACTCCCATTCTGTCCTTGACTATGTGAATATATCAAATCATGCTAATAAGTTTGTTACTGCATTCAAAGTTACCCCTACACAAGTTAGTGACCATAATTTGCTGGAGGTTTTATGGATCCCCTATCTGGTCGATCCGGTTTCAATCTTTAATGGTGACTTTGAAACAAATACCGCTCAAAACCGGATTAGATGGAATATGAAACAAATTTCTTGATTACATCAGAAAGTTGTACATCTGGCTGGAAATAATAAACTCTCAGACATTCTATAATGATTGTATACAGATTATTGCCCAATCACGTAAAGATGGTAATAAACCAAGTTTTACTTATAAATATACATGGAATCCAACCATCCACGATCTTAAAAAAGAATTACGTATATCTCTGCATGGGCTCCCCAAAAATGTAAGTATGAAACAAAAAAAGTAGTTGAAAATGGTATATAGAAACAATATTAGACAGATTACTCATACTTTGAAACAAAGAGAAGCTGAATCAATGCTCAAAGCTTTATTATTAAAGTCTGCTTCTGAGATTTGGAGAATTATTAATTCTGTATCTGGGAATGCCTATAAATCAACTCAATTGAATAGCTTGGATGGCTCATTATCTCATGATGGCTTGGATGGCATCTCATGATGGCTTGGAAAGCTCATTATCAAAAACTTCCTTTTAAACAAAATTTAAACTCTTTAAATATCAAGTTCCTCTAAATTAGCCAATTGCCCTAATCTGCTACGAAATGGGATTGATATCCTTAGAAGTAGCAGTGCCTTGGTCAATGTTAGCCCTCTATGGGAAAATTCACCTACCCATTACTTTATCTAAAAACTTGTTCCCGGGTTTTCCTTGATTTATTCAGGACAAATGCCCTAACGTGAGAATCAAATATACCTTCACTATCAGGTACATCCTTTTCTTTTCCCATTGTCTGTTTCTAGTGCTTCCTCTGATAGATCCAGCAGACCTATACATTTATTTATGTTATTCTCACACCTTTTGACTCTTAGTGATGATTCTCTTCAGTCTCTGCTGCCCCACGCTCCACTCAGAAGTCGAGTTTTGCGTCTAGAATTTCTGCCTTTGACGAATTCCACCCACATTCATTTTGGGTAAGGTTCCCCTCTTAGGTAGATTCCAATGAGTAGTCCTCTCTAAATTAAGAATTGTTTGGCCATACTAGTTAGGGCCCAATACTTGTTAAACCCAGGCCATGTGCTTGAGAAACATATAGCAAGTCACATCTTTACTTTTTTATTTATTTTTTGTACATATTCATTATGTGATGGATTGCTTTGTCTGCTTCCCCGGAGGGATTATCATCAGTCACTCTGCCCTGAGGAAGGCGGTTCTCTAAAGAGGCCCCACAGGTGGCCCACCGAAACGTAACAGTGGTCTCTTCTTGTTGAAATTCTTTTTTGTTTCCTACTACATCACCTTTGTTTGAGACCCTGACTTATGCACCAGAATAATGTGAAATGTTTACGTGGGCAGACCTGTACTATTGCATTCATATATTTCTGCACAATCGGCAGACTTGTACTATAAAGAAGTTGAAATTTGTTGTCTTCATGCACTTGTTTTAGGCATATTCATGTATTTGTTCAAAGCATAACATTTCATGTGTATGCTGCAATCAAACTAAAAGGATTTTTGTGTATTTGTTAAATGTATTCACCTTTGTGTAATAATAAAAAATTGTAATATATTTTTTCAATAAGTTGTGTTGGATGTGATTTCACATTGCTTTATGTTTTTCTTGGCCATCCTGGGAAGTTTCAAGTTTGGATATTCATTTGTTGGATACCAAGTCCATTAGAATTAGTAGCTTTCTCTGAATTTATTTTTCACAGCTTATGTATTTCTTTGTGAACTCATATCTGAGACCCCCTCATTAGCTGTACCACATTTGGGGCAATCCCCTTTTCATGTTCATCCTTCCTATGTAAAGCACTGAATGTGATTCCGCTGTATATTCAACACTTCCTTGAAAGATCCTATGCAGATACATTCCTACGTCTTCGTTTTAATCTTTTAGCGACAAAATCTAGACTGGCAATATAGGCGAAAGACCAGGTGTTTTCGACCGAATGCAGATTTTGTAAAAGGATAACAAGGTTGAGACTACTGCTCA
Organism: Ambystoma mexicanum; assembly: GCF_040938575.1. Classification (NCBI taxonomy): domain Eukaryota; kingdom Metazoa; phylum Chordata; class Amphibia; order Caudata; family Ambystomatidae; genus Ambystoma; species Ambystoma mexicanum. Next base: position 651,282,379 of record NC_090925.1, read on the forward strand.
TTTAATTACTGAATGTGTTGGGTTGGTCGACTTGAGAAAACAGCATTTTATGAAACATTTTAAAGAAAGATCATTGCTAACTAAAGAACATCTGTGGCATGAGGTTTTTAATGCTTCATCAATTTCTTTGATAATTGCGACAGTAAATTTCATTTTAAAACTTTATCTATGAGCAGCTAACAATGCTATGTGGTCATGTGATTGAATCTTAATGCTATTTTAAGTTTACGGTTACTTGTTTTTATATGCTATTATCACGGTCAAGAAATTGTATTTCAAATTACCTAGATTTGCTGAATTGTTAGATAAGGATAAACATTGCGTAATTTTAATATTTTATCTCTACAAATCTTGAGTTGTGCTTCCACTTTGTTTAAATGGTTTTAGCTAGATTTATTTTATAATTGAATCTGTGGAACTGAAATATTTATAACCCGGAACTCATGAATTTTCTTATTTTATATCTTATTGTGCTTTTATCAGTCTTTAAGCTGTTTATGAATTGTTTCTTGATGTAATGTATCTGCGGAACTGAAATGTTATAACCCGGAACTTTGGAATTTTTTGATATTTTATTGAGTTCTTATTAATCTTATTAAGCTGTTTATGAAGTGTCTCGTGATGATGTAATGATTGTTATTGTAAGGTTTTATATTGAAAAAGTTGATTTATCAACTAAAACAATGTTTCAATTAAAAAAAAAAATATCTTCAGGTGTGATGCTCCAGGTGCTGCTAACAAGCCTGCCTGAGCGCTGGATGTGTCAGTAGATAATCCTACTGCCTGCAGGATTACTTAGTTCTTGCACTTAGATTGTGTCCAGCCCCTCTTCCTTTGTGCTCTTTTCGGTTTCACCCTCTAACTGCTGTTTCCAGAATCTGCTTCAGTTCCACTTCCTGTGCTCTCTGCCCTGAAGTACCCACCACTTATATGCCTGAAGTTAACTTGTTCCCTGCCTGCAGGTCCTTCATCTGCTCCCATAGTCCTTGTTGCTCATAGTTTCCTTGTTTTTCCAGTCCAGAGTTTTTTTTCTAGTTTCCTTGTTACAAATTCAAAAGTAAGATCTGAAATTCTCGACCTGGAATAACAAAGACTGGCCTTCAATGTCCCCAGTATGAAGTTCAGTCCTCCCTATTCAAGTCCAGAGTTTCAGTATGGAGTTTCCTTATGCCTAGTCTATAGTCCAGTCCACGGTTCCTTAATTCCAGTCACTAGTTTCAATTCTGCATTTATAGTCCACAGTACCCTTGCGCTTAGCTTCCAATGCCCTTGTTAATGCTCTTCCATCCCCCTCTCTGTCTTGAACCTGGTTTTCTTCGACTTTCTTCTTTCCCTGGATGTTTCCGTGAAGGTCTGTGTTACTTGTGCAATAACATTGTCCAGAGTTTGACTGCTGGGCTTTCCAGTAGGCAATCTCTGTCCCCTTTCTTTGCTGTATCTCAGTATTGTCCATTGTGCCATATTTGTTAACAGTGTGGTGGTTCCAATTTCAGGGGTCAGTCACAGGTCCTTTTCCACTAAGCCCATACAGGCCTCGGTCTTGCAAGTATTGCTTCCTGGTTGCTGTCTTAGGAACCAGATACCGAAGCCCACTCCTGCTCCTCAGTATGCAATAATTACAGTGCCTTGAAATGCTAACTTTATTTTAATCTAATACAATCTTATGTATTTTGACCAAGGAACCAAAACAATTTAGATACATTTTTCACTTATAAGGAATGCTCTCTCCAGCTTTTCCAATCCCGTTGAGGAGTGGTTTACATCAGTATATGCAATGTATATCTAAAACATGCCTTTACAAGTGCTTGCCCCTGCCATGCGATGCCTGGATTCAGAGCAGCAAGACAAAACGTAAGTGTACATTAACTACGAGGTTGATAAATCAAGAGCGGCTCAATGAAACCCACTGACTATGGCAGCAAGCTTCAAATGATTAACATACCCTAAAAGTAGCAGTACAGCTAAACCCCAAGAGTTGATATACAGCACAATGTAGACGAAATCTACAATTCAGCTAAAATCATGAGAATAATCACTATGCTGAAAAGTATAACGTGAACACAATGCTGGCCAGGGACACTATGCTACAAAAACACTAACCCGTTGTGGAAAATTACAGAGAGCTCAGCTAGGAAAGAGAAGCTTCATCTGTGTCAGTGCACAATAGAAGCATTAAATGAGGTAGACGTTTCAAAGTTTTCCAAGGAACTATTCCTTTGATGTGCTGCAAACATATAGGCCCTGTGCACAAATCAGCCTAGAGAAAATACTAGCAATTGCTTTTTGGTGCGCTCGCCCTGTGCACAAATCAGCCTAGAGAAAAGACTAACAATAGCTTTATGGTGCGCTTGGTTTGAAGTGCTGCCTTCGATCAGCACAATCAGTCTCAAAGATAGATAATTGCTCTAGTGACAGTCCAAAATTTGACATCTGACAATGTGTCATGATGGGTTTAATAGTATTACCACTATCTCTGTGTTGTGAGAGTGGAGTTTTTCCTTCCTAAAATGGAAAGAACTGCATGTTCTACATATAATGTTAATGAACTTTCCGTTGTTATTGTAGAAGATTTATGTATGGCAAATTCTGTGGTGGCTAATGCCTGCTTGCAGGGGAAATGACCCTGCATCACTGGGTCTAGTAGTGCACTGTAGTATGCTAAAGACATGTATTACAAGGATGTATGCTGAATGAGCACTGCTGTCATTGCCTGACCATCAGAATTGTAAAACAAGAACAATTGCTTGCTGTAGTGAGGTGAAGCTAACACTGGGACATCACTGATAGCTGTTTTAAGTTCCTCAAATGTTTCTTTCTTCTCATCTGTCCATTTGATGGGTCCTTTTGTCTGTTGTGCATATTTCAATGACTGCAAGTAGAGGCTGGGTGTATTTGAAGTAATTAAATATCCAAGATCTTTAATAGTTGTACAACCCCCAACATTGAAACATGTCTTTGACAGTGTAGGTGGGGTGTGTTGTGTAATGCTGCTTCTCTCTGAGGCAACTCTCCACCCTTCTGATGATAGTATCTGTCCCTGATATACTACCTCTTTCTAGCAATAGTTTACGTTCTCTTTGTCCACTTTGTACCCTTTCCCTGAAAGTATCTTTAGGAGCTGGGTGGTGTCTTTCCTACAATTTTCTACGGTCGGGCTGCACACTAGTATGTCATACACATACTGAAACATAGTGCTTGGTACTTGCATGTTTGCTAGGTCCATGTGGAGCACCCTGTTGAAAATACTTGGGGATTCACAGTACCCTTGGGGTAAACAAGTGTGCTGGAATCTTCTCCCACGGTAGGTAAACTCAGTGAGGTAGTGGGAATCTAGATGTAATGGTCCTGAAAAGAATGCATTTTTAAGATCAGTCACTGAGAAATGGGTTGCATCTGCAGGTATGTTGCACACAATAGCAGCTGGATTTGGAACTACTGGGAAATCTGACTCAACTACGTAATTTAAAGGGCAGAGATCCTGTATCACCCTCCAAGAGGACCCTTTTACTTTTTTGACAGGGTATATAGCTTTGTTATATGGGGATGTGGAAGGTACTATGATGCCTTGCTCAAGTGCTGTGACTGTTTCATATATTCCCTCGGCTGCCTCTCTAGATAGGGGGTACTGCTTCACACGGGGTAGTATTGCACCTTATTTAAGCTTAATCTTCACTGCCCCTATACCTCCTAGAAGTCCTACACCATAAGGATTATCAGTCAATAGACAACTGGGCACTGCTGCTATGTTCTCATACATTCGTAATGGTGGTGTACAGTGTACAAAATTTAGTTATTTATTTTATTATCTGTATATTTTTTTCATTTGTATGAGCGCACAAAACCCACATTCATCTAGATGCTGGTTACGATAGGAAAAAGGGATTGGAGGTACATGATCATTGTTAATAGCCAATTGAAAAGAAGGGTCTTGAGGTGTTTCCGGAATACGTGGTAGGAAGGTTCACTCCACAAGTGAACAGGGAGTTAATTCCAGAGGGCTGGTGCTCAGGATGTGAAGCTTGCACCAGCTGCTCTTATCCTATTAAAGCAAGATGTGATCGGGCAGTGTTTGTAGGCAAGTCTGGTAGGTCTGGATGAAAAATGTTTTTTGATGGTGTTCATGAGGTATTGTGGTGCCTCGTTGGAGATACATTTGTATGTGATTGAGAGCATCTTGAATTTGATTATGTCTTTGCCAGGGAGCCAATGGGCTGACTTTCTGGCTTCCTAAATGGGCCGTCTTCTGATGTCTAGTTTTGCTCAAAGAGTGTTGTTTTACACAATTTGGAGTTTGTGCATGTGTTTCTGTGCTGTTCCATATAGGAGTGAGTTACAGTAGTCCAGCTTGGAACCTATAAGTGCTTGGGCAATTTAAAAGTAATTCTGGCGGGCGGAAGAGGAAATTGCTTCTTCCTCCTCCATGTCTGTAAACAGTCGTTCATCTGACACTTCTCTCAAGGGCAGTGTGGAATCTATACACAAGACATTTTGCCATTCTAAGCCCTTCCTCATCTATGCCTGTGAATATCACAGCATCTTTCCTAGTGATCATTGCTATAGCAAGGATGCAAATTGTACGTGGTGCTTTTTCTTGTCTGACAGCTGGTCTGAAAGAGAACTCAGCAGGTAGGACTGCCAGTGCATAAGCGAACGTGTGCTCGTGTAGCGCTATTCCTCGCACAGTGTTTCTGCTTCAATGTGCTTGGAGCACCATGGCATGTATAATGGCATGTATAATGCACACACTATTCCCTTGTTAGTGAACAAAATAGTAATATTCAATATACTCAGTAAATCTCTTCCCAAAGGATTAACTGTGTAGTTTGTACAATACAGGAACGGTGCTAATACTTCCTTCTCCCACATGGTGATGGGTAAATTATCAGTGAATGGAACTGTGAGAACAGCCCCAGTGAATCCCTGCGTGTTCTTGTTTTTGTTGCTGAACGGAAATTGTTAGGGAGAATTCTCATTCTATGGCTAATTTCCCTTACCTATAGAGTCCCATTGGAGTCTCAGCTAGTGTATCTTTTGTATCCCTAGGGTTGTGGGAACAACAGAATTTAGATGTGTATACTTCTATCCCTCCTAATACTAAAGAGTATTATAAAGACAGTGTCCTATTCAATGGTCGGGGGACCCCTGCCATTAGAGACACTGGGTCCAGCAGAACAGTAGTGGATGAAAGGTTTTTCAAGCCTGAGGATGTTGCTAAGGCACCCAAAGGTCCCACTAAATTTTCTGGAGGTCCTGTCCAGTTGGTTCCTATTCTACCAGCCGTCATTCAGTGTAATAACATGACAGTGAGGATTCCTGTTAGTGTTCAGACTGAGGTACGTGAGAGAGTCCTGTTGGGGAATGATCTAAAAACTCTAGGAGTAGTATACAGTACCCCCAGGCCTCCCAGTATGGAGAAGCAGAACCAAACCAAATTGGCTAGAGAGGCTACCTTAAGCGACCACTCTAGGCCTGTGGGAACCTCTACAGAGAACTCCACTACAAGCCCTGGTGTTAGTAAGTTGACCTCTAACCCAGGCAAATTTCAGGCTAGTATGTTAGGGAAATGGGAGCCCCAACCAAGCTCCATCATTGCTCCCCCAGTTTTAGAGTCTCTGACTCCCCCTAATTGTGAGGAAGAGGTGGATAGAGCAACTGGGCCCCTCTATAGGCCTAAGAGAATTGGTAATTCTCAGTGCTGGTGGAAAACCAGAAAAGAAAAGTCTAAGGCCAAAAACCTTCAGACTGTTGGACCTTCTACTGAAGACTCCAACTCAAATCCTAGTATTAGGAGGGAAACTCCTAAAGTAGGTACGGTTAGATCTAAGAGGAAGAGGAAGCAAATATATTGCATAACCCCAACCCCTCCACCCAAGAGGCCTAAGACCCAACCTACTCCCAACAGAGAGGTGGTGAGGAACCCTGGAGGCACCTCTAGATCTAAGGGAATCCTTTATAAGGATCCCTTGAAAAAGCCTATCACAGGTTCAGGAGTTGTACCAACTTCTGAGGGACTGGTCAACCAGATTTCCTATAGATTTAAAAAGAAAGATGTTTCTCAAAGGGTTTGTAGGTCATATAGCTTACAAAGGAAAACCTTTGATTTTACCATTGAGCACAGGTCAGTATGTCACCACCAAAATGCTGATGGTGTCTCTATGATGTTTATAACCAACTAGAGGTAAGAGACTCATCCAGGAGTGGAGGATAAGATCCTCCTGTCCCTTAGTCTGGGGGGTAAGTGTTAGGGAGAATTCTTATTCTATGGCTAATTTCCCTTACCTATAGAGTCCCCCAGCATTTTGATGGATTTGAAGGGTTTGTTTCTTTTTCCTGCTAAGAGTGAGACTCTTTTTCCCAGTCTTAGACATTTTTGCTATGTGCATTCTACGCTATTTTTGTGTTTAATGTCTATGGGATTTTCTCACCCCCGTAGGAACCATCTTTATTCACATGTGTTACACAGCACCCTCTGTGCAGTGACACAGGGGTGTCGTAGCGACCCGCAAACATAGACTCCATACCCTGGGACTGACTACTGTCTCCCAGGGCATGTAAAGTCCCAATTGATATTACTAGTCAATTTTTCTGAACTAAACCAGTACAACCCATCTTACTATGGAGGTACTGGAAAGGGTTAATAGTTTTTCCCTTATGTTCATTTGCGAGAAGGTACCGTACAGTCCCTCTCTCAAAAGTTTCTGGCTGGTGGCAGTGGTTACTACCATAATTATTTGACTGCAAATAATTTCCTATGGGATTTTCCAATTGTTCGAGGCTACCACATTTTCTGACAGCTTCTAACATACCGCCAGTGCATTTTAATATTTACTTTGCTCCGGTAGGTTTTAATTGCCAGAACTTTAATATAACCTCTTTCTCTAAACTCCTAACCCAGGTCGGGGATCCTTTGTTCCAAAGACATCTGCAACCACTGAACCACCGGTGAAACCCTGCTGCAGCATCTCACCACTTTTCTCCACATGACGAGAGAAGATCTTCATCTGCAAGAGCCTTTTTCCCTTGAGCTGGTGGGGCCAACCAGTTTGCCAATCGCCTTCCCGGACCTGCCTTGGTCGAATCTCCTGTACCCTGTACTCGGAGGCCGGAAAGCCAGACACCAGTCCACCCGGACCACGATTTAAAGGAGCGTACCTTTTATTCGTCGGGCAGCACCGCGGCTGGTTTCATCCCTGGGTAGTGCAGTCACTCAAACCTTCCTCCACACGAGAGCCTCTCTTCCTCTGCTGGATCCCCCGAACTGCAGGAACTACCAGGAACAACCGCCACCGCAGGAGCTACTTCTTCATTTTAAAGGTACATTGTTCTGCCAGGCCACCCTTTCTTCACGGTAGCACTAAAGGTGTTTTAAATCCTTTACCTACCTGTTGGGTTGGCTGCCCCTCTGTCTTAACATTGTCTTTCACCTTCTGCATCCACCTTTTCAAAATCCTTAACCAAAGACTTGACTGCAGCTACATGAACATTTTGCTCCTGGGCCCTTGCCCTGTACCACTGACTCTGGCACAGGCCTACTGACTCTGGCTACATTTGTTAGAACTGCCTTCTTTAGATTGATTCTCAACTAGACTTGTGTTAATGCACCTATGTCTTATAACTACCCTTTTCTTCCCCTTTCTAAACCTGGTGAAATGCCATTTTGCTCAGTTTTCATTTAAGTATTGCCTATACTGATGCACTGTCTTGCTTAATCTGGTTCACAAACGTATGGGAAGTGTTGCTAGGGTGTGTAAGAAACTATTTTGATATAACTTGTGCTTTCCCTCCCTTGTGAGAAATTGCTAGAGTATCCCTTGTGTGTGGTTTCCACTGTGTCGTTTTGCTCAGTTTTCACTCTGGTTCACTTGGTCTACAATATAAGTAGGGAGTGTGCATATTTTTCCTTGACTTAATTTAACTTGCTTGATAACTGTGATAAATGTGTTTTACTAGAAGTGTGTAAAATAAATATATATATGCTTTTTAATACAAAGCTTTGGTCAGTGTTTCCTTGTGCCATAGTATTGTAGGCCTATTGTGTAAACCCTGAATACTGCTCATCTCCCTCTTGAGATAAGCCTGACTGCTCAGCCACAGCTACCAACTAAATCTTTGTGGTACGGACTGATACCAAAGGGGATTTATTGTTCTCACCTGTAGTCTTAATCTTCTGTAGTGCTCCCTAAGGGAACTGCACAGGATTCTGCCTAACACTGAAACCTCCCTTACTTTATGCAGGATTTGATGGCCCTTGTGCCTACCATAAAGGTAAACATTCCATTTCTTATCTTCACACCCATCTTGGGTTCCTCTGCTGGCTCAGGGGTGAATGATAGGATTGGGCACATTAGAGCTCTCTGTGAGCTTTCCTATTGTGGGTACGTGTTTGTCCTCAGAAGAGGGGGAACAGATTGCTCCCTAGGACACTTACTCCTGTGTAATGTGTTACAGTACCCCATGAGGGTGCATTCTGCTCCCATGAGTGGGTAGCTGATTTGTCAGGTGTCTGCTGAGAGGGGGGTTGCGCTGCATGCAGGGTTGGATACTGTATGGTTGTACCTGAGTTGGGGCTATGGCCTGCGAGTTGTGTTAAATCTGAGGCTGTCCTGGGCCAGGGGCATACATAGAGTTAGAGGCTGGTGCCATGTTCTGGATATAAGGGGCCCCTGGAGTGTAAGCTGCCATCTTATATGGCGGTTGATATGTGAGATATTGATTGGTTGGTGATACTGCATCTGGGTCCTACTTTGGCATTCTTGTGCAAAATGCCCCATTCTCCCACATTGCAAACACGGTCCTTCGGATCAGGGTCTCATCCCTCTGAAACTTCCACTCCTTCCTTTCTGGGCATTACTTCTCTCCCTTGTTAACCTCCTATATCCTTTCTTCTCCCACCTTGTCCTATGTCTACCCTTGTGACTGATGCTGTTCCTCTTTCCCCTCCATTGTATTGGTAATTACTGCACCTTACAAACTTAGTTTTGCTAGTGTTTTCTGCACCAGATTTGCATCTGCTTTCCATGCCTGGTCCACTTTCTCCCTTTCCATCTCTTGCCTCCTTTTTCAAAAATAACTATGTGCCTGTCTCACGGCCCAGCCTTTCGCTTCCATGCCCACTACCTTGTCCAGGTCTGCCTGGACTTCAGCGGGGAGTTCCGTGCATAGCATGTGGGAGAACACAAGTATACTATTATCCCATGACTCCCCTGCCTCCTGTCACTGCATCCCCTGAATTGAGTGAATATATAGTGCTGATTCTTCATCTGGTGTCAATGTAGGTGCCACAATCGACCCTATATCTGGCTTGTCTGGGTAGGCCCCACTCAGTGCATTCCACACATAGGCTTAACAATTATTAAATGGAGCTCCATAATGTGTGTCGCTCTCCAATCGCACACCCGAGTACCCTGGCTTCTCCCAAATTGTGTTAGTGCATTCTCCTATTAGAGCTGTGAGCAAACAATTAATATCTCCTACTGCTACCGTGATCCCTGCTGTTTATTTTGCTAGGGCATAAATCCATTTACCGGCCCCCACTGTTAACAATGGTAATGTCTTCATTAAGTCGTTCCTGTCCATGTGTGGTCAGGGTATGTAATGTGATCTCCCTAACCCTTTCTGTAGCAAGGTGCATTGTTCCCCCAGTGTTAGGGAGAATTCTCCAGAATGGCTAATTTCCCTTACTTACTGAGTCCCTCAGCAGCTTTGCTGGATTTCCAGGATTTATTTTTTTTACCTGGTAAGAGTGTGAGCCTTTTCTCCAACTCTTACATGTGTTTTGTTGTGTGTTTTACATTTTTTGTGTTCATAGACTGTGGAGTCTCACCTACTCAATAGGCATCATCTTTTTACTGTGTGTCACAGAGCCCCTTTAGTGCAGTGACACAGGGTTGCCTTTTTCAGGCTTCCCACTTTAAACTCCATTTTCTGGGACTGACTACTGTCCCCCAGAACATGTAAAGTTGCCATTGACTTTATTAGTCTTTTTAAATTCAGACCCAGTACAAACTATCTTCCATAGAGTACTGGAAAGGGTTAATAGTTATCCCTTTTTGTCTGTTTCTCATGGAACATTATTTCATTCCCCTTTCTTTAAGATTTGGCTAGTGGCAGTGGTATCTACTATTTGTTTCCTACCGCGCACTATGAAAATAGCCTTGGTACTGTTTTAGTCTATGTTAGTAGCCTCAAAGTTTAATCCGCTCAACCCCTTTTAATTTTATTTGGTTCCGGCTGGGTTTAGTCTCCATTTCATTTTTATAAAGGTCTTTCTTGTGTTTTACTCTGTGCGCCAAACCAGGTTTGGTTCCTCTGTTCACCGTCCTTTGGTGGGCTTCTGCACAGAAGCCCTCCTTAGGCGCCTGAGTGTCTGGGTGGACAGGATGTGAGGGATCGGTTTTAGGCCCCCTGCACAGGGTCTCCTTGGAGACCCAAGTCGCACTCTTGTGTGATTGACAGCCAGGCTGTGTGAATAGGGAAAAACTGCATGAAAGCAGGTCTCTGGGACTTGGAAGGCAGAGTTGCCACTGGATCGAGAGAACCGAAGAGTAGCTGATGGAAGGGTGTCCAGTCATTTTTTCGAATACCAAATGTTTCGAATGACAATTTATTTGAAAATAATTCAAAAGTTTGCCTTTCGAAGCTTGGGTTAGGGTTAGGGTTGGGCTTGGGTTAGGGTTGGGGTGGGAGGGTGGTGTGGGGGTTGGGAGGGCTTGGGGGAGAACCCCTCCCAATATACACTAAAACCTTAAAACGTTAGATGGAGCTGACCAGTGCTGAAATTTCCATGTAACGTTTCAAAGTTAAAAAAAAGGTATGTTAATGCCAATATACACAAATAACTTTGAAATGTTACATGGAGCTATCCAGGCCTGTAATTTAAGCACTGGACAGCTCCACGTAACGTTTCAATGTTACAAACAAAACAGCATTGAAATGCTACTTTTAACATGTAAAAGTGCATTTCAATTGAAACCAATCCATGACTATTGTCGATGGATTGGTTTCGAAAGAAATGCACTTTTGCATGTTAAAAATAGTATGTCGAGACTTTTGTTTTTGAAACTTTTATTTTTCAAATCTTTTGATTCGAAACTTTGACCATAAACCGAAGAGGACTGCTGCAACTACTGAACCTCCCGGTGAAGACCTGCTGCGGGTCTGAATCTCCTAAACTTCGATGACAGAGAAGATCAGCAAGGAATCTTCTTCCCTTGAGCTGGTGGGACCAACCAGTTCACCAAACAAGGCCTCCCTCCCCTGGTCGAATTTGCTGTGCATCGCTGCAGTGAACCGGATAGCCAGGAGGACCGGACCCTGTTTGGGATTTAAGGAGAGCACCTTTTATTTGTCGCTTTGCTCTGCTGCTGGTTTCTTCCCTGGGCAGTGCATGACCCTCCAGTCTTCCTCCTTCTTGTCAGTCCGACAGTCGCTTCAGGCAACGTGAGCCTGCAGGACCTGCCAGGAACTTCTGCCTCAGCTACAGGATTCTTCTTCTACTAAGGTACTGTTCAAATCCGGTCGTTGATTCCGTCCGACCGCAGTGAAAGTGTTTGAAATCTTTTGCTAATCCGAGGGCTTGTCCTTCTCTACTCTTTTAAATAACTGTTCTTCCGACCAACCTCATTTCAAACTCTTGGCAAAGACTTAACCGCGAACTACTCTGAACTATGTGATCCTCTGCAAAGACTCTGGACCATTAACACTGGCCCAGGCATATTGACTTGAATCCTAGTTGTAGTAAGTCTTTTCTAGATTGCCCTGCTTACTTACTTGTTGGTGCTGCTTGATTTTGAATAACCTTGTCTTTCCCTCCCTTTTTAAATTGCTGAAGTGCCATTTTGCTCACACTTAATTTTGAGCTTAACTTGTCCAGAATTCATTGAGTGGTGTGTAGTGTATTAAGATTGTGATTTTCTGCTGCTTTATATTAGTGAACTGTTTTGAAACTGAAGGTGTGAATAAATGTATATTCTTTTACTCAGAAACCGTGAGTCAGTCTTTGTTTGAACCATAGCAATTGCTGTCCTTTGTGTAACATCTGATACTGCTCACTTTACTCTTGAGATAAGTCTGGCTGCTCAGCCATCACTACAATTTTACTATGTAGTACGGGGTTGTACCAAATGTGAATTTGTAGTTGCACTTGTAGTCATAATTGTGTGTGGTGTTCCCAAAGGGTATAGCATATGATTCTGCCGAACTCCCGTCTTCCTCTTCTGAGTTGATTTACCAATTTTCTTCCCCTTTTCCACTGCCATTCGCCGAGGATGCAGCCTGAGCCATGCATCCCATGGCGTTACTGCCCTTTCTTCTTCATCCATCTCCCACTCTTCTTACTCTGGTTTTTCCCTCTCCCTCAAAGAACACTGAGTCATAATCTACGCTATGGTGATGTCCCTCCCTCTGCGATATGCCCTCTTGGTTCCCCCTTGCTGAGGGGAACCCTTCATCTGTCTCTATATTAACATCTTTAATGACAGTGTTATCCATTCTGAGGAGCATCTGTTTTGCCTTCCATGTGTCGGTGTCTGTCACTGGGCACTGTCCTCTCCATTTTATTCTGCGTGTCGCTCTTTGCAGCTCCTCCTCTGTTCTCTGTATCGCGGCTTCTAGGTCCCTACACATTTTATTCTCTATCTCTATTGTATGGGCCTCGTGCTTTATCCTTGTCTATGCTCACTTATAGATTTCTTGGTTTGGGGTCTGGGTGGGGCAGGTACCAGGAATTTGTATATCCCATAGCAGGTTGTAAAGGATATGTTCCAGTTGTGAGCGGGGAACCCAGCTGCGCAGGCACCTGAGTCTGTGCTGAGTCGGAGCATTCTGTTATGAGGGGCGAGGGTGCAATGTCCTGCACAGGTGCCTTATACTCTTCTTTATTTCTACCTTCAGGAACTTCTTTGACCTCACTGTCCACTTTCCAAAGTTCAAGTATGCTCTGTCTATTCCTCAACTGTTTACCTTTGTAAGTTGATAACAAGTGTGTGTACATGTGTTCAAGTATTCGCCGATCATGCGCACCCTCCATGGGCCACACAGTAAACATCTTCTCTTCTGTCCCTTAAACCATTATTTGTGATATTTCAAGATCTTATCCTTGAACAGGGAAAACTATTTCCTCATATGATATGATATGGCATTTGTAACGGGCCTATACACAAGTGTTTCAAGGTTCAATCAGTACACTCACAATACTTACAATGATGTAATAGTGATGAAACTAAAACTGTTACAACACAGAAAAAACACTACTACCACAGGACCTCAAGCGGGTTGCCCTCTGGTGCACTTGTGCCACTATGACATAAAAACTCAATATATTTAATAGAACAATCCCCAACAACCCCCCACATAATTGCTTTCTCCAATCTAGATTCTCTTACTGAACAAATCACCCTTTTCTCTACACCCACACCCGGCTCCTCTTGCCCCACTCCAAAACACCTCCTATGTAAAATTTGTACAGCAAAGTCAAAGAAAAACACATATCTACACACGGATGTACTTGTTCTGTTTCCGCTCCCTTACCTTGGGATGGAGGGCTGCACTCCCATCTCTCGCTCTACTTTACTATGGGGCTGATTCATGGAACAAATGTGCACTGAAAATCGTGGCGCTAGCATGAAAAAGCAAGCGCACGCGCACGCGTGTGATTCATGGAAGGGCCTGCGCGTGTTTTCCTCGGGATATGCGCCAAATCCGTGCATGGCGCACACGGGCGCACACATCATTGCAACATCCAGAACGCCATGCACGACACGCACAGAGAAAGCGCACGTTGGCACACACACCAAAAAGGGGGCAGAACACAGGGCGGAACGCGTGGAATGGGGAACAACGCGTGAAAATAAGGGTGTAACATGGGATGTACTGCTGGGAAGTACACGGAACACCCACATGCACGCAAACCACACATATTCATGGAATCAAATAGGGGAAACCCGCGCACGGCCAAAGACACACACAGGCCTAAACACGTCCGCCACACAAAGGCAGGCGGTGGCGTCCCTGCGCATTACAAAAGTGTGCACAAACAACAAACACGTATATACAGCTACGATGAATGTCCCATTCTGTGGCCCCTAGGAGAAATGACATGTCACACAATGCTCAGGCATCCCAAAAAAGCTAGAAAAAGAGATAAATGACCCCTGTAGCCCACGTGCATGTAAAAAACACATGCAGTACGCTGTGGCAGCCAGGAACACAAAGAACACGTACTTGATCAACACGCAGGCTAGTATGCCCGGAAAAAAAGGGGTACGCGACTAACAGGGCCACCCGCATTATTAAAAATAGCGTGTGCAACTCACCGTCTGCCTTGTGTGTAGAAGAAGAATGCGTAGCCAACACCCACGCCACAAGAAGAAGTACGCACTGTAGCCGCTGTGAAGTAATCGCGTATGAACCCCAAAGCCTGGAAAAACATGCACCACTTTCCATGTAAAGCACGTACAGAGTGATGGAAACCCACGTGGGACCCTCAACCCGTGCCAGGGAAACACCCGCGTGCACTTTACGTCACATACGCGCTTATGCGCTAAGGGCCTTTCCTCGAATTACACGCTGACGTGCTCTTTTTTCACATGCCAAATCACTCCGTATCAAGCTGGCCATGCGACAACACACGGAAGACCACGCTCCTGCCCAGAAGGCCATTATCCTGCCCCCTAGAGCCCCGAGCAGACTCCCACCTGCCATCTGCTGCTGCTGCCTGCCTGACTACTGGCCACATGCCCTGCCATTTGAAGCCTGCACGTCAGCCATCTGCAGTGGTCCAGTTGCTGTGACCACCCCTGCTAGAACAGAAGACTCCCGACTGCTGCACCATCGCTCCACAGCCCAGCCCCAGGACCCAGTTGCCCACCCACACCTGCCTCGGGAATTGCTGTGTCGGGGAAAACACGATCAGACACCACTGGCAACCCCCAGCCGGAGAGGCAGAGGGCTACCAGCTTCAGTGCCGCAGAAGTTGGTATCCCGATGGAGCAAGTCCTGGGGCATTATGATGCCCTCTTCAGAAGACCACGCGCTGACAATGATGGATGGAAGAGGATCTGGAAGGGCATTGTGGCTGCCATCAATGTGGAGGGGGTGCCAGCCCGCGACATACGACACATCCGGAAGCGCTGGGAGGACTTCAGGTCCAGGACCCTCAGTAAGGCCCGGCGCCTCTTGGAGGCAGCGTATGCAGAGGCGTGCCGGGTCCGCCTTACCAACAACCAGATGAGGGTCCTGGTACGTATAGCGCTTCACCACCAGGTCCTTGAGAGGCATAACCGTCTGGAGTCGAGCGGTAAGTGTCCATGTGTACTGATTGGACGCAGTACATGTTGAGGTGTGCCAGCTGTGTGCAGCTCGGACATATGTCTTGAAAGGCCCATGTATGGATGTGTATCTGCAGGGACATGAGCTTGCCACATGTGTGTCCAGTCATGTGTGAGGCACATCAATGGTGTATGTGTTCAAATGCATGCTGCACAAATGTGTGTGGGGATGCACACGTTAGCATTTCTGTGTATGTACTATGGCATGGTTGGGGTGTGACACATGGATGCTGGTTCCACCTTCATGTATGTGCACAGCATATATGTGCGTGTGTGTGTTGTTGACATGTGTGCAAATGTGATATGCCATGGATGCATGTGACACAGACATGTAGGAACCCCATTGGCAGATGTGATATAGTTGCCGATGATTGCACTGTGACAGGTGGTGGAAATGTACAGATGCATGTATGTCTGGTGGCGTGAGTGCATGTGTTCGGCAAACCCCGTGTTTCATGTGACGTCAGGTGATGTTCATGCTGTTGTATGTGTATGGATGTTGCTGCTTGCTGCACTATTCCTGTTAATTTGCGCATGTGTGTGGGTTCAATTGATATGTGTGTTGGGGAGTGTCATGTCAACTGTAAAGTTTGAGACTGCCACTTATGTGCAACTGTCATGTGTGTATCAGACCATTGTACAGTGCCCTGATGCCTATGTTCTGTCGCTCCCAGTCTGCAGCGTCAACTGATGAAGAGGGTGGAGACGGTGCTGTGGAGCACAGAAGCAGGGATCCCACCACCAGCAGGAGACGCAAGGCCCAACTCCCCTCCCAGGTTTTCATCTCTTCGGGGAGTGAGGAGCCTGGTGCAGCGTCTGCGGCCACAGCTGCCTAGGGAAGGTCAAAGATGCAGAGGTTGGAGGTGGACCCCTTGGCAGCAGAAGGGGCAGGTGAGCCCGCACAGGGGCCTATGGAAGAAGATGGCACAGAGTCATCCAGGTTGGTGGGGGGTTCGGTTGAGGAGGAGGCCGTGGAAGGCCCATGCACAGGTCCAGGAGGGGGGATTCCACTGGTGCTAGTGGTGCAGTCCAGGGCCAGGGCCAGGAGGTAGCAAAGGCCGCTGCAGAGGTGCCTGTGTGTAATCCTGTCCCCGATCCTGTGACTGCATCATCCCGCACCAGCATGGATGCCTCCATCCAGTCCCGTTTTCAGGGAGGGGATGCACACACAACAACTGGCCTTCCTCTCCCTGCGGACATGGCAATCGGGGACCGTGTAGAGCCTGTCCTAGCTGGGGTGGCGTTGCGCCAACGTGGTATTCGGGATGACGTGCAGGGTTCTCGTGAGGACAATGCACGTCATTTCGAATACCTCATTGACCGCGTCAACCTACTTGGGTCAGCAAGGCGGGGTTCCTCCGTGTGCTCAAACTTCTGACGACCCCCTCCTCAACTGAACCCCCTATGCGTCAGTCATCCTCCGTGCATCCTTCGTGCCATCTTCCTGCCCAAGTATCACCTGGGCACCCTGTGGAGCTGCCCCTGACCCAGCGGCCAGGCTGGTGGAGTACACATCCCTGCCACAATCGGGTGTCAGAGGTCCAGCAGGGGTGCCCACCCCAACAACAGGACCCCAGCAGGAGGAGGATGGGCAGGCATCGACAGGCAGGGCACATGCACGGCATCAGCAGGCTCAAGGTGGGAGCGATGATTGCTCGGGCCATCAACATCACAGGGGCAGGCATCGGCCGGAGGGCAAGAGGACCCTGGATTGGGAGTGTCTTCCGTGTGGCAGCGGTTGGGCCAGCAAATAGATGCAGAGCGGCGGCAGGCGGTAGAGGCACGGGTCACTATGGTCAGGGTGGAGAACTCCATGCGCATGGCATTGTGGCGGGCTGAGGCAACTCGCAGGGAGTTGAGGTCATGGCTGCATTGACTCCCTGCGAGACCTCGAGGCCAGGGCCATACCATACCCCGCTCGCGCCAGGCCTCTCGCATGTGAAACTCCACGCGCACCCCCGGAATATGCGCAGACAGCCCATCACCCCAGACCATAACCCGCAGGCAACCCATCCACCCTCGGTATGCTCCGCAGGCAGCCCACTCCACAGGGGGGACTTTTTCCACGTGTTTTCACTGGCACGAGCGGGGTACGTGTATTCAGAGGGGTGTGTGTGAATTGTTACACGTGATAGGCCTGGCACGAACGGAGTACGTGTATTCTGGGGGTGCGCATGGAGTTTCACACGCGATAGGCCTGGCGTGAGCGAGGTACGTGTTTTCCCAGGGGTGCATGTGAAGTTTTACACGCGATAGCGGGGTACGTGTTTTCCGAGGGGTGCATGTGAAGTTTTACATGCGATAAGCCTGGCGCGAGCGGGGTACGTGTATTCCGGGGGTGCATGTGGAGTCTCACACGCGATAGGCCTGGCGCGAGCAGGGTATGTGTTTTCTGAGGGGTGAGTGTGTAGTTTCACACGTGATAGGCCTGGCACGAGCGGGGTACGTGTATTCTGAGGAGTGCGCGGGGAGTTTTACATTCGATTTTACTGGCGCGAGCCGGGTACATGCATTCCGAGGGGTGCGCGGGGAGTTTTACACACGTATTCGCTGGCGCGAGCGGGGTATGTGTATTCCGAGGGGTGTGCAGGGAGTTTTACATGCGTTTTCATGGTTGGGGGGCTGTATGCTGGTCCACTGGCCTTTGCGCCATGTACTGGATTTGTGAAATGTTTTTGGCGCACGGGGCGGGGTTGGGGGAGTAACTGGCGCTGCTGCAGGGTCGCTGTGCCTCTTTGCGCCATGGCTGCTTATGGATGTATAAATCCATGAATACGCTGTGTGCCTAAATGGGTTTTGGTGCACGCGGCTGGCGCAGACTGCCGCACGTGCACTCTGTGTGCCAGCCGCGTGCGCCACTTGTGCGCCGAATTCTATGAATTACCCCCTTTTTATCTCTATATACTACTACTGTGACATCACCCTGCCCTCTTCGGAAGCCCTCTTTCTCTTTTTTCAATTTTACAAAAATCACCACGTGGCTTTTATTTATTTATTGTGCATTAGCCAATATTTTTTGACTTTTCACACATTTAAACACAGAATGCAAAAATCACAATTTAAAACAATTTACAACATAAAAATTGAGATAGAAAGAAAGAGATAGGAAGAAAGGCTAAACAATACGGTTACAGCGATTAATGAGTAAAAGTTCTTAGTAACCGTCCATGTTTTAATCTCTTAAAACTCTGACCACTTCTGCGGTCAAGAATATTTCATTGCGAGTTGATAATCTGAGCCAAAATTCATCCGTGACCAACCAACGGGGGTCATAAACAAATCTTTTCAGTCTAGCGGCTCTCACATCCCAGGTACCCAAACACCTGGATAACAAATGTTTTATCGTTTGGGGTTCTTTGGCATCACATTGATCACAACAGTCATCAGAGAGAACTTTGGGCCTCATCACGAGTTTGGCGGTAACCCTTAAATCCGGCGGTAGCGCTGTTACCGCCGGATTTAAGGTTATGCCAAATCAGGGCTTTGGTGGATTTCTCCCCAGCTCTGAGCTGGGGGGAATCCGCCAAAAATTCCTGCTCATACCGGCGGCGGGAAATCCGCCGGCGGTATGAGCGCGAAATTTCCCCATTGAGCCCAATGGGAAATGGGGCATTCCTGAATGGGCTCAATGGGGAATAGGGATTTCGAAATCTGCCAAACCCGTGGTCCGGCACTAATAGCGCCGGTGGGTTTGGCGGTAGGGCAGATAGCGCCAGCGCTATTAGCACCGGCGTTACCGCCCAACTCGTGATGAGGCCCTTTGTCTCTGACAGATCGAATTTCTAAAGTTGGGAGTATGTTCAATCTGAATCTTAGAAAGAGATCCCTTGATCTTGAGTCTGGATATTTGGTCAGATAGAGGGTAAAACCCACCCTCTTTTTACCCATAGTTGAGATTGATATTGACAACTTGGCCCTCCTCATCTTTTCACCTGTTTCTAACCAATCCCAACTTTTCATCCGCTCTTTAACTTTTGATGGATTTTGTATCAGGAGTTCTAATTTACAATCCAAGTTATTCAATAACTCTGAGCATCTGATCTTTAATTTTTAAAGGAACCGGTTACTATTACAATGCATTAGGAGGGACAAGTCCTCGTATAGTGAGCCCTTCGGAGGATCCAAGAGCGACCTATATAGGGAAATTCATTTCCACTCCAACCACGATCTTAGGGAGGAGAGGCCCAATTCATATCTGAGGGACACAATAGGAACACAGTTCGGAAGTGATAATGCTTTTTTCCAGAGCTTTGTCTCTATAGTATCCCAATTCACATACATCGAGAGTAATTTGGTGTCCATACCGAACAGAATGACCGGGACCACCTTTCCTAGATAGAATTTCACCAATGGTGGTATTGAGAATTTACAGAACTTATATCTTATCCTTTTCATCTGAGCCCCAAACTTAATGGTTTTTAGACTAATACTAGATGGATTTTTGTTGGGTATGACTTAATTGTTGATCCCAGGTAGGTGAGCTCAGAGACAACCTCTATCGGGTGGTGGTCCAATTCCCATGAGTAATTCTTAATTCTTCTGTTCGGATGCTTAAAAATCAGGATCCTCGATTTTTTGGGATTCATCCTAAAATCATTGCTTCGGGCGTAGACTTTCAAGGTGGACAACAGCCATTGGAGTCCGACCTGAGAGTGATCCAGGACCACCACATCATCTGCATATGCCAACCAACTGATTTTGGATGAGCCGATGCATGGCGATAGGAGACCACTCTCCTTTAAATAATTTGGATCGAGGTCGGCCATAAAGAGAATAAAAAGCAGAGGCTCTATTAGGCAGCCCTGGCGAGTGTCCAACTCTCATCTTGGTATTTTGATGTAATTCAATCAGGATTGAGAGTAGATTAGAGGGCACCCCCTTCCCCAGGCATGCAATTTCTTTCTCAAGAGACCCCTATTAACAGTGTCAAAGGCTTGAGAGAGGTCAATTCAGGCCCCAAAGAGGGGCAAGCCACCATTGTGTTCTGAGTTCACATTCAAACAGCTAAGGACCAGACCATTAAGGGAGGTGGATAATCCCTTCCTGAAGCCAGTTTGCTGTTTTGGTATGACTCCATATAATTTAGTCCATTCCTCCAGCTCCCTCAGTATTAGTCTGACAAAGATTTTGCTGTTGGCATCTAATAACGAGATTGGACGATAGTTAGAAGCCAAAAGTCTATCCCCTGTATTATACATTGGAATCATAATTGAGATTCTGGGAGTTCTTTTAATGTGATTATTTTGTCAAAAAGTAGTTTGAGTACCCGAGCCCACAGCGCTGAGTTCATTTTCAGGGTCCCATTACTAAGGCTGCTCGGACCAGCCGCTCTAGAGAGTGGAGGAATTCTTTATTAAAAGTTATATGTCAGAGCTTGTGTAAGTTAAAGACCACTGAACGATTCCCAAGTTCTCTGGCACTGGGGTACCAAAGTACCCATATACCTGAGAGAAGTGGTCAACCCAGGTCTAGTCTGGTAATAAGGCATCCTGATTGCACACAGCAAAATCTTGTTTAGCCCCCACAATAACCCAGAAATTCCTAGAATTTCTCTGATTTAACGATCTGAGCATTAGTACTCCATCATGCTGCCGGATGGATGACCTGAATGATCGTATCCAATTTCTGAATTGGTTTTTAATAACCCCGAGTGCTGCCTCATAGTCAAGTTTTGCATTTATTAGAGCTGATTTTTGATGTCTTATGTTTTTCTTTTGTTCCAGGATCTGGGCATTAAAGACATGTTTATGCAACAACTGGGATTTCTGAGTGCTAGATTTCTGAGGGTCCAAATCCAATAGTAACAAATGGAAACTGGAAGGTTTACAATACTCAGAAAATTGTTCAGCAGATGAGCTAGCAACCATGTCTTGAAGTCTGCTAGTAAATCTTCTACCCCCCCTATCAAACTTCCTAATACAATTACCAGCCATGTTAACAGACAATTTGCACGAGTAGAGAGATACAGTTGAGGAACAACTGCCATCCAATGATAGTTTGATCATTGCATGGTCATCGGCATTCCCTTCTTCCACATTTAACATCAATAGTTGGATTACTGTAACAGCCTCTATCTTAATCTGCCTGGCTCCACTCTCCGCCCTCTGCAACTCATCCAGAACAGAACTGCGAGAATTGTCCTTGGCCTCAAGCCCAGGGACCGTATCTCTCCAGGACTGAAATCTCTACACTGGCTCCCAGTGGCTGCGAGGATAAAGTTCAAAACCCTCTGCATTGTCCACAAGGCCTTCTGGGGCCTGGGTCCTAAATACCTTCAACTCTCTCTTCCCAAATATCTTCCTTCCCGAGCCCTTCGCTCATCCGCCTCCAACTCCCTCAGGGTCAGCCGCTTCTCGAAGCAACGAGCTGGGGGTAGATCTCTCTCCGCGGCAGGGGCCTCCCTCTGGAACAGCCTTCCGGCCTCCCTGAAACTTGAGGAGAACCATCTCCGGTTCCGGAAGCACCTCAAAACCTCCCTCTTTGCTTCTGCTTTCTCTCTCCCTCTCCCCTGCTGAACAGCTAATATTCTTCACTGAAACTGCACTGATTCTGCAACTGGACCACTCTTAACGGCCTCGGTCCTGGGCCCAGCCACTCTCCACTTGCACTGATGCCCTGGAACCCCTCTGCACTGCGGCACTGTCTCTGTATCCCTACAGCCCCCCCCCCTTTTCCAGCACTTGTTCTGCACTTACCTTGCACTTGCCACCAGCTGGCCCTATTTATTTATTACTTTACGCCACTTACCTTGTACTGCACTCCCCCCCTCCCCTTCCACTTTTCCCCCTCCCCCACCCCTGCACTTGCGCGATCTGAATGACACCTGGCCTAGTAGGATCGGTGTCTGTCTCCCCTTGTTCCTCCCCTCCCTGCCTCGTCGCGCCTTGAAACACCTGTGTATAGGCGCGTTACAAATGCCATATCATATCATATCATATCAATACATTTTCAAATATTTTTCTGAAACAAAAAAGTAGTCAATTGTTGAGAAAGATGTTCCCCTCCGCCAAGTAGGGATACTCAAGATATCACCCCTAACATTTCCATTGAGCATCCATAGATCCTACCCCTTCATGAAATGAACCCAGGTTAATCCATTGGGTGTTTGCTTTCGAGTCTTTCCTGAATCTAGATCTTTTGTCATTAGACATTGTGAGTTCAAGTCTCCTGTTATTATTAATTCATCCATAGGAAACTGGAATAATACGTCAACTAGCAAATCACATACATTTTGCAAAAAAAAATGTAAAGACAACCCCCGAGAATTCCAGTACAGATTTACAATGATCCAACTCGAGCTAGATTTGGGACCTTATACTCTGCCCTTACTATCAAGATGCCTTGATTTTTATTTGATAACAACCTAGAGACATGAAATGTATAATTTTTACAGGCAATTATCAGTCCACGAGAAGGTCTGCCTCCTTCAGACCCAGAGGCCAATTGTTGAAACATGAAAAATTCATCTACCCCAATTAGACAGGTAAGCCAAGTTTCCTGAAACAGAATCAGATCGAACAACCCAAAGATGTAAGTTTTCCACAGCTCCTGGGAGAAAGAGTTCTAACCAATAGTATTCCATGACAGTACCCTGAAGTGGTTTTTTACTAGAGGCTCTGCTGTTGGATGCCCATTTTAAGGAGAACTTGAGAAACTATCTGTGGAACCATATCCCACACGGCCGGTGAAGGCGAGCCGGTACCATTTGTGTTAGTTGGAATTTGGTTACTGGGCTGGTTCCCTTGCAGCTGAGAGTGTACATTAACTCAAGTGGGGCACAATTTTGATATCTTAAACCCCCTTTTTTCCCACGTGTGTTTCCCCCAGGATTGATTCCAGGCCCAGGTTTGACCGTAGTACCAATTCTGCTATGTTTGTATCTGCAGAAAAAGGAAATTTAACCACCTCAATTTCATCTGTAGAGAAATATTTTAGGCCCGGGATTAGTTTAATTTTGGCAAGAATCCTGGAGTGATTCATAAGAACCCCAGTTTGAACAGTGGGAAATGATCTTGATACGTATACCTTCAGTTCTTTGGATTGTTTCATGGTATTTGATTTTTTATTAGGAACTTCCAGCTTTCGATCCAGCAATGGTTGCACTGGAATACAGTCCCTTGAGCCCGACCCATGCCCAGATTGTGGAAGGATCTGGTGCAATTCCGTGTTCACCCTAATTTGTGGGCTTGATAGGGCCAAGCCTTGTGGCTGTGTGGTAGTCTCTACTGGTGGCAAGCCGACTCTTATAGCTGGGATAGGTCTGTCTCCTCCTTGTACTGACTCTAAGACTCGTTTCGCTTTTAGAAAGATCGGAGCTATTTTTATTGCAAGTTTCAGAGGTTTTGTTTTTGTTTTGCTAACAGGAAGATTGGGGCAATTCTCTTTGGTGGTTCAATTATGTCCGTTTGGCTACCCACTGTGGTTTTCCTTGATTCAACCACTGGAATCTCATTTATTTTCTTCATTTCCTTTGCCTTAACTGTCTTTTTTCTTTTTAGCCCTTTTGCCTTTTTAGGGGCATTTTCTTTTTCTTCTCTGTCCTCCTGTACTGCCTTAGCCTTTAAATTCTTTACAAAACGATTTGTGTCTGTTGTCAGATGTTTCCTCTTACCTTTGGTCTGACAGCTCACCGGTGCTTGTGAGCTTTTAGGACCTTCCTTTACCATTTTTTTTCTTTTTCTTTTTAGATTTGCCCGACGATTTCTTTTTGGCCTCCTCTTGCAAATTCTCAGCATTTGTGGGGACATTTTCTGGGAGCTCATGGTCCATAACCTTACAAGTTGCATCCAAGTCTATGACCTGACCCATCCGCAGGAATTCCTCCATCATTGAGGCTGATAAAGGGGAATCGTCAAGTGGTGGCTCTGGGGCCGTAGTTGAGGGCCTAGGATCATATCTTCCCTCATTGCCAATGGGTAGAGGATTTAGTCTCTCCAGCAGGGCTGAATTTTCAGAGACCCACACTGATCTGTAAGCAGGTCCAATTTTACTGCTTGTTCGTTTGAGGTTTTCCGGGATTCCTTTTGGATTTCTCCCAAACCTTTATTGACTGACGATTTAATTGCCGTCACCATGATATCATTCAGCTCAAGTTCCTTCGTTATTTCGAACAGTATGGCAGTGTGTTGTTGAACCTCTGGTTTAATGGTTTCAAACACCTTCACCAATGAGCTCAATACAAAATTCAGGGCGGTAATTGTTGGAGGAATCAAGGTTGTATTCAATTCGGCCTGCATTTGTGGCTGTTTACATGGAGAGGGTTCAACCCCCTTGAAAGACTCTACAAGAGACACCTCAATCCCCACGTCTTGATCCTGTTCTTCTGGTATTTTATTTAGTTCATATGATGAGTTCGGGGGAATTAACATTTCTATCTCTAACATATCTTCATCACATGGCTCTATCAGAATTGTGGCCATTTGCGGGATTCCATTTCTCGACTCATGATTTGAAGGTTGTACTAGGGAGCAGTCGGAGGCTGTTGCTGTGCCCAAAGAGAAATTAGTTAAAATGGCATTTTTCATTGTGGTCGTCTTTAGTGTGTAATCGAGATTAGAAGGAAGTGAGTCTCGGATAAACTGCTTCATAGGAGTCGAGATTCCCACTTCCTGTCCTAAAAGGGCTTGTGGGTCCACGATTGAGTCCAAAAAGCCAGAGGTTGTTGGCATCTAATTATCAATGAGAAAACGCTTGGCGGGGGACGAAATACACCTCCCCCTGTTTTATATCGTTTAAGAAATGTTTTGCCTTCTGAGCTCATGTTCAGTTCAATAGAAGGGCATTCCTCAACTTTTTTCGAACATGTTTCGTTTATATTTGATGTACTCCGCAAATTGTACATTTTCAAAATGGCTTCAAATTCCTGACAGGCAGTCCCCACTCGGGTCAAAGACTAAATAGCCCGCAGTCCCCGAAGTATAGCAGCAGTGGAAAGAGAAGATTCAATAAAGCAGAGATGTTCCCTTTAGTATTTCACGCAGTGTGGCATACAGGTCAAAGGCTTAATTTCCCGCAGTCCCCAACGCTATGTTTACAAAGCTGAAATGGTCTCTTCTTTTGACGCCAGCCAAAGAAAACAGAAGCTTATAGTCCAAGCTCCTCGTGCTTCGGCTTTTGTGAAATACCCAAGGACATAAACAGCTTCAGAAAAAGAAATGCAGCACCGATCGTTGTGTGTAATTTATAACGGTCAGCAGAAAAGATGAGCGCTACTTTTCCTCCAGTCAAATGCAGTAAAGTGAATCGTATGCAGAGTATCGTGTGCAGGATGGAAAAGTTCAGTGATTCATCTTTTACATCTAATATGAGAGTTGGACGCATGCGTCACCGTAGATCCAGAAGCCAGGTATAAAAAACACAGAAAAGGAGGCGGCCGCTCCAAGAATAGTTAATGTGTTGGCTGCCTCTACACAGGTACCACGTATCCACAATACCCCCGCGTTCCCCAAACAGACAGTGCTTTGTAGCGGGGTGTGGACAGGGGCAGTCGAACGGGTAAAGTGAAACACAGAAATTACTGTTTGTGAGGTAGAGTAGAAGGCAACTCACGCAACTCAGGGGGAGCTCTGTTGGATGAATTGAAGGGGGGTGGAAGAGTTAGCTCGAGGGCTCCAGAGAGCGGCGATGCAGCGAACGTGCACAGACTGTTCACTTGTGTCCTCACTCTGCGGCCTGCTCCGCGGTGTGTCTGTGGTTATGTTTGGAATTAGACTCTGCCTCCAGACTCACAAGAAACAATGGAAAGACTCAGAGCAGCTGCACAGACTGCTCACTCGTGTCCTCACTCCGCGGCCCACTCCGCAGTGTGTCCGTGGTTATGTTTGGAATTAGACTCCGCCTCCAGGCTCACAAGAAACAATGGAAAGATTCAGAGCAGCTGCACAGACTGCTCACTCCTGTCCTCACTCCGCGGCCAGCTCTGCGGTGTGTCCGTGGTTATGTTTGGAATTAGACTCCGCCTCCAGACTCACAAGAAACAATGGAAAGACTCAGAGCAGCTGCACCGACTGCTCACTTGTGTCCTCAGACCGCCTTCGACACTATTTGGCACTCCCTCTCAAATACTCACACCCTCCTTTTGTTGGTCCCGCACAAGTGCACTCACGTTCCTGATGTTCTTCTGTTGTCATTCGATGCCGTTTCTCCCCCGGAAAGGTCTGCATGACTGGGGATAGCGCCAACCCTTCAGCAATCAGGCAAGCCTTCGATTAAATCCAGCGCCTGCTGGCCTCTTCAGTTTTGTCCACTGTTGGGATGAACGTGCAACTTCCATGCATGGCTAAACGATTTAGACTAAGGAAAATCTATTAGCACACGAGAAAGTGAAGATGAGGGGAACGAAGATACGAAGATGGGAGCTGGTTATATAATATGTTTGCATATGAAAATATTGAATAAGTAACACATGTATCTTTATAGAGACTTGGGGAGGCCCAGGTATAGGGCACGGGTGAAATTGTGTAGCAATGCTGAAATATAATGTGTAACAATGGCGGTGCAGACATGGGGCCCAGGGTGTGGGAAAGGCTCGAATCATTGCCATATTGGAAGTGAAGTCTAGCATTTTGTATTCCCTATTGAAAGTGTAGTAGGGTGGCACAATGAAGAGTTTACATTGTTTTCATTGTCAAAGCCCCAGGAGTGAAGGTGCGAATAGTGGCATTAATGGCTTAATTGTATCCAGCTTTAAGCCTGTGGAACAAGATTGGAATCTGAATGGCAGAAAGCGAGGTTGGGGCTGCAGTCTTCCCAAAGGATACATCATAAACCTGATGCAGAGGCAACCAACATATAATAGATCCTTCCAGGATTGGATCTAACTATAGTATAAAATGAAAATGCTGATAACTCATGATAAAAACACAATAGTCTTGGGTGCCAAAAATGAAGGACTGGCAGTCCTTGTGGTGCTGATAAATATTCTCTATTTTTCCCTACGTGATGTGGAGGGCACATTTGCAATCTTGTCACTACTCGAAATAAGCACAAATAAATCAATGCACCCTTGAATGATAGCTGGACCATTCCAATATGCAGGCATTAGAGTACAAATACGGAGAAATGGCATTTGAGGAAGGGCATGTATTCTCTGAAAGACACAGGAAACCCCACGCTTTGGATTGGAGTATTAATTAAGATTTAGATAGCGGAAAGACATCCAAAGGAAACAATTCAAAAATAGAGGTATCAAGGATTTTATTAAACCTGATACTAATTTAATATATCAAACAAATCATGATTAAATCTGCACTTGTAAAAACAATTTACATAGCAGGAAACAACTTTTATTAAAAAAGACACATCTATATAATAAAAATCATCTTATTCAATCATCCAAGCATACAACCTCAACCATCCATTAGACAAGCCATTCATACTAAACACCAATCAATGTACGACATAAAATCTATAAGAAAATTCATCATAATTAATTCATCTGAAAGATTTATAGAAAGAACATGGAATCAATTTGACGGACCACAGCAGATGACATCAGTGGCCTAGGCAATTAAGATGGGTCCCAGAGTTTTCTGACCAGGACCTCATCTTAGTCCAAACTCGACCGGTTTCGACGTATATACTTTAGTGTAGTGACGTCTTCATCAGGAGTAACAAAAGTATATTCTAACATCAAGAAGGAAAGAAAATCACAGATATGACATATCAATGTGTGAAGCCCTTGTACTTGGACAAAAAACATATAACATCAGTAATAAAAATATCTATAACGGAACAATCGGTAATAATATACAAGAGCCTGCTACCAACCCGGGAAAAGTTCCAGGATGGACCTGAGGTGTCTGGCAGAAAGTAGTGCTACCCTCTTGTATTGGTGTCTCCGAGAGGCAGATAAGAGCCAGGCCATAGACAGAATCAATGCTACAGATATACAATTGTACACATAAATATCACAAGGTCAATATGTCAATCCTCCACTACAGCGGCCCACGGACAGAACACGAGAGTCACATACTTAGGATAAAACTAAAGAATATTAACTAACCTTCATTCATGCAATGGAAGGCTGTGCGTCTCTTCCTTAAATTGTACGCTGTGTTCACTTATATTAAACAATAGCGTCTCAGTAGAGGTTCCTGCAGATAGCGAAATGTGTGGACGCCAACGTTCTTCTCGAGAATGTCCAAACGCTCGTTCAACCAGCGGTCATAAATTTGGAGGTGACTCCCCGGATCCAGGGTTGGCTGCACCTGATGTTATATGGGCCTAAACACAACACAAGCGTTTAAGTATGTGAGAGACCGATTGTTCTTACAATTATATTATTGGCTACACCCAAAGTGAATTACTTCCAATTGAAAATAAATTGATGAATTAATACCACAATTGTGACTAAACAATTACGGCTTACTGAAAAGCTTGCTATTTAGAGAATTTCAAAAAGGTAGGGGGGGCGGTTTTTGCATTTGAAAATTGCTCAATATTTCCGACTCCAGATTGCTTGACTCGGATGGGGTTTAACGGAAAGCCAAGGATGTAGGGCTCCCTTCTCTAAGCAATAAAGGCAAGAAACGATTTGGAAAACCGCCGTAATTCAAAAGACCCCCACACGACAGAATGTTTACCTTAAGCGAAAGAACTCGCCGGTTCTTACAGTAACTAGTCACCCGTATCCCAGCTGGGTCCGATTGAAAGTGGCGTGCAACACAGTATCACCGTTTCAAGGATGTTGATATATGCGTGAAAAACATCATGTGATCACGTAATTAGCCACGTGACCACAAACTGAACTGGCCTACGTTCTAAATGGCCGTGCCCTCTCAAATGAAAGACGCACGTGATTAGGCAGCATACCAGTGTACTACCCGGCATATATAAAATGTTATGACAGGTAGTATTTAGTTACTCGAATTCCATGGTTCCATGGTATTAAGGCCCAATGTTAATGTTTTTAGATTGAATATCCACATTTGTTCCTTGTAATCTAAATTTTTTAATAGTTGGGGTTGGTTTTGTGCATATACTTTTTCTATGCAAAACCATTCCATCTGATCAGCCGTATGGCCCATCTCGACAAAATGGATTACCATTGGGGCATTGAGGTTTCGAGTTCTGATCTTTGAACGATGTTCGTTAATACGGGTACTCACTTCTCTGGTTGTTTTGCCTACATAAAACAACTGGCATGGGCAACGAATGGCATAAATGACATTCTTACTTTTACAAGTGGTAAAAGTACAAAGGGTCCACTTTCTGGTCTGTGAATCAAATGACGTAGTTTTTTTGGAAAACTTACAAGCAACACATGAAGTGCAGGGATAGTGTCCCACCACTGGGTTAGAATTGGTATCGCGGATTGTATGCACTTTAGGAAAAGTTCTACTGGCACGAGTAATCTTTTGCTTCAAATTTTTACTTTTTTTGAAAGCAAATAGAGGTCTGGGTATAGATGTTCCTGATGTATTAAGAATTCGCCAGTTTTTTAAGATGATCCCTCTAATAGCATTACTGTGTTGACAAAAAGTTGAGACACATACTAATTCATCTTTCTTTTCAATGTCTCGCTTGGGTGTCAATAAGAGGTCTCTGTTGATATATCGAGCTCTCTTTTTAGATTTTTTTATAAGTTTCTTTGGATATCCCCGTTCCAATAGTCTTTTTTCCAAAATTGCCGCATGTTTGACAAAATCTGCGATATCTGTGCAGTTACGGCGTAGCCGTAAGAACATCCCATATGGTAAGTTACAAAGTAAACTAGCTGGATGTTGGCTCTCATATTTCAACGTAGTATTGCTCTCTGTGGGTTTTCTATGTAATTCTGTGCAGAGATACCCTTCTTTGAAAAAAATAGACAAATCCAAAAAAGGAATTCTGGATACTGAATATTCAAAAGTGAAATGAATATCTAAGTCTACCGCATTAAGCCATTGAACAAATAAAGTCAATGATGTTGATGAGCCTTCCCAAATCATAAGTATATCGTCGATATATCGACGGTACACCTTGATTTGGCCCCTAAATGGGTTAAATGCTGACAGGATTTTTTCTTCCTCCAAGAGTGCCATGAAAATAATGGCAAGATTTGGTGCAAAAGTGCACCCCATCGCTGTCCCTTTACATTGCAAAAAGAATTCCTCCTTAAATTTAAAAAAACTGTTCTTAAGGACTAGCTCTGCTGCTTTACATAGGAATTCTGTGGGAACCAAATGTGGTTGTATGCGCCGATCTAGCATTATGCGAAGGCTCTCCACCGCTCTATCCTGAGGGATATTTGTATAAAGCGCTTCAATATCAAGCGTTACTAGAATTTGAGTACTGGGATCAAATGCTTTTGTTTCAACGAGGTTGATGACGTCTCTCGAGTCAAGAAGAAATGTGGGCGTGGCCATCGCCAGTGGTTTAATAAAGAAATCAATATATTTCGAAAGGGGTTCCAGTAGTGAACCACAACCCGAGACTATAGGTCGTCCTGGGGGGTTCTCAGTATCTTTATGTATTTTAGGCATAATGTAAAATAAAGGTATGCGATCTTCCGACAGGTTGATAAATTCAGCCTCTTTAGTGGAAAGGAAACCCGATTGGTTTCCTTCTTCAGTGAGTTTGAGTACCTTTAGTTTAATCATTTCTGATGGATCTTTCACCAATTTGGAATAGTGCCCAGGGATGTGTAGAAGTCTCAGAGCTTCTTGATCATAACGAACAGCATCCCAAACAACTATCCCACCACCCTTATCTGCAGCCTTGATAACTATTGATTGGTCCGAGGCTAATCTCTCGATAGCCTCGAACTCAGAAAGCATCAGATTGGGTCCTTGTCGATTTCTTGGATGGCCAATAACTTTCTCTATTTCTTTGAGAACTAATTTTTCAAAGATCAAGACCTCTGGAGGCAAATCATTAGAGTTGGGGGTAAAGGTGGAAGGTTTAGAGAAGCCTGAGATGTTAGATTTGAGGAAGGGCAGACAGCTTGTAGGTGTTGTTTGGTTATTTGTTCACCCATTGAACTTCCTATGGCCATGCTAATCCCTATGACCATTCCCTGCCTGCCCAAAACAACTCCTCATGGGAACTCTTTGAGCTCACTTTAATGAAGCCTTACCATCAAGCTTTACACTCAAACTGCCTGCCAGTGTTTTTCAAAGCAGTCTTCTGAGAGTTCATGACTTAATTGGAACTGTTAACCTGCTACTTCTGTAATAAAAATGTCTTAACCATGTCTGCATTCACTGAAGTCCTGTTAAAAACAAGCTTCGACAAAGCAAACAGTTTTGGCTTGTCTACAAATATTAGGCATTTTCCAGGTACTGCTATAAGATGCCCAGGTACTCACACCATTTTGCATCAGCTACCATCAATGGCCAGTTAGTGCCTGGCAAGTGCCTTTCCCATGCCTAAACAAAACTCAAACTGCATGCGGGTGAGTGTGGAGAAGTGTATACTGCAGTGTGGAACTCACTTGCAATCTTTGCTGTTGTGGAGCAGAGCAACATTCACCAGGAGCGGCTACTCTCATCTGGATCTCGGCGTGCAACTCCAAGTGACTCTGAGGATACAAAAACCCACCCCCATCATGAAGTTCATGCATGCGGGCAAGTGTGGAGAAGTGTATGGTGTAGTCTGGAAGTCACCTGCAATCTTTGTGGTTGTGAAGCAGAGCAACGTTCACCAGGAGCATCTACTCTGGTCTAGATTTCAGCATGAAAACTCCAAGTGACTGAGAGGATACAAAAACCCACCCTTAGTGTGCAGCGCACACATGCGGGCAAGAGTGGAGAAGTGTATGGTGCAGTCTGGCAGTTCGGCTGCCCGGTCAAGGTCACAGTCTCAACGGAATCCTCTGCAACATTCTTTTTCTAGAACATATTGCTGGAGATTGTGTGTGAGGCCCGCAATACTAAAGGCTATGCCGGGGAAGGTTCCACCCAAAATCAGTACTTAGAATCTAAGGCATAAACCACCTTATAATAAACATAGGGCACATTCAAAAGAATATGCAAAGGAAATAGTGGAACCTGAAACTATAGATAATACGGCCACAGTAATGACTAACTCACCCACTAAACCTGCTGGTCTAGTGAAAGCCCACAGACAAATTACCACCTCCTTTATGGATATAGTGGATAGTGTCGATAATATGTATAGAATGGGTGGAATGGATGGAGTGGTTGAAGGAGATGGAGTGGTCGAAGGAGATGGAGTGGTCGAAGTAGATGGAGTGGATGGAGTAGATGGAGCATGTGGAGTGGATGGAGCGTATGGAGTGGATCGAGCGTGTGGAGTGGGTGGAGTGAGTAAGTCAAATGGATGGATTAGACTGAGTGGATGAGGTTGGTGAAATGGATGAAATTGGTGTAATGGATGGAATTGTTGTAATGGACGTAATGGATGAAATTGCTGTAACGGATGAAATGGATACATTGTTGTAATGGAAGAACTGGATGGAATTGGTGTAATGGATGAAATGGGCGGAATAGATCGAACATATGAAATGGATAGAGTGGATTGAATAGATAGAGTGTACGAAGTAACGAAGTAGATGGACGGATGGAATGGATGGAATAGATGAGATGGATAGATTGGACGTAATTGATGTAATGGATAAATGGATGGAATGTTATGTTATGTTATGTTACTTTGTATTTATATAGCGCCTTAAGTATCATTGGTATGATCTCAAAGCGCTGGTAGGTTGAACGCCCTCGGGAACCGTAGTTCAAGTCAGTTGAGAGAGAGAGAGATGGAGAGAATTGTAAGGTGCGTGGGTGCACCGGATATGTGTGCAGCTGGTGTGGTACTTGCATGATAGCTGCTTCTTAGTGGTAGGTGTGGTGGTTGGAAGGTCAGGAATATGTGTCAATTCTGGAGGGTTTACACCCAGACTGATTTCCGGCTCCGTTAGGCCTGAGGAGATGCTTAGGCTAGCAGTGTGTGCTTAGCTAGCTGTGTTTACTTAGTATGTTGAGGAATAAGAGGCAGGTGTTAGTATGAGAACAGCTATACCGAATGTGTCATAGTATCGCTGTGTTCTAGTTGAGTGGTGGTGTATAGGAGAGAGTAAGAGTGGTGGTGTGATTTGGTGGTTTTCAGTAAGGCCATTCCATCCACTCCGTCCGTTCAATCTACTCCATCCGTTCCATCCACTCCATCCGCTCCATCCAATCCATCTACTCCATCCGATCCATCTACTCCATCCGATCCATCTACTCCATCCGATCGATCCACTCATCCCATCCATCCACTCCATCTGATCCATCCACTCCATCCGATCCATCTCCCCCATCCGTTCCATCCGTTTCATCCACTCCATCTGTTCCATCCACTCCATCCGTTCCATCCACTATGTCAGTTCCATCTGCTCCATCGGTTCCATCCATTCCATCGGTTCCATCCACTTCATCCACTCCATCCACCCCATCCGTTCCAACTGTTCCATTCACTCTATATGTTCTGTCTACTTCCTTTGTTTCACCTGCCCTATTAATTCCATCCATTCTATCCATTCCATCCACTCAATCTGTTCTATCCACTTCACCTGATTTATCTACTCCATCTACTACATCTGTTCCATCCACTCCAATCCACTACATTTGTTTCATCCGCTCCACCCGTACTATCCATTCCAACTTTTCGTTCAACTCGTTCAGTTCCATCCAGTCCTTCAGTTCCATCCACCCTTTCTTCTCCATCCACCCCTTCTGTTCCATCAATTCCTTCTGTTCCATCCACTCCTTCTGCTCTACCCATTCCTTCTGTTCCAACCACTCCCTCCGTACTATCCACCCACTCAGCTCCATCCACTCCTTCCATCCCTTCCACTCCTTCCGTTCCATCAACTCCTTCCGTTCCATCTACTCCTTCCGTTCCATCTACTCCTTCCGTTCCATCCACTC
This sequence comes from Ambystoma mexicanum, assembly GCF_040938575.1. NCBI lineage: Eukaryota > Metazoa > Chordata > Amphibia > Caudata > Ambystomatidae > Ambystoma > Ambystoma mexicanum. The sequence continues at coordinate 651,316,553 of NC_090925.1, forward strand.
CGTCCGTTCCATCCACTCCGTCCGTTCCATCCACTCCTTCCATTCCATCCACTCCTTTCATTTCATCCACTGCTTCTGTTCCACCCACTGCTTCAATTCCATCCACTCCATCTGTTCATTTTGCTCCATCTGTTCTGTCCACTCTACCTGTTTCGTCCAATCTACCTGTTTCGTCCATCTACCTGTTCCACCCAGTTCATCTGATCTTTCTACTTCTGTTCCCTCCGCCTCATTTGTTTCCTCAACTCCAACTGCACTGTCTACTGTATCCGTTATATCCATTGTATCCGTTCTATTAATTTGATTTGTTCGATTCCATCCGCTTCGTCCGTTCCATCTACTTCATCCATCCGTTTCATCCCCTCCATCTCTTTCTATCCCTTCATCCCTTGCATTCACTTCATCCCTTCCATCCACTTCATCCCTTCTATCCGCCTCATCTCTTCTGTCCGCATCATCTCTTCCGTCCGCTTCATCCCTTCCGTCCGCTTCATCCCTTCCATCCGTTTCATCCCTTCCATCCATTTCATCCCTTCCATCCAATTCATCCCTTCCATCCGTTTCATCCCTTCCATTAGTTTCATCCCTACCATCCGATTCATCCCTTCCATCCGATTCATCCCTTCCATCCGATTCATCCCTTCCATCCGTTTCATCCCTTCCATCTGCTTCGTTCACTTCACCGGTTCCGTACACTTCATCCATTCCGTCCGCTTCATCAGTTCTGTCCGCTTCATCCATTGCATCCGCTTCATCCGTTATGTTCCGCTTCATCCGTTCCATCCGCTTCATCCGTTCCGTCCTCTTCATCCGTTCCGTCCTCTTCATCCGTTCCACCCACTTCATCCGTTCCACCCGCTTCATCTGTTCCACCCGCTTCATCTGTTCCACCCGCTTCATCTGTTCCACCCGCTTCATCTGTTCCACCCGCTTCATCCGTTCCACCCACTTCATCCGTTCCACCCGCTTCAGCTGTTCTGTCCGTTCCATCCACTTCGTCCATTCCATCCACTTCGTCCGTTCCATCCACTTCATCCGTTTCATCCACTTCATCTGTACCGTATGCTTCATCCGTTCCGTCAGCATCATCAGTATAGTCCAGTTCATCCGCTTCGTCCGCTTCATCCATTCCATCCGCTTCATCCGTTCCACCTGCTTCATCCATTCCACCCGCTTCATCCGTTCCACCTGCTTCATCCGTTCGATCTGCTTCATCTATTCCATCCACTTCCTGCGTTCCATCCACTTCCTGCGTTCCATCCACTTTGTCCGTTGCATTCACTTCATCCGTTCCATCTGCTTCATCCGTTCCATCAGCTTTATCCGTTTCGTTCACTTCATCCGTTTCGTTCACTTCATTCATTTTGTTCACTTCATCTGTTTCATTCACCTCATCCGTTTCATTCACCTCATCCGTTCCATCCACTTCATCGGTTCCATCTACTTCATCGGTTCCATCCACTACATCCATTCCATCCACTTCATCCGTTTTATCTACTCTATCCGTTTCATCCACTCCATCCGCTCCATCCGTTCCATCCACTTGATCTGTTCCAGCCACTTTACCCATTCCAGGTACTTCACCCCTTCCATCCAGCTTCGTCCCTTTTCTCCGCTTCATCCGTTACACCTACTGCAATCGATTCATCCGCTTCATCCGTGTCATCCACTTCATCCGTTTCTTCCACAGTATCTGTTTCACCCATTCTGTTTAGTTTATCAGTTTTATTTGTTTCATCCATTTCATTTCTTTCATCCATTTCATTCCATTCTGTTTAGTTTATCCGTTTTAATGTACATTGGCAATTTTAGTTTTCCATTTTTCATGATCAGGTCTCGATGCTTCTTAATTCGGCAACCTTGGGTTACTGTCTATTGTTGCTGATTAAAATGTTTGTGCTATGAGTCGATTTTTAGGGGAAGAGCCACGTTTTCAGTGATTTGCACAAAGACACGAGGTCTTCAGTGAGTCGGCTGTGGGGTGGAAGTGAGTTCCATAGAGTGGGGGCTAGGGCTGAGAATCATGATCCACCTAGCCTAACTGAGTTGGTTTTTGGTATCACTAGGAGGCAGGCAGAGCTTGATCTTAGAGTGCGTGGTGGATGGTAGGGTCTAAGTTTGTCCTGTAGATATTGAGGCCCGGTTTTATGCATTGCTCGGTGCGAGATGCATAAGGTTTTGAAGGTCACCCATCGGCTAACCGGGAGCCAGTGCAGACTCCGAGGTAGAGGGAGTTAGCATAGTCTAGTCTTGACATTACAGTTGATTGTACCGCAGTGAGTCTGTTGGGAAATGAGAGGTACGGAAAAATGCGCTTAAGAATTTTGAGGTGGTAGTGCAGGACTTAGAGACGTTGTTGACTTGGTGTGAGAGGGCTAGGTCAGCGTCGAGAGTGCATCCAAGGTTTTTTACTGAGGGTGAGGTTGTCAGGGAATTGCCCATGGCAGGTGGCCAGGGTAGAGGGTGAGGAAGAAGTTTGGTGTTGCCACACACCATGATTTTGGTTTTGGAGGGGTTTAAAAGGAGATGGTTTGGGTTCATCCAGTAGTCAATGTCAAGGAGGCAGGCTGCGAGGTCGGGTTGGCAGCTGGGTTTTGAGTTAAGGAGTTTTAGGGTTAGTTGGGGGTCATCGGCATAGTTTTAGCACAGGATATTCTGCGAGCGGATTATTCGTGGGATGGTGGACATGTAGAGGTTGAACAGGCGGGCTGATAGGTACGCCCCTTGTGAAACTCTGTTGTTGACTAGTCGGTCGGCGGAAGTAAAGGAGGCGAGGAGGGTTATTTGTTTCCTATTGTTAAGGAAAGATGCTATCCACTTGAGAGCATTTCCATGGATTCCTAGGGAGTGTAGGCGGTCAAAGAGGATAGAGTGGTTGATTGTGTCAAAAGCGGCGGATAGGTCAAGAAGGATTAGTGCAGCACATCCCGCAGTGTCTGCAGTGTTTTTAAGGTCATCCCAGAGTGAGGTCAAGGTGGTTTCGGTTCCGTGTCGATTCTGAAACCTGATTGAGTGGGGTCTAGGAGATTGTTGGCTTCGACAAAGGTGTTTAGTTGGGAGTACATGGTTTGGTCGATGAGTTTAGCAAGGAACCTGGTGTTTGAGATGGGGCGATAGTTTTTGGGGTCGAGAGGGTCGAGGCCTGTTTTTTTTAGGAGGGGTTTGACATGAGTACTTTTGAACGTGTCAGGAAATATTCCTGAGGAGAGAGGCTCGTTTATTATGGTTCTCACATGTTCTCCTGCGCAGGTAGATACAAATATTTCTTTGAGGGTTGAGGCTGGGCAGGGGTCAAGTGGGGAGCCGGATGGTTTCCAGGCGGAGAGAAGTTTGGTAAATTGGTCAGTTGATATTGGTGTGAACGATTCAAAAGTCGGTTGGGTTGTAGTTGCAGGCGGAGGATTGGTGGGTGGAGTGGATGGATTGTGCGGTGGGTGCAGGAGGGCCAGTTTGTTGTTTAGGGAGTTTGTTCTTCCGAGAGCAGTGGTGTAGAAGTGAAGAGAGAGAGAGTGAGTCGCAGAGTGATTGAGAAGGGGTTGTTTGGGTGGTGGTACATGATGGTTTGGTGAATTCAGAGATGATTTTGTGGAGCTCTTTGCTGGGGTTTCCACTGTTGAGGATTCGAGAGTTGTAATGGGCTTTTTTTGCTTTCAGGATTTCGGCTTTGTAGTGGCAATGGTGCCGGGCTAAGGTGCATCTGCTTAGGGTGGTTTTATCTTTCCGCATTTGCATTCGAGTGATTTGTATAGTTGTTTTGCAGTCTTGGGTTCAGGTGTAAACCATCTTGGAAAAGGGCCATTGCGAGTGGATGATTGGCAGGTGGGCGTGAGCGGGATTAAAGAGGTGTTCAGTCATAGGGTTGGTCGGGATGTCGAGCCAGATATTGAAATCTCCTAGTAGAGTGAGGGTATGATGGTTAAATTGGATGGTGGCTATCGAATCACAGAGGTTATTTGAGAATTGTCTATCGTAGCCAGGAGGTCTGTAGATGATTAGGAAGCTGTGGGAGAACGTTGGGGGAAGGGATAGTTTGACAAGAAGCGATTCACAGGAAGGGATGGTTGGCTGGTTGTTGGTGATTGAGGCAGAGAAGTGTGACTTGAAGGCGATTGCTACTCCTCCTCCTCTAGAGGGTTGGTTCAGTGGGATGAGGGAGTAGTCTGTGGGGAAGGCTTAATTGGCGATAGGGGAAAGTCGTCAGAGAACCAGGTTTCTTTGATAAAGACTAGGTCTGGTTTGTCTGAGGTGAGTAGGTCAAAGATGCTGTGTTTGTTTTTAGCTACAGATCGGACATTAAAAAGGATGCATCTTATTTCGGTACAGGAGGATACTGTGGAGGTTGCATAGGTGGCGGTCAGGAGTGGTGGGGGAGTGGGTTGGAGGTGGAAAATTTGGGGTTGGGGGAGATAGGCGAGGGTAGGGGGTGGAAACTGCGAGGTGAGAGAGGGGGGATGGTCGGTGGTCGATGGAAAGAGTAGGCGGGCAGTCGAGGTGGCGGTTATGGGGGGGTGGGGTTGGTTGGGTGTGTGAGGGTGGTTGGAATTGGGTCTGGTGATTCGAAGGTGGGGTGTAGGGGTTAGGACTTGTAGTCAAGGGAGAGGGGTTTAAGGCAGGGTGAGGAAGGGGGGGAGGGTGGTGTTGATTGGGAATGGGAGATTGAGGGGGTGGGACGGGACAGGAGTGGCGAGGAGTAGTGAGAGATTGAGGGAAACAAGGTACGTTTTATTTTCAGGGTTTTTGTTGCAGTTGGAGTGCGAGAGAGGGTAGGGGGGTCGGAGGGTGAAAAGGACATGGCTACTGTTCTTGCCAGGGCGAGAGGGGAAGGAGTGGGGTCAGGCGAAGGGTCAGGGGAGGATGTTTAGGGGGGTTGACGAGAGGAAGGGGGAGGGGGTGGTGGCAGTGCTGGGTGTGCATGGGTCGCTGGGCGGGCTGATGGTTGGAGGGGCTGGGGGTGCGGGCATGATCATAGTGGGTGGGTGGGTAGGGGGAATGGGAGGAGCAGGGGTCTTGGGATGGATGGCCTGCCATCTGGCTCCTCTGGCTTGGTGTTTGGATAGGGGTTGGGCTGGGGGCGTGGTGAACAGCGAGTGGGCTGAGAATGTGGTGGTGGGTTGGCTGGTTTGGGACGGGTTGGTTATCCTATCTTGTGGGTTGGATTGGGAGTGAGATGAGAATTTGGTGGAGGGCGGGATGGTTTGGGCAGGGGGGGCAGGGGAGGTAGGGCAGGGGGAAGGGAGGCGGGCGTGAGTGTGGATTTTTCGGTGGACCATGGTGGGCTGGGTGGTGTCATGTTGTGGCTAAGTTTGAACTGAGCTGTAGTTGGATGCTTTTGTTCACACTTTCCACATTCAATTATACCAGAGGATGATATTATTCACACTTTCAAGGTTCAATTATAATACAATTAGGGACACATTCTAAGTTTAACTATAACACAGGATGAGTAATCATACCTTCTAAGTTCAACTATGCCGCAGGGTGAGATTGATTATCCACACTTTTTGAGTTCAGTTATACCAAGAATGATGTTACTTACAGTTTCTATCCTTCGCCGACAGGTGCAGGTAATATGCTGAACCCCGATTCGTGATAGGGATTGGAGAATTACAATTTCTAAGTTTACCTATGCCATATTTAGGGAAACACTTTCTGATTTGGCTGTAAGCCAGGAAGATATTATTTTCAGTTTTTAAGGTCAATAAAACCACAGGATGATGTTGTTCACACCTTCACCTTCTAAGTTCAACTATACCACTGGGTGAGATTATTCACAGTTTCTAAACTGAGCTATACCATGGGGTGAGATTATTCTAAGGTCTATTGTACCGGTAGGATGATGTTATTATACTGTAGGATGATGTTGTTCACACCTACACCTTCTATGTTTGACTATACCATCGGGTGAGATTATTCAGTCTCTAAAATCAACTGTAACAGGGGTGAGATTATTCCCAGTGTCTAAGTTTAGCAAAATTACAGGATAATATTAATCACGGTGTCTGAGTTTAGCTGTACCACAGGGTGAGGTTATTCACACCCTCTAAGTTCAACTGTATTGCAGGATGAGATTATTCACAATTTGCACAGTTACGTTATTTGGTACACTTTCTATATGCAGCTAAACCACAGTTATGCTATTAGGCACACTTTCTGAGTGCAACTAAACCACAGTTATGCTATTAGGCACACTTTCTAAGTTTAGCTAAACCACAGTTATGCTATTAGGCACACTTTCTGAGTGCAACTAAACCACAGGTATGCTATGAGGCACACTTTCTAAATGCAGATAAACCACAGTAGTGCTATTAGGCACACTTTCTAAATGCAACTAAACCACAGTTATGCTATTAGGCACACTTTCTAAATGGAACTAAACCACAGTAATGCCATTTTGCACACTTCCTAAGTGCAACTAAACCACAGTTATGCTATTAGGCACACTTTCTAAATGCAACTAAACCACAGTAATGCTATTAGGCACACTTTCTAAGTGCACCTAAACCACAGTTATGCTATTAGGCACACTTCTACATGCAACAAGACCACAGTAGTGCTATTAGGCACATTTTCTAGGTGCAACTAAACCACAGTTATGCTATTAGGCACACTTTCTAAGTGCAACTAGACCACAGACATGCTATTAGGGACACTGTTTAAGTGCTTGTAAACCACAGTTATGCTATAAGGCGCTCTTTCTAAATGCAACTACACCACAGCTATGCTATTAGGCACACTGTCTAAATGCAACTAAACCATAGTTATGTTATTAGGCACACTTTCTAAATGCAACTAAACCACAGTAATACAAATTGGGCACACTTTCTAAATGCAGCTAAACCACAGTTATGCTATTAGGCCCTCTTTCTAAATGCAACTAAACCACAGTTATGCTATTAGGTACACTTTCTAATGTAACAGTTATAATAGTAGGTACACTTTCTAAATGTAACTTGACCACAGTAATGCTATTAGGCACACTTTCTAAGTGCAACTAAACCACGTTATGCTATTGGGCACTCTTTATAATTGCAACTAAACCACAGTTATGCTATTAGGCACACTTTCTAAATGCAACTAAACCACAGAAATGCTATTAGGCACACTTTCTAGGTGCAACTAAACCACAGTTTGCTATTAAGTACACTTTCTAAGTGCAACTAAAGCACAGTTATGCCATTGGGTTCACTTTCTAAATGCAACTAAACCACAGTTTTTCTACTAGGCACACTTTGTAAATGCAACTAAACCACAGTAATGCTATTAGGTGCATTTTCTAAGTGCAACTAAACCACAGTTATGTTATCAGGCACACTTTCTAAATGCAACCAAACCACAGTAATGCAATTAGGCACACTTTCTAAGTGCGTCTAAACCACAGTTATGCTATAAGGCACTCTTTCTAAATGTAACTAAACCACAGTTATGCTATAAGGCACACTTTCTAAATGCACCTAAACCACAGTAATGCAATTAGGCACATTTTCTAAATGTAACTAAACCACAGTTATGCTATTGGGCACATTTTCTAAGTGGAACCAAACCACAGAAATGTTATTAAGCACACTTTCAAGTGCAACTAAACAACAGTTATGCTATTAGGCACTCTTTCTAAATGCAACTAAACCACAGTTATGCTATTAGGCTCACTTTCTAAATGCAACTAAACCACAGTAATGCTATTAGGCACACTTTCTAATTGTAACTAAACCACAGTAATGCTATTAGGCAGACTTTCTAAATGCAGCTAAACCACAGTAATGCTATTGGGCACTCTTTTTAAGTGCAACTAAACCACAGTAATCCTACTAGGCACACTTTCTAAGTTCAGATAAACCAGTTATGCTATAAGGCATACTTTCTAAGTGCAACTAAACCACAGAAATGCTATTAGGCACACTTTCTAAGTGCAACTAAACCACAGTTATGCTATTAGGCACTCTTTCTAAATGCAACTAAACCACAGAAATGCTGTTAGGCACACTTCCTAAGTGCAGCTAAACCACAGTTATGCTATTAGGCACACTTTCTAAGTGCGACTAAATCACAGTAGTGCTATTAGGCACACTTTCTTAGTGCACCTAGACCACAGGAATGCTATTAGGCACACTTTATAAGTGCAACTAAACCACAGTAATGCTATTAGGCACACCTTCTAAATGCAACTAAACCACAGTAATGCTATTGGGCACTCTTTCTGAATACAACTAAACCACAGTTATGCTATTAGGCACTCTTTCTAAGTGCAACTAAGCCACAGTAATGCTATTAGGCACACTTTATAAATGGGATTAAACCACAGTAATGCTATTAAGCACACTTTCTAAATGCAAATAAATCACAGTAATGCTAATGGGCACACAAATCAGGAGTACCGTTTAGATGCAAGGGTCAAGTGAGTGGTAGGGTAGTATGGCGTGAATTAGTTGCTTCAGTCTCCGCCCTTGCCACACTTACTTTTGGTTGGTGCTGGTTAATGGCAAGCAGTTGGCTTCTCCTGCGGGTATTTGCAGATACTCTCTGGTGCCGCCTCTGTGGGAGTTGCCCTTTGCCTTGGCCCCTTAGCCGAGGGGCTGTACGGACAGAGGGCTGCCCTGGGAAGGTGAGTTAAGACCAGTAGGATCAGCCAATCACGGGGCAGATGGGCTCCAGATGGAAATGGGCCTGGTGGGATGCGGTGAGTCGGTAGACTGCTGGACCTACGGACTAGGACACCAATGGGAGCTCAGGGGCGGATAGGGAGGCGTGAGGGATCGGGATGTAGGAAGGGGACACTGGTGGGAAAGGACTGCTGGGGGGAAGACACAGGCCTTCAGGCCTTACTAGAATACAGCAATAACGCGGCAAGGAGGGCAGAAATACTCACCAGGGCTCCAGATGGAAATGGGCCTGGTGGGATGCGGTGAGTCAGTAGACTTCTGGACCTATGAACTGGGACACCAATGGGAGCTCGGGGCGGGTCGGGAGGCGGGAGGGATCAGGATGCAGGAAGAGGGCACAGGTGGGAAAGGACTGTTGTGGGGAAGACACTGGCCTTCAAGCTTTACAAGAATACAGCAATAACGCGGCAAGGAGGGCAGAAATACTCACCAGGGCTCCAGATGGAAATGGCCTGGTGGGATGCGGCGAGTCGGTAGACTCCTGGACCTACGGACTGGAACACCAGTGGGAGCTTGGGGGCGGGTCAGGAGGCGGGAGGGATCGGGATGCAGGAAGAGGGCAGGGGTGGGAAAAGACTCCTGGGGGAAGACACGGGCCTTCATGCCTTACCAGAATACAGCAATAACACGGCAAGGAGGGCAGAAATACTCACCAGGGCTCCAGATGGAAATGGGCCTGGTGGGATGCGGTGAGTCAGTAGACTCCTGGATCTACGGACTGGGACACCAATGGGAGCTCGGGGGCGGGGCGGGAGGTGGGAGGGATCGGGTGCAGGAAGAGGGTGTGGGTGGGAAAGGATTGCTGGGGGGAAGACACGGTCTTCAGGCCTTACCAGAATACAGCAATAACGTGGAAAGGAGGGTAGAAATACTCACCAGGGTTCCAGATGGAAATGGGCCTGGTGGGATGCGGCGAGTCGGTAGACTCCTGGACCTACGGACTGGGACACCAAAGGGAGCTTGGGGGCGGGTCCGGAGGTGGGAGGGACCGGGATGCAGGAAGAGGGCGCGGGTGGGAAAGGACTGCTGGGGGGAAGACACGTGCCTTCAGGCCTTACCAGAATACACGACAATCACAAAGGTGGATCAGTGGAATAGGATGACACTGGTTAGATATAAATCATATATTTATTCGGAAAAACTCATCACATGAATAATTATTTTACTTGCATAAAAATTACCTAAAAAATCTTCCATCAACTCATACCTTCATACGTATCCACATTCCAAAATACATTCGAACATCCATCGATACAACACCCCAGTGTAATGATAACACCAAATTGTGTTGTTCAAGAATTATTTTCTAAAAGTATTCAATTGACATTTCCTATGGAGACCCAGTCCATAATATCAGGTGTCATCATATAACAGGTGTCCAATGTCACCAGATATCCCTCCTAGAGATCACGTCGACACGTGTTTCGGTCAGAGACCTTCTTCAGGACGTCGGGCTAAGAGTTCTTGCTCAGCCTGGTTCTCCACATATCTGGGCCAGTAGTGAATCTAAAAAATGTAAAAACCAGTGTGTCATCCCTATTTCTTTTCACAGGTGACAAACAATGTCACAATATGCTTTCCAAAATAAGCACATGAAGCCAAACTCACCCCCAAGTTTTCCACTTGTGGGACGGTGAGGAAGGGCGTCGGAAATCAATCCACCATGGACCTCAATATGACTGTTGAGCCTATGGAACCAACACAAACACCACTAAGTGTTTCTAAGTATTTGTCATAAAACACCCCATTGCGTATATATACACCAATGCGGCATATCCACAAATGGGCATAACTAAGAAGACTTACACTAACAACGTAGCTGATGGAAACTCCTGTCGTTCATAGGACCCAGGAGCACCTCTAGTCCACGTACATCTATGTCGGATAAGTCGGACACATAAAAAATCTTCGTACCTCTGTAACAGAAATGAAACAGAATTGCAGTTTGTACTATTTGTAACCATACAATACCACACTGTTAATTCTGTCAAAAACAGTTCCCAAATATATAAAATTGGTGCAACACACCCATCCCAAAAATGGTGTGCCCGCTGTAGCCATATTATGAACTCTCGCCTCCGACGTACATTGTGACCCATCGGAAAAATACCAAACGTATCAAACAATGTAACGTGTCCCGGTGGCATCACCGTTAGCTGTAACAAAAAAACTTAATGCAAGTGTGCTTCATAAATCCACTTGCATGCGTGTATGTGCAAGGAGTTCGTAGCGGCCATCAATAAGATCTCTTGGGTCTGGTGAGTTTCTGAGTGCTACCGCCGTATACTTGCATGCGTGTAAATGCGACACATCAGTGACAAACATCAATTATATCTAGGGAGTAACCATCTGTTCCCATGAACGACCATGCAAGTACTCCATTGCGGTCACGAATGTTTGCATTCAAACGCAATCAATAAGTTGTCTACCTTACCTCACGTACCGCACCGCTCCCCGCAGAAAAGAAAAGAAATCCTATCGTACGGTCCTCCTACTTTCATACATCACTGGCAACTCAGGTGATAACAGCAAAAAAGTGCAATGGATGCTGCCGCGGACCGACACTTCAAACTTTTAAATCTCGTTCAAAAAACACCCACTCGGGCTAGAGACTAAAGAAAGACTAACACAGAACGCCTCCTACCAATAAACACTAAAAAAGGACTAAAAAAGGACCACCCGCACTGGCTTGAGAAAAGAACGGGCGGACCAGTCTTCCCAAACGAATATTGTTGAAGCATGGGGAACAAAAATAGGTGCACGGTATACAGGACAATATATACCGTGACACCAAATATGTATTATTACGGAAGCATGTACACTAAATTTAAAAATGCCCCCAAATTTCACTTAAACGTGTTTCACGTACTGCATGTAGTCGTACACAACACTCAAGTGGACAATTAAATAAATGTACACCCTGATGAAAGGAACTGGGGCACACCTAATGTAATTGCATACATATGTGTATTATATATGTGTATTATACTTTTGTGGGCAGCTGAGTATATGATACCATTAAAAATAAATACAGTACAATTAAACAGCTTGAATACATCCATGCCCAAAGTAGCACAAAGTGACACAGTATACCAAAACATGTCTAAACCATTGAACTACTTCCATGGTATCTGCACCCCTGGGGGTGAATACCCTTGAACTTCGAAAATAGCAGACCTACTGAATTAAATCCATGCTCATTGTAACATATACTGACATAGTGTTGGACTGTTTTCATGATATATACACATCTGGGGATAGAATATCATAACTTATTCGCATCATTAAGTGTATTTCCATTATGTTTAATCTCTCCTCCCCAACAGTACAATGTTGTTCATCCTCAGTTTTTTGTAACCAGATTGTTCCATTCTACTGAAACGTTCAGTCCCTTCTGGACTGTGTTAAGAGTATATATCCATTTTTGTTCGGAACGATGCAATATTTTGTCAATATCGCCCCCTCTCATAGTATTCTTGATATGTTGGAGTATAAACCACTTCATATCTGTGTCCTTGTGTTGCATTTTCACGAAGTGTTCTACCAGCGGCTTATCTGCCACCTTATTACGTATGCAGCTCCTATGTTCAGATATCCGTTGTCTCACTTCACGTGTGGTCTTACCAACATAGAGGAGATTGCATGGACAACTAATGATGTAAATTACATTTTTCGTTAGACAGTTAGTGTGACAATTCATCTTCCATATTCTATTGCCATAATGGAATTCTTTCTTGGTTTCAGTCAATGGGCATGCAACACATTTACCGCATTTACAATGACCAATGATGGGAGGCAATCCCCACTGGTCATTAATAGTGGGTTCTTTTTTAGGTTCTAGATAAGTGTGCACCAGTTTCTGTCTCAAGTTTTGATTGCGTTTAAACGCAAACATCGGCTTTTTCAGTAATGTGCCAGGCTGTTTAACTAAATTCCAGTGCTTATTGATAATTCTCTTTACATCTGTACTCACAGGATTGAAAGTGATAACACATACCAAACGTTCATTCTTATTTCTTTCTCTGGTAGTCAAACATATCTCCTGATTGGTATTGTCCGCTCTCTTTAATTGATCTTTTACTAGTCTATTTGGGTATCCCCTGTTTTTCAGCCTATCGTTTAGATGTTCCGCATGGAATTTGAATTTATATTTCTCAGAACAATTTCTTTTGATCCGCAAAAACTGCCCGTAGGGTAGATTTTGTCGGAGGCTAGCTGGATGAAAGCTGTCAAAATGGAGTAGGGAATTTTTGTCAGTGGATTTCCTGAAAAGTGTTGTGATAAGTTGATTTGCAGATTTTTTGACCATAAGGTCAAGAAAACTCACCTGGCGAAAATTGTATTCAATAGTGAATTTGATATTTGTATCACATTGGTTTAGCCAGGCATGAAACTCATTTAGGGATTTCACTGAGCCCCTCCAAACTACAAAAACATCATTGATGTATCGTTTCCAAAACCTCAGATGCATGTTTAGGGAGGTATGGTTCATGAGGTAATTATTCTCGCCAAGGACAAACTGATCCTCAAAATTAGCCAAATATATAAATTTGCCACGTCGGGGGCAAAAGTAGCCCCCATGCTGACACCTTTTTCTTGTTTGTAAAGTTGTTTCCTAAACAAGAAAAAGTTTTCTGTCATGGCAAGCCTAATACATTCTTGGACAAAATCAGTAGGAGGCAAATGTGGTCTCGTTCTTTTATTCAGAAATTGGCCAAGTACATGTAAGCATTTTTGTTGGGGAATAGCATAGTATATAACGACTCTACGTCCATGGTAACGAAAATGTCATCCTCACTGATTCCAATGTTTTTGATAATGTTGATCATATGGGTAGAATCTTTTACATAATATGGCATACCCAATACAAAAGGTTTAAGGAATACTTCTGAATAAGCAGATAATGGTTTGAGTAACGAGTCAATGGCTGACACAATAGGTCTGCCAGGCGGCTCGGTGATATTTTTATGAATCTTAGGTAGAATATAGAAGGCCGCCTTTTTCGACTCAGTTTTATTAAGGAAGCGGCCTTCTTCTTCACTTATCCACCGTTCTCTTACTGCATGATCAGTTAAACTCCTTATTTCGTCTTGTAGACGACCTGTAGGGTCCCTCTCTAGTTTCTTATAAGACACTGTGTCACCCAATAGTCACAAACATTCGGCTTCATACTTGACAGTGTCTAGTGACATCCAGCTAGCCTCCGACAAAATCTACCCTACGGGCAGTTTTTGCGGATCAAAAGAAATTGTTCTGAGAAAGATGAATTCAAATTCCATGCGGAACATCTAAAGGATAGGCTGAAAAACAGGGGATACCCAAATAGACTAGTAAAAGATCAATTAAAGAGAGCGGACAATACCAATCGGGAGATATGTTTGACTACCAGAGAAAGTAATAAGAATGAACGTTTGGTATGTGTTACTACTTTCAATCCTGTGAGTACAGATGTAAAGAGAATTATCAATAAGCACTGGAATTTAGTTAAACAGCCTGGCACATTACTGAAAAAGCCAATGTTTGCGTTTAAACGCAATCAAAACTTGAGACAGAAACTGGTGCACACTTACCTAGAACCTAAAAAAGAACCCACTATTAATGACCAGTGGGGATTGCCTCCCATCATTGGTCATTATAAATGCGGTAAATGTGTTGCATGCCCATTGACTGAAACCAAGAAAGAATTCCATTATGGCAATAGAATATGGAAGATGAATTGTCACACTAACTGTCTATCGAAAAATGTAATTTACATCATTAGTTGTCCATGCAATCTCCTCTATGTTGGTAAGATCACACGTGAAGTGAGACAACGGATATCTGAACATAGGAGCCTCATACGTAATAAGGTGGCAGATAAGCCGCTGGTAGAACACTTCATGAAAATGCAACACAAGGACACAGATATGAAGTGGTTTATACTCCAACATATCAAGAATACTATGAGAGGGGGCGATATTGACAAAATATTGCATCGTTCCGAACAAAAATGGATATATACTCTTAACACAGTCCAGAAGGGACTGAACGTTTCAGTAGAATGGAACAATCTGGTTACAAAAAACTGAGGATGAACAACATTGTACTGTTGGGGAGGAGAGATTAAACATAATGGAAATACACTTAATGATGCGAATAAGTTATGATATTCTATCCCCAGATGTGTATATATCATGAAAACAGTCCAACACTATGTCAGTATATGTTACAATGGGCATGGATTTAATTCAGTAGGTCTGCTATTTTCGAAGTTCAAGGGTATTCACCCCCAGGGGTGCAGATACCATGGAAGTAGTTCAATGGTTTAGACATGTTTTGGTATACTGTGTCACTTTGTGCTACTTTGGGCATGGATGTATTCAAGCTGTTTAATTGTACTGTATTTATTTTTAATGGTATCATATACTCAGCTGCCCACAAAAGTATAATACACATATATAATACACATATGTATGCAATTACATTAGGTGTGCCCCAGTTCCTTTCATAAGGGTGTACATTTATTTAATTGTCCACTTGAGTGTTGTGTACGACTACATGCAGTACGTGAAACACGTTTAAGTGAAATTTGGGGGCATTTTTAAATTTAGTGTACATGCTTCCGTAATAATACATATTTGGTGTCACGGTATGTATTGTCCTGTATACCGTGCACCTATTTTTGTTCCCCATGCTTCAACAATATTCGTTTGGGAAGACTGGTCCGCTCGTTCTTTTCTCAAGCCAGTGCGGGTGGACCTTTTTTTAGTCCTTTTCTAGTCCCTTTTTAGTGTTTATTGGTAGGAGGCGTTCTGTGTTAGTCTTTCTTTAGTTTCTAGCCCGAGTGGGTGTTTTTTGAACGAGATTTAAAAGTTAGAAGTGGCGGACCGCGGCAGCATCCATTGCACTTTTTTGCTGTTATCACCTGAGTTGCCAGTGATGTATGAAAGTAGGAGGACCGGACGATAGGATTTATTTTCTTTTCTGCGGGGAGCGGTGCGGTACGCGAGGTAAGGTAGACAACTTATTGATTGCGTTTGAACGCAAACATTCGTGACCACAATGGAGTACTCGCATGGTCGTTCATGGGAACAGATGGTTACTCCCTAGATATAATTGATGTTTGTCACTGATGTGTCGCATTTACACGCCTGCAAGTATACGGCGGTAGCACTCAGAAACTCACCAGACCCAAGAGATCTTATTGAGGGCCGCTACGAACTCCTTGCACATACACGCATGCAAGAGGATTTATGAAGCACACTTGCATTACGTTTTTTTGTTACAGCTAACGGTGATGCCACCGGGACACGTTACATTGTTTGATACGTTTGGTATTTTTCCGATGGGTCACAATGTACGTCGGGGGCGAGAGTTCATAATATGTCTACAGCGGGCACACCATTTTTGGGATGGGTGTGTTGCACCAATTTGATATATTTGGGAACTGTTTTTGACAGAATTAACAGTGTGGTATTGTATGGTTACAAATAGTACACACTGCAATTCTGTTTCATTTCTTTTACAGAGGTACGAAGATTTTTTGTGTGTCCGACTTATCCGGCATAGATGTACGTGGACAAGAGGGGCTCCTGGGTCCTATGAATGATAGGAGTTTCCATCAGCTACGTTGTTAGTGTAAGTCCTCTTAGTTATGCCCATTCGTGGATATGCCGCATTGGTGTATATATACGCAATGGGGTGTTTTATGACAAATACTTAGTGGTGTTTGTGTTGGTTCCATAGGCTCAACAGTCATATTGAGGTCCATGGTGGATTGATTTCCGACGCCCTTCCTCACCGTCCCGCAAGTGGAAAACGTGGGGGTGAGTTCGGCTTGATGTGCTTATTTTGGAAAGCATATTGTGACATTGTTTGTCACCTGTGAAAAGAAATAGGGATGACACATGAAAGGAAGCGCCCCCAATTCAGCACGATCCTCCCCGCAATGAGAGACAATAAGGGACTCTCCCGTAGTGGGAATAAGGCCAAGACAGAGTGCGGGTGAGCGTAAGTGGGAGTTTATCCAAAAATAAGGCATGCAAAGAACTCTGCAACCTACGAGAGCGCTCTGTCTGACAATAGCAAAGACAGGCGTATTTCTAATACAAAAAACGTCATCAACACCTAAACACTATAGGGGGCACAAGTTAATTGGGATTGGGTGGCGTCGACTAACTATAGGTGTTGCTGCAGCGGGGTTGGTCCTGGCGTGACGACGTCACTGGTCAGCCTCGTGGGTTGGGTTGGGCCTGGCAGGCCGGCTTGAGGTCATCTGCGCGGTGTTGATGTGCTGGGGCAGCCTGTGACAATGACGAATACCTTTCCTGTCTCATTTGCCCTAGGCCATGCACACTGTAGTTATTCAGAAAACGACATTTAAGTTCATTAATAAATCGCTTCAGCAGCTTATCTTATAAAATAAACACAACACATGAGGAATGCACCTCGTGAGAGGTCTGGTGGTTGTCGGTTGGGGTGAGATTTACCTGTGTCCTATTGACCGGTATTTTAGGTCGCGGGACGGGGCTCTGGGGCCTGGGTCGAATGATACATGTCTGTCTGCTGCGTTAGAAGTTATTATCTAGATGGGTCTCTGTGTCTTGTCCCAATGATGGGGGTCGTCCTTGCGCGGGGTCAGGATTCTTGGGGGGTTCGTGGGATTTATGAGAGGGTGCTGGTAGATCAGTGGGTTCAACCGTGGGTTTATTACCGTGCTGTAAATAACACAGGTGGCGGGCTGTGGCCTTGGTTGCGGCGCCGGGGCCTCTGACTCTCTGAAGTAACGCCAGCTTGGTTGGGGGAGGTGAGGGAGCGCGGCACAAGTCTTAGCTTTTTTATCTGGCAGGCTTGGTGGGGTGGGAGAGGGAATGGCCTTGCATATATCCACAAAGGTATTTTCCTCGTGCGTTGCTGATCAGTGAATGCAGAAGTTCTATACTGTTCTGCCTTATTTTGACGTTATTTAGACACACATATACATTTCAATTTCGTTACACATTTCTTTAATACAGTCGGTTCCGGTACCTTTTCATTACCTAACATTATATTCACTACATTGTGTGCGTATTGTATGTACATTAAACGTTATACGAGGGATATCTAGGTTATGGCCTACAGAGATTGATGCTCGCCGCTTTGGGTGATTCAGAAAACATATATGAGTTCAAATTTCTACATACTATTGAAAAACACTTTTACAGATAGAGGTTACACGTTTGGTCAACATCTTTCTCCATGGTTATAGCAGCATTAGTCCAGACCTGGAGGGATATCATATAACGTTACATTTTTATAGTTTATTCACATTTTAAACAGAGGTAGTTCATTAGTACCAATACTTGAATTGTTTTCTACCTTCTTCAGATAGTGATGCTTCAGCTTTTTTTTCCCCGTTACCCCGGCCTTGCGGTCTGGGTCATACGGGGTGCACTATTACATTGTTACTAATATAATGTTGCCGTGTTGGCATCTCGGGTTTAGCTCATCTCCGACTTTCTCATGGGAACGCGCTCGCAGCGGATCTGCCAGGGCTGCTGAGGCGGCAGAGATGCATGAAAGGCCCTCCAAAGGTGGGGGCCTCGTTACAGTGTGCTGAACTCACACCATGTTTGCTATGCAAGATGGCGTCTAGGCCTAACTTAATTTTTGGTAAATGCAAGGACAGGGTACGTGTGGGCAATGTCGTCGGCGGGTGAATCCTCCTCCACCTGGGCCCGGGTGGCATGAGGGGGCGCCCACCGAGTCATGGTCCTCACCTGGGGAGGAAGCTGTAGGTGAGGAGGGCCTCGTGGCCATTGCTCCCCTACATTTCCCCCCTTTCGTTACTAAAGTAACGAATTCTTTAGCTCTTCCAATCTTCTACATTCTTGTTCCTCTATCACTGCGTCATCCCATGCAGGGGTTCCTTTTATAGGCATCCATGCTCTGCACACCCCCCTTAAACTCTCACCTCTCCTAGCATACTCGTCTGGTGTACATGTTAAATATATACAGTCGCCAGTTTCTTCCAGATCTACCCAGACCTCCTCATACCATTCCAGTTCTACGTCTCGTGGTTCTTTGATAGTGGTGTGCCATAGTTTATCTACTATGTACTTATCACGGCACATAGGCACTAACTGGTACCTGGGGGTGTTATCTGCTCCTGTCTGCACATGTACTTCTTGTGTTGTTTTAATTGTACCACCGGAGTTGCCCATTGTCACCATCATCATTGCGCCGTTAGGAACTGCGTTAGCACAACATCGGAGGCCCACCTGGCACAAGCAGAATATTACAAGGATGATCACCACTATTGGTATCAGGAACTTCATTGTCACTCCAAGCCATGAGGGAACCCAAGAGAAGATATTGTCGAACCACGAGCTGTCCTCAGCTCCACCTTCCATTTTCATCTTCTCGCCCAGGTTATGTACTGCTTCAATAACGTGGGACAGGGACCCATTTTCTGCGTCTTCGGAAGGTACGAACGTGCAGCACGCACTTCCTATTTTTCGGCAAACACCTCCATCGATTGCTGTTAACAGGTCTAGAACATACCTGTTCTGCATGGTCATTAGTCGCAGAGCTCGTAGTTCCACCTTTATTATGTTGAACCCTTCTTCAGTGTCATTGGCCAACTGGATCAGTTCCCACCGTGTGATCTGGAGCCATTTTGCATTTGCTCTTGCTTGGACACTTGATACTAGCGAGGCAAAGAATGTTTCCACGGAGCTGAACAGGCGATACCTGTCTGGGATCTGTGCCAATAAATCAGATGATGCTTGCGATATGTAGTTCGAGGCTCGCTTGTTCCTTGAGAGCTCTTCTCCTTTCCCTCCGGAGGACAGGACATAAAGGTGCGCTTGTGTAGTTGGAGAAGCTCCATCCTGGTTCAAGCCTCCTTTCATCATGTTACTTCTGTCAATGTGGCTTTCTGGAATCACCATTAGTGTTGAATGCAACGTGGCCATTGAGCAGCTACCACTCCATGATTGGGGAAGGTGCAAGTACGCCTTATTTCCGCATACCCAGTATGTGTCCATTAGTGCTGCTGTTCCTTTTTTCATATCTGGGATGGTGAGAGTTTTGTTACAGTTCTTGTTCGTTCCCATTGCCATTTTTCCTTCTCCCTTGAAACATAGTTCGTTTTGTATTTCACTTTGTAGCTTGAAGGGTTTCTCCATCGCTGTTACCCATGTTAGTTTAGGGATGTGTTCTTTCCATATTGGCAAGCACGTTCTTTCCATCCACCGCAACTTGTCCGGTTGGACACTTTTCAGTGCCTCTGCCTTGCACAGCACTTCTTCGTCTTTCCATTTGTTTTCAGAAAACAGTGTCCCTTGTATTGCAAAGAAAGGTTCTTTAAGACAGATCACTCCAGACGCTTGCGAATAGCACGTTTTGTTGTTCTGTAGCATTCTGAAAGAGACATCGTGTGCTTGAAAAGTGTTCTTTATTCTACACAGCGTGAGATGAAGGAGACATTGGGCATCCACAATGGGCAATTCTCGTGGCAACAATACTTTAGGTGTGCCTGATGCATGGGGGATAAGCGAGCAGACATAGCAGCTCTCATTGGTTGTCTGTTTGGCTGTTGTGCTCATATCTGCATACCATTTATTTGCTTGGTGAGGGTGTCGTGGGTCTTCCATTTTGTCTAACCCTAGCCCATAATACTCATCATACCCCTGTCCACCAGTCTCTCTTCTCCACCTACTTTTCTCCCTTCTTCTGTACCTTTTCGTTATAGTAGATGAAGAACCAGGCCCCCCTTCCTCCTTCCCACCCCCCTTTTCTAATTCTTCATATAGGGACTTGTGTTCTGTCATCATAATCACTTTTCCATCCTCCTTAATAAACAAGAGATCGTTGTTTGAAATTGGGGCGGGAGGGATCGTGCGGTTGTTGTATGTTCCAGGTTGGGACATTGTGTCATTATTTACATTTTTGGTTCTTGATTGTGACAGGACAGCAGTGGGTGGTGTAGTATAGTATCCCCACACAAAGTGTGATCCATCCCAGATCAAAAAATCACCTTCTTTGATACCTACAGTCGGAATTGTTTTCGTTCCAGGGGCAAGGGTGGTGTTGTTCCCCCCTCCCCCCTCGTTCATCTCGGTAGAGATGAACGCTATAACCCAGTGTAATACTAGACAAAACATTGAGATGAAAAACACGATAGCACACATTGATAAACCACATTCAAATGAATATGTTAACCTAGCCACTAACATTTCTCTAAATCTAACATATCTATTAGTTGCAGGCTGCCCATTCGATGCCATGATAAATCCTGTTTGAGACACAAGAGTTCATTAAATACAAACATGTAAACATTTCCACGTTGTAACGTTTCGGTGATAAAATATAGGGTTGGGTGAGGGAGGGGGTGTGTTGACAGACAAGGTAGCCTTTCAATCATCATTATTCGTACCTTACTTTATATATATATATATATAAATAATAAAAAACATGACAGTTTAAAAACAACAATAATAATAAAAAAATAAAAAAAAAAAAACATCTTAAAGAGCACAGGAGAGAAAAAAAAGGAACCCCACGCAAAACTTTTAAAAGTTGTAATAAAAAGAAAATTTTCATATACATATGTACATGTTTTAGTCCAGGACATTTGTTGCGCGCTGATTGTGTTCACTGTTCATGTCATAATGCACACAAAATTCCAATCATTCATTCCGCACAACTTCATCGTCCGCTGTTGCCTGTGCCTCGTCCTGTACCTCACTCTCCGCAGCGCTGTAAGCTTTACGTACGTCTGTCAAATGCACCCAATATCGCAGGCCCTTCACCTTTACTGCTGTGGGTGTGCAAAACACTACCTCATAGGGGCCATGGAAACGTGGTGCATTCCACCTCCGCACAAAACTTCTGACATATATAAGGTCACCAGGC
This sequence comes from Ambystoma mexicanum, assembly GCF_040938575.1. Classification (NCBI taxonomy): domain Eukaryota; kingdom Metazoa; phylum Chordata; class Amphibia; order Caudata; family Ambystomatidae; genus Ambystoma; species Ambystoma mexicanum. The sequence continues at coordinate 651,338,086 of NC_090925.1, forward strand.
ATTAGCTGTAGTGGTTTTTCAGGCAACCTGTTTGGTTCAGTCGCGTTCCCCTCCTCTCTTGTCGAGGGGGGGGCTAGTTGCTTTGCAATTACGCGCGCTGCCCGTGTCAGTTTTCGCAGGTATTCTGTGAACTCCTCCCCCAATATAGCTGCGCTTCTGTGTGCATCAGAACGCTCACGGAGAGGCGAATGCGCTGTGTGCATTCTTCTTCCCGTGACGATCTCGTGCGGGGACAAATGGTGGTCCTTACTTGGCTGGTTTCGTAGTTCAAACAAGGCCAAAGGCAGGCAGTACATCCAAGTCTTTTTAAGGGAAAAACAAAGTTTTGATAATCTGCTTTTTAACAGGCCATTTATCTTTTCCACGACGCCATTACTTTGAGGATGATAAATCGAACATAATTTGTGCTTTATTCCCAATAATGTAGTCACTTCTTTAAATAATTCATTAACAAAATGCGTCCCGTTATCTGAGCGAATAACGTCGCAAATTCCCCAGCGCGGAAACACTTCCCGCACTAGGAACTTCGCGGCGCCCTTTGCGTCAGGGCGGGCACATGGGCCTGCCTCCACCCACCTCGAAAATGGACATACAACCACAATCATGTATCGAGCCCCGTTACACCTTTCTCCCATGTCTACATAATCAATGTGGAGCTCTCTGAATGGGCCACTTGGTTTTGGTATCGTACCCCTTAGTGTGCGCAATGTCATACCTGAGTTGTAAATTTGACATGTCGTGCATTCTAGAGCTAACCTTGTGACGTGTTCCTGGAGGCAAGGTGCAAACCAATCTTCTTGTATCTCTGCCATTATGTGTTTCTTTGTGTTGTGTGCGGGAAAGTGTAGTTGTTGAAATGCTATTTCTAACAGCGCAATTGGCATTACCACTTTTCCTGAACACTCTTGTCGCCACAATAAATCAGTCGGTGATTTGCTGCATCCTCTCTTAGTCCACAGCAATTTTTCCTCTGCACTAGCTCCCTCTTGCAGCTCTATTATCTCCTGTGTGGACATCATGTTGTATCCTGTGGGGACCTCTTGGCTTGCTGTGTGGTGCAACATGTACTCTCCTATTTCACCTTTTTTGTAAATATGAAGCTGCTTTGGCAGCGGCGTCTGCTGCCGCGTTCCCCAAAGATATAAAATCTGTATTTGCGGTATGAGCTTGACATTTTACGATGGCCACTGCCGTGGGGTCTTGCAGGGCCTCAATCAGTTCTTTCAATAATTCTGCATGCTGGACTGGCGTTCCGTCTGCTCGCCGAAACCCTCTCCGCCCCCACCGGGCCAACCCACCGTGAACTGTTGTTGTCATGTATGCTGAGTCTGTATATATGGTCACTGCGCACCCCTTGGCGGCATGCAATGCTTCTATTAGCGCTATTAGTTCTGCTGCTTGCGCTGAATAGTGTGATGGGAGGCGGTGTTGTACTAGTATCTCATATTCATCTTCCTCTAATCGTACCACTGCCATACCCACATGCTTTTCTCCTGTCTCCATGTCTATTGATGCTGACCCGTCCACAAAATACACCTCACCCTCGGTCAGGGCATTTTCAAAAATCACTGGATCCTTACTTTCATCGCCTGTGTACGTGGCGCAGTTGTGGTTTTGCATGTCCTCTACGGTGCATGCCTCTGTGATGAATGTGGCTGGGTTCACTGTTTTACATCTTACTATATGGATGTTAGCGCTGGACAATATTATCTCATATGCTGTGGCGCGCTGTGTTGTCAATGTGCTCTTTGTTCGTTCTAATATTGCAAAAAGTGAGTGTTCCACAAACAGTGTCACCGGGCAGCCCATCACTATCGTGGCACTTTTTTCAATTGCGAACGCGGCTGCAGCTAGGGATTGCTCGCACGCGAAATGACCTTGCATTACTGCGTCTAGGGTGCCGCTATAGTAAGCAAGTGGTTTGTGCCCTAAAGATGTTTTCTGTGTCAGTACTGCTGTCATCAGTGTTCCTTTGCAGTGTGAAAATAAAAAGAATTCGCGCCCATAATCTGGATTTGCTAGTACTGGAGCGCTTGATATCAGCTCTTTTAGTGAGTTAAATGCTGTGTTCATCTCCTCTGTCCATTCTATGTGTTTGTGTTCTTGTTGTGCTTCTTTCAGTGCCTGTAACAAGGGCCTTGTGTACGCCGCATAGTCCAATATCCATGCCCGGCAATAGTTACACATACCCAGAAATTTCTGCATCTCTTTTACTGTTTTGGGCTCCCCAATTGTTCTAATCGCCTGTGCCCTGTCTGGTATAATTCGCTTGCCATCCTTTGATATCAGCTGACCCAAGTATAGGACCTCTGTCAGACAGTATTGTAACTTCCCCTTGTCCACCTTGTACCCTTTATTGGCCAATAATGTCAAGAGTGTTATCGAGTCCTGTCTGCACTCTTCCTCAGCCTGTGCACAAACCAATAAATCATCAACGTACTGAATCACTGTGCTTTCTACAGACAAATTCCCCAGATCTTCATGTAGTACCCTGTTAAATATGCTTGGGCTCTCGCAATATCCTTGTGGTAGTCTGCAGTGTTCGAACCTCCTTCCTCCTAATGTAAATGCTGTCAAGTACCTGCTCTCTTCTGCTAAGGGGATCGAAAAAAATGCATTTTTTAAGTCAATTACTGTGAAGTGTGATGCTACTTTTGGAATGTTGCACAGTATTGTCGCCGGGTTCGGGACTAAAGGGAACTCCTTCATTACCACATCGTTCAGTGGGCGTAAATCTTGTATCATCCTCCATGAACCCCCCTTCGCTTTTTTGATTGGGTAAATGCATGTGTTGCATGGGGAGTTTGAGGGCACTATTATACCCTGTGCTAGCAGTGCTTCTATTGTCTCTCTGATCCCTTCTTCTGCTTCTCGCGACAGTGGATATTGTTTCACCCGGGGTAGTATTGCTCCCTGTTTTAATTTTATCACCACAGGCTGAACTTCATGCAGCAACCCTACATCGTGGGGGCCATTAGTCCATAAGTTAGTGGGTACTGAACTCATGTCTTCATCAAAAAATGTGTGCGGTGCTCCTACTACCGCCATTAGTTCAACCTTAGTTTGTCTGGCTGTAACTACAATGTCGCAGGGCATTGCCAGTTCCATCACTATTTCACCATCTCCCTCAGTGTCAGAAAATAGCTCCTCGTCCGAGAGCTCTCTCAGCGGGATATTTGCATTTGTACACAATACTGTCCGCCACTCGCATCCTTCCATGTCAATACCAATCACACATATTCTGTTTGTTGATACATGTACTGCATGCAAATCCAACGATAGTACTGCCCCAAGAGCAGTGTCAGGGCTTGCTATGGGACGAAAAAGGAATTCTGCTGGGATCCTCCACTCCACCCTTTTTAGTTCTGGTACTATGAGAGCCAATGTTCTCATACCTTCAACAAACATCTCCTCATTTCTTGGTACCCCTCTGATCTCTTTCATGATTGTGTGGCCGTGTATTACTGCTAATATACGGAGGGGGCATATGCCTGGCGTTGAACATACGATGCCGCTCCCTGTGAATGATATTGTCATATTTAGTTTACTCAAGAGATCTCTCCCCAGTAAGTTGATGGGAGAGTTTTCATAGTACAGTAAGGGTGCCGTCACTGTTTTACCCCCTACTGTCACATCCAATACCTCTGTGTAAGGAACTTCAATTACAGCCCCAGAGAACCCCTGCGTCTCTAACGTTCTATTAGATAACGGGAACCGGCCCTCTCTAATGCATGATTTCTCCGCTCCCGAATCCACCATGAATATGAATTGCTTGTCTCCTATCTGCGCTCCTATCAATGGTTCCTCTGATGCATTGTGGGTCGTAGACAGTACTGGACACGCAAGTGCTCTCTGTGGGCTGTCCTATGCGGGGTGTCTCATTGCCCCCCCCCTGATCGAAAATGTTCCCCGAAACAACTGACACTCCACTGTAAGGTGCGGGGGCGGGTGCCCCATTAGCTACTGTAGCGAAAGTGTTACCAGGCGTGTAGTGCACATTGTCATTATTCTGTGGGCTGGTTTGTGTTCGGTACTGATGTCCGTGTAGTTGTGCGTTACTCCTTTGTACTACATTGTCTGGTTGCTGGTTTTGTCCCATGGTGAGGCCGTAGGGGCTTCCTGGATGGGGGTGTCCGTACTGTTCTATCTCTTGGAAACCGTTGTTTTGTCTGCTCCTGCATTCTCTTGAGTAATGCCCCCATCTCCCACAATTCCAACAGCTCCCCTGTGGACCTCTGGGACCCTGCCACCCATTTCCTCCCATTCCTCCATACCCTTGTCCTCCTCTTCGACCCCTGTACCCACCTCTTCCCCCTCTTGGGGCCCACTCTTGCCACGTTGGACCTCCGTTCTGCTCCTGCTCTGTCCACTGTCGTTGCCCTTGTCCTGCCCAATTCGCTGCTATTCTTCCTTGTATTGCTATTTGCCCCTCCTCTCCTTCCTCTCCCTCCCGTATGAGTGGGAGTCCCGCTACCGCTGCTGCGACCTTCACCAATTTTGATTGCACCAACTTCGCCTCGTCCGCCAACCTTTTCTGTGCTACTTCCCTCTCTCTTTCTTTGATCCGTTTACAATGGTGTACTATTATGCTTTGGATCTCCGGCCAGCCTTTTGCCTCAACGCCTGCTATTTTATCTAGTGCCTTTTGCACTTCCTTTGGGAGCCCTCTCTTAATGATGAAATAAAATAGAGATGTGGATTGGTGCCAGGGCGTACCCGTTTCCGCTCTCCACATCTCCTGCACCCGGAGAATGTAATCCATAGCGTCCTCCCCGTCATTCATGGTACATTGCATTACTGACTGCAAATCAGGGGTATCTGGGAAGGTTTCCCGCAGTGTGTCCCACACCCTTGCTCGCACGGTGTTAAAAGACGCCCCATCATGGCGATCACACTCTAAAGTTACAGCTGGAAAACCCGCTTTAGCCCATACTCTGTCTGCCTGATCCCCTACTGCGGACACTAGTAGGCTCTTCACATCGCTTACTGCCAGTGGTATACCAGCGGTATGTTTCTCAAATGCATATATCCACTTGCTTGCCCCTCCTGACAGCTGTGGTAGTAATTTCATTAAATTAGCCTTGTCCATCTGAGCCCACGGTATATAGTTTGGCCTCCCGCCCCCCCTGTGGAGTAATGGGAGTTGTAATTTCCCTTTTGCCGTTGCAGCTTCCTTTTCCTTAGTCATTGCTAACTCTAATGACGCCATCTTCCCCACCCTATTTCTTAGTCGTCCCATCCATTCGTCTTCTATAGTCCCCAGTGAACATGCACCATCTAGCTCCTCGCCTTCTCCTCCTACTGCCATGCTCAATCTATCACTCTCGTCCACCCCTCCTCTGACATCACATAACAAATCCTCTCTGATCCCTCTCTCTCGTGAGACATCACCAATGCTTCCTTCTGCTGTCCCCACTTCTATTATTCTTGTTGGTTCTTCCTCAATCCTGAACAGTATTTCCCCCTTTTTCCATCCCTCCTCAATTTGTCTATTTTCGCTCGACGCTCTAGACGTGCGTCCAGATTGTGTGGGGGCGCATGCTGTGCGTTCACATATGTCTTTTATTCTTGAGAGTTCATCTCTTGCCACTATAAGCCTCGACTCTAAGTCACTCGTTAACTTCTCTATATCCACCCTCTGTGTGCCTCCCTGGGCGCGCTCTCTGGTGTTTTCGTATGGTGGGGGTGCAGTTGGTCTTTGTGGCGTGCTGGTCGAAGGGGGAGGCACATAAATCGGGTCGCTATATCCTGCTGCAGGGGCTGGTTTAGGTAATATTGGGTACAACATAACCACTTCCGCAGGTTGTTCTGTACTTAACTGTTCCTTTTCCTCTCGCGGGATCATTAGTGGATTGTCTGTGGTGGAAGGTAAATCAATATTTGGGGCTGGAGCTTTGGGTGGGGGTACTTCCTCAAACAATCTCCAAAGATCTAATATCTCCTTCCTATTCTGCCATTGTTTCCCCTTATACTTGAGGCGAATGCATGTACATACCATATCAAGAACGCTTTTGTCAAAAGACCCTCCTTCTGGCCAAATCTGGGGCAACCCCTCCCCTTTCAATTCTGTTAACCATTGATCATGATATTTATTTATGCGTTCAGCATATCCCGGCAAGCTCTTACAAATGTGTGACAAGGGAGTTTCAGCCCCCATCCTCTAAATCGCTAGCGCTACCGCGTTCGCCTTCGTTACTTTTGATTAGGTGTAGATATGCGTATGTATACCTTTATGGCACAGACAAGAGCGGACCTCTCAAAATTATCACCCACTGTTATTCACTGTGCAAATCTCTTCTCACTCACCATATCTCATCTCCTTCCCATTCCCAGGCACTCTTATGTAATCTCACTTGCAATTGATCAAGTAATGGTTATGGCCACACTCTCTGGCACCACCTCGCGGCCACCCGTTCGTCTCCAACACTCGTACGGTGCGCGCACCCTTCACAATACTTTCCACTCACACTTTTGTCTTTTTCCTCCCTTTCCTCCCTAGCCAGCTGTCCCTGTTTTTCTGCTAAGGTTACTGTGTTCACGTCTGTACGTGCCACTACTGAGTCCCCACTTTTTAAGATGTTCTAACTACTTTATACCCTTCTCATTTTCACCCCCTACCCCGTGGAAATGGAAAAAAAAGAAATAGAGAGAGAGCACAATCACTAAAAAATATTCCCGGTGTCTCCTTTTGCTAGACACCAATAACTTATTTCTCACTTCTTCATATATTCCCAGTACTAGTCTAGATAGCACTATGCGGCGCCGCCTTCCACCCCCTTTCGGAGCTAGGTTTCCGTCACTTCTACCACGTCACTTATTTCTTACTCCTAATGGCCATATGCAAAGAAAGAATAAAGAAAGTTTCAAGACCCGTCTTTAGTAGACCTCCGCAATTCTCCTCCTCTACCTTTCCCCGTTCTTTTATTCCCAATTCCCCTTCTTTTCCCCTTGACGATCACTCGCACTCGGTACTCACGTGCCCGTCTTGAACCGATACTCTCCGAAACTGGGTCCGTCCAGGCGGCGTCACCGGTAACTCAACGGTCAGCCCCTGGCTCCGGCGAGCGGCACTCAAAGGGGATTTTTTTCCAATCGGGATCCCGTACCCTTTCTCATTGAGTGCGCACTTCTTATTGTGCCGGTCGCCGTTGGCGGGCGGCCTCCCGGAGACGGCTCACCGTGCGTATCCCTTCTCGACCGGAGATTCTCGTGCCACAAGGGGGTCGTTAAGAAGGAGTTAGGAAAAATAGTTTGGAGATATCACGCTATCGGGGTCACCACTGAAAGGAAGCGCCCCCAATTCAGCACGATCCTCCCCGCAATGAGAGACAATAAGGGACTCTCCCGTAGTGGGAATAAGGCCAAGACAGAGTGCGGGTGAGCGTAAGTGGGAGTTTATCCAAAAATAAGGCATGCAAAGAACTCTGCAACCTACGAGAGCGCTCTGTCTGACAATAGCAAAGACAGGCGTATTTCTAATACAAAAAACGTCATCAACACCTAAACACTATAGGGGGCACAAGTTAATTGGGATTGGGTGGCGTCGACTAACTATAGGTGTTGCTGCAGCGGGGTTGGTCCTGGCGTGACGACGTCACTGGTCAGCCTCGTGGGTTGGGTTGGGCCTGGCAGGCCGGCTTGAGGTCATCTGCGCGGTGTTGATGTGCTGGGGCAGCCTGTGACAATGACGAATACCTTTCCTGTCTCATTTGCCCTAGGCCATGCACACTGTAGTTATTCAGAAAACGACATTTAAGTTCATTAATAAATCGCTTCAGCAGCTTATCTTATAAAATAAACACAACACATGAGGAATGCACCTCGTGAGAGGTCTGGTGGTTGTCGGTTGGGGTGAGATTTACCTGTGTCCTATTGACCGGTATTTTAGGTCGCGGGACGGGGCTCTGGGGCCTGGGTCGAATGATACATGTCTGTCTGCTGCGTTAGAAGTTATTATCTAGATGGGTCTCTGTGTCTTGTCCCAATGATGGGGGTCGTCCTTGCGCGGGGTCAGGATTCTTGGGGGGTTCGTGGGATTTATGAGAGGGTGCTGGTAGATCAGTGGGTTCAACCGTGGGTTTATTACCGTGCTGTAAATAACACAGGTGGCGGGCTGTGGCCTTGGTTGCGGCGCCGGGGCCTCTGACTCTCTGAAGTAACGCCAGCTTGGTTGGGGGAGGTGAGGGAGCGCGGCACAAGTCTTAGCTTTTTTATCTGGCAGGCTTGGTGGGGTGGGAGAGGGAATGGCCTTGCATATATCCACAAAGGTATTTTCCTCGTGCGTTGCTGATCAGTGAATGCAGAAGTTCTATACTGTTCTGCCTTATTTTGACGTTATTTAGACACACATATACATTTCAATTTCGTTACACATTTCTTTAATACAGTCGGTTCCGGTACCTTTTCATTACCTAACATTATATTCACTACATTGTGTGCGTATTGTATGTACATTAAACGTTATACGAGGGATATCTAGGTTATGGCCTACAGAGATTGATGCTTGCCGCTTTGGGTGATTCAGAAAACATATATGAGTTCAAATTTCTACATACTATTGAAAAACACTTTTACAGATAGAGGTTACACGTTTGGTCAACATCTTTCTCCATGGTTATAGCAGCATTAGTCCAGACCTGGAGGGATATCATATAACGTTACATTTTTATAGTTTATTCACATTTTAAACAGAGGTAGTTCATTAGTACCAATACTTGAATTGTTTTCTACCTTCTTCAGATAGTGATGCTTCAGCTTTTTTTTCCCCGTTACCCCGGCCTTGCGGTCTGGGTCATACGGGGTGCACTATTACATTGTTACTAATATAATGTTGCCGTGTTGGCATCTCGGGTTTAGCTCATCTCCGACTTTCTCATGGGAACGCGCTCGCAGCGGATCTGCCAGGGCTGCTGAGGCGGCAGAGATGCATGAAAGGCCCTCCAAAGGTGGGGGCCTCGTTACAGTGTGCTGAACTCACACCATGTTTGCTATGCAAGATGGCGTCTAGGCCTAACTTAATTTTTGGTAAATGCAAGGACAGGGTACGTGTGGGCAATGTCGTCGGCGGGTGAATCCTCCTCCACCTGGGCCCGGGTGGCATGAGGGGGCGCCCACCGAGTCATGGTCCTCACCTGGGGAGGAAGCTGTAGGTGAGGAGGGCCTCGTGGCCATTGCTCCCCTACACACACTGGTTTTCACATTTTTTAGATTCACTACTGGCCCAGATATGTGGAGAACCAGGCTGAGCAAGAACTCTTAGCCCGACGTCCTGAAGAAGGTCTCTGACCGAAACACGTGTCGACGTGATCTCTAGGAGGGATATCTGGTGACATTGGACACCGGTTATATGATGACACCTGATATTATGCACTGGGTCACCATAGGAAATGTCAATTGAATACTTTTAGAAAATAATTCTTGAACACCACAATTTGGTGTTATCATTACACTGGGGTGTTGTATCAATCGATGTTCGAATATATTTTGGAATGTGGATACGTATGAAGGTATGAGTTGATGGAATATTTTTTAGGTAATTTTTATGCAAGTAAAATAATTATTCATGTGATGAGTTTTTCCGAATAAATATGTGATTTATATCTAACCAGTGTCATCCTATTCCACTGATACACCTTTGTGATTGTCGTATATTCTACCTGAAGGATCAGGGATTGTGAATGCAGGTGTACCCCTTTATTTATTCTTTCTTTCTTTCTTACCAGAATACAGCAATAACGCGGCAAGGAGGGCAGAAATACTCACCAGGGCTCCAGATGGAAATGGACCTTGTGGGATGCGGCGAGTCGGTAGACTCCTGGACCTATGCACTAGTACACCAATAGGAGCTCGGGGCGGGTCGGGAGGTTGGAGGGATCGGGATGCAGGAAGAGGGCGCGGTGGGAAAGATCTGCTGGGGGGGAAGACACAGGCCTTCAGGCCTTACCAGAACACGGCAATAATGCAGCAAGGAGGGCAGAAATACTCACCAGGGCTCCAGATGGAAATGGGCCTGGTGGGATGCGGCGAGTCGGTAGACTCCTGGACCTATGGACTAGGACACCGGGAGCTCAGGGGCAGGTCGGGAGGCGGGAGGGATCAGGATGCAGGAAGAGGGTGCAGGTGGGAAAGGACTGCTGGGGGAAGACACTGGCCTTCAGACCTTACCAGAATACAGCAATTACGCGGCAAGGAGGGCAGAAGTACTCACCAGGGCTCCAGATGGAAAAACTTAATAGATAAAATGAAAGGAATGGATGGAATAGATGGATAGGTTGGATGGCGTGGAAAGAATGGATGAAACAAATAGAATGGATGAAACAAATAGAATGGAGGAAACGGATAGAATAGATGAAAAGGATGAAATGGATGGACGGATCAAATGGATATAATAGATTATATGGATGGACAGGATGGAATTGATGTAATGGATAAAATGGAGGGAATGGATAAAATGGATAGAGTGGATGGAATAGATGGATGGGATGGACAGGGTGGATGGGGTAGATGAAACTGATAGAATGGATGAAACGGATAGAATTGGATGAAATGGATAGAATGGATGAAACGGTTAGAATGGATGAAACGGATAGGAACGGATGAAACGGATAGGAATGGAGTGGGTGGAATCAACGTATTGTGTAGAGGGATCGAATGGACCGAATAGATGGAATTTATGGAATGGGTGGAGTGGATGGAATGGATAGAATAGATGGAATGGGTGGAGTGGATGAAATGGATGGCCTGAATGAAGTGGGTGGAACGGATGAAATGGAAGAAGAAGAAAAAGATTGCATGGATTAAATGGATGGAAGAGGATGGAATTAATGGAGTACTCATTTGGAACTGTGACCATTACCCTGCGCCATACCCTAACATGGTTGCCAGCGTTGGCCTGAGTCGCTTCCGGATGGGTATGCAAATGTTGACATGTCCCACACTTGGGTGGAGCTGTAAACATTAGCCTGAGTCACATCTGGATAAAATATTAATGTCAATGTTAACTCGTGTATCACTGTGTACCCTGCCTTCCTGTTCCTGTGCTGTTGCTATATATCTGTATCCCCCCCAGTCACTGTAGACCCAGCCCCTATGTCTCTATGTGTCCGTGTGTCACTATGTTCCCTGCCATCCTGTTAACAGGCCTGGTCTCGGGCACTTTAAAAATAATCATCACATCACTACGCTCACTCTCTTCTATACACCATCATTCATCTAGAATACATCTATATCCCTAATTAATTCGGCCTAGCTGTTCACATACGAATACTACCCCATGAACACCTCATCACCCTAATAAAATGCAGCTAGCCGAGTACATTCTGGCCTAGTCGCTTACATTTGCATCCTTCAGGCCTAATGCAGCCAGAGCCCAGTCTGGGTGTCCACACACCAGACTGCACACATCCAACTGATATCCCCAGCACCACACCTAACGCTAGGATGCCGTTACCACCAGGCAATTACATCAGCTGCACACATATCTGGTGCACCCACGCACCCTACGTCACTATCTCTCTCTCTCTCAACTGACCAGAACTACGGTTCCCGAGGACGTTCAACCTACCAGCGCTTTGAGGTCATACCAATGATATATAGAGCGCTACATAAATGCCAAGTAACATAACACAACATAACATGCCTGATGGGATGGAATGGCACCCCTGGAAGAGCACGGGACTGTTTCAAACACAAGGAGTGAGAAGCATATAAGCGCAGAGCAGGAAGACATTTCCTTTAGCGGAATTGATAACAATTTGCTACTGGATTTATGTTATTCCTTTGCCTAACAACATCAGCAGCGGAACTAGGACACATGACTCAGAGGCAATACAAATAGAATACATGGTGATCCCTCTAATTATGGTGGAGGCAGTAGTTGAGCCACCTCACGTTAGTATGCAGAGCTTATCAGCATCTCCTAATTTATTGGTTGACCTTAGTGAGAACAGTCATTCTAACACTACGGCTATATCTGCCGCACTAACAACCAATTGCAAGCAATGATGGCCTCCACTCAATTTGCTATGAAGGTCCTATTAAAACTTTGTGGAAGTATCTTAGAGGATGTCATAGCCAGCAAACACAATATGAGTTACAACAGTAAGAATTCTGGGCACAGACACCAACAACACAAATGTGTGCCTTACTCGACACTGGAGTATAAATTCAGTCTTTGGAAGAGACAAGTACATATGACAATAACAAATTAGCAGTTTGCAATGTTTCTGTTGAATCCTCACTCACCTATACGACCAGAAAGCAAAACAGTCCAATGAAAAGGCACCAAGCACGTTTGTAACAAACTAACACAAGCAGAGAGGAAAAGTGAGAATAACGAAAGTATCGATAATGGGAGGCCAACAAAAAAAAACTTCTAAAAGATCACGAAAAAAGAGGAACCAGAAATGAAGATCCGTGGCGCAACCACCTGGTGTATTGATGAGTTGGCTTATAAACAATAACACAACAAATGTTGAGGGGAGCCAAGGGAATTTATCAGTACTCTATAATGTAGAGTCTGATTGTAGCCTAGCCTCTGAACCTAGATCAGTTCTGTCCGACGCTGAAGAAACCAAAGCAGTGGGGAAAATAGGTCCTTTGAAGGGAGTGAAGTTCCAAGATGTACCTATTGCTAAAGAACACTTGGCTACAGTCATTTCACTCGTTTTTACAATTAAATGGACTGCCCAACAGAACACAAAGAAAATGCAAAATCGTTCCGATTTATTAAATCTTTTACATCAAATCCCTCCTTTGAAGGTTCTTGATACTACGGATTTTGATTTCGTGGAGCCTTTAGATTGTACAAACCTAAATCTATCTCGTATTCACTGTACAATATTGATATATAATCAGAGCGAGAGAAGTGGTTTTGAATTGGATGTGGAAACAGGCCCTGTGGTAATACAAAGCTATTCCTCAACTATGCAGGTAAACTGCTTGAAAAATGTGAACTGCAGTAATGGCCTCAAGGACATAACTCAAGATAACATCAGAGGGGTAAAATTGAATGTGTAGCTTGCATTCATGGAACACTTGAGGGTTCTCACATTTTCTTAACGCGACTGGTTCATTAGGACTATTGCAACAACATAGCCTCTTTCTAATACAAGAAAGCTGAATGAATGCACCTGTGTTTCGCGATGGAAACCTATCATATTTTAGCCTGCCACAGAAAGGGGATCAGGAGTGCCCATACGGGGGTGGGGGGTCTTATTGTCGGGAGAGATGGTAGCAAAATGATAATAATTGGTGGGGACTTAAATGCTCACTGCACTAGTGTGAAAGAGTGTCTTGAGACCAATTTTATCAAGACTAAGAGTGTGATGGAAAAGAGTGCCGATAATGCCCAGGGTAGACTATGGAATGTTACCTGTGCCATTGGGGTCTAATTATGATGTACGGTCACGACTTGGGAGATTGGATGGGACAATATAGCTGGATAAATGAAAACAAAAAAGCTACTCTCGATTACATTTATGTGAGTCAAAGTCTACTTTCCTTGCTTCAAAGCCTAAACATTTTAAAAAGAGCATATATTCATCATTGTTCTTCAGACCTATCAATTGCAGCAAGGAAAGGTGGGAGATGTTGATGTCATTTCTAGTGGAAATAGAACATGTTGGTCCAACAAGAATATAGAAAATGCCTCTAATTAAATATTCTGTCTAAATCCAACTGAGATAGATCACTTCAGTGAAATGAGTGTTGATGACATGGAGGATTGGAAACGGGGGTCAGTTTCAGTGTTCGCAATACAGAAGGGTAATTATATGGTATCAACTAAGAGCCTCTCAAAATTCTATTATGATAGAGAAGAACGAGATACTAAAAGGGAGAGGGGATGGTCCATTCGTAAAATTAAGTCCAATACTCAAACTACCTTTGCTAAAATGAAGGCAATTCGAATTGTAAAATACAAATACAGCAGATGGATTAAACAGTGTTGCATCTCCCAGACAAACGTCAATGGCAACATTTAATCAGGTTGTTAATACTAAGGACCACAAAAAAATGTGGACGCTCCTGAGTGGAGTAAAATCAGCCAATAATAACTTGTTAGTGAACTCAGTGAGCGCTGAACAGTGATCTTCTCACATAACCAAGAAATTTGTCATTCAACGTGTAATTGCCAAAAAAAACATATGTAGCCTTCAACTTTGTAATAGAAAAATATGCCGTATTGAATAAAATATCTAGTCTAAAAGGATCTTGTGCCCCGGGTCCAAAGATAGCCGAGGGCACAATACCATGCTCATGGCGTTGATCGCTTTTTGTTCCAGTTTTAAAAAAGGAAAGCCTAGTGAGCCCACCAACTATAGATTAATCTCTATGCTCGATGTCACGGGCAAGCCTTCTTCCTCATTTTTGCTGGATGAGGTGCAGAGGTGGCTAGACTTCACACATCTGTTAGAATCATTTCAAACGGGACTTAGGCCTGGTTCAGGCGTTGTGCATAATCTGAGACTGATGCACACCCTGATGAAACCTTCTACTAAGAAGGGCAACCCGGGCTTTTATGCAGTTCTGATTGTCTTCCGTGCTTCTTTTGACTCCATGGATTGTGAGAAATTATGTAGTGAAATAGTCTATCACGGCTGTCCCATGAATGTTCTAAGGGCGATAAGATCATTGCACGAGGGCACCTGTGTACAAGTGAGGTTGGACAGCATGGGAGCAGTCATGACACTGATTAACATCAATAAGAGAGTGAGGCAGGGATGCATCCTGGCTCCACTGCTTTTCAATATGTATCTTGCTGATTTGCCCATAGTACTAAAGAGCATAGATAATTGTGTTCCCAAACTCTGTGGTGAAAAAATAGGATGTTTATCTTATGCAGATGATTTAGTGATATTAGATCACACTCTTGCTGGAGCCAAGAGAGCGCTTGAGAAATTGTATAAATACTCAGAGGAACATGCACAAATGATCAATTTTGATAAAACAAAAGCTATGTACTTCTCTTGCAGGAAAAGTGTGAAATAAAAATTGAGTATGGATGGGAATATCATCAAGTACGTTACTAGTTATAAGAGTGCAGAGGAGGTCCCGGGCAAGGCCTGCACCCCTGCCCTCCATTTCGAGGTACCAGGAGCATACTCGCCAAGGTATGTGATGTATGAGGAGCAAATGAACCAACTGAGAGCCGCGCTGGGACTCTGCCCAGTGTACATCAGAAGAGCCGTACCTGTTGAAGCGCCCTTAACCAGACAGCCATGGGCTGCACAGTACCCTCTTAGACAACCATACCAGCAGCTGAGACGAAATGAAGAGTACCTACAGACGGTCCACGTAAAGAGACCCAAAGAGCCTTAATGGATGGCCAGTGGAAGTGACACAAGGGCCTGGACAGACTCACGGATGAATGAAAACGGCTATCAAGGATAACACGCCAGTGCGAGTAGCTATGAAAAATAGATGTAATGGACACAGGAAAGAGACGATATTAAAACGTAAGGAAACGTTGCTATGAGACAAGATGGGAGTAACCAACCATTTAACGCATGTAAACAGGCTTGGAACGCAAGAAGCTAAGAAAATGATACTGCTTGCAATGCTTAGTAGAAGAATAGAGCGGCAAGCGCCAACCATATATCTACCTAAATAAGGCACATTATACAAGTGCGACTCCATTTTGTAAAGCCAAAGTATGCTCAGGCGACCAGAGGCCTACTAGGCCAGGTTTCATATTCCAGCTGAAGCCAGAGAGAAGAGCGGAATCGAAACTCAACAAAGAGCATCTCACGTCTGGGAATTCAAGGTCAACCCAAGGAAATGGGGAGAGTGGCAGCGCTGGAGAATTGAAACTTTAGAGCATACCAGGCTGCCCCATGAAGGTCAAGATAAAGGGGGCCCAGGCAGGTGGCGAGGCTAAAGAAGAATCAAATACACGAAAAGCTGGAAACTGAAGCAGATTCACGGTGAACAGACGTGACCAGTCAGGCGCGTAGAATTACCAACGTCTGATGTCACCCAGATACAAGGGTGCCATAACTTCTCCAGATAAGAGGCTACAGCTTTGAGGCCATGCCCAGCCAACTAATTGACACACAGCTCAAAAGCCCTGATTGATGGAAGGGAGGCAGGGTGAATCTTGGGACACTAGGCACCAGGGTGTCCAGTCTGCATGCTGCTAATTAAAATGGAGATTTACCTCTAGGGGTGTAACCTGCCCAATCACAATGGACCAAGTTATCTAGGGTCCTATAGATAGTAGAACCAATGAGACGTTGTACTTGTAGTAACGTCTATCACGCGTGATGTAGAGGGATTGGCATAGACGCCCACCCGTTAAGAGTTATCCAATCCGCATGCTCTGTTACCATATACAGATATAGCACCTATACTTAAGTTACCTTTCCTAACCAATTATATTGCATGACAAATTTGTAGAGTTAGACGTCAGCGATGACAAGTTTTATGCATAAAAGTTGCTGTTCAACTGAAGTTCGAGGAAGTTGGAGCAAGACAGGCGATCGCCACGATGCTGATTTCCAATTGTTTCCCTGTTTGATGTATTTGTCATTAAACAGACTTCCCTTTGCCAAACTACTGAGTCCTCGTTATTGAGTCGTGTTGGAGTAAGTGAATCCTGCACCCCCATTCCTCACATGGTGCAGCTATCTTGTCTTACACGTACTATAGGGTGAGCACTGACCTATGGGCCCGTCAGTGGAAACACTGTCCTCCTGTACACTTGGTAGCAGAGGATGGTTTCAGCCATCGATTATTGATTATTGATTATATAATTCTAAGACACCCATAGACAGATGGCACAAAGTAACTCTAGGCCTTCGGCAATATAACAAGTCCTTTCGCCATTCCGGCTGAGTAGACTGAGAAGCTTCCTGTGGACAATGATAGTATAATTTCAAAAAATCTGCAGTGGGTCTGAAGGAAACTGCCTTTCCAAGCATAACCCTTCTCATTCCCACGGGCAGCCAATCGGACGAAAAGACCACAAGAGGCTGAAGAGGAAGGGTCGGTGATCCCGAAGCTCCAGAGAGGAAAAGATGTGAGCAGTGAGTGAAACGATAAACTCGTTACTTTGGCAAATGTCTTGTAAGCATTGGAACAAGTAAGGGAAAGGTAACGGAGGGTGGCGGAGAAAAAATAAAATAGTCAGAAGTAGAGAAGACTGTATATATATATAAGGGGTAATGACTCGAGCATAAGAGATAAAAAGTGGTTACCAGGGGGGTACCCGAGAGAAAAACGAATGGTTACCGGGTGGCACCCGAGAGAAAAACGAATGGTTACCAGGGGGGCACCCGAGAGAAAAACGAGAGGATACCATGGGGGCACCTGAGATAAAAATGAAAGGATTCGCTTTGTTCCTGCTCTTTAATACAGCAGTCAGAAGAAACTTGAACTCAGAGCCTACATAATGGGGGACATTTAGACTACGGTGACGTTTAAAGACACATCAAAGGAGTTTGTTTAATCTCCATGATGGGGTATTGATTAGAAGGCAGGTATATGTATGACCAGCTGGTGTCCGTCTAGTCTGTCATATGTGTTCTTTTGTATGTCAAATGGAAAAACTGTATTAATTGATTGTTTGAAATGAAATTTGGTTTTACGCAATTCTGTAACTAAGAGGGAATCGCCAATGAATTGATGGTTTTGAGTAAATTGATAGTATACATTTTTGCGAGAAAAGAGTGGATTGGAGCTTGCCCAGTGGTGCTCGCTCATACTATTGGTAGGATAAAACCTGCCAGTAAATATTAGTGGTGGCGAAATTGAGAATGGAGGTTACCCCACTTGCGCATCTGTGTAAGCAGGTACCCAAACAAGCACCGAAACTTAAAAAGTACAGCACAGAGTGGGTTAAGGGTACCTCCCACAAGATGTTTATGCCTTGGCCACAGAATGGGTCCCTATCTAAAGCCGTCTTACAACATATGACGACTTACCTACATGCCACATGCACAGGCAAAAAATTAGAGAAACCCCTCGCTGTTCTAGAGCTTTGGAAAATGTTCGAACAGACAAAGGAGGAAGAACCGCCGGCAGACTGGAAATTAAACGTATGCACGGAGGGGGGTGAGACGCCAACCACGCCACCATCCCCGCCTGAGCCAATCATCGAGGGAAGTAAGTCAGACGGACTCTACCCGCTAAGAGAATTTAAGGCAGCCAAAGGGTATAGCAATCCCACATATGAGTCGCCTACGTACATTAGTGACGACAATAAAGGGAAGGAACAGGAAAACAATCTTTCCTCCGCAGTCCCGAGGGACAAGGAGCGACGCGAAAATGAAAGGAAGGACCAGGCACAGATTAGTGCACCTCTCGTCAAGGAGAGAGTGGGAAAGAAATGCAAAGGAAACAAAGGTAGAAATGATGAGATAACATTTGCAAAATACGAATGGATGGGAGGATAGATATTGTTGAAACTTGATGGAAAAGGAAGTGATGATGTGAGACCGAGAGAGAGGTCTGACGAGACACAAAGGAGGGAGAGAGAAAAAGAGATGGAAATGAGGGACGAAAGGATAAGAAGGAAGGATAGGCTGAAGCGAGAACAATTATATCGCGAAGAGCAAGAAAAACAGCTTGATCGCAAACAGAAGGCAGCCTATGACCAGTACAGACAGTATAAGCAAAGGTCGGAAGAAGAGCAAAGAGTACGTGAGAAGAGAGAGAAGAGAAGAGAAGATGAGGAAACTAGAAGGGCAACGGAACATAGAAACAAAAGGATGAGGGAAGTAGATAAGGCTAGAGAATAAGCGAGGAAGCACAAGGAAATAGATGTGAAAATAGAACGTAAGAGCAGATGGAGGGCACGGGACCTTGAATATTTGGAGCGGGAAGTTAAAAAACCCAATTATGTTGTAGAATGGGAGACATAGAAGAATTCTTTCCTGCGAAAGACTCAGAGGAAGGAACAACTGGGACAAATATTGAGGATGACTTCGACACCAGAAACATCGGGGGAAACGATTGATCAAATATACGATGAGATGGGGCTGGAACCGATATCCCATGGAGGAAGGGAAAACGAGTGCTTGGAGAGCACTCAGCTATATGACATTGAGGATGTCACACGAAGTAGTGGGAGCAGGGGACTGTCCCTAGACCGGCTGAAGATTGGGCAAAATGAAGAAGATGCAAGAAGCTGTGTAAACTGGGAGCATTGGGAATCTGACTCCGGTGGGGAAACGGAGGATGAGGCACATGACGAAGGGAGACGATGTGAAAAATGGCACCCAAGGGACCGAGGGGTACGATGGTCAGGCGCCAGCGAGTCTGAAATTAGGACACCAAAGTCTCCCGCGTAGTCTGGTCGCCATGAAGGAACACCCCACAGTCAGGGGGGCGTCAGCACCTGCCTATGCAGACAGATTAAGGGCACTGCCAGGTAGACGGCACTGAGGGAATGCTACCCCAGCGGTAGACAGGAGAGCTATGGGAAGAGAGAAGGAAGACTGCGCATTCCAGTTCCTGCTGCTAGAAAAAGGGGGAGCAAGACTGCAATATATTCCATGGTCACACATGGACCGAGAGAACCTGAAAAATAAGCTTCCAATGCTGACATCGGGAGCTGGGAAGTGGATACATGAGTTAGAGAAAATGACAGGGGGTGTCACCTTAGCTATGGGGGACATTAAGGGCCTCCTGATCGCCATACTTGGGGAAAGGGCAGACGATGTATGGAAACGAGCCGGGTACCCTCGGGTCACCATAATTAACACGTCCCATGATGGAGCACCATTTAATAATTGTGGAGCAGCAGTGTGGAAAGCGCTATGAATGCTATACCCAGACACTTCTGATATGGGAGCTATAATGACTCGAAAGATGAAAGAGTCAGAGGATCTGTTGATTTATATCCAGAATTTTCAAGACACATGGGTGCTTGAAACACATGAATCTTTGACAGTTGACAATTGCACAATACTGTAGATTGTTGCAAGAAAAAAACTGGAAAAAAGAGGCAACTCGTAAGGGTGAGGAGGTGAAGCTGGTGCAAAAGAAACTCTCAAAGTATGCTCTCGAGGGAGCCATGTTGACAAGCCCAGCTGAACCAAGCACAAAATCAACAGCTAACCCATCCCAGAATAACCAGGGTAGTGTGGGATTTTACCCGAGGGGAAGGGAGTGTCAGAGGAAGAGGATGGCAGAGTAACAAGGGTAGGTTGTGAGGTAACCAGGGAGGTTTCCTGGCTAACCAAGGTGGATTTCAAAATGTGCAGATGGGCAGTCCAGCTACGCCAGATGGACAGATGGCCCGACCACACCCAGTGTGTTGGCTGTGTGGAATGACAGGACATGTGGCACGCATGTGCAGAAGCCAAGGCATGTGGCAAAATGACCAAGGAATTGGGGCGGGCATGGTGAATCACCCTGCCGTCCCACAACCGGGTAGTGCACAAAATCACACATTGCAGCAGCAGGCGTCAGGGTTGCAGCAAGGTGCACAGCAAGTGGTTCAACCCTCGAATATGGGGAACTTGCCATAGGGACAATCTCAACAGGCACCGCCGCAAATGCCTCAGGGCACTAACTCCGGAGGGGGAGTCAACCCTGGAAATGGGGGAAATCTGCAAGTATACAGTGGTCCGAACATATATATAAAATAGGACAGCTCACGGTGGACTCTGATGTGCTCTATCCTATCAGTAACACCAGACCCTAATAGGGAACCTAGGGTGAATGTCGTCATAGGGGGCAAAGAATATTCCTTCTTAGTTGACTCGGGTGCAATGCGCTCGTGCATACGAGAAGGCAAGTTTTCCTTGTCCGGCGAGGCCATAGATACTCAGAGTTTCACAGGAGCTCACAGTAGAATTCCCTTTACAGACGCACTCCCAGTCTCTGTAGGAGAGTGTGAAATGAATGTACCCTTATTGTATTCACGCCAGACCCCAGTAAACATCCTGGGTCGGGACTTGATGACAAAGTTGAATATGACAATCTCGTTTACCGAGAATGGTATAGTGTGCTCCACTACAGGAATGCATTATTCAAATGTATGCAAAATGATTAGAGCATACTCAGGACGCATAGCCATGAGAGCTACACCCTTAGAACCAGAAGTCTTCGCATATGGCGTGCGGGTGCTTATGGTGGGATTGCCAGGCCTCGCAGATAGAACTATGAGAACCCCTGATGAGTTCCTATTCAGACCAAGAATACCCATGCATGAAGAAGAGGAACAAGTGTTTCCCTTGATGAAACAATCCACCACAGTGCGAGGGAATGTGGTATTGGTCGAAGGATACGATGACGAAGGGAGACAATGGTGCGCGATTATCGCCATCGAAGAAGGGTATCGAGTAACTGATGTCACCGATGACGATCTGTTTGAAGAACACCATGACCTAGAGGAGACAAGGGTGGAAGTGAGTCTCATATTTTGGGTCAAAATGATCAAACGGGAAGTGCCACAAAGAATGATGTTGGCACTGATACGTCCAGAATACTTTGATGATGACATGGCCCAAGTACCTGTCACAGTATGGACTGAAGGGCCCTATGACGTAAGCCTCTTGAAGGGGGCAGGTGAAGTGAAAATTAAATTGAAACCAGGAGCAATTTTACCAAGAGCGCGACAATATGTCCAGAGAAGCAGATGAAGGGATCGCAAAGACAATTTCCGCCATGATGAAGCAGGGCATCCTAGTGACGTCAGAATCACCTTGCAACACAGTGATCTACCCCGTCAAGAAATCGAAAGGAGGGTCTTGGCGTTTAATCCAAGGTTTAAGAGCATTAAACGATATTGTTGAAGCTGAGTTCCCTCTAGTCCCTAATCCATCTACAATTCTATGCAACATACCCGCTGAGGCAAAGTATTTCACGGTAATTGACTTGAAAAATGCGTTTTTCTCAATCTGGTGCACCGTGATTCGCATTACCTGACATCATTTACTTTTAGACACATGCGTCTGAAAAGCACAAGGTTGCCACAGGGGTATTGTGAGTCTCCGTCCATTTTTAACAGGGCCCTACAAATGGACCTAAGCAATACTGCTGTAGACAGTGTTGTTTTGCAGTATGTGGATGACATTCTGATCTGCAGCACCGCTGAAGAGCAATGCAGGCGCGACTCTATCCAGCTACTGACTATACTGGCTGAGAATGGATATAAGGTTGATAAGGAAAAATTACAATACTGTCAACAAGAGGTGCTGTACATAGGCCAGTTAATCTCACATGAAGGGAAAAAGGTAACCGCAGAAAGGGCTGAAGCTATCATGAACACGGCTAAGCCGCTCACGATAAAACAAATGCAAAGCTTCTTAGGCCTGTGCAATTATGTCAAAGCATGGGTCTTTGATTATAGCTCCTATACCAAGCCCTTGCTCAGGCCCTAAAAAAGGCACAGGCGACAAAAGAAAAAATTGAATGGACTGAGGCAATGGACAAGGGGTTTGCAGAACTCAAGGGGGCGATTTGTATGGCCCCAGTTTTAGGGATTCCAAATTATGCAGAGGAATTCTACCTGTTTTCACATACTGATGGCAATTTTATAACAGCAGTACTCGCTCAGCAAACCTCGCTGGGGTATAATCCCCTAGCATATTGCAGCAGGAGTCTGGACCCAGTCATGAGAGGCCACTTCCCATGCAAACAAAATTTAGCTGCAGCCGCATTCGCGATCTAGAAGGCATCATCTATTGTGATGGGGATCTCCATGAATTTGTACGTCGAGCACTCATTATTTTCCATACTAGAAAAACCAAAGGGTACGCTGACTTCTCAGAGAGCATCCGCCTGTGAGGTGATTATCTCTAACCCATCGATCAAAATAGTTTGATGTAAAACTGTAAACCCAGCTACGTTCATAGCTGAGCCAGTCACAAAAGGAGAACCCATACACGACTGTGTGAGTTATGAGGAATTCTATGATGAAATCCCCAGGGTAAAAGAAAATGCCCTGGCTGGTGGTGAAATCGTGTTCATTGACGGTTCATCAAGAATCGACCAAGAGGATGGACAAAGATATACAGGCGTGGCTGTGGTAAAACACCTAGCGAATGGAGAATTTCAAGTACTCGTTAGTGTACGAATACCATCTCATTATTCAGCACAGGCTGCAGACTTATTGGCCTTTAAACTTGCAATTGAGAATCATGCAGACAAGGAAGTAACGGTGTACAGTGACTCTGCCTATGTGACGTCCACACTAGCATGCTGGAAGAGGAGGGGCTACCTCCGAGCAGACGGCACACCAGTGCAACATGCAGCCTTATTGGACAGGTTGATAAAAGCACTACAGCTCCCAGTGGGCATTGCAGTTGTGAAATGCGCCGCCCACACCAAAGGGACGGATTTCGTGTCACGTGGAAATCATGAAGCGGACACGGAAGCCAAGCATATGGCATCCAAGAGTGAAACAATCATGGACATGGAGGTGGCACGTACCCATGAGAGGATGATGGTAGCACGAGCCACACCCGAGGTCTATAGCAACATGGGGCAGACTTAGCTAATGGAGCTCCAAGGGGAGGCACCTCAGTAGGAGAAGAAGTTATGGAAGCATCGTGGGTGCTCTTTAAGCCCCTCTGACGGATTGTGGAGGCAAGACAGCACTGGTAAACCAGTAATGTCTGCCGCCCTACCAAAAATAGCATTGGAGCAACTGCACTAACCTATACATATGTCAAAAGAAAATCTCGCTGCAACGCTCGCAGAAGACTGGTTTACATCGAATTTAGCGGAGCATGTTGCATTCTTCATGGTGAACTGCATTATCTGCCAGCAATTCACTGCTGGGCACACATTGAAAGTAGTGAGAGGAGTTATCCCCCGCCCCAACGGGCCATTCCAGCACTTGCATATCGATTATGTCGACATGATTCAAGTGTGCAATGGTTACAGGTATTTAATTGTGGTGGTGTGTCCATTCTCTAGATGTCACGACCCTCGCCCAAAACCCCCTCTGGTAAACCCATCGGCCAGGTGGATTCAGGACTCGGGCCTCTAGAGCCTGGCATCCTCTTCAAAAGCCCTCATGGGGCCAGTCCTGGTGCCTTTGGCACCAGGCTCATACACCATGAACAACAATGTGCTTGGGAACTACTTTATTGTATTGTCAGCCAACATGGAGGCATCCACATAGCTTGCTTCCCAAAGAACCAAGCTATGTGGTCTAGTGTTTTGGGTGTGGCAGGCCTGGAACTACTTTCCCTGGTACTACTTTACCTGGGCTATATAAACCACACCCTGACTGCAGAACATGCTTCGTGTTACTTTGCAACTTGCAACGTGACGCTCACCGTGCCCAGCTATTCCCTCGAACCTCAGGGAAGCAGAACCTGCAAGGAGACAAAAGGAACATCATTAGCAGCAGCATCTTACCTGCAGTCTTCATCTTTAAACACTCGCAGCTACTGAGAACAGCTTCCTCGAATCTGCACGCCTCCCGGACATAACGACCTGAAAGAGGAAGATAGAGGCAAGATTAAAGAAAGCTGTAGAGACATTTACAAATTAAGAACTGCTCAAAAGGTTTACCTGGCTGGTCGCCTCTCGGCTGGCACCACTCCGGACATTCCACTCGCACTGAAGAACACCACGACCTACAAGGAAGGAAAACACAGGTTAGCAAAGGCAAGACTTTGCAGCGCTGCGCATAGCGCTTACTTACCGCATCATAGCGCTCTTAATGCGCCATCATTTACCAGCGGGGCTCAACCAAGCCAGTTCGCTGCGCTGAAGCTCTGCATACCTAAGGGAGAAAAAAGAGACATTTTAATCAAAGAAAGGCATGCAGGATAGCAACAAAACTAAAGAACAGCAATAAGACCTACCTGAACAATATCAAATGGGCCGGCGTCAGTGAAATAACTGGACCGCACTCGCCCATGAAAGACAACGCGTCCCTGCAAAGAAGGCAGGACGGAGAGCACACCTAATTCTACCACAAAGCAGAACCTTCCCCGCAGACCACATCAGGGCAAAGCTGAGAAGCATACCAGCGAGTAACCCGGCTGGGTGGCGTCCCTGTGGATAACAGGTGAGCGTAACACTAGATGGATTGAAGCAGGTCCCTGTACACACCCAGATTCTACCTGTGCTGCCATATTTCTGGTGAGGGAAGTGTTCCCTAGATGGGGGGAGGTGCGAAGTAATGAGGTCAGATAACGGGGCTCCCTTTGTCAATGCAGTATTCGAGCAGATCAGCTTGTTGCTTGGTGTAAAGCACAGGTTCTCATCAGCGTATCATCCGGAGCGGAATGGCATATGTGAGAGGCTCAATGGCTTGTTAAAGGAGAGGATAGCCAAGCTGAAACTCACATCAAAAAAGGGATGGCTGCACTGTCTACCACTGGCATTGTATGCACTTAGGAACCAACCCGGCTTCGACCACCATCTCACGCCACACAAGATAGTCAAAGGCAGAAGAATGAGGACCCCTCTTACCCCGCGAGATGGAGCTAGATGTGATGTCCAGCCAACAATAGAGGTCTTGGGGACAGAGATGAAGGATAACTTGAACTGTATGACATCCAGCGTCTCGGTCATTGCAGGCCAACTGCAGCGATGGAGAAAAGGGTGCATCGCAGTACACAACACAACAGGAAGTGCTGAAACAGATGCCGTGCAAGTTCTATGTGCGCCTCTCGTCTTCCCTGGTGATGCTGTGCTTATAAGGAACTTTTTTAATGGGCCTTTCATCGTGGAGGACTGCACCCCTTCAGCCGTCAAGCTTCAGGGAAGGAGGGCATGGCTCTTCCTAAATGACATTAAAACATACATAGGGGAGAGCCCTCCAACTGCATCTAACCACAAAGAAACCACAGACGATGGGGAAGAACCTCAGCACGTGCAGACAAGATCCATGGCAAGGAAGAAGGACGCATGAGCAGCAAAATAAAGGCAAAAGAACTCTGTTTTAAATCGTGGCTTTTAAACAAGACATTTCCTCAAACCAGAGAAAGGTGATAAAGAACAATAATACGGACACTCTGTGCACCACAGTTGCAGGGTGATGAAGAGAACTACACATACAAAGCCACAACAACATTGATAAAACAAACTTTTGAAATCACGTCACGCTCAAGTAGTATAAAGAATCAAGACTCTGATAGACTGCAAATAAGACATTTTCTGAGAGTGTACCACAGCATCCTGAAGCAACTAGTGTCGAGACTTTGTTTACAGAACCTATGGTAACTCCCAGCAGAAATCTCAAGTGAGATGTGCTCACATATTTCCAGTTGGTGGTGATATCATATCCATCACACGCAGGGAGAGAAACCAATGTCACAGACTTTATTCAAGACCCTGCTAATAAGAAAGTAATCTGCTAACTGCTGACTGTCATCACGGAAGCCCTCGCCGAGCTACCCAAGCACAGTGAAAAGGACACAAATGCTTCCACTACCGGTAGACATTGATGAACTCACCTTCATGCTGTTCTTTCAAATGATTGAGAAGTGCCCGGCACTTGTTGGAAGAACCACGGACGCATGTACTTTCATCAGAGACCCAAGAAACGTAGCGCAATTGAACCAGCTGTGGACTAAACTAAATTACCTAGTGGCAATCCACGCAACAGGAAAGTGCAGAGACTGTTCGAGTCAAAAGAAAAGCTTGTGATCAGGACCCAGCAAAACAGGATAAATGTCCCTATCACCCGAGGACACCCAGCTGGCACACAACGGCCTGTTCAGACTAGTCACAGATTATGCAGAAATGGTGGGAAGGCCTGCAGATGTTGACATCATCACCTTCCTCAGAGATCCAGGCAATATCTCGCACATGGGCACACTCCTCCACGGCATAGTGCTCCAGGTAGAGCTATCTACCTTCCAGTGAGAATACTTGAGGAGATTCCAGTTAAACTTTCTGCCGAGGGACAGATTGAGGAGAGAGAGAGACAGTTCTTCAACTTTCCGCCGAGGGACAGATCGAGGAGATAGAGACACAGTTCTTCAACTTTCCGCCATGGGACACATCAAGAAGAGCGGAAACAAGAACTACACCATCTTATTTTTCTTTTTACTTTTCTTCTATTTTTTCTTATTTTTATTCTTATTTTTCCATGTTCACTTTTATTTTTATTTTTGTTTTTATTTTTACAACATTTAATTTTTGTGTGATTTTTAGTAGTTCCATCTTTTCATTCCTTCGTATTGAACAGGTTTCAGCATGTCCTCAGACCAAAGCAGATTGGATTGGGATTTTACCTATTATAGATATGCATAATGAATGTGACATGCCAAAGATGCTAGCCTGACCTTTTTCAATAGTCTAGCAACAGAACTGCACTCCATACTCAAAGACTACTGTCATCACCCGCAAGAGGGGGGACACTTGAGAAGCACTTGTCACTTTATTCACAAACTCTTGAGCAACGAATCGGAGGAAGAAAAATAATTGAACGTGGATAATATACTTATGTTTGAAATGGGGGCCCAGAATAGTAACCTGGTTTTACTGCCAACAGAGGGGCGTCCCCGCTTCCCTGGAAGGAAATGCTGCCAACTGTCCTACAAATATATAATGTGTATATGCGTAGTAATTATCATTGTGTTTCTGTCTCTGACTATCAGAACTGTATTGTTTTATGCATTGTTTTATGGGCGCACGAAGCGTCCCAATTTCAGTGCACCCGTCAGATAATGAACGCCTGGGTCCATGAAAGCACCCAGACCCTATATAGTTATCCGAGTTCCAAGAAAAACTGATGATAAAGTTAACAAACTAAAATTGAATGTAATTAGCAGTGGCACATACACACTTGAAGTGATGAATGAAGAGAAAAGCTGGAGACAGGGTCAGCACAGAGTGAGTGAGAATGTAGCACTGACCACTGCACGCACGCACACACTGAATGCACACGAACAAGGGCAAGTGTCAATGGCAACAGGGCCTCAAACAAGGACAACAGAAAAAGAGAAACTGCATACCGAACGACCAGCCCCAGAAAATAGTGGAAGAAACCAAGAGGAGCCAAGTGAAAAACCAAAAAGAGAGGTGATCGCAAAATCCCTCAAAAGAACAGAAGTAACCACAAAGGAACTCACAGAGAAAACACAAATGCTGATGAATCATTTGTTCCCGTTCATAATTAAAGTAAATAAACTGCACGAGGAGCTAAGAAATAGAACGACAGAGACTATAACAGCAAGCACGCCAGCTCCAAAACAAGGAACAAGCACCAGGCCTACGACACAGCCACACGTTGGGAAGTTGGCAAGCCAATGGTGGGTAGAGAGCATCTATGAAAAATCACAAAGGGAAAGGAAAAGAAACGTAAAACCTTCTCCTACCACAGCGATGCAGCCAAGGAAACCTGCTCCACCGAGATGCCCAGAGTGGAAAAGCAGCACAGATGCATTTAAAGACATAGTCATAGCAAACTACAGAAGAACGCTAAGAATCAAGAGACGCCCGCATGAGGACAACAACAAACCCAATGATTATCTGGGCAGCACAGCCCATCTCGGAAACAACATATGGTATCAACATATGAAAGAAGTAGGACGAAGAAATCAGAAGGAGAATGCTTCACCTGTGTACTTCTACCGTACAACATGGGAAAATCCAAGATCTTTGTAGCTGCAGAAATTGATGACCCAAATCACACTGTATGTCACATGTAGCAATGTGCAACACCAGAGGACAATTTATGAGAAGAGATGCCTCAATGATATGGGCCAACAAAAAGGATTACCCAGATGAAGATGGATACGCCCAGGACATTAAAACAAGAAACAGGGCGCACACCAGGAATCACGTAATCAGATACGAGAACCCTGACGTTAAAGGATCAGGAATAAGATGAGCAATAAACCCAAGACTGAATGTTCAAGGAAAAACTGCAGAACAGGCTCAAATCTGGAAGAACAGAGGCCAAATGCAGATCTGGGGAACAGTAGTCTCCCCAAATGGATGGGAAGAAGGAGTACTAATCTGCCGAGCTTGGATGGTCCATGGAGCGTGCCAAGAAGCAATAGAGAATTCACAGAGGTTATGCAAACCTCTATGGCCGAAATTAATAAAGCTGCTAACATGGGTCGAAGACAGAGGAGGACCCCTACAAATAGTACCACTGGAAAGCCCGAAACTATGCTTCAGAAGTAATGGCACGAGGAAGATGGGAGAGAAGGTAAACTGCGAATTTATGAGGCCCCAGGAATGACACAAGGAACCGCAGTTATTATGGACCATTACTGTTCGTGCGGATCCAAGGCATAAATAAGACTACCGAAGAACTGGGGAGGCATATGCACACTGGTGAATGTCCACGTTCCCGCACTAGTGATCCCAAAAAATGACCTGAATTTGGACAGTTTCCCGAAGGCAGATGCTCATCTAAGAAAAAGGAGATCTGTGGAACTAATATCCAGGATGAAGAGAGAAAATTACTTTTCTGCCAAATCAGAAGAGGCATTCCATGTGATCCCGTACGAGCACAGGCTGTTCAGCCTCACCTCAACAGTATTCACAACACTACTCCTGCCGCACATCCACGTTGGAGTGAATGCGAAATGGTTACAGATAACCAGATGGGAGTTATTGCAGACAATCAACATGACTATTAAAGGATTTAACACAATCAAAGAAGAACTGAGAGCAATCAGACTGATGACCCTCCAGAACAGATATGTACTTGACATGATCACAGCGATGGATGGAGGTGTTTGTGCAAAAATCGGAGAATCGTGTTGCACATTTATACGATCGCATGATGAAGAAAATGGAACCCTAACAGAAGCCATAGGTATGTTTACAAACCTAAAGAACCAGATGATCGATGAAAGTGATGAGGTGGACAATGACAGCTGGTTTGGAGCCCTATTCTCATGGGTCCAATGGATGGCAGATATATTCAAGTTTATGGGACCCTTGCTAGCAATGATACTGCGAGGATGCTGTGTTATCAAGATAATCATCACACAGTGCCAGAAAACTGCGAAGAAAGCCATTGGGATGAAAATAATGGTCGATGTCGAACCAGGATGGAAGCCCAGAGATTTGACTGATGAAGAAATAAGAGACTTTGTGAAGGCTAGTGAATTTGCACCAGAAGGAACAAAGTTCACATATCCCAGGAAACATAGAAAGTATGATGGGAAATTGATCTATTGCAGCCCAAATGGACAATGCCAGCTAATGACCTGGAATAAAGATGAACATGTAAAAACCGCAGGAAGTTTGAAGGGCGTGATAAAAATATGGACTCCAAAGATGCACACATTCAAACCTCATGTACAAACCCTGAAGAAACTAAGGAAATAAATACAAAAGAAGAAGCAGAAGTGGTCAATGAACCGACCAGAGGGGGGAGTGTAGAGGAGGTCCCGGGCAAGGCCTGCACCCCCGCCCCCCATTTTGAGGTACCAGGAACGTACTCGCCAAGGCATGTGATGTATGAGGAGCAAATGAACCAAAAGACAGCCGCGCTGGGACTCTGCCCAGTGTACATCAGAAGAGCCGTACCTGTTGAAGCGCCCATAACCAAACTGCCATGGGCTGCACGATACCCTCTTAGACAACCATACCAGCAGCTGAGACGAAATGAAGAGTACCTACAGACGGTCCATGAAGAGACCCAAAGATCCTTAATGGATGGCCAGTGGAAGTGACACAAGGGCCTGGACAGACTCATGGATGAACGAAAACGGCTATCAAGGATAACACGCCAGTGCGAGCAGCTATGAAAAATAGATGTAATGGACACAGGAAAGAGACAATGTTAAAATGTAAGGAAACGTTGCTATGAGACAAGATGGGAGTAACCAACCAGTTAGCGCATGTAAATAGGCTTGGAACGCAAGAAGCTGAGAAAACGATACTGCTTGCAATGCTTAGTAGAAGAATAGAGCGGCAAGCGCCAACCATATATCTACCTCAATAAGGCACATTATACAAGTGCGACTCCATTTTGTAAAGCGGAAGTATGCTCAGGCGGCTAGAGGCCTACTGGGCCAGGTTTCTTATTCCAGCTGAAGCCAGAGAGAAGAGCAGAATCAAAACTCAACAAAGATCAGCTCACGCCTGGGAATTCAAGGTCAACCCAAGGAAAGGGGGAGAGCAGCAACGCTGGAGAATTGAAACTTTAGAGCATACCAGCCTGCCCCATGAAGGTCAAGATAAGGGGGGGCGCAGGCAGGTGGCAAGGCTAAAGAAGAATCAAATACATGAAAAGCTGGAAACTGAAGCAAATTCACGGTGAACAGACATGTGACCAGTCAGGCGCGTAGAATTACCAACGTCTGATTTCACCCAGATCCAAGGGTGCCATAACTTCTCCAGATAAGAGGCTACAGCTTCGAGGCCATGCACAGCCAACTAATTCCCACACATCTCAAAAGCCCTGATTGATGGAAGGGAGGCAGGGTGAATCTTGGGACACTAGGCACCTTGGTGTCCAGTCTCCAGTCTGCATGCTGCTAATTAAAATGGAGATTTACATCTGCCCAATCACAATGGACCAAGTTATCTAGGGTCCTATAGATAGTAGAACCAATGAGACGTCGTACTTGTAGTGACGTCTATCGCGCATGATGTAGAGGGATGGGCATAGACGCCCACCCGATAAGAGTTATCCAATCAGCATGTTCTGTTACCATATACAGCTATAGCACCTATACTTAAGTTACCTTTCCTAACCAATTATATTGCATGACAAATTTGTAGAGTTAGACGTCAGTGATGACGAGTTTTATGCATAAAAGTTGCTGTTCAACTAAAGTTCAGGTAAGTTGGAGAGAGACAGGTGATCACCACGATGCTGATTTCTAATTGTTTCCCTGTTTGATGTACTTGTCATTAAACGGACTTCCCTTTGCCAAACTACTGAGTCCTCGTTATTGAGTCGTGTTGGAGTAAGTGAATCCTGCACCCCTATTCCTCACATGGTGCAGCTATCTTGTCTTACAAGTACTAGAGGGTGAGCACTGACCTATGGGCCCGTCAGTGGAAACACCGCCCTCCTGTACAAGTGCCTCGGGATCGAGTTGTCAGACAAGGGTGATTACTTAGAAGCTGTTGCTATAAAGCGCAGAAATGTAATAGTGCTAACATCCCTCATTTCTAAATTTGTCACAGAATCGCCAGGATTCAGTCTATCTGGAAATATGATGCTCTATAGACAGTCCCTCTGTACCACGATTCTATATGACATAGAGGCCCTGGCCATTACGGACTTGACCTGGCTGAAGATAACAGAGGGCATATTTTGGAGTAGAATTCTTGGAATGGCACTGTGTGTTCCTATAGAATTACTCCGGCTAGAAATAGGACTGATATCCCTTCCTGCTAGGCAATTAAAGGTAGATGTTTACTATACATATATTCCTGAATGAAACCCGAATGTCAATTGTTGCAATTTTTGGGAAAATCAAAGCAGGTATGGGGGTGCCAATTACGCCAGATTAGAGAAATTTACATTTAGAAAGATGAACTGGCATCCAAACTGGGATTGTGAATACCACTGCCTCGAGAAAGCCCTCATAAGAACATTTTTAAAGCGGGACAGGGTGGCAAATTACGATCATGTGGCAACACTGAAAACATTAGATGCAATCGCAAGGGGGATCCATACTTTTAAATCGCATTATCAATATTTTGCTCCAGCCTTACGCAAATTTATACTGCAGCCACGCACAACAGATTGCCTGTATTGTCTTTTATTGGAACCGAAAGAGGTATCCTGAAATTGGAGCGTACGTGTCATTTGTCCTGGGCTGGGAGGGCAGCTCAGGGGCAACGCACTGTCTTGGAAGACAACGCAGACCAACACAGGTTCAAATCCCGGGCCGCGCTTAGAAATTAGTTCACCGGCGCAATATAAAAAAATATTATAATTAGAATTTGTGTAGGTCATCAACTGTAGACAAGAGACATATTAACAGAATACAGGAAGAAGGGACCACTCTACTTGTCAGTTTTGGGACGATTTGTCAACCATTATGACAACGTAAAGGAAGATTGTTTCTGGTCATATTGCCTAAACTTATATTGTGCATAAAAGACTTGTTTAGATGATTTGGCAAATTTATTTGGTGAAATCCTGAGAAGAAACATGTAGAATTCTTAGATGTTTTAGATTTTGATATTTATTTATTGAATAATGTAAACATGGAAAAGAATGAGATAAATTGTAACAAACTGTATATTTAATACAAGTCTGTTTCTATTTCTATATTTTATATGTTTATATTATATACATTTGATATATATGTAAAGCTTCTATAGTAATCTAATCACATTACTAAATAATAACATTAAAACCCAAACTGTTGTCATTGCCAGTGCTTGCTTGAATATCCGTGGGGGGATCTTCCAGGTTGCTACTCCATCATTTTGAAGCAGCAGCAAGAGATTAAAAAGTGTTGCTGACTACAAGGGTGGCTTTGTGAAAGGAGGCTTACCATATGCATTTATCAATAAATGATCACATATATGGTGACATTTTGATTTGCCATGTATGCACAAACCAAATAAGAAAGCACTGTGCGTACATGTGTAATGCAAGTGAAGGGTAGGGCCAAACAAATCAATATAAAAAGTAATCTGAATGAGTCAATAAAAGTGCACGGGAGCAAGAAAAACAAAATGTATTACATGCAACTGCGGTTGGGAACAATCAAAAATCATTGAAAGAACGTCACAAAATGGCAATGTTATATAGTGGAGAGTTATGTGACATGTTAAACATTGTTTCAGAATACTTTAGAAATACTGTTCGCTGATTGGACAGCCAACATTACTCCATAGGTGATTCTATACAATGTCTTTCCATATTGGCCTATCCTAACCCTTGTGGCCGTTCTAGTAACTACCTCATAATAATACCTTCATGGTGGGATCATTTAGTTTCTCAGGTTTGGATTGGCTAATAGACGTATACATTCTTTTATGTACAACTTGACTTCTGATTGGTGTAGCCCAGCTAGTTATCCTGGGGTGGGCTTCTTCGGTCATTGGTGACCAATAGAAATGTGAGGTGCGAACAGTGTGGAAGCAAAAAATAATTCTTTGCATCCTTCACCATGAGAGCTAAAATATTGGCACCATCTTACCGTTCTCACGCTTATGACTGCTCAACCGGCAGTTAATGTTGTGACTCCTGGTTGGAAAAATGAATCCCTTGTATTTCCTTTCTAATGATGTCACTACATGACTTCATGGGGTGTGCTTTTCTGGCCTCTTTGTTAGTTGTATGTCTCATTTGCTAGATGTGTGGGACCCTGCTGCATCATTCTGCTCTTAACCAATCACTGTGCAGCATTTCACATCTTCCCCTCAGGGGGGTCGGCTCATTGTTGCAACACCTGGTTGTGCCATGTTTCCTTGTTCTGAGCGTGGCAAAGAACTTTACCTCCTAATTCTAACCAATCACAGTGCGACTTTTACACTGTGTTCAGGGATTCTGACCTTGTCTGTGTATCTCTCTAATGTGATCTGCAAACTGACTGCCTGTGACTGTGTGTTTTTTGTCCATGGACTTCTGAGGCCTAATGAAACCTAAATGGTCTAAGAACTACCTTTATTGTGAGGCCTACTCTCTATGCTATTCGCCTACAAATTTTGAATGTATTTATGCAGATATATATATGTACACAATGTGACTCATATTCATGACATTTTAGGGTTACTAATAAATGTTTGTGCCTACTTACTTTGGTCTTGCTTGAGTGTGCATGTCTGGTTAAGCCTAATGTTCGCCTATATGTTACATGCTGTTACGCTCATCTACATGAATTAATGTTGAAATGTAAGTGTGTGTGTGTGTGTGTGTGTGTGTTTCCTGCTGGCTACTATCTATCCCACAAAGAAGGTAAATGGTGAAAATGCTACTTGTATGCATCTGTTACAGAATATTGTATCTAATTAATGCTCACTCTATTGCCTAAATTGCTCCATGTCTTTTGGGGTCTATTCTTCTTTACATATGTGTGTTTTTTTGTGCTAGGCTGATTCTGAGCGTGCATTTACTGGCTAAGTGTGTTTCCCATGTTTCTACGCATCTAAACTCAAAATATATATGTGTGTGTCTTGCTGTTTATTGTTTATCTCTAACTGAAGCAACATGACGAGAATGACAGGGTGATCTGCTTGTGATCTGGACCTTTGGCCGTTGGTGTAGGTTCAGACTCTTGTTTTATGGGTTTTCTTAATTTATAATTCCTCTCAGAATGTGGGATGCATGACGTTAATCCCAACACATGGGTTTGCTGGTGTACATCATATTGGGCCACACATAAAGCACATAAGGGGCACAATGATTATTGATAAACAGGCAGTGGCGTTGGGTCCTGTTTCTCTATCCAGCTGGATACAGTAAGTGACATAATGTTGGTATATGCTGGGTGCATGTGCAATTCCCACAATGTTGGGGGAGAGCTTTGAATGAATGTTCCCTGTGGATGTCTGTTGGTGTCTGAGATGGTGTGGACGAGGTGGTTGGCGGGTGCCTCATGGCTTAAAGGCTTTCTGATTATCTGAAGTGTTAATCTGAGCATTAAGCCTGTCATAATATATGTCCCTTCCGCCTGTGTCATGCCTGCATCTACCTAATCGTTATAACTGCTAGCAACGGGGATGGGATGGCAATACACCAAGGTCTCTGAATATGCACTCTCTCATCTTTATATGGGGTAATGTTCCTTTGTAAGCCCTTAATGCCTCAGAAATCTGACTCGGATGGTGCTCCACAGCTATCTCACCTGCACGATGTGAGTGGTGCCCGGCAACTGAGGGCACTGATATGGGTGATGTTGGTTGCACTGACTACACTGTCTGTGCTGAGCATAGCCCATCAGCAACATGCAAGTATGTCATGTCTAACGCACAGCAGGATAACTTTCATGGGTGGCACCAGCTATGGGCTTGGGAGGGATGAAGTCCTTCAAAATATGGGCAAGGAGCCCCATACCCAAGGGACATGCATTACGTTCACGTTGCTGCAGTGCTCATATGTTTGCCAGAGCAACTTGTGAAGGTGTAATCCACTGCAGGTTTACCAAGTCATCAAATGGTGAATAGAGGCGGAATAAAAACCCCATCCACCAACCTGATTGGACTTACATAAGATATCAGGCTGGTTGGTGGATATGGGATAGATAACAGATTTCTCAAACCAGGTGTTTTGCGTTCTCACTGCTCTGTGAAGTTCAGGAAAAAGGGCCTAAATCTGAAGCAGCATAACGGAAGTCAGACTCCAGAGATTTTATTAAACCCAGGAAGAGGAAATTCGCCCATAACTGTTGGAAAGTGATCTGTGCTTTATTTTATAAAACTTTTTTTTAAATAAAAAGGGAGAGGCCAGTTTCCGTGATGAGTTAATTGGACCATGTTTAGCGAAGGCAGATTTAATCATGAGCGGTATGGGTCGGGGTGCTGTTTGGGGAGAGGGAGATTTTCTTTTGCTCAATGCTCGTTTTAGTTTGATAAAAAGTGTAGCTACTGGCTCAATCGTGTATTTTTATTTATTCATTTTGGTTTGTAATTGTGGGGCTGCGGTGGGAGCCCTGCTCTGCTCTGGGGGCAGAGCGTGCTGTCAGTCAGGTGACTGAAGGGCCTCAAGCTAAGCTCTAAGGACCTGCCTTTCAATGATGAAGTCGGCGGTAGGGCTAATTCTGGTGGAATCTGCAAACTATAATCAGAATTGTTATGCGCCAAATTCACGTTTTGTAGGAATAACTCTTGCAGCATTTCACTGCAATATCGCAGGAGGTAGCGTGCTCCACCAGATTTTTACCAAGTCCGAAAATGTTTACCTCTGCCTAAAAGTTTGAGGTGACATTTGTATAAATGACACTAGCAATTAAAGGCATTTTTCTTCCTATATCGAAGGTAAGCTTAGGCATTTCCCTTCAATTTAGTAAAACACATTTTTGATTTGGGGTTTAGTAGGGGGCTGAAGAAGCAGGCATCCCTGATGGCCTTCACTGCATCTTACCCATTTAATGTATAATGGACCAGTATTAACACTTACTGGGGATTACGTCGAAGACCTGGCTCTGGTGAATAGAGTCTACAGCATCGTTCAGGCATGGATGGCCAACCATGGCCTATGCTTGAACGATGACAAAACAGAGCTCATCATCCTGGGCACGGCAGCCCGTATCTCCAAACTTAACCAAAACTACTCCGCCTTCATCATCGATGGCAACACTATCAAGGTCGCCAGAGAAGTAAAAACCCTAGGTTTTTACCTTGATGCGACACTATCTTTCACCAAACAGGTGAACTCACTGTCATCATCCACTGCCTATACATGCAAGTTAATACGAGCTGGGAAACCATTCCTTTCAGAGGACAGTTGTCTTATTCTAGCTAGAGCCCTCATTTTATCGAAATTAGATTATTGCAACGCCCTCTACATAGGGACTACCAAACAAATCATCCACAGAATCCAAGTGCTCCAAAACAATGCACTTAGAGCGGCCCTAAGTATCCCCAGAAGTGCACACATTTCAGAAATAAGACGAAAACACAAATGGCTTTCCACCCAAGAAAAAATCAACCTTAAATCTGCGTCCCTTATCCACAAATGCCTAAACAACAAAGCTCCCCGATACCTCTCAGAACGCTTCAACAGGAAAAATCCAACGAGACTCACAAGGACAGCCAGCCCCAACTGCCTC
This sequence comes from Ambystoma mexicanum, assembly GCF_040938575.1. Taxonomy (NCBI): domain Eukaryota; kingdom Metazoa; phylum Chordata; class Amphibia; order Caudata; family Ambystomatidae; genus Ambystoma; species Ambystoma mexicanum. The sequence goes on from NC_090925.1 coordinate 651,375,651, forward strand.
CTAGTGCCCAGATTCAAACTAGCCACCATTGGAGGTTCCAGCTTCCCAGTTAAGGCAGCACAGTTATGGAACTCCCTACCCCTTGCACTCAGATCTGACCAAACCTTCAATAACTTCAGAAAGAACACCATAAAATGGCTTATTGAGAATGCGACATAGCGTATGTCACTCTATACGTAACGTCTTCTTATAATGTTTGTACTAACCTGCTTTTACTGTTTGATCGCCATAGATTTGACTGTTTAGCTACGCCTTATCTGCACTTGCACTTGCCCTACCCTGCAGACTCGAAATGTCCACTATGCCTTGTAACCTGTAACGTTAACTAATCTGTAACCTGTAAACGTTAACTAAGCTGTAAACCTCCTTGTTCTCTTGCGCCCTGCTACCCTAGGGTCTGGTGCGCACAATAAATAAATAAACAAACAAACAAACAAACAAACTGTCCTCCCTTAGAACAAGCACATTAATGATATGATATGGCATTTATAACGCTGCTATACACAAGTGTTTCATGGTATGAACCACTACTGTACATTATTTGGATTTATTGATTTATTATTCAATTCCGTGTTCACAATGGAAGTGAAAAAAGAAAGTTATACAACTTTTAATATACCACTGGCGGAGGGGGGGTTTATTGCAGGAAAACTGCCAAAGGTATTCCAGAAATAACACCACCACCAGTGGTAACCTCTGAATTGGAAGGAGTTGGGGAAATACCACTGGTTCGGGTAGAAATGACTACATGCTGCATTCTGAATGTTACAGCTTTCACAAATAAGGAGCTGGGTAGCAAGACAGTTTGTGCGAACTAAATCATTGATTGTGCTATTAGACATTGGTTTCTAGAGGTAGGCCGGGTTTTTTGGCATTTGAGATCGGTGTGACGGGTGGGCAGAGGAGGCAGTTCAGGAAATGAAGATAAATGGCCCCATTTCACTATTAAGGCAGGCATAGGGCTGCGTGGCTTGGCGCAGAGTGTGATGGCGGGCTAATTTTTCGGCTCCGCTCTGTGCGCACTTAAAGTTAAAACCTAGAGGCCGATTCATGGAAATAATGTGCGCGGAAAAACCGGCGCACGCGTGCGAAAACGTGCGATTCGCAGTGGCACAGAAAAAATCGCAGAAAATCGCACAGAAAACAGCGCACATGCATTCATGAAAGCACGGGCATGCGCGAAATGTGGGATGTGCGCTGAGAAAGTGCGCGGCGCACGCTGGCGCACGCTGGCGCACGCTGGCGCACAGGTCATCGAACGCCGTGCGATAAGGCCACAGCAAATTCGCACATAGCGCGGCGCACAGAACAAAAGTAGGCGTAACACGGGGCGTCACACGCAGAATGGGCAACAACTCGTGAAAATGTGGGGGTCACGGGGGAAGTACAGGAGGCAAGTGCGCAGAACGCCCACACGCTCGCCTACAACACGTATTCATGGAATCGAATAGTGAAAAACAGCGCACGGCCAAAGACGCGCACAGGCCCATACATGTCCGCCACACGAAAGCAGGCGGTAGCGTCCCTGCGCAGGAAAAAAATGTGCGCCAAAGTCCTACACGAACGAGAAGGCCCACACGCGATCGGGCCTGGGGGAGCGTGTGCGTGTATTTCAGGGGTGCGCGTGAAGTTCCACACGCGAAAGGCCTGGGCGCGTGTATTTCAGGGGCTCGCGGGTGTTTTCACACGCGATTGTCCTGGGCGCATGTATTTCAGGGGTGCGCGAGAAGATTCACACGCGAACGGGCCTGGGGGAGCGTGTGCGTGTATTTCAGGGGCTCGCGGGTGTTTTCACACGCGATTGTCCTGGGCGCGTGTATTTCAGGGGTGCGCGAGAAGATTCACACGCGATCGGGCCTGGGGGAGCGTGTGCATGTATTTCAGGGGCTCGCGGGTGTTTTCACACGCGATTGTCCTGGGCGCGTGTATTTCAGGGGTGCACGAGAAGATTCACACGCGATCGGGCCTGGGGGAGCGTGTGCGTGTATTCCAGGGGCTCGCGGGTGTTTTCACACGCGATTGTCCTTGGCGCGTGTATTTCAGGGGTGCGCAAGAAGATTCACACGCGATCGGGCCTGGGGGAGCGTGTGCGTGTATTCCAGGGGCTCGCGAGAAGTTCTACACGCGTTTTGGCTGGGTGCGTGTATTCCAGGGGTGCGCGCAAAGTTTTACACGCGTTTTGGCTGGGTGCGTGTATTCCAGTGGTGCGCGAGAAGTTTCACACGCGTATTGGCTGGGTACGCGAATCCATTGGACCAAAGGCCCTTACAGCGCAGGTGCGTCTGTGACGTGAACTGCACGTCCTAGTATCAGCACTTGTAATAGGTCCTTAGCACGTATACGCGGAAGTGACGTTTGACGTGTGGTCCGGTTTAAAAGGTACGTGTAGGACGTCATTTCCTTGTACGTGCTTTTCGTGGAGAGCGAGTGGGTGAAATCTGTACTTCTTGTCGGTTCACACGCGAATTACTTCACAGCGTTTTGAGTTCGTACTCCCTGTTACCTCTGTCAGATTTTATTTTTTCTCTTTTTCTCTGGACCTGTTCCCTCAGACAGCGTTCACTTCTCCTGTAGTCCTGTCTCCTCAGACAGCGTACAATTCTTCTTTTGGCGGGGGTGTTGCCAGCGCGTGCGCGCGCACGCGCGTGTACTTCACTCACTTTTTCCAGGCAGACCTATTTTCCAACAGTGCTTGCCCCGTGTGTCGCGTACCCCTTCAGAGGTTATTGTAGGCTGCGTGAGACACGCATATGTTCATTATTGTGTTTCTGGGTGCCACAGCGTAGTGCGTGTTTTTGTTTACACGCACGTGGTCTACGAGGGGTCGCTTGCACGTCATTTTCTGTTATTGGGGTACCTGTGCATTGCGTGACCCGTCATCTTTCCCCAGGGGTTCCATTCAGCCTTGCAAGTGCACTAGGGTACGAATACCATCTAGTACCCTACCCCTTTGACCCCCAATTGCCCAGGACAATACTTCCCTGCTACTCCCATACGCACAGCTACATCAGTGCCATGTCTGGGAGGCGAGCAAGAGGTAAGGGTGGCAAAGGTGGCCGACCCTCAAGAGGTGGGCGTGGTGGGCGCGGTAGGGGACGTGGCCGGGATTTGCAGGCTACCCCTAGCACCCTACGTGTGGAGGACCAGTCAGGGAGACCCATGCCCCCCCCCCATGGTTGAGGAAAACGTGGCTGACACCATCGATGCTCAGCCCTTGTTGGACCCGTCCATTGTGGCACCTGACCTGGCACAGGCTGACTCCGAGACTGATTTCCAGGTCCACAAGTCTAGGCCACGGGTGGCCGTGCCAGTCAGTGTCACCAGGCCACGTGTATCAGGGGCAGCCATGTCATCTGCTGCCCCAAGTAGGCGGGGTGGGAAGGCTGCAGGGGCAGCTGCAGCTCCGTCCACCCCAGCTCTGACTCTCCCAGTCAGGACAGTGTTGGTCCCAGTCCGTCAGTCTGAGGTTCCCCCTGCCACTATCACACTCGAGCTAATGCCTGCAGGAAGTCAGATGGTCAGTGTGCCATTGCACACTATGACACAGTCCACCGGTGCTCCTGCCCCGAGTGGCCAGAGCGGCATATGCCACTCACAGTCCCCACCACCTTACAAGAGGAAGAGGAAGAGTGCACATGCACTACAGGCTGATGCCCCAGACACGGCTACACAGTCCGGCACGCCGAGGAAGCCTAGCTTCAATGATGCCGAACTGAATCAACTTGTGCAGTATGTGTCCGATCATGATGCCGAAATGTTGAGCACTCCAGGGTCTAGGATCATACCTGCTCGCCGTCAGGCACACTGGCAGGCCGTCGCGGACAGCATAAGTTCCCTTGGGTTTATGAGGCGCACAGCTACCGAGTGCTACAAGCGATGGAATGACCTGAAGCGCAGGGCAAAGGGTAAGCTGGCCTCAAGTCATGCCGCAACTCTGGTGACTGGAGGTGGGTCTCCAGTTGAGGACATAGAGCTCACTCCACATGAGAATGTCGCTGGGACCTACGTCACAGAGGAGCAGATCCAAGGTGTGGGAGAACTTCCAGATTACGAGGCATTGTCCGGTGAGTGCACATGCATGTGTGTGTGATCCATGTGTACGTTGCATGTGGGGGGGTCCAGGGTGGGTGCCAGGTCAGGGTGTGTGTGCCTGAGTGGTTTGGGACACCCATGTGCTTCATCCAATGCATTTTGCCCCCCGGGATATGGGTATTGCAGTGTCCCTTCTGGCCACAGCAGGCATTTGCCACTATATTGCGCCAGTTGACCTTGAAGTGGCAACATGCAACAACATTGTTCCGTATTTCACTGTGCACGTTCTGGCTGATTGTAGGAATACCCCCAGTTCTATTGCACATCACTCTGCCCTATTCTCACAAATATGACATGCCTATGGTACATGCCAACTGTGGGATGGCACTGCTAGCCAGCATGCATCTGATGTGTTGCCCTTCCATCTTGGTGTCATCAGTGTCTGACATTTACCTCCCCTTCCAACTCAGTGACAGTGCATGCATGTGAGGGACATAGTCATGTGGGATATGTGTCTATCAAGTACATTTCCTGTAGCTCGTCTGGCCTATTTGTGTGCCATGGTGCTAATGTCTGTTTCCATTTTCTGTCTTTCATGTTTTTTCAGAGGATGACGCACTTGATGCTGTTGAGGGTGAGGAGATGGTGCTCACCCAGGAGGGATCTCTGACACGTCCGAGCACGAGTGGGGGATGTGGTGCGTTGGTGGGTGAGAACCCACTCTTGCTGCAGGGCATTCTCTCCAGGGCTGTATATGGGTGCACCTCCCCAGAACTCTTTTCAAGTGTTGATTCGGATGAGACCCATGTGGATTCGCAGGTATGTGTTCATGGAAGGGATACTGTTCTGTCTGACCCACCTGCACCAGGGGTAGAGCCCACAATGGGGATGTCAGTGTTGGTAGGTGCGCCTGTGGTGGTTACGGATGCAGGGCCACACTCCGCAACATCTGATCCTGTTCCTGGGCCAGCAGATCAGAGGGGAAATGCAGTCCTGCAGCCTCAGGCAGTGCCGACACAGCAAGGCGCAGTTCGCCTTGCCCCAGACAGGTGTGGTGCCCGCCAACGCGGTGGCCGTCCGCCACCTGGCAATACCGTATGGGAGCAATCCATATATGGTATGGCCAACCAACAGGCAGCATCATCAGAAATGATTGCTCAAGCCATGGACAGGGTGGCCACTTCCATTGTCCCCCCAGAAAGGCAGAGGGAGCTACTAGAGCAGGCAACAGCCTCCATTTGCCAATCAGTAGGGGAGGACATGTTGGCGTCCAACAGGGACAGACAGGCGGCCCTGGACAATCTGAGGGAATCAATTTCTCTAGATGCCCAGGGACAGAGGGAAGCCCTGAGGGGGGAGGTCCAGCACCTCAGGCAGACTCTACTGGACCTTGAGGCTTCCACTGTCACCAGGACAGAACAGCTGCTGGAGCGCGTCACCCGTACGCTCTCGGCAGAGATGCAGGCAACTCGTGCGGAGGTCCGGGCAACACGTCGGGTGTTGCATGGGGATTTCCGCACCATATCCCTCCAGAACGAGGCCTTCAACACCCGCATGCTTGCTGCAATGGAGGACCACACCAGGGCTTTGCGTGGGCTGCCTCCCATAGCACCACCACCTCCTGTGGCAGCAGCAGAGGTCGAGGAGAGCAAATCCAGCAGTGATTCTCCCACAAATTAGTAGCCGTGCAGGCCATGAGCCCATGGAGGTGTTTTATTTTCGCAACATTCACCCAGGTGGCTGTTGGTGAGCATCCTGTCCTCGGACCTCCTGGGTGGCCTCCCCCACGCCCCCTGGCCTCCACATGGCCATTTTTGATTTTTGCTTTTTGATTTTTGAGGTGCAGTGTGTTGCCTTGTGTGGCTCCCGTGGGCTTCCACTGTGTTCCGTTGGGCACATGCAGGCTTGTCCTGAGTTTGGGTTAGATGCTGTTTGTGAGACACACACCCCTCCTGCTTCCCATTTCCATGGGCTTGCAAAGGGTGTGCCCAAGTGACAGTGAATTACACAGTGACGTTGGACTCCCATGAGCTATGTGGCCAGTCTGTAGTCAATACTGTGTATACATTCCTAGTGCATATTGTAGTAGTATTGTACACTGCATGGTGTATTGATGTGTGCTTGTGCTTCCATGTCTCCCTCCTAATTTGCAGGGTCAGTCCTCGTGTCTTCACAAGCCCGTCTACTTTGGAGATGGAGTTCATGTTGTTAGCAGTGCACTCGCAGATGTGGCTGGCACCGACACTGTACAGTAAGAGGTGGTCGATGTGCTGGCATCATCAGGTTGTAGGTCAACGTATCCTTTAGTATTTGGTCATGTTTGTTGTTATTTATACATGTATGTGGGCATACTGTGTGTGGGCAGTTTCCATTTGGGACACTGTACTCTGTGGCACTTGTGTAATGTTTGGGGTATGAATTTGTTTGCTCTCACATTGCATGACATGCCATGGTGGAGATGAGTGTGGGCCTGTTGGCAGGTGCCCCTCACTGCTGGGGGGTGGGGGTGCAGGGGGACATAGATGGGGGCCTGGGGGGGAGGTGTTGGGTGACATGGCACTGTTGTCATGTACTATCTTTGATGGTGGTAGTGATATTGGCATCATTGAAGTGTGTCTTTTGATGACACAGCATTGGTGGTGTTTGTGTAGGTAGGGTGGCACACAATGGTACACTTCCAGTTGTACAGTCTCAGGCTGGTATGGTTGTGACAGGTGACTCTCCATTGAGGCATCATCTTTGTCAGAATGAGTCATCATTGATTGTCAGCTGGTATGTGCCAGGGCTGTGCCCACTCCACAGGGGTGTGATTTTATGTGAAGTAATCAGCCACCAGCTGCGTGCGGGCTGCCTCCCCCCGTGCCCTTTCCCCTCCCATGCGCAGCGGGCGTGCATGTGGTTGGGGATGTGGGGGCACCACCATGTCCACAGCCAGGCCCCGGCGTGTTGCAACGTTGTGCAGGACACATGCTGCCACTATGATCCTGCACACTACTGGGGGAGCGTATAACAGCTGCCCGCCAGAACGGTCAAGGGAGCAAAAGCGTGACTTGAGCACTCCGAATGTGCGCTCCACTATGCCCCGGGTTGCAATGTGGGCTGTGTTGTATCTTACCTGGGGTGGCGTGGTGGGGTTCCGAATTGGCGTCATCATGTGGGTGCTGAGAGGGTAGGCACTGTCCCCTGGGGAGGTGGTGATGGGTATCATTAGTGGGGTTGTGACATTACTCAGTATCTGACATGCATGCACGCGCAGTGGCATTTATACTCACCGAGCAGCCATGTATCGCCATGCCGCCCAGCCTCTATGTCCCGGTTTAGGGTAGACATTCTGTAGATGAAGCTGTCGTGGGTTGAGCCTGGATGGTTTGCATATACTGAGGTGATGATTCCCTTGGCATCACATACTACCTGGACGTTGATGGAATGCCAGTGCTTGCGGTTTCTATAGATGTGCTCAGTTGCCCTGGGGGGACGTAGAGCCACATGGGTGCAATCAATGGCGCCTAGCACTTTGGGGAATTGTGCCACCCTGTAGTATTCCTGTGCGACAGCCTGCCTTTCTGCAGGTGTTCTGGGCAGGTATATGTGCCTGCGGACTGATGGGCGTGCAGTGATGATGGCCAAGACCTGGTGTAGGCAGCGTGACTGGGTGGCCTGTGACACCCCCCCCCCACTATGGCACTTGTCCGCTGAAATGATCCAGTGGCCAAGAAGTGCAGTACATTGAGGACCTTCTCCAGGGGGCTGAGGGCTTGGGAGCAAAGGGTGGGTGATGTGAGGTCATCCTCCCACTCACTGACCAGGTCGAGTATAATGTGAGGTGGAAACCTGTACCTCCCATACACCTGGTCATCAGGCATCCCAAAAAGGCTGGTTCTGGGTGTGAAAATTCTGGCCCGGACTATCCTCCTCCTCCTGCGATATCCCACGGCCACTGCTGCTAGGAACGGTATATTCATCCTGGCGTCTGAGCTTGTTTGTTGTTTGCGCGCACTTTTATGCTGTGCGGGTCAACGTACGCCTGCTTCCTGCTGGCGTACGTGCTTCCGGATTGGCCACGTTCGATTCCATGAATACGTGTTGTAGGCGAGCGTGTAGGACTTCCCGCGCACCCGTGAAATACACACGCCCAGGCTAATCGCGTGTGGAACTTCTCGCGCACCCCTGAATTACACGCACACGCTCTCCCCAGGCCCGATCGCGTGTGGAAGCACCCGCGAGCCCCTGAAATGCACGGGCCCAGGCCTAACGCGTGTGTAACTTCTCGCGCACCCCTGAAATACACGCGCCCAGCCCTAACGCGTGTGAAACTCCTCGCGCACCCCTGGAATACACGCACACGCTCCCCCCAGGCCCGATCGCGTGTGGAAGCACCCGCGAGCCCCTGAAATACACGCGCCCAGGCCAATCGCGTGTGGAACTTCTCGCGCACCCCTGAATTACACGCACACGCTCCCCCCAGGCCCGATCGCGTGTGGAAGCACCCGCGAGCCCCTGAAATACACACGCCCAGGCCAATCGCGTGTAAAACTCCTCGCGCACCCCTGGAATACACGCACACGCTCCCCCCAGGCCCGATCGCGTGTGGAAGCACCCGCGAGCCCCTGAAATACACGCGCCCAGGCCAATCGCGTGTGGAACTTCTCGCGCACCCCTGAAATACACGCGCCCAGGCTAATCGCGTGTAGAACTTCTCGCGCTCCCCTGTAATACACGCACCCAGCCCATTCGCGTGTAGTATTACTCGCGCTCCCCTGTAATACACGCACCCAGCCCTAACGCGTGTAACACTTCTTGCGCACCCCTGCAATACACGCACCCAGCCCTAACGCGTGTAAAACTCCTTGCGCACCCCTGGAATACACGCACACGCTCCCCCCAGGCCCGATCGCGTGTGGAAGCACCCGCGAGCCCTTGAAATACACGCGCCCAGGCCAATCGCCTGTGGAACTTCTCGCGCACCCCTGAATTACACGCACACGCTCCCCCCAGGCCCGATCGCGTGTGGAAGCACCCGCGAGCCCCTGAAATACACGCGCCCAGGCCAATCGCGTGTGGAACTTCTCGCGCACCCCTGATTTACACGCACGCGCTCCCCCCAGGCCCGATCGCGTGTGGAAGCACCCGCGAGCCCCTGAAATGCACGCGCCCAGGCCTAACGCGTGTGTAACTTCTCGCGCACCCCTGAAATACACGCGCCCAGGCTAATCGCGTGTAGAACTTCTCGCGCTCCCCTGTAATACACGCACCCAGCCCATTCGCGTGTAGTATTACTCGCGCTCCCCTGTAATACACGCACCCAGCCCTAACGCGTGTAACACTTCTTGCGCACCCCTGCAATACACGCACCCAGCCCTAACGCGTGTAAAACTCCTCGCGCACCCCTGGAATACACGCACACGCTCCCCCCAGGCCCGATCGCGTGTGGAAGCACCCGAGAGCCCCTGAAATACACGCGCCCAGGCCAATCGCGTGTGGAACTTCTCGCGCACCCCTGAATTACACGCACACGCTCCCCCAGGTCGCGTGTGTTGCTTCTCGCACTGGTACAGGGTTGGCGCAGCCCTTTGCGATGGTTTTGCGATCTTGATGGCTTTTCCTTGCGCGAGGGCGTTCTTGGGGGCGTAACTGGCGCTGCTGCAGGGTCGCTGCGATACTCTGCGCCACGGCTTGTTTTGGAGGATTAATCCATGAATACGATGTGCGCTGAAATGGATTTTATCGCACGCGGCTGCCGCAGACATTCGCACGGGAACACTCTGCGCCAGCCGCGTGCGATACTTTTGACTGTATTTCCATGAATCGGCCTGCTAATGTTTTACAAAGAGGGTTTTCACCACCTACTTTTTTATACGGGTGCATTGGAGGAGAACGGGAACGCTGCTACGGTGTTCTGGAGACCTGAGGTGCCAGCAGTCTGAAGTGCATGGAAGGAGGCGACTCAAGGACGTGAAGCAGCGCGCTGGTGTTGACAATACAGCTGGAATTCCTGTCAGCTGCTCTGGCAGACGTTGTGCGTCTATGCTGCCTGGAGGTTTGGAAGGAGAAGCTCTTGTTCTTCACAACACAATCAGTTTTAAAGGCACAGGCAAGCACAGAAAAGAGCATTATACCATTAGACCAATGTTTTGTGGTGTGCCAGGTATTTATATAACTAACCTTTTGTCATCAAGGGAAGGAAGGCTATTTTGTGTAACTCCCATTGCAAAATTAGGGCTATACAACTGCTATTCTGAAATCTCCTTGCAAGCTTGCCCTACAATACCACCTTTCATACATGAAAAGGTATTTTTCCTTATTTAAGAAACCTTAGGGTGCTTTTGCTTTGATTCCCATTAAAAATGTCAAGCTCTATAATATTGAGAGGCAACAATAGCATCCAACAATACATTATTTCAAGTTCTTTCACCTCTTCCTAATAATTATGGCTGCGACCAAGAAAAAGCAAGGCAAAGATTTGCCTTAACATCAGCCACCAAATTAAAAAGACAAAAATGCGAATCGCCCACTGCCAATGATGAGGGTATGGACCCAGCCATGCTTATTTTTATTTATTTATTTATTACATTTGTTATACACCCAAACCCAAGGGTATCACGGCATAGGTTACAGTATATTTGATTCTGGTCACAGGTGAAAATAGGACAGGTTAAGGTTACATTTCACATAGATATATCAGGTAAGTAAGGTTACAGGTTAAGGTTTACATTTCACATAGGTATACCAACATTACTTGCTAAGACGCTTGTTACAGAGTAGCATCCAGTCCAGAATTACACTCTACAGGTACTTGGCCATAGTTCTATTTCCTAGGTTAGTATTAGTTGAACATCCATGTTTTTAATGCTTTCTTGAATTTCTGGTGGGAAGGCTCATTCCTTGTGGTGTGCGGGAGGGAGTTCCAGATTTTTAGCATCACTACTGGGAAACTAGTCCCTCCCGCTCCTGTGAATTGAAGCGTGGGATGAAGAGTTGAGAGCTATTATTAGATCTGAAATTTCTCATAGTTAAGTTGTGTCTAATAACTTTGTTGAGGTATGAGGGAGCTGTCTTGCAAATACATTTATGGGTGATGCTGAGAGATTTAAAGATGATTCTGGCTTTGATGGGGAGCCAGTGCACTTTTCTCCGGGTCTTGGAGAAATGGTCGGATTTTGCTATGCCTAATGCAGCTTGCAGTGCCTTGTTTAGCAAGAGTTGGAGTTTGCCCAAGTTGGTTTTAGAGGATCCTAGCAGCAATACATTGCAGTAATGCAACTTGGATAGGGCAAGTGCACGAGGAAGCATAGTGCAGGTTTGTGGGGTCAGAAATTGGCGGCTAAGCGCGATCAGTTTGGAAGTATATGACGTGGCAGATGCTAGAGCATTGCCATGTTTGTTCATTGTTAGGTTAGTTCTTGGTAGACACCCAGTGTTCTGACCTGATTAAGGATGGGGATGGGCGTACCATCGATGGTGATGGAAGCATAATTAGGGGGTAGAGCTTTTATTTTGGCTGGAGAGCCCACAACAAGAATCTCTGTCTTTTCGTCTTTAAGACAAAGACTATTGTTGGCCATCCAATTATGGATTATTGTGTAGATCATATTTACATTTATTGTGTCTTGTTCGTGGTTGCCTGTGATGGGTTTAAGTATCTTTGTGTCATCCGCGAAATTCGTGTAGATGACACCCATGGTGTCCAGCACAGGGAAAAACAGTTTTGTATAGGCATTGTTTAATGTGGGCGATAGGCATGACCTTTGTGGTATGCCTATGGGGACCCGGATGGGGTCTGCTGCTTCCTTGTATATGGCCACTCTAGAGGTCTGTTCCGAGATAAAAGATTTGACCCAGCGGGTGGCTTCCTGGGAGAATTTAAAATTGTTAGATAGCGTGTTACATAATTTATCACGGTCGACCAAATGAAACGCAGCTGATAGGTCCAGTAATAGGAGAATATGCATATTCCCAGAGTCTCTTATATTATCCATTTGGATTTTAAGATCTTGTAAATCCATTTCAGTGCTATGACTAGTCCTAAAACCAGATTGTCTGGCACCTAGAAGTTGGTTTTGTTCAAAGTGATTTTGTATTTCAGTGTAAGTGATTTTATCAATAATTCTCAATAAGAATGGAACTGTCGAGATGGGCCGGTAGTTCGTAGGCACAGTGGGGTCCAACGATAGTTTTTTGAGAAGCTGCGTGAGCCAAGCTTCTTGGATGTTGGCTGGGACCGTATTGGTGTGAAATGAGGAGTTGACGAAATCGGTAATGATAGGTGTTCGGGTAGGTGCACAGAGTGTGATTAGGTGAGCGGGGAAACAATCTCCTTTGCAGTTGGAGGGTTTTAGTTTGGCTATGGTGTCTCGCACTTGGTCCTGGCTGACCTGTGAAATTTAAATTGAGATGCCGAGTTATCCTGCATATTGTTCATGAGAGGGAGGGGAGATTTTGCCCTTTAGTGATGTTTTCTTAACTGCAATTTTATCTTTGAGCGTGATTATTTTGGAGGTAAGGGCATTTTGTATGGTGGTGCACCATTCTTTGCTCCCATGGGTGGAGGTACTCCCGGGGATGGGGTTCTCCAATTCTTTGAGGATCGTGAAAAGTTCTTTGGAATTTGAAAACAGCATTAAGTATACAAGTGTTGAAAGTGTTAGCTTTATGAGCTATCATGGTGGATTTATAGAGTTTAATTGCAGCTTGCATGGTGTTAGCTGAGTCGGTGGTGGGTGATTTTCTGTGAATATGTCCTGAGGATCTTTTGTTATGCCGAAGTGCTACCAATTCCTCATTGAACCAGAAATTAGAACGTTTGGCTGATTTTGAGATCTTCGTTTTGAGCGGCGCTAGGCGGCCAATTCTAGTTTTAAGGCAATTATAGGAGATATTGGCAAGGTTAGTTGGGGTAGGGTTACTGTAGGATTGGGCTGTTAGGGCCTCCGCCAGTACTGCGGTAAGGTTTTCGGCCATGAGTTTTGTGATATTCCTTATTTCTATGGGATTGAACTTAGTGAGGTGGGATGATCTGATCAATTGATTGGTGTGATGGAGTCAATGGTGATGTGGACACTGTCAGTATCCAATCTAGTATTCTACCTTTTTTGTGGGTGGGCGTGGTTACTAACTGTGTGAAATTCAGATCTGTCATGGCTGTGTGGAGGGCACTAGGTTTGTGGTCTTGTGAGTCCTTGAAACCTAGATTAAGGTCTCCTAGAATGATGACTTTCGTATTGGGTTTAATGAGTTGTGTGATAAGGAGGGCGATGTCATGTTCCGGCTGGTGGTTGTGATTAGGAGCTCTATATTTTATGAGCAGGTTGATGGTAGTTTAAGGGTCCATTGTCATTTTAATGAGAAGCATTTCATATCCATCCAGGTTGTCTAATGGGCTGAGTTGAAAAGTAGTTTTTGCAATAATAGCTACACCTCCTCCTGTTGCGTTTTGGCGGTCAACCCTGATTATATCATAGTCAGGGGGGATGGCTAGCATAAGCAGTGGGCCAGAGGCTTGATGCAGCCATGTTTCTGTGACCATCAGGAAATCTAGGTCTTGGTCTATGATGAGGTCATGGACTTCGATGGCATGAGCTTCTAAGGAGCGTGCATTGAAGAGTGCACGCTTAAGGTTACTGGCAGACTCCTGCTTAGATTCAGGTGGGGCTACCTGGGGTTGTGTGGGTTTGTGGGTCGTCAGTTCTGGTAGGTTGTGTGTTTTTTCAAGGTAGTGAGACTTTTATAGCTATGGAAGAAACGTAAAGCTAGTCTTGTGTTTCTATTGTTTCCTAATATAGGGTTCATGGTAATAATAGCATGTAGTGGAGATCTGGAGCATAGTCGTGTTGTGCATGGTAGTCCGGTGCAAGGAGTGCTCTTAGAAATATTAGCCTTAACTCTATTGTTGGAGTTATTTATTTTGATAGGCATTACAGTTGGGTTCATGCAGTGATTTCTGACTAGGCTCTTTTGAGGCACACGTAGTGAGTTCTGTTGGAATGGTGGGGTTTTGGGCAAAAATAGAGTGAGAAAGGGGGTGGGCAGTGGCGCAGACAACCAGGCTTCGCCAGGCCATTGCCCAGGGGGTGTAAGCACCTCCCGTACAATATTTGTGCTCATCTATAGTGTAGGAGGGTGTCCATGTCCATGGTGGTGGCTGCTGATTGTGACTAGAACGCCTAAAGTCTGGACGGGTGTCGAGTAATTTGTTGGAATAATGGTCTAGTTAGTTAAGTGCTTGGTGGGCAGTACTTAAATAAATGCTTATAATGCTTATAATAACATTCATGGTGACAAAGGTGCAGAATGATTAATATTTATGACAGCAGGGTACAATTTACTAATGTCTGTGTCAGCGAAGTGCAATTAACTAGCATTTATAACAATAGGGTACACATTGGTGCAATGTACTAATATTTACTAATATCCATGGCAATAGGTGTAATTAACTAGCATTTGTAACATTAGGGTACAGTTTGGTGCAATTTGCTAATATCTATGGCAATGGGTGCAGCTTGGTAGCATTTATAACAACAAGGTACAAATGTGTGCAGTTTGCTAATGTAGATGGCAGCAAAGTGCTATTTACTAGCATTAGTGGCATTAGGGTGCAAATAGTTAACCTTATGGCATCAAGGTACAAATTGCTAGCACTTGTGGCAGTAAGGTGCAAATTACTAACACCATGGTACTAGGGTACAGATTACTAGTATTCATAGCCGCAGGGTGCAATTGGTGTACGTTGCTGACAACTATGGTAATCCGTTGATCAAATCGGGTGCAAATAGCTATTATCTGTGGCAATCTCGTACAATATAATAACATTTATGGCAGCAGGGTACTGTTAAACTACAAGCATGCTAAACGTTAGTCATAGTACAATATACCAAACATTGATGGCGGTATTATTATAGCATGAGTGGTGAATATGCAAGCAAAACAATGACACTTAGATGCAACATGACCAGACCAGAGTTAGCAGGGTAATCAGCATCGTGAGGAGTCCCGCAATAGGAGGTAGTTTATACTGTATAGGCGGGTTGAGACGTGAAGAGAAAGTTGAGCATCTGATTGGCATCAAGTGATTCCTTAGTGCGGTGGTACTTTGGAACACTTCAGCTCAGGCACTATGGTAACATGGACAATGTGCCTGTTCTCATTCGTGATTCGTGATCCATGGGGCTTCCCTTCAGGAGCACATGGTGTGCCGGGCATGGACGGTGGAAGGGTGGAGCCTAGGAGGGGTAGTAACGGTGCGGGCAAGATGAGTAATTTAAAGTGCAGGTCTGCACGAGGAGTCAACGGCGGTTGCAGGTAGCCAGTCTGGCTTACCTTTTTCAGATGGATCTCCGTGTGTACTGCTCCTGCAGTGCACAGGTCCGGGAGGCCTTCCTGGCCTGCAAGTGCCTTCTCGGTCAGGCTCTGTTGATCAGTGGGAGTGCCAGGCTCAGTCAGGCGCCTTTTACAGGGCCTTTGACATGGGCCAGCTTCTGCCTGCCGGTGGATGGGCTTGGCTGTTATTGGGTTGCTATTCTGAATGCAATCAGAGCCTTAAAACCTTTTATGGAGGCAACTTACAAAATATACTTTTATATTTCTTACTAACATGTTACCTAAATTATTGTATTTATCCCCTTCAACACAACTCAATATTCAACGTGCTCACAGGATTGGTCCTATAAATCCTCTGGCTAGCACTAGAAATGCCTCAAGAAATCTTACTGTTGCTCTCCTGGACTTCAAGCATATACAACTTATAATGAAGAAAGTTAAGTTGATTAAACATCTAACCTGGAATGGAAACAACATTTTCTACTCTGAAGATGTTGCAAATACTACTGTTGTGAGAAGAACGTAACTTCTAGCACTAAAGCTGGCTCTGAAACAACTCAATTCCAGATATGGCTTGGTTCATCCTGCATCATTAAAGGTAACCCTTAAAGGCCATACAACTTCTTTTGATAATCCTGGAGATATCAGACAATTCATACAGTCTCAAAGAACAGATGAAATGGACACAGCTGACCCTTCTTCAAATACTGCGCTATAAAGTGTTTGAAATAAATCAATCTTTAACTTTTCAAACATAATTGTGCGGGAGTGTTGCCTTGGATGGCCTTGTTTTGCTGGGCGCCTAACGCTCATGTTTGAATTTTGCCCTCTCCAACATGATATGTTTTGGTTGTTTCCTGCTAGCCATACTGTTGTGTTATATTAAGTGCTACAATATACTTTTGCTCATGTTCATGTTGTCCTATGTCATCCCTCACCACTTATGTATCCCTCTATTTTTGTGTTTTCCCCAAAGGGTACTGTAACATTCAAAACAATTAACTGTTTTTTGAATATTGTGATGAAGTCCATATTTTCATACTCTTCCAACACTCAATTAATTCATTATTTAAAGCTCATATTGTTTATTCTTCAAGTCTCATGTCTATAAATATATCATCATGGAATGTTAAAAGCCTTCAGAATCCCATAAAACGACAAAAAGTACTTTCTTATCTCAACAGAACTAAACCTACTATTGCTTGCATTGAAGAAACTCACCTCTAAACTCTATAAGCTGCGGAACTTAAAAAGCTCTGAGTGGGGAAAGTGTTTGCTAGTGCGGCACAGGATAAGAAATATAGTGTTATTACTTATAATAAAAATGTTGATGGCAAGATTATTAGTTCAGAATATAATGACATAGGAAGATGGGTCCTTGTAAACCTTCTCTCAAATGTACATATTACTCAATTCTAGATGTTTAAGGACCTAATGTTTCAGATCCAATGTTTTGGAAACAACTAAAAAAATGTTTTCTTCACTCAAATATTCAAAACCTTATTGTATGTAGAGATTGCAATGAAATAGCAGACCCATTCCTAGACAGAAAGTAAAAAAATACTTTTAAAAACTCTAAGTCCCACAAGCAATTTCTAGAGTTTATTTTCGAATTAAGCCTGGTAGGTGCATGGTGATTACAGCATCCATCAGACAAGGAATTCAACTTTCACTCCATTGCTCATGATTCTTTTTCCGGAATTGATTACATTTTCCTGGCTAACTCTCTAACTACTAACATAATAGGCTCTAAAAAAAAAACTCTAATATAGATTGTATATCCTTATCTGATCATGCCCTAATCCATATTAAACTAAATAACATCAATACTGTTATCAAATAGATGGAGATTCTATTTGGCCTTACTGAAGGATGAAAACTTTACTTCTTTTCTAATGAATGCCCATAATAATAATTTTAAGACTAATAACGCTGAAGATACTTCTAGTCCTAACAATTGGGATTGTTATAAAGCAGTACTTAGAGAGGATATCATTTAATTTGTTGCCAAGAAGAAGAAAGATATGAAACAAGAATCTGAGGAGATACTAACACAATTATAAATCCTTGAAAAACAATATATTTCTCATCCTTCTCAGGAAACATATCATAAAATATTACAGCTCAAAATTAACTATATTAAACTTAACTCTGATTACTCTTGTAATAATCTACTAAATTATAAATAAAAAATGTACAAATTCTCTAATAAAATAAGCACATTTTTAGCTTCTTAACTTAAAATCAAAAAACAAAGAAGTAAAATTACAGCAATAAAGGATTCAAATGGTAAATTCAATTCACAGATAAAGATAATATTAATGTATCCAGTAAATGTTATCATCAATTATACTCCTCTATATCTACAACCAATAATTCAAATATTGCTGCCTTCCTAAAAAATGTTACACAGACAAATTACCCAACTATTAATGTTGACTCACTTAACATACCCACTACCCAAAATGAAATCATTAAAGCTGTACATGAAATTAAAAAAGGCAAAGCACAAGGGCCGGATGGATTCTCTATCGACTTCTATGCTCATTTCAAATCCTTTCTCACCCCTAGACTATATGAACTTTTTCGTACACTTTCTTTCAAACTCAACATCTGAAGGCACCTTTACTGAAGCTATGCTTTTGGCATTTCCTAAACCTAGTAAGGATCCGTAATTACCACAAAGTTATAGACCAATTTCCCTAATCAACACTGACTGTGAAATATTTGCAGAAATTCTAGCAAATAGACTTGTCCCTTTTTTGGACAAATTAATCAAACAAGTCCAGGTAGGGTATGTCAAAGGAAGACTCTCTGCATCCAACATTAGAATTTCTTTTAGATATCTTGAATGTTGTGAATCTCAAATTATCCCTATGCAGCTGTTGCCTTGGATGCTGAAAAAGCAGTTGATAGAGTTCAATGGGACTGCTTGTTTGACGAGCTGCGATGACATGCTCTTCATGAAACCTTCATATCCATGATAAGAGTTCTTTTCTCTAACCCCAAAATCACTATTTTTATGAATGGTCAGATGTCTCCCTTTTTATCCTTAGGCAGAGGTATACAACCTGGATGTCCCATTTGCCTTTGTTATTTATTTTAGCTCTGGAACCATTTTTAGAAACTATTTTACTACTTCCTTCCAAGGAATAACATTTGGTAAATTGCAGGTTACATTGGCAGCCTATGCGGATGATATTCTTCTACTCCACATGAATCCTGAAATAAGTTTAAAGAATTTGCCAGAGATTAAATCGTGCTTTTCATTAGCAGAAGGTTATGAAATGAACATGGACAAATCTGGAATTCTACTTCTAAACATCTGTTTCAACCGTATCGTATGAGATGGTGCCTTTAGAAGATCAAATATCTAGGATTGCAAATGTTTGCGTCAGTTAAAAATATAATTAAAGAAACTACCAATATTGTATTAACCAACATTAAAAACATTGTTGATTCCTGGTCCCCATTGTACTTATCCTGGTGGGGTCATCTTCAATCCATTAAAATGATGATTTCCCCAAGCATTTGTTACATTTTATTTATGCTCCCGATCCCAATTATCAGTGAATTCTTTGAAGATGTTGATTCATGTCTTGCCAAGTTTATGTGGGGGTAAGAAAAAACAGTAGGCTTCACGATTTTATGAAGTATCATTCTGCCTTTATTTTAACGCAAGCACAGAGTTGGTTTTGTCAAGCTGAATATTGTTTCACCCCTACTTGGGTTTGTGTGGAATGTAGTATGGTTTGGCCTTTGTCTCTATCTGATTGTTATATATTTTATTTTAATAAATTGATATATTAAATATAAACATTTTTAATTTGCAGCCAAACAGATAAGAATGTATTTCACATCTACCAATCCATCCAAATACATATCACTGTTAATATGGTTCAACAATCTTAAATTAATGGAAGAGTAATTTTTTGGAAGAACGGGTTACTTAAAGGAATTAAATATGTTTTTCAACTTTTTAATCAAGGTTTACCCAGGGACGTCATTTCACCAAAATGCCAGGGGTAGGGAACTTGACATCTCACGACTGCTGACTTCTGATGATATCACAGGAAGTGATGTCATTTGATCTCACCCTGAAGTGATATCACAGGAAGTGATGGAATGTGATCTTTCACCCCTTGACAAAACAGGAAGTGGAATCACATAGCATTGTTTCTAAGTACACTTCAAAAAAATATGCTATGATATCACTGTAAAGTGATATAAATGTATACAAGAATGGATACCCATATGTATCATTAATATCAGCGCGTATAGGCCCATATTACCAAATTACTAGGAATGCAAGCAGACGCCCAAGGCCAAATGATAATGTTGTGTTGTTATATAGCACTAGCACTTACGCTTAAGTGCATCATATAGAACAAATATACATACAATATCACCCAACCTGTTTTGGTACTAATGTATCAACTTCAGCAGGATGAAAGGCTGAGTTGACCTTGCCAGGAGTCGAATCTACAACCTGCAGATCATACACACATTGCAGCAGCACGCGCTCAACACACTGAGCTATCTTACCAGGTATAGCTTGTAGAAAACCGATACTGCAGAAACAAAGAGAAGCATGCTGCTGGCCACAGCCCAGGAGCCTCAGTGAATAACAAATTAAAAAAGGTACTTTTTTTAGGGGTTGCAAGGGAGACCACAGGGGTAGCAAGTGCGACCGCTGGCAAACCCTAATTGACATCCCTGGGTATACCGCTGACTTTTGATGAATTTAGAGACACATTTTTCCCCCCTAATTCCTTTTGTCACCAATATTCTCTTTTTATATATGCCATTCTAGAAAATCTGCAACCCCTAATGGAATCTTCAGGTCTACCATGTACACCTAGACCAAATCATATGTATAATGGCCAGTTCTCAGTCTTCCTCTTCTATAAAGAGGTCACCAATGTTGAAATGGATAATACCAAGTGGAAAACACAGCAAGAATGGCAACAAGACTGTTATAGAATTCTAGAAGATTACGGTTGAACATCGTTTTGGAAAAAACTCTCAATTTAACCCAAGCCCTTTTCTTTTTTCACACAGAGTTTTCATTACCCCTGCTATGTTATTTAAGTGTAAGATTTCCCCTAGATAACAAATGTTGGAATTGTCACGTTACTGAAGGATCTTACACACATATGTTCATGTAATGTAAGTATATTGAAACATTTTGGAAAAATGTATGGTGCATCATAAAATGTATCTTTAAAGTAGATGAACCTTTTCATTTTAAGATTTTATATCAGAGGAGTACTCTTTTTCAACATCATTTAAACACACACTTCACATCTATTTGATATTTTCATTCTGATTGCTGTTCTAGTTATCCCAACTAATTGGAAGAAGTTTGACCAGATTAATCATAGGATATGGTGGAATTCCATATGCAATACACATAGAATTGAGGGATGTATTGCTTCAACCCCATTATTACATCACAGACATGAATTGAAATGGAGAATGTACTCTGATGTCCTTACTTCACAGGACTATATTATTTAATATGATATCCCTAGTGTGTTTGAAAACAGTACCCTCATCATATCTCTCCCATGACCCCTCCCACTAACTCACCTTCTCCTTTGTAACGTATATTATATCTTCCTCCCAACTTTTTCTTTTTAAACACTTTATTTAACCTTTTAAAAACAAGAAAACAAGACACAATATAGACATATTCATCAAATCAGTGGATTACATTCTGGGTACATTACTTATATCAAAAATCCAATCACTATTGTAACAATATGTTGTTAAATTTTTATTTTTTATTTTGTATAGTTTATTACAAACCTTTAAAATATAATTACATCCTCACAATTTAATCACGTAGCATTACATTTCCATTCAGCACATTTTTACATTTTTACTCATTTGTTTCCAGCCCCTTTACTTGGACAAGTTCCCTTTCAAAATTATTTAGTTTCACTTCCAGGATGTCTAAAAAGAAGGTAAGGGCAAGAGTTAGTTTTCTTTCTGTCTCATCAAACAAAATATGCCACCAATCATCAGCATTTAAAAAGGGTCTTTTTGTAATCAAGTCTCGAAGACACTTTGTTCTTTCCTTTCTAAGGGCTGTGCATAACAAGGTAAGGTGTTTTAAATTCTCCTTACATAGTCTGCAGAATCTACAGATCTTTGTCAAGTTTTTATTTTTCTGCCATAAACTTTTTCGCTATTGTGTCTTAAGTAGGTTCAGTTTGAATTTAAAGT
Source organism: Ambystoma mexicanum (assembly GCF_040938575.1). Classification (NCBI taxonomy): domain Eukaryota; kingdom Metazoa; phylum Chordata; class Amphibia; order Caudata; family Ambystomatidae; genus Ambystoma; species Ambystoma mexicanum. The sequence continues at coordinate 651,397,227 of NC_090925.1, forward strand.
ACAAATCTCGCCGACGGGACTCTGCAAATAGTTTTAAATAATATGAAATTTCATTATAGGCTTGTTTTTCATGACGTACATTTTCCATCAATTTATGAGTTCTCCTTTTATCTTCTGTTGCTATCCAGTCACATCACCATAGGCGTTATTTCACCAAATTTAGGTTAGTAGGGAGGGTTTCAATGTCGGTGTTGAGATTCTTCAGAATCATCTTGCAATTCTCTACCCAAGATGTTAACACATTTTGTTCCTTGAAGTTTTCAATGTTCTGTAGAATCTCAAATTGGACGGGGGTATTTATATTAGTCATTTTGGATTTAGCGTATTCCAACAGATTCAGGTGTGAATTGATATTAAGCCAAGTTCATATCTGATACACGCCGTCGGAGTCCCTTGTGGTAGATATAGTACTTTAGTCCAAAAGATGTTTTCAAGAGTATTCCACAGCTGATAAGGGGTGCCTAGGGCACATTCCGCTCCATATATGAGTTCTGGAGCTGCTTTTTGTTTGTAAAACGCCAAAGCCGGGAGGAGTGAGTATTGCCCATACTTTTTGTGGATAATACATGCTTGATTTGTCAGTTGTTGACATTTAGATTTCACACTGGCAACCCAGGGTGCATCATTAATGCTTGAATGGATGATCATTCCTAAATATCTTGTGGACGGTATCTTCTGAAGGAACGTCTTTTCCAGGGACCAACAGAATTTTGCTTATTAGGCCTTTATTTGTTCCTCTAAGATTTTCTAACACAAGGATTTCAGTTTTGTTCATATTGATGGTAAATCCTTAGGTCTGCATAGAGAAGAAGGCTTACGTGATGACCATTTATTTTTGGTGGATATGACTGAACCTGATCAAAAGTAACATCTATATCAGAAAGAAATAGATTGAAGATTATAGATGCCAGCGGTCATCCCTGCTTCACTCCACAATGGGTAGGTGTGGCATCCGATAGTTTACCAGTTCTATGAAGTCTGATCTGTATGTTAGTTTCAGTGTGGAGCTCTCGTATTGCTAATAGCAGGCTTTTGGGACAGTTCCAGGCGTGTAACTTAGTCCATACCCTTTCACGCACAATGCTGTCAAAGGCGTGTGCAAAGTCGATGACCGCAATATATATTTTCTTGCCCGATCTTATATTTTCCATTTTTAAGATATTTACAATTAGAAGGTTCAAGGCACATCCAACTCCTTTCACAATTCTCGTCTGTCTTGGATCCATTTCATTTACAGTGTGGATGCAATCATTTAATTTGCGTGTTAACATTGTTGCATAAACCTTTCCCAATATGTCTAAAAGTGCAATTGGACGTCCTTCGGATTAGTTCTATCTCCCTTATTGAAGATAGGGACAACAATAGCACTTTTCCAAGACTTCGGGGTACAGCATGATGTCGCAATTTTGTTGAAAAGTACATGACAGAAACTGGCCCATTCGTCTGGGTTCTGTTTTAAGATCTAATTACTCAACCCATCGGGTCCCGGTGCTCTTGAGGGATTTAGATCTTTGATGATTGTTAAGATCTCATCGTGATTGAAGTTAAGATCCCACGATGTTACGACTGGAAATTTTGGCTCTTTTTCATTTTCTTTTTTACTGTATACGTTGGTATAATGAGCTATCCAGTCTTTTTCTTTTACTGCATTTCTTAAAATGGCTTGTTGTACAGTCCCATGTTGCTTAATGACACTCCAGAAGTCTCAGGTATTTGTTTTAGCGAGCTTTGATAGCATCATTTCAGCATTGCGTTGTTTCATATTCGACTTGTGGGACTTTAACCAATTTTTATACGTTTGAATAATGTGTTTTTGTTTACTTTGTGTTTCAGGCATATTCGTTTTCTGAATAGCTCGTATTCGAATTCTCATTTTGCGTTTTTGTTTCAGAATTTCTAAGTGGAATGTATGTTTTAGCCTATACTTTTAAGGCCCTGATTTCTTTCCTTAAAGTGGGTGAGAATATGATCATATTCAAGCACATCCTTTTGTTGCTTATATGTCGCTGTAATTGATTTAACTTCGGTATCCTCAAAATTCAGACTTAGTCATGTGGAATCCGTAACAACATCATGTTTCCAATGGGATTGAGGTTTCGAGCTTAGATTAGCCAGACTTATTTCCAACAAATTATGATCACTTTCTATTTTCAAGGTCTTTATTCGCCAGTGCAGGTTCTCGGAGACAAAGAAGTAATCTAGAATAGAATCCTGTTTCACGCTTCTCCAGGTCGTTTTAGCTGGTATATCCCGTGGTGTATTTCCATTTAACATATGCATCTTACGTCCTTCCATCTCCATACACCATTGCTTAGCTATGATTGAGTTGTTCTTGTAAGATGATGTATTTTCTTCAATGCACCTAATGTTTAGGTCACCACAGAGTATAATGTTGGGTGAATCAGCTTGTTCATAGATTTCATCAAGCAATTGTGTTATCATGTCAATAAAGCATGTTGGTTTCATTATTTTATGTTGCCAGTAGTTATTAATAATGTATATTAAATCTAGTGTCCTCGATATTCATCTTGTTTAGACATGTGGATCACTTGTATATAGGCATTTACGTTTATGGATTCAGTTATCTTGAATCCTAGACCCTTCTTGATCAACGTGATTAGTCCAGCCATCGGTCTTCCTTTTCTCGTTTTTAATGGCTGGATTGAAGCAGATGTCGTAAGCATCAGAAATGGGAGGATCAGTCAGCCATGTTTCCTGTAGGCATATAATATCGAATCCTTTCATCCATTCCTGTTGGAGGAGATGTTTATATCCTTGCGTATTCCAGGATCCACAGCTGATTGTTAGTTTAGACGTAGTGGCCTGGCATTAATTTTTTCCAATGTGTTTTGTAGCGGGAATCCAATTCCAATTTCTTAGATCACCATCAATCCCTTGCAGTGGAGATCTTGAATTAGTGTCATTACTTTTGTTATTGTTGTTACAGGAAAATGTAATTTGGATTTGTTATTTTTCTAAGTGCGTTTCTACATCTACATTATATGCATTTTCACTTAACTTTGAGTTATCAATTATGCTACGGGTTCTCAACTTCTTCTCTTTGTTGTTAACTTCATGATTTGATCTCTGTTTTTCCCTTATCTGAAGCGGAGTATTTATGTTTGAGTTTTTAGCTCTGTTGTTAACTCGATCGTCCTCCTTGTTCACTTCAAAGATATCAAATCCTAACAAGAGTAGAACTGCTGTTGCGTCAAGAAAGATGTCACACACAATCCTGGAGTCAAGATGGAGCTTTACTTTGTCGTCTTCCAGTTCTTTGAAAAACTCTACCCATTTAATGTCTCCTGATTCAATAGTCCTTAACGCGGGAACATAATGGAAGAGTTGTAGGAAGTTTTTACGGTTTAGCGTCAGTCCATCTTTACCTGAGAAACGTACGCTCTAAACCAAGGCAGTATTTGTATTGCGTTTTTTTTCCACGTCTTGTTGGGCATTCAACCGACTATTTTTTTTGTACGTGTGGTCATTTTGCGTTCTTTGTTTGGCAGGGATCCACACCGGTCCGTTGGAATTAGTCTTGGTAGAGAGTGGACTAGCAGCGGCAGCTCCTACTTGAGTGGAAGATTTCCAGTGCATGTTTGTGCTTATTGTTCTTCTAACTTTGTCGGACTGGTCACTATTGGAAGCCTGTTTGCAGGCCAGATATTTCCGTTTTTAATCCATTGTTTGAAACACAGGACTGGGTTCAATTTCCTTCTCACTTTATGAGTATTCATTGGTGGAATCAGCACGCATACTCAGACCTTTGTTTTATCATGACTTTCCGGTGTGATCGTAACACCTGCTGTTTCCTTTGTTTTTACATTGGCTTCCTGCAGGTTTACAAGAGAGTTTGTCTTGCGAATGAGACTGATCGGTCAGAGCGGTGTTATCTATGTATTTGTCTTCGCTTTCGTCTATATCCTGATATATGGATAGCTCCATTAAATCAGTTGAGTTTTCCATGTCAGAGGGTAGCTCTTTGCAGCTTTCATATTGTTTTGTGTTTTCTTTTGCTCCAATGTGTGTATTCTTTTCCTTCTCTGGACTTTTTTCATCACATTGGTTTATTGTAAAACTCACTGTTTTAAGATTGCGTAGAAACTTTCTTGAGCTATTGGTACTGTTGTGTTTTTTCATGTTTTGATTTTTAGTCTTTTTGACTTGTGCTATCTTTGCACGCTTTGTTCCTGGGGTTGTTTAATTGCATTAAAGATATCAAACAGGATCCGTTCAGGTGGATCAGTTGTCAGATTTTTTGGTACTGAGTTTATTACGTTCTCATCTTCTATTTTAGGTTTGTCTTTTGAGGATGTAGAAGGTCTTTGGCAGTCCGAGTTGGCTCCATTTTCAGCTCTATTAGTTAGAGCAAGTAATTCCTTAAAGGAAAGAGTAGTGCTTGGCTCCTGAGTCCGGCTTACAGATTGATGACACATTTCAATAGGGGCCGATGTATTCTCTGGATCTGGCTCTGGTTCTCTTCTTGCCGCACTTAGAGATTCTTGTGTTGTTAGATCAATCACTTTAGGTTCCAGAGCATTTGTTTGATTAGACATTGTCCCGACAGTGATCGGTTCCACATGAATTTGTTCCTTTGTTACATCTTTTCATGTGGCAGAAGCATCGATACCCGGTCGCTGTTTACACACGTCTTTATTTGTGAGTGCTTGTTGCCTTCGATAGTTGGTTCCTGTTTTAGCAAGGAAAGCGCTTCTTTCGCAATTTCGGCCAACAGTTTTTTATCTTCACTCTTGTTACGTTTTTGTGTAGTTAGTGTAACTACCATGTCGTCGATTTTATTCGTGAGATCTTTAAAAAACTGTTTGGCGTGGGTGTTTTCATATTCTATGTTCATTTGCTCAGAATTCATCAAAGCGATCAGAGTGGTTTGATCCTTTATTGTCTCATTTAGATGCTCAAACATTTTCAAGAATGGCGAGATGGACATTGACATTGCTGAAGTCAGGGCAGGTTGTAGCTCTTAAATGCATTTTTTAATTGTATCGTCCAAATTATCCCTATTGGCGTCATGTGTTCTTTTTTTGGTTTTTCAGTAAGTTCTTCTGATCTTCGGGTAGTCACGAGCCATTATTGAGGACTCCGTACTGGTTTCGTCTGATGAGGTTTCGGATGGAATTTTTACAGCTTCGGTGTTAGACAGCACTTGGTGCTTGTTAGTTTCGTTGATGTTTATAAGTTTTAGTGTTTTTGTCTTTTCAGATGAATCCATATCTGTTTGAGCTTGTCTGAACCTTTTTTGTGAGTAAAGTATCTTTGGAGACTCACTGTCCATTATTCTTCTTCGTTTCAGAGTACCATTCGGCCATATGAGTTTTACGTTTGTTTTACGTTTGTCAGTGAAGTTCACTGTCTGTTGCACTCATCCTCATTACCCATATTTTGTTCCATATTTTTGTCATCCAGTTGTGAACTTGAATGGGATTCATCACCTTCACACATATTTATATGTGCATTTGTGCTTTTGTTTATCTCATTTGTATTCAGCAGGGGAAAGGTTTGGTTTTTATCCTTGCGCTCCTGATTGATGTTGGTCAAATCCATTAATAATTTATTTACTATTTCCACAGATGGTCTTCTTTCTGACAAGTCCTTATTTTGTATTTGGAAATGAGGGGATGGGTATTGTCTGTCACAACGGGAAAGGATCCAAAAAATGGATCTGGATCTAAGTTAGCGGAGAAGATGACATCCGCAACACGGTCGTCAAAACCTGTTTCATGTCTTTCTGTATTTACATGCTATTTCTCGTTGGGTAGGGTGTCCAGAGGGCCCATAGTCCTTTTTTGTCTCTGGTTCTGGTCTCCACTCTGGGCTCAGTCCTCTTTTCCTTTCTGGCCTCAGACCCGGGCTCTGCCCCCTTAGACATACTTGTCCCCGCAGCGCAAACCTGCGGGACACTCCCACAGGCGCCCACTACTCCAGGGCCTCCTCCGCCGGAACACACGATTAACTGAGCCGGGGGGCCCGCAAGGGGGCCCCCAAATCAGAGGCAGCCATGGGCAAGAACGAACGAAACACAGAGGCAGGCGCAGGCAGACCCGCGGACCCACGCGGCCAGGCCGAAGAGGCCATGGAGTTAGCTGGGGAGGACGCAGGCAGACACGCCACAGTTGCAAGGCATAACCCACTGGCCCCCGCATCGCCTGCCAACCCAGAAGCCGGGGCATCGCACGCGGCCATACAACCAGCACTTACGCAGCCGGTAGGATTCTGCTTTCTCCTACATTCTATTGTGCGTTTCACTTTCTCGTGTAGCGGCATACAGCGTGAACTAGTATTTACACTGGGCTTCTCAGCAGTCATAGCAGGCTGCTGTATTTCATTTGTTGAGTCTAGATCACCAGTTAGTTTCACACGTTCTACAATTTCAACAAGGTCTACAAGGTCTACAATTTCGCTGTCAATCTGTTCACAGTTATTAAGTCTTTCCACATGGTGATAGGAGCAGTCTTGTATATTTCTATGCTCCTGTTCTCCATGGGCTTGTAACTGTAACTGTGACTGTAAGTGTGCACTCAGCACTCTGCTGGTAGCAAAGGTAGTCACATTAGATATCACTTGGTTTCTCACTTGCTGCTTGATGTCCGTTTGTTGTGTGGTGCAGGAGCTTTTTTCCTCCAGGCAATGGCTCCCTTGCGCAGTTGAGTCTGGTGAGAGGGTGTGGGCCAGCAAGCGGGCCAGGATGCAACTCAGATGATTTGCCCCTGCACCGCCTCACACTAAGTTTGTTAGGCTGTTGTGTGTTTTCTGGTCCCATGGCTCCCCAGGTCTCCACAGACTCCAAGAGACTCTGCAGATTCTGCGGCCGCTCAGCGTTGAGTCTGGGTATTTGAGGGAATAGGTCCGCCTCCAGCAAAGGAAAGAGAAAAGCCATTGGTCACTCCAAGAGACTCTGCAGACTCCGCAATATTTACATTTCATAGTATTATCCACTAAAACTAACCCATTGTATTACTACAACAATCCTATACTCTTAACAAACCAGACAACACGCCTCTGACCAACACAGACAAATAACAAATAGTCATTTTTATCAGTCCCCTCTCCTATCACATCATATCCACCTATTAGCCTAAGAATACTTGCATCAACCATACAGTTAATTGAACGATCCCCATAACTCAGAATAAAAGTCCTCAGGCTTCTGATTTTTTAGCATGACTCTCTCATAACTAGACAAGTGCGCAAGTCTAACAACCAACCCTCCACTTCTGGCTTTTTCCTCGACTTCCATACCCTTAGAATTTGCTTTGCCGCCACCATCAGAACTCTGTTAATCCATCCACTATACTCTCGAGCCACAACACATCTCCCAGCATTTGACAGTAAAATTGTTGAATATGGCATCCTTGGCAGTGTCACTCTAAGTATTAAATCTAATCTGCTCAGCACATCATCCCAGAAACCAACCACTCTTGGACAGTCCCATAGCATGTATAATAAGGTACCCCCATTTCATCCACAACCCCAGCAAAAGTCATCATCAACCATACCGTATCTAGCCATCCGTGAAGGGGTCCAGTACAGGTGACACAGAATTCTTTGATGCACATAGTGCAAGTTCAAATCCATCTTCGAGTTTGTGCCAGTTCTCACCAGGGTATCCCACTCCTTAACAGATATGTCTTTGCCTAATTCCTTCACCCATGCCTGTCTTAGCTTCTCCCATGCATTCACACAAATACTATCCATCGGCATAATTTTCATATAAGTCGATACCATACATGGAAAATATTTGAAAATGCTGCAGGCCATTGGTCTCTCAACCATAGGGCTACCCAAGCTCCCCTGTCTTTCTGTTAGGAAGGGCTTGAATCCTTTATAGTGCATGTGCTCTCCCTTCCCTTATCCAAAATATCTCATGATTAACTCAAATTGAATCATTTGGCCCTCCTTTCATACATCCCATACCCTTAAAACACCTTTCTTAACCCAAGTATGCCAGCACAAGGTCTTATTCCCAATCTGAAGCCTCATATTGTGCCATAACGATGCCTCATATTGAATCCAAACATTTTTGCCTCTAGCGGTCATAAAAGATCTCAAAGCATCTCTAGTCGATTTTATGGAGGGTAGTTTTGTAACTATATTGGGCATCTTCCCCATTGCAAACACAACTTGTGAAGTGTATGGTAAGAATTTCTCTTTCTCTATACATTTCCATAACAGCATGTCCTCATACCTCCCATCAAAATAGTTTGCTGATTTCTTCAGTGCAAACCCTGTACAATAATTCTCTAAAATAGGGTACCTAAAGCCCCCCTCATCCACTGCCCTTATTAAAAAATAACTGTGGAATCCTATGTGTTTTGCCCTCACCCGAAAGAACATTTTTTACAACTTTGTCAATGCGTTTAATAACCTTCTTTGTAAATCCTAGTGGAATAGACTATATTCTATATAGCATTTTGGGCAGAAGTACCATTTTGATTGCATTCATTTTCACCCAAACTTTAAGTACTAACTTACCCCATTCTAATACATCCTTCCGGAGCATCTCTATTATCTTGGATACATTGAATTTCACCATCTTCTTCAAATCTAAAACTAGATGAATCCCCAAATACTTCACAGTTCCTGTATTCCACTGACAATTGCACAACTTCAAATCAGTCCTAGGTTGAGTAGCATCCAACTGGAAAACCACTGACTTCTCCCAATTAATCTTATGACCAGAGAGCCACCCCACTTCCTCAAACTTACTCTTAATTTTATCCCCCCTCCTTAGGATGAGACAATAGTATTGCCATGTCATCCGCATAACATAAAACTTTGATTTCCTTTTCTCCAACTTTGAGCCCAAGTATATCTTGTTCCTGTCTAATATAGGCTATCAAAGGCTCAAGTGCTAGGTTAAAAAGATAAGGCGAGAGCAGACAACCCTGTCTGGTACCCCTAGTCAAAGGAAAAGAAGCAGAGAGTTCTCCATTTACCCATATTTTCCCCCGAATTGAAGTATGTAAAGCTTTAATGATTCTCAAAAAGGCATCCTCAAATCCCATCTCCCTAAGCGTATAGTCAAAAAACAATTGACCCGATCAAATGCCTTCTCTGCATCCATAAATATTAGTAGCATGTTCTTTAGCTCATCCTTAGGAAACCCCAATATGTCCATGATTGTTGTGATGTGATTGTAACCATGCCTCCCACGCATAAACCCAAACTGAGAATGTCCAATCAGTCCACCAATATGCATATCCAACCGGTTAGTCAATATTCTAGTAAATATTTTTGTGTCCACATTTAATATTGATATTTGCCTGTAATTTTCACATTTTGTATGATCTCTGCCTGGTTTTAGGATAACTGTGACACACACCTCTCGCATCGTTGGGCACATAATCCTTTCTGTCATAAAATAATTATACAGACTACATAGTAATGGAGTTAATTCAGGCCCAAGAGCCCTGTAAAATTCCACTGGCAGCCCATCCAGGCCAAGTGATTTACCAATGTTAAGTTGATCAATAGCTCTTAATATCTCCTCCTTAGCTAATCACTGCTAATTGCTTGTTCCGCAGTTAATTTTGCAAACTAATCTTCCCAAAAAAATCTTCTAAACTGTCAGGTGACGGAAATTCACTTTCCGTATATAAAGACACATAGAAATTCCTGAAATATTCACATATTTCCTCCCTCCTAAAAATGATGTCCCCTGTTCATTCAATATTCTCTGGACATAGGCCTTATCAACTAAACCCTTCAATTTGTTGGCAAGTAATTTACCACCTTTGTCCCCCTGCTTCCAATATTTCTGCTTCATAAAGAACAGGCCTTTCTCGCTCTGAATATCCATCTCACTCTTCAGAGATTCACTCGCTCTGTCCATCTTCACCTTGTCTTCACTGCTTCTAGACTGCTCAAATTTCTTCTGCAACTTTTCTAACTCATTCTCCCGGCGTTTCAATTCCACCATCCTCAATTTTCTTGCACAGGCTGTAAAATTTATCAATTCTCCTCTAATAGCTGCCTTAAAATAATCTCAGACCACTAGCTCAGTAGCTGAGCTCTTATTCAATTCATAAAAGGTCTTAACAAATGACTTTATAGATGCCAGTACATCCTGATCCTTTAATATGAATGTTTTCAAACACCATCTTGACGCAGTTGATCGTACTTCCCCAGTTCTAGTTTCAACACAACCAAAGAATGGTCTGAAATATTTAGTTCCATTATTCTCATGCTCTTGGTCTTTTCAATGAGCCTGTCAGAGATCAAAAAATAATCTAATCTGGAATAGAAATCATGAACTGGTGAAAAGAAAGAATACTCCTTATCCCTAGGGTACAAGGATTGCCACATATCCACTAAGCCAAGACCATGCAGAAGTTCCCTAAACACTCTGCTTGTACCCTGCGCTGTTTAACGACAATGTGGCGAGCGCTCCAGTTTGTGGTTATGAACACAATTAAAATCTCCCCCCAATATAATGTACTCCCCACACATATTCTGCATTAGAGGTGTTCATTTTGTGAAAATGCAGCACAGGGACCATAAAGGGATCCTATTGTAATTACCTTACCCTCATATTTTACAACAACCATAATCACTCTTCCTTCATTATCCATCATCACCATCTCCACACTCATATTGAACCCTCTGCAAAATAGTGCTCCCACATCTCTTGATTTGTAAACATAACGGTTTAATTCATCAGATGTTTTGATACTTCCAGAAAATCTTCCGTTGTAGAAGGACAATATCCGCCTTTTCCCTCTTTAGTCTCATTAAAACGTCCTTTCTTTTTCTGGAGTTATTTAGTCCATTAACGTTCCAAGAACAAAACGTCATCTCATTCCTCCAGCATCAAATTTCCCTTGCTTCTCTCTTCCTCCCTACTATATTCCCAACATTCACACTGCAAAATAATTCTTAGTCGCCCTAATAACACACAAGGTTTATAGTGATAATTTCGACCACAAAAATGTCGAAAGTCAAAATTTCGAAAAAAAAATGTTGACTTTTTTTTCAATGCATTTTTTTTTAAATGGGGGGGTTCCCCCCCAACCCCTCTTTTTTAAATTTTTTTTTAATGTTTCCCTTTTTGTTAACTCCCGAACCCCTAAAATAAATATATAATAAAAAAAAACGAAAGTCGACATTTTTTTTTCAACATTTTTTTGTCGACATTTTTGTCTGTCGACATTTTATTTTCGAAATGATGACTGCCCACCAACACACAACTGTAATCATGCTTCTTTAAGCTTTGTTTTGAGAATGCAATCAGAGCCAGCTGTAACTATGTAGCTATCCAACTCTGACGTTAAGGAGACCCACATATTAAATAGACAATATCCACATGACCACATAAAACAAAAAAACAAGAACACATAGATCAATTCAGAGATAACTTCATCTCAACACTCTTCATTTTCGCAGAGTGATACTGAGCCACAATATTTACACTTTCCTTCGGACTGCGCCTCAACCTGTTAGCATTACAAAATTAGCACTTGCCCCATCCCTATTTTAGTTCCCCTTTTCTTCCCTTAAAGTTTGTATCCATCTCACCTAGCTTCCTTGACTAGGCAACATTTTCGAATACATTGTCGGCCAGTTAGTAAACCTTAGATCTTTCATTAGCCTTTTGCTTCCCAGTGCAAATGTGAAACCCTCTAACAACCAACAACATTAACAAAACTAATGAGAAATCCCAACCATTGTCAACCACTGTTCCTTCTCCCTAGTCCATTTTTACAAAGCACTAATTCCATTCATATATCTCTTTTTTAAAATAATTATACATTCGTTCAGCCAGGTCACTCAGCCCGACACTTCCAATAATCCCCTATAACTTGCTTAAAGTCTTCCCACCCGCATGTGCTGTAGAACTCTGTATTATTTGACACCACTCTGCGATTTACGAGTCCATATTTCACTGTTGTTATTTTCCAGAGATGACATTAAATCCTGTTTAATACTGCTATATTTCCTTTAATTTGCCGCTCCATATAGGATTTCCCTACGACCAGTTCCTTTATTCACACAACAATACAACCAACATGGCTTAGACAAATGAAATAATGAAACCCTACATCATCTCTACTTTGGTATAATGGGCAACAAACTCTCCTCTATTTGTCAGCCCAGCTGAATAATCTATACCATCTATACAGTATAGCACAGATGGTCCCATAAATCATGCAAGTGGCAAATCTTGCCATTACCGATGGCCCATGATAGACCTACAATTGCGATCAGTCTTCCATATAGCAAGACATCCATCAATATGCTTAAACTCCGCCCTAACCCAATCCCCATTGGTAATTGTGCTATTTTAATTACCATGCATATCATTATAATGCACATTGGGACTCATCCCATGGAGCTACATATATTAGGACTTCAATGTATCACTAATATTGGAAAGTACAACAAAGTTCTCTCCAGTCTTTGACCCCGTTTTTCCAATCAAAAACAGCATTAGTAGAGAAGTATCGTACACTATACATCAGTAGCAAAGGCAGCCAGGATGGTTATCCTTTTTAAATTAGACTAATAATTTGCTTGCAATCAAGTCAACCACCCTAACATTCTGAGTCACAGAGTTTAATACAATGCACACATGAGATCAGTTGGCGTGTTCCATTAGTTTTCCACTTGATCTCGCCATTTTCACAGTGAGATGAACACTTATCCCCATATGACACATCAGAGCAGTAAAGTCTATGCCACGGCATATTAGGATTAGATATGGGGATGGGATAGCCAGTCCAGCTGTGATGCCATGCTCATTCAGTCTTTCTGCTCCACAACTCACCAATCTGTACAAGTACATCAGTCCCCCAGGGCCATGAGGTGGCCCAATGCATAGATTCCTTTTCAGCCTTTTATTTATAATCCCTGAATTACCAAGCTGAGACGGACACAACACTTGAAAACACGGAATTACGCACAGGTAAACACACACAGGTAAACACAGGTAAACACACACGTGTTGACCGAAAATACAGTGTTAGATGCATTTGTATAAAATGTGTAGTTTCCCTTTTGTCAATGCATTCTTTCCATGCTCCTGGATTTGTTGGTTGTAGTGCTGGTGCCCCTTTTTTTAGTGTCAAAACAAGCAAGATGTATTTCAGATGTATTTCAGACCAATGAGTTTTCCATTGAGCAACTCTTTGACCAAGCTTTGCAAACACAGTGCTCAAATCACTGAACTCCTTAGCCGCCACTTGCGAACACCTCTCATTCATTTTAAGTGTACTGCAGTGTTGTGCGGATGATCTATTCGTTATTTCGTGCCAGTTACGGATGACATGCAAATAACAAGGCCAAATGCTGCTCTTCCCCTCAGCCCCCAGCACAAACGCTCACTGTCTTCTCTTCGCTTGCAGGATCCTCGCTCCGAACTCCACCTACTCTGATCTTCACAGGCCACCTTTGGCTTCGCGTACCTGACATTTCATAGTGGCGGGCACGGCATAGAGTAGCCTTTGTACATTTCCTCATCCTGCCCTCAGATATACAAAACCCCATGCTGACATCCCGGTTCCATGTAATACGTGCATCAAAGCCAAGTTTTAACCGGGTCCTTTCCTCTAAATGCTCTGAGCTAACGGAGCAAGAGGAAAACAAAAAAAACATGTTTGAACAAATTTTACGGTTACAATAACTGAACCTTTAGCACTCTTATGCAAGCAAATTATGTACTATGGGCCTCATTACACGTTGTGCACTAAAAATCTCAAATTACCGGCATGGCGCTCTTAACGTGTCCGCCCTCGCAAGAGGGCGCTAATAGCGTACCATTATGAGTACGCGGACACAAGCATAGCGCCATGCCTGTAATGACCCCAAAACGTCTCTTACCGCCTTCAACGAAAGTGCAGATAGCACCTCTACCCTTACGCTGCACGCAAATAGCGGTCACCGCAATTAGCGTTGACCGTTAAATTGCGGAACCGGAAATAGCGTCATCGCACAGGAACGGGAAAGAGCACGGCGGCCATCTTTAAAAACACAATCCATTGCCATCATCTGCCCCCTGGACCTGTTTGGAGTAGCTTGCAGTTGGAAATCATCAGGGACACCCTCAACATGCCCAAGACATTGAAAATAACCACCGGCCGGCAGCGGTAAGAAAAGTTTACCTCAGAGGAGCTAATCATGCTGACCCAGACCCTAGCTGACAATGCCGCCGTGGTCATTGCCAGCGACATGATGCGGCGGGAGACACTCATGAAAAAAAAGGCAATCTGGGCGGAGGTTGCATTGAAAGTCAGTGCTGTGGGCACCACCACCCGCAATGTGCGTGAGTTTCGAAAGAGGTGGGATGACCTGAGAATCCGGGTGAGAAGCATCCTTGCTGAAAACCACAAAATTGCCACAGCAGGTGGATCTGGGTCGCCCATAAAACTTAAAGAATGGGAGGAGACATGCGCCAACCTCATTGGAGTGGAATGCGTTGAGGGAGTCGGCACGATGGAGCATGGCGTGGCAACCACTTCAGATGGAGGTGAGTGTACACATGAAAGCATGCAATGTGAATCTACTGGTCCCCCCAAATGTGAGCCCAGAATCACCTCATGGATGGCCAAACATCCACACATGCATCACACCCATGCCATGTCAGTGTCAGACCCAAACACACACACATGCACACATCACCAGAGACAAGTGCCACACACAACCATGCATGGATGAGCCACTGAACTGACACATCACCTGCATCCTTTACAATGTAGTCAAAATGGCTACAACTGCATTATTGTTGTATACTGCATTAAGTACATCGAACCGTAACCAATGACATCCCCCTTCTTGTCCCCGACAGGCTCACATACAGACAGTGAGGATGCTGGCAATGCATCACAGACACCCCCTGCGCATAAGAAACAAAGGGCTTTGGACACAGAGGACACTCCCACAACATCAAGGGGCAAAGGCAGAAGGGTCCAGATACAGAGTGCGAAACATCGGTGGAGCGCCACTTCCAAGACACAAGTTGCCACACCACCAACAACTGCCCCACCTCCGGTGGTTAACCCACCACCACCGATCCTGGCCACAGAGGGCCCACCCTCAGCTCCAGCTAGTTCTGCAGTCGAGGTGGCAGCCACTGCCCCACTATCAGATGTGGAGGACCCAACCGACCTCCACATGGAGATGCACACCCCAACCCCCCCTGGGGCCCCCGAGCCATCACCACAGCACACACCTGGGTCAAATGTCACTGCCAATGAGAACATGGGAGCTTTTAGAGCCGCCCGGTGGCTTCATCTGTTGACCTGGTACCATCACAGGACACAGCAGCCACACCACCAGAACCCAACACTGCCCTCAACCTGGCCAGCATCAGCCAGCGGCAACAAGAAATAACTGTGCTGGTTGGGCAGCATGTTGAGTAGGCTGCCCGTATCAGGGCAGAGATTACGGAGACAGCAAGGCACTCTAGGGAGGGGATGGAGGCATGTACAGACAGGCTGTGTGGGGAGATCATCCGAGTCAGGGAGGTCCTCACACGGATAGCAGACGCATTGGACCGCCAATTCCCACCACCACCAGGACAGTCTGCCACATTCTCATCCGCCAGTTTGAGGCAGACAAGCCCCCTCCGGCGCTCCTCATGCACCACCAGGCGCATGTCTATGCAGCCTCCCAATGCTGGTGTTGGCAATGGCCAATAGGGAGTGCATGGTGAAGCCTCCGCATGCATGGCTGGAGGGAAACATTGTGCAAGACACATGTGGAACTGTTGTGGGGGTTGGGGGGAAGGGTGTTATGGGACTGTTGTGGGGGTTGGGGGAAGGGTGTTATGGGACTGTTGTGGGGGTGGAGGGAAGGGTGGTGGGATGTTTGGGGACATGCACATTTCCTTCTTTACGTTCCTTAATACACTGGTGTTTGAACAAAACACAGGCTTGGACTTCTTCATTGTCTATGTGTCCTTTATTGACGCCATGGACCATTGTGTGCTTCCAAACAGACACCAGTGCATTACTACCCATATCCATGTGACAGTACGAAACCATGTTACTCAGAATATTTGCTTCATCAGATGCTGTCTCACAGCACGTCCCTCCTGGCCATCCCCTCTTGCATGACCTGCATCCCCTTCACCTCCGTCCTCATCGCCATCACCATCCTTATCAGGTGCTTCTATTTCAACGTCAGGGGGCAGTGGCACATTCCGTCTGATACACATATTGTGCAGCATGACACATGCCATGGTGATCTTGGCCACCTTCTCATGGCCATACAACAGAGCGCCACCAGACCTGCTAATGCACCTAAACCGTGTCTTCAAAAGGCCAAAAGTCTGCTCGATCACAATGCGGGTACGGGTATGTGCACAATTGTATTCCTCTTCGTGCCTGTTCTGTGGGTTCCGTACAGGGGTTAGGAGCCACCTCTTCAGGGGATAGCCGGCATCACCTGTATGGGGGGACGAATGGGGTCCTGTTACTGTTCACCTCAAGAGCGGCCTGTTCATATCACATAAATTGACTTTGCATTGTGATTGAAGTACACAATTAACAGCATACATGCAGATGGTCTGTGTGACTGCAATGTCCAAAGGTGAGCTCGACCCTGCAAGTAGACATACCCCATTAATGCCTCCAACAGTAATAGACATGTCCTGGGTGAGGCCAGGTCTTAGGTGTCCCTGGGCCCAGGCAGATTTGGTACCACACTGCTGGTGTTATGCCATTCCAACATTGATGTTCCCATGCTGAGAGGCATCACTTCAGTGGTGCTATAGGTGCGTGGTGCAATGCAATGGCTAGGGGTGATCCCTTTGCATGCTTTCAAGGGCACATTGCATTATTGTTGTTGTGCTGGACTAATTCTGTATGACTATCTTGACGGCATGTATGACATTTGTGAATTTTGTGGCGTGGAATGTTGTGCAATGTGGATGTGGATGGATGTTTAAGGTTTCTAGACCTGGATTGTCATCTATGTTGTGTAGCTTATACTTGCATGTCTGTTCATCTCAAGTACGTTGCGGGCTTCCTAGATGGACATTGGCGTACATCTGTATGTGCATTCGTCCGACGGACGACAAGCTACACCCATTTCGAGTATGTATCTCTACCCCCACCCCAATCACACCCAGTTGGAGTATGTATCTCCCCCCGCCCCCCATCACACTGCCATGTGCTTGCCCTGCAACTCACCAAGTAGCCACGAATGTTGTCCGGCTTGTCCCTCCATGTAGCATGGGATAGTTAAGTTCCGCAGGACCATGGAATCATGGGTTGATCCGGGGAAACGGGCACAACAATGTGTGATTACCTTGTTGGCGTCACGTACCATTTGGACATTGATGGCATGGAATTGCTTCCTGTTTCGGTAGACTACTTCATTGTGATGTGCTACAACCAATTCCACATGGGTACAGTCGATAGCCCCAATGCAACTTGGGATGCCTTCCAGTGAATAGAAGCCAACTTTGGTGTTTGCAATCTCCTGGGCAGTCCGTGGCATGAATATGTGTTCAGGTGCATGCTTCAGGAGGGCATCAAGTACCTGGTTCAGCGTGCGTGAGAATACTGGTTGTGAGATGCCATGCATCTGGCCCACTGTATGCTGGTAGGTACCTGTGGCCAGGAAGTGGAGCACAGTCACCACCTTGAGTGGAGGGGGGATGGCAGTTCGGATGTCTATGAGGCTCACAATGTCGTTGTGTATCATGTCCACGATGCTGGTGATGGTATCCCGGTCCAGAGGGTACAGGGTGTGTATCTGCTCTGGGGTTAGGTTAAATGGACTGGCTCTGATCCTGGGGATTGGTGGGTGCCTCTGTGGTATGATTAGGTGCCGTGGTGGTGCTTGCTGTGCCTGTCTTGCCCTCCTCCTCCTTCTCCTCCTGCGTCTCCTCTGTGCTGCCTGTTGTTGTTGCTGCTGCACTGCAATCATGTCCTCGAGCCCATGTAATGCTGCAAGTATTGGAACCATCTTGGTGTGGGAAGGGGTGTGGGAAGGGGTGTGGTGTGCTCCTTTTGAGCTGCCACAGTCTCCATTGCCTCCACCTGTGCTGATTGTGTCCACCTGTGGCAAGTGGGAACACTGCTCAGTTCTCTTAACGGGTGGTTCGCAATGGCGGTATTAGCACCATGGCGCTAAGGGGTTTTGGGGGCTTTACCATGCCGCTATTGGCATGTCCGCTCGCCTTGTGATGCTGTGCTATTAGCGGCATGGCGTTATTTACGGGATGGAGGGTCGCACACACACGGACTGGCCGCTATTAGTGGCACCGTACTTAGCGGTGCCGCTAATAGCGGTGAGCCGGGTCGTAATTAGAATGGGGATTTAAAGTTACCGGTATTCCATTACCGGTAACGTTAAATCCCTACCGCCTACCGTGTAATGAGGCCCTATATTTAATGAAATAAAGATAAGAAAATAGATAACAAAAAATAAAAAACAAACTAAGCAAACCACTGCATATCAAAAGCCAATGATGATAAAATATGCATCTTTTTTTCCTTTGTTGGTAAAACCCTTTGCAAAGTTGTTGCAGCAGCTTCCATAGGCTCCTGATGTCTCTCAAGATCACTCAGAAAGGCTTCTGAACTTTTGTTATCATTAAATGAAAATCGTTGACCATCCATGACCCCACGAAATATAGCAGGAAATACCATATAATACTTGAGGTTTTTGGTTTTTGCCTTCTCTTTGGGTGTGTTAAATTCTTTCCTTTTATCCAGCGCATCACGGCACAGGTCTCCAAATATCATGACTTAGTGACCCCCCCCCATGAAAGATCACCCAGTTCACACGCTTTCTATAGGATCAACTCTTTAACTGGAAATCTTAAAAATGTGACCACAAAGTGCCTAGGTCTCTGGCCAAGTGCTGGTTTTGGACCCAAACTCATATGTGCCCTTTCCATTTCCAATTTTATTTTGGGGTCCAACTTCAGTAGAGTAACCAGAGTTTTCTCAATTAAGTCTATAGGTTTGCCTTTCTCCATGTTTTCAGGAATGCCAGCAATTCTAACATTATTTCTTCTAGAGACATTTTCTTGCTCTGATATCTTCACCGATAGCCTGTCATTCTTGGCTTGCAAGTCTCTTATCTGGTCCTCTATTCTCAACACGTTATCATCCATTTCAGATAAGTGAGTCTCAACTCTTCTGATGTTTGATGTAAGCTCCACATATCTCTCCTCAGCTTTGGATACTTTTTCTTTGATCTCATCAACATCCAAGGTCACTTTAGTTAACAGCTCCAATATTTTATCTTCTCTTTCTTCAGGAATCTTCTCTCTGCCTCCTTTCTGCCTTTTGCCAGCTGCATTGAATCAGTTGTATTCATATCAGCCATTATAGGGTCAGGATTCAGTCAAGGCACATGAGCTCGGCTTTAAGGCAGCCATCCCTGGAGCTGACAGTTCTAGAATCTCCTCCCCCCAACTTTATAAAGGCAAGTCTTATTCCCTTTGCTTTGACTCGTGCAGGCTCCAAACCTAATGCATCTTACCTTATGTCAGTAATATATGTTACCAAGATGGACCATTATACAAATGTATGAGCTTTGTTATTTTACTCTTGACTGTGCTGTATTTGGACTGCTTGATGCCTTTAATAAAAAATGTGTTGACACAGGAAAGGCAGACACAGGGCTGGCACAAGGTGATCCAGACTTTATTTTACCAAGTTGGCACTCAAGGTCCTTTAGTTCCAACTATGTAAAATAAAAAAGGAGAATAGGCCGGTTTTCGTGATGAGTGAAGGGAATTGGGTCATGTTTAGTGCAGGCGGATTTAACCATGAGCAGTTTGGGGAGAGGGAGCGTTTCTTTTGCTCAATGTTCATTTTAGTTTGATAAAATGTGTAGTAACTGTCTCAATCACGTGTTTTTATTTATTTATTTTTATTTGTAATTGTGGGGCTGCGGAGGGAGCCCTGCTCTGGTGCAGCGCATGGCATCAGTCAGGTGATTGAAGGGCCTCCAGCTAAGTGCTGTGCCCTTGAGTCTGACAACACATGGCCCGTGAGTGTGTCCTAGATGTCTGCAGCTGCCTGTCAATTCTAGCCGCCTGATCCCAGCACCTCTCACACTTGGAAATCAAGCGATCGGAGTGGAAGCCCTCCTCCCCCGAACCTGTGAAATAAATATCACACTGATCAAACTCTCATGTTTTATATAGCACCAATTTCCACACTCATCCCACTCTCAAGAGCAGTAATAGATGATATCTTGGCACCCAATTTAATGGTACTTTTTTGTCCTCAGAAAAAATGGGGGGTATAGTCGAGCCTACCACGGAATTGAAATCCTCTAGTCTCTAGTCTGAACAATGTTGGCTACAACACCACCCAAGTGCTGTTGAAAGGTGTTACGATTAACCCACCCAATGGAACACCATTTACACCAAATACAAGGTGAAAGGCTGAGACCATGCAAGAAGTGGCATTCTGGTTTCCTGCATGTTTGTGTTTCTGCAGCAGAGGTTTCAACCCACTGAGCTATCATCTCAGCATAATAAACCAACGTGCATGCATACATATTGTCTAATCCATATACTCAGGCCCGCAGACATGACTGATATAGCTGTCAAGTTGCCCTATACCATTTATTATTATTATTATTATTATTATTATTATTTAGCGCTGACCAGGCATCAAAGAGCAACATAATGCTCTGCAGAGGTATAGAACATTACAGATGCATAACAGAGTGCTTTTCAGAGGTAACAACAGAGCAGAAATACAGCAGGGGTTAGATACAGAGGGGCACAGAGGAGGGGTACAGCTGTACTGGGTGGCAGGGAGGAGAGGGGTAGTCGGCATCTAGCGAGTCAGGTGGCGAGAGGGGGATATGATGGCCTGGGTGTTGATGCAGACAGATTTCTTGAAGAGGTGGGTCTTGAATTTTTTTCTGATTTGTTGGTGTGTGGGGCGAGTCTGATGCTGATGGATGGGGGTTTCATCATCCTGGGGTGCAGCCGTAGAATGATTGTTTTCTGTTCCTTTCCTTTTTACAGTGGCAGATTTCAAGTCTGCACGTGTCCTAGCTTCTGTTGGTGCACTGTCCGCCGGAGATGATGGTTGACGCAAGGTAGCTGGGTGACTTGAGGGCGACTGCCTTATAGATGATGCATCATGACTTGAAGGTGATTTGTGCATGCAGTGGGAGCCAGCAAAGGTCGATGAGGGCCACGGTGATGTGGTCGTATCTGTGTAGACCCTTGATGAGGCATACAGCCATGTGCAGGATACTTCTCAGGGGCACAAGGGAGGGGAATGGGAGGCCTTCGAGGAGTGCATTACCCCCATCCACAAGACACCTCAAGCCAGTCCTAGTTTTTCCCATTGCATTCTGTTACTTGTAGTTTCCTTCTTTCCATTTTAAGTATGCATCTACGATTCCCAGAATGCAATGGAAAAAACAGGACTGACTAGACGTGTTGCACATGACACAAAACACATTGGTAACTATGTTACTGGTAGGTACAGAGGTATGACTCTGCTGTGGAACGGGGTTGGAGGGGTTTGTGTGACAGTTGGGGCTCACTCCTGTTTTCTATTGCCTATGTTCTATCGCCTACAAAGTGAGCGAGTCATGGCTAAGGGTGAATAAGTCACATCATCAATGCTACATGGAAAGCCACACACTGCTAGTCATCTAATGCCATAGAGGATTGTAACCGAAAAACGTGATTTCTCAGTGTGCTGAGCACCTGATTCTGGGATTTGCATATACATTTTATGTCAAAGACTTGACTCATTGCTTCCATCGTCTGAGGTCAATAAAATAATTGCATCAGACCAATCATTTTAACAGCAATTATGTAACCAGCTGGAGACAGCTCAATTTGTACTTTATAACTGGTCAATATATTACAGTTTTATTAATTACACAGTTTCTTGGAACTTTAGGCGACAGATTGTTATGCAGAAGCATTGAAGAGGAACCCGTCAAATATCCAGCTTGAAACCAAAACGGGCACACATAGAGAATCGCGAATGGGGCCATGTTTCATAGAGTCCTAGGAAACAGGGCCTCATCCTTTACAACTGCAGCCTCTACCAATTTTGTAGAATGCTAGTTTGACACTGGCTGTGACAGCTTTGATAGCACATTAATTAAAATTAGAACGTCACAGAGAGGATAACCAACCAAATGGGCAAGGAGGAATACTTGTTGGAGATGCAAAAATGAACCAAGCACTCACTTCCTATGTGTACATATCACAGGAGTAGAGAGCACTCCAACCCTCTCATAGCTCATCTCTGACAGAATGGGCATTAGCACTATAATAATAAATAAACACATCCATACCAATGAATAAATATGCCAAAGAATGACTGCACACATGTTTTCATCACAGGTTTTCATGGGCAGGCATCCAGTCTTGAAAGAAATACAACTTATTGGTTTGGTCTGCATATTTCATATTAGACTGTCAAACTGCAAATATTATGCATTAAAATGTTGGGATGCATGTTCAACATCCTAAACGTCAGAGAAATTACAAGTTAAGGGAATCTCTCTAACATTCCACAGGAACCACACAGAGGGCCAGTCACCTTGCTAATTCACACGACATATAGGCCTCATGTTAATCAGACAAAGGGATAGACGAGTTTCTGAGAATAATCTATGACAAAATTTACATCAGACACCTAAAAGCAAAAACTGTGTTCAGTCACACAGAAGGCAACTAACATACAGCAGCAGAGCAGAGATAGGGTACACTTACAAGTAACAGAAGGATACACATGGCCCTTCCTAGAAATGATAACCAGACAAACATATCAGACAACAGTCAAAGAAATACTAGCGAACATGTAGAAATTCATATTGGCAAGGTAAAATGAAGCAGCTGCAGTTTATGACATTTTAAGGTCGAAAATGCATTCTTAAAAGAAGCCTTTCACAGTAGTTAGGAAAACTATGCACAGAGAAACATTCAAATGTTTAGTGGCTAACAAAGCCCATTCTGGCTTGTCCCAGACACGACAAAGGACAAGGTCAGACTCCATGAGGGAAGATGCAGACAGCTGCATAGAGATTGGGTAGGAGCAGACAGAACATCAGGTCCCAAGCTTCAAACAAGTGAAACATATAACAAATAATGTTCTTACCCATTACTTTAAAAACGAACAAAACGAAGGCCATAGCTTGGTGAGAATGTGATAATGTGCAGAACTGTGCACAAGATGGAGTTGATCAGGCAAAAGATACACACTGCCCCCTGTCGAAAAACATCCACCTAGAAGTGGAGTTACGAGTATCGAGCAACATGGGTACTTCAACTAACAACATAAAGAAATAAGTGTTCCTGAACATAGAAACAAAGATGTGCTTTATCAATGAGGGATACATTAAATGTTCTGATACCTCGTCAAACCAAATATGGTCACAATAGTTAGGACTACTCACACCCATCCACACATTAGTTCACATTTTAGATTTGCACATGGTCTCAAAGCAAAGGGTTAGGGATCATAAGTATGCCATAGGAAGTCATATAGTTCCATCATGGGAAATTAAGGAAATGTACTAAGAGGTGAAACATGTTTCCTATGAGAAGTCGCAATATTAACTGTCAGTTGAACAGTAACAAGGCAGAGATGGATCAGATGCTGCCAACCTTTGGGTCCTATGAGAACTTGACGAGGTAGTCTTTTTTGTTGCCAGACTGTCTACACCTCAAAAAGTGATTGGTCTATCAAGGTGAAAGCAACCAACCCAGGAACACTCGAGGTGGGACAGCCAATGAGAAACTGAGGTGTATGTTGCAAAATGTTAGAATGTCTACTGTCCAATCAGATCTGAAGAACTGGATAACCCCATTATTAGATCATTGCCAAGTGGAAGTTCTTAACATGGTTATGAGGAATAGGTTAGGCCAATAGGGCTAGGTATTGAATAGAATCCCATATAGGACAGCAACTGCTGTTGAATCAGTGAATGTGAATGTACATGTATCTTGATACAAAGTTGTAAAATTTGACATCATTCCTCCCTATATAAACCGCCATTTAATTATATTATGTTGAATGATTTTTGGATTCATCCTGGCAGAGGCTGCATGTAATAAAACGTTTGTTTATCACATGTTATGCAGAGGTTTACCAGTAGATCTACAGGCAGACTTGAACAAAATAGTGGGCATTAAAGCGAAAGAGTGGGTGGAGATACAAGCGCATATAGTGCATTATTGTAAGTGGAAGCACTAGAAAGAAAGGAATAAAGAAGAACAAGAGCAGTGAACAGATACAAAGTTGGTACAGAAAAAGTTAGCAAAGGTGAGCATGGAAGGTGCAGTAGCTACTAGTGTCACAGATGGGCGACAGGAACAGTCTTGGAACTTCAGGTTGCTCCCTGGGGCCTTAGCTCTCGTGCCACATCCTTCATATGATAGTGACATAGACTCTGAAGCCCTGTGATGCTGGCAATGGTCTGGAAGAGAGTGAGCATGAAAGTGTTGAGGTGTTCAGGAACAAGGCTTACGACAAAGCTGCAATTACATTTAGCTCCTAATCATAAGTCTTTTTTGGAGCAAGATCAGAGACAAAACGGGCTTAATCCTGAATGATGTGTAATTTTCCTCTTAAACAGTGACACATGTTAAAATACTGAGAGTGTATTGTAGCGTGTCCCTTAAGAATAGGCGATATAGCTTTTAAAAATTATTTTCAAATTGTTTCCTACAATTTAGCATCTGGTCCATTTCTCTTTCCATTGCTGGGCATGTAATCATC
The DNA here is from genome assembly GCF_040938575.1 of Ambystoma mexicanum. Taxonomy (NCBI): domain Eukaryota; kingdom Metazoa; phylum Chordata; class Amphibia; order Caudata; family Ambystomatidae; genus Ambystoma; species Ambystoma mexicanum. The sequence continues at coordinate 651,421,913 of NC_090925.1, forward strand.
TTGATATGTTTAAAAAATAAATCCAATGCAAATTACTCAACACTAACCACAATGCATTACTGTTGTTCTCAATTCTTCTAGGTGTCTTGAGAGCAGGCACACTTTAAATATATACCGTTGTTTACCCAGGCCAGAGTTTACACAGAGAGAGCTAAAACACCAGGGAAAACAGAGACCCACAGATAAGATGACCCTAAGAGCCAGGGCAAATCTGTCGAGGGTGAATATTGTGATGGCTGCTAGCAAATCAGGGGACAGTGGAAATTGCAGAAGCAAGTGAAGGCAAACACACTTTCCACAATTTTTGGTACTGTCTCTACTGCATCAACTGTAAGCAATGTACCAAAAGAAAATGACAGTAGAAAAGACTCAGCAACTATATTATTTGAAATAGCTATGCAACCAAGTGCTACGAGCACAGGACAACACTTTCCCAAAGTACTTGTGCACAACACAGGTGGTAATGTTGAGATACAACAACTAAAGTCAATACAAATTCAACTTCAACTTGCAGTTTTCCCCAAAAATTGTTTGCACAACAGTATCGGTCCTTTTGTCCTGAATGGTATTAGCTTGGCTACAGCCTTGAGAAAGATGCACGTTTGTGCTATGCATGCTGTGTTTTCTTGCCAGCTCATGACAATGTAGAAGCATCATTTGTTTCAATTGGTTTTGGAAACTGGAAACACTTGCTGGGCCATTTTGACAGGCACTCCATATGTAAGTCCTATTTCGGCAACATGGCTCGCTGGGAAGCTTTCATGAAAAGTAAAAGACATTGCAGTATTTTAGCCAAATTGTCCAAATCTCATCAAACGCTAGTGTCTGAGAATGGAAAATGTATAGACGCTCTCAGAGAATTACTCTTTTATTTGGTAAAACAAGGATTATCTTACAGAGACAAAGATGAATCTGACAGTTCTCTTGCTAAAGGTTATTTTTTAGAATGAATACACTGGTGAAGGGGTTTGATCCTGTATTTGCATCAACATGTATTAGTATGCCAAAGAATGGCAATCAAGTTAGCCATGAGAATCAACATGAATTATTTGCTATCTGTACATCTCAAATTATGCAATATATAGTGGATGACATTCAACAGGCTAGCATGATGTGCATGATTGTGGATAAAACACGTGATGTGTCTAAAGTGGAGCAGTTGAACATTTGTGCAGGTTATTGTGCAAAGGATAGCTTTGAGGTTCATGAGGAATTTCTAACATTTCAACTGCTTGAACATTTAGATACCGTAATCTAGCCAAAGCATTGTTTAAATTCATACAAAAAGCTGGTTTCTGTGTTGTCAATGTAGTGGGGCAGTGCTATGACGCTGCTAGTGTTCTACCTGGAATCCACAATGGTGTTCAAGGGAAGATCCAGCAAAAATGTCCAGAGGCACAGAATGTTCACTGTGTTGTACATCACCATAAACTGGTGTTGGTGGATACTTTTCATGATGTTCAGCCATCAGAGGAATTCTTTTCTGTACTCCAGAGTTTATATGTTTACATGTTACATCCCACTGTACATGTACTCTTTGCTAAATTACAGGAGGCCCGTAAACTGCGAATTCGAGGGTTAACTTGTCTGTCGAACACAAGGTGGGCTTGCAGATGGCCGACCGTCTATCACTGTTGTAAGAGAAGGATTTAAAGAAATAATAGATGTGCTAGAAAGCATTTCCAGTGTGCGGTCTGAAGTCCATTTGAGTGCCAATGTGCGTATAGAGGGACGCAGGTTCCTCGCTACTGTGAACACTATTGAGTTTGTGGCCAACCTCATAATATTTGATAATTATTGTCTTTGATTTATGAATTGTGTGAACATTACAGTCACCACAAAACAATGCTGCACAAGCCACAGCACTGTGTGATGCTGTGATAAACAGCGTTCAAATTATGTGTGTTGATTGGAACAGAATCTGTCAGCTGTTCATAGATTTTGCAGAGAAATTGGTATAGATGTTCCAACTGTCAGATGTGCATGAAAATGAAATGGATTTTTGGATGGTTGTGTAACAATTAGTACTGTAGAGCAGTGGAAGCATTCAGGGAATACAATTGAACAAGAATTAAAAACACAAGGATTTCTGCCATTGGTAGATAGATATTTGGGTGAGTTACGCTGTCACTTTACTATAGTAAAAACATAGGCCTAACTAGAGTAGTGGAGGAATTGACTAGGCCAGAGTCTGCAGCTTTCCCAGTGCTGAAGCCATTTTGCAATTAAATGCAATCGGTATCAGGTAATAATGTCCCCATACATAATGTCGCCGGGAAAAGCCATTGGCAAAATTATATATGGTGACAATATGTATGGGGACAGGTTGTGGGGATGTACCCTGCTCCCCTTGTAAAAAAATAAAACTCAGGAGTTGCGGGGGTGTCAACTTTTTTGTCAGGAGACTATTTTGCAGGGACATTATTTCATGGAACCATTCAATCTACACCTCGGCATTCGTGCTAATCAACTAAAGTCTGAGATGACTGTTTTTAAGAATTTTATCAATGGCAGTGTTAAAACCTTAGCTGATATTCTTGAAGTTCTTAAAAGCGGGGATTTTCACACCATTGCAAATTGTATGTACTTAGCGTTAACTTTGCCAGTGACCTCTGCATCTTGCGAATGCTATTTCTCTGCTTCGAAATTTATAAAACAATTCACATAGGAAGTTCAGTATTGAAAAGCTGCTTCTCCTCACTTGCATTGTTGTATGTAAGCAAAGTCTGTGCAGTTAAAAGTAATCGCAAGAAAGTTGTGGAAGGGTTTTGTGGAAGGGCAGAGCGTAGAGGGAAGTTTCCATAATGTTGATACGGACCCAACCCAAACAAATTCTTCATGAATCCTCCTGAGGACAAAATGAGAAATATTACATAGTTTCACTAACTGTTTGTATATGGTGTACAGCACTCGTCATTTTATGCCATTTTGTTCAAAACCCTATTAAAAAAAGAGAGAAAGCTGTTCTACATTGAAATTTATTTTTCCTAATGAAACTCTGCATGACATTGAAATGTAACACAATAAATGGCCTTGCATAGCATCACAGTGTGAGACCTGCATTCGCTGACTCAAAGGCAGTAGAAATGTAATTGTCCCAGGGAAGAAAAATGCTATATTTCAAAGTAGAAGCCATTCTTCCCCTTACATGAATGTCAGCACCCACATGCAGTAATTGCCAGGGTAAATTGTCACCTATGTATTTCTAAGCAACGGTACAACTGGTGGTGGCCTTGCAGGCACTACGGATGATTAAGTGTGCGCCACCCCACTTTTCTAAAAATACTTTCATCTCCCCAAGAATTATGATGCTGGCACTGCCCTAGGGTATCTGACTTGTGAGTAGGATGGTATCTAGAGAATGTGTTTCTAGTTTGTGCTCCAAATTGGTAGGTGAGTGTTGTGGGGAGGTGACATTATCCAGGAGGTGCGGTAGTGTGCAAACGAAGATTATTATTTTATTTTAGTTGAGAAGATTTATAAAAAAAAACATGCCATAGAAAAATCTGCAGTATGAAGTATTTCTGTAAGAGTGTTAACATAAATCAGCTTCGGGTGAGATGAACAAAAGGGCAAGGCTTTCAATGCTTTACGAAAACTCAAGAAGTTAGGTGAGAGTGAAATGTAAAAAAGGAAAGCACTGCACAAGCGAGGCCCACTGACAGGAAAACGCTTGGTCCTCTTGTGGTAAACTTGGGTGTATGGACCATAAGCAAGAGCAAGATAGAGATACAAAGTATGCAATAAGGCGAATGAAAGGAGATCTTATCTGCCAAATTGCAAGGCACACTCTTAAAATGAACCCTTTTGAGAATGGAGAGCCATTGTTATGTTTAAAGTGCAGCGTACATGTGATTACACTTAGGACGGTGGTAGATAAGAGAAAGTGCTGCATCTACTTGTCTACCTGTCTGAGAGGTTATCGGTATGATAGTGTGTGACTTTATGGCTGACTGCTTAATTGTGCTTATATGTCTAGTTGGTAAGCGAAGGAGAGATGTTGGGTGCTGTGTTCGTGGGCTGCTGGACATCAAGAGTGGGAGATAGAATGTTGATGTATACTGGGTGCATGAGCAGCTCAGAGCATGTTGGGTGGGTGCTTTGAATGAATGATCCATGTGGGTGTTAGTCGGAGGCGCAGCTGTTATCAATGAGATGGCTCGTGGGTACCTCCTGTCTCACAATCTCTTCAAATATTTCTAATGAACTGAGCAATTGAGTATAACACTTTTCATCATTTATACCCCTGGATCCCGCATCATACCTGAAGATATTACATAGGTATAAAACACTGCTATTGCACATAGCAACCATGTAATTTTTCATCTAAACAGCATGCAAAATATTCACCCAATGGAATGATGATAGACGTTTAATCACGTTTTACCACTTATGAAAAGACCACCTGATCTGAACCAGAGTAAACAGGGATGTTGAGTCGCAGAGCGCCGGGCACATACCACTTAAATAAACCACAACAGCCACTTTAAAACTCCACAAATTAAACCATTAAGTAATTAGCAGTTGGGGACCACATACAAAAACAGATGTTCACATTATGAAAACCAGCACCATTGATGGAGCAGCAGAGCTTTCACTTGATATGAGTTAAATGAACTTGACTTATAGCAGATGACCTTTTAGACACGTGTCAGCCCTGTAGCAGGTACTCCATCAACCTGCTCTGCAGCCCCCAACATTTCGCTTATCATCCAGCTTTGTAGCTCCTGTCCCCCAAAAGGTAGCTCATTAGTTTGTTCTGCAGTCCCACCAAGAACATGACCCATCGGCTTATTCATCAACCCCCATGGCAGCAGCACCAGGGCACTAGAAGAGGGTATGCTTGGGTGGACGGCGTCCCCTCATTTTTATTAAGTGGGTGGACGCTGTCCCACAGGGTATTTTAGAGGCAGTGTGTACAAATGGACACTTTGACTGTCTTTCTTTAAATTAGGATTTTAAGCGTGACCTTGGGATTCAAACTGCAGATGCCAGGTTTACAGGTCGGGTACTTCACCATTACACCAAATAACCTGGTGAAAAACAACACACAGAAAAAGGTGAAATGTCACATTTCTGGACTGCACTCTGCAGGGAAAACATTGGCGTTGATTCTTAGGGTTTAAACCGTGTACAGCTGTTGGCATTTTCAAACCCTATTAGAAGAAAATATCCTCTCGTGTGCCCATTTATATGATTATGAAAAGCCAATTGAATGAAATTTTCAGATGTCACCTTGACATGCTAATTTCTGGTGATGACACAACCCATTGCATGTATGTTAATGAGTTATGCAACTATTTGTTTTCTTTTTGGTATTGACCCCTGGTGAGGTGAGTATGACCGGAATATGCAACAAGGGTGTACATGTCCTTGTCACACCTGGAATTTACAGACAAGCCGATCTTCGTAATCTACTGTCTAAACATTACTTGTGTATTCTCCCAGTAGCAGAGAAAGAGGCTGATGTAGTGCCCACAAGGGAGTCATCACTTCCACACCATATTGCTGCTGCTCATTGTATTTCACTTCTGTGCCTATGACATATTAGAGCACACTGTGGCCCAGGAAGATGCAAATGCCCAGCTATGTATTTTCTGCATCCTCTTCCAGGTACAAGCCACCATGATGCATGATGCGCACACCACAGTGCTGCTCCATAGGTTTTCTGCCATCACTGTCTTCCCCAAGTTGGTGGGTGCCGTGGACTGCACACATGTCTACTTTGTAGCATAGAGGGCATGATTGTAGTTCTTCCATAAGAGGCATATACAGCACAGCACCAATGTGCACATGGTGTGTGATAGTTACCTGCTCCTTACCTATGTGTTCAAGATTCCATGTCTCGTTACAGTACTCTATGACCCTGCCTAATGTATTCTACTAAACAACCAAGGTTCACACCCTGGGCAGGACTCAAAGATCTATTATGACTTGAGCCAAGTTGACCAAGTTAGATGTTTTATTTCAAAACAATTGTATTATCTTTTCAGAGAAATTGTTTTTCAAAGCAATCACAGTTGGTAGAAAATATATTACACATATGTGTAAATAACCATGAAAATACCTATATGACACCAAATCAAGAAAAAAGTGTGTTGTCTAAACAAAAGAGTTCCCAGATGTATCCAACTTTCTTCACGCCAGCATCTAAATAACTTCCTGCAACAAAAATAATGTGTTGCTTATCACCTTCTCAACATGTTTCAGTTCCTAAATGTTGAACATATAGAAACTTCCTCAGGAGAACAAACTTAAAGTAATAACCCAATGTGAAAATCAACCTCTTATAAAAACACATTTAGAGTGACATACTTATAACTATACATCATTTTTGTTTCGACAAGTCTTCAGGTGGCACAATTCATCATATCGGACCTGCGAGTAATGTAGCAAATAACATTGGTATTAATATATACCTGCTACTCAAAACTACTTTTTATATAGCGGTTATGTTTTGTTAAGTGACTTCAATTCAGCACTCCAACTAAGTCAATGCCGAGTCTGGGATGCCCAAGGGAAGCCCTTAATTATATATTTTTATGACAAGTTCATAGATCTGGATGATAAACCCTTGTATAACGCCCCTCTCATTGAATCCCACTGACCTCACTGAGCCAAGAAGTAGATTTGTTTTGCAAATTAAAAGATTTATTTTACAAATTAAACAATATATATATATCACACTTTTATAAATAAATTAATGTTTGATAGCACACTTATGAATATGACAGTGATCAACAATGGATAATATTACACTAGCACACTTTTTTAATTACTTAGGAGTTGGTATAGAGAGGATAAAGTGGCCGAGAATGCTTTTATGTGTTCAAGGAAATGCAATGATGGAAAAGAATGCAGCACAGAAATAACTGAGATGGTTTCCACAAGAGATAATATGATCACTTTTTCTTTTGACAATTCACTCCCTCCTATGCAATATAAGGAGATGGAAGAAGAGCACACAATTTTCAGGAATACAATCAACTGCAATACCAATTCAGTTCCCCCCAGCAAGCTTAGAGCAACAGGGATGATTTTAAAACACAGGCAAAAATACTTTAAATGTGATTTGCAAAGAAGTGAAAATATGCTAAAAATGATTTTAATTCCCTATAGGAGATTCAGGGTAGGTGATAGCTACTTAAGATTGGTTCAGGTCAACACTATCAGTGATTCATGAGGGATTATCCGGTTGAAAACGGATTTCAGCAGTTGCAAGCAAAAGACAGCGATTTTTGACAGGTGGAGAAATTTGAGGTTACCAGTCATTTGGTCGAAAACCAAATGGTCGAATGACCATTTGATCGATGTAAAATGGTAAAAAAACAAGGTCGAATTTTTATTTATTTATTTTTTATTTTATGGGGGGGTTCCCCCCTCAACTCCCCTTTTTCTTTATTAAAACATATTTTTTAAGCAACCAAAACTACAAAAATATATATAAATAAATTAATAAATAAATTCGACCTTTTTTTTCGACCATTTTGATTCGTTCAAATGGTCATTCGACCATTTATTTTCGAACAAATGACCGGACACCGAAATTTGATTCATATTGCAATTCGCGGCCCTTTTTCCGAGTGCGTCGAGCGCGATTACAGAAAAACTATAAGGAGTAGAAAGTCGGTTTAGGGCTTGTTGGAAAGCTGAGGATCCTAGCTTTTAAATGAAAGTTAAATCTCATTCCTAGCACACGGTTCAAAAGATACGGACAATTTTGTGGAGGTAGATTTTCAGAAATGAAATGATGATTCAGAATGGCAAATGACACTTTCACAGGTTTGAAATCACAGAATGAACACACGATTTCTATGATGCAGTTCTAAATTGGTGGAAATGGTTTGAATTAGATTATTTTAGACTAAGAGATTGGTTTTGCACAGTTCTGGCTGAGTACTCACACTATAAATTTGAAATAGTCCATCAAGGTCTGGTCAGGTTTGGACTGGACTCATGGCGGGTGGTTCTGAATTCACAGCTATCTGGTCTGGGTCTGGCACTCGGCACTGCACTGCGGTCTGGTCTGGGTCTTCTGGAACTGCGGTTCTGGATACAGCTCTGCTTTCTGGGTCCGGAGATGGTTCTGGCACAGGGTTCTAGCCAGAATCAAACAGCTTGCCCGGCTGTTGAATAGTTTGCGAAAGATTTTGAGGCCTTCAGCTTGTGGATTGGCCCATCTGCTTCAAGTTCTGGAGTCTGGATTCTAAGTTCTAGTTCTGGAGTCTTCTGGATTTGAAGTCTGGATTCTAAGTTCTGCTTCTGGAGTCTTCTGGCAAAGCGCTTTGCAAGAAATCAGTTTGAAGTGAGAACTGAATGTGTCTCCTTGGGTCTCAGTGGCTCTTTTTATGTCTTTTGAAAGTGGGTGGGAAGACTGACTTTCTGTGCCCAACCCTCTGAAGATCCTGATAGGTTAGCAGATTTCCTGTGCTCTCACTGGAGAACAGAGTTGTGAGTCATCCGGTGTCATTTTTATGGCATACAGAAAGAACACTCCCCTTGTCACTTTGCACAAATCTATTTTTGATCCAAATGCATATTTATCTATGTACATTTTTTCTAATATTATATGTCCAGTTAACATTTTTTCTGTAGCACCAAACCATCCGATCCCTGTCTTTGTAAGATGTTGTGTCCACTTCTGACAGAATTCTGCCCTTTTCATCCAGAACACAACCTCTAAACTTTTCCAAAATTTACACAAATGTGCGCAAGGAATATGGGCATCAGATGATGAAGTGTCAGATTTTTAACATACATACATTTGGAGTAATATCCTATTTTCTGCTACTACCCGCAGAACATACCACAAAGTCCTAACACCTCTTAAAATGTGCACAGAAAAATCACAGAAATAATGATATTATTTACACAATTTTGACACTTCCGTACTATGAATTATCCATTTTTTTTAAATTATGCTCTGGCCCAGATGGGTGTGGTTTAGGTTCCAAAGCACATGAGGGAATTTCTCTCTGTCCCCGTCTCCAGCTCAGGTGGCTCCCAGAGGCAGCGCCCCTCCCATTTCCTTCCAAGAGGAAGCCATTTACGACCCCCTGATTTAGCATTTGCCTGAGCCAAGGAAAGTTCATTGTTCTGTTTCCTGCAGTCCCAGGTAATCCTCCCCTAATTCAGTCAAAGAGGTGTGATTTCCTTTTGGTGGGAACAGCAGAAGGCAGCCAGGCCTGTGAATGCAGTTGCTGAGCAAGTTTCAACTCCTGTCGGGGGTAGTTGCCGGGCAGAATTCAATCTCTTTAAGCCAAATGTCACTTTTGTTCCAGTTTTTCTTCATTCAAATCAAACCTACAATTTTGACACATTCAGCTAGAACGCTGACTCTAAGTTCAAAACTATGACATTTAAACAGTTGCAACCTATGTGACACTCCAAAGTAAATCACTCATTTATTTTAAACATTTCGATTTTAGTGGCTTTAAGTCCAATTTCACTTAAACTGCTGACATCCACAGCTCAGCCAGTTTTGTTATGAACATTATTTTAGGCTCCTCATCTTTCCAGATTTGGTATGCACACAAGACTTCATTCTACCAGACGTCTGCTGGTGTTCAGTAAGATTTTTGAATATCTTGCAATGTTTGAAATAGGCATTTTGAGCTTGCATTCAGAGAAACAAAGGTGATTTCAAAGCGCTTTTTTTGAGCTAACAGGCACTGCTGTTTTTCCTTTGGCACCATGTTTCACTCATGGCACTTCTGGCCCATCACGCTCGCACTGGTGGGTGGCAGGTCAGGCGACCATTTTGGTGTGTGCTAAACTATGCGGTTTTCCTGGATTCTGGCGCAAATGTGGGCTTTTCAGCCATCTTGGATTTTCTAAGCCCACATCACCAAATGTTGTAGCATAATAGTTCAAATGTGGGTCAAGACACCTGACAGTTTAATACTATACAGTAACCTTTCTTGTTGTGTATAGTACTTAGTTTCAATATAGGTCTTCTCATATGCACCCATGCAGTAGGAAAAATCTGTGGAAATCCAGATATAGTCCCATCAGTGCCTTAAATCCAACCATATAGCCAAATGACTCCCGATCACAAGTGCCACAATCACCCAATATAATGATGGAGCACGTACCTTTTGTCAGATGGATATCCTGTACTTCTTTCCAATTTTGTAGGATATCTGCCAGAGCCAAGTCGAGTTTACAAAAATGGAGTCAGTATTGCTAAAATTGTTATTACCGACCCATTAAATTGCATGTAAGGCCTTATTAATTAATAATGCAGTATGTTCTAAATGTTTCTAGAGCGCCAGATTGCACCCTCCTGTGCTAATGCATTCTACCACAAATGGAGAGACTACAACAAAGCTAGTCATGACTGTTGTGAATTTACATGATACCACAGAACCATAGAAATGCATGTCATCACAGATTTACATATCCTGCAGCCATGCTAAATAACACACAGAGAACACAAAACTCTGAAATCATACTGAGATGAGGGGATACATCATTCAGAAACCATAATGGGAACACCAACATGCATGCCTATATGAAAATACGTATGCAGTCTACCGTTCATATCATATAGGTACAACAATGAAGGCCACAAGGCAACAAACTGCTCATCACTATACTCTGACAAATGCCACTGCACCAAGTCCTACGGTCAAAATATTAATAGCACTCACCTGTTGACCAAGCACTACAGCAAGATATTGGCACACTCACAGAGCAAGCTCATGTAGGACCTTGCAATATTTCTGAAAATGGTGTAACAAGCACTAACTGTCTCCTAATTATAGCACAATGCCTGCCCCCCCCACTGGCTCCTACATCTCTTTAGCTTTGTTGTATGTTTTGCTGTTTACCCATTTGTTCAGCAGGTCTCTCACTATTTATGACATCTGGTGGAGTGTTTCCCCTTGTTGCAAATGATGATGTCTCAGATGTATTCATTAGTGTTCCCAATCCTGTCCAATCTATCTAGATTCATGTATTTTAAGTCATTGCGGGGGCCCTCCCATCAGGGATGTGGGATTGAAGGCATGGTGGGCTTCTCCTAGTAGCAGGGGAGTTCTGTACCTGGTCCAACAATCTTGAGGCCAATCCACAGTCTCAGCTACCCTTTCAAAGTTCACAAAGAAGCCCCCCTTCATTGTAATAGGTAACCCTCAATATTTAATGAGACATTGGATGATGCCCCCAGTATGGCAGCTAGTATCTTACATGCAACCATGTTGAGAGCCCACATTTATTTTTTGAAAAAATATTTCTAGTGCCTACAAAGGACAGACACATCCTTTATGGACACACCACAACAGGCTTTGCCATAGGTATGAGTTGCATGCTGAACAACACTATTTCAGGCAAATTGTGTCCATGCCCAAGGATGATGATAAATAATACAATGCCATTGGTAGACATGGTGTGCAAGTATGAGGACCTGGATACCTAGTGGGAGACAGTTTTGATGAGCTAATACTGCGAGAAGCTATCATGTACTATATCTTCCCATATTGGTTAATCCAATATATTTTAATTTCATGTGCCAACCTTCCCTCGAACCCTGGCACATCACAAGTCTCAGCGAAGATACAAAAATCAAAATGACACAAATAAAACTCAAGATTGAAAAGAAATGGGGAGAGGAAGGGGGCCTTGATATATGACGAGTGGAAACAAATAACAAATTCCAAAAACTTAATTTAATTCACCACAATATTCATGTAATGGAAGGTAAAATACTTCATTCCCATACTAAAAAAAGGTAAAACAGAGGTGGACATTTAAAACAGAAATAATATTCCACGGGGTGGGGAATAATCCAGGGTACCAGGGTGGTCAAAAACCAAACCCAGGGACTACAGGGGGTCCAAATACATGATTCAATGTGGGTCAAAAAGAACACTGGATGAACGCAACTTGGGGAATACCCAACATAAAAGTAAATTCCATAATGGAAGAGGCCAATATGAAAACAAAAAGGTAAAAAATAGAGCATGTGACTTAAGGGTAGAGTAAGTCAAGAAGCCTGTCTGTGGAATGACACTGGACAGGTGACAACGGGGACTGCTATGATGAGAAAGTGGAGGGAGTGGTGGCTGGGACACTGAAGATGGTAATGAGTACCCCATTCCATCCCATACATTCCTAAGTATGCTGCAGGGATATCTTCAAGTTGGGAAACAATACAATCAAGCCAGAATGAGACAAGTGCTCCTGGAAGCAACACCTTCAACAAATGACAGCTGAATGAAAGATTATTTCTGGCAAAGGATATTAAAATATCCTGTGCTTAAGGATACTCCTATCGCCTGCACACCAATAGGCTGAAAATAGTCAACATTAAAGGAACTTAACCATTATGTATATAGTTCTTAAATGTTCGATATGGAGCACAAATTGAGAAACTTTTTCAGAAGATAAACTATTTTTGTAAGACATTTTTGACCAGGAAAACAATTGTAACATGCAAACTTAAGTTAATAGTCTGTAAATCTAATATACAGTGCACTGCAGTTATCCAGTTTTGAGGCGACAAGTGAACCAACACAAATAGGACAAAATATTATCCATATAAGACATGATCCTTCAAAGCAGACAAACATTATAGAGGGATGACATAGTTTGTTGAATTGATAGTTCATAACTAAATCTGCTTTCCAATAAAAAAAAATGAAGTTTTATTATATTTGGAAAAACCAGTCGGTATACCAAAGAGAGGTGTGGGGACAGACGTGTGTATAATTATGAAGTTTAATTGTAGAGCATCCACTACTTCATCCAAACTGCTAAACATATTGTTTAAATCAGAATCCAGCCCATTTACTTTAAGATATACCTGGGTATCATCTGTGTATGACTGGTACATAAGCTCAAACTCAGGAAATATATCTAACAAGGGTCTAATACAGATTCTATCCCTGAGAAACTCCACACTTTGACACTTTTGCAGACAAAAGTGGTGATAACCTCACATGTTTCATTCTTCTATTTAGAAAAGAGCAGAAACACCTAATGGAATGATGTGAGGGGCCCACCAAATCTATTAGGCATGAAAGCAAGATCTCATGTGTTTAATGTAACAGAAAGAACAATCATTAGTAATCAAGTGAAATGTGTTTTGTCGGCGTTGGCAAGACTATCATTACAAGCAGGGCAGTTTCTGTACCATGTTTTGGGCAGAATCGACACATTTTTGAAGTTGACTAGTGACTATTTTTTATTGTATTTTTGAGAGCCAGGGAAGGCTGGATGCCACCAGACCATGATTTCTGTCGCATGATCGAACAATTGTTTCTTAAGATCAGTGAGATAACTGATTGTTTCAAATGACCAGGTTGTTGACCTGCAGACAGCGATTTATTGATAAATCTAGCCATACAATGAATAATAGATTCAGCAAAATGTTTTCTTTCTGTGGTTAATAAAGCATTTTCAAAGCAACATGTAGGGTTCAATCTTCTCAGTAAAGGAAACATATCTGATGGGGATACTGTTTGAACATCTAATTTTGCTATTGTAAACTATTACTATTTATTTAGTGCAGTTTGGCTTAACATAAACCTTTAGCACAGATTCAATACATACATTTCCTATGTCATACAATCTAGTTTAAACACATTATTAAAACAATTAAAAGCTGCAATATAAAGTGACAGTTTTTGAAAATTGAAAATACAATGCCAAAAATAGTCAGGTGTCACATACATTTTATAGTTAATCTGTCCGGACAACACCCCAACTACTTTTGTGGTTAAAAACAAATTAAATCTCAATCTTAAAATCCCATCTCTAAAAGCACTGGAAAAATGTTTATAAAGATACTGTGGCACCACGTTAAAACCTCTAATATCAAAGATAAAACGATCCAATACCCAGTAGCTAAACAGCTTTGAACGATTGTCCAACCAGACCAATTGAAATAGCTTTCTTTTCACCTTGGCTGAAGTCAGCATTAGATCCTCAGCTGCCACTTCTATTTTCAGTAATAGATTCCCTCAATCGGTTACCCAACTAGCCAACACTCTGCACTGATTTAGCTCTACTTCAATGTAGATTTCATAAAACACAGAAGAATTAAGGGGCAATAAAAACTTTGAGAACAGCTGCAACATTTGTCAGTTTATACGCACCTTAAGTGAAATCAGGCAGAGTTCATGACATATGATACTAACTGGGAGACCCTGAAGGAGGTTCAAAGTCTTCCTCCAGATTTATGCCTCTATTTTGTTGCAGTCTATACCGACTCAACAATTTTCACACCATGTGTAATCCTAGGAATTACTTTCTGTTGGAAAAATAGCAGCAGTCGTCTGATTGAAAATGTAACAAATTGCTTTTCTGGTTGCTTCATTTAAGTCGCTGCAATGTTTACCTGGGTCATCAATCTGCACAATACATTGCGTTTATTCACAACCATTTGGAACATTACACCCAGATACTTAAAAACATCCACTGATTCCATTTTTAAACCATTTAATAAAAAGTGAAAATGAAATTTCCTTGATCTCACAATCATCACCTTTATCGTAGATGAATTAACAGGCAGATCTAAATCCCTTTATGTTAACTGCTGCAAAGCTTCTTTGCAGGCCTATTGTGGTTTGATCACAAATTACAAGGTCATCCACATATATCAGGAACTGTAGATGGAGCTTCCCTAGTCATGACAGGTTTGTATTAAGATTATTAAAAACCAACCTTATGTCCCAAACATAAACATTTTTTTTTTAAATGGTGTGAGACCGCAACCTTGTTTTAGGCCACGTAGTGATACACATTCACCATGTGTACCCTTGTTGTCCAGCCTAATACCAATTTGTGTACCCTTATGTAAAGCAATTAAAATATGAAGCACATTGGCTGGACAATTCCTACTTCGCAATTTGTTCCACAGCTTGTTTCTATGAAAGGCCTGAGTGAGGTCCAAGAAAGCCATAAATAACCTTTTTTTTCTGGACTCTGGCCTGGATAGACAAACTCTGTAAAACAAAACAATTTTGTGAGGTACCCACCACCTTTTTAGAACATGCTTGAAATATATCCACTACTCCTATATCCACCACTCCTTCCTGTACAGCCCCAGTTCAAAATCCATCAAAAGGATAGTTGGAATTTATTTTACTACCGTCATCAACTAGTGAAATTGTCTGGTAGTTCTTCGGGTTTGATCTATCATTCTTTTGTGCAATGTGCACATCCTTCCAGGAAGGTGGGACAAAGAGGGTATGAATAATAGTTTGAAATAGTCTAAACAGTAATATAGACCATAGTGTTGGTTCAGATGTACATGTGCAATTTGATAAACCATCCCGTGCTGGGGCCCTAGATGGTATACACTACACAATATTTTGTATAATATCCTCCACCTCTAAATTTAAATGCCTGGCTTCCGCAGTAGTATTGCACATGGTCACTTGAGGCACATACCGATTGTAAAGGGCTCCAAAATATTCACTCCAGACTGATTCATCTATTGGGACTGCTTGAAGAGACCTTTGTACTCCCAGATGTGTTAATAAAGTCCAACACATACACAGGTCTTTGCCTTATACTGCTCTCAGCTTGGTTTCTGAACCATACAAACCTTATGGCTTCGTAACCAGTTCTTAAAGCTCTGATTTGACTTATGAGTCATAGATATCCTCTCCGCACTATTGATATGTGTCAACGTTTTTAGGTTGGCAGACCGTTTTTATTGTGGACCAATCCGTCATATTCAAAAAATGTGTCTTTAATGGTATCTAGCTTACCAATAAAACAGCTTAACAGATACTGACTCTGCTTTGGATAATGGTAAGGGTTCATAGAATCAAGATTGTTGTTTACCATTAAAAAGCTAATTTGCAAATTCAAATCGTGGACCTTAGCCTAGCTGCCATATTAGAGCCAAATCTCTTTCTCTGACTTCTGATACCAGAGGGCTTTTGGAAATATTACAATTAGATACACTGTAAGCAAATTCTAAGAGGAGCATAATATGGTGTTACTATAGACAAGTGGTGCACATTTCAAGTAAATCACACGTGACACAAAAACATAGTCAATAGTAGATGTCAAGTATAAATTGAGTGGTCGATCCCCCTCAATGTTACCATTCAAAATGTGCGTATTCCATAGATAAAGCTCCTCATGAATTAATCAACCTCGGTCCCTTAGGGCTGATTTTATTATCCGTGCATACGGGTGAGCATACCAAGATGGATCTAAGCATTCGCTATTAAAATCACCCACCAAAATAAAGTGTGGATTACACTCAGCCGACCCATGGGATAGACATTTTGATAATTTGTCCAAGAAATACACTATAGATTTTCTTCTTGGATTGAAGTACAGATTCAGCAAAATACAGAGGTTAGTAAAGTGGAATTGTGAAGGCATTCACTAATGTGGCACTGGAAGATCCCTCCTGAATGTTGAATACGGCCACTCAAGTCGAAACGTTAGCTTAAATGTCTGTATTTGTTAGATGTAAAATAGTTTTTCAGTGCAGAACAATGCAATTTGGATATGAAGGCAGAGAGTGGACCATGGCATGGCTTTAAAAAAAGTCTAAACATGTTTCTAGGAGCATTATCGTCATTGCAAAATGTATTGAGTAAATATTGATGTTTGCCTTAATAATGCCTTTCCATAGACTCAATAGTTGTATGCTTTTTCTAGTATCTTTCCGTCATGCTCATCATTTTTTTTAGCTCTCACAGTTACAGCGAGATCAATGGGGAAGAAACACTTTTAACTCTTAAGTCTTGGAGAGGTCCTATATTATCCCATTTCCGGCAAACACAATCAACAGAGAGAAAGCCAAATCAAAACAAACAGCATTGAAATCCACTATCATCATATTTAGTTCCTCCTGAAATTGATCCAGTAGTAATTTGTTTTTTAAAGAAAATGAGTTTTGTTCATACAAAAAGGTGGCTATGTATGAACAATACTAAAAGCCTTAAGTGATCAGACCAAGAAACCTTTTCACTTTGTCTTGTGTTACTTTTAGATCACTCAAAGATACATGATCTAAGCAATGCCCTTAAACATGAGCAAGCATAATAGGCAAATGTTTAATATCATGCAGGGTAAGGACATCTTTGAGATGGTTATCATGTAAATCCATGTTGAAAATTCAAATCACCATAGTTTAAACATTTTAAAATCTGTTGCATCTACACACAGAAAGAAATCATGGCCTTCCAAAAACATTTGAAAAGGGTTACCATGTGACCTCTGGCATTGTCTTTGCGACCCCTGTTTCTGGAATCACAGAGGCAGTGAGATAACATAAGTAAAGGGGGCTCTTATAAGAGCCCAATATACTTAAGGCAGCTTGCGCTTTTTTCCCCTTCCTTTGCAGCTTTTCCTAGAGGCATATAAAGCTGGTGCCTGAGACTCAATGCCAGCCTCTCCAGGGCACGACATCTTGGATGCCACTGACTCAGTCACTGTTTGTAGTCAACAAGTCATGCGGTGGTGCAACTTACAAATGCATTCCTTTTTACAAACTGTCCCGTGTGTACTTGGAGCACGAAGCAGCTTGTTAAACTGCATATGCATTTTTGCAATGCAAGGAAAAAGATAGAACATTCTGGTGAGCCAATACATGGGCTGGACTGGGAACCTAGTTGGGGGGAGGGGCCGTGAGAAAGGCAGGCCGGGCTTGTGAGCTCTGCGCAGGTTCTTGAGAGCCAGGTATCATTGCACATAAGCAACATTACTGTATATTGTGTCTGCCGCTTGTGTGATGTGTGACCTGCACGTGCCCAAGAATGCAAATCAGCATGTCCAGCCAGCGTGCTGTCTCACGGACAAACACTTTAAGTGGCCCTTCACTCTGCTAGGCTGCGCGAGTGGCTGGACTAATGTAATTTTCCACACAGGACACAAAGGTAGGGGAGCAGGTACTTAATATTATTTCTGGGGCCTTGCATGCAAGTGATTATAGACCATTACCTTTTACCTATTACCCATTACTTATCTTCACACTGCTACCAAACTCCACGCCAAGCCTAGCCACACTATCAAAAAATGTGCCAACCTCTTGCAACCAGAACCTCAGGTACTGCAGCGCCCACCTCTGACACACCAACCATCACAGGAGCACTCATTAACGCAAGGTCTCTTATTGCTCATGCCCTGGACATATTGTATCTCATCTCAGATAACCAACTTGACTTCCAAGCAATAAGGGAAACTTGGTTACACCCAGCGGCAGGGCCATCTCTGTCCCTAGACCTCCCTGAGAACTATACTATTATCAAAACAGAGATACCTGCAGAGGTGGTGAAGTGGCTTTCATAGCTAAAACTCAACTCAGACTTAGAAAATTCACAAAAGAAGCCTTCCCGTCGGGTGAACTCCTCTCAGTCAAACTCCCTCTGACAGCCTCTCACACCCTGCTGCTATATCTTGTATATCGACCTACGTGTCCCATATTCTCCCTTGAGGAAGACATCACGTTCCTCCTCACATGTAACACCAAACCGAGCTCCCAAATTGTACTGCTGGGAGACTCTAACTTAGGTCTCCACGATGTGAAAGACATCAAGGGAACAGCCGTAGAGAACGCCATCTCCCAGCTCAGCTTTGAACAGAGCGTCAGCTGCCCCACTCACAATAAGGGAAGAACTCTGGATTGGCTGGCAGACGTTAAATGCACTACCACGATCCTGGCCAATACACTCTGTGCATGGTCAGATCACCATTTGATCTCCTTTGCCATACAAGGCAGCTCTTGCCCGACCCCCAGTACTAGCCTAGCCCTGCAGGTCCTGTTTAGAAACAATCGCAACATCACTGCGGATAACTTTATGCCATTACTACAGCCCATTACCGTTCCTGCTAAAAGCCTTGGCAAGGACCTATCTCTACTTGTGGATTTGTATAATCACACCTTGCTCCAAGCTTTAAACAAAATTGTCCCGTTAAAATTAAGAAAAGTTAAACCAACAGCCCATCTTAATAAGTGGTTCACTACAGACGTAAAAGCCTTACGTAGGTCCAAAAGAATGACTGAATCTGTTTGGAAAAATACACCCACACCCTTAACAAGGAAAAGTTCTCACTTGCTGCTACCACTTACAAAACAGCTATATTTTATTAAATACTAAAAGAGAAACTTATAATGCCAGAACACAAAATGCCAAATCAGGCTCAAAAGAGCTATTCAATATCCTAAGGGAATTGGAGACTCTGGTTCCACCTATAGAATATTGCACCTAAGACGCCTCGTGGTGTACCAATATCCAAAAAGCCCTACTGGACAAAATAGCTCTGCTGCAATCCAAAATAGAGGCAAAAAAGCAAAGTCTGACTCTAAGCGCCAACTTCAATAAGCATCATAACCCACAGCCGATACCGTGTCACCCATTTCAATTTTCTCCAGTCACTGCTAAAGAGGTAGAAGACATCATAGCCAGCCTAAAACCCTCTAGATGCCAGGGTGATATCTGCCCAGCTACGGCTACAAAAGATGGAACAAAGGAACTTGTGCCATTCATCACAGCCTTGATTAATGCATCCTTTGAAACCTGCACAGTCCCAAACAATCTTAAGGAGGCATGGGCCTCTTCTCAAAAAACCAAACCTACATCCAAACATTCCTTCCAACTACAGACCCATAACTACAGTTCTGTTCCTCCTGAAAATCATTGATAGAGCGGCATACCTCCAAATACAAAAACACCTAGAAGACAACCACCTCCTAGGTTTACATCAATCAGGATGCAGACCAGGACACAGCACTGAATCAGCCCTTCTTGATCTTAAAATCCAAATGGACAAATCAAATGATAAAGGAAATCTTTCCATCCTCCTGCTGTTGGACCTTTCAGCAGCTTTTGATCTTGTTGACCATCAGATCCTTACCAAACATCTAACCACAGCATCCCATTTTTCGCATACCGCTGCTACCTGGATTGAATAATTTTTAGCTAACAGGACCATGAGGGTTTTTGCTACTTCGGCATCTGTCGAACCAGTCCCAATCTCTTGCGGAGTCCCTCAGGGGTCATTTGTCTCTCCCACCTTATACAATATCTTTACGAAACTCCTCTTCGACCACCTCAAAGGATTGGGTGTCACCTACACTAACTATGCAGATGACAACCAAGTCCTCATCACTCTCATGGGCTGCTATGACAAAGACACTAAAATGCTAAATTAAATCTATCTTCACATCCAGGCGTGGATGGCCGTCCATTGCCTGTGCTTAAACGATGATAAGACTGAGCTACTTATCACAGGCTCTCAATCTCGACTAAAAAAGTTAGATACATTCTACAACTCTTTCAACAGTGATGTTAACATCATCAAAGTCTCCAGCGAGGTCAAAACTCTAGGTATATATTTAGACTCCACCCTCTCCCTCACAAGGAAAGTCAATTGCACTGTCTCAGCAACAGCTTACACTACCAAGTTGATCAATGCATGCAAACTCTATCTATCTACCCAGAGTTGCATTACTTTAGCTAGAGCTCTGATCCTATACAAGTTTGACTATTGTAACACTCTATATCTAGGTTCCAATGTACGAAACCTGAACAAATTACAAGTGCTTCAGAATAACGCACTCAGAGCAGCCTTAAACATCCCGCAAACTAACCACGTATCAGCAATAAGACGAGAAACACACTGGCTCCCAATGCAAGATAGAATCTCACTCCAAACTCTAGTAGTTACTCACAAATGCCTGTCCAACACAGCACCAATATACCTGGTCGCCAAATGCAGCAGGAACCAATCCTCCAGACCGACGAGATCAAACTACTCACATTGCCTCAACATTCATAAGTACAAACTACAAAAAGCTGTCAGGTCCAGCTTTCCGGTGCTAGCTGCCAAGCTTTGGAACTCCCTCCCACAGCACTTAAGCTGAACCATCCTTCTGGTACTTCAGAAACAGAGTAAAAAAATGACTTTTCACCCAGAAAAACGACATTTCTTAAAGTTCTGTCTGATTATCTGAACCGATTGACTATATGCAACTTTTTATGTCCTGTGTACTTAGCCGTTGTCTGGCATGATAACTGGATTCTTGCTCATTTCTGCTTATCTGCACTAATTGTTTCCCCGTGGAATTTGTTATGGTTGGTATACATGGCCTCTATCTGGCTTGATGACTTGTCGTATCTCACCTTACCTTGTTCATGTTCTACCTATCTGTTATGTTGACCTGATATGTAACACAAGTCAACTGCTTTTTGCTTTTTGCTTTTTGTTTCTGTAACTATTGCTCAAGTGCAAGCGCCCAGATACCCCAGGGTTAGGTGCGTGCTATAAATAAATAAACAAAACTAGACTAAACTAAACTACCACCAGCCACTACTAAGGTTGTATTGCAGAAAGATATAACTAGCCATGTTTATGCTTATTCTATCACACCTGTGCAAAATTCTAACTGTACTACCTGCAGCAACATGCCAGATTCGAGACCAGGGGCTGAGGGAAACGAAATAGACCGGAATCAAAATCTCTATCCAACTCCTTTTAATGTGTTTCCTAACCGCAGGGTGTGATGTGCATGTCCCCCACATGGAAGGTCTGCTGAAATGTGGTCTTGTTTAACAACGCCTGTATGTGCCCTCTCAATAGCTTCCTGGAACATAGCTGGCCTTCCCTCCAAGTGTGAAGACCTTGATTGGCTGACTTCTAGCAGCTCATCATAGATCATTTGTTTCCAGGAAACTTTGCAACATTTCTATGTGCCTGCATACCAAAATGCAAGACGCCATCTAGGTGGGGAGGCTACATGTATGTGCTTGTTCTACTTTGAACTCAAATGGCATACCTGTGAAAACAGAATGACCAGATGTAATGTGTTTACGTTTTTATTCTAATTCCAAATTTAGTTTATTATTGTTCACCATTTATCTGAGACCATCACATGTGAAGGTGGACTGAACCCATTTGGAATTGGAAGCCATACTTACACAACTGAATCCAACTATTGAAGGAAATGCTAATTGTGTGACGATTTTGCTGGGGGAGCTACATGTGCAGTTCGAACCTTTACATTCTACTTGGTGTATTTTTGATGAAGGGGATAGGGCCTGGTACATCCCATATTTGATTGCATATTTTCCAAAACATACAAACCCCCGTGCTCTTGACCTTGGAACAAAATTTGCTGCAATATGCCTATGTGCAGCTAACGGCTGGACCAAAGGCGATCAACGGGCTAAGGAACCTTCAGAAAAGGACAGTATATGTCCAATATTGATTGACCTTGGGTCCTGGCCATTAGTGCACATCTGCAAAGTAATCAATAGAGTAGAAAGTGATCATGATCCAGTCATCTTGGATGTATTCCTTTGGGGCAATTCTAATGAATGTATTACTTCAAACCACACAGAGCAAGTATCCTCTAATCGTAAGAAGACCAAATGGAATAAAATCAATCTGGAGGCAATTTTACCACTTATTTAGTCATCATTGTCTTGGATAACTTAGCTTGCATCCTTACTATTAATGCAGTTGATTTAGAACACTCCAATATTTTACTCTGCAAGTTATTTACCCCTTGTATAACTGTGGATGGGAAGTCTTCAAATCCTGCAAAGCTCTGTGATAGGATGAATGTTTGGTGCTACATTAAGTTTAGGTTCTCGGTTTGGTGGGAGGGCAGTTATCCCTACTGTGGAAATCTAAAAAGCACCGGTCTGCACTGCTATCTTCTATGGGTCTGAATTGTGGGGCCAGACATCATTGACATCTTTGTTCAGTGTGGAAAAGAAAAAGCTCATGCTGTCTACCAGACTCTATTCTAGTCTAATGTGACCTTGGACACCGCCCAGTAACTTTTGAGGCATCCATCAGACTGTTTTTTTCTTTTGGCTATGTCTGAACACATCACACAATTTGATATTTCATAAGGATGTGTTGTGGGAATTGATACAGCCCACCAAAGCCCCAAAATGGAAATGGCTATAGTTCTTACAAAATAAGCTGATTGAAATGGATCTGTATGCGCTTTGGGGCAAATACAAAGGTTAACAGCTGAATCCCCATTTACTTTTAAAAGAAAGGTTTAACGCCTGGGTACTGGATGATTATTTTTTTTAAACGTGCAGGCAAATGGCAGGTTAACTAATCTTTGCCTGCCTTAAAACATTGAATGAATGATGTGATGAACACTATTTAATGTGTCTGCTCAGTGCTCAACAAAGGTCGGTACAAGTTGAGCTTCAGCATTTTACCATTAGCCTCATTCACTGTGAAATGGAATCCAGATGTTTGTGCTAAGAGTCCCTTCTGCTCTAATGAGATTGAAAGTGTGCATTTTGTTTTCTTTTTTCTACCACTATCTTAAGACGAGGAGAAAATGTTTTTTACCCATTTTACTTAAATAAAAGTTTTTAAACACATTAGATGCACTGATATTTTTTAAATGTGCCACCGATCCGAATTTCGTAAAAACGATTGCTAGTTTCATCGAAAGTGCATGTTTTCTTAGATGCAATCATAATAACGTCAGCCGTTTTAGTTAAATTTGCTTATGAACCGTTTTTATCTTTTCATCATGGTGATTGTTTTTCTTGTCCTACTGTGTCTACCTGTTGCTTTTTATGTAAAGAAACACATGATTTCTGAATAAAGAATTGATTTATTAAAAGAAGAGAACAAGACTGTGGAGGGAAGCTGACACCGCCTTGCCGACTGATGATCACCTCTTCCAGAGGGGGTGAATGAAACCAGTCCTTAAGAGTGATGCTTGTGGTCTCGTGCACAAGGGATGCTTGTGGTCTTGCGCAGAAATGTGGTGTGACCAAGCAGTTCGGACTGGCCTGCCCCTTGTGGGTTAAGACTAACCCTGATTTGCATTTGGTTTTTCCCCTTTTGTAATGGCTTGGCAGGTGAAGAACGATGATCTGGAGTGTCGCCGGGAGCAATGCCAGCGGTTAAGACTCCTTCTAAACCTTTATGCCATCACCTCTTTTCTTTTCCTATAGTCACGCCAAGTGGAAAGGGTATGCTGGGCCTAAAGACCCAAGCTTTTCCTCACTGAGGACACCCAATGAGGCTAAAACATGTCTGTGGATGCGTGTAGTCTCGTGTAGAAGGGATGTGACCAAGCAGTTTGGGCTGGACTGCCAATTTTGGGATGGGACCAAACCTGATTTGAATTTGGTCTTTTCCCTTTTGTAATGGCTTGGCAGTCGAGAGAACAATAGTCTGGAGGGTTGCCCAGAGCAATGCCAGAGGTTAAGATTAATTCTAAACCTTCTATCAACTCTTTTTTTTTCCCTGTGTGTGAGACAGCCAAAACAAAACCTATGTAAGTGTAAGGCCAATAGGAAATGTAGTTCTGAGGGAAAACATAAACTAAAGGGCAATAAATATAATCCCGGCCCTTTTCATTTGTATGTACTGACGGGTGGGGTTACATACATTGATGATATATCCTGAGAATTTAGGACATATTTCAGAAGTGCATGTGCTTCTGGAATTATAGATTTGATAAATTAGGTCCTATGGTGTTTTTACAGGGAGATCTCCTGGCTCCTTCTCTGTGCATTGATCAAACACAGGAGATGTATTCTGGGAGCTAAAGGAACTGTCTGAATACCTAGAAAAAACAAGGTTTTTGAGGTCAGTTCCTGGGTTACATCACAAAGCAGAGTCATATTATTGGTGCTGGCCCATTTAAGAAAAAGGGGAAAGGGTGGTTACTCATTTCCCATTTTCCCGCTTTTCAAGGTAATTCATAGAATTTCGCACAAAAGTGGCGCACGCGGCTGGCGCAGTGTCCCCGTGCGATACACTGCGCCAGCCGCGTGCGAAAAAATCCATTTCATCGCACAGCATATTCATGGATTTTAGCCTCCAAAACCAGCCGTGGTGCAGAGTGGCACAGCGACCCTGCAGCAGCGCCAGTTACGCCCCCAAGAATGCCCTCGCGCAAGGAAAAGCCATCAAAATTCCCAATTCATCGCAAATGTCTGCGCTAACCCTGGACCAGTTCACAGGGCTGCCAAACAG
Organism: Ambystoma mexicanum; assembly: GCF_040938575.1. NCBI lineage: Eukaryota > Metazoa > Chordata > Amphibia > Caudata > Ambystomatidae > Ambystoma > Ambystoma mexicanum. Next base: position 651,446,852 of record NC_090925.1, read on the forward strand.
CAAACGCCAAGTGGGGAACGTGTATTTCAGTGGTTTGCGGGAAGTTTCACACGCAAATGTCCTGGGTACGTGTACATCAGGGGTGCGCGTGAAGTAATACACGCGAATCCATCAGGGCACGTGTATTCCAGGGGTGCGCGGGAAGTATCACACGCAAATTCAGCAGGGTATGTGTATTTCCGGGGTGCGCGGGCAGTATCACACGCGATTCCATCAGGGCACGTGTATTTCAGGGGTGCGCGGGGAGTACTACACATGAATTGGCCATGTGGGTCCTCCCAGGTGTTCCCTCTACACCCTCCATGGGCCCTGCAGGCAGCCCACACCACAGGGGACTACCCTGCACCCCTGCTCATGTCCCGCAGGCAGCCCATCCACCATGGGCATGCCCCCCAGCCAACCCACATGTCACCTTGCACCACTGATCAACAACACATGTCTCCCAGCACCCTTACCCCCCAGCACTGTGGGGCACCTGCCAGCAGGCCCCCACACATGTCCAACTGATGTCCCCCTGCACCCCCACCCCCCAGCACTGTGGTGCACTCTCCACCAGGCCCCCACTCATGTCTCCCAGCACCCCCACCCACCCCCACAGTGCAGGGCACCCTCCACCAGGCCCCACCCATGTCCAACTCATGTCCCCCTGCACCCCCACCCCCCTGCATCCAGGGCCACCCTCCACCAGGCCCCCACACATGTCCAACTCATGTCCCCCTGCACCCCCACCCCCCCAGCATCCAGGGGCACCCTCCACCAGGCCCCCACTCCTGTCGCCCTGCACCCCCACCCCCCAGCATCCAGGGGCACCCTCCACCAGGCCCCCACTCCTGTCTACCACCCCCCCACCCTCCAGCAGTGCGATTCGCCTGGGTACGTGTATTTCAGGGGTGCGCGTGTAGTCTGACACGCAAATTCATCAGGGTACGTGTATTATGGGTCCGCGTGAACTTCCACACGCGATATCAGCAGGGTACGTGTATTACGGGGTTCGCGGGAAGGTCCACACGCGATTGCCCTGGGTACGTGTATTCCGGGGTTGCTTGGGAAGTTCCACACGCGATTGCCCTGGGTACGTGTATTTCGGGTTGCTTGGTAAGTTCCACACGCGATTGCCCTGGGTACGTGTATTTCGGGGTGCGCGGGAAGTTCCACACGTGATTGCCCTGTGTACGTGTATTTTGGGGTGCGCAGGAAGTTCCACACGCGATTTCAGCAGGGTACGTGTATTCCAAGGTGCGCGGGAAATTCCACACGCGAATCCAGCAGTCTACGTGTATTCCTTGGGTGCCGTGGAGTCCTACACGTGAATCGGCCATGTGGGTCCTCCCCGCTGTTCACTCTACACCCTCCACGGCCCCTGCAGGCGGCCCACACCACAGGGGACTACCCTGCACATGTCCCGCAGGCAGCCCATCCACCATGGCCATGCCCCCCAGCCAACCCACATGTCACCTTGCACCACTGCCCACCAACACATGTCTCCCAGCACCCCCACCCCCCAGCACTGTGGGGCACCCTCCACCAGGCCCCCACTCATGTCCAACTCATGTCCCCCTGCACCACCACCCCCCTGCATCCAGGGGCACCCTCCACCAAGCCCCGCTCATGTCCAACTCATGTACCCCTGCACCCCCAACCCCCAGCACTGTGGGGCACCCTCCACCAGGCCCCCACTCATGTCCAACTCATGTCCCCCTGCACCTCCACCCCCAGCACTGTGGGGCACCCTCCACCAGGCCCCCACTCATGTCCAACTCATGTCCCCCTGCACCCCCACTCCCCAGCACTGTGGGGCACCCTCCACCAGGCCCCACTCATGTCCAACTCATGTCCCCCTACACCCCCACCCCCCAGCACTGTAGGGCACCCTCCACCAGGCCCCCACTCCTGTCCCCCTGCACCCCCACCCCCCAGCACTGTAGGGCACCCTCCACCAGGCACCCACTCCTGTCTCCCTGCACCCCCACCCCCCTGCACCCAGGGGCACCCTCCACCAGGCCCCCACTCCTGTCTCCCAGCACCCACACCCCCCAGCACTGTAGGGCACCCTCCACCAGGCCCCCACTCCTGTCTCCCAGCACCGCCACCGCCCAGCAGTCAGGGGCACCTGCCAGTAGGCCCCCACACATGTCCCCCAGCCAACACGTCATCACAATCTAGATCCCTGGCCCTTATGGGCAGCCTCCACATGCCAAACACCCACCCAAGTATTGCATCCACCCACTTAGAAATGCCAATTACATGATACAACCCCAATGGCAAGTATGTATATGAACACATGTCCCTCACATACACACAATGGGTGTCAGTGAATGTCAAAACCCATATCATGACATGCATGAAAACAATGAGATGATACTACACATTGAAGTATGATGAAAAAATATGTATTAAAAGCAACATAAATGGAATCAAAAATAAACAAACGAAAATGGGAATTTAAAACAAAAAGCAACATGTCCGTAAAATAATGTAAAACCACAAATCATAATCCAAAGGAAAGGTGTCCAAAGTCACAGTTCACAAAAGTAAATCCAATGGAAAATTAAAACCAAAAACCATTGCTCCATGGGTGAAATCAAAATAAAAAAAAAATTCCCAACAGTCAACTATATACAGATAAGCAATCCAGGGTCCATGATCCCAACAGAAGGAATGAAACCTATCTAATAACACTACCTAATAAAAAAAACTATATACAAAAATGTGGTCCATTGTCCAAAAGGTCCAAAAAATATAAAAAAGCAAAGGAAACCTAACACTAACTACAGAACTATTTACAAGGGCAGCGGGCCAGTCCGATGGCTCACTTTGGGATGTTCCGGGCCAGGGCATCATCGAACTTCTGCTCAATGTCCCAGAGGCAGTCCTCCTCCATGGCCCCGAGGGTCCGCAGGGCCGACAACATGTTCACCTCCAACTCCCTGCGGATTGCCTCGAGGCACTCGGCCCGCCTCAGGGCCCTCTGCATGGAGTTCTCCGCCCTGACCATCGTGAGCCGTGCCTCTTCCGCCCGCTGCCACTCCGCATCTATGGCGTGGCCCAACCACTGCCACATGGAAGACACTTTCCGTCCTGAGTCCTCTTGCCCTCCGGCCAATGCCTGCCCCTCCGATGTCGAAGGCCCCGAGCCATCATGGCTCCCACCTCGTTGCTGCAGCTGCTGTGCCTGTGCCCATGCCCTGGCTCCTGCTGCCTGCACATCCTCCACAGGCTGGGGTGCAGTCGTTGATGTGGCCACCCCTGCTGGACGTCCGACTCCCGACTGTGGCAGGGATGCCTCCTCCACCAGCCTGGCTGCACCGTCAGAGGCAGCTCCACAGGGCACCCAGGTGACAAATGGGTGGGAAGATGGCACGGAGGACAACTGGCGCATAGGGTGTTCAGTTGAGGAGGGGGTCGGAGCAAGCTGCAGCAAATGGAGGAATCCGGCCTGGGTGACCTGTCCCAGTAGGCCGACGCGGTCAACGAGCCATTCGAGATGACGTGCAGTCTCCTCATGAAAAGACTAGAGGTCACCTCGCATGGCCCGTTGACGCAACACCACACCAGTCAGGACAGGCTCAACCCGTACCTGGATAGCCACGTCCGCAGGCAGAGGAAGGCCAGTTGTTGTGAGCTCATCCCCTGCCTGAAAACGGGTCTGGACATAGGCATCCCTGCTGGTGCAAGATGATGCAGTGACAGGATCAGGGACAGGATTGCACACAGGCACCTCCGCGGCGGCCTGTGCTGTCTCCTGTCCCTGGTCCTGCACTGCACCACTAGCACCAGTGGAATCCCCACCTCCAGACCCCGTCTCTGTCGCTTGCACGGCCTCCTCCTCCACCAAACACCCCACCAACCTGGATGACTCTGTGCCATCTTCCCCCGGTGGGCCCTGTGGGGCCCCAGCTGCCCCTTCTGCTGCCGAGGAGTCCAACTCCGACCTCTGCCTCTTGGACCTCCCCCCGGCAGCTGCAGCCTGGGATGCGGCACCGGACTCCTCACTCCCCGACGAGATCACAACCTGGGAGGGGAACCGGGCCTTGCGTCTCCGGCTGGCGGTGCGATCCCCGCTGCTGTGCTCCACAGCACCTTCTCCGCCCTCTTCATCAGTTGACGCTGCAGACAGGGAGAAATAGAACACAGGCATCAGGGCACTGTACAAAGGACACATACACACATGACAGTTGTACATGAGTGGCATTGGCAAACCTCAGACATGGCATCACAATTGCCAACACACATGTCATTTCAACTCGCACACATGAGCCATACCACAGCCATATCGCAACAGCCAGCACCATCCATACACATACAACAGCATGAGCAGGCAAAGGTGAGCCAGACATCACATGCAACACAGGGAGTGCACTACACATGCACACACACCACCACACTTGCATGCATGTGTACACCTCTGCCAACTGTCGCAGTGTTCAGATTGGCATCCATGTCACATCTGCCAATCAGGCTTCCACATCTCGCTGTCACATGCATCCATGTTGCATCACTGTTGCACCCTTGTCAAAAACACACACATGCACATGTACACAGTGCTGATACATGCAGCTGAAAACAACATCCATGTGTGACATCACGAACATGCCTACTTACATACACATTCATCCAAACATGTGTGCCCACAAAACTGCATTTGGCATGCAAGCCTACACACACAAGCACCATTCATGTCTCACACATGACAGCCCTCGCATGTGTTAGCCTCACGGCCCTGTAAACCCTCCCCATACTTGGCCCCATAAAAACACATGTGCAACCTGCACACTACTGGCACATCACCAAACGCACAGCTCACAATCATGATGCATGTACACTTACCGCTCGACTCCAGATGGGTCTGCCTCTCAAGGACCTGGACGTGGAGTGCTGGGGATATGCGTTCCAGGACCCTCATCTGATCGTCCGACAAGTGGCCCCGGCGCCCCTTAGCATCCGCTGCCTTCAAGAGGCACCGGGCCTTGTTGAGGGTCCTGGTCCTGAAGTCCTCCCAGCGCTTCTTGACATGATGGAATAGTCGGACTGCCACCCCCTCCGCGTTGATGGCAGTCAAGATGTCCGTCCAGATCCGAGTCCGTCCTTCCTTGTCGGCGCACAAACTTCCGAAGAGGGCATCATACTGCCCCAGGACTTGCTCCACCAAGACACCAACTTCTGTGGCAGTGAAGCTGGTGCCCCTCTGCCGGGGGTTGTCAGTGGTGCCAGATGTTGCAGTGCCCGACATGACAACCCCAGAGGCAGGAGTGGGTGGGCAACTGGGTCCTGGGGCTGGTCTGTGGAGCGATGGAATCCCAGTCGGGAGTCTTCGGTTCCAGCAGGGGTGGTCACAGCAACAGCACCCCTGGCTGATGTGCAGGCAGCAAATGGCAGGGCACGTGGGCAGCAGGCAATCAAGCAGCAGCATATGGCAGGTGGGAGCATGCTCGGGGCTCTGGGGGGCAGTAATTCGGCCTTCTGGGCAGGAGCGTGGTCGTCCGTGTGCTTACGCGTGGCCAGCTTGATACGGAGTGATTTGGCACATGAAAATCCAGCACGTCTGCGTGTAATTCGAGGAAAGGGCCTTAGCACGTAAGCGCGTCAGCACACGTACGCGAATTCATTGGCCCAAAGGCCACCAGCGCGTATGCGCGTCTGTGACGTGCATGCACGGGCGTTTCCCTGTACACGGGTGCATGTTACACCTCCAATGACTGCACCTCAGAGTGTCAGCCTGAGAGTGTCAGCTTGTGTAACTGGAGGATGGGGCCTTAGCGCGTACACGCGGAAGTGACGCTGGACGTGTGGGCATGTTTAAAAGGTACGTGTAGAACGCCATTTCCTTGTACGTGTTTTTCGTGGAGAGCGAGTGGGTGAAATCTGTACTTCTTGTCGGTTCACACACGATTTACTTCACAGCGTTCCAAGTTCGTACTCCCTGTTACCTCTGACAGCTTTTTCTCTTTTTATCTTTTTCCTGGGCCTATTTCCTCAAACAGCATTCACTTCTCCTGTTGTCCTGTCTCCTCAGACAGCGTACAATTCTTCTTTTGGTGGGGGTGTTGCGTATTTGTCACGCGTTATTTCCTGACAGACGGTGAGTCGCGCACGTATTTGACATCTGTGCTTGCCCCGTGTGTTTCCTACCCCTTCAGAGGTCAGTCTAGGCTGCGTGTGACACGCATACGTTCATTTTTGTGTTTCTGGGTGCCACAGCATAGTGCAGGTTTATTTTTCCACGCACGTGGTCTAGGAGGGGTTGCGTGCACATTATCTCCCTTTTTCGGGGTGCCTGTACGTTGCGTGACCCATCATCTTCCCCCAGGGGTCACATACAGCCTTGCTAGAGCACTAGGGTACGAATTCCATCTAGTACCCTACCCCTTTGACCCCCAATTGCCCAGGACAATAGTTTACTGCAACTCCCATACACACAACTACATCAGTGCCATGGTTGGGAGGCGAGCACGCGGTAAGGGTGGCAAAGGTGGACGAGCCACAAGAGGTGGCCGTGGTGGATACGGTAGGGGACGTGGCCGGGACTTGCAGGGTGCCCCTAGCCCCCCATGTGTGGGTGACCAGTCAGGGACACCCATGCCCCCCCCCCGGTTGAGTGTAACGTGGCTGACACCATCCCTGCTCAGCCCTTGTTGGACCAGCCCATTGTGGCACCAGACCTGGCACAGGGTGACTCCATGGCTAACTTCCAGGTCAGCAGGTCTAGGCCACATGTGGCGGTGCACGTTGGTGTCACCAGCCCACGTGGATCAGGGGCAGCTATGTCATCTGCTGCCCCGAGTAGGTAGGGTGGGGAGGTTGCAGGGGCAGCTGCGGCTCCATCCACCCCAGCTCTGAGTCTCCCAGCTAGGACAGTGTCGGTCCTAGTCCATCCTGCTGACGTTCCCCCTGACTACATCACACTTCAGCTAATGCCTGCACCAAGTCCCATGGTGAGTGTTCATTCCCACACTCCTGGTCCACTGTCCACCGGGGCTCCTGCCCCTAGTGTCCAGAGCGGTGTAGAACACTCAGTATCACCACCACCTTCCAAGCGGAAGAAGAAGAGTGCTCGTCCAGTACAGGCTGATGCCCCAGACACGGCTACACAGTCCGGCCCACCAAGGAAGCCCAGCTTCAATCAGGCCGAACTTGATGCACTTGTGGAGTATGTGTCCGCACATGACAGCAAAATGGTGATTACTGCAGGATGCAAGACCACACCTGCACAACGTCAGGCACACTGGCAGACCATCGCAGAACTCATAAGTGCCCTTGGATTCGTGAGGCGCACAGCTTATGATTGCTACAAGCGCTGGAATGACCTGAAGCGCAGGGCAAAGAAAAAGCTGGCCTCAAGTCATGCCACAACTCTAGTGACTGGAGGTGGGTCTCCAGCAGAGGACATAGAACTCACTCTACATGAGTATGTTGCTGGGACCTACGTCACGGAGGAACAGATCCAAGGCGTGGGAGACCTGCCAGATTACGAGGCATTGTCCGGTGAGTGCACATGCATGTGTGTGTCATCCATGTGCATGGTGTGTGTGTGTGAGTGCTTCTGATTGAGTAGAAAGAGGTATGGGGTGGGAGGCACTACTGAGAGTTCATGGGATCAGTGTAAATGTAAGTGATGACTCCAGCAGATTCAGAGTATTTAATTAATTGGACACCCTACACATTTACACTTCATTGGGCCATGCACTTCCAGCATGCATTGGCCCCTTTTCTCTAGTTAGGCCCTTTGACCTGGGCTGATATCCATTTTTGACAGATGCCATTTACATCAGTGCTCCTCCGTGGGAGCAGGCGATGCTCTATACAGATACCCATCATTGCAAGGCTTGACTGGGTTTTACTTACCTGAGTCGATTTTTCTCTTTTTTTCTCTTTTCTTTCCGTGACATGACTGATCCGGATTAGACGCTGCATTCTGCAGCGCCGTGTATGTTGACGATCATCACCATGACGACCTACTCGCGTTGCGAGTCTCACATGGATCGGGGGATAATAGTGTCATAAATGGCTTCGGCTTGCACCCAGAAGCGTTAAACTATCTAAACTAGTATTTTAGACTTGAGGTATGCTTAGAACACCTTTAATGTAATCCAATTCATCCTGTTCCTTATGTCCGCCGTATGCCCCCTCCAATATGGCGTCTACCGCAGGACTGCGCATGCACGCGGCTGCCATGACGACCTCTCAACAACTCGCAGTTGGGAGCCGACAGCCCGCTTGGCGGATATCGCATACACCGCGTCTGCATCGTGAATGCATGTAAGATTGGAATCCACTACCAACCTGCAGGAGCTGTATGCTCAGTCCTAATGTTACATATAATAGGTTCTTACCAGCTCTCGGATCCGGGTGTGATACTCGATCCTTTTCATGAGACACTACTGATTCAGCTAATCCAGTGACTCTGAATTATACACTGTCATGAGAGGGATTCTCCCTCGCCACGGAATTCGACTGAAAAGTAAACTTGCATTTTCTGATTCTTTACAGCACACGTACTGTGCAAGCGACTGTCAATCTATCTACTCACACCCGGGGTGCCTTAGACTTGCCTCTGGACGTGGTGAGTCATGCTTTTGCTTTTCCTTCCCTCTTAAAAGTTTTGAACTCTAGCAGAATACAAACCTAGTAACTTACAAGCTGATATTATACCTCTTGCTTCCCATACAGATTATATCACATGATTTAGAACTCTCTGCATTAAGGTTAGTGTCTATCTTTGGATGTTACATACAACCTTTACTTTTACTTTTTCGATTTCCCCATGAGCTAATTAGTTTCCTTACATTTCCATAGGAACACCCACTTATGCACGAAGGAACTACACATTTCCTGCCCTGAAGATGGATTCAACTGAATCCGAAACGCGTTGGCACTTGATTACACCCAGGAGTGTTTAGGACAAAACACACTACCATTATTTTTGAATGTGAATTATTTTGAATGTGTATCATTGGATGATATGTTACAACCCATCCACATTTTTGGATCTACATATACTGTATGCTAACTTGGAATCTAAATTACCATTTGTATTGCACATTTACATCAAAGGAAGGTTCCTTTGACGTTATTTGTTATTTGCTATTTGCTATTTGTTAATGTTGAGCTCGACCCTTAAACCAATTGTATGTTTAGACTTGGGTTTGAACTGATTTATCTCTTATTTTCATTTCATTTTTTGTAATGAGTTTACTTACATATGCTTATATAAAATATGTTATGCTCCTGTAGTATGAAGGTTCTCGGTGGTTCTTGAACTGACTTTACCAGGTGCACATCCTGCTTACTTAAATACATAGCCTATTTCAGCTATGAACATATACAAGTACTAAACTATCTCGCTCCTGAAGAGTTTTATGTATACTATTGAGGGGGTGTCTTCCACTTTCTAGGAGATTCTGATTCACAATTTGCTATTCAAATCATCAGGGGATTCTATCCCACTAGGAGTGCAATACGGGGCTATCGGTTGGCAACACCCGATGTATGTCTCTCTTGCTTCTGATTGAGTGCCAGGTGAGGGGGTGTGTGCCTGAGTGGTTTGGGTCACCCATGTGCTTCATGCAATACATTCTGGGCACCAGGATTTGGGTGTTGCAGTATCCCTTCTGGCAACAGTAGACATTCAGCCCAACCTCACGCCAGTTGCACTTGAAGTGTCATCTTGCCACAACATAGTTGCATATTATTCTGTGTTCATTCAGGCTGATTGTCTGCATTCCACCACTTTCACTAGGCATTTCTCAGTCCTATTGTCACATGTGTGACATGGCTAGGGTACATGCCATCATGTGTAATGTATGTGTATTGGACATGCCAACCACAGGCCAATGTGTGATGGCACTGCTAGCCAGCATGCAGCAAATGTGTTGGTCTTCCATCTTGGTGTCATCAATGTGTGCCATTTGCCTCCCCTTCACACGCAGTGACAGTGCATGCATGGGGGGCTATAGTCATGTGGGACATGTGTCAATGAAGTACTGTTTCTGTTGCTTCTCAGCCCTAATTGTGTGCCATGGTGCTAATGCCTCTTCCCATTTCTTTTCTTTCATGTCTTTGCAGGGGATGACGCACTTAATACTGCTGGGGTTATGGAGATGATGCAGACCCAGGAGGGGTCCCAGGCCCGACCGGGCACCAGTGAGGGATGTGGTGTGGTGGTGGGTGAGAACCCACACTTGCTACAGACCATCATCTCTAGGGGTGTCTCTGGGTGCACCACCCCCGAGCTCTATTCAGGTGTCGATTCGGATGATGAGACCTATGTGCCGTCGCAGGTGTTTCTGGGAGGGATTCTGTACTGTCCAACCCACCTGCACCAGGGGTAGAACCCTCAATGGGGATGTCAGTGTTGGTAGGTCCGCCTTTGGTGGTTACGGATGCAGGGTCCCACTCCGCTACATCTGATCCTGTTCCTGGGCCAGAAGATCAGAGGAGAAATGCAGTCCTGCAGCCTCAGGCAGTGCCGGCACAGCAAGGCGCAGTTCGCCTTGCCCCAGACAGGTGTGGTGCCCGCCGACGCGGTAGCCGTACGCCACCTGGCAATACCGCATGGGAGCAATCAATATACGGTATGGCAAACCAACAGGCAGCATCAACTGAGATGATGGCTCAGGCCATGGATAGGGTGGCCACTTCCATTGTCCCCCAAGAAAGGCTGATTGAACAACTACAGCAGGCAACAGACTCCATTAGCCAGTCACACAGGGAGGACATGTTGGCGTCCAACAGGGACAGGCGGGCGGCACTGGAGGCTCTGCGGGAAGCCATTTCTATTGAGTCCCAGGGCCACAGGGAAGCCCGGAGGGTGGAACTCCGTCAGCTCAGGGTAACTCTGGTTGAGCTTGAGGCTTCAGCTAACACGAGGACAGAACAGCACTGGAGCGGCTCACACATACGCTCTCAGCTGAGATGCAGGCAACTAGGGAGGAGGTCCGGGCATCCCGTGAGTTGTTGCATGGGGACCTCCGCACAATTATCCTCCAGAACCAGACCTTCCACACCCGCATGCTTGCAGCCATGGAGGACCAGACTAGGGCTTTGCGTGGGCTGCCTCCCATAGTGCCACCACCTCCTGATGCAGCTGCAGAGGGTGAGGAGAGCGACAGCAGCGATTCTCCCACAATAAGGTAGCCGTGCAGGCCATGAGCCCATGGAGGTGTTTTTTTTTCTGCAAGATCCACACAAGTGGGTTTTGGTGTGCACCCTGCCCTCGGACCTCCTGGGTGGCCTCCCCGGGCCCATTCATGGCCATTTTTGATTTTTGATTTTTGATTTTTGTTTTTTGATTTTTGATTTTTGATTTTTTGGACAGTGTGTTGCCTTGTGTGGCTCCCGTGGGCATACGCTGTATTGTGGCTGGGCACATGCAGGCTTGTCCTGAATTTGGGTCAGATGCTTGGGTTTGTGTGCCACACACCCCTCCTGCTTCCCGTTTCCATGGGCTTGCAAAGGGTGTGCCCAAGTGACATTGGGCCTCATTACAACCCAGGCGGTAAGTTCCCTATTTTATCACCATGGTGTAAACTCTGTTTACACCATGGTGGATGGTGGATTTACCGCCCCATTCCAAGGTGAGTGGGGCGGTAAATCCCCATTCCCTATTTACCCTTCCCCATTCCCATTTTTGCATAATGGGAGTGGGGAAGGCGCTAATTACGGCATCGTAAATTACGGTGCCGTAATTAGCACCAAGGCGGGTTAGCGCCTTGCATTTTAACGGCTGCTAAAAGCAGGCGTTAAAATGGTAATCAGGCGTTAAGGGTTAACGGCGCCGACTGCGCCGTTAAACCCTTAACGCCTGGGTTGTAATGAGGCTCATTGATTTACACGGTAACGTTGGACTCCCATTTGATGTGTGGGCAGTCTGTAGTCAATACTGTGTATACATTCCTAGTGCATATTGTGGTTGTATTGTACACTGCATGGTGTATTGATATGTGCCTCTGCATCCATCTCATCCTCCTAATTTGTAGGTCCATTTGTCATGTCTTCACAAGGCGGTCTACTTTGGAAATGGAGTCCATATTGTAAGCAGTGCACCTACACTTTTGCGTGGCGCTAACACTGTACAGTTGGAAGTGTTCGAAGTGCTGGCATTATCAGGTAGTGAGGCTACCAATTTTTTAAGTCCGTACTGTCATGTTTATGGTAGGTTGGAGGTTGTGTAAGTGATTAGTATTATTGGTAAGTATTTGGTAATGTGTGTTGTTGGTCCTGCATTACTGTGAGCATTTCATGTGTTTCCAGTCTCCATTAGGGACACTGTAGTTTGTGACACTTGGGTCATGTTGTGGGGATTAATTTGTTTGCTCTCACATAGCATGACATGCCATGGTGTGTTGTGTGGCCGTGCCAGGCAGGGGTTGGGTGACATGGCACTGTTCTCATGTTGTATTTTGCAAGTGGGTATTCATTTTTGCTGCATGAAAGTGTGTCTTTTGATGACACTGCATTGGTGGTGTTTGTGTAGGTAGGGATGCACACATTGTGACACTTCCACCTGAACAATCTCAGGCTGCTATGGTTCTGACAGTTGACTGTCCCTTAATTCATCATAATTGTCAGATTGAGTTATCATTGATTGTCAGATGGTATGTGCCAGGGCTGTGTGCACTCCACAGGGGTGTGATTTCTATGTGAAGTAATTAGCCACCAGCTGCGTACGGGCTGCCTCACCCCGTGCCCTTTCCCCTCCCATGCGCAGCGGGCGTGCATGTGGTTGGGGATGTGGGGGCACCACCATATCCACAGCCAGGCCCCGGCGTGTTGCAACATTGTGCAGGACACATGCTGCCACTATGATCCTGCACACTACTGGGGGAGCATATAACAGCTGCCCGCCAGAACGGTCAAGGGAGCGAAAGCGTGAATTGAGCACTCCGAATGTGCGCTCCACTATGCCCCGTGTTGCAATATGGGCTGTGTTGTATCTTACCTCTGGAGGCGTGATGGGGTTCCGAATTGGCGTCATCATGTGGGTGCTCAGAGGGTAGGCACTGTCCCCTGGGGAGGTGGTGATGGGGATCATTAGTGGGGTATTGACATTACTCTGTATCTGTCATGGATGCATGTGCTGTGGCATTTATACTCACCAAGCAGCCATGCATCGCCATGCCGCCCAGCTTCCATGTCCCGGTTTAGGGTTGACATCCTGTAAATGAAGCTGTCGTGGGTGGACCCTGGATAGTTGGCATATACTGAGGTGATGATTCCCTTGGAATCACATACTACCTGGACGTTGATGGAATGCCAGTGCTTGCGGTTTCTGTAGATGTGCTCAGATGCCCTGGTGGGACGTAGAGCCACATGGGTGCAACCAATGGCACCTAGCACTTTGGGGAATTGTGCCACCCTGTAGAAATCCTGGCTGACAGCCTGCCTTTCTGCAGGTGTTCTGGGCAGGTATATGTGCCTGCGGACTGATGGGCGTGCAGTGATGATGGCCAACACCTGGTGTAGGCACCGTGACTGCGTGGCCTGTGACACCCCCCCACTATGGCACTTGTCCGCTGAAATGATCCGGTGGCCAAGAAGTGCAGTACATTGAGGAACTTCTCCAGGGGGCGGAGTGCTTAGGAGCACAGGGTGGGTGATGTGAGGTCATCCTCCCACTCACTGACCAGGTCGAGTATTATGTGTGGTGGAAACCTGTACCTCCCATACACCTGGTCATCAGGCATACCAAATAGGCTGGTTCTGGGTGTGAAGATTCTGGCCCTAACTATCATTCTCCTCCTCCTGCGGTATCCCACTGCCACTGCTGCTAGGAACGGTATATTCATCCTGGCGTCTGAGCTTGTTTGTTGCTTGCGCACTCTTTTATGCTGCGCGGGACGTGCGCCTGCTTCATGCTGGCATACGTGTTTCCGGATTGGACCTTTTTTTCTTTGCGTGTTGTAGGCGACCGTGTAAATATTCCCGGCCACCCCTGAAGTACACGTACCCTGCAAATTTGCGTGTGAAACTTCCTGCGCACCCCGAAATACACGTACCCAGGGCAATTGCGTGTGGAACTTCCCGCGAACCCCGTAAAATACACGTACCCTGCTGATATCGCGTGTGGAAGTTCACGCGGACCCATAATACACGTACCCTGATGAAATTGTGTGTAAGACTACCCGCGCACCCCTGGAATACACATACCCTGTTAAATCGCACTGCTGGGGGGTGGGAGTGTGGGAGACATGAGTTGGACATGAGTGGGGGCCTGGTGGAGGGTGACCTACAGTGCTGGGGGGTGTGGGTGCTGGGGGTCAGGAGTGGGGGCCTGGTGGAGGGTGCCCTGCACTGCTGGGGGGTGGGGGTGCAGAGAGAGAGAAGTGGGGGCCTGGTGGAGGGTGACCTACAGTGCTGGGGGGTGGGGGTGCAGGGGGTCAGGAGTGGGGGCCTGGTGGAGGGTGCCCTGCACTGCTGGGGGGTGGGGGTGCAGAGAGAGAGAAGTGGGGGCCTGGTGGAGGGTGCCCTACAGTGCTGGGGGGTGGGGGTGCAGGGGGACAGGAGTGGGGGCCTGGTGGAGGGTGCCCTGCACTGCTGGGGGGGTGGGGGTGAAGGGAGACAGCAGTGGGGGCCTGGTGGAGGGTGCCCCTGGATGCAGGGGGTGGGGGTGCAGGGGGACATGAGTTGGACATGAGTGGGGGCCTGCTGGCAGGTGCCCCTGACTGGTGGGGGGTGGGGGTGCAGGGGGACATGAGTTGGACATGAGTGGGGGCCTGGTGGAGGGTGCCCTACAGTGCTGGGGGGTGGGGGTGCAGGGGGACAGGAGTGGGGGCCTGGTGGAGGGTGCCCTGCACTGCTGGGGGTGGGGGTGCAGGGAGACAGGAGTGGGGGCCTGGTGGAGGGTGCCCTACAGTGCTGGGGGGTGCAGGGGGATAGGAGTGGGGGCCTGGAAGAGGGTAACCTGCACTGCTGGGAGGTGGGGGTGCAGGGAGACAGGAGTGGGGGCCTGGTGGAGGGTGCCCTACAGTGCTGGGGGGTGTGGGTGCTGGGAGACAGGAGTGGGGGCCTGGTAGAGGGTGCCCCTGGATGCAGGTGGGTGGGGGTGCAGGGGGACATGAGTTAGACATGAGTGGGGGCCTGGTGGAGGGTGCCCTACAGTGCTGGGGGTGGGGGTGCAGGAGGACAGGAGTGGGGGCCTGGTGGAGGGTGCCCTGCACTGCTGAGGGGTGGGGGTGCAGGGAGACAGGAGTGGGGGCCTGGTGGAGGGTACCCTACAGTGCTGGGCGGTGGGGGTGAAAGGGGACAGGAGTGGGGGCCTGGTGGAGGGTGCCCTGCACTGCTGGGGTGTGGGGGTGCAGGGAGACATGAGTTGGACATGAGTGGGGGCCTGCTGGCAGGTGCCCCTGACTGGTGGGGGGTGGAGGTGCAGCGGGACATGAGTTGGACATGAGTGTGGGGGCCTGGTGGAGGGTGCCCTGCACTGCTGGGGGGTGGGGGTAGGGGTGCAGGGAGACAGGAGTGGGGGCCTGGTGGAGGGTGCCCTACAGTGCTGGGGGGTGGGGGTGCAGGGGGACAGGAGTGGGGGCCTGGTGGAGGGTGCCTGTTAGGCGGAAACCTGTGCAGTTCCCTCTGGGACCACTGCAAAAGATTTAGGACTACAGGTGTTTGGCGGTGAACCCACTTGGTAGCAGTCTGTACCACACAGATTCACTTGGTAGCTGTGGCTGAGCAGTCAGACTTCCCTCAAGAAGAGTTGAGCAGTATGTGGAGTACACAAAATAGGGCAATTCTTTACAGCAAGACAAGCAAACAAGCAACGAGGCTTAGTGTAAAGATATTAAGGTATTTATTTATAACGAAACATCTATCAAAAACACTATGGCACTTTCACGGCAAACAAATCAAACACAATTACTCTACGAAGAAGAAACGATCAATCCCCCTAGCAATATTTCGACAAGTCTAGGTTCTACCGGCACCACTTATTTACAGACAGAGGTGTATACCTCAACCTAGATGGCACTGTAATATTAGTTAGGACAGGAGAGAAAAAGATAGGCAGGTTACGAAATCAACACCGTTCAATACTTCACGCGTAAAATGCAAGCCAGGCCCACTCGGAGAGAGGCAAGGCGATATGTCCCAAAAAGTCTCTAGTGGAGATGCATTCCAGTCTTTGTAGCAAATTGTTATCGGCACATTGAACCAGTTTCAGAACCATAAATGAGAAAAGCTTGGAGACGACCCAACGGAAAGGAGAGGATTAAGACACCTCACTCGAACCGATCGAAAGGGAAGCCAGGCGGACACGGTACCTTGTTGTGGAGGGCAGCTCCGGCGGGGGCAGTTGTTCCTGGTGGTGGATCCACGTCGGGTCTTTGCCAAGAGTAGAGATGATCTTGTCGTCGAAGAAAAGTGAAGTCCGGTGCACCACCAGGGAAGAGACCAGCCGCGGAGTGCTTCGTCACAAGGCACCACCTTTTGGTTGCGGTACAGGGGTGGTGGCTATCCGGTTGCTGAGGTGCGCTGCACGGGCAATTCGACCACTGCGTCCTGAGGCGAATAAACAGCAAAGGGGACTGGTTGTTCCCACCAGTCAGGGAGGAAGACTCTCCGGCAGGGAGATCTCCTCTGTCGTCGGGAAGTGGTGAGTCGGCTCAGCAGGGCTCCACCGGAGGTGTCGTCGTTGCAGGTCGGCTCAGCGTTACCCTCGTCGGATTCTTAGGTCCTGTGGTGACTTCTGAAGATCCAGTCCCAAAAACCCTGCTTTTATGCAGAAAACCCCCATTCATTCAGCCTAGCTGTCAATCAACACATGCTAAGTGGTGAGCGGGGAGGCTCACCACTTGGGCCAATCACTCCAGAGTGCGACCGGAGTTGGCAAGGCAACTCGGTCCAGGGTGCCTAAACCCCCTCCCACACCTCTGTGGTAACCCAGACAGAATAGCACCACTTTCGAGGGTCTCTGTACAGAGCCCGCCAAAAGTGGAACAAAGGGCTCGACCTTTGGTTTAGGAGTTACAGAGACAAACACAGATGCCATTTTATAAACCGAGTTCTGGCAGAAAATACCATCCGATAAACTTATTTAAGATAAGTAGATCGGTGGTACGTTAGAGATTAACGAGAAAAAGTATCAATCTCCAACAATGGGACGAATCCCATAGGGTTAGGTTCGGGGTCGAACATAACAAGAAGTTTCCACTGCCACCAGCCAAAACTCGACGAGGGGGGACGGGACAGTGCCCCCTCGATTAACAGATCCAGGAGTAATCGAATTACCCCTACTAGCACGTCCACAATAAGATGGTTTGTACTAGTTCTGTTAGTAAATTTAGGTCTAGTAAAGGCAATGGTGACTTTACATGCCCGGGGAGACAGTAGTTAGTCCCCGGGTATGGAGTCTATGGTGGAGGTCCGCTAGGACATCCCCGTGTTACGGCACGTAGGGTGCGGTGTAACACACATAGAAAAACATATGAGACCCTATGGAGTAAAAGACCCCATAGCCCATAGAACACATTGACATTCAAAGGAATTACACACATACATGCCCAGGAGCAGGAGAAAAGAGCCCCACTCTTGGCAGGATGGAAAAAAACAAACTCCAGAAATCCCGCAAGGCTGCTGGGGGACTCACTAGGTTAGGAAATTCAGCCTAAACAGAGAATTCTCCCTAACAGTGCCCTGCACTGCTGGGGGTGGGGGTGCAGGGAGACAGGAGTGGGAGCCTGGTGGAGGGTGCCCTACATTGCTGGGGGGTGTGGGTGCTGGGAGACAGGAGTGGGGGCCTGGTGGAGGGTGCCCTGCACTGCTGGGGGGGTGGGGTGAAGGGAGACAGCAGTGGGGGCCTGGTGGAGGGTGCCCCTGGATGCAGGGGGGTGGGGGTGCAGGGGGACATGAGTTGGACATGAGTGGGTGCCTGCTGGCAGGTGCCCATGACTGGTGGGGGGTGGGGGTGCAGAGGGACATGAGTTGGACATGAGTGGGGGCCTGGTAGAGGGTGCCCTACGGGCTGGGGGGTGGGGGTGCAGGGGGACAGGAGTGGGGGCCTGGTGGAGGGTGCCCTGCACTGCTGGGGGGTGGGGGTGCAGGGAGACATGAGTGGGGGCCTGGTGGAGGGTGCCCTGCACTGCTGGGGGGTAGGGGTGCAGGGAGACATGAGTGGGGGCCTGGTGGAGGGTGCCCCTGGATGCAGGGGGGTGAGGGTGCAGGGGGACATGAGTTGGACATGAGTGGGGGCCTGGTGGAGGGTGTCCTACAGTGCTAGGCTGTGGGGGTGCAGGGGAACAGGAGTGGGGGCCTGGTGGAGGGTGCCCTGCACTGCTGGGGGGTGGGAGTGCAGGGAGACAGGAGTGGGGGCCTGGTGGAGGGTGCCCTACAGTGCTGGGGGTGGGGGTGCAGGGGACAGGAGTGGGGGCCTGGTGGAGGGTGCCCTGCACTGCTGGGGGTGGGGGTGCAGGGAGACAGGAGTGGGGGCGTGGTGGAGGATGCCCTACAGTGCTGGGGGGTGTGGGTGCTGGGAGACAGTAGTGGGGGCCTGGTGGAGGGTGCCCCTGGATGCAGGGGTTGAGGGTGCAGGGGGACAGGAGTGGGGGCCTCGTGGAGGGTGCCCTACAGTGCTGGGGGGTGGGGGTGCAGGGGGACAGGAGTGGGGGCCTGCTGGAGGGTGCCCTGCACTGCTGGGGGGTGGGGGTGCAGGGAGACAGGAGTGGGTGCCTGCTGGAGGGTGCCCTACAGTGCTGGGGGGTGGGGGTCCAGGGGGACAGGAGTGGGGGCCTGGTGGAGGGTGCCCTGCACTGCTGGGGGTGGGGGTGCAGGGAGACAGGAGTGGGGGCCTGGTGGAGGGTGCCCTACAGTGCTGGGGGGTGTGGGTGCTGGGAGACAGGAGTGGGGGCCTGGTGGAGGGTGCCCCTGGATGCAGGGGGTGGGGGTGCAGGGGGACAGGAGTGGGGGCCTGGTGGAGGGTGCCCTACAGTGCTGGGGTGTGGGGGTGCAGGGGGGCATGAGTGGGGGCCTGCTGGCAGGTGCCCATGACTGGTGGGGGTGCAGGGGGACATGAGTTGGACATGAGTGGGGGCCTGGTGGAGGGTGCCCTACAGTGCTGGGGGCAGGGGTGCAGGGGGGCAGGAGTGGGGGCCTGATGGAGGGTGCCCTGCACTGCTGGGGGTGGGGGTGCAGGGAGACATGAGTGGGGGCCTGGTGGAGGGTGCCCTACAGTGCTGGGGGGTTTGGGTGCAGGGGGACAGGAGTGGGGGCCTGGTGGGGGGTGCCCTGCACTGCTGGGGGGTAGGGGTGCAGGGAGACATGAGTGGGGGCCTGGTGGAGGGTGCCCCTGGATGCAGGGGGGTGAGGGTACAGGGGGACATGAGTTGGACATGAGTGGGGGCCTGCTGGCAGGTGCCCCTGACTGGTGGGGGGTGGGGGTGGAGGGGGACAAGAGTTGGACATGAGTTGGGGCCTGGTGGAGGTTGCCCTACAGTGCTGGGGGGTGGGATTGCAGGGGAACAGGAGTGGGGGCCTGGTGGAGGGTGCCCTGCACTGCTGGGGGGTGGGGGTGCAGGGAGACAGGAGTGGGGCCTGGTGGAGGGTGCCCTACAGTGCTGGGGGGTGGGGGTGCAGGGGGACAGGAGTGGGGGCCTGGTGGAGGGTGCCCTGCACTGCTGGGTTTGGGGGTGCAGGGAGACACGAGTGGGGGCGTGGTGGAGTGTGCCCTACAGTGCTGGGGGGTGTGGGTGCTGGGAGACAGGAGTGGGGGCCTGGTGGAGGGTGCCCCTGGATGCAGGGGGGTGAGGGTGCAGGGGGACAGGAGTGGGGACCTGGTGGAGGGTGCCCTACAGTGCTGGGGGGTGGGGGTGCAGGGGGACAGGAGTGGGGGCCTGGTGGAGGGTGCCCTGCACTGCTGGGGGGTGGGGGTGCAGGGAGACAGGAGTGGGGGCCTGGTGGAGGGTGCCCTACAGTGCAAGGGGGTGTGGGTGCTGGGAGACAGGAGTGGGGGCCTGGTGGAGGGTGCCCTTGGATGCAGGGGGGTGGGGGTGCAGGGCGACATGAGTTGGACTTGAGTGGGGGCCTGGTGGAGGGTGCCCTACAGTGCTGGGAGGTGGGGGTTCAGGGGGACAGGAGTGGGGGCCTGGTGGAGGGTGCCCTGCACTGCTGGGGGGTGGGGGTGCAGGGAGACAGGAGTGGGGGCCTGGTGAAGGGTGCCCTACAGTGCTGGGGGCTGGGGGTGCAGGGGGACAGGAGTGGGGGCCTTGTGGAGGGTGCCCTGCACTGCTGGGGGTGGGTGTGCATGGAGACAGGAGTGGGGGCATGGTGGAGGGTGCCCCTGGATGCAGGAGGGTGGGGGTGCAGGGGGACAGGACTGGGGGCCTGGTGGAGGGTGCCCTAAAGTGCTGGGGGGTGTGGGTACTGGGAGACATGAGTGGGGGCCTGGTGGAGGGTGCCCTACAGTGCTGGGGGGTGGGGTGCAGGGGGACAGGAGTGGGGGCCTGGTGGAGGGTGCCCTACAGTGCTGGGGGGTGGGGGTGCAGGGGAACAGGAGTGGGGGCCTGGTGGAGGGTGCCCTGCATTGCTGGGGGGTGGGGGTGCAGGGAGACAGGAGTGGGGGCCTGATGGAGGGTGCCCTGCATTGCTGGGGGGTGGGGGTGCATGGAGACATGAGTGGGGGCCTGGTGGAGGGTGCCCCTGGATGCAGGGGGGTGGGGGTGCAGGGCGACATGAGTTGGACTTGAGTGGGGGCCTGGTGGAGGGTGCCCTACAGTGCTGGGGGTTGGGGGTGCAGGGGGACAGGAGTGGGGGCCTGGTGGAGGGTGCCCTGCACTACTGGGGGTGGGGGTGCAGGGAGACAGGAGTGAGGGCCTGGTGGAGGGTGCCCTACAGTACTGGGGGGTGTGGGTGCTGGGAGACAGGAGTGGGGGCCTGGTGGAGGGTGCCCCTGGATGCAGGGGGGTGGGGGTGCAGGGGGACAGGAGTGGGTGCCTGGTGGAGGGTGCCCTACAGTGCTGGGGGGTGTGGGTGCTGGGAGACAGGAGTGGGGGCCTGGTGGAGGGTGCCCCTGGATTCAGGGGGGTGGAGGTGCAGGGGGACATGAGTGGGGGCCTGGTGGAGGGTGCCCCTGGATGCTGGGGGGTGGGGGTGCTGGGAGACTTGCGTTGGTGGGCAGTGGTGCAAGGTGACATGTGGGTTGGCTGGGGGGCATGGCCATGGTGGATGGGCTGCCTGCGGGACATGTGCAGGGGTGTAGGGTAGTCCCCTGTGGTGTGGGCCGCCTGCAGGGCCGTGGAGGGTGTAGAGGGAACAGCTGGGAGGACCCACACGGCCATTTCATATGTGGGACTCCCCGGCACCCTCGAAATACACGTAGGCTGCTGGATTCGCGTGTGGAATTTCCCATGCACCCGGAGTACACGTACCCTGCTGAAATTGCGTGTGGAACTTCACGCACACACCAAAATACACGTACCCTGCAAATTCACGTGTGAAACTTCCCACGCACCCCGAAATACACGTACCCAGGGCAATCGCGTGTGGAACTTCCCACGAACCCCGTAATACACGTACCCTGCTGATATTGCGTGTGGAAGTTCACACGGACCCATAATACACGTACCCTGATGAAATCGCGTGTAACACTACCCGCGCACCCCTGGAATAGACGTACCCAGGCAAAACGCACTGCTGGGTGGTTGGGGGGGTGGATGACATGAGTGGGGGCCTGGTGGAGGGTGCCCCACAGTGCTGGGGGTGGGGGTGCAGAGAGACAGGAGTGGGGGCCTGGTGGAGGGTGCCCTACAGTGCTGGGGGGTGGGGGAGCAGGGGGACATCAGTTGGACATGAGTGGGGGCCTGGTGGAGGGTGCCCCTGACTGCTGGTGGGTGGGGGTGCAGGGTGACAGGAGTGGGGGCCTGGTGGAGGGTGCCCTGCACTGCTGGGGGGTGGGGGTGCTGGGAGACATTCGTTGGTGGGCAGTAGTGCAAGGTGACATGTGGGTTGGCTGGGGGGCATGGCCATGGTGGATGGGCTGCCTGCGGGACATGTGCAGGGGTGCAGGGTAGTCCCCTGTGGTGTGGGCAGCCTGCAGGGGCCGTGGAGGGTGTAGAGGGTGTAGAGGGAACAGCTGGGAGTACCCACATGGCCAATTCACATGTGGGACTCCCCGGCACCCCTGAAATACACGTAGGCTGCTGGATTCGCGTGTGGAATTTCCCGCGCACCCGGAGTACACGTACCCTGCTGAAATTGCGTGTGGAACTTCACGCGCACACACCGAAATACACGTACCCTGCAAATTCGCGTGTGGAACTTCCCGCGCACCCCGGAATACACGTGCCCAGGCCAATCGCGTGTGGAACTTCCCGCGAACCCCGTAATACACGCACACGATATTTTTCACACAGCGGGTGTCCGTGTTTGTCGGTACCCCTTTGCACCTCATTTGTCCTAGAGGGCCACAGTATGGATCATTCATCATAGCTGTATATGGGTGCTTTTTGTTAGCGCACATTTTGGCGCACATTTATTTCAGGCGCAGGGACGCTACCGCCTGCTTTCTTGTGGCATACTTGTTTGGCCCTGTGCGCGTCTTTGACCGTGCGCTGGTTTGCCCTATTCGATTCCATGAATACGAGTTGTAGGCGAGCGTGTGGGCGTTCCGCGCACTTGCCTCCTGTACTTCCCCCGTGACGCCCATATTTTCACGCGTTTTTCCCCATTCCGAGTGTTACGCCCAGTGTTCCGCCTACTTTTGTAATGTGCGCCGCGCTATGTGCGATTTCGCAGCGGCCGTGGCGCACGCCGTTGGATGGCCTGTGCGCCGGCGTGCGCCGTGCACTTTTTCAGCGCACATCCAATATTTTTCTCGCGCACGGACTTCCATGAATCGATGTGCGCTAGTTTCCCTGCGATTTTTGCAGTTGCACTGCGATTTTCGCACTTTTACTGCGCGTTTTGGCACCTCTGCGCACACATTAATTCCATGAATCGGCCTGTTTAAGTTGCCCATTGAAAATGAAAAATATACACTTTTACACATTAATGCAATAGAAACAGCACTGAATGGAGTTTAGCAAATATGCACTTTCCTTTTGTAAGTGATTTGCATGCAGGAATGTTAAGTAGCGTTGCTTGAAATTGAGTTTTCTAGAGCAATGTTTGAAATTCTGACCTGTTTATTAAGGGGGGTGTTTATTTGAAAATAATAAGTAGAGAGATTTAGATAGGCAGGGATGTTCTGATTTAATTTGGTTTTCTAAAGACAAACGATGTTATCCCAAGCCCTCATGCAATGTTCTAAGCATGGTACATGTGTTTTCAGGATAAATCAAATATACATGTTGTGACACGTGTGCTTTAAAAGTTTACTTTCATGTTAATGCACTTTTGACCATTGAAGCTGGAATTTCATAGATGCATAATTTGCATTCATTTAAACTAAATTAATTATTTCTATTTCATTAATAAATAGACCTTCTTTGCAACCCTCCATGTTTCTTGTCCCAAAAGGAGAAGAAAGCTGTTGAGAATCATTAAATGTGGGGTTCAGTTTAGTTCGGTTCATTGCCTGTTTGTATGTTCTTCTGGCGCCTGACAAGCACAATTAGAAAGGAATGCTGATAATAGTCTAGTGAAACTGAAAGCCTTAAAGTGTTTTTGTACATTTGTTTTTATAAATGTAAACAGTGTTAGTATAGATGAATGCGAGCAGCGTACAGAGGAAAACAGATATTCCCATCACAGCTTGCTGAGCACATGTCCTCTGGCACATGTGATGGATCACATTGCTCTTTCAAATGTACATGCTCTTTCAAATGTACATGCTATTTGTATCGGCAAAAATGTCACTACTGCCTCACTTTTGGATGTTGTCGTAGTGGGCCTCACCCTATCTTACCCCCTGCATATTCTGGCATGACATTATTATCTGTCCAACAGCCTACATACTCTGTGAAAATTAGTGTGATTTAATGTCCTTGTTTACTTTACATAAAGACACACAGATCCTCACACATGACCCTGTTTCAGTCGGTAGTTTGGTGGTTAAGTTGAGTTGGATATGACATTGGGACAGCATGGAAATCAAATCAAATAAATCACAAACGCTGCCTGCGTCTGTTGGTGGTAGCAGGCATTCATTTTAAATTACCAGCATTATGTCCAAATACACACAGTTAAAGGAACACATAGGTGATTGTATGCTAATTGGATTGAAAATCAGCATTTGATCATGATTCCAGGGACATTATTTGGCAAAAACTCCACAAACAGGGTTTAGAAACAAATCTCATATTTGTACATGAATTCTACTGCTGTGATTTAATGAGCAAACACATGGAAAATGGGTCACAATCTAGCAGGTAAAGGTTCCTTTCATATTAGTGCTTTTATTGCATATCTGCCACAGTTATTGAGAGGGGTGGACAGCACTCTAAGACAGTGGTCTTCAAACTTTATTGGCCAGGGCCCCCCTGAGCAAAATTTGGGCAGTTCGGGACCCCCCAGAAATGCCAAATGGACAGTATATATCGCGCGCCGTCACCTGCTCCCATCAAAGTCGCTGGGCTCCCTCATCCCACTCCTACCCAGTCGCTGGTCTCTCCCCACCCCATCACACACCCAGGGCTCTCCCCACTCTGCTCCCATCACTATCCCATGGTTCCCGCCCATTGTGCTCCCACCATAGTCCCAGGGTTCCCCCATCCCGTTCCCAACACAGTCTGAAGGCCAGTGGCGGCTGGTGATTCTTTTTTAAGTGGAGGGGCATTAAGGGAGGGTTCGGGGGGGTTTCCCCCTGTGAATTTTTTTTAAATAATAGGTTAAAATGTTGCATTGTAGAGCATACTTTTAACAAAAAATGGGTAAATAGCCAAACAGTTTGCAATTGTTGCTGGGAGTCCAGGGGGCAGGCATTGATATTTACATTGATATTTTATTTCTATCGCGCTCGTACACAAGTGTTTCAGAGCGCGACAAGGCAAGGGAGGGGAACAGAGGAGAATAAAACAGCGATCTTACTAGGCCCAGTGACATTGAGAACGCGCAAGTGTGAGGGGAAAAGTGCATGGAATGGGGGAGAAGTGGAAAGTGCGAAGCAGAGGAGAAACAGATAAATAACAATAAATAAATAATAAAGGCAACAAACAGTGGTAGTGCAGCCAGCAATTTGCAAGTGCTACGTTTAAGGCAGCAGACAGGGTAGGTCTGATAAGTGCAGGAAGAAAGATGGTTCTCCTCAAGTTTTAGAGTGGCAGGGCACTGTTCCAGAGGGAGGCCCTAGCCGAAGACAGAGATCTACCCCCAGCTTGTTTCTTTGATAAACGACTGACCCTGAGGGAGTTGGAGGTAGAGGAGTGAAGAGCTCGAGAGGGGAGGTATTTGCGGAGGGATAGCTGAAGGTATTTTGGACCCAGGCCCCAGAAAGCCTTGTGGACAAGGCAGAGGGTTTTGAATGATAGATGTCCGGTAAAAAGATACCATCCCTGTCCCCTGGGCCCCACTGGTCCTAACACAATGAACATGCTTATGTGTGTATGCAAGGCGCTGCACATTCATACAGCAATCACTCTATCATTCACATGAGCATCCATCACCATACACTCACTCATAACATAAGCAAACACGCATCCATACACATGTTTAAATAAAAACAATGAACATAAACGTACCTTCTGCATTGGCCTGCATGTGGATGCTGAAATGGCCTGCTCCAGCTGCTCTGTCCGTATGTGCGAGGAGGCGCAGGAGCTCCCCCTCGGACATACAGACATGCAGTGCCCCAGCCAGCATTTCCAATGAGCTATGCAATGCTGGCGAAGCAAAACGCCCCAGCACTTGCATGGCTCAGTGACCATGTGCGGCTGGGGAACTAAACTGAACTGTCAAAGGGAAACAGTGTTTCCCTTTGACAGTTCAGCCAGCCCAGGAGCACTCCATTAGCTGGATAAAGCAGCTGAGGGAGTGCTCACTGTTTCACTGGGCTGGCTCCTTAGCTCCTCCAAAATGGGTGAGGGGCCACTGGGTGGGCGCCTCTTGCCATTATGGATGAGCCGCCAGGCTCGGACAGGCCTATAGGGCAATGCCTGTACCAAAAATGTAAAATGCTAGTTTGGGCCAATCAAAATGGGCCACCATTTTGGCCAATGTGGACCATTTTGATGAGTTACTTAACTATGCAGTTAGTAATGTTGACCATTGTTGCTGACTATATCACAATTTACTTACATTTTAACACAAAACACCTCCTTGGCTACTATTGAAACAGTGGGCTTCATAACTACTCTGGTGGTAGCTGTGCCGGTAAAACCCGCACGGCTGCCGCTGGAGTTGCATCCGGGTCTGGCACCCGCGAATGGGCAATTACCAGGTCATGCCGAGTTAGGCGGACATGATAATTGCCCTTTCGAAGGTGCCGGTACCGTTAGATCCCCATTCCCATTTGAGCCCCATATGGCTCAAATGGGAATGGGGAGCTCGGATGCACCGGCACAGTTAATAACGGTGCCGGTGCATCCGACGATCTGAGCTCGCGGGTACCGCACGGCCTGCCAGGTCAGACCTGGCGGGCTGTCAAGCACCCGCGAGCACAACTCTTACTATGGCGGAACGGTAGCAACTATACCGCCATAGTAGTAATGAGGCCCAGTCTGTGACTAAAGGAATAATATCCATTTACAACTGTGGGCCACTTTTTCATTGTTGACTGAGACAGTTTCATGCTTCAGCCCACCTATGTGGGCCACCCCTGCCCATTTCTTCCAATATAAAAAAAAAAAAAAAAAATCTTTTTTTTTTTATAATTCATGCTGAGCTCTCAGGGCCCCCCTGGGATGCACCCGCGGACCCCTAAGCGGTCGCGACCCACAGTTTGAATACCACTGCTCTAAGACATGTTAATTAAACTATCGGAACCTGGTGCATCATCCCAGATCTAGTCACTGGCGAGTGAGCCAGAACCAACCAAGTAATTGTTTTTAATGTATTGTTGGTTAATGGGCTAAAATGGTGCATTTTACAGCACACTTTAAGTGAAAAAATTGTGTAGAAAGCCAGGCAGTTTGCAAATGCCATTTATAAGGTATCTTGTGAACAAACATTTCAATAGATGCAAGTCACCAACAGTACATAAGAGTATTTCCATGATATCTTTGCCCACAATATATCTCACTATAATAAACATTGTCACGCTGGCAGCGCAAATACATTTGCATTCTGGCTACACCAATATACACCAGTATTCCCCTTTAAGAACTTACTCATGTTTGCTTTGGACATAATCTAAACCAATATATACAAATTACTCTGAAATCGCAATCAAATTCTGTGCTCTACAGCTTCTTATCACAAACACTTGTTTCAATGATTATGCTTTAATGTACGTCTTAATATTATTCCCAAGGGTTCATCAATTCAAATGACATTTTGCAAACATTTATATTATATATTATTCAAAAATTCAATACAAAACATGTTTTCCTTTCATAGGAAATCACTTCTAAAACCTCTATAAATAAACTGTGCACTTCGCAGAAACATCAAAGATTTAATCCCATAAATAAGCTATTAGACAGTAGTCGAATCACACCGTATAATAGCGACACTCAGGTTATGGTCCACTATGAATTACTTACAACAAATAAAAGAAAAAGTTAGCAATAGTCCACATTCTTAATTCTTTATTGAAAAAAGACAAAGAAAATGTTTCCAATAGTCCATATCCCTGACATGCGCATATTCCTGTCTTTTGTGCCAAAGGCCCTGACCTTCAACAGAATTAATTTTGTGATAAGTCAAGTTCTGTTATTTCTACAGTTTGCTTTGAGGAATGAGATGTCATAAGGAGTGAACTGTTACCCCATGATGAAAGTGTACAACATATGTAATACATTTACTTTTGATATATTTAATTTATGTATTTTTACATGTTCTAAATAGATTAATTCAACGCTTAAATTGTAATGTGCAAAGAATGGCCAAGACAAAATGTATTTGTAATGCACTCTTTTCAAAAATAAAATAATGCGTTCATTGATTTAATTATGTAAGGTGTGCTGACTTTTATCCCAAAATAAATGTGCAACATTTTGTGTGATAAGTATATGCATGGAGCCAGGAGGTTCGACATTTGAACCTCTGCCCTCTCTATGTGTAATGCATTCTCATTTAACCAATTTTTAATGGGCAGTAACATATGGCTCATTATTAAATGAAGATATATAAAACAAAGTCATTTCCATATACACCAGTTCATTTGGGTTAGAAGACAAGACACCCAGAACATGTTTAAAAACTTTAGAAAAAATACCAGACTGTGCTACATTTCCCCATATACCATCTGCATAATGGGTAATGCCACATGCCTCAGCATCACTGTTTTTAGGGCACTAGAATTCCATTCCCCCTTAAATGTGCTCTCATTGGCCAGATTGAACGATTTAGCAGTCTTACCTGCATGATCCCATCGTGTAGTCCACTCAAAAATTGGACACCCAGATAGGCAAATGTATTCATTTAGGTGAGGATGTCAATGTTGGCTTTGAGTTCATAGGACCTTTGATTCCCATGATTATATACAGAAACATGATACTTAACTGTGTTCATACTCTTGTGTCTAAACTGCATAAACTCAAAGCTGCCGAAGTGTGTCAGTATTGTCAGCATATGTTTAAACTGGTGTAAATCCATCTTTCAAATGAGGCATGTCCAGATATTTACCCATGAGGTGGCCCTCAAGGTCATTTGTACATACATGAAATAATAATAGGGCCATGATACAGCCTTGCTTAATATCTTTTGAGAAGTAATCATTTTGAGTCATATGCAATATAGGCATTTTCAGTGGTATATGTATTCATAGCAATACTTCCAATTTTTCATTTGTTCTGTGATGAATCTGACAATGTCCTCACTTCTTTTGTTGAGGCAACCCCGTCCCATATGGCCTGGGGATGGCAGCCGCTACCTGATCCTGACATTGTGGGTGGCTATATGAGGGAGGACCATCTGGGAGGAGGTATACCTTGGGAGAGTGAAAGGACATTTTGGGGAAAAGCACATACCCCCCTTTTCCCTTCAGTGATGTTTCCTCTGTCCCCCATGCCTCAATGGCATATTGTTACACTCATCTCCCACCTCATAATAGATCTATGATGATTAATACCCAAACTCATATTAGGGAGAATATGTTGGCAACTAGGTGTCAGGGTGATTCTCCCGGGGCCGGCAGAGCCGTCTGCGGACCTCCGGGCTGGGGATGCCCCAACTCCTCCAGTGTCCCCAAAAGGAGGATGAGACATACACAAGAAGCAAGGCGGTACTGCAGTTTATTATAATAACGGCAGGGATGAGTCTCGGTTCATATGCATCCGACGGGACTCTCACTCGTAGTGGGGCTCGCAGGCCCTTTTTACGGCAGTATGACGTCCTACTCGCGTCACCTGGGAAAATTAGCACAAAACCTATCGCCACTCTGGATTGATTCCCGGAGTGGTAGGGTTAGTATAAGTAACATATGGAAAGAAATATTAGTGGATGAGGATGGGTCAGGTGGTACGCTTGGGTTGTCCCTTGCAGTTGTTACTTTAGAATTGTTACAGAGGGACCCTTGGTGATTGGCTAAGAGTAATGGCGTCAGTAATAAGCCCCTCTGTAATCCTGATTGGTTCTCCCGTGAGCCCGCAAGCCTGGGACCATCACCGTTCACAGCTCGTGGTGTACCTGTCATTAGCAACAATGTGTTTGTGCAGACAATGGACAGGTCCGCTCATGGGCTTGTAGATCGGTCTTTCACATCGCTGTAGGTGTCCATCTTGCCACCTCGTTGTTGTAGCCTGTGTCCCAGACGTGGGACCCTGGTGGCTTCCTGTCTCATGAGCTTGGCACCTTGTCATTCTGGCTTGGTCACATGTGGAGGGACCGTAGCTGGAGCAGAATTATGAGCATTAGATTTGTATTTCATCTCTGAGGGCTTGGCACTTACAGGTGTAACCTTGGTGCTGGGCTCGTGGCATGCGAGTTTGCAACATCGTGGCCTTGGCTGTGAGCTCTCGCTGGGGGCTCGTCCTGCATGGTCAGCACTTGTACTCTTGTTCTGAGAGGATTTTCATTGCAAGGCTCCTGCCTGGGGACTCTTGCCTGCGGTCTACTCAGGCCTAGTTCATGGGTGGCGGTACATAATCTATAGCATAGAGAACGCGGGGCGACAGAGTGTCACACGCAGCATTAGATATACATGGTGGTGTCGTCATAGGGATGGTTGGTGGAAGAAGCGTCAGCAAGCATGTACACAAGCTCTTCGGTGTCTTGCGTTTCTGCGGTGCTGAAAAAAGGCCTATGTAAAAAAATAACAACGATGCACGTCAGTGGGTGTGTCAATCACCTACGTCATAGCACTATGTTCTTTGTGTAGGTTGGTGTGTGAGTGACCAGTGTGCATGGTGGCACGTGTGTTCTCATCTGTTGGCTATGTCGTTATGGCATCCCTAACGATGTGGATACTTGTGGCTGTTGTTCTTAGTCAAGCTCATCCATGTCGCAGGCGTCGGCTTGAGCTTGGCATGCTGGTGGGCATGCTCCTCTTATGTGTAAGTTTCTGAACCAGGGTATTTTATCATCTGGTAAATAGACGAACTCGTCTTGTGGGGGGTGTCTGGACCGTGATCCTCTAGGCCATGGTCTGGATGAGATTGGGGGGAGGGTCTTGTCCCATTCTCCCACTTCATAGGAGAAGGAGGAGACAGGGAGTAGTGAGGATCACTTCCTAGGAAGCTCAATATTCACGTCCTTTAAACCATTCAGAAAGTAACTCCAGAACGACTGACCACGAGGAAGAGCAACAGAGTAATGAGGATTACGAAGACTGGGTAACCAACGCAGCTGTCTAATAGTTGGCAAATGTGTAAGGAAGCCAGGAAGTTTAAAGGCAGACCGGCTGCAGCTGATCTGGGGAAGGAGAGAGGAGATCTGCATACGCCGAGCTGCCTCGCAGACCGTAGAACCACTGAGAACTTACTACGTTGAAGGCATGCAAGCCATGGCAAGTGACCAAGGGGTGAAACCGACAGGAGATCAGAGAAACCAGGTTGCGGGTGGTCCACTGCAGAAAAACAGAAGGCAGCAGGGACCACGACAGCGAAGTCGACACACTGGCAGTGTTTCGCTTGACAGGGCGCACTCGAAGCCAGTATGCTGCAGCAGGGGAGAGTGGAGAAATGCTGGAGACAATCGATAAGCCCTGGTAAGGAAAAAGTGTTAACGGGTTGCTAGCAAGCATATTTCATTCCGCTGAAACAACAGAAAGAACTGGTGAAACTAAAGGAAGGAAGTGGATTACCTGGTGGCCAAATAAAGTGAATCACTTCACGAAAACCCAGCATGAGGGAAACAGCACTGTTTCTATCTGGGTAGTCCTAGTGCACTCCTATTTCATTCGATGGTTTTCACTATTTAGGCTCTCTAGTGATATGGTAATGGGGTGCTGGGGAGACAAAACAACCTTGACACTGGGCTGTATTACTAAACTGAAATACAACAGATGTCCACAACCTTGTGAATCTCTCCCGTCCCCTGCACACCCAATAATTATTGTAAATACAATCAAAAAGTAATTTGTTTTCATAGGTTCAAATCATATTCCTAAAAAGTAATGTAGAGCACACTTGTGATGTGTTTTATAAATCAATTTATGATAAAAAGAAAAAATAATATTGTACTCAAGTATACATTATTAATCAACAATAATACTACATTTCCTGTTCAATGTCAGCTTTTGTACCTTTTTCTTAATTTAACACAATATAAATAGACAAATATATATCATTAATATCAGATAGTTTTTCTCTTTCTTTCAATAATAATTCTTATTGAACATCCGATATTGGATTATGTGTCTCAACGCGTTTCGGGGTATTCTATCCCCTTCTTCAGGAGTTGTCTATCCTTTTCTCAAAGTCCAGTTATCCCATCTATGATAAATAAGTAAATAGAGTATTATCACTCTAGTATTCATTTTACATTTCAACCATACTTTATAAGTATCTTTTTGTCTGTCATACCTCTTCATCTCAGAATTATAATTACCTGCATTCCTTTCTATAATGATCACTTCTGATATGCTAAAGAGTATTGCCTGTGGAATTAAAAAGACTAAAAAGATAATAAAACTACTGCTTTGCTAATTTCCAGAGTTTTTCTATTTAAAAACCCAATTATGGGTGCTCAGAGTCACAGTATAATCCATGTGGTTCCAGTATTACCTGCTTGTTGTTCTCATCCAGCGCACCATATGGATGCTTAGTTGCCTCTCTTCTACATCACAGTTCCTCAATCAGTCATTAGTTATGAAGATTTAGGTGGTAATCTCAATCTTGGAAGTGAACCAATAGAATTGCCTATTGGTTTTATTCTTGTTGCCTATTAAAATGCATATATGTATGTTTTAATAAAGAGTTCTACTTTGCCTCTCTTTCTTGGTATTTTAACTGAATGAAATAGAAACTGACCATTAATCTCTTACCAGTGTCAGATATTCCCCTGGCTCTCCTAGTTTGGTGGTTTGTTCTTATCATCCACTGGTAAATCTGTAAAGAGATGTGTGTTCTTAGTAATTGTAAGGGATTTCATGTTGATACAGGTGATTAGTATTAGAACCCCCATTGTGTTTTATCCCAGTCATCTTTATGAAAAATAATGGAGTTTAAGTGAAAACCCAAAAGTAAGGATTTCCCTTCTTAGTGGGTATTCCCATTCTTACCTCAGTTTCTCGTTTGGTGATGTACGGCCGTGGCAAAAAGGTCCACAAAATGACCGCCATTTGTTTATAAGCGTCATGGCAATGAAGCGAGTGCGTGATGTCGTCACGCGTAAGCGCGATGACGTCACGCTCGTTTGTTGACACTGTTATGATATTCACGACACGTGGAATTATTATAATAACTACGCTGTTCATGAATTAAACAACATTATTGTAATGTTTATTCCATGGAGTCCCCTACTTCCAGTGCCCCTATTTGGGAATCTGGTTTGTGGTAAATGCGCTTTGTGACTACATTACGCCCTTGATATTCTCTGCTTGTTCCTAACCTTTACTAGTGACTTGTCTCTAATTAAAGTAATTCAGCCAAATGTAATCAGTCAAAAATCTCCAAATTTTTTGGGGGAAAATAGTGAATTTCAAACACCAATATCTCAAAGCATGACACCTGGGCGTAATGGATATCACAATCAGGTGTGTAAAGCATTGCGGCGAAAACTCGCTACATTAGTAAAAGCTGTGAAACATACCGGCGAACAGATTCAAACTTGCTACAGTTTCAAACTTACTTGAAAAACCTATGTTCGACCTCGATACAGCCGCTTCATCGTTCCAGCAGTGCCGATGGAGCTAGGGCTACTACTTCCGTGTTTTACGAGAGAACCATGGAAAGTAAAGAAGGACTTGAAAAAGGAGCCCTATATATATTCGCCTGCCTGTGTAGCGCCATATTGGAGGAATAAAAAAAAAATAAAAAAAAAAATAAAAGGCCACATGGAAACAGACTCCCTATCTCTAACAAATGCGGACGAGACTGGCTCGTATTATTTATAGATACGGCCAATGAAATCTCCCAAAAAATAGAAATAGACATCAATAAAATTCAGGAAGAAATAAAAAAAGATATGGATTTGGAAGCCTTTAAAACCAAACTAGAACAACATTTAAAGGGTTTGATAGACTTTAAGAATGACAATACTCTGGATAGAGTAAAGAGAATGAAGAAGGATATATCTAACTTTAGTCATGAAAAGGCCCTTCCATATGTAGTGGAGGGAAATAAATTTGGCACATGTAACCAGACCCCAAGCAACACCAGAAGGGTCAGATTTCGGGACACACCTTATAGCTCGAGTGATGAAAGCACCACAGGTACCAGTGGAGAAAATCACCCTAATATGACTCGAGGTAGAGGTAGAGGCCAAAGAGGTGCCAACAAACAACAACAAATGCCTTTTTTAGGGCAAGGCCCGAACCGAGGGAATTGGGACAACCAGGTTCGGACACAGAGCATGTCAAGAAATCAATGGTAATGAATTTATCCACCTATATTTTAACTACTGCAGAAGAAGTTATTCTGAACAAAGGGCTGAACTATGTGATTACCAAAAGACATGATCCTTTCGAATTCAGGACTGAGTTTTAAGCTTTTATGCGTAAAGTCTGTTTAAATTAATTTTTCAAAGATGCTAACGAATATGTGAACAACAATCTGAGTTGTTTACGTAATCCTTCCAAGTTTTGTGCCCCTACTCATTCTTTCAGCCCTGAATCTTTAGTTTTTGAAAGACAGATGTTGAACCTAGAAAGTAAAGAGAAGTCCTACAATTCCAACTTTAGCAGATCCCAACATATTTTAATTTCCAAATTGGCTCAAGACAAAGATGTGATCATCAGACAAGCTGATAAGGGGGGAGCTATTGTCTTGTTAAACTGTATTGATTGTGTGAACGAATGTGAGAGACTAAAATCTGATGGCAAGAGTTATACTCGCCTAGTGTGTGATCCTACCCCTGAGTTGTCTTCTATCATCAGAGAAAATGTCACAAGAACCTTTGAAACAGAAATGATTTCTAAACAAGAATGTGATTTTTTGATTTGTGATACTGGTAGAGTACCAGTGTTTTATATACTCCCTAAAGTTCATAAACACCCGACCAGTCTTCCGGGTAGGCCTATTGTTTCGGTGGTGAATTCGATTCTCGAACCATTGTCTAAATTTGCAGACTTCTACCTTAGACCGTTTGTAATTAAAATGGCGAGTTATTTAAGAGACACCACAGATGCCATAAACAAGATAGAAAATCTGCCCTTTGAATCTGGCCAGACACTTCTTATTTCCTTAGACATCCAGTCCCTGTACACCATGATTCCGCAGCGAGCTACTTTGGAGATGATAGAGGTCATCCTTTTGAATAGAGAGGACGGACACCCAGTCAGTAACGGTTTTATCATGTGGTGCACAGAATTTGCCTTAACAAATAATTTTTTCCCGTTTCAAGGTTCCTTTTATCAACAAACAGAGGGCACTGCAATGGGTGCATCAATGGCCCCTAATGTAGCCAATTTGTATGATGAGTTTTTCGAAAAGAGCGCGATCTATTCCACCGATAACCCGTACCTACGGTTTGTGAGAAGGTGGCTGAGGTATATAGATGACATTTGCATTATTTGGAATGGATCTATGTGCCAAGCTAATTAATTTATCATCTGGCTCAACCTACAAAACAGTTTTTTGAAATTTACTGGTACCATACAGGAACATCAAATTGACTTGTTGGAAATTACCATTTTTCACCACTTGGGGGTCCTCAAAGTTAAACCCTACAGCAAAGAGACTGACAAAAATGCACTGTTGCATTACAATAGCCATCATGCAAATCATTTGAAATCTAATTTGCCTTACGGACAATTCCTTAGGCTCAAACGTAACAGTAGCCTTAAGGAAGACTTTGTTGCAAGTGCCAATACTTTGTCTCGTAAATTTTTGGATAAGGGTTACCCGGCCAAACTGGTCAAGACCTCCTCTAAAAGGGCTTACAATAACAACAGAGAGGCAATTTTGGAAAAAAACAATAAAGAACGGAGAGAAGTGGGTCCTGTATTTGTCAATACCTTCTCTAATTTGTCGTACAAGATAAAGAATGTCATTGGCAAAACATGGAAAAAGTCTACAATAATAAGGAATCACCCCCTCCCTTAGTAGCTTTCAAAAAGAGCCAAAATTTAAGAAATATACTAATCAGGAATGATGTTACTATCAAACCTTCCGTGCCCGTGAAACAAACTACCGTGTGGGGTCTTCCCCCTATTTTGGGCCATTTTCCTTGTGTTATGTGCAAGTTCACCAAAACTACCAAATCTGTCCACATTAATCCAGACTTGCTTTGGACAATGAGTAGCATGACCAATTGCAACACACAGAATGTGATCTATATGATTACAAGTCCTTGTGGCCTTCATTATATTGGGAAAACAACTAGAAAATTCCACACGAGACTTATTGAACATCGTAGTTGTATTAAAAACAGGGTGCTTACAGCACCTATGGTTAAGCACTTTGTAGACATGAAACATGACTATACTAATTTTGAATGGGTGATCCTGAAGAAAGTCGAAGGCATTAACAAAGAGGTAATTGACCGAAAATTACTGAATTTTGAACAAAAGGTAATATTTAAATTGCAAAGCCATGTGGTGGGTCTAAATAATAATGTGGATAGGCATATCTGTTGATCAACTATGAAAAACATAAGTGCTGACTATATTGTCTGTAAATCAGATTTGGGGTACGGCAAGCTCCAAAGAAATATGTTTAAATTTAGAGGAAACATGTAAGAATGTATATGAAGTTTTTGTTGTGCACTCGCTGTATTTTATAACCGTATGTGCCCTCATATGGAAGTTTAACTGCATTCAAATAATTCTGTGGATCACAAAATGTATGCCTTTGCAAAAATTCTGAGTTTGTGCTATTAGGTATTCTAAATGTTCAGTATTATGTTCTACACATGATAAACTTGTCTTTTTCAACGAACCAAACTTTGTTACGTTCATTCATTCATTCATTCAATCTTGTGCACCATAGGGAGTCTGTTTCCATGTGGCCTTTTCTTTTTTTTTTATTCCTCCAATATGGCGCTACACAAGCAGGCGCATATATATAAGCTCCTTTTTGAAGTCCTTCTTTATTTTCCCTGGTTCTCTCGTTAAACACGGAAGTAGTAGCTTGAGCTCCATCGGCAGTGCCAGAACGATGAAGCGGCCGTATCGAGGTCGGACATAGGTTTTTCAAGTAAGTTTGAAACTGTAGTAAGTTTGAATCTGTTCGCCGGTATGTTTCAAGGCTTTTACTAACGTAGCGAGTTTTCGCCGCAATGCTTTACACACCTGATTGTGATATCCATTACGCCCGGGTGTCATGGTTTGAGATATTGGTGTTTGAAATTTGAAATTTGCTTAAGTCTGAGATACATTGTCCTCTCTTTTGCCTAAACACGCCGGTGGGTTTTCTTACTGTGCCAGCATGCAATGTAGAGTCAATGCTTCACTTTAGGTCCCCATTGTGGGGGGCAGTAGATTAACAGAGTTTGGTTTCCATTGTTTTCAGATTTATGAACACCTCTGAATTCATTTTCTCAAGTGAACCGACTGTATCCTGACGTAATTTGGGACAGTGAATGACAACCTGTCATTTGGGTGATCTCAGTTTTGGATCACGCACATTGAGCAGGGATTTTATACTGCCAGGTAATGTTTAGTTGTTTAGTTGTGTCTTGCCATCCTGGCATGTTTGGTATTTTGCCTAAGGATTCCTTTCACATTATTGCTTTCTTTCCCGTACACTTCGTGTGATGGTGTGCTCTACTTACCCTAGGTGATTCTTTCACTTCCTATATCAAGCTGACCACATTCAAAGTGGTCAGGCGAACTAATATAATACTTTGCCGTCTGGAAAGTGACTATTGGTAGTCCTCCTTTTGAATACTGTGAATTTGGTTTCACGCCGAGGGTGATTGTTTATACTCTTGGTTAATGTGGCCATGGTGACTGTTTTTCTTACCCTCTTTTTTCACGTTCGAGGCCATGTACCTCGTCTTTGATAGAGATGGTGAATGGTGTTGAGTTAATGATTTGTGAATACTGAGTACTAAGGTTATTTGTGTCCCTTATATCTTGCAGCTGGTGTGTACTACATCTGTTGGTGGATGTGCTTAGGACCCCTACTGCACAACATTGAAAGAATTTTAATACTACAGAAAACAAGTGTTTGTTTTCCCCTGAAGAGAGTTCAGCCATTGTATGGCAACAAGAACTGAAACATGTTACATGTCAGGATTATGTACATTGTCGTGAATACATTTGTTTTATGATATTGTGATTTGCTGCTAAGGTTGTGTTTGTGTATGTGGTATAAATGTTTTATGAAGAATTGTTTGAATGGAGTAATTGAACTGTATTTTTATGATCAGTTGTTGTGCTTAAATATGGGTCAATTTTTTTACATTTTTCAAATTTTTCAATTGTGATGTATAATAAATGTATATATTTTTGTATTTTGTTGTACAGTTTCTATATCATTCAGTTAAAATACCAAGAAAGAGAGACAAAGTAGAACTCTTTATTAAAACATACGTATATGCATTTTAATAGGCAACAAGAATAAAACCGATAGGCGATTCTATTGGTTCACTTCCAAGATTGAGATTACCACCTAAGTCTTCATAACTAATGACTGATTGAGGAACTGTGATGTAGAAGAGAGGCAACTAAGCATCCATATGGTGCTCTGGATGAGAACAACAAGCAGGTAATACTGGAACCACATGGATTATACTGTGACTCTGAACATCCATAATTGGGTTTTTAAATAGAAAAACTCTGGAAATTAGCAAAGCAGTAGTTTTATTATCTTTTTATTCTTTTTGATTCAACAGGCAATACTCTTCAGTATATCAGAAGTGATCATTATAGGAAGGAACGCAGGTAATTATAATTATGAGATGAAGAAGTATGACAGACAAAAACATACTTATAAAGTATGGTTGAAATGTAAACTGAATACAATAGTGATAATACTCTGTTTACTTATTTATCATAGATGGGATAACTGGACTTTGAGAAAAGGATAGACAACTCCTGAAGAAGGGGATAGAATACCCCGAAACGCGTTGAGACACATAATCCAATATCGGATGTTCAATAAGAATTATTATTGAAAAAAAAGAGAAAAACGATCTGATATTAATGATATGTATTGGTCTATTTATATTGTGTTAAATTAAGAATCGGTACAAAAGCTGACATTGAACAGAAAATGTAGTTTTATTGTTGATTAATAATGTATACTTGAGTACAATATTCTTTTTTCTTTTTTTATCATAAATTGATTTATAAAACACATCACAAGTGTGCTCTACATTACTTTTTAGGAATATGATTTGAACCTATGAAAACAAATTACTTTTTGATTGTATTTACAATAATTATTGGGTGCGCAGGGGACGGGAGAGATTCACAAGGTTGTGGACATCTGTTGTATTTCGGAAACAGCACTGTTGTCAAAGAAGTGAAAGTATTTGTAAAGCAAGTTGTTCATACGTCATTAAACCCTAAATTGAAAGAGTGATTCACGAAATAAAGTCCTAGTAAAGAAGTATGCCAGGTGAAGTTCAGTATCTGCATAACAGGGTATGTGTATAATACAAGAGTGAATCATATAACAAAAATCCTGGCAGAGAAATATACCAGGTGAAGTTTAGTAGTGAAACAAGATTGTGGGAGCCCCTCTACTGAAAACGAACATGGGTCAAATACACTGTTCTCTGGAAATTCTTCTGCTCAGGATGGCCTACAACCACGTGTTAACCAAGGGAAAGCTAGCATAAAACTTCCACATCCTCACCATTTACCACATTTGAAATGGCAAAGGAAGACATACGGGAATGGGTCATATTAATTCTGGGCCAAACCTGTTAGCACCATTATATTATCTAATGTTAAAAATTTGAGGAAAAAGGTTTCGGCATTCTTGACTAATCAAAACCTTAAAAGAATGTGTTTTATCTGCAAGTAAATTAGGCAGACCGACTTCCCACCTTTAATGTTTTTTCCCGCCTGTCTTCTTTTCTGTATCATGCACTGTTTATAAACCATGTGTCAGAAACGATGTCTCTGTTCTCTTGACCTAGATTCATTCACATTGTACATTTTCTGTTCCATTTTGAAGGTATTTCTGTTCTGAACACTACACTAACAGACTGAGGATTGATCCCGCGTCTGCTGCACAATACCAACACATTAGCATTCCCAGTCAGATCTACCATAACATCAGCCAAGAAAAGACATCACAATTCAGCTCTACACAAAGCAAAGGATCAAGAAACCGCCTGAGGCATATCCGGAAAATAAAATGTTGCTATCGTTACAAATAGGCTTATTTAACAGAAGACATCTAATCTGTGTACTTTGTTGGGATATCATGCTTGCACTGCACGCGTCCTCTCTTTGACCCAACCCGTAAATGTCAAGGAAGGCAAACAAGTTACGACAGGAAGTCTGAAACCAGTACAAAGAACATGCAAACTGAAGAGTTGCTAATCATATGGCAATTATTACAGGAGCTATTTGGCTCTACTGACTGATTAAATACTGCACACTTTTCAAATTAGCATTGGGCATTAAGCCAAACCCAAAAAGGAATCTCCCATGCCACATTAAATTAGAATGACTGCAATGTCACCAGGAGTGGACTGGAAACCAAAAGAGTCCCTGGAAGTAATTTTCAAAATGACCCCATATTACAAATTTTCAGTAAACCCAACCCTTTCCTATGAGAAAATGTGGAAATAAAATAGGTTACCACAAAAAAGAGGCCCAGCGTGCAGAGGCTTACCTGGAAATCTCCAGAGTTCCCAATAGGCCAGTCCACCCCTGAATGCCACATTGATACTTCTGTACTTAATTTCCAAATATGTTTATTTATTCATTTTATCAATTAATAAAACGAACATACAATAGAATAGCATATGTGACAACCATAAACCAATTCATATATCATACAATTGATCAGAACTGTAATACATACTCTCACAATCATGCATTCATACTACCTGATAACATCACCACATACAGATAATGCAATTTGCGGGCCGATTCATTGAACCAACGTGCGCCGAAAATCTTCGCACAAACATGCGCAAGGAGGCGCAAGCAGAAAAAAACAGGTGCACGTGTGCGATTCATGGAAGTCCCTGCGCGTGTTCACCGCGGGATGTGCGCCAAACCCGTGCATGGCGCACAAGTCACTGCAACATCCCGAAAGGCGTGCGCGATGCGCACAGTGAAAGCGCACAACCTCAGCGCATACACCAGAAAGTGGGCGGGACACGGGGCGTAACGCGCGGAATGGGGAACAACGGGCGAAAATAAGGGCGGAACTGGGGATGTACTGCAGGAAGCAGACAGAACGCCCACACGCACTCGAGCCACACGTATTCATGGAATCGAATAGGGCAAAGCCACGCACAGCCAAAGACACGCACAAGCTGAAACACGTCCGCCACATGAAGGCAGGCGGTAGAGTCCCAGCGCATCCAAAAAGTGGCGCGCGGGAAGTTTTTCACGCGATCGGGCCTGGGGGAGCGGGCTACGTGTATTTCAGGGGTTCGCGTGAACTTTTTCACGCGATCGTGCCTGGGGGAGCGGGCTACGTGTATTTCAGGGGTTCGCGTGAACTTTTTCACACGATCGGGCCTGGGGGAGCGGGCTACGTGTATTTCAGGGGTTCGCGTGAACTTTTTCACGCGATCGGGCCTGGGGGAGCGGGCTATGTGTATTTCAGGGGTTCGCATGAACTTTTTCACGTGATCGGGCCTGGGGGAGCGGGCTACGTGTATTTCAGGGGTTCGCGTGAACTTTTTCACGCGATTGGGCCTGGGGGGGAGCGGGGTACGTGTATTTCAGGGGTTCGCGTGAAGTTATTCATGCGATCGGGCCTGGGGGGGAGCGGGGTACCACTCACCGTCTGCTTTGCGTGTAGAAGAAGGCGTAGCCAACACCCGCTGTGAAGTAATAGCGTGTGAACCACAACGGATGGAAAACACACGCACCGCACGAAAAGCACGTACAGAGCAGTGTAAAGGCACACGGGATCTCCAAGCCCTGCCAGGGCAACGCCCGTGCGCGATACGTCACAGATGCGCTTACGCTGTAAGGGCTTTTGGTCCAATGAAATCGCGTACACGTGCTGACGCGCTTACGCGCTAAGGGCCTTTCCTCGAATTACACGCTGACGTGCAGGATTTTCACGTGCCAAATCACTCCGTATCAAGCTGGCCTCGCGAAAACACACGGAAGACCACGCTCCTGCCCAGAAGGCCGAATCACTGCCCCCCAGTGCCCCGAGCATCCTCCCACGTGCCATCTGCTGCTGCCTGCCTGCCTGCCTGCCTGCTGCCACCGTGCCCTGCCATTTGGTGCCTGCACATCAGCCATCTGCAGGGGTCCAGTTGCTGTGTCCACCCCTGCTGGAACAGAAGACTCCCGACTCGAATAACATCGCTCCACAGCCCAGCCCCAGGACCCAGTTGCCCACCCACTCCTGCCCCTGGGGTTGCCATGTCGGCCACATCAACATCTGACACCAGTGGCAACCCCCGGCCAGAGGGGCAGAGGGGCAATAGCTTCACTGCCACCGAAGTTGGTGTCCTGGTGGAGCAAGTCCTCGGGCAGTATGATGCCCTCTTCGGATCGTCCCGCGCCAACAAGGAAGGACGGGAGAGGATCTGGGCCGACTGTGTGGTTGCCATCAACGCGGAGGGGGTGGCAACCCGCACCATCCAGAAGGTCAAGAAGCGCTGGGAGGACTTGAGGTCCAGGACCCTCGTGAAGGCCCAGCGCCTCGTGGAGGGTGGCCGGGGCCGCATGAGTTCCATCCAGTTGAGGGTCCTGGAACGCGTACACCCAGCGCTCCACGCCCAGGTCCTTGAGAGGGAGACCCGTCTGGAGTTGAGCGGTAAGTGGCCAAGCATTGCTGTGTGAGACAGGGCATGTTGCAGTGTGCTGGTTGTCTGATACTTGCCTGCATGTGTGACATAGGCCATGTACGCATGTATGTGTGCAGGGACATCATGGTAATGCATGTGCGACCAGTAATGTGTGGACCGCACGGTTGTTGCATGTGTTCAAATGTGACATGGGAAGCCCTGTGCAGATTGCACACATGAGAGCATGGCAGTCTCTGTTCCTGGACATGGGTGGGGGCGAGGGATGGGTGCTGATGCCAGGTACATATGTGGTATCCATGTCTGTGTGCCTGACCTGCGTGTCTGTGACTTGTGAGTGCCATGGATGCATGACACATGTCTGTGACAATGTACAGATTCACTGATGCAGCCTAGTCATCCTTGTATGCACTGTGATTGGGGTGTACGGGGCCAGATGGATGTGACTGAGGTGAAGTGTGTGCATGTGATAGGCATGACCCATGATGCATGTGAGTCCCATTACATTGTATGATTCGAGAGTCCATTGGACATGTATTGAAATGTCCATGGCATGCACCATGACTGTCACTGTGTGTGTTTTGCCTGGACTGACACATGTGTTGTGGTGTGACATGATGGAAGTGTACTTTGACAGTGTCACTCATCTGCTATTGCTTCCTGTCTAGGGGACCATTGTACAGTACCCTGATGCTTGTGTTCTATGTCTCCCTCTATGCAGCGGCTAGTGAAGGAGAGGGCGGAGACGGCGCTGTGGAGCAAGGCGGCGGGGATGCCCCCACGGCTGCAGCGGAAGGGGTGGGAGAGCCCCCACAGGGGCCTGCTACGGCGGTAGACGGCGAGGAGCCATCCAGGTTGGTGGTTTCCACAGAGGAGGAGGAGGCCGCCACTGAGGCGCACATGGGGCCTGGTGGGGGCATCCCTGCTGGTGCAAGTGGTGCAGTCCAGGGGCAGGGGCAGGAGGCAGCACAGGTCACCATGGAGGGGCCTGTGCATCTCGCTGTCCCTGAACCTGTGGGTGCACCACCTTGCACCAGCAGGGATGCCCCGTCCCAGCCCCGTCCGCTGGTAGAGGGGATGTCCATGTCATCTTACTCCCCTCCACCTGCGGACGAGGGGACCCCTGGCCGTGTGGAGAAGGTCCTGATTGGGGTCGTGATGCGCACGCCTGTGATTCGTGATGCCGTGCGTGCTTCCCAGGAGGAGCACGCACGTCATCACGAAGAGCACCGTGCCGACGTGGCCCAATTGGGATCGGCCATGTTCGGGGGTTTCCTGCATGTGTCGGCCAATCTGGCGGCCCTTTCCTCCTCTGTGGAGACTATACACCAGTCGTTCTCCTTGCCGTCTTCCGGCCCAGATGCCACCAGGGCCCCCTGTGGACCTGCCCTGACCAATGCAGCCAGCTCGGTGGGGATCCCATCCCTGCCACAGTCGGGAGTCAGAGGTCCAGCAGGGGTGGACAACACAGTAACTGGACCCCAGCAGATGGAGGATGTGACGGCATCATCGGGCAGGGCACGTGCACAACGGCGTCGGTGGTTTCCATCAGCCTGGATCCCGTCGTGCTGGCAGAGGCAGTGGCTTCGGAGGCAGCAGCAGGCTCGATGTGGGAGGCATCATGGCTCGGGGCCATCAAGATCAGAGGGGCAGGCATCGGCCGGAGGGCAGGAGAACCCTGGGATGGTAGTGTCTTCCGTGTGGGAGCAGTTGGTCCAGCGGATAGGTGCGGAGCGGCAGCCGGCGGAAGAGGAGCGGCTCACCATGGTCAGGGCGGAGTTCTCCATGCGTCGGGCGTTGAGGCGGGCTGAGTGCCTCGAGGAAGCTCGCAGGGAGTTTGAGCTGAACATGGGGTTATCCCTGCGAGACCTCGGTGCCAGGACAGAGTCCCGCCTCCAGGACATCGACATGGAGTTCGATGATGCCCTGGCCGGCAACATCACAGAGTGAGCTGCAGGACTTGCCCGCTGCCATTGTATATAGTTCTTTAGTTAGTTAGTGTTAGGTTTCCTTTATTTTTTGAGATTTTTTTGGACCGCTCGGACAATGGCCACTTTTCTGTATATAGTTTTTTTATTAGGTAGTAGTAGGTTTCATTTATAGTGTTGGGCTCATGGACCCTGGAAGATTCTTGTGCATAGTTGGATTTTTGAAAATAAATTTTTTTGATTTATATTTGTGTTCACCATGAGGCAATGGTTTTTCCTTATTTTTTTTCCCCTTGATTTTGCTTTGGACAACATTAGTTTTTGGATTCCTTTGTTTTTTGAATTTTCACATTAGTTCTCGGACATGGACCATTTCTTTTGTTATCCCCATTGTTGTATGTTTTATTTGTTTACTTCTTTTTCATCTTTAATACATATTTTCATGACTTTCATTTGTGGTATTTT
Organism: Ambystoma mexicanum; assembly: GCF_040938575.1. Lineage (NCBI taxonomy): Eukaryota > Metazoa > Chordata > Amphibia > Caudata > Ambystomatidae > Ambystoma > Ambystoma mexicanum. Next base: position 651,491,710 of record NC_090925.1, read on the forward strand.
CTCATTGGTTTCATGCATGTCATGATATGGGTTTTGACATTCACTTGCGCCTATTGTGTATGTGTGTGTGACGGACATGTGTTCATTTACATACTTGCCATTGGGGTTGTATCATGTAATTGCATTTACTATGTGGGTGGATGCAATCCTTGGATGGGTGTTTGTGCTGGGTATGCTGCCCATTACTGCCATGATTGAGTATCGTCAGGACCTGGGGGCAGGGGGACATGGTTGGGGGCCTGCTGGCAGGTGCCCCACAGTGCTGGGGGGTGGGGGTGCAAGGGGACATGAGTGGGACATGAGTGGGGGCCTGCTGGCAGGTGCCCCACAGTGCTGGGGGGTGGGGGTGGTGGGGAACATGAGTTGGACATGGGTGGGGGCCTGCTGGCAGGTGCCCCACAGTGCTGGGGGGTGGGGGTGGTGGGGAACATGAGTTGGACATGGGTGGGGGCCTGCTGGCAGGTGCCCCACAGTGCTGGGGGGTGGGGGTGGTGGGGAACATGAGTTGGACATGGGTGGGGGCCTGCTGGCAGGTGCCCCACAGTGCTGGGGGGTGGGGGTGCAAGGGGACATGAGTGGGACATGAGTGGGGGCCTGCTGGCAGGTGCCCCACAGTGCTGGGGGGTGGGGGTGGTGGGGAACATGAGTTGGACATGGGTGGGAGCCTGCTGGCAGGTGCCCCACAGTGCTGGGGGGTGGGGGTGGTGGGGAACATGAGTTGGACATGGGTGGGGGCCTGCTGGCAGGTGCCCCACAGTGCTGGGGGTGGGGGTGGTGGGAGACATGAGTTGGACATGGGTGGGGGCCTGCTGGCAGGTTCCCCACAGTGCTGGGGGTGGGGGTGCTGGGAGACATGGGTGGGGGCCTGGTGGTGGGTGCCCCTGCACTGCTGGGGGGTGGGGGTGCTGGGAGACATGGGTGGGGGCCTGGTGGAGGCTGCCCCTGGTGACTGGGGGGTGGGGGTGGTGTGAGACATGGGTGGGGGCCTGGTGGAGGCTGCCCCTGGTGACTGGGGGGGTGGGGGTGGTGGGAGACATGGGTGGGGGCCTGGTGGAGGCTGCCCCTGGTGACTGGGGGGGTGGGGGTGCTGGGAGACATGGGTGGGGGCCTGCTGGCAGGTGCCCCGCAATGCTGGGGGTGGGGGTGCAAGGGGACATGAGTTGGTGATCATTGATGCAAGGAGACATGTGCCTTTGCTGGGGGGCATGCCCATGTTGGGTGGGCTGCCTGCGGGACATGACCAGGGATGCAGGGTAGTCCCCTGTGGTGTGCAGGGTGTGCCTGCAGGGGCCGTGGAGGGTGTACAGGGAACACCTGGGAGGACCCACACTGGCAAATCACATGTAGGACTCCCCGGCACCCCTGAAATCACATGTAGGACTCCCCGGCACCCCTGAAATACACGTACCCTGCTGAAATCGCGTGTAAAACTTTGTGCGCACCCCTGTAATACCCGCACGCAGCCCAATCGCGTGTAAGACTTCGCGCGCACCCCTTTAATACCCGCACGCAGCCCAATCGCGTGTAAAAATGTGCGTGCACCCCTGTAATACCCGCACGCAGCCCAATCGCGTGTAAAACTTCGCGCGCACCCCTAATACCCGCACGCAGCCCAATCGCGTGTAAAACTTTGCGCGCACCCCTAATACCCGCACGCAGCCCAATCGCGTGTGGAACTTCCCGCGCACCCCTAAAATACACACGCCCAGGCCAATCGCGTGTGGAACTTCCCGTGCACCCCTGAAATGCACGCGCCCAGGCCAATCGCGTGTTGAACTTCCCGCGCACCCCTGAAATGCACGCACACGCTCCCCCAGGGCCGATCGCGTGTGAAACCACCCGCGAGCCCCTGAAATACACGCGCCCAGGCCAATCGCGTGTGGAACTTCTCACGCACCCATGAAATACACGCACACGCTCCCCCAGGGCCGATCGCGTGTGAAACCACCCGCGAGCCCCTGAAATACACGCGCCCAGGCCAATCGCGTGTGGAACTTCTCGCGCACCCCTGAATTACACGCACACACTCCCCCAGGCACGATCGCGTGTGTAACCACCCGCGAGCCCCTGAAATACACGCGCCCAGGCCAATCGCGTGTGGAAATTCCCGCGCACCCCTGAAATACACGCGCCCAGGCCAATCGCGTGTGGAACTTCCCGCGCACCCCTGGAATACATGCGCCCAGGCCAATCGCGTGTGGAACTTCCCGCGCACCCCTGAAATACACGCGCCCAGGCCAATCACGTGTGGAACTTCCCGCGCACCCCTGGAATACACGCGCCCAGGCCAATCGCGTGTGGAACTTCCCGCGCACCCCTGAAGTACACGCGCCCAGGCCAATCGCGTGTGGAACTTCCCACGCACCCCTGAAATGCACGCGCCCAGGCCAATCGCGTGTGGAACTTCCTGCGCACCCCTGTAATACGCGTACCCTGCTCGCACGGGGCCAATCGCGTGAGGTACTTCCCGCGCACCCCAGTGATACACGTAGCCCGCTTGCCGTGCTGGTACAGGGTTAGTGCAGCCCTTTGCGCTGGATTGGGGATTTTGATGGCTTTTCCCTGCGCGGAAGGCGTTCTTGGGGGCGTAACTGGCGCTGCTGCAGGGTCGCTGCGCCACTGTGCGCCACGGCTGGTTTTGGTGGCTGGAATCCATGAATACGCTGTGCGCGGAAATGGGTTTTGGCGCACGCGGCTGGCGCAGGGATTCGCACGCGCACACTGTGCGCCAGCCGCGTGCACCACTTGTGCGCTGAATTCTATGAATTACCCCCTAAATGTGCAAAAACAGCTATACATGCAATACAACGCAGAAAAAGTGCAAACAACAATTATGGATGCAAAGGATGCAAATAAGTTGAAAATGGTATACAATTACTACAATCTGATGACTGCAATTAACCAGACTAAAATAGAAAAGTGAAAAAGTGTCTGATAAATCTCACTAGCTAAACTCACAGATTGAAGCTGCGGCACTATGGCTTAAATTAATTGTAGGTCTTCTTGTTGGCTTCCAATTGATAGTTGGCCTTCTCGAGTTTCAGCTCTGGGGCTCTTAGAGTGACAATGAGCCCAGCCTTCTTCAGGGCAAAAATTCTATTTGATGTGAGGGTGATGAGCATGGCCTGATAAAATTTCTGAGCAAGGCTCCAAGGGTGGTCACATTCACAGAGGGCCACAAAGTGCCATAACAGAGCAAAAAAACAAACGCAGGTGGCAGGGAAGGAAGGTACACTAAATTATGTTGGTAAATATGCGTATCTGTCTGTTTTTCTTTCCAAACACGGAAAAGACTTTGCCGTTCAAAATTCCCCAGCTCTGTGCTGCAACTGAGTGCAGGAAACCTTCAGATTGCCCGCGGTTGGCAGACTGGCAGCAGGAAGAGAACTGCACACCTTCTCTCAGACTGAGTGATTGCTATTTCGAATAAATGCTAGTCTGATAAGATACCCGCAAGGACGGCTTTCCCATGCAAACAAATTGCTGCTGAACAATTGCTTGTCTGCCATCAGGAAGACTAGCGAAGGGAAAGGCTGGCTGCTATTTCATGTTTGTGCGGTCAATTTCAGTGCTCCTTGAAAAAGCTTACTGCCGGCGTGGTTCTGCTACACGATTGAGAACATGAAGACTGCATTTTACACAGCCGGCAACATAGGCCCCTTCAAATACTTTCAGGGTAATTCATAGAATTTCGCAGAAACGTGTCGCAAGCGGCTGGCGCAGAGTGTCCGCGTGCGATTGTCTGCCCCAGGCACGTGCGCTAAAACCGATTTTCGCGCACAGCGTATTCATGGATTTTAGGCTCCCAAACCAGCCGTGGCGCAGAGTATCGCAGCGACCCTGCAGCAGCGCCAGTAACGCCCCCAAGAACGCCCTCGCGCAAGGAAAAGCCATCAAAATCGCAAAATCATCGCAAAGGGCTGCGCTAACCCTGGACCAGTTTACAGGGCTGCCAAACAAGGAACGCAAAGCGGGTAACGTGCATATCAGGGGTACGCGTGAAGTTATACACGCGATTAGCCAGGGTACGTGTATTACAGGGGTACGTGGGAAGTTTAACACGCGATTGGCCAGGGTACATGTATTACAGGGGTAAGCGTGAAGTTTTACACGCGATTAGCCAGGGTACGTGTATTACAGGGGTACGCGTGAAGTTCTACACGCGATTAGCCAGGGCACGTGTATCACAGGGGTACGTGGGAATTATCACACGCGATTTGGCTGGGTACGTGTATTACAGGGGTACACGGGAAGTTTTACACGCAATTCGGCTGGGTACGTGTATTACAGGGGTGCGCGGGAATTCTCACATGTGATTTGGCCAGGTACGTGTATTACAGGGGTGCCCGGGAATTATCACACGCGATTTGGCTGGGTGGGTCCTCACAGGTGTTCCCTGTACACCCTCCACGGCCCCTGCAGGCAGCCCACAAAACAGGGGACTACCCTGCACACCTGCTCATGTCCCCCTGCACCCCCACCCCCCAGCAGTGCAGGGGCAGCCTCCACCAGGCCCGCACTCATGTCCCCTATCACCCCCACCCCCCTGCCACCTGGGGCAGCCTCCACCAGGCCCCCACTCATGTCTCCCACCACCCCCACCCCCCCGCCACCAGGGGCAGCCTCCACCAGGCCCCCACTCATGTCCCCTATCACCCCCACCCCCCCGCCACCAGGGGCAGCCTCCACCAGGCCCCCACTCATGTCCCCTATCACCCCCACCCCCCAGCAGTGCAGGGGCAGCCTCCACCAGGCCCCCACTCATGTCTCCCACCACCCCCACCCCCCAGCAGTGCAGGGGCAGCCTCCACCAGGCCCTCACTCATGTCTCCCACCACCCCCACCCCCCCGCCACCAGGGGCAGCCTCCACCAGGCCCCCACTCATGTCCCCTATCACCCCCACCCCCCGCCACCAGGGGCAGCCTCCACCAGGCCCCCACTCATGTCTCCCACCACCCCCACCCCCCCGCCACCAGGGGCAGCCTCCACCAGGCCCCCACTCATGTCCCCTATCACCCCCACCCCCCCGCCACCAGGGGCAGCCTCCACCAGGCCCCCACCCATGTCTCCCACCACCCCCACCCCCCAGCCACCAGGGGCAGCCTCCACCAGGCCCCCACTCATGTCCCCTATCACCCCCACCCCCCCGCCACCAGGGGCAGCCTCCACCAGGCCCCCACTCATGTCCCCTATCACCCCCACCCCCCCGCCACCAGGGGCACCCTCCACCAGGCCACCACTCATGTCTCCCACCACCCCCACCCCCCAGCAGTGCAGAGGCAGCCTCCACCAGGCCCCCACTCATGTCTCCCACCACCCCCACCCCCCAGCCACCAGGGGCAGCCTCCACCAGGCCCCCACCCATGTCTCCCACCACCCCCACGCCCCAGCCACCAGGAGCAGCCTCCACCAGGCCCCCTCCCATGTCTCCCACCACCCCCACCCCCCAGCAGTGCAGGGGCACCCTCCACCAGGCCCCCACTCATGTCTCCCACCACCCCCACCCCCCAGCCACCAGGGGCAGCCTCCACCAGGCCCCCACCCATGTCTCCCACCACCCCCACCCAACAGCCACCAGGGGCAGCCTCCACCAGGCCCCCACCCATGTCTCCCACCACCCCCACCCCCCAGCAGTGCAGGGGCAGCCTCCACCAGGCCCCCACTCATGTCTCCCACCACCCCCACCCCCCCGCAACCAGGGGCAGCCTCCACCAGGCCCCCACTCATGTCCCCTATCACCCCCACCCCCTCCGCCACCAGGGGCAGCCTCCACCAGGCCTCACTCATGTCTCCCACCACCCCCACCCCCCCGCCACCAGGGGCAGCCTCCACCAGGCCCCCACTCATGTCCCCTATCACCCCCACCCCCCCGCCACCAGGGGCAGCCTCCACCAGGCCCCCACTCATGTCTCCCACCACCCCCACCGCCCGCCACCAGGGGCAGCCTCCACCAGGCCCCCACTCATGTCCCCTATCACCCCCACCCCCCCGCCACCAGGGGCAGCCTCCACCAGGCCCCCACCCATGTCTCCCACCACCCCCACCCCCCAGCCACCAGGGGCAGCCTCCACCAGGCCCCCACTCATGTCCCCTATCACCCCCACCCCCCCGCCACCAGGGGGAGCCTCCACCAGGCCCCCACTCATGTCCCCTATCACCCCCACCCCCCCGCCACCAGGGGTACCCTCCACCAGGCCCCCACTCATGTCTCCCACCACCCCCACCCCCCAGCAGTGCAGGGGCAGCCTCCACCAGGCCCCCACTCATGTCTCCCACCACCCCACCCCCCAGCCACCAGGGGCAGCCTCCACCAGGTCCCCACCCATGTCTCCCACCACCCCCACCCCCCAGCAGTGCAGGGGCAGCCTCCACCAGGCCCCCACTCATGTCTCCCACCACCCCCACCCCCCAGCCACCAGGGGCAGCCTCCACCAGGCCCCCACCCATGTCTCCCACCACCCCCACCCCCCAGCCACCAGGGGCAGCCTCCACCAGGCCCCCACCCATGTCTCCCACCACCCCCACCCCCCAGCAGTGCAGGGGCACCCTCCACCAGGCCCCCACTCATGTCTCCCACCACCCCCACCCCCAGCCACCAGGGGCAGCCTCCACCAGGCCCCCACCCATTTCTCCCACCACCCCCACCCCCCAGCCACCAGGGGCAGCCTCCACCAGGCCCCCACCCATGTCTCCCACCACCCCCACCCCCCAGCAGTGCAGGGGCAGCCTCCACCAGGCCCCCACTCATGTCTCCCACCACCCCCACCCCCCCACCACCAGGGGCAGCCTCCACCAGGCCCCCACTCATGTCCCCTATCACCCCCACCCCCCCGCCACCAGGGGTGGCCTCCACCAGGCCCCCACTCATGTCCCCTATCACCCCCACCCCCCGCCACCAGGGGCAGCCTACACCAGGCCCCCACTCATGTCTCCCACCACCCCCACCCCCCGCCACCAGGGGCAGCCTCCACCAGGCCCAAACTCATGTCCCCTATCACCCCCACCCCCCCGCCACCAGGGGCAGCCTCCACCAGGCCCCCACCCATGCCTCCCACCACCCCCACCCCCCAGCCACCAGGGGCAGCCTCCACCAGGCCCCCACTCATGTCCCCTATCACCCCCAACCCCCCGACACCAGGGGCAGCCTCCACCAGGCCCCCACTCATGCCCCCTATCACCCCCAGCCACCAGGGGCAGCCTCCACCAGGCCCCCACCCATGTCTCCCACCACCCCCACCCCCCAGCCACCAGGGGCAGGGGTGGGGGTGATAGGGGACTCATGTCCCCTATCACCCCCACCCCCCCGCCACCAGGGGCAGCCTCCACCAGGCCCCCACTCATGTCTCCCACCACCCCCACCGCCCGCCACCAGGGGCAGCCTCCACCAGGCCCCCACTCATGTCCCCTATCACCCCCACCCCCCCGCCACCAGGGGCAGCCTCCACCAGGCCCCCACCCATGTCTCCCACCACCCCCACCCCCCAGCCACCAGGGGCAGCCTCCACCAGGCCCCCACTCATGTCCCCTATCACCCCCACCCCCCCGCCACCAGGGGGAGCCTCCACCAGGCCCCCACTCATGTCCCCTATCACCCCCACCCCCCCCGCCACCAGGGGCACCCTCCACCAGGCCCCCACTCATGTCTCCCACCACCCCCACCCCCCAGCAGTGCAGGGGCAGCCTCCACCAGGCCCCCACTCATGTCTCCCACCACCCCACCCCCCAGCCACCAGGGGAAGCCTCCACCAGGCCCCCACCCATGTCTCCCACCACCCCCACCCCCCAGCAGTGCAGGGGCAGCCTCCACCAGGCCCCCACTCATGTCTCCCACCACCCCCACCCCTCAGCCACCAGGGGCAGCCTCCACCAGGCCCCCACCCATGTCTCCCACCACCCCCACCCCCCAGCAGTGCAGGGGCACCCTCCACCAGGCCCCCACTCATGTCTCCCACCACCCCCACCCCCAGCCACCAGGGGCAGCCTCCACCAGGCCCCCACCCATTTCTCCCACCACCCCCACCCCCCAGCCACCAGGGGCAGCCTCCACCAGGCCCCCACCCATGTCTCCCACCACCCCCACCCCCCAGCAGTGCAGGGGCAGCCTCCACCAGGCCCCCACTCATGTCTCCCACCACCCCCACCCCCCCCACCACCAGGGGCAGCCTCCACCAGGCCCCCACTCATGTCCCCTATCACCCCCACCCCCCCGCCACCAGGGGTGGCCTCCACCAGGCCCCCACTCATGTCCCCTATCACCCCCACCCCCCGCCACCAGGGGCAGCCTACACCAGGCCCCCACTCATGTCTCCCACCACCCCCACCCCCCCGCCACCAGGGGCAGCCTCCACCAGGCCCAATCTCATGTCCCCTATCACCCCCACCCCCCCGCCACCAGGGGCAGCCTCCACCAGGCCCCCACCCATGCCTCCCACCACCCCCACCCCCCAGCCACCAGGGGCAGCCTCCACCAGGCCCCCACTCATGTCCCCTATCACCCCCAACCCCCCGACACCAGGGGCAGCCTCCACCAGGCCCCCACTCATGTCCCCTATCACCCCCAGCCACCAGGGGCAGCCTCCACCAGGCCCCCACCCATGTCTCCCACCACCCCCACCCCCCAGCCACCAGGGGCAGCCTCCACCAGGCCCCCACCCATGTCTCCCACCACCCCCACCCCCCAGCAGTGCAGGGGCAGCCTGCACCAGGCCCCCATTCATGTCTCCCACCACCCCCACCCCCCAGCACCAGGGGCACCCTCCACCAGGCCCCCACTCATGTCCCCTATCACCCCCACCCCCCGCCACCAGGGGCAGCCTCCACCAGGCCCCCACCCATGTCTCCCACCACCCCCACCACCCAGCCACCAGGGGCAGCCTCCACCAGGCCCCCACCCATGTCTCCCACCACCCCCACCCCCCAGCCACCAGGGGCAGCCTCCACCAGGCCCCCACTCATGTCTCCCACCACCCCCACCCCCCCGCCACCAGGGGCAGCCTCCACCAGGCCCCCACTCATGTCCCATATCACCCCCACCCCCCCACCACCAGGGGCACCCTCCACCAGGCCCCCACTCATGTCTGCCACCACCCCCACCCCCCAGCAGTGCAGGGGCACCCTCCACCAGGCCCCCACTCATGTCTCCCACCACCCCCACCCCCCAGCCACCAGGGGCAGCCTCCACCAGGCCCCCACCCATGTCTCCCACCACCCCCACCCCCCGCCACCAGGGGCAGCCTCCACTAGGCCCCCACCCATGTCTCCCACCACCCCCACCCCCCAGCAGTGCAGGGGCAGCCTCCACCAGGCCCCCACTCATGTCTCCCACCACCCCCACCCCCCGCAACCAGGGGCAGCCTCCACCAGGCCCCCACTCATGTCCCCTATCACCCCCACCCCCCTGCCACCAGGGGCAGCCTCCACCAGGCCTCACTCATGTCTCCCACCACCCCCACCCCCCCGCCACCAGGGGCAGCCTCCACCAGGCCCCCACTCATGTCCCCTATCACCCCCACCCCCCTCCACCAGGGGCAGCCTCCACCAGGCCCCCACTCATGTCTCCCACCACCCCCACCCCCCGCCACCAGGGGAAGCCTCCACCAGGCCCCCACTCATGTCCCCTATCACCCCCACCCCCCGCCACCAGGGGCAGCCTCCACCAGGCCCCCACCCATGTCTCCCACCACCCCCACCCCCCAGCCACCAGGGGCAGCCTCCACCAGGCCCCCACTCATGTCCCCTATCACCCCCACCCCCCCGCCACCAGGGGCAACCTCCACCAGGCCCCCACTCATGTTCCCTATCACCCACACCCCCCCGCCACCAGGGGCACCCTCCACCAGGCCCCCACTCATGTCTCCCACCACCCCCACCCCCCAGCAGTGCAGGGGCAGCCTCCACCAGGCCCCCACTCATGTCTCCCACCACCCCACCCCCCAACCACCAGGGGCAGCCTCCACCAGGCCCCCACCCATGTCTCCCACCACCCCCACCCCCCAGCAGTGCAGGGGCAGCCTCCACCAGGCCCCCACTCATGTCTCCCACCACCCCCACCCCCCAGCCACCAGGGGCAGCCTCCACCAGGCCCCCACCCATGTCTCCCACCACCCCCACCCCCCAGCCACCAGGGGCAGCCTCCACCAGGCCCCCACCCATGTCTCCCACCACCCCCACCCCCAGCAGTGCAGGGGCACCCTCCACCAGGCCCCCACTCATGTCTCCCACCACCCCCACCCCCCAGCCACCAGGGGCAGCCTCCACCAGGCCCCCACCCATTTCTCCCACCACCCCCACCCCCCAGCCACCAGGGGCAGCCTCCACCAGGCCCCCACCCATGTCTCCCACCACCCCCACCCCCCAGCAGTGCAGGGGCAGCCTCCACCAGGCCCCCACTCATGTCTCCCACCACTCCCACCCCCCACCACAGGGGCAGCCTCCACCAGGCCCCCACTCATGTCCCCCATCACCCCCACCCCCCCGCCACCAGGGGCAGCCTCCACCAGGCCCCCACTCATGTCTCCCACCACCCCCACCCCCCCGCCACCAGGGGCAGCCTCCACCAGGCCCCCACTCATGTCCCCTATCACCCCCACCCCACGCCACCAGGGGCAGCCTACACCAGGCCCCCACTCATGTCTCCCACCACCCCCACCCCCCCGCCACCAGGGGCAGCCTCCACCAGGCCCCCACTCATGTCCCCTATCACCCCCACCCCCCCACCACCAGGGGCAGCCTCCACCAGGCCCCCACCCATGTCTCCCACCACCCCCACCCCCCAGCCACCAGGGGCAGCCTCCACCAGGCCCCCACTCATGTCCCCTATCACCCCCACCCCCCCGACACCAGGGGCAGCCTCCACCAGGCCCCCACCCATGTCTCCCACCACCCCCACCCCCCAGCCACCAGGGGCAGCCTCCACCAGGCCCCCACCCATGTCTCCCACCACCCCCACCCCCCAGCAGTGCAGGGGCAGCCTGCACCAGGCCCCCATTCATGTCTCCCACCACCCCCACCCCCCAGCACCAGGGGCACCCTCCACCAGGCCCCCACTCATGTCCCCTATCACCCCCACCCCCCCGCCACCAGGGGCAGCCTCCACCAGGCCCCCACCCATGTCTCCCACCACCCCCACCACCCAGCCACCAGGGGCAGCCTCCACCAGGCCCCCACCCATGTCTCCCACCACCCCCACCCCCCAGCCACCAGGGGCAGCCTCCACCAGGCCCCCACTCATGTCTCCCACCACCCCCACCCCCCCGCCACCAGGGACAGCCTCCACCAGGCCCCCACTCATGTCCCCTATCACCCCCACCCCCCCACCACCAGGGGCACCCTCCACCAGGCCCCCACTCATGTCTCCCACCACCCCCACCCCCCAGCAGTGCAGGGGCACCCTCCACCAGGCCCCCACTCATGTCTCCCACCACCCCCACCCCCCAGCCACCAGGGGCAGCCTCCACCAGGCCCCCACCCATGTCTCCCACCGCCCCCACCCCCCAGCCACCAGGGGCAGCCTCCACCAGGGCCCCACTCATGTCCCCCTGCCCACAGGCCCTGACAATCCTCAAGCATGTGCCTCATGGCCAGCCACCACAGCTCAAAGACACAACCAAGTATTACATGTGCCCATGATACTACTCCAATGGAAACAATGTAAATCAACACATGTGTCTCACACACACACAATGGTTGCAAGTGAACCTGAAAACCCATATCATGACATGCATGAAAACAATGAGATGAAACCACACATTGAAGAATGAAAAAAATCAAAATAATGTATTAAAAACAACAGCAATGGCTATCAAAATCAACCAAAATACACAAGTAAAATAATTAAAAAATTAAGCAGGCTGTCTCTTTTCAAAATGAAATCAATAAATGACAATATGAAAAAATATTTTCCAAAGTTCAAGTCCATGAAAAGTAAATGAAGGTAAAAAAGAAATAGAAAACCATTGCTCCATGGCAAAAAATATTCATAGTTAAAAAAATATCCAAATCCAAAGTCCAACTATGTACAAAGTATTCAGGGTCCATCATCCCAAGAGAAGAAATGAAACCTACCAAAAAACCTATCTAAAATGGAACTATATACAAAAGGTGGAGCAGTGTCCGTCGACTCCAAAGAAAAATAAACTGCAAAGGAAACCTATCACTAAATAACTATATACAATGGCGGCGGGCCAGTCCAGCGGCTCACTTAGTGGTGTTCCGGGCCAGGGCATCATCGAACTCCTCGTCTATGTCCCGGAGGCGGTCCTGTTCCATGGCCCCGAGGGTCCGCAGGGACGCCGACATGTTCACCTCCAACTCCCTGCGGATTGCCTCGAGGCACTCGGCCCGCCTCAGGGCCCTCCGCATGGAGTTCTCCGCCCTGACCATCGTGAGCCGCGCCTCTTCTGCCTGCCGCCGCTCCGCATCTATGGCGTGGCCCAACCGCTGCCACACGGAAGACACTTCCCATCCAGGGTCCTCCTGCCCTCCGGCCGATGCCTGCCCCTCCGATGTTGAAGGCCCCGAGCTATCGTGGCTCCCACCTACAGCCTCCTGCTGCTGCAGCTGCTGCTGTCCATGTGCCCTGTCCGATGGTGCCTGCACATCCTCCTCCAGCTGGGGTGCAGTCGTTGACGTGGCCACCCCTGCTGGACGTCTGACTCCCAACTGTGGCAGGGATCTGTTGTCCACCAGCCTGGCCGCACGGTCGGAGGCAGCTCCACAGGGCACCCAGGTGACACATGGGTGGGAAGATGGCATGGAGGACGACTGGGGCATAGGGGGTTCTGTGGAGAAGGGGGTCGGAACAAGGTCCAGGAAACGGAGGAATCCAGCCCTGGTGAGCTGTCCCAGTGGGTCAACGCGGTCAACGAGCCATGCGAGAAGACGTGCAGACTCATCATGAAAAGACTGCAGGTCAGCTCGCATGGCCCGTTGACGCAACGCCACCCCACCCTGGACAGGCTCAACCTGGTGCAGGATAGCCACATCCGCAGGGAGAGGAAGGCCAGGTGTTGTACGCCAATCCTCTCCCTGAGAACGGGTCTGGAGGTAGGCATCCCCGCTGGTGCAAGATGATGCAGTGACAGGAGCAGGGACAGGATTGCACACAGGCACCTCCGCGGCGGCCTGTGCTGCCTCCTGTCCCTGATCCTGCACTGCACCACTAGCACCAGTGGAATCCCCACCTCCAGACCCCGCCACTGTCGCTTGCACGGCCTCCTCCTCCACCAAACCCCCCACCAACCTGGATGACTCCGTGCCATCTTCCCCCGTTGGGCCCTGTGGGGTCCCAGCTGCCCCTTCTGCTGCCGAGGAGTCCAACTCCAACCTCCGCCTCTTGGACCTCCCCTCGGCAGCGGCGGCCTGGGACACGGCACCGGACTCCTCACTCCCCGACGAGATCACAACCTGGGAGGGGATCCGGGCCTTGCATCTCCGGCTGGTGGTGCGACCCCTGCCACTGTGCTCCACAGCACCTTCTCCGCCCTCTTCATCAGTTGACGCTGCAGACAGGGAGAAAGAAAACACAGGCATCAGGGCACTGTAAAATGGACTCATACACACATGACAGTTATACATGAGTGGCATTGGTAAACCTCAGACATGGCATCACAATCCCCAACACACATGTCATTTCAACTTGCACACATGAGCCATACCACAGCCATAATGCAACAGCCAGCACCATCCATTCACATACAACAGCATGAGCAGCCAAAGGTCATCCACACATCACATGCAACATAGGGAGTACACTACACATGCACACACAACACCAAACTTGCATGCATGTGTACACCTCCGCCAACTGTCGCAGTGTTTTGATCGACATCCATGTCACACCTGACAATCATTCCTCCACATCCTGTGCCATGCAAGCCCACACACACAAGCACCATCCATGTGTCACACATGAGACCCCTCGCATGTGTCACCCTCACGGCCCTGTACACCCCCCCTACTTGGCCACATAAAAATACATGTTCAACCTGCACACTCCTGGCACACCACCACACGCACAGCTTACAATCAGTATGCATGTACACTTACCGCTCGACTCCAGACGGGTCTGCTGCTCAAGGACCTGGATGTGGAGCGCTGGGGATATGCGTTCCAGGACCCTCATCTGATCTTCCGACAAGTGGCCCCGGCGCCCCTTAGCATCCGCTGCCTTCAGGAGGCGCCGGGCCTTGTTGAGGGTCCTGGACCTGAAGTCCTCCCAGCGCTTCCTGACACGTTCGTAGTCACGGACTGCCACCTCCTCCGCGTTGATGGCAGTCACGATGTCCATCCAGATCCGAGTCCGTCCTTCCTTGTCGGCGCGCAACCTTCCGAAGAGGGCATCATACGGCCCCAGGACATGTTCCACCAGGACACCAACTTCGGTGGCAGTGAAGCTGGTGCCCCTCTGCCTCCTTGGCCGGGGGTTGCCACTGGTGCCAGATGTTGCAGTGCCCGACATGGCAACCCCAGAGGCAGGAGTGGGTGGGCAACTGGGTCCTGGGGCTGGGCTGTGGGGCGATGGAAAAGCAGTCGGGAGTCTTCGGTTCCAGCAGGGGTGGTCACAGCAACAGCACCCCTGGCTGATGTGCAGGCAGCAAATGGCAGGGCACGTGGGCAGCAGGCAGTCAGGCAGCAGCAGATGGCAGGTGGGAGCGTGCTCAGGGCTCTGGGGGGCAGTAATTTGGCCTTCTGGGCAGGAGCGTGGTCTTCTGTGTGTGAATGCGTGGCCAGCTTGATACGGAGTGATTTGGCACGTGAAAATCCAACACGTCTGCGTGTAATTCGAGGAAAGGCCCTTAGCGCGTAAACGCGTCACCAGCGTATGCGCGTCTATGAAGTCACGTGCACGTAGAATTGGGCACATGTAGGAAAATGTAGCGTGTGAAAAAAATGAAAGACACGTCCGAGTGTCAAAGCGTGTAATTGGTGAAAATGGCCCTACACGCAGAAGTGACAAAGCGTGTAATTGGTGGAAATGGCCCTACACGCAGAAGTGACAAAGCGTGTAATTGGTGGAAATGGCCCTACACGCAGAAGTGACAAAGCGTGTAATTGGTGAAAATGGACCTACACGCAGAAGTGACAAAGCGTGTAATTGGTGGGAATGGGCCTAGCGTGTACACGCGGCAGTGACAAAGCGTGTAATTGGTGGGAATGGGCCTAGCGCGTACATGCGGCAGTGACAAAGCATGTAATTGGTGAAAATGGCCCTACACGCAGAAGTGACAACGCGTGTAATTGGTGGGAATGGGCCTAGCGCGTACACGCGGCAGTGACAAAGCGTGTAATTGGTGAAAATGGTCCTACACGCAGAAGTGACAAAGCGTGTAATTGGTGAAAATGGACCTACACGCAGAAGTGACAAAGTGTGTAATTGGTGGAAATGGCCCTAGCGCGTACACGCCGCGTAAGTGACGCTGGACGTGTGGGCCTGCATAAAAGGTACGTGTAGAACAAATTTCCTTGTACGTGCTTTTCGTGGAGAGCGAGTGTGTGAATTCTGTACTTCTTGTCGTTTCACACGCGATTTACTTCACGGCGTTTCAAGTTCGTACTCCCTGTTACCTCTGACTTATTTTTCTCTTTTTTCTCTTTTACTGGTTTACCTGGGCCTGTTCCCTCAAACAGTGTTCCCTTCTACTGTTGTCCTGTCTCCTCAGACAGCGTACAAATCTTCTTTTGGCGGGGGTGTTGCCAACCAAACGCGCTCCTTTTTCACGCTCTTTTACCTGGCAGACGGTGAGTCACGCACGTATCTAACATCTGTGCTTGCCCCGTGTGTAGCCTACCCCTTCAGAGGTCATTCTAGGCTGCGTGTGACACGCATACGTTCATTCTTGTGTTACTGGGTGCCACAGCGTAGTGCAGGTTTTTCTTTCTGCACACGTGGTCTAGGAGGGGTTGCGTGCACGTCATCTCCCTTTTTTGGGCCTCCTGTGCATTGCGTGACCCGTCATCTTTCCCCAGGGGTTACATTCAGCCTTGCTAGAGCACTAGGGTACAATTACCATCTGGTACCCAACCCCTTTGACCCCCAATTTCCCAGGACAATAGTTTACAGCCACTCCCATACGCACATTAACATCAGTGCCATGGCTGGGAGGCGAGGATTCCGTAAGAGTGGCAAAGGTGGAAGAGCCACAAGTGGTGGCCGTGGTGGAACCGGTAGGGGACGTGGTCGTTACTTGCAGGGTGAGCCTGTCCCCCCATGTGTGGAGGACCAGTCAAGGGCACCCATAATCCCCCCCCCTCCCGTTGAGGCTGATGTGGCTGACACCATCCATGCTCAGCCCTTGTTGGACCAGCCCATTGTGGCACCAGACCTGGCTGACTCCATGGCTGACTTCCAGGTCAGCAGGCCTATGACACGTGCGCTGGTGCACGTTGATGTCATCATGCCACGTGGATCTGGGGCAGCAAGGTCATCTGCTGCCCCAAGTAGGCAGGGCGGAGAAGCTGCAGGGGCAGCTGCGGCTCCATCCACCCCAGCTCTCACACACCCAGCCAGGACAGTGTCGGTCCTAGTCCATCCTGCTGACATTCCCCCTGACACCATTACACTTGAGCCAATGCCTGCACCAACTCCCATGCTGAGTGTGCAATCCCACACTCCTGATACAGAGTCCACCAGGGCTCCTGCCCCTAGTGTCCAGAGCGGCGCAGGACACTCAGGATCACCACCACCTTCCAAGCGGAAGAGGAAGAGTGCTCGTCCGGCACAGGCTGATGCCCCAGACACGGCTACACAGTCCGGCCCGTCGAGGAAGCCCAGCTTCACGGATGACGAACTGAATGCACTTGTCGAGTATGTGTCCGGACATGATAACGAGATGGTCATTGTTGCAGGATCCAAGACCACACCTGCACAACGCCAGGCACACTGGCAGACCGTTGCGGACATCGTAAGTGCCCTTGGAATCGTGAGGCGCACAGCCAATGATTGCTATAAGCGCTGGAATGACCTAAAGCGCAGGGCAAAGAATAAGCTGGCCTCAAGTCATGCCGCAACTCTAGTGACTGGAGGTGGGTCTCCAGTAGTAGACATGGAACTCACTCCACATGAGTCAGTCGCTGGGACCTACGTCACGGAGGAACAGATCCAAGGCGTGGGAGATCTTCCTGATTACGAGGCATTGTCCGGTGAGTGCACATGCATGTGTGTGTCATCCATGTGCATGGTGTGTGTGTGAGGGCTTCTGTTTGTGTGCCAGGTGAGAGTGTGTGCGCCTGAGTCGTATGGGTCTGCCATGTGCTTCATGCAATACATCCTGCGCAGCTGCATTTGGCCATAGCAGTATCCCTTCTGCCAACAGTAGACATCTAGCCCAACAGCACGCCAGTTGCCCTTGAAGTGTCACCTTGCCACAGCATTGTTGCTTATTTTTCTCTGTTCATTCAGGCAGATTGTTTGCATTCCACCACTTTTACTAGGCATTTCTCAGTCCTCTAGTCACATGTCTGGCATGGCTATGGTAAAGTGGAGTGACTTTGTTACCTGGATATCATTTGTTCACACATGTCCCGGTGCAATTGGACCATTTTGGACTGGCAGCTCCAGGTGAAAAATCAGACCTGTTTGAATTAGAAAAGCTATAACATGCGGGAACTGGACTGAATGAATAAGTGCTGCCCTCCTCTCCATCTTCACTCAATAGCTATGGTACATGCCATCTGTGTGATGGCATGTGTGTTTCACCTGGCAATCACAGGCCAATGTGTGATGCCACTGCCAGGCAGCATGCAGAAAATGTGTTCATCTTCCATCTTGGTGTCATCAGTGTGTGCCATTTGCCTGCCCTTCATACGCAGTGAGGGTGCATGCATGGGAGGGTTTTAGTCATGTGGGACATGTGTCAATCAAGTACTGGTTCTCTTGCTTCTCAGCCCTCATTGTGTGCCATGGTGCTAATGCCTGTTTCCATTTCTTTGTTTTTATGTCTTTGCAGGGGAAGACGCACCTGATACTGCTGGGGTTGTGGAGATGGTGCAGACCCAGGAGGGGTCCGAGGGCTGACCAACCACCAGTGAGGGACGTGGTGTGGTGGTGGGTGAGAACCCACAAGTGCTGCAGGTCGTGCTCTCAAGGGGTGTCTCTGGCTGCACCTCCCCCGAGCTGTACTCAGGTGTTGATTCGGATGATGAGACCTACGTGCCGTCGCAGGTGAGTGTTCCAGGGAGGGATTCTGTTCTGTCCCACCCACCTGCACCAGGGTCAGAACCCTCAATGGGGATGTCAGTGTTGGCAGCTATGCCTTTGGTGGTTATGGATGCAGGGTCACACTCCGCGACATCTGATCCTGTTCCTGGGCCAGCAGATCAGAGGGGGAATGTAGTCCTGCAGCCTCAGGCAGTGCCGGCACAGCAAGGCGCAGTTCGCCTTGTCCCAGACAGGTGTGGTGCCCGCCGACGTGGTGGCCGTACGCCACCTGGCAATACCGCATGGGAGCAATCCATTTACGGTATGGCAACCCAACTGGCAGCATGGATAGGGTGGCCACTTCCATTGTCCCCTCTGAAAGGCTGATGGAGCGACTACAGCAGTCAACCGACTCCATCTGCCAGTCACACAGGGAGGACATGTTGGCGTCCAACAGGGACAGGCCGGCGGCACTGGCGACTCTGCAGGCAGCCATATCCATACAGTCCCACGGCCACAGGGAAGCCCTGAGGCAGGAGCTCCTTCACCTCAGGACGACTCTTGTTGAGCTTTAGGCTTCAACACACCAAAGGACAGAACAGCAGCTGAAGCGTATCACCCGCACGCTCTCAGCTGAGATGCAGGCAACGAGGGCGGAGGTCCGGGCATCCCGTGAGTTGTTGCATGGGGACCTCCGCACACTCATCCTCCAGAACGAGACCTACCACACCCGCATGCTTGCAGCCATGGAGGAACAGACTAGGGCCTTGCGTGGGCTGCCTCCCATAGTGCAACCACCTCCAGATGCAGCTGCACAGGGTGATAATAGCGACAGCAGTGATACTCCCACAATAGGGTAGCCGTGTGGGCCATGAGCCCATGGAGGTGTTTTTTTTCCCTCGGATCCACACAGGTGGGTTTTGGTGTGCACCCTGTCCTCGGACCTCCTGGGTGGCCTCCCCAACCCCCCCGGGCCCATCAATGGCCATTTCTTTTTTTTTTTTATTATTTTTTTTTTTTTATTTTTCCCAATTTTTTTGGGACAATTTGTTGGCTTCCGTGGTTCCTTTGGGCATACGCTGCATTGTGGCTGGGCACATGCAGGCTTGTCATGTATTTGGTTCAGATGCCTGGGTTTGAGTCACACACACCCCTCCTGCTTCCCGTTTCCATGGGCTTGCAAAGGGTGTGCCCAAGTGACATTGACGTACATGGTGACATTGGACTCCCACTACATGTGTGGGTAGTCTAGTCAATACTGTGTATACATTCCTAGTGCATATTGCTGTTGTGTTGTACACTGCATGTTGCATTGATGTGTAACTCATCATCTGTGTCTACCTCCCAATTTGCAAGTCCCTTCCTCATGTCTACACAAGGCCCTCTAGTTTGGAGATGGGGTCCATGTTGGCAGCAGTGCACCTACAACTCTACATGGCGCCAACACTGTACAGTTGGAAGTGGTGGGAGTGCAGGCATTTCCAGGTGGTGAGACTACTAATTTATTACATTTGTGATGTCATGTTAATGGTAGAACCTGCTCAAGTTTGTTGTTGGTCCTGCATTACTGTGAGCATTTCAGGTGTTGCAAGTTTCAATAAGGGACACTGTACATTGTGACACTTGTGTCATGTTGTGGGGATTACTTTGTTTACCTGCACATAGCATGACATGGCACGGTGTGTCGTGTGGCGGTGCTGGGGATGGGTTGGGTGACATGGCACTGTCCTCTTGTTGCATTTAGCAAGTGGGTATTCATTTTAGCTGCTTGAATGTGTTTCTTCACACAACTGCATTGGTGGTGTCTGTGTGGGTAGGGATGCACACATTGTAACACTTCCAGGTGAACAATCTCAGGCTGATATGGTTTTCACGGTTGATTCTCCAGACATTCAGGATCAGTGTCAGGTTGAGTCATCATTGATTGTCAGATGGAATGTGCCAGGGCAGTGTGCACTCCACAGGGGTGTGATTTCTATGTGAAGTAATTAGCCACTGGCTGTGTACGGGCTGCCTCCCCCCGTGCCCTTTCCCCTCCCCTGCGCAGCAGCTGTGCATGTGGTTGGGGATGTGGGGCCACCACCATGTCCACGGCCAGGCCCCGACGTGTTGCAACGTTGTGCAGGACACATGCTGCCACTATGATCCTGCACACTACTGGGGGAGCGTATAACAGCTGCCCGCCAGAACAGTCAAGGGAGCGAAAGCGTGACTTTAGCACTCCGAATGTGCGCTCCACTATGCCCCGGGTTGTAATGTGGGCTGTGTTATATCTTACCTTGGGTGGCGTGGTGGGGTTCCGAATTGGCGTCATCATGTGGGGGCTGAGAGGGTAGGCACTGTCCCCTGTGGAGGTGGTGATTGGTATCATTGGTGGGGTTGTGACCTTGTTCAGTATCTGACATGCATGCATGTGCAGTGGCATTCATACTCACCAAGCAGCCATGTATCGCCATGCCGCCCAGCTTCTAGGTCCCGGCTTAGGGTGGACATTCGGTAAATGAAGCTGTCGTGGGTGGACCCGGGATAGTTCGCATATACTGAGGTGATGATTCCCTTGGCATTACATACTACCTGCACGTTGATGGAATGCCAGTGCTTGCGGTTCCTATAGATGTGCTCTGATGCCCTGGGGGACGTAGAGCCACCTGGGTGCAGTCGATGTCACCTAGCACTTTGGGGAATCGTGCCACACCGTAAAAATCCAGGGCGGCAGCATGCCTTTCTGCAGGTGTTCTGGGCAGGTATATGTGCCTGCGGACTGATGGGCGTGCAGTGATGATGTTCAAGACCTGGTGTAGGCAGCGTGACTGGGTGGCCTGTGACACCCCACCCACTATGGCACTTGTCCGCTGAAATGATCCAGTGGCTAAGAAGTGCAGTACATTGAGGAACTTCTCCAGGGGGCTGAGTGCTTGGGAGCACAGGGTGGGTGATGTGAGGTCATCCTCCCACTCACTCACCAGGTCCAGTATTATGTGTGGTGGAAACCTGTACCTCCCATACACCTGGTCATCAGGCATCCCGAAAAGGCTGGTTCTGGGTGTGAATATTCTGGCCCTGACTATCCTCCTCCTCCTCCTTTGGTAGCCCACGGCCACTGCTGCTAGGAACGGTATGTTCATCCTGGGTCTGAGCTTGTTATTTTGTTAGCGCGCAAATGTATGCGTTGCGCGTGTTGTAGGCGAGCGTGTGACCCACGCACCCCTGAAATCCAGTACCCAGTCCAATAGCGTGTGGAAATTCCTGCGCACCCCGGGATACAGGTGCGCTGACGTACTTGCGTGTGTAAGTGCCCGCGCACCCCTGAAATACACGTACATAGGCCAATCGCGTGTACGCGCACTTTTGTCCAATTACACGCGATGACACTCTGACGTGCAGTCTTTCCACGTGTGCTCCGTCATCACGTGCTGTGTGGGAAACACCCGTGCGGGTCACGTCACAGACGCGCTTACGCGCTGAGGGTCTTTGGTCCAATATAATCGCGTATGCGTGCTGACGCTCTTACACGCTAAGGGCCTTTCCTCGAATTTCATGCTGACGTGCAGGATTTTCACGTGCCAAACCACTCCGTATCAAGCTGGCCACGCGAAAACACACGGAAGACCACGCTCCTGCCCAGAAGGCCGAATTACTGCCCCCCAGTGCCCCGAGCAGCCTCCCACGTGCCATCTGCTGCTGCCTGCCTGCCTGCCTGCTGCCACGGTGCCCTGCCATTTGGTGCCTGCACATCAGCCATCTGCAGGGGTCCAGTTGCTGTGTCCACCCCTGCTGGAACTGAAGACTCCCGACTGGGATTACATCGCTCCACAGCCCAGCCCCAGGACCCAGTTGCCCACCCACACCTGCCTCTGGGGTTGCCATGTTGGGCACTTCCACATCTGGCACCAGTGGCAACCCCAGGCCAGAGGGGCAGAGGGGCACCAGCTTCACTGCCACCGAAGTTGGTGTCCTGGTGGAGCATGTCCTGGGGCAGTAAGATGCCCTCTTTGGATCGTCCCGCGCCAGCAAGGAAGGACGGGAGAGGATCTGGGCCGACTGTGTGGTTGCCATCAACACGGAGGGGGTGGCAACCTGAGACGTCCAGAAGATCAAGAAGCGCTGGGAGGACTTGAGGTCCAGGACCCTCGTGAAGGCCCGGCGCCTCGTGGAGGGGGGCCGGGGCCGCATGAGTTCCATCCAGATGAGGGTCCTGGAACGCGTACGCCCAGCGCTCCACGCCCAGATCCT
This sequence comes from Ambystoma mexicanum, assembly GCF_040938575.1. Lineage (NCBI taxonomy): Eukaryota > Metazoa > Chordata > Amphibia > Caudata > Ambystomatidae > Ambystoma > Ambystoma mexicanum. The sequence goes on from NC_090925.1 coordinate 651,514,080, forward strand.
TGAGAGGGAGACCCGTCTGGAGTTGAGCGGTAAGTGTCCAAGCATTGCTGTGTGAGACAGGGCATGTTGCGGTGTGCTGGTTCTCTGATACTTGCCTGTATGTGTGACATAGGCCATGTATGCATGTATGTGTGCAGGGACATCATGGTAATGCATGTGCGACCAGTGATGTGTGAACCACATGGTTGTTGCATGTGTTTAAATGCCACATGGGGAGCCCTATGCAGATTTAAAACATGAGAGCATGCCAGTCTCTGTTCCTGGACATGGGTGGGGGTGAGGGATGGGTGCTGATGCCAGGTACATATTTGGTAGCCATGTCTGTGTGCCTGACCTGCGTGTCTGTGACTTGTGCATGCCATGGATGCATGACACATGTGTGTGACAATGCACAGATTCACTGATGCAGCCTAGTTACCCTTGTATCCGCTGTGTTTGGGGTGTATGGGGCCAGATGGATGTGACTGAGGTGAAGTGTGTGCATGTGATAGGCATGACCCATGATGCATGTGAGTTCCATATCATTGTATGTTTCAAGAGTCCATTGGACATGTATGGAAATGTCCATGGCATGCACCATGCCTGTTACTGTGTGTGTTTTGCCTGGACTGACCCATGTGTTGTGGAGGGACATGATGGAAGTGTACTTTGACAGTGGTACTCATCTGCTATTGCTTCCTGTCTAGGGGACCATTGTACAGTACCCTGATGCTTGTGTTCTTTGTCTCCCTCTACGCAGCGGCTAGTGAAGAAGAGGGCAGAGACGGCGCTGTGGAGCAAGGCGGCTGCAGCGGAAGGGGTGGGTGAGCCCCCACAGGGGCCTGCTACGGTGGAAGACGGTGAGGAGCCATCCAGGTTGGTGGTTTCCACAGAGGAGGAGGAGGCCGCCACTGGGGCACACATGGGGCCTGGTGGGGGCATCCCTGCTGGTGCAAGTGGTGCAGTCCAGGGCCAGGGGCAGGAGGCAGCACAGGTCACCGTGGAGGGGCCTGTGCATGTCGCTGTCCCTGACCCTGTGAGTGCACCACCATGCACTAGCAGGGATGCCCCGTCCCAGGCCCGTCCGCAGGTAGAGGGGATGTCCATGTCACCTGACTCCCCTCCACCTGCGGACGAGGGGACCCGTGTCCGTATGGAGAAGGTCCTGATTGGGGTTGCGATGCGCGCGGGTGCAATTCGTGATGACGTGCGTGCTTCCCGGGAGGAGCATGCACATCATCACGAAGAGCACCGTGCCGACGTGGCCCAATTGGGATCTTCCATGTTCGGGGGTTTCCTGCATGTGTCGGCCAATCTGGCGGCCCTCTCCTCCTCTGTGGAGGCTATACGCCGGTCGTTCTCCTTGCCGTCTTCCGGCCCAGATGCCACCAGGGCCCCCTGTGGACCTGCCCTGACCTATGCAGCCAGCTTGGTGGGGATCCCATCCCTGCCACAGTCGGGAGTCGGAGGTCAAGCAGGGGTGGACACCACAGCAACTGTACCCCAGCAGATGGAGGATGTGCCGGCATCATCAGGCAGGGCACGTGCACGACGGCGTCGGTGGATTCCATCAGCCTGGATGCCGTCGTGCTGGCAGAGGCAGTTGCGTCGGAGGCAGCAGCAGAGTCAACGTGGGAGGCATCATGGCTCGGGGCCATCATAATCGGAGGGGCAGGCATCGGCCGGAGGGCAGGATGACCCAAGACAGGAAGTGTCTTCCGTGTGGCTGCGGTTGGGCCAGCAGATAGGTGCGGAGCGGCGGCGGGCGGAAGAGGAGCGGCTCACGATGGTCAGGGCGGAGAACTCCATGCGGAGGGCCCTGAGGTGGGCCGAGTGCCTCGAGGCAATCCGCAGGGGGTTGGAGGAGCAGATGGCGTCGTCCCTGCGGACCCTCGGGGCCATGGAACAGGACCGCCTCCGGGAAATAGACGAGGAGTTTGATGATGCCCTGGCCCGGAACACTACGGAGTGAGCCGCAGGACTTGCCCGCCGCCTTTGTATATAGTTCTTTAGTTTTAGGTTTCATTTGTTTATTCTTATGATTTGGAGTCGACGGACACAGCTCCACTTTTTGTATATAGTTGCATTTTTGTTAGGGTTTTTTGTAGGTTTCGTTTGTTCAGTTGGGCTCATGGACCCTTGGATATTTTGTACATAGTTCTTCATTGGATTTTTTTATTTTTTTATTTTTTATTTCTTCTCCATGGAGCAATGGTGTTTGGATTTTTTTTTTCTGTCGGATTGATTTCATTTTTGATGTGACTTTGAAGTACATTTTGTTTTGGATTTGGTGTTTTTAATTTCTTTGGACGGACATGCACCTTTTCTTTTTTTCATTGGCATTGTAGTTTGTTTCATTTCATTTGCATTCATATTTTTTTAATACCATTTTGTTTTCATACTTCACTGTGTGGTATCATCTCATTGGTTTCATGCATGTCATGTTGGGTGTTTTCCAATTCATTTGCAACCGTTGTGTGTGACAGACATGGGTTCATTTGCTTTATGTACGTTGGGGGTGTAACATGTAATTTCCATTTCCATGTGGGTGAATGGGTTACTTGGTAGGGCCTTTTGGATGTGGAGGCTGACCATTACGCACATGGTTGGTGATTGTGAGGACCTGGGTGCAGGGGGACATGGGTGGGGGCCTGGTGGAGGGTGACCCTGCACTGCTGGGGGGTGTGGGTGATAGGGGACATGAGTGGGGGCCTGGTGGAGGGTGCCCCTGGATGCTGGGGGGTGGGGTGGTGGGAGACATGAGTGGGGGCATGGTGGAGGGTGCCCCTGCACTGCTGGGTGGTGGGGGTGGTGGGAGACATGGGTGGGGGCCTGGTGGAGGGTGCCCCTGGATGCTGGGGGGTGGGGGTGGTGGGAGACATGGGTGGGGGCCTGGTGGAGGGTGCCCCTGCACTGCTGGGGGGTGGGGGTGGTGGGAGACATGAGTGGGGGCCTGGTGGAGGCTGCCCCTGGTGGCTGGGGGGTGGGGGTGGTGGTAGACATGAGTGGGGGCCTGGTGGAGGGTGCCCCTGCACTGCTGGGGAGTGGGGGTGGTGGGAGACATGAGTGGGGGCCTGGTGGAGGGTGCCCCTGGATGCTGGGGGGTGGGGGTGGTGGGAGACATGAGTGGGGGCCTGTTGGAGGCTGCCCCTGCACTGCTGGGGGGTGGGGGTGGTGGGAGACATGAGTGGGGGCCTGGTGGAGGGTGCCCCTGCACTGCTGGGGGGTGGGGGTGGTGGGAGACATGAGTGGGGGCCTGGTGGAGGCTGCCCCTGCACTGCTGGGGGGTGGGGGTGGTGGGAGACATGAGTGGGGGCCTGGTAGAGGGTGCCCCTGGATGCTGGGGGGTGGGGGTGGTGGGAGACATGAGTGGGGGCCTGGTGGAGGCTGCCCCTGCACTGCTGGGGGGTGGGGGTGGTGGGAGACATGAGTGGGGGCCTGGTGGAGGGTGCCCCTGCACTGCTGGGGGGTGGGGGTGGTGGGAGACATGAGTGGGGGCCTGGTGGAGGGTGCCCCTGGATGCTGGGGGGTGGGGGTGGTGGGAGACATGAGTGGGGGCCTGGTGGAGGGTGCCCCTGCACTGCTGGGGGGTGGGGGTGGTGGTAGACATGAGTGGGGGCCTGGTGGAGGGTGCCCCTGCACTGCTGGGGGGTGGGGGTGGTGGTAGACATGAGTGGGGGCCTGGTGGAGGGTGCCCCTGCACTGCGGGGGGGTGGGGGTGGTGGGAGACATGAGTGGGGGCCTGGTGGAGGGTGCCCCTGGATGCTGGGGGGTGGGGGTGATGTGAGACATGAGTGGGGGCCTGGTGGAGGCTGCCCCTGCACTGCTGGGGGGTGGGGGTGGTGTGAGACATGAGTGGGGGCCTGGTGGAGGGTGCCCCTGCACTGCTGAGGGGTGGGGGTGGTGGGAGACATGAGTGGGGGCCTGGTGGAGGGTGCCCCTGGATGCTGGGGGGTGGGGGTGGTGGTAGACATGAGCGGGGGCCTGGTGGAGGGTGCCCCTGGATGCTGGGGGGTGGGGGTGGTGGGAGACATGAGTGGGGGCCTGGTGGAGGGTGCCCCTGGATGCTGGGGGGTGGGGGTGGTGGGAGACATGAGTGGGGGCCTGGTGGAGGGTGCCCCTGCACTGCTGGGGGGTGGGGGTGGTGGTAGACATGAGTGGGGGCCTGGTGGAGGGTGCCCCTGCACTGCTGGGGGGTGGGGGTGGTGGGAGACATGGGTGGGGGCCTGGTGGAGGCTGCCCCTGGATGCCGGGGGGTGGGGGTGGTGGGAGACATGAGCAGGTGTGCAGGGTAGTCCCCTGTGGTGTGTGCTGCCTGCAGGGGCCGTGGAGGGTGTACAGGGAATACCTGGGAGCACACAGCCAAATCGCGAGTGGAATTTCCCGCGTACCCCTGTCATACACGTGCCCAGCCAAATCGCGTGTGGAAATTCCCGCGTACCCCTGAAATCCACGTACACGGCCAAATCGCGTGTGGAACTTCCCGCGCACCCCTGCAATCCACGTACCCTGACAAATCGCGTGTGGTACTTCCCGCGCACCCCTGCAATCCACGTACCCTGACAAATCGCGTGTGGTATTTCCCGCGCACCCCTGAAATCCACGTACACGGCCAAATCGTGTGTGGAAATTCCCGCGCACCCCTGCAATCCACGTACCCTGACAAATCGCGTGTGGTACTTCCCGCGCACCCCTGTCATACACGTGCCCAGCCAAATCACGTGTGGAAATTCCCGCGCACCCCTGAAATCCACGTACACGGCCAAATCGCGTGTGGAACTTCCCGCGCACCCCTGCAATCCACGTACCCTGACAAATCGCGTGTGGTACTTCCCGCGCACCCCTGCAATCCACGTACCCAGCCAAATCGCGAGTGGAACTTCCCGCGCACCCCTGAAATCCACGTACATGGCCAAATTGCGTGTGGAAATTCCCGCGCACCCCTGAAATCCACGTACACGGCCAAATCGTGTGTGGAACTTCCCGCGCACCCTTGCAATCCACGTACCCTGACAAATCGCGTGTGGTACTTCCCGCGCACCCCTGTCATACACGTGCCCAGCCAAATTGCGTGTGGAACTTCCTGCGCACCCCTGAAATCCACGTACCCTGACAAATCACGTGTGGAACTTCCCGCGCACCCCTGCAATCCACGTACCCTGACAAATCGCGTGTGGTACTTCCCGCGCACCCCTGTCATACACGTGCCCAGCCAAATCACGTGTGGAAATTCCTGCGCACCCCTGAAATCCACGTACACGGCCAAATCGCGTGTGGAACTTCCCGCGCACCCCTGCAATCCACGTACCCTGACAAATCGCGTGTGGTACTTCCCGCGCACCCCTGCAATCCACGTACCCGGCCAAATCGCGTGTGGAACTTCCCGCGCACCCGTGAAATCCACGTACATGGCCAAATTGCGTGTGGAAATTCCCGCGCACCCCTGAAATCCACGTACACGGCCAAATCACGTGTGGAACTTCCCGCGCACCCCTGCAATCCACGTACCCTGACAAATCGCGTGTGGTACTTCCCGCGCACCCCTGTCATACACGTGCCCAGCCAAATCACGTGTGGAAATTCCCGCGCACCCCTGAAATCCACGTACACGGCCAAATCGCGTGTGGAACTTCCCGCGCACCCCTGCAATCCACGTACCCTGACAAATCGCGTGTGGTACTTCCCGCGCACCCCTGCAATCCACGTACCCGGCCAAATCGCGTGTGGAACTTCCCGCGCACCCCTGAAATCCACGTACATGGCCAAATTGCGTGTGGAAATTCCCGCGCACCCCTGAAATCCACGTACACGGCCAAATCGCGTGTGGAACTTCCCGCGCACCCTTGCAATCCACGTACCCTGACAAATCGCGTGTGGTACTTCCCGCGCACCCCTGTCATACACGTGCCCAGCCAAATTGCATGTGGAACTTCCTGCGCACCCCTGAAATCCACGTACCCTGACAAATCACGTGTGGAACTTCCCGCGCACCCCTGCAATCCACGTACCCTGACAAATCGCGTGTGGTACTTCCCGCGCACCCCTGAAATCCACGTACCCGGCCAAATCGCGTGTGGAACTTCCCGCGCACCCATGAAATCCACGTACCCTGACAAATCGCGTGTGGAACTTCCCGCGCACCCCTGCAATCCACGTACCCTGACAAATCGCGTGTGGTACTTCCCGCGCACCCCTGAAATCCATGTACCCGGCCAAATCGCGTGTGGAACTTCCCGCGCACCCCTGAAATCCACGTACCCTGACAAATCGCATGTGGAACTTCCCGCAAACCCCTGAAATTCACATGCCCTGCCAATTCGCGTGTGAGACTTCCCGCGCACCCCGGTATACACGCACACGTTTTTTTTCTGTCAGCGGGTGTCCGTGTTTGTGGGTACGCCTTTGCACGTCATTTGTCCTGGAGGGCCACAGTATAGGACATTCATCATGGCTGTATATAGGTGCTATTTGTTGGCGCACCTTTTGGCGCACATTTCTTACAGGCGCAGAGGCGCTACCGCCTGCTTTCTTGTGGCGGTCGTGTTTGTGCCTGTGCGCTGGTTTGAGCGTGCGCTCTTTTGCCCTATTCTATTCCATGAATACGTGTTGTAGGCGAGCGTGTGGGCGTTCCTCGCACTTGTACCCTGTACTTCCCCCGTGACGCCCACATTTTGGCAAGTTGTTCCCCATTCCGAGTGTTACGCCCCGTGTTCCGCCTACTTTTGTTGCGTGCGCCGCGCTATGTGCGATTTTCGCTGTGGCCTGTGCGATTTTCGCTGTGACCTGGCGCACGCCGTTAGATGGCCTGTGCGCCAACGTGCGCCGCGCACTTTTTTATCGCACATCCGATGGTTTTCTCGCGCACGGCCTTCCATGAATCGATGTGCGCTGCTTTTCGTGCGATTTTCGCACTTGCACTGCGATTTTCGCTATTCCACTGCGATTCGCACGTTTTTGGCCACTTGCGCCGCGCTAATTATTCCATGAATCGGCCTGTTTGTATTTAGATCTAGAATGGCATCATCAATATTCTTGAAATTCCCCTTTAAGCACCAATTAATCAGGGCTGTAAACAATGTTCAACAGAAAGGTGTAACCCTCAAACACTCATTCACTACAGTGCCAACACAAAAGAACTGTGGCACTCAGAAATAGAGTGCAGACATTCATGATATATGATAGCATGTGCATCAAGCATCTACTGCTTGATAGTTAGCAATTGTAGGAAGATGAGAACATTTTTCTGTAGCAGTACCCAGTGCCATTTTTTCAGCCATGCCCATGCAAAGCGGATGCCAACATTTATGAAAATATGCTAGTTATAATTTATTTAAGGAAGGTCAGATAGTGTGAAGGCCGTACCCCCAGTTTGGTCTGTGAAATATCTGAGAAGCATTCAGGGTGTACCATTTCCTTAAGGAACAAGCAAACCAACTGCTGCACTCAGTCCTCAGCTAACGGTTTCATGCATAATAACAGATCTGAAGATCCATGCATACCTCAAACCCTCCAACAAATCATGACTTCCAGCTGCAAATTGTGGAAATAAAACATGAAGATCCTCATGAAAAAATATGGTGGTGTTTTGTTCAGCAGAGAAGAGCAACATTCTCATACATGAAATCAGATTTGCATCAAGCCTCCGCACAAACTCACCAAGCAGCCTTCAATTCTTTCTCATCAGTCTGTTGTGCTATTTCTTTCCCAACCAGCAGTGCACACACCAGTAAGAGAAATGGAAGTGAGAGAGAGATAGTGAAAAAGAAAGAAAGAAAGAGATGGAGAGAGAGAGAACACACAAGAGAAAGAAAAAGAGAAAGAGAGAGAGAGAGCAGAGAAGGAGAGCAATAAATAAAGAGGGATATTGAGAAGAAGGGAGAAAAATAGAGGCATATAGGGGGAATGAAAGATTAAACAAACAAAGGGGGGCTGAGATGGGGACACTGTGACTGGCTGAGAAACTGCATGAGCAGGATAAAAGACTAGATACAAAATGAAGCAGAAAGACTGTGATGAAGGTGTATGAAAAAAGAAGGACTGAAATGTAGGACTATGAAAATGTACAAGGACAACGACAAAAGAAAAGTAGAACTTTAGACTATCCTGAAGGAGACAGAATATGATGAAGGACTATGACAAAGGAAAGTGGAAGGTTCTAATAAAGAGCTAGTAGGAAGAACTTCAATGAATGAAAGGGCTCTGACAAAGGAGTATGATGATTAGAAAGTCTATTTTTTGAGGAAGAAGAAGTATGATGTAGGATTATAATGAAGACGCATGGCAAAGAAAAAGCATGATGAAAGAAGGTAAAAGACAAGGCGAGCGGAGAAGGCTTATAATGATGGACTATAACAAAGGACTATGATAAAGATAGCATATAAATATGCTGAAGAATAATAAAGGAAGGACAATGACTATAACAATGCACTATGGTGACAGAAAAGGACAATGATGAATGCATATCATGGAGGACTATGAGTGGGCGGTGGGACTATGCCAAAGACCTTTGCAGAATGAGAAAGTTATGATAAAGGACTCTAATGAAGAACTATCATAAAGGACTATGATGCAGGACAATTGCTTTGATATATGACTGCCACAATGGTGTAGGACTGAGACGATGGACTATTATGATGGAGATTGACTAGGGCAATTGATTATGATGAAAAGGAAGGGCAAACATAATAATGAGAGAGAAGGACTATGATTCATGTTATCCCTGACACGTGCATAGTCTGAGCAACATTCTTGGGGTAGAATGGTGTTGAAGCTTCTGTTACAAGAATCCTACTATGACGTATTGCCATTGGAAACATAGCATTCATAATATAATCCAAATTATGGGGAGTACAACGCTTCTTAGCACAGACTGCAAATCATTTGGGGATATATTAGAAAATGGTTTACTATTACCTTTTGAACAATGCGTGGAAAGATGTTACATGAAAAAGGGTTAATTATGAAACTATGCTAGATTAGTAAAAAGGCTAGCTAAAAAATGGCAGTGCATTTTAAAGGAACCAGAGATAACCCCATTCTTAAAATTGTTATGCTCAATAGGTGCAGAAAGGGGCACTGTCTCATAAATCTATACAGAATTGATTAAAGGGAAACAAACCTGCACCACAAAATAAAAGGAAACTGAGAGAAAGGTTTGGATGCTCTGATAGAAGATAAAGAATGGGAGGTGCAAATGTCTCTAGGAATGCCACGTTAAAATTGATACAATTCAATTTCTTTCACATAGTATATATTACTCTGACAAAATTGCATGTGTCTAATCGAAATCTGCCCCATGAGTGTGCCAGTTGTCAACAAAGTTTAGTGCTGTATTTGCATACGATATGGAAATGTTGGGTAAGAAAACAATTTTGGCAGGAAGTCATAAGAAAAATGACTGTAGTGTTGCATGGAACACTTACATGTAACCCAATGGGATCTTATTAGCGGGAATGAAGGAAAAACACAAAAAGAAAAAAGACATTGGGCCTCATTCCGAGTATGGCGGTAAGGGATAGCGGCCACCGCTAACGAGAGCGGTGGCGGTAATCCCTTACCGCCATACTCCGAGTTCCCTTAGCGCCATGGTGCTTTTAACACCTGCTTTTAGCAGGCGTTAAATACCATGGCGCTAAGAGACCTTGATGTTAATTACGCCACCGTAATTTACGGTGGCGTAATTGACGCCTTCCCCACTCCCATTATGCCCTATGGGGCAAGAATGGGAATGGGGAAGGGTAAATGGGGATTGGGGAATTACCGCCCCGCCAACCTTGGAATGGGGCGGTAATTCCGCCAACCACCAAGGCGCTGCCGGTCCGGGTACGGCGTCAACCAAGGCGTTAATAGCGCCATTGGTTAGCGCCGTACTCGGAATGAGGCCCATATATTTAATTCTCGTGGACAACAGAAAAACTGTGATTTCAAAGAAATGCCCCAAAGGCATGTTGATATCTCAATGGTTACACAATATCCGAAGAAAGAGATCTTATATAAGACTAAAAAGATCTCGGAGGAGGATTGCATGCTAGTGGACTGGGGGAAACTGTTGAATGAACAATACAACATCACAATATGAAAACAACATCACAAGAAATGTAACATAAAATAAAATATGGACTCAAATACCGAGAACAACCCTGAAATCTCAGGTTGTAACGTAAAACCAGCACCAGCGTTTGTAGCGTTTTTGTAGAGAAAATAATGCAGCAACTACAAAGTACATTTTATTGAGCTATACCATTTGCGTTCTGGAATATCTGCAAACACACATGTAAAGTTATTAAATGGTTCCCTGATAAAACCGTAAAACTTGTGTACACAGGTTCAGTGGTTGTAGGGAATAATATGTTTTGTATACAGTTTGTGTTGTCTCTGTCTACCAAAATATGACATACTCAGTTACAGCTACTGAATGCATTCCCAATTCCTAAAGTCAATAAATTGTAAGACAAAACACACTTATGCACTCTCCTTCCTGAAAGGAAATGCCAGGCTATTCTGTGCAAGCAATGAATGGTGTGTCTTGGAACTAAACAATGATTGGCTTTTTACAGACACTGACTATCATCTCCTACCTCCCTTACAACAATTTTGTAAAGTTCTTGATCTATCTCTGACAAGAAATGTAGCAGGCATTTATGTCATGCAAAGTGGTCACTGGGAATCTCTCCTTCCCATCAAAAAAATGGCACGCCAACGTACAGCCTCTGAAAAGAATGGCTGCTGCCTACAAAAGAGACTAAGACTTTTTTCAGCAGTTAGTATTTTCTTATATCACATAAAGACAGAACACAATAGCCACTGAATGGACTGTTCTAACTTCAAAGCATTGTCAGAGTATTATATGTGAACAATACGTATTTTCTCTTGACACAAAGAGGCACTACACTCATTTACAAACACTGAATGCACTGTCCTACCTCCAAATAACTATTAGACTTATATTGCGTCCACCACTTAAAAATAGACACACAGATTTATAGCTTTTAAATGCATTTATAGATGCTGAATGTCTGCAACAGAACAATTCTGTAATGTCTACTCGTGTTTCTGACAAGAAATATCATGTGCATGTATTTCTTGCAAGGTGTTCTCCAGTAGTAAAATGGCACCGTCAATTACAGACACTGGGTATAATCCTGTCTTTCCTGTAAACACTTAACACCTTGTCCTAAATCTAGTAGTTTCATTGGCCACTAAATGATAGCACATTCAATTACAGCCACTGGATTCACATTCCTTTCTGCAAAGAATTATTCACCAGTTATGTTTTCATTTTACACAAAAACATGACAGACTCAGACACAGTCTGCTCTCCCAAATAATGTTCTATTCCCCACTTTTGCAAGAAACATCACATGGTTTATTTCATACCAGTTAGTCGCTCAGATTCACTCTTGATACAATCTTTCATTCACTTACAAATTTGTATATATCATCCTTTTGTCTATGAAGTTGCATAAGTCTATGGTTTTGCAAACTTATATTCTATGACACACAATTAAAGAGAATTCATGCACTCTCCTACATCCAAAGAATGTAAATATATTTCAACATTAGCAACTCATATTTTCTCACACCATAATACATGATGTGCTGATCTACACCTACTGAATATAATCACCTGTCTGCTTATAAATAATGATGTTATGTTATTTGGCTTACTCTGACAATGAATGGCACATGTGCTTATGACATGCACGCTGTCTACCAACCAAGAATCAGCACACATTTGCTCTGTAACTTGTATGGTATCTGATCACAAAAAACAGCATCCTCATTTAGAGCTATGGAATGTACTCACCTTCAACCTACAATGATTTTAAATTGTTCCTACACAGGCAACACATGCTTTCTCTGGCCACGTAAAAACTTCACACACTATTGCAGTCAACAAATCCACTTTGATACAACCTAATAGTATAAGGCTTTTGTATGCAAGCAAGTCATATTTTGGCTTGCCACTAAAAAATGATGCACTGATTTATAGACACCCAATGTAATCTCTTGTTTGCCTCAACACAGCTACTCAATCGGACAGGAAATGTAAGGTGTGTTTAAGTGATGCAAAATTGTTCCCAGTACGAAAATTGTGCAGTCACTTTCAGACACTGATCATGATCCCTGCCTCCAAAAAAGTATACCATTTTCTTTCTTCAATTAATATTTTCTATGGCTACACAAAGATGACCCACATAATTACAGAATCTGGGTGCATTCTTACCTAAGAATTCTAATATGTTTTATTTGCAATCTTCTCTAACAAGTATTTTGTCTCAGCACTTAAATATGACACACTGTGTTACAGGCACACAATGTAATTAGTGGTCACAGAAACAAGGTCGTTCCTATTTCAATTTTCTACTCTCCCTCAAATAAATCCTAATTTAATTTCCTAGCTTTCCTCACCTATGTTGTATAAATGTTCTACCTATCCCTCAACTAAAGCCTATTCCATCATCTGCCATGGTGCAGTCACATAACTTTGACTATACAAGACAGATTTTGCAATCAAAGCACACATATTCCATATGTACTATTTTGGCTGGAACATCCTGAAACATTTGCCCAAACCACAAAAACAGTTTGGAAAATTCCTCTTTGGGTGAAACAGACAATATTCTGGTGATTCAGATTGTTTCACTGTCATTGGCTCTGATTTAGCTTCGATGCATGTATTGTCTAAGTCTTTCAAAACTGCACCTTAATTAAAATCCGCACAGTTTGTATGAAAAAAAGGAAAGGTACTGAACTCTTCTAAGAATAGTGGTAAGAAAAATGTTGGTGGTGTAAGGTGTGTATCCTCTGAAAAGTATAGTTTCTTTTTGATAAATGGCACTTTCAGTCTGATTTATTCAGAAAGCTATGGAATTAATATCTAAAGATGAAATATCATCGTCTATGGTTTCAGCATCTCCAGTAACTCTCTCCACTACTGCTGTTTCCTTTGTATCAGGTGCATAGCTGCACAGATCAATTACCAGTGATGACTGCTGTTGTTTGGGGGTTCTGGTATTAGCTACCCGACCCTGTTTCATGCCCAAACATGTTTTTCTTGTGGGTTTGAAACTCCTGTTTCCTCTATTTCATCTGCCTCTTTGCTAATTAATGCTTGTACTAGTTTAAATGTTACTCTCTGTCTGATAATGAATTCCTTCCTTCTATCTTCTTCATCAATAGATTTATGCACTGGATACCATGAATATGTATGAGTAATTTCAGAGGTATGCCAATAGCTCATAGTTGAAATCTTAGAATAATGTGAAAACACATTTTGCTACCCTATATCAAACTATAATTAAAGTCAATGAAACATTCAGGACATTTTTACCAAAATATAGAAGATGGACATGGTGGTTTAGTCTATGTTCAATAAACAGTAAACAGTCTCGGGAGGGTAGTTCAGGGGCAACTTGCTTGTCTTGGAAGCCAGACCACCCGGAACCCCACAGGTTCAATTCTTGAGTCTGTGCTTAGAAATCGCTGGATATTAGGCATGTTATAAATAACCAATTACAAAAACTGTAGATGGATTCCTGGAAAGACTCAGGATAGGAGAAATGAAAACAAAAATAAGAGAACTAGCCACAAGAGTTCTTCAAATATTAGTCGTTATTAAACAAATTATCTGAAACAAATCATTCAAGACATAAATCGTAAAAGTAGTGTTTTCCTGTCAAATATTGTATTTCAAGTGATAGTTCACATTCTATAAGCAAATTATATTTTTCTTAGCTAACATGCATTTGAACCTGTTCATGTTTTATAGTGACTCGTATCTAAACATATATATCCATATTTATAAAAGTGATCATTAGTGGGTTTGTTTGTGCCCTGGTGAAACATTGTTCCTTATACAATTCCACACTGTTTCACCACTCTGCACCAAATTTTGCATAGTTACCTGTTAAGACCCGCAGACATTATTGGCTACATGACATTTCGACACCCCACCCGTTCCCTGGATTTTAGCAAAAGTCAAAATGTGTTTGTGGGTTTGTGGCTTGGCGAAGCGTTGTTCCTTTGTACAATTCCACATGGTTTCACCAACCCTCACCAAATATTGCATAGTTACCTGTTAGGACCCTCTGGACATTACTGGCTACATGACATTTGGACACCCCACCCCTTGCCCCAGATTTCATCAATATTCAAAATGTGGTTGTGGGTTTGTGGCTTGGCAAAGCATTGTTATTTATACAATTCCGCACCCTTTGACCACCCCATACCAAATATTGCATAGTTCCCTGTTAGGACCCTTTGGACATTACTGGCTATATGACATTTGGACAGCCCGCCCTGTTCCCTGGATTTCAGCAAAAGTCAAAATGTGTTTGTGGGTTTGTGGCTTGGCAAAGTATTGTTTGTTATACAATTCCACACCATTTCACCAATCTGCACCAGATTTTGCATACTTACCTGTTGGGACATTACAGACATTTCTGTCTAAATAACATTTGGACATCCCACCCCTTTCCCCGTATTATATCACCTTCCCACATGAGACGGTGGCCTGAAATCGACGAAACATCAATCTGGTCGTAGAAGGACCGGTCTCAACATGAGAAACACAACTTGAGGCTCCTATGGGACCTTGAAAACCACGTTTCAAGGCTTTAAGATATATAGTTATTGTATATGATCAGTACAAAGAAGGTTATTGTTTACATTTTCTTAAAGAATTGAATAGTACATTAACAGAAAAGCACCAGAAGTAGCAATCCCCAAGATAACGGCACTGTTTTTCATTGCTAAACCATCCTGGAATTTGATATTTCAACTGTGTGAAATACCGATGAATGAAATTTTCTATAACATTTGATGGAAAGAAACAAGAAGAAGGCAGTAGTTAACACATATACACGAGGAAATCGCTACCATATTTACATTGTAAAGCAGTGAGACATTAAGGTGGGCTTGTTTGTGTTCCTTTGTCAGCATTTGGTTTTATGGGGCTGCAAACACTTTGTGGCCTAAAATATATTGGTCAGAACGGTGGGCATTTCAGGCACTGGGGTCAAACTATGCCACAATGTGAAATGTTTTGCTTGCTGTGAGTGTTAAGCAGATGTATCTATTTTGTGCTAAAACCCCTCTCCTTGTGAGACACCCAGCACTTTTTTCTGGACCTCTGGGCCTTTTTTCCTGTTCTCCTGAATGAGGGGAGTCCTTTTCCCCCATTCATTGTTTATGCTATGACCATGGGAACCCTGTTAATTATGTCTTTACTTTATTTTATGGAGTCATACTTTCCTCCTTATTTATTAAAGGCATCTGTGTTTCACTTTTCCAGCCCGCAGCACCCTATGTGCAGTGTTGCTGGGAGCCCTTTGGGCTCTCCTTTTTATATTATTTTTATTATCCTTAAGAACTACTGTTTTCAAGGTTAGGAGGATACTTTGTATCCTTCTTAGCTTTGCCTTTTGAGAGATCAGCTGTGGTATCTAGTATCCCCTTGCTCTCTGCTCATTTAACATTTATGTTACAGTAACAAGCATACAAATATGGCTGGTGGCAGTCTACGTGTTCTACCGACATTTGCACTATTTTTGCTCACAGGCTGTATTCCCAGCTGCGGCTATGCAGAGAAGGCTCACATTTGTTCCAACATGGTGGCTCATTTCTTGTCTGGTTGTTCTTTCTTGGTCCTTATTCTACTATCCTGGCAGGGGGAGTTCCTGATTTGAGTTTTGTCTTCACTGGGACCTCTTTGTGTAACCCACCAAGGCTACAGTGTGTCTGCGAGGATAAGAAACATGGGAGGATCACGAAACACCACCATCTTTTCTCTTCTGTTGTGATTGAAAAGAATCAGTTCACACTGGGGGGCTGGCTGTCCGTATTGGACAGCCACCTGCCCCTTTCTGTAAACTGAAGGGAGGGTTTGCCGAGGATGAGTGTCAAATCCTGATAAAAGGTGAGGTCCCTGAGGCAGAAGGCAATTCAACCACTAGAACAGACGATTCAATAAAGAAGGTAACCAGAGATACCTTCAGCTCCTTCCAGCAACCGTGAAGAGACCACTGATATCCTGACCCAGTTTTCATATCGACAGAAGACCTTCGAAGAGGACAACTTCGTCCCTTTGGTTTACGGGACCAACTAGAACAAGCCATCCCCCAACCTGCTGTGCCCTTGCTGTGCTGGAAACTGCTGATACCAAAGGGGAGCTCTGACCCAAATGTACTACATCATCTTCCCAAGAAAGAATCTGCCGAGAACTTTGATGAGCTTCAGTTGGATCTCCTGAGACAAGATCTCCATCCTCAAAGTCCCTCACCAGAGTGCAGGACCGACGAATCAAGGCAGAATGTCCGGGCAGTTAATGTTCATCCATTGAGCATGTGAAACGGCACCAAAACTGCAAACCGACATGGCACTATGAAGAATTCCCTCGAATCTGACTTTGATGAACTCCTACATGGATAGGGATGGACTGCTTAAGCCTTAAGGCCATTGACACATATTGCATGTCTTTGAAAGTATTGAAATGCTATGCTGGGGCTGAATATAATGCAGCCATGCAGAGAAGGCTCACATTTGTTCCAACATGGTGGCTCATTTCTTGTGTGGTTGTTCTTTCCTGGTCCTTATTCTACTATCCTGCAGGGGGAGTTCCTGATTTGAGTTTTGTCTTCACTGGGACCTCTTTGTGTTTGTTATACAATTCCACACCATTTCACCAATCTGCACCAGATTTTTATTCCTACAACAGAACATTTTCTGAGTTGCTATAACAAGTGATTTTACTTGCCATTGAACAGTGTTCATGATCGGTATATTTCCCTATTATTGGTTTACTCACCTGAAGTATTGCTTATGTTTTCAATTGTGTTGATTAGTTGTAATAGTACTTACTTACCTGAATTTAACTTTGCTTTTTGTATAGAAAATAAATGTCTATTTTACTATAACCACTACTGTATGAGGGTTTCTTTGGGCCTTTGTATTTAATAGGGTTTATTGTACTTAGCTACAACTCACATCCTCCTCCTGAGATAAGCCTGGCTGCTCTGCCATTCTACCAAACCTTTGGGTAGTACAGACTCATACTAAGAGTTGTGACCTGAATAGCAAAGGATCGTTTTGTAGAGTCTCACCTGTTGCTAGACTTTAGGAAAACTCTCCTGACAGTGAGGTAGTATATAAATGAGCTGGTAGTGGGTGTTGTGAAGGGGACAGCCCTATCCCACTCATAGGCATTTTAAAGTAAGGTGAGATGCATTTGAGGCACTATAATGAACCCAGGGTGAGGAGGATCACTGAAAGGGGTGCTTTCCTGTCCAGTAGGACATCATGCAAAAATCATCAATTATAGCATAATAATATGGTGCAGCTCAAGGCGCGGGTGGTATTGCTATTTTGCGTAGATCTTAATATTCTTAGTTAGAAGAGAAGAGAAGGCTTGCACGGTAAGCGCTGCAAAGGCAGCATTGCATGCACTAGGCCCAAATCCACGAGGCAACGGAAATCTCCAGCCATGCCCAAGCTCCCATCAGGACAGTTTGCACCCCCTCCCGCCAAACTGTTTGTCCATTGTTCTTGAAAGTGTTGCGAATATGTGTCTTTCAGCCAAAAGGAATGTGCCCTACAAGGTCGCGATTAGAGGCCGGCACCTGGTGGGCATGTTATCTCACTTTGGCCAAAGCAAGACCCGGCCCATTCCCGAGTGACCACGAGTTATAGGCCATATAACGGACAAAACCCTAAAACCCCCAAATTCCATGCCACCAGATGCCCTTTGACAATCAACCCCAAAGTAACAAGTCCTGAAATGTTCAAAGATGATGGACAGGATGTATCATTGTAGCGACAATCGTGTGATTTGTATTTGCGAGGTGCTGGGAGGGATAATTTATAGTTCAAACGAGGATGGAGACCTTGGAGTCGGGTGACGTTGAGGGATTGAGTGAAATGTGTGGGTGATGGTTAGAGTGCCTTGGAACCTCCTGTGCGGCTGTTTTTGAAGCCTGCAAAGCGCATGGTATTACTGATAAACAAGCTCTATAGTAGGAGTATAGTTAATTTGTTTTCTGATCTTCGATGTGAGAAGAAGATAGCCCTGCAGTGCCCACGTGATGAAAGATGGACGGACTGGGCTGGGACCAATAAACTGCCATCCCTTACTTTCCATTGGTGGCCCCAACGTGATCCCAGCACCCCTATACCTGCGGAGGCTTCCAGGCCGTTTCTACAGAAGGAACCGCACACACCTACAGAGACTGGTCCCGAAAAAAACACATGTTCCGAGTGGTCTACTAGGTGCCATTTTAAGAAAAGTCCTCTCTGCTCTTTGAAGCGGGGCACGGCTCTGAGGAGAGTGCACGCGGTGTTGGAACCCCATGATGGAGGAGTTTGGGTGAACACACACATGTGAGTAAGACGGATTCCGTCAAAATGACAGAATCCAAATGACCTTCACTACCAGTAGTATCTATTTGCTGGTGTAGGTCATTTTCTTTTTGGTCGGTATCCCCCGCAACACTCCTCTCACTATAGTGAGCAGGGGTTGCAGTGGACAAACCTGCAGCTGACCCGACCAAAAATAAATAAATAAATGTGGGGGCTGCAGGGGTGTCCCCTGCAACACCCCGCTCACTATACTGTATAGTATATAGTATAGTGAGCGGGGTGTTACATGGGACACCCCACAGCTGTTCTGACCCAAAAAAAAGGCTGCAGGGGCTGTGGGGGTGTCCCACGCAACATCCCGCTCAGTATACTATACAGTATAGTGAACGGTGATTGCGGGGGACACCCCTGCAGCTGACCCGATCAAGAAAAAAAAAGAAAAAAGAAAAAAAAGAAAAGGACCTTGCAGCACCAGTTCCTGATTACAGAAGTGAAAGGGAACTGGCATCACAGGGACCAGCGAGATGGAAGGAAAGGTAATTAGGGGGTTGATGGGTGGGACTGGGTGGGGAAGACGGAGGGCGTTAGGTTTTGTATAGATTTAGGGTTGTTTTACCTTGGATGACCGAATGGGAAATGTACAAAAATTTTATATTACGTACATTTCTCATGCAGTCATTTCTGTCGCAAACTTTTCAATCGCGGTAAAACAAGCCCAAATCAGTAAGACAATTGTAAGAGATAACAAGTAGGGGACGGATGCATGGGGAAGTGTGAACAGTGTGAGAATGTGGAGAAGGAGGTCATTGATGTGACATGGATGAGGTTAGGGTTATTGCTTGTGAAAATGTTTATTATTAGTTGATCAGTTCGATAAGGCATTATAAGTTAAAGCAAAGGTAAGGCAAGTGACCACCTCCTCGAAAGGGGAGGGAAGGTGGTACCATGAGGCAGAATAATATTGAAAGGAGGTTCTTGGAAACACAAAGTAGTGGTCTCATATAAGTAGTAGGGCTGGAACAAGCAGCAGTTGTTAACATAGCAAATTGGTTCATTTTGTGGTAGTAGTGTTTTGTGGGCAGAGAAACAGGCACTAGCAGGGGCGGTAATCGTGTGAGTCATGGTGTGGTGTGGTGCTGCCCTATCTCTTGGAGCAGCATGTCTGCATATGGAAGGGTAAGAGAGAAGGGGAGTTGATTTTTTTGTTTTTATTTTATAAGTAAGCCGCAGCGTGTGCAGTGCATTAGAGGGGCTTTGCAGGGCTGGTAAGGCATAAACGTCACTAGCATGGGGGGAGGATCACCAATAGATCATATATATATAAGGCCCTGCCACTGTATCGTGTCAGGGTGGAAAGATATCATAAGCAGTGGATCACAGAGAGAGGAGGAAGGAGGATGACCTGCCCATGGTCAGGGCAGAGCTCGCACAATAAGCGTATCTTGGAACACATGTCCACATTCTTAGTAGTGAAATGCAAAGAGAAGCAGTTACAAAAGAGAAAAGAGATTCTCAATCTTTGATGTATGTTCGAAGATACAGAGGATGAAGGGAATGGAGTGGAGGCACAGATACAGGGAAGTGAGCGGGGCGGGAAGAGAAAAGGGGAACGAGAGACACAGGTAGGGACTAAGGGATTGCATCCCTTGACACCATATCCTGCAGAAGGGTACACTAATCCAAGCTACGTACCTGCTATGATAGGGATCCCTCCTCCGGCAGTATGATCTCCCGCAGTGCCAGCAACATTACAGGCTAATGCTCCCCCACCTCCGTATACCCACCCGCCTGAAGCACCAGCATCGAAGGACTACAGGTATAGGGAGTTTCAGGATAGGTTGACAGGTTTGCTAAATGAACTACAGAGGTTACAGACATCCCCAGAAACATTGAGGGAAGTAAGTGCACTAAGAATAAGGTTGGAGAGTGGAAGTCAGGAGAAATATTGCTTAAAATGGACGTTGAAGGTAGAAAATGTGTAGGGGTTGAGAAGGAAAACAACCCGGGTGGGTGGATTGTCTTGGGAGAGGAGACTACGGTGCTGGGTGAAAATGTGGAGGGAAGGGATGCTGACACGTTCACAGAGGACCCCAGTGAAGACAAAGGCAGGGGTGAAGTGGCGGCTGAAAATACCCCTCAAACAGAAGGTATATATAGGTGGCAGGCATGTTAAGGAACAGAGCTGGCCGGATGGCATTGATGAAAAGAAGAGTTGTTGTGAAGAAGGGTATGGGAAGTAGAGCAAAGATGCAGATGCCCCTTATACATAAGGGGGAAGAGAGGACACAGTACGTGCCTTGGCCCCAAATGGACAAGAATAATTTAATTAAGACCCTTCCACAGCTTACAGCAGGGGCGAGCAAGTGGATATATAAATTCAAAAAACAAACAGCAGGAGTGCACCTGGCAATAGTGGATCTGAAGAGTTTATTGGTTGCCGTAGTTGGGGATCAAGCTGGAGATGTATGGGTTAAGGCTGGATACCCGGGAGTAACCTTGGGGATGATGCACATGATGTGGCATCATTCAATGGAGTTAGAGCATTGGTATGGGATGCATTACTTAGGGCCTTTCCAGATACCCCTGATCTACAGTCCCGGATGCAATATACCATGGGCGATGATGAGGACCCCGCTGGATTCATTCTTAAAATGCAGGAGAAATGGAGAGCGGAGACAGGAGGTCCATTGGATCAATCAATACCATTTTTCTATTTCATCGTAAAGAGGGGTTTGCTGAAGGAAGTGCAGAAGGCATTGGATAATATTTTGGGTATTGGCGCGAAAGGATGGCCGAAAATACAGAGCATAAAAGTGCATAATTGCAAAAGGCTTAAGGAACGGGAGAGGTAAATGCCGCAAAGGTGTCAACAGGATGAAGCAACATTAGTAGAGAAATCAATTGGCAAAAGTGGCAGTTCAGGTGCCTGTGCCAATGCCAGTGCGGGTAGAGGGAGCAGAGAGTACAGAGCAAGTTGTGAATGCCACTATTGCGACGCTATGGGCGGACAGAGGGTAAGGACAGTGCGGAGGGGGGCAACAGCAGCCCGGCCCACAGTGGCAGCCAGGAGGGCCGCAGCAAGGGAGAGGCAGATTTTGAGGAGCATTAGGTGGAGGTTTTGGACCCAGAGGAGGTGGTTTCAGACAGTCTCAATGTTAGAATTGTTTGAGGTGGGGGCATTTTGCAAGGATGCAGACATTTAACAAGGGAGTGCCGAAACCAGTCTGTGGCATGGTATAGTAACTGGCCCCAGCAGCAGGGCCAATGGCCCCAAGGACCTCAAGGATTAGGATTCCAGCAACAGGACCACGGGTACCAGAACCAGGAGATTCCTTGGGGTGAATCGCAAACTTTTAATCAGCAGCCCCAAGCTCTGGACACAGAAGCGTGGCATCTGCCGCACCAACAGCAGGGTGGTGTTGCCCTGTTAATCAGGGCACTAGGTGTAGCGACTGCTGCCTTTGGGGGACCAACAGTAGTAGGAGGTAACCCTTTCTCATTCCCTGGAATGAGCACATATCCTGATTAGGACAGCCCACAGAGAGCACTCGGGCCTGCCTACCACTATCCAGCCTGAAGAGGAACCATTGGTGGTGGCGGAGATAGGAAACAAGCAATTCATATTTATGGTGGATTCTAGTGCAACTAAATTGTGTATCATGGAAGGAAACTTTCCACTATCTGGAAAATATCTTGACGCGCAGTGCTTCTCTGGGGCTATTTCCAAGGTTCCATACACTGAGGAGTTGGATGTAAAGGTGGGATGAAAGATAGTACGGGTGCCCCTACTATATTCCGAGAGTTCCCCTGTCAATCTACTGGGTAGGGACCTGCTCAGTAAGTTAAACATGACTATATCCTTTACAGATCATGGAGTAGTATGTTCTACAGTTGGGATGTGTGCTGTAAAGGCGATGTTGATAATCCTCACGATGGCAAGTGACGTGGTGGTCCGTGGGATTCCTGTAGACCTAGACATGTTTATTTATGGTGTCACAGCCATGCCCCATATTACCAAGCAGTGCTGGTGAGTGCCCATTGATTTCATTTTTCGTCCAGCTGTGTCACCTGAGGTGGCGGCAGGAACAATACTATCGCCGGACCTGCAGTGGTTGGTCGTGTCAGACAAAAGGATTGTCCTATTAGGGGTGGATAGGGACGGATGTGAGTGGCACACAGTACTCTGTGCAGGCCCAACAATGCAGCTAAAGAAGGTGACGGATGATTAGTTGTTTGAGAATAATGACAAATAGGGGAAAATCATTCTAGAAATGTGCATCCCTTGTGAAATAATGCTACAGTAACGTAGAGTGCAGTGTCCATTGATTGTAGTAGTATCTCCATCCCCATTTATTGAAGAAGATTTACGGCACTTGCCCCTACAGTTGTGGACTTCAAATCCACATTATGTACGGTTATTGAAGGATGTAACACCCTTGTGTATAACTCAAAAACCAGGTGCGATGCTTCCCCAGTTAAGACAATATCCACTGTCAAGAGAGGCGGAGGAAGGCATCAGAAAGACCATGCAGGCTCTCCTGTACTAGGGGATTATCGTGCCATCTGCGTCCCTGTGTAATACAGTGATATATCTGGTCAAAAAATCAATGGGGGGCAATTGGAGACTGGTCCAAGACTTGCGCCCCCTAAATTATGTGGTACAGAAAGAGTTTCCAGTGGTTCCAAATACTGCAACGATTCTATGCAACATCCCTAAGGAAGCCACATATTTTGTTGTGGTAGACTTGAAAAATGCATTTTCCTCCATTCCACTTCATCCAGAGTCGAGGTACCTAACAGCATTCACGCAGGGTCAGATGCGGTTGGAGTATACTAAATTACCTCAAAGGTACTGTGAGAGCCTGAGTATATGTAACAGAATACTGCAAGCTGATTTATCGAATATTCAGGTACCCAACACGATTATCAATAACGTAGATGACTTTCTAGGGTGTAGTGACAATGAACAGCATTGCCGAAGAGATTCAGTCGCATTGCTACAATCACTAGCTTGTAAAAGGTACTAGATTGACAAGGTCAAAATGTAATGTTGCCAGCAAGAAGTAATTTATTTGGGGCAGTTTATATCAGTGAATCGGAAGAGGATACTACCTGACAGGGCAGCATTGATACACCCCGCCCTCAGAACCTCCCCAGTTAATGAAATGCAGAAGTTCCTGGGCCTGTGCAATTAATGCAGAGCATGGATCCTCGATTACGCGGCATACACCAGGCCCCTTTTGCAGGCCCTAAGGGAAGCACAGAAGACAAAGGACCATAAGTTATTGTGGACGGCAGAAATGATCAGACAAATTGATGATTTAAAAAAGTTATCAGCTCGACACCCATATTGGCCACCCCGGATTATAGACAGGAATTTTATTTGTTTTCACATTCTGATGGTCAGCCTATAACAGCAGTATTGACACAGAAAAGCACTATGGCTTATTATAGTGGTACTCTGGATACAGTGATGCAAGGCCAGTTTGTGTGCCAACAATCATTGGCAGCTGCTACCTTTGCTATAGAGACGAGTTCCGCAATTGTGATGGGCTGTTCAGTAATGTTGTATGTGGGACATTCTGCGTTTGCTATTTTGGAGAGGTCGACGTCCACCCTGACTACACAAAGGTCATCTGCATATGAAATAATCATTTTGCAACCTCACATTCATGTGGTTAGTTTTAAGATAGTGAATCCTGCCACCTTTTTAACACATATGCCCACGACAGACGACTTGACAGTACACGACTGTGCCACATACGAGAGGGAGGAGGATGACGCAACCAAAGCAGGGGATTTTGCATTAACAGAGGGTATGGTACTTTTTGTTCACAGGTCGTCCACAATTTATCAGGAGGATGGGCAGTGGTGGACAGGGGCAGCAGTGGTATGACTTGATGGAGGGGAGTACAAGACAGTGGTTATGAAGAGGTTGCTTACAAACTATTCTGCACAAGAGGCAGAACTTGTTGTGCTCATTGAAGCACTGAGAGTGTCACAGCGGTGTCATGTTACAATATATTCTGACTCAGCGTACGTTAATAAAACAGTTTACATGTCTCTGTCCAGTTGGAAGAAGAGGGGATTTAGGAGGGCAGTTGGATCTCCAATAGTGCATTCTGTGCTGTTAGAGATACTGATAGATGTGTTATCACAGTCGTCTGTTGTGGCGGTCATCAAGTGTACCGCCCATACTCATGGGCCTGATGAAATCTCAAGGGGGAACGCAGCCACCGATGTGGCAGCCAAAATGGCAACATATCAGTGAAGTGAACCATCCACTGAGCATGTCATAACTGTCCCACTGACAGACGAGCATCCAGTGCCTTACACTGCATTGCCTATTTCCCACATTATTGAGCTTCATGGGAGGGCACCTGAATGGGAGAAGGAGTTGGGGTTACAGGGAGGATTGAAGCAGTCTCTGACAGATCTATTGTCGAGACAGGAGAGCTCTGGCAAGACAGTGATGCTCCTGGGAATTGCTAGCAGTAGCATTTGAACAATTGCACTACCCATGTCATAGTTCGAAACAACACATAGCTGCAGATATGCAGGAGGATTGGTTCACACCAAATATCCTGGACAGCATCACTAATATGGTTGTTCCTTGTACCACATGTCAACGTTTTAGCACAGGGATGACACTACAGACATTACGGGGCACATTTCCCACCCTATGGGCTGTTCGGTGAGTTACACATAGACTACGCTGATATGGGGCAATGTTATAATGGAACGAGGTACCTCATTGCGGTGGTCTGTCCCTTCTCGAGGTGGGTGGAAGCAGGTCCATGTGCACACCCAGATGCCAAGTGTGCTGCAAGGTTTCTGGTGCGGTTGGTGTTCCCACTGTGGGGTGTGTGCAAGGTCCTGAGATCAGACAATGGCACACATTTCTTCAATGCGTTATTCCAGCATGTTAAGGCACTACTTGTATCACGCATCGGATGTGTTCGATTTATCACCCACAAGCCATTGGCATTGTGGAGAGGATAAATGGTGTCCTTAAGAGTAAATAATCTAAATTGTGCACCACATTGAAGAAAAACTGGGTGTAATGTCTGCCCTGACCGTTTTTAGCTTAGGCACGCAGCCAGGCAAAGAACATCACCTGTTGCCTCACGAGGTGGCTACTGGTCCGCACATGCATACCCCTGTTTTCCCTGTTAGAAGAGTTTCTGATGCGCATAGGACTGCAGCAGTGTCAGAAAAGGAATTCAGTGAATATTTAACTACACTAACTCGGCCATTAAATATGTCCCCTGACAGATTGCACCTCCCAGAACCATGACTAGGGAGACATCCAATGATGCACAGACAACAAGAACAGATCCTTAGCATATAACTGCTAGACCACTGCTGCCAGGGGATTACGTCTACATCCGCAACTTTGTGCACCACTGGAACACTCCCCGTTTGCAGGCACCATACAAGGATGTGTTTTGCACCCCACTCACTGTTAAAGTGAAGGAGCTGTGCTACTGGGTGCACCTCTCTAACATTTGTAGTGCACCTCCAAAAAACACAATGGTGCACCAGTTGTCTTAAAAACAGGTCAGACAGTACCGGGACCTAGAGCTCCTCACCGGCCTGCCCGAAGGGGACACGCATGTGGTGGCAAGCTTAAGTGGCAGGCCAAAGTTCAGCTGCCAGATCCATACTTTCTTTTTCTTTTGGGAGCTATTTTTCTTTCTTTCATGCTCTCTCTCTCTCTCTCTCTCTCTCTCTCTCTCTCTATCTCTCTCTCTCTCTTTCTCTCTCATTCTCTCTCTCACTCTCTCTCTCTCTCACACACTCTTTCTCTCTCTCTCTTACTATTTCTCTCTCTTACTCTGTCTCTCTCTTTCGTCCTTTCTCTTTCTCTCTTTCTTTCTCTCCCTCTCTCTCACGCTTTATCTCTCTTTCATTCTCTCTCTCACTCTTTCTCTCTCTCTCTCTTTCTCTCTCTCTCTCTCTCTCTCTCTCTCTTCCTCTCCCTCTCTTCCCCCGTATTTCCTCTTGTTTCCTTTTGTCTTGTACAGTTATCTCACTGTTGTTGTCTTGTGCATCTGTGCTTCTTTTACAGGTAGAAAGAAGATGGACGCAGCTCATGTAAATAGGTTGTTTCGTAGGGACCTGAGGCGTAGAGATGCAAATGACAGACCATGGAAATATATCTATTTTTGTTGGTTAGCACTTGCTGGAGGATTGTTTGTGATATTGCTAATATTACTGGGGGTGTATTGGGGGAGAGTGTTATAGGGGGAGGCCCTATAAAGGGGAAAGTTGGGGAAATAGGATTATATATTATCCAAATGGAACAATACATATAAATGTCAATAACATGAGTGGAGTTACATATATTAATACTAATGTGAATACGAATAATAACAATGGTGATAGGTTCAATGATTCCAATATGCAAGTTCCGTCTGTGAAGGAAGCAGAGAACAAGCAGCTGTTTACAACAAGTAGGGGAAGGTTTACATTTATGGCAGGGTATAATGGTATTTTACACAGTATTACCAAAGTGACTATCTGCGAGAATGTGTATGGAAGAATGTAAAGAGAGGCATGACAAAAGTATGCTACATTTCAAGGGTTGAGTTTTGAAGTGATCGAGGAAATTCATCACCCTGAATTCTCTAATTCTTGGTATTCTGATATGAGTGGTGTGGGGAGAAATGCTGTAAATGGGAGCTGTTATGTGTGTTCACTCATTCCGTACACGTCAGCATCTCCCAATGTGTTCGTACTGCAAACAGTCCCAATTAGAGAGACACAATGCCTGGTTCATCTTGCCCTATGCAGAATAAAAGGAACGTTCCAGGCACACAGTGTGGAATTGCAAATGGAGGGCTCAGATTTCGTAAAGTGTCCTGACGACCACAGAAACATCAAGTGTGTGGATTTGATGGTGAAGGGGTGGAAATATGACAATAAGAACTGGCAGGATAGCACATTACCCTGCCTGGCTGAAGGACTGGTAACATACAGCAAGGACAGAATAGCACGAGTGGTCAACTTCTGTGCCCAAATCTGGACAGAGCATATCACAGAGCTGATGTGGATTGCAAAAATGGAAAAGCCGGTGCAAGTGTTCAAGGAAGCTCTGTTTCTGCAGTAAGGGTGCAGTCTCTGTTGGCACAAACAAACAATGTAATGAGACTCTCTTGATCACAGATATGAAGAAAGGAACATTCTGAGGCGAACCGCTTGCTTTTGTGAAACGACAATCCTTGTTCAACTTGTTTAATCAGCCGCAGCACTGCGAGCACTGTAAGTTCTTGCTGCCGTGCGTCCGCTTCCTGGAGGAGGCGGGCTTGTGGCTGTCACGTGATCTATCACGTGACCCTGGACCTCTACTTATGGGCAAGCAAGCCGCCCTTGCGGCGTTAAGGCCGACGGTGTAAAGGGCGCTGGCTGTTGTGCGGCTGTTTGGCGCTGGAGGAGCGTACTTACAAGGTACATTCTTTTCTAGAAAGAATCTGCGGCGAGTGTGTTGATCGTGTTGGTAGGGGTGTGCCGGTGTGCGCTGTGCACTGAGCGAGTCCCCTAAGCCCCAGCCCGTATGTTGGTCCAACGTTTGCCATTTGTAGGTGAAATCACACTCTCAATGGGCCTTATGGTCACGACCAGCCCCAGCACCTCAGGACTTGGCATAAACGACAAGGTTTTACACCAAACGGGAGATGATGGAGGTGTCCGCCCGCTTACTCGGCGGCAGCGTCGCTTTTTGGCTGCAGGGGGCAGAGAGCTGTCTGAGCCCTGGGCTGCTCCTCTGGTAAGTGCCCGTACTGCCCGAAAATGAACAGGTGTATCTACCACTTCCATAAATTCTGATACCCTTTTTGACTACCCTTCCCCTAGATTTTCCATGCTATCCCCACCTGCTGTAATGGATGTGTTGGATAGAGGGGTGGTTGGGATGAATGACCAAGAGTCAACGATTGGCATAAAAGCCCCGGGGTGCTCAAGTGCGAATGAACGTATGGGACACAGAAGTCTCTGAAACTAACTTGATCTATGGTCTTAAACTGACTGAAAATGAAAATGAAGAGTCACATGTCACTAACTTGACAAATTGTATGATCCCAAACAACCTGGAGGACGACATCTTTATTGTCAAGTCCTTGCAATCTATAGTGGCACAAGTCTCCCTTGATTTGACCTACATGAATGACCATCAAGAAAGCCCAAAGAGCTCAGAAATACGTAGAACTGTTCCATCATGTGCAAACATTTCCCAAGGCTGTAGTGACCGGAAAACAGCTGATCCAGGTACTGATATAAGCCTTGAATCAACTGATGACCCTCAACTGGGAGATACCAATAGCAAGTGTACCGCAAGGGGTAGTCCATCGACAGATCAAACAAACGCTCCACCAATGGCTAATCGGGCTAGTCCAAATACTTTTCCAAGCAAGTCTACTAATAGTGAGGAAAGCACGGACAGACGTCGTTCAATCGTGGCTGTAGACAAAGTTCTAAAAGACCTAAGAGAACTGAATGAAAGATTTGGTCATCAACAAAACCCGATTAATTTGGTCGAAATCTCAAAGAACAGAGATCGACAAGTGCCACCTTTGTGGGCATTTGGATCTAAGCAAATTAACTGGTCCCAGATCTCAACCTTTGAAACAGCGCATGATGATGAACGCCCGCCATGGTCTCAACTGATGGCAAAAAGAAAGAGACTAGAATCCTTAACGGAAGATCACATACCTGGCTCTCAAAAGAGACTCACGAGAGAACTGCAACCTGAACTTGATCTTCTAGGTAATAAATCAGTGGATCAACATCTGACTTATTGGTTATTCACAGCTGAATAACCAATAAAGAAGAAGACTTTTTGGGGCAAAAAACATTGTCCTGTACAAACTAAATCCAAAAAACCTCATCAAACGCAACATCTGGCACACAAACTTGCTAAACTAATATCCAAAGATTTGAATACACTGATAATGGCGGCCCATACAGTGTCTCTAGCGCCGTACATGAAATTGTATGAACACCTAAATGACAATGCTAAAGACCAGACAACCTTATTAGCTATGCTGAATACCAAAATGGTAATGGTTGAGCAGGAGCTAACAACAAATAAACAAATCATGGCAAACGAATAAGCAAGATATGACGCAAATGTGAAAGTGATACTGGAACAAACTAAGAACAGTGCGATGGACAACCGCCTGTTTGCAGAAGTTGTTCGAGAAGCAATTGCCTTGCTGAAATGGCAAAGTATAGAAATATCAACACCAGATCGGCCTAACAAAGTGAAAGATGATGGTGGTTTGATAAACACCAAAAACCTTTCTAATCTGAAAGATCAAACAAAGGCACCTTGTGTGATAAATGCTGCAGCACAAAACAATGTGGGCGAAACTAGCACTGCCATTCCACCCACAGACCAGCCAAATACATCACAACAGCAAAAATGTAAACATAAAATGAAGCACCTAAGTGGAAGCGAACGAAATGGAACTTTACTGGAACGTCATTGGGGAGAAAACGAGAATAGAGCTTAACCTAATGGAGACAAAGCAGCTCTGACACCTGAAGGGCCAAAGGAGGCTGCTCTCACCAGTCAACCTCAGATCGTGACTGTCAACATCACTTCGGAGTTGCCACTAACGGACACAATTGCGAAGGTCTCATTGTTACCTCCGAGTCATACTCAAAGTCAGGAGAGGCATCCATGGAGCCGTGATTTACTTAACTCAGAAACAGTCAGTGGCCCCACATGTGTGGAAGACCAATCAGCTGGCAATGAGCCTCTTGCGACTGAATAAGTGTTTGAAATTTTTAACCGCAACAAAGAGGCAGCAAAAGAGGGTGGCTCAAACAATATTAATGCAGGAAAGAAGTCCAAAAACATGGAAAAAAGGTAGACCCAACAAAGATCACATGTTTGATCATTTTTAAGAAACATCAAAGGGTTTAGCATAACAACAACCTGCAATAAAATAGACCAAAAACAAAGAAAGACCGGTATAAACAGCGGTGTAAAACCCACACCTGCCGAAGAAAAAAAATGTACTGCTACAGAGGAGACTACAATACCTGAAGATGACAGCAGTTTGGGGGAGCTGTTGGATCTCTCAACGTATGAGAATGACGAAGATGATGCATGCGACCAGTCTAAAACTGGGGCCGCAAACACAAAGACGATCCTCAAACCGGACGCTGCCAATTTAAATATAAATATCGACTCCGGTGCACCCAAGAAAGATGAAAAGATATTGGCTAACGCTAAACAAAATGAGCCAATCATGGAGAAACCTGAAGTCCTTAACAAAAACAAACCACCTTCATGTGAACACAGACTGAAATGTCAGACCCTTGAGTCTAAAAGAGCCCTAACCGATAAGGGGAAGATCCAAGAAAGTACTACTTTCAGACCAGAGAAGCGGAACAATGAGGCATTAAAACAAGAAGGAAATTCTCACTATCCAAACAAATGGTCCTCTCCAACAAGAAAAATACATTTTGACTCTTATAAACTAGGATCAAGACCGCCCAAAAAAATTGAAAGGCTGATGCTTCCTCTGGACAAAAAATTGGTCATCAACATTATGTTGACCCAAAAAAAAAAGAACTGGGAAATATTTATTATGGCTGGAGCGCATTGAGAAAGAAAGAGTCGGCCTGATATGAAACCGGAAGAATGTGATGATGCTGTTTCATCACATACCACAACTGAGAACTGTGGTTTTCGAAGACATTCAAACTGTTGAATTTGAGAATGAACTCAAAAACGAAAATCATTCGTGACTCATTGATGACTAGTGGCACGATCCTGAATTCCTTAGGATTTGACATTAATGAAACCTGCAATATTAAGCGGCAAGACAAGTCCAAGAAACGCTACTCATCATCTGATTCTGAATCTTCAGCTCCTAATGACACCGCTAAGCAAGTGGAAGGAAACAAGGCTATTCGCAACACAAGTGTGCACGATGACCGGACGTGCAGTAAAGACCGGGCCCGTGAAACTGAACAGATTAAAATAACGATTGCGAAAGTTGACTGTGCAGCTCAGAAGTGCAGTTTCTCCTCTGGAGATGTCCAGGATTGGACCTGGGTTGCCAAAACCATCAATAGTCACAAAGAAAGCTAATGCCCAAAGCCTGTGAATCGGGAAAGAGATGCATTACCTCTTGGAATACTAGAGGTCATATGCATCTGTTCGGCGACATTCCATCTGACTTAGAAGATGTAGACATCTTATGTCTACGAGAAACATGGCTTATGAACCCACCAATAGCGGATGGCTACGAGATTGCATATAATCAAGCTATCAAAGGAACTAAAGGACGTCCCATGTCTGGTCGGCTGACTCTTGTAAAAACTGGAAGTGGCCTACGTATTTTAGCATAAAAAAATATATCGCCATACATACACGTCGTCAAGATCACACTCCCAACAGTGTTGCCCAAAGTGGAGAACCTGCTAATGCTGATTAACATCTATTGGCATCATGCTGCAACACAACTTGATAATTTTATGGAGCTAATCTTAGAAATGATTTGCGACATCAAAGAAAATGAGAAGGAGTCTAAGATTCTGATTTGTGGTGACCTCAACATAAATTGCCTTGAACATGGGGAAAGTAGCAACATCCAAGCAACCACAATATGGATGAATGAAATGAAAGCGTGGAACCTAAAAATACTGAATGGTGACACCCCTGGTGATATTTCAGCACATTTTACCTGGAAAAGAAACAATCAACAATCCACTGTTGATTACATGTTTGTAACTGAAAAAATGAAACAAGAGGTTGCATGCCTAAAAATTATTGAAACTAATGCAAGTGACCACTGCATATTAAAAATGTATCTGAACACATACTCATCAACAACAAAAGCAGTTACTGCATGTAATGATTTGGTTGTTACACCAGGTTGTAACCGGCTACGGCTAAATAAAAACAAGATAAATTTGTTGCTAACGTCGATGGAAGAAAGTTCAGTGAACGAAAAAATTGACTATACAACTTTCTTAGAAATATACCGAGAAAAGCAAACTGCGAGGTTGAGGCCAGACTTT
This sequence comes from Ambystoma mexicanum, assembly GCF_040938575.1. NCBI lineage: Eukaryota > Metazoa > Chordata > Amphibia > Caudata > Ambystomatidae > Ambystoma > Ambystoma mexicanum. Next base: position 651,546,450 of record NC_090925.1, read on the forward strand.
ATTAAAGTACATGCATGGGATATCGAGATCACGGTTAAGAAGAAAGAATTGAACAAAGCCTTACGAAATTTGAGAAAAAAAACCTCTGGCAACCATTATAGAGAGACAAAATCACTAAAACAAAAATACTAAAACTGGTTGATCAGTTACAAACACGTAATGCTACAACGAGATGCGCAAGCAATGATGGAAACACTTGCAAAATAGAGCACCAGTGCCTTTTGGGCCTACCTAAATAACGTGTCGATACCACAAGGGGCCATGATAAAAAACATGGTTCCGGAATCAGCTTGGGTGGAACATTATTCGGATACATTCTATAACAAAAATGCAAAGCCTAGCAATCCTAGAAACGAGTGGTCGATAACAATCGACAAGGAAGACATACACCACAACATAGTAAGACTCAGCACGTCGAGAGCTCCTGGACCCGACGGGCTAACAAACCAACTTTTAAAACAACAACCAGAGTTATGGACAGCCTTCTGCCACTCCTTATTTCTTGCAATTCTACAGGAGAAGAAGATCCCCACCACCTGGCGAAGTGCTATCATCGTACCAATCTTTAAAAAGGGTAAACGGACAGATCCAAAGATCTACCACCCTATAGCCCTACTCGACGTGGTGGGGAAAATCTTCGCCACCCAGCTTCAGAGAAAATTGATGAAATGGATACAAGAAACAGGACGATATGATCCTCGACAAGCAGGATTTGTTAATGGTGTTGGTTGCAGTCTTAACCTCACTATCATAAATGTTCTAAAAATGGAAGCTATACGGCAAAACAAAAAGATCTACATTGCATTTGTAGATCTGTCAAGTGCATTTGACTCCGTTGATCATGCGATGCTTTGGGCCAAATTAAAGAAATGGAATTGTCCGGAAAACTTATTAGAGCCCATTAAAGAACTTCATACTGATACCGAGATTAAGATTAGACTGGACGCCAGAGCAACTCTTAGTGAGTCAATTAAGACAAATCAGGGTGTAAAGCAGGGCTGCCCACTGGCGGCTACCCTGTTTGGCCTTTTCGTGTCTGACTTTGGGGAAACCATAGAAGCAGTGAATTATCATCCTCCACAAATCAACGGCATGAGTTTAAGTTGGCTGCTATATGCGGATGACATCGCATTACTCGACCTAACACCAATTGGTCTAGCAAGAAAGCTAAAGGTCCTGGAAAGATAAGTGTTAAAAAACAAATTGAGAATAAATCCGGCAAAATCAGAAGTAATAATCCTCCAAGACCTCACTCGAAGTAAAAACCAAGCGAAAAAAAACAAGTTTACATGGAGACTGAATGATGAAAACCTGAGCTGTGTAAAAAAGCTTAAATATCTCGGTGTGTCGATTAACAGCAACATAAATGACGCTCCGTGGGCTGAGAATGCCAAACAAAAATGCAAACAACGAGCAAGCCAGGGAATGCTCATAAATAAAAAGTATGGGAAGTTTTCCCTGTTGCCTGCTCTGGCCCACTACAACCAAAAATCAGTCCCAACAATAATCTACGGGGCAGAATGTGCCTTCGGAGTAACCTCGGATCTCTGAAGTCAACTTGAAAACCAGTATTGGAGACGGGTGTTGCAGCTTCAAAAAGGTATTCCCAGTATGTGCCTACGCTATGAACTGAATCTAATATCTATGAATGCGCGGGTACTGTGGAACATGCTGTCTGTGTATTGGAAAATAATCATCAATGATTGTACACCTCAATTTGCCATACTACGAGACGCGATGAAAGGGAACCAGGAATCACTTCTGATAAAATGGGCAAATGAATGCAACAACCATCTTGCCGAGATAGGTATGGACCTTGAAACTCTAAAAACAAACCCAAATCAAGTAAAAAACAAGCTATGGGTACAAGATTGGTGTGCAACAGTAGACAACAGAAACTGTTATAAGTTGATGGAGGATGCCGCAATTGAAGGGAAAAATTGGAAACAACAGATGCAATATACAACAGATGCAATATTTGGTGAAAACAGCGAATGCCAGGCACCGAAGGATGCTACTAAAATTCAGGCTTAATTTGTTTGACACAAAAAGAAGCTTAGCCCTGAGATTTCGAAGACCAACTGAGACAGACAATTGTCGATTCTGCAACCAACATCCTGAGACCCTAAAACATCTTACGCTGTTTTGCCCAAGCCTAAAGGACCTCAGAACTTTGCATTTGAGTCAAGTAGTCAACAAATATTCCACCTTATCTGGAGAAGAGATGTGGCTCAAATTTGCCAATCCAAGAGAAAAGGATGTCTTTGGTTTGACAAATTTCTTGCAGGAACTTGAACGGAAGCTGGCAATCTGAGATCAAGTGACGCTAACTCAAGGTATGGAAGCTACCTGAGAGGCAGAGTAGTCGATGAGCAAGTGGAGAAATGAAATCGATGGACACCGTCCAGAGGAAACTTAAAAGCATGAGAACCATCCAAAAACTGTCAGGCTGATTGGAAACTGTGATGGCATTTGCATGCAGCTGATCGCTGAGATAATTGGTTTGATCCCCTCTGTGTTTTTCCGCTGAGTGCTTCGTGTCACTGTTGTTATCCTCTTCTCTGCCTTTTTAAGATGATGTAAGATAAGATCTTTTTCAAAAGTTTGTATAAAGTAAATGAAAATAAAAAAAAAGAAAAAAAAAGAAAGGAACGGTGACATTGATGGATTACTACTAGATCTGTGGTTGTCAAGCTTACTTGCACCTCCCAGCATCATGGAGGGGCTGTTAGTTAGCTACATTGCATTCAGTGCTATTGGTAATCCAAGAAGAACACCTGAAGGGAGGAGTGCTGCTGGCAGGGGGGCTGATGAGTTTCCCCACAGTACAACCTGAAGATAAGAGCCTGGTGCCCACGCAAGAGCCTCACATCCGCATAGGGAAAGGACAATTTCAGCAACCACAGAGAATGAGAAAGTCAAACTACATCTCTAAAGACTGTTCCACTTTGCTTGCCGAGATACCAGAAGAGTTTTGGCTGTTCTGCTCAGCAGAGTCCTCCTTTGCTTCCCTGCTCTTGGCAGGGGTACAGGCGGCATGTAACTGGTCCAGCTTGCAAACGACACCACAAATGGGTTCAGCGTGATCAAGGTTGAGTTACAAGCACTAAGACTTATGACAATGCAAAATAGATATGTGCTTGATATGTTGGCAGCAATTGAGGGTGTGGTTTGCAAAAATTTTTGTGATTTCTGTTGCACGTTCGCACCTCCAGAAGATGCAGAAAATGCATCACTATCCCATATCATTGCAGCTCTCCATGGTTTACGTGTTCGCATGAAGAAGGGAGGAGGAATTCAGGACAATGATTGGCTAAGCATGACTTTCAATTGTGCCCCATCGTTGCTAGGAGCAATCGTGAAGATGGTAATGCCCATCATGTGTTCATCCTGGTAATTTTCTGCACATGTCAGCTGGTTCTTTGATAGTGCAGGAAATATGGTATCAACTGGGGGTTCAAAAGAACCTAGCAAAACAAAAAGTATTGAAGTGCAAACTGATGTTCCAGTAGGGGACCCGAAGTATGAAATGTGTCCCATCCCGTATGGAGATGAAGTTGACCCTTTATACCGCACTGTCATTTCCCAACCCCCGATACAGAAACCTACACAGAGACTTGTTCACCTGAAGATTATGCGTGTAGGGGGGAATGTTTGCGATCAGTGTGTAGCACGTGGGTGCCAGTAAAAATAAAAAAGCCATATGTGGATGTAGAAACTGGGGAGTGGGAGCGCAGAGCAATTCCAGAATGTGTTACTGTAGAATTAACAAAAGGGGGGAATGTTGGGAACGGGACAGTCCCATCCACCCAGGTACTTTAAAATGAGGCGAGATGCATTCAAGGCACTGTAACCTGGGTAAGAGGGTCAGTGAAAGGGGTGCTCGCCCATCCAGTAGGACCCCATGCTAACATCATAAATTATAGCATATTCATATGGTGTGGCACAAGGCGCGGGCGGCATCGCTATTTTTTGCGTAGATATAAAATATTCTTAGGTAGAAGGGAACGCTTGCACGCAAAGTATGGTAAATGCGGCATTGCATGCACTAGGCCGAAATCCACAAGGCATATGGTAATCATGCCCAAGCTCCCATGAGGACAGTTTGCACACCCACCCACCACACTGTTTGTCCATTGTTCTTGAAAGTGTTGCGAAGATGTGTCTTTCACCCAAAAGGATTGTGCACTACAAGGCCGTGATTAGAGGCCGGTGCCTGTTACCCAAAGCACAACCCAGCCCATTCCTGAGTGACCACGAGTTATAGCCCATATACCTGACTAAACCCTAAAATCCCTGAATTCCAATCCACCATGTGACCATTGACCATCAACCCCAAAGTAACAAGTCCTGAAATGTTCAAAGAGGATGGACAGAATGTATCATTGCACCAACAACGTATGATTTGTATTGCGAGGTGCTGGGAGGGATACATTATAGTGCAAATGAGGTTGGAGACCTGTGAGTCGGATAACACGGAGGGAGTGAGTGAAATGTGTGGGTGAAGGTTAGAGTGTCCTGGAACCTCCTGTGCAACTGTTTTCTTAAGCCTGCCATGTGCATGGTTTGAGTGATAAACATATCTGTATAGTAAGAGTATAGTTAATTTGTTTTCTGACCTTCGATGTGAGAAGAAGATGAGCCCTGCAGTGCCCATGTGATGGAAGACGGAAGGAACTGGATAAAGGCAGCACCTGTACAGGGTTCATCCAATCCACCCTGCAGGTGTGTACTATATGTATTGCGTCATTATGATGATGTTTTTGCCTTAAATGTTTCTGCTTGTACCTCTATTAAAATGTGTTATCCTCACAAGATCGACTTGGGCCTTTCTTCACTTTCGGGTTGTATTTTCTCTGGTGTGAGCATTCAGGGGCTTACTTTCACAGACCTGAACATATCATTAGCGTAGGAAACATTGTGGGCCTGATTAACAAAACATTTTCCAATGTGATTGCGCCATTGTTTGTAGATCAGGTCCTCTGAGTACCGTGGTGGTAGTTGGCTTGATTTGTTTGGAATACCATGAGGCTACCTGCTGTTAGGACATATCGGCATGACTGGGCACATCTCTGTGGGAGGCACCGGGTCATACTCATTCATGGGGTACAAGGCAGTTTGCGAAGTGTCTACTTAAGACATCCTCCAGAAATAGCAACTCACAAAGAGACGGAGCTTGCAAAAAAGTCCTCCTTAAAGTGCATGCTGATTCAATGCAGCACAGTTGTGGACGTCCGGCTACCAAACATTGCAAGCAAAGGCATTGTTGTACCTTCAGAACCTGTCTGTATTTTGTATTTGTATTTTATTGTTTATATAGAGCCTTAATCCAAGGCGCTTTTGCACAAGTATTAGCTGCGGATACTAGAAAACACATTCTGCCCCTCAGCCAGACAACAAATACAGAGGTAATCATGGAAGCTGGTTTTAGAGTGGTGGAGATTTGAACACCCCTGTTTGCACAGAATTATTATTATTATGCTTTAAAAAGGTGTGCCCATTCTTCTGTCGGTATACCGATGCACTGTAGGTTTGGAGAAATAATGCGTGGACAACGAGTACTCATTTTCTGGAACTCACTGAGCCTTGGTGAGAAATCTGTCAGGAAAGAGCAAAGAGACACGTGATCAGTAATCGCGTTGTATGCCATAAAAGCTTACAGGAATTATAAAAACAAGACAACTCCCAAATGCTCGACCTAATCTCTAAGTCATTGACAGGCTTACAGCTGTTTATTTACTTAGTATTAAGTCTTAAACCTTTTTGGAAAAGAAATAATGAGTCTTTTTGCCACGTCAAAAAATGTTCATTGTTTGGAGAATGCTATTTTGCACTCACAATTCCACTGGGCGGACCACACCATCTATGCTCGCCCACTTTGAATATAAATTGAAGAACTGAAGAAGTTAGCTTTTGTTGATCCAAGAGTGTGCAGCAATTGTGCATCCGGCCAGGCTCTCCGCAGCCATGAAGGTGGCCATTGCGTTCCTGTTTTTGGCTTCTAGCTTTTCCTATGGTAAGTCAACATCATGCCAGAACAGCTGGCAGCATCTGGCAGACTCCTAAATATGTGATAGAAGGAATTACGTCTCAAACGTGATGTGCGTTGGAAAGATCACGTCACTTGTTTCCTGTGGCCTGGTGTAGCTGTTACTACTGCGCGTCTTTCAAAGACAACTACTTATGGCACAGGGCACCAGTGAACTAGCATTGATTGTTACATTGCACCCAAATGCATCCCCAGGGGTATTTTGACAGTTGCATTGCAGCTGGTTGGGAACACTTTCCCGATATCGATCATCAGGCATCTTCTTTATAGAATGCTGTCCTCGGACGTACATGTTATTAGCATGAGTTGTCATGTGTTTATCTGATACATGTTTTCCTCTGTAATCAACTTCTTTTGTGCACTCTTGGCTTCTCGGAGCTGTCTGCAAACCCCTGTGTCTGTCCTGACTTGTTTGATGTCAGGAGTAGCATCTCATGGATGTTTGGGATTGCAACGTTTCCATGTTGTTATAAAGTATAAACCTTCCTGACACCAGACATTGTTCAGCCAAAACCCCTGCCTGCTAATGTTCCCATATCACCTGTACACCCTCCATATAGTACTTTTACATTGAATCAGCTTCTTTTATTTGCTGTGTATTCTGTAGTTCACGTGTTCAAGATTACTTAATTCCAAACTTCTTAATTTCCTTTTATCCACTCAACACAACAATGAATACTGCAATCATTAAAAACGCATAATTTTACTGGATGACATATTGTGTGACTCATACTAACTTCATCTTAAATATGTTCTAGCATCTTCTGCCACCGTCCTCCTTCACATAAGTTCTCATGATGAACGGCCTCTCCTGACGGTGAGTTACATTGAGTTTGATGCTGTAAGAGGTGCTCAGAACAGTGACCAATCACTTACCCTAAAACCATGATGACAAGTTTGGCATTAGTGCTAAAACACCCGATAATTGCTGGAACCATATTTTTTACCACTTGGCCAAATTATCACATGCAGTAAATACCAGATGCAGTTTTACCACATGCATGAATTACCTGACTCCAATGAAGTGCTATGGGACTACAAAATGTGAAACAACTTTGAGGTCCACCAATGATTAGCCCACTAGTGCCTACTCATCCCCACGAGACCATCATGGTCCTGCTTACATTTGCTTTTATGGACCCACTCACTCTGCCCATCTGGCCGATGAGCTAATATCCATCCAGTGCCTGTACATTTACTGTCCTCACTGTACCCTGTACTCTTCATGCCTGCTTGTAAACTGCTTTCACCGTCTACCTGTAATTTACTGTATTTTATATCCTGGATTCTGGATGTAACCTGATGTAACCCTTGACCCTACCCTGTAATTTAAGCTTCACATTTTTCGTTATTGCTGCGCCTGGCTACCTTCGGGTTCGGTGCAAATTATATGTGAATAAAACAAACAAATAAACTCTCTGGTCCATATGATTTGTAATCATTCGGACATACCAGCCCCCCTAGTAACTACTGCATGCATTAATGGTAAACAAGCATTACCAGGTGTAATACCACCAAACTCATAATCAGGCCTTCTGTCATTTGATTGGGAACATATTGTATGTGAGAGTTACCATCATTTGTCATGACACACATATTTGTGATTACATCTCAAAAGTATATATTTGCAGGCATGACCTAGTCCAGAATCTCACAATTAATTCAATGGTGGAGAAACCAGATACTAGCAATAGGCTTCAGTACAAATTATGCGATGTAGTAAAGAAAGTATTTGTAATGCCATTACTGCAGTTGTTTGACAGTAATGCAATGATACTGCCACTTTTCCAAGCCCACTGAATTACACTTTTGGCATTCAAATGAAGGATTTTACCCCCAGTAAAATTCTGAACGTAAATCTTCCACGTTAAGGAAACAAATTGCAGCATTTACCTTGACAGTCAGTCTTATCACGTGTGGCAAATCGGCCAAATTATCCATGGAACCTTATGGACTCCCAAATTGGGGACTAAAACACAGCTACTATCCCTTGTAATCCTGCCATGAATCTGTGCAAGCAAGTGGTGATAACGGTAAATACGTTTTGGCAGTAATTACACAGAAATACTGCAGAATTCCTAAAAAAACTCACAATGCTACCCATAAAGTGTCCAGGCTATAAAACATGCTTTCTCCCGAACGGTCTCCCCCTTTCTCTCTGTCTTGAGCTGGATCTCCTAAAGTTCAGCAAACACCTCAAGACTTTCCTCTTCTCCTCCTACTTTCCTCTCTCCCTCCCGTGCTAAACCCCACAGTCTCTGTGATTGGTGGTCTGGGCCGTATGTGTCCTTCTGGGTTCTGGCATCTTGTCCGATCGCCCGCAGCATCCATCCGTCCCCTGCACTTGCCTGTGGCACCACTTGTCTTCTGTTGTCTCACAGGCCTTCACTTTTTCTATGGGCTGGTGACCCCTCTTTGCTCTATCAGTCGAAGCCTGGCACTAACCCGTTGCCTTTGCAATTGGCTCTCTGGCACTTCATCCCTCTGTGGAACCTCCAGCACTTGCCCCCTCCCACTGTCCCCTCTCTATCTCTCTGCACTTGCACGATCCCAATGTTCACAAGGCCTAGTAGGACCCCTTCTATGTTCTGCTCCTCTCTGTTATCATATTCCATTGTCTTGCTTTTTCCTTGCTCCCTTCCCTTTGCCATGTTGGCGCTTTGAAACACAATTTCTTGATGTATAAGTGCTTACAAATATACAATAAATAAATAAATGATGCTCATATTTACACAAATGTAAATGTATACATATATTGAAGGGGTTCCAATAGCTGCCATGGAGTTAGCTTCCAGCTTGACTCCACATGGGCGTAGCACTTTTAGGTGTTCGACAAATCTTCACTAAACAGTTCCCAAAAAACAATTTGAATGGAAAGTGTGTGATATCCCATGAGAGTAGAGGCAATTTTATTGAATACCAAGCTATTTTCAACCAGGACAAATATTGCTCTCACTTAGAGCTAAACTGCTGTAAAGCTTTGCAACAACATTTCAGAAATAGGTGTCTGGTCACGAAAAAGTATACTTTCTCTTGTTCATTGCTATCATTGCATTTCCACGTGTCACAGATTGGAGTGTGCCCCGGGCTCCAACCAACAGCTAAAGTCTCCATTGAGCATAGCATGTGGTGAGTAGATGGTATGTCTGGGACATGCCTTCCACAATATTTTGGCCACTTTTGTCTAGATTTAACTCAAATCACTGAATACATTTGCACTGAACAATAGGATATATGCTTTGGCAGGGCGTTAGTCATGCACAAAGCCCCTCCCATGCCGGCAAATTAGCCACTGGTTACAAAGGAAAGAAGGCACTTGCTTGAGAAGAATGGCTGGAGAATATGTCCAGTGGAACCAGGGCTAGGAAACGGGGGACAGGCATGACCACAGGTTGATGTCATTTTTGTTGTTCATTTCCCTATATGCCACGAGTAGATCTGTCTCAGCATCCCGTATTACAATGAAGTAATTTTTTCCATGAAATCACATTTTCAGCATATTTTGTATGTTTTTCTGGTAGTGGTATTTGAGAAAATGTCTGATCAGATTGACACAGAGAAAAAGTTAGATTTTATCAAACCTCAACATTTTTGAGACATCGAAATTCAACGAGGAGAGGAAGACATGCAGCTGATACACATTTTGAATTAGCCACTGCAGTGTCTGTAAAGTGTTTGTTTACTTCCTAACTCTACATAAGGTTAAATGACTCTCAATATCTGTTAAGAAACAGCAATCATTCAGGAAGGTCTTAAACATTGTGCCATTTCAACCGTGAGCTTGCAGGATCAAAATGGTTAATGACTGCCAGAGAAAGTGTTTCAAATATCATAAGTGACTTTGAGAGGTCTGACAAGCCTGTTTTGCACTAATCTGTCGAGGACTACTGTTGATGGTTATAAATGAAGTGTGAGATAAACTAATCCTGTACACCATACCATTGTAGCCGGGCATTCCACTGTTGAGGGTATATTTATCCTAAACAATGTGCTTGACTCCAAATGTTGTACATTCAGCAATATTCTGCTCCAAAACAAGTCACCACATGCCATAGATTTCAGTGGCCCTCATTACGACCCTTGCGGAAATCGACTGACCGGAGCGCCACAGCGTAAATAGCGTTTCCGCCATTGCACGAAGGAGCAAAGTGCGGCCCATTCCGACCCATCGGGCACAAGCACCACGGCATGGCGGAAGTGCAAAGTCCGCGATGGCGGAAAAGACCCCAAAACGGCCCACACCGCCGCCGTACGGCGCCCCAGGTGCAATACCGCCACCCCTCTTAGCGGTCACCGCAGTGTGCGCCTACCGGAAAGTACGGTGGCCGGAAATATACGGAAACGGAAGTTAAAACACGGGCCCGGAACGGGAAACATCCCGGCGTACACCTATAAATACACTAAAACCACACAACCACTAAAAACACTACCCTGAGACACACCCCACCCCGTCAACCACCCTAGCGAAACCAAGAAAAATGGGAAAAGCAGCGAAGAAAGCGTGCGACCGCAAGCGGCAGGTCCACTTCTCCCGTGAGGAACTCACCGTGCTAACAGAGACCCTCCAGGAGAATGCTGCCGTGGTCTTCTCCACGCAAATGACCAGGACGGCACTTGCAAACAAGAAGGCCATATGGGCTCTGGTGGCACAGCGGGTAAGTGCGGTGGGGACCGCACCCCGCACCCCACAGCAATGCCGCAAGCGATGGGACGACCTGCGGATACGCGTCCGCAGCATACTCTCTGCCAACCGCAACATTGCCACAGCCACCGGGGGAGGTCCTGATTCACCCATCAAGTTGACCCCCTGGGAAGAAATCTGTGCCTCCACCATCGGAATGGAGAGCATTGAGGGAGTTGGAGGGATGGAGAAAGGAGTGCAGACATCCGAAGATTCAGGTAGGTGGGCCAGATAAAACAATCCACACAGTCCATCCATGTGAAGTACCATGCGTCCACATAGTGCAACAGAAACACATGTCCAGGAGAACGTCCACACACATCGGCTTGATAGCGCACGTTAAAAACCACAATAAATACATAAATAATTAAAAACCCCTAAAACACGCACTACACGTGCAGCAGGCACACCCTAACTGCAGGCTGCCAAACAACTGCACCCTCACTCCACACACAAATCAATGCACCTCCAAGGCCCCGACCCAAAACACCCTCAGGTACCACCCCAAAGCATGTGATACTATGCCATTCCAATTCCCACAGACCCATCAATAACCCTCGCTCTCCTTTACTCCACCACAGGGTCCGATCCAAACGACGAGCAACAGGACACCCCTACCAGCACACCTGCAAAGAGGGCCAAGACCAACGGCCAGAGACCCTCCACCTCAGCTGCACGCATCAAGACACGGCAGCAGCACAAATCAGGTGGCAGCACACAGGAGGGAACATCAACAGGCACCCCAGCAGCCAGCATGCCCACAACACCACCACCACAGGTCCCCCCAATGGATGCCACAGAAGGCACTGCCTCTGGTGGCAGCAGCACCATAGGTGACACCCCATTGATGGCAGCATGCTCGGACACAGAAAACGGGGATGCCGAAGTCAGATCCATCCATGACCTGTCCCAATCCCCCTGTCTGTCCCATCCCGTACAACATGAGGATACCACGCAGGGGCACCCACAAGACGACGACTGGCCATCCCCCCCAAGCCCTGTGGGAAGGCAACATGAGGTCAACAGCCCCTCTGCGACACCCCCGCAAATGGCCATGGCCCAGCAGAGGCAACAGTCCCTCGACCAGTTGATCGAACAACAGCAGCAACTGGCCACACTCCTCAAGGACCATGCCGATGAATGTGGGGGCACCAAGGCAGACATAGAAACATCAACTGAGACACTTAGTGCAGAAATGGAGAGAGGCACAGAGACGCTAAGGTCACAAATTGAGAGAAGCACCGAGAGCCTGAGGGGGGAACTGCATGCGACGTCCAAAGACGTCTGTGCCGAACTTGCCGCAGTGCGCCGTGTGCTCACTGAGCTCTCGCAAACCCTTAGGGACATGCATGGACGTGAGCAGGCAGACACATCATCCGTTGCAAGTTCCGTCCAGGGCAGCCCCCAACGTAGATCTGGGAGGACCCGGCGCTCCACAGGCAGGGGTGCCCCTGATACCCGCAGAGGGGGCATGCAATAGCGACAGCCCACTGACAATGAGCATCTTTGAACACTGGTGTTCGGGGGGGAGGTAGGAGGGTGGAGGGGGTGTGTTGGGCTCACTTGGGTGGCGGGTCGATAGGGTGTACAACATGATATCACATATGCCATAAACAGTGCACGATCAACCAATGAGATGTGTGGACATTGATCTTTGTGTACTAGGCCATCATAGGCGTACAGTCCATTTCGTGCATGTTCCAGACACACACAGTGCCACGTGTCCCGTGTCCATGTATCAGCCACCAGGCATGAGTGCTAGAAGCATACATCAATGAGATGCTGACGAATGTCACGGGCCTCCGGTGCCTCGCAGACTCCTTGAGGTGCTGCCACATCCCCACCCTCATCATGACCATCATCCGGTGCTTGCAGTTCTGCGTCAGGGGGCATGGGCACATTTCTACGTACGCACATGTTGTGGAGCATGACACATGCCATCACCATCTTTGCAACCTTCTCATGGCGGTACAGGAGTGCCCCGCCAGACCTGCTGAGGCAGCGGAAACGGCCCTTCAGTAGGCCGAATGCCTGCTCAATGACTACACGGGTACGTGAGTGGGCATGGTTGTAGTCCTCCTCATGCTGGTCCCGTGGGTTCCGGACTGGTGTGAGGAGCCATCTCTTCAGTGGATATCCAGCATCACCTGTATGTGGACGAGAAACGTAGCCAGGATCTGTTCCCTGCGTGTCGCTCCATGTAGCGTGGTATGGTAGAGTTCCTCAAGACCATGGAATCATGGGTTGATCCAGGGAATCGGGCACAACAATGCGTAAAGATCCTGTTGGAGTCACACACCATTTGTACATTCAGGGAATGAAATTGTTTTCGGTTGCGGTACTGGGCCTCCATGGCATGTGGCACGACCAATTCAACATGGGTGCAGTCGATGGCACCAATGCAACCCGGTATGCCGGCAAGTGCATGGAATCCCACTTTTGTGTTGGTTATTTCCTGCTCCGAGCGTGGTAGGGAGATGTAGTCGTCTGCGTGCTGCAGGAGGGCATCGAGCACTTGGAATAGTGTCCGTGAGAACAGTGGCTGAGAAATGCCATGCAACTGTCCGACTGTGTGCTGGTAGGTGCCTGTGGCCAGGAAGTGGAGTACAGACACCACCTTCAGTAGGGGTGTGATTGCGGTTGGGCTATCTATCATGCTGACTAGGTCAGCCTGTGTCATGTCCACAATGGCGGCTATGGTGTCCCGGTCCAGACGGTAGAGGGTGTGGATCTGCTCATCAGTGAGGTTGAACGGATGTGCTCGGAGGCGTGGGATTGCGGGCTGCCTGCGTGGTGGTAGTGGCTGTGCTGCTGGGCCTTGCTGGCCCTGCCTTGGCCTCCTCCTCCTCCTGCGTCTCCTCCGTGCGGCTGGTTGTAGTTGTTGTTCGTCTTCTTCTTGGAGTCGGAGCACTTGCAGTGCTATCAGGTCCCCCAGGGCCAACATCGCGAGTCCTGCCGGTAGCATTTCGCTGTGGTTGTGGGAGGAGACTGGCTGTGCAATTTATGTGTTTTCAGGCTGTATGGCCTCCACCTGTGGTGATTGATTCCACCTGTGCAAACTGCTCTCCCCTTTGGCCGAGCACGTCCCGCGCACTACGCTGCAATTCGGGGAATGGTATCTTGCTATTGCAATCATGTATTTGTACCCGATGGGCGTGTAAGATTGGTTGATATGTTCATTCTGCTGTGGTCCCATTGTTTCCCATACTATCTGTGCAGTCGCGAACGGACTTGTGAAGGGTCAGTGGAACGTTGTACTCGAGTAACGGTGGGCCCTCATGCATCACTGTACCGAGTTGCAACGACGGGCGGGGCGTCCCATTTGTGGGTGAAGGCAGTTGCCATTTTCACACACAGCCGCACTCGATGGAATAATTAGTGATTTCAAACGGCCACAGATGCCTTTTCGACGTGATGTTGCAAATGAGGAATTCGAAGGGCGGCGCTTTCGGTTTCCAGCTAGCGGCGAGGAGATGCCCACAGGTCTGACTGCAAATATAACGTTCTATTGTTCTATGTCCTTGAGACAGGGCCCATGGCGAGGGAGCAATGATTGATATGAATAGTTTGGGAAGCGCAATAGCTACGTGGGCGATGAGGCCGGCCATTCCCAAATACATGTTACTTCACAACACTGGATTTACGGGCTGGGGCACTGTGGATTTAGCAGGCTGCATTACGCACAGACTCAATGGACGTTTCTAATGTCATGTGAGTAATTATTCAGGCGTTTTGATCCCGGGATGAGGGAATGATGAATGGATGCATGGGCAGGTGATTTGATGCAGAGTTTGCCATGTACAGGGCTTCTTGGGATCTATCCGCCTCCCCTACGCTATGTGATGCAGGGCTGCCATAGTGGGACCATCGTCTATCTGGCCTTGTTGAGCCCTCCCTGTCTCGACGCGCCCTCAGACACTTGTGTCCATGCACGTTAACATTCCCATCTGATGGATTCTGTTTTGGCAGACGCATGCACAGGTACACTCGTTCGTGATGGTGTTTACACCTAGGTATAGATGGTTATGAGTCGCAAGTGGCTTTGGGGTGGTGATGATCCTTTGGAGTGGGCTAGCATGCATATGGCTGTGGATTTCGTGTGCTCATTGAAGTGAGTTGTTCGAATGTAGTTCTGATGGCCATTCTGTTCTTGTTCTTTTCTTTTGGTTGACAGGTATCTCCTCCCCTTTTGCCACTGCCATCTGTATGCCACTCCTGCAGATGGATTTTACTCCCGACACCTGCTGCTTCGTGTTAATCGGTGGAGCAGCATTACGATCTTATGGGACGATCGCCAGTGGCCCACATGCCCTTACGCAGTACTGGTGGCTCGGAGCAACATTTCGGCCTTTCAGCTGGACTAGTGCCTCCCCATTGGGACGGCCCTGCGGTTGTGTGCGCTTCCTTTTTGCCTTTTCGTACGTGATTGTGGCTCTGTGTACCATGATGGGACAGGGCGTCACACAAGTAGTGGCTGGTCATTTCTTGCGGATGCAGCCCACAATGGTGAAATGTGTTTTGGAGTTCATGGCCTGATGGCTGTATGGGCTTGGTGATTTTGTTGTGCATTAAATTTCTATTCTGATTTGGCCCGTGTAGCGTTTTTCTTTGCAAGTGATGTGGCATGTGCCTATATGTGGGGCGATGTATTGTGAGGAGATCTGCATTGGGTTCCTGCTTCGGGGTTTAGTTGCGTGGTACTGTGCTGGGCGCGTTTGCCTACTGAGCCCGTGAGGTCAGGGATGGGGGCTGCCTATATGACAGTTTGGATGTTGTCATGCTCAGGGGCGGGGGATTGGGTTTTGTGTGACAGATGGCGGTCAGGCAGGTGGACTGGTGGAATGATGTGATTTTCGGAATGTTGCTGGTCACAGGTGCCTGTGTTTGCGTGCGTTTCTTGGTGGGGGACTGTGGTCATGTCCATTGGGATGGCTTCTGTATTCGTGCCATCTGTGACCTGCAGCTCCCATTGGCCCCTCTTGTGTTGCTTTTGTTCGTTGGCATGCATGGGTGCTTTGTACATTTCACTGGTTGCATTGTGACTTCATTGCACCTACAGGGAGTTGTACTTTGTGGGCAGGGAGCGGTGTACAGGCACTCAGTGGGGCCGTTTACGGTTGATTCGCGATGCCGTACTTCTCGCCATGGCGGAATGGTCCATTCCGCCATGCCTGATGGCGTTAGGTACATGTCCGCTAGGGTCGGAATTGGCGTACCGTTGCACCATGGTGGTGTTTGCGGTTTGGCATGGCGCGCGCGCGCGTGCTTAGTGCAGTTAGCGTTGGCGTTCACTACGGTGTCGCTAATGGCTTTGTACTTTGCGGTGACGGGTCATAGTCGCACCGAGCGCTATTCGATGGCGGTATTGCATTTCCGCCATCGTTTTCCCATTTCCGCCAGGGTCGTAATGAGGGCCAGTGTTTGCTATACAACCTTTCCCCCAGACATGAGGCTTCTCCTTACCAAGGAGTTCAGTAAAAGGGAAAGGATCTCTGAAGGACAACTATGATTCCAGAATCAGCGGTATATATTAGGTCTTTATATAGTAAAATCAGCCCCCTGGCGGGTGGCGTGATGGTGTGGGGAGGGGACTTTAATTGCACTCTGAACCCCAGGGTAGATAGGTCAGATGACAAGTTAGAAAAGCCGGCACCAGCAGCTAAAGCACTGAGGACACTGTTGATGGACCTCGGCCTAGAGGATGTGTGGAGAAGGCTACACCCAACGGATAGGCAATACTCGCACTATGCAGCTCCACACGACATAGGACATAGGGCTGCCCACCTTGGATGACCTAGAGCGAGCAGACCTGGACGCCCCCATCACCGCGGACGAACTGGAGGCGGTGATCCAACACCTGCCCACATGTAAAGCGCCTGGGGCGGATGGGTTACCCAGCGAGTTTTATAAAATATACAAGCAGGAGCTACTCCAGCCGCTGCTGGCCATGTTTAATGAAGCATATGAGCGGGGGAACTGCCGGTGTCCCTCCGCGAGGCGGTGATCATTCCGCTCCTGAAACCAGGCAAACCAGACGCGGAATGCGGACCCTACAGGCCCTTGTCTATGCTCAATCAGGATAGTAAGATACTCACGGCAGTGCTAGCCAATAGGTTGAAGAGGGTAATTGGTAAATTGATACACCCAGACCAAACGGGCTATGGAGAATAGAAATATTACAGATAACCACAGGAGGCTACACCATATTATTGACCAAACTGAGGTAGACTCGCGCGAGCTGGCTATCATGTCGCTGGACGCGGTGAAAGCTTTTGATTCAGTGCGGTGGCCGTGGTTGAAAGCGACCCTGAAAGGATGCGGGATGGGACCAGGATATATTAGATGGGTCCAGATGTTGTATAGTACCCCGACGGCGAGAGTCAAATCCGGAACCACAATCTCAGATAAATGGCAACTTGGCAGGGGTACCAGACAGGGATGCCCCTGGTCACCAATGTTATACATCCTGGCATTAGAGCCGCTGGCAATATGCCTGCAGAAACAATATGGGGAGGTGGGGATCCGCACGACAGGGAGCACACACCTGATATCATTGTATGCAGATGATGTGCTTCTCTACTTGCACTACCCGGAGGAGAACCTGCAATATGTGTTGGAGGAGATGGGTCGTTACGCCACCCTCTCGGGCATATCGGTGAACCCCGGGAAGTCCCGTACAAGAGCACCCCGTTGGAGAGGCCACCCATCTTGCAGATACCCTGGCAGACCGTGACATTCAGGTATCTGGGTGTAAATATCTACCACAATATTGAGACAGAGCACAAACATAACACAGAGAAGGCGATGGAGGGAGTTAAGAATAGCATGGTGTTCTGGTCTAAATTACCCCTAGCCATGATGGGGAGAGCAGCTCTACTCAAAATGGTGGTCTTGCCCAGACTCTTGCACTTTTTTGTGAATGTGCCGTACCTAATCCCCAAACGCTTTTTTGTGAAACTTCATGGCATGTGCAGGGGCTTCATATGGGGCAACTCCAGAAATAGGGTGGCCCTGTGGAAACTACAGAACACATGTGATAAGGGGGGCATAAACCTACCTATCGGAGTTGTATTAAATGGCAGGACAGTTGTTGTATGTGGCTAGGTGGTTGTCTGCAGAAGACTTGGCAGAAGCTAGGCTTTTGCAAGGTGAATCGGCTCCTTACTTTTTGAGGGAGACAGTATGGCTGCGCAAAACTAAAGTGGCGAAGATGGGGAGATTATTGAAGCTGGGCTGGGAAGTATGGCGCAGGACATGGAGAATGGTGGGTGACCCAGATCCGCTTTCCCAGCAGGCCCCGCTGGCGGTGCTATGCGGGGAAGACTCCCAATTGTTCGAAGCGGTCCGTAGGTACTGGGAACCAGTGGGATTGGCCACCCTTGGAGACATATGGCAGGAAGGGGAGGCGTTGGTATTCCAGAAGCTGCAGGATGAGACAGGGGTGCATAGAGGCAAATTTATTACTTATACCAGGCTCATGAAGAAGGTGAGAGAGAGGTGGCCTGAGACTGTGCTAGAGGAAGAACCCGATGCCTCCCTAGAAACGATGTATGATGTCTCGGAGGGTGGGCACAAAATATCTAGGATATATGAGCTCCTGAGGGCGAAGACAGGGAATGAGCTGCTCCAATTGAGGCATGACTGGGAGAGGGAGGTGGGGGAACCCATAACAGAGGGACAGTGGGATAGAGCCCAAAGGTACCATAAAAAGGTGTCCTGGAATGTGAGACTCCATCAGATCCAGCTGTATGTCACTCATAGAGCTTACCTGACTCTCAGTAGAATAGCTAGGTTTGGAGGCTCGGCTGTACAAAAATGCCCCAGATTTCGGGGAGGAGGAGGCAGGACTACTACACATGTCCGGGCCTGCCCTGAGGTGCACAGATTCTGGGAGGAAATAAAGATGAAAATGGCTGGTGGGGGAGTGGTACTGGACGTAGGATCTGCTTGGGCTTGCATGCTCGGGAATTTCCCCAGGCCACATCATTCGAAGCATATCAGTAAAATGAAGGACCTGGCCTATATTTTGGCTAAACGCAGAATCGCAATGTGGTGGAAAGCGGCCCACAGACCCAGAGTGGAGATATGGTGGGCGGACCTCTTGAGATGGGTGGAAGCAGAAACTGTGGTATGGTTTGAAGCTGTCACCAAGGGGGGGGGGAGGAGGAAGCGGGCCCCCTGATAGCCTGAAGGCAACTGGTGACCTCAATGGTAAGCCCCCACCAGGTCAATCTTGATACAGAAGACTCAGATGAGTCAACGAACACAGAGATTCCCGAAAATGCTCATGTAGATGATGAGGCTGTGATGGCTCGAGTTTGTGGGGAGGGAGGGGGGAGGACGGGAAGCGACAATGCATAATGTGATGTTGTGATATTGACTATGTATGTCCTAAAAGTTACCATAGTTGACGTGTTTGTTATAAAATAATAAACATTGTTTTAAAAAAAAAATATGATTCCAGAATCATTGATAATCCACAATGATCTATGATTTCTCCAGGACTGGCCACAAATGACCCGGATTTGACAATACTATGTGAGTGATCCTACATAGGGGCTATTTAAATGTTCTTGATACAACCATATTTGCTTCAAAACGAGCCTCAACAAACATATAAGAAGGCATCTAAAACAAGCGAGGGAGCTGTGTGAAACCATAATTTCATAACCAGCATTGTGAATGTAGGATACTCCAGTGTGCCAAATCACACATTCCACATAGCCACCTAGAAGCTATAGCTTGAAGTTCTGCTCCAGTTATGAGACACATCGGCAAGGCATTGTGGGCATGCAAATAAGCCCAAACCCACCATACCCTTTTGGATGTTTTGTATACATGCGTCAATTCTCCAACCACAGGCTGTCAGGACAATACTGCACTTATGGTCCTTAATATGGTTGAAGCCAGTTATGTGGTTGTCCTGGGTTGATTAAGCTATGTATACAGTAGCACTTCCCTCAAAGACAAATTAATTGAAAAAAGGCTTGCATTTGGGCTAATTTGCATACCCACAATGCCTTGCTGGTGCAGCTCAGAACTGGAGGTGAACTACCAGAGATGACAACTAGGCAGTGTTGTGGAATGTGTGTCTTGGCTTAAATGGACAATCATACGTTCACATTTCAGGCGAAAGTTATTTTTCCAAGTCGTTTTAACCCCACCCTAACTTTTGGGAATTTTGTATAACTAGATATAACACTCTACTCTTTGGAGTTCACTATCTAAGCAGTAACGCCTGCAGCAGATTTCCTGAAAGCCTTGTGTTCATACCAGATAGCAGCCACTGTACATTCAAGTCTGGATGCTAATAAGATATGTTGGTATGCCAGAGCATCCTTAAAAGATGGTTTTTTCTTTCTTTTTCAAGCTCGAGATTTTATGAGATGGGCAGTGTAGAAAAAGTTTCCTCTCCTACAATTTAACATAACATCTATGTTATGTTTCTCGGTTAAACATGAGCACATTATCTTCTTTCACATTGGGACATTTAACATTCTATAGCCATAGTGATGATGTAAACAATAGTGCAAGCAATTGATTATTTACCAGGTTACCTCTTTCTCTTCTAAAAACATCTGTGATTACACCAGTTTGCTTTTAAGTCAACCTGAAAAATTGGTAAATTAATGAGCACAATTTGCGGTTGCATTTTGGCCACATTTACATTTGCGAATGAGTTTATGTAGGCATCTGCCCCATGTCCTCATCCAAAGCTTTGTTGTCTTGTGAGCGAATGTAAATATGTTATTTAAATTGCTATTGTTGAAAGCTAATCTGATGCTTCAACTGTATTTCAGGATTCCAAAGCCAATTACTATGCTACGAGCCTCAACGACTTTATTGGAAGGCACCAACAGGCTTTGGTAAGATGAACCTTTATGCATCAATTATCCTTATAAACTGGCAAAGGGTGAGGAAACATGGAAATGCACAGTTCAGTGAGAAGGACAGCAAAGCTTTGATAAGTCTTCAGGTTGTGCCTGTTATACCAATGTTAATGAATATGTGCATGGAAGGTATTTTTCCATTAAGTTGAATTGAGAACATTATAGAAATAAGGAAGGCAGACGACAAACCCTTTTTTGCTGTCAAGTCTATGTATGGTTATTCACCTGTGAGGTGAGTGGCTCACCTCAGAGGTGGACAACCATCTCTCGCAAGTTATGTATGTATGTATGTATGTATATATATTCAAGGAAATAACTTTAATTGCAGGGACTTTAATGTGAGAACATAATGCACAAAAAAAACTGAAATTCAGCTAAAGGCACCTTAACTTCGTGCCCCTTTTGCACAGCCTATGACCTCAATGATGACATCACAGATCACAACACTGAGGACATCACTAATTACAAGTTGTATGAGAACACTGATGACATTAGAAATCACATCACTGATGACATCAATGGTGAGACCACTAATTACATTGTATAGAATTGATTACATCAATAATGGAATTAGACATAACATCATTTATAAGTTAGCTCATTAAAACTTTGATTACCTTAATAAAAATGTAGGCCGTGGACTTGGCCATGACAAAGGCTGGGGTGACTGGCCAGCACAAAGGCCATAGCTAGTGGTCGGTTAGTGTTAAAAAATACAAATATGCATGGTTAAAAGCCATGACTAGTAGCCCATCACTGTTTTAAAATGTACAGTTGGCAACGTTGACAGTCGGCACAGCCAAAGAACGTGGCCACTGGCTAGTATTGTGTTGAAGACCATGACTAGTGGCTGGTTAGTGTTAATAATATACAGTGGGCACGGACGAAGGCCATCGTTTATTGCATTTGATTATTTTAAAACATACAGTTGACATGGCCAAAAGATGTACAAACAGCTCAAGGTCATAGGCTATGGCAAGTGGCCACATACGTGTTAAAATATATAGTGGCCCAAGCCAAAAATTGTCGCCACTGATCAGTATTGTGCTAAAGTCCATGGCTAGTGCCTGATAAGTGTATGTAATATACAGTGGGCATGGTTAAAATCTGTGTGTGTTAGTGTTTTAAAATATTCAGTGCAAATGGGTGAAGGTTGCGACCACTGTCCCTAACTGAAGTCCATGACTTGTACCCATTGATTTGTTCAAATATATTTGGCCATGCACACTGACCATGGCTGAATGTAATGTTATTAGTGATGTCATCAGTGATGTGATCTGTGGTGTCATCTTTGTGGTCATAGGCTGCGCCACAGGGGCGCGAAGTTAAGGTGGCTTTAGCTGAATTTCAGGGGTTTTGTTGCATTGGGTTCTTACCTTAACCTCCCTGCAACTAAAGTGTTTCCTTGAATTTCAAGGGTTTTGCTATTCCATACACAAATAACATTAATACTACAGACAATTTTGCTAATGAAAACAAATGTATTATACATGTGTAGAAAGTATACTAAAAAGAAATTGTGCAACCACATTCCCCCAAATAACCATGTTCTTAATAAGCTTTGTTTGCATATTTATTTAACTTTTAAAAGTGTTTACATTTTTATGTGCTGTTGATGAATAGAAAGTTATTAAAGTGTTACAGTAAATGTATACAAACACTGCTCTCAATGCATCCTAAAATAAATCTTTACAAGTCTGCTGCCCACATAAATACCCTAAAAAATGTGATGCCCTATGTCCTGAAAAACTCAATACATGTATTTCAGAAACTGCATACTGAGGACCAGAGACCGTGTTCTTGTTAAAAATATATCATTTTATTCTATTGCAATTTCTTACAACATATGTAAATACATAATTTCTAAACATACCAATAGTGAAAAAACAGTTCATTTCCAACGATCATATATTTTTGTAAAAATGTTTTTTGTGCACAAAAAAGCATTTTTATGTAAACATCGCTTACATACATATATCACTAACACACAATACAACCGTTCGTTTTCTCAACCAAATCCAATTTAGTGAAGAAATTCTAAATCACATTTACAGTAGTCAGATTTCTACTTTGTAAGTCCACCATTATACATCAACTACAAGTATGCTTGATTATTCTAACAATATTCTTCTCATCATTGGATTTCCTTTTGTATAGTTTTGACTTGACATCAATTGGCCAGTACTTTCATAACCATTGGTCAACATCCTCTTCAGGATTAGTAGACTTATTCAAAGGCTTTATCAATGCTACAATACATAAAGCAACAACAACATCATGTTTAAAACACTTAAAAATGCTTAAAAATATAGACAACAACATCATTAACAAAACACAATCTCCTTCTTCCTCAATATGCAACAATTATTTCATAAGCGGGGAGCAAACTCAAACTCAATTTTGTATAGACTGAAACCCAATAAACTAGGGGTCCACCAACCTCCTTATGCGGAGAAGTAAACAAATTACCACTTTAGAGAGCGGCCAATCAATCCCCAACTGTCTTCAATCAGATCCAGGAAACACCCTTATTTCAAACTCCTAACATAACTCAATTGCCCCCGAGGGTGAGAAATTACTTGCCCTCCATTGGTAAGCAATGGAAAGATTTTTATTTATAGTGAAGAAAGGCAATCACATATGTACCTTCAAAATTGTTTTTTAAATTTCCTTTTTTCTTTTTTAGCAAAAAAGTTTAGTTCTAGTGGTTCCCCAATGCGTCTTTTCAGCTTCTCGCTAACTTCAGTAAACACTTGTTTTTTTTCTTCTTTCTGCTTCACTGTAATGTTTTCAGCTAATTTCAATTCCTATGGACATCAAAAGAAATGATGAATAAAGCTGATAGAGCCAGTGCCTGGCATTTTGCTAAAAGACAGTTTGTTTCCCATATATAATGAGAATATTTATGTTTTGATGTTTAAGATGCTAGTAGCTATAAAAACTATTTGGTATTATAGAGAGACTGCTTTTACCTCCATTCACCTAAAGGGATTAACACATGTCATTCCGGGCTGTGAAACTCATGGGATTTCTTCCATGACATATAAACTGAAAAAAGCCAGGAAATAAAAGTAGTAATTTAGACTTTTAATTAATCTCAGGGTTTAGACCCAACAGTTACAGTCCTAAGCTAATTTACCTTGCTGTAGCTTCAGGGTTATAGCTCTTCATATGCCCAAAACATTGCACCACTCAGGAAGAGCAACAGCCACACGTTCCAACTTGTGGTAACACATAGGTCACTGCATAATGGAATAAAATGCAGCGAGCTGAACGCTGGCCTTACTTCCGTCTTGCTTAATAAGTGTAGCCGCACCCGGATCCACGAATCCTGTGGCGTCTCTTTCAAACATGAAAGAGATAAAAAGGGGACTAGATAATTCCTCAGCCCTTTCCGAATCGGGAGTAGAATCCTAGAAGTAGAAAGCGGACTATTTCTTGATAGATGTAGATGCTCCCGGTTAGCGAATCCTGTAGCATCTCTTTCAAACATGATAAGATAATGGAAAAAGGACCATTTCTTAGTAAGAAAACTCGGCCCAATTGGAGCTGGGATTTCTGTCCTTAAAATCGAAATAGGACTAAAAAGACAAGTCGGCCCAAATAGAGCCGAAAATAGGGTCCTAAAACAAAAAAGGGGACTATTCCTCAAATTGAAAAACTCAGCCTTATGAGTGCCTGAAATGGAGTATTAACAGGCGTAAAAATAGCTAATCCTCAATAATCTCTTTCCCCATCTCTAAAGTGGTAAGTTGTTTACTTCTCTGCATAGGGAGGTCGGTGGACCCCTAGTTTATTGGGTTTGAGTCTATACAAAATTGAGTTTGAGTTTGCTCCTCGCTTATGAAATAATTGTTGCATACTGAGGAAGAAGGAGATTGTGCTTTTTTAATGATGTTGTTGTCTATGTTTTTAAGCATTTTAAGTGTTTTAAACATGGTGTTGTTGTTGTTTTATGTATTGTAGCATTGATAAAGCCTTTGAATAAGTCTACTAATCCTGAAGAAGACGTTGACCAATGGTTATGAAAGTACTGGCCAATTGATGTCAAGTCGAAACTATACAAAAGGAAATCCAATGATGAGAAGAATATTGTTAGAACAATCTTGGATACTTGTAGATGATGTATAATGGTGGACATACAAAGTAGGAATCTGACTACTGTAAATGTGATTTAAAATTTCTTCACTAAATTGAATTTGGTTGAGAAAACTAACGGTTGTAATGTGTGTTAGTGATATATGTATGTGAGAGATGTTTACATAAAAATGCTTTTTTGCACAAAAAACTTTTTTTTCGTAAATATATGATTGTTGGAAATTAATTGTTTTTTTCACTAGTGGTATGTTTACAAACGATGTATTTAATTTTTTTTTATATAATTGCAATAGAATAAAATGATATTTTTTAACAAGAACACAGTCTCTGGTCCTCAGTATGCAGTTTCTGAAATACATTTATTGAGTTTTTCAGGACGTAGTGCATCACATTTGTTTAGTATATATTGATTTCACCCCAGATGCCCATGTAGGGGTTCCCCACCTTTGTTTTTGGCCCACATATATACCTACATATGTTTATTTTTTTCTGTAAATGGTTTTATTGCCACGGCTACCAAGGATGCATGCACAGCTAAATGCAACAATGACTAGGGGATTTTACCCACAGCTTCCACAGGGGATAACTGCCACTATAATGATATACATAAAGATATGTCTTTTTTTTTTAAACACACTGTATTGAAAGGATTAATTAAAGGTCTTTGATCCATATATTCAGTATTTGTTTCTATTATCTATTTTTATAACTGATAAATTGGCCCTAAAAAGGATAATTTTGCTACATAAGGAAAAATGAGGTAGGAATTGGAAAGAGAAAAACACTAGGATTCATACATATAACAAAAGGTTTTTATAATTAGTACATTTGTTTTTGGGTTTTTTGTCTAAAGAATACGGTTAAAAAACAATTGACACTTGAAAATATACCTAGCTTTGGTAATTGGCCGTATGATTAAATGAAATTAAATGATATTTTATTTATATTGCGCTCGTACACAAGTGTTTCAGAGCGCGACCAGGCAGAAAGGGAGGGGAACAAAGAAAAAACAGAAAACAGGGATCTTACTAGGCCCAGTGACATTTAAGAAAGCGCAAGTGCAAGGGAAAGGAAAATGGGGGAAAAGTGCAGGGGGTGGGGGAGAGTGGAAAAAGCGAAGCAGAGGAGAGGAAACATAAATAAATATTAAATAGAATAAATAATAAATAAGGGCTTTAAACCATGGTAGTGCAGCCAGCAAGTGGCAGGTGAAAGTTAGTCAGAAAGGTATATCTGATAAGTGCAGAAGAAACGTGGGAGGGGGACTGTATGGGTACAGATACAGAACTCTAGTGCAGATGGTGGCCTGGAGGCAGTGCAGGAGGGTGGCAGGATGAGCAGATACCTGGGCCCGAAAGAACAGAGGGTGGCCAGGTGCACAATGCCATGAGAAGAAACAGATCAACAGGGAAGAAGGGGGCAAAGGCAGAGGCAAAGAAGAAGGTCTTGAGAAGTTTCCAGAACCGAAGATATTTTTCCTCAAGTTCCTCAAGGGAGGCACCAGCCGAAGACAGAGATCTACCCCCACCTCGTTTTTTTGCAAAACGACTAACCCTGAGGGAGTTTGAAGTAGAGGAGCGAAGGGCTCGAGAGGGGAGGTATTTACGGAGAGATAGTTGAAGGTATTTTGGACCCAGGCCCCAGAAAGCCTTGTGGACAATGCAGAGGGTTTTAAATTTAATCCTTGCATCCACTGGGAGCCAATGAAGGGATTTCAAGGCTGGAGTGATACGATCCCAGGCTTGAGGCCAAGGACAAGTCTTGCAGTCCTGTTCTGGATTAGTTGTAGAGGGCGGAGAGTGGAGGCAGGTAGATTTAGGAAGAGGCTGTTACAGTAATCCAGTCTTGAAAGAACCATAGCTTGGGAGACAGTGAGCTTTTGAGGGACGGAGAGGATAGGTAGAGTACCTCTAAGGAAGTGGAGTAAAAAGTTAGATTTTTTGGAGACATCAGAGATGTGTGCGGAGAAGGAAAGTGTAGAGTCAAAGATAACCCCAAGGTTCTTAGCCGCGCAAGTGGAGGTGGGAGGAGGGCCAAGGGAGGCCAGCCAGAGAGTGAGAGGAAAGGATGGAGATGGTGTACCAATAAGGAGGACATCAGTCTTGTTGGCATTTAGACATAGATCATTGGCAGCACACCAATTTTGAATGATCTGAAAGAGCCTTGCCCAAAACGTCTAGGGTACCACCTTCTACCTCAATCAAGCTGTGACAGGTTTTGCACATCACAATAAAGTTAGAAAGATCAGGTGCACGTGCAGATGCACTGGATTGAGGTTGGGTGTTAGTCAGTAGAAAATAGCTAGTGATTGTGTTGGAAATCTGTGGAGCAGATAATAAATACTGCTGTTCTGATCTTGCTCCATGTGCTTTGACCATATGTTTCACATGAGTCTTTCTATATAATTCATCCACTTCATCCCAATGAACGAGGACAGGATGTTGAATTAACGTGGATGTTTCCAAGCTTTGCGACGGCTTTTGCAAAGATGCACTCAGCAAAACCTTACAACAAGAATTGCACATAACATCCTCAATCTCATTTTTGCTCTATTGGTCCTTTACGTGGAAGTATTGCCAACTGTGAGAATGTATTATTGTGCACATTGCTTCTTCTGTAGTGGTAAAACTGAAGCTACCCAAACACATCGGTATACTGTCATTTCATCGACGGGCTTTTCATCGCGGGGTTTTTTACCGCATTTTTTTTGTTGGAAAAAAAAATTCGCAATTTTTTTTGGGGTTAAAAATTAAATACATTTGGTGTGTGTCTAGGGGAATATTAAAATAATTAAACAGATGGGGGATTTGGGGCGGTAACACCCCCAAAAATAAAAAAATCAATGTTTTTTTTAAAAAAAGAATCTGCGGCAAAAAACCCTGCGATGAAAAGTCCGTCGATGAAATCACATAGAACCACACCATCACTGCTGGTCATACTTATTTTGAAATGCAGAACCGTGGGTGGAGGAAAAATAAATACTGTAAACATACACATCACAAAAAGGACTCTGACACTAAATATAAAAAAACGTGAAAAAAAAAAATAACAAGCTAAAATGACAAAAAAAGGAAAAAGTACAAGACAAAGGACAAAGGTATAAAAAGAAAAAATGTAAAAAAGGAATGGATACATCAAGGAATTGCTTTTAAAAGTTCCAGAAGGCTTACCAATAAGCTCACCCACCAAAAGACAAAAAGCAATAACAGAAAACAGGAAAAGATGCTTGGGAGAGGCATTTAACCGCTGTTACGCGATATAGAGAACACAAATGTGTTTTCCATACACACATTGGCCCTCATTAGGACCCTAGGCTAAGTGTTTAACGGCGCCGTAAAAGGCTGCAGCGCTGTTAAACACTTAGCGCCTTACTACGAGGTCCCTTTGCGGGACCCTACCTGAACGGCTGGTCTAGACCAGCCGTTAAAGTAGGGACCCGCAACGAGACTCTCAAGGTAAGTACGGTACCGCAATTTGTGGTACCGTACTTAGCGTCTTCCCCACTCCCATTGAGCCCTATGGGGCAAAAATTGGAATGGGGGAAGTGCCAATGTTCAATGGCGAATTACCGCCCCGCCAACCTTGGAATGGGGTGGTAATTCCCCATTGAACATTGGCGGACTCGTTACGATACCAGCACCAACCATGGTGCTAATAGCGCCAGTATCGTAATGAGGGCCATTATGTGTTTTCCATAAGCCCAAGCACAATGTTAGCACCTAAATTACTGACCAATCGCCTAAATCAACGAGAAGATGCACTTGCAAATAGCTGTACCCGCATTGAGGAAAGGCCCATTCACTTTGATATTTGCATTGACGTAGCTATGCGACTTCACACCTTTTTTTAACAGGTAATCAGATCATGTAACAGTTTGGCTTTTCCACGTGAATGTTTTCATTTTTCGAATGTTATCCAAGTAGATAGTTTAAAGTACAATTAGTACCCGACAAGAGATAATGAGATTGTTAGAAACAATCTGATTGGCCCTCACCGGGTCCTTACCAGCATGACAAGGGACCAGTAAACACTACGTCCCATGGTGTTCGTTCTACGAGTGGCTTCCATAGAAAGAGAGAAGGGACTACATTTACTCCCTTCTCCCTTTCCAAGGCAGCTATTTTCTTTGGGATTTTTTTCTATTCTTTTTAATAGCAGCCATGGAAAGGGAGAAGAGACTTACAGGGTAATTCATAGAATTTTGCACAAAAGTGGCGCATGCGGCTGGCGCACAGTGTGCGCGTGCAAATGTCTGCGTCAGCCGCGTGCGCTAAAATCGATATCCGCGCAAAGCGTATTCATGGATTTCAGCCTCCAAAACCAGCCGTGGCGCAGAGTGGTGCAGCGACCCTGCAGCTGCGCCAGTTACGCCCCTAAGAATGCCCTCGCGCAAGGAAAAGCCATCAAAATTCACAATTCATCGCAAAGGACTGCGCTAACCTTGGACCAGTATACATGGCTGCCAAACAGCAAACAGCGAGCGGGGAATGTGTATTACTGGGGTGCGCGGGAAGTTCCACACGTGATTTCAGCAGGGTACGTGTATTTCTGGGGTGCGGGGAAGTTCAACGCGCGATTACAGCAGGGTACGTGTATTACAGGGGTGCAGGGAATTTTTACACGCAATTTCAGCAGGGTACCAGTATTACTGGGGTGCACGGGAAGTTCCACACGTGATTTCAGCAGGGTACGTATATTCCTGGGGTGCGGGGAACTTTTACACGCAATTTCAGCAGGATACCTGTATTACTGGGGTGCGCGGGAAGTTACACACGCGATTTCAGCAGGGTACGTGTATTTCTGGTGTGCGGGAACTTTTACACGCAATTTCAGCAGGGTTGGTGTTTCACTGGTGTGCGCGCGAAGTTACACACGCGATTTCAGCAGGGTACGTGCATTTCTGGAGTGCGGGGAAGTTTGACACGCGATTTCAGCAGGGCACGTGTATTACAGGGGTGCGCGGGAAGTTACACACGCGATTTCAGCAGGGTACCTGTATTTCTGGGGTGCGGGGAAGTTCAACACGCGATTACAGCAGGGTACGTGTATTACAGGGGTGCGCGATCCCCTCCCAGCAGTGCCACGTCACAACGCTGCTCTTCGTGATGGCGTGCGTTCTCTGCGCAGGAAGGACGCATGTCATCACGAATGACACGCGTGCGCAACGTGACACCCACCAGGACAGATCCCATACGGTCGCGGGACCGCTCGTCCGCAGGTAGTGGAGAGGCAGGTGATATGGCACTCTCCCTTACCTGCGGACGGGCCTGGGACGGGGCCTCCCTGCTGGTGCATGATGGTGCAGTCACAGGGTCAAGGACAGCAACATGCACAGGCCCCTCCGCGGTGACCTGTGCTGCCTCCTGACCCTGGCCTTGGACTGCACCACTTGCACCAGTGGTACTACCCGCACCAGGCCCCATGTGCGGCTCAGTAGCGGGCTCCTCCTCCTCTGTGGAGACCACCAACCTGGATATATCCACACCGTCTTCCGCCATTGGAAGCCCCTGTGGGGGCTCACCCGGCCCTTCCGCCACAGCCGTTGAGGCAGACGCAGCACCAGCCCCCTCGCTCCCAGATGATGGTAATTCCTGGGAGGGTGGCTGGGCCTTGCATCGCCGCCCAGTGGAGGCATCCCCGCTGCTTGGCTCCACAGCGCCGTCTCCGCCCTCTTCTTCACTTGACGCTGCGTAGAGGGAGACATAGAACACAAACATCAGGGTACAGTACAAAATACCCTAGACAGGAAGCAATAACACATGAGTGGCACTGTCAAATGTCACTTCCATCCTGTCATTCCACAACACATGGGTGAATGCACATAACACACATGCAGAAACAGTCCGTGCGCCTGCAATCAACATCAACATCCATGTAGAAGGACCCCTGTAAACCAAGATGTTGCCTTCAAAGTCACATGCATCCATGGCGTTTCAAAGTCACACACACACTTCTCAGGCACACACACACACACATGTGCACCATACATGACATCAGCACCCATTCCTCACCCCCCCTCTATGTCCAGGAACAGAGACAGCCATGCATTCATGTGTGCATTCCACATAGAGCTCCCCATGTTGCTCTAAAACACATGCACCAACCATGTGGCTCACACATAACTGGTCTCACATGCATGACCATGATGTCCCTGCACACACACATATCCATACATGGCCTATGTCACACATACAGGCAAGCATCAGACTACCAGCACACTGCAACATGCACTGTCTCACACAGCAATGCTTTGCCACTTACTGCTCAACTCTAGACGGGTCTGCCTCCGAAGGATCTGGGCGTGGAGCGCTGGGCCTACGCGTTCCAGGACCCTCATCTGGATGGCACTCAGGCGTGCCCGGCCCCCCTCCGCGAGGCGCCGGGCCTTGTGGAGGGTCATGGACCTGAAGTCCTCCCAGCGCTTCTTGACGTGCTTGATGTCGTGGGTTGCCACCCCCTCCGCGTTGATGGCAACCACTACGTCGTCCCATATCCTCTCCCGTCCTTCCTTGTTGGCGCGTGATGCTCCGAAGAGGGCATCATAATGCCCCAGGACATGCTCCACCAGAACACCAACTTCGGTGGCAGTGAAGCTGGTGGCCCTCTGCCTCTCTGGCTGGGGGTTGCCAGTGGTGCCAGATGGTGTAGTGCCCGACATGGAAACCCCACAGGCAGGAGTGGGTGGGCAACTGGGTCCTGGGGCTGGGCTGTGGAGCGATGGAATCCCAGTCAGGAATCTTCTGTTCCAGCAGGGGTGGAAACAGCAACTGGACCCCTGCAGATGGCTGACGTGCAGGCACCAAATAGCAGGGTACGTGGGCAGCAGGCAGACAGGCAGCAGCAGATGCCTGGTGGGAGCGTGCTCGTTGCTCTGGGGGGCAGTAATTCGGCCTTCTAGGCAGGAGTGTGGTTTTCCGTGTATGTATGCATGGCCAGCTTGATACTGAGTGATTTGGCACGGGAAAATCTTGCACGTCAGCGTGTAATTCGAGGAAAGGCCCTTAGCGCGTAAGCGCGTCAGCACACGTACGCAATATCATTGGACCAAAGGCCCTTAGAGTGTAAGCGCGTCAGCACCCTGCACTGCTGGGGGGTAGGGGTGCAAGGGGACATGAGTGAAACATGAGTGGGGGCCTGCTGGCAAGTGCCCCACACTGCTGGGGGGTGGGTGTGCAAGGTGACATGAGTGGGGGCCTGCTGGCAGGTGCCCCGCACTGCTGGGGGGTGGGGGCGCAAGGGGACATGAGTGGGGGCCTGCTGGCCGGTGCCTCGCACTGCTGTGGGGTGGGTGTGCAAGGGGACATGAGTGGGGGCCTGCTGGCAGGTGCCCCGCACTGCTGAGGGGTGGGTGTGCAAGGGGACATGAGTGGGGGCCTGCTGGCAGGTGCCCTGCATTGCTGGGGGGTGGGGGTGCACGGGGACATGAGTGGGACATGAGTGGGGGCCTGCTGGCAGGTGCCCTGCGCTGCTGGGGGGTGGGGGTGCAAGGGGACATGAGTGGGACATGAGTGTGGGCCTGCTGGCAGGTGCCAATGCACTGCTGGGGGGTGGGTGTACAAGGGGACATGAGTGGGGGCCTGCTGGCAGGTGACCCGCCCTGCTGGGGGGTGGGTGTGCAAGGGGACATGAGTGGGGGCCTGCTGGCAGGTGCCCCACACTCCTGGGGGGTGGGTGTGCAAGGGGACATGAGTGGGGGCCTGCTGGCAGGTGCCCCGCACTGCTGGGGGGTGGGTGTGCAAGGGGACATGAGTGGGGGCCTGCTGGCAGGTGCTCTGCACTGCTGGGGGGTGGGTGTGCAAGGGGACATGAGTGGGGGCCTGCTGGCAGTTGCCCTGCACTGCTGGGGGGTGGGGGTGCAAGGGGACATGAGTGGGACATGAGTGGGGGCCTGCTGGCAGGTGCCCTGCACTGCTGGGGGGTGGGGGGAGGGGGTCATGCGTTGGTGATCAGTAGTGCAAGCTGACATGTGGCTTGCCTGGGGGGCATGCCCATGGTGGATGGGCTGCCTGCGGAACATGAAGTCCCCTGTGGTGTGGGCTGCCTGCAGGGGCCGTGGAGGGTGTAGAGGGAACACCTGGGAGGACCCACACTGCCAATTCACATGTAGGACTCCCCTGCACCCCAGATATACACGTACCCCACTCGCACAGGGCCTGTCGCATGTGATAATTCCCACGCACCCCCGAAATACACGTACCCCGCTCGACCAAGGCCAATCGCATGTGAAACTTCCCGCGCACCCCAGATTTACACGGACCCAGCCCAATCGCGTGTGAAACATCACGCGAACCCCAGGAATACACGCACCCCACTCGCACAGGGCCTATCATGTGTGAGACTTCCCGTGAACACGAGATTCACACGTACCCAGGCCAATTGCATGTGCAACTTCACGCGAACCCCAGGAATACACGCACCCCACTCTCACAGGGCCTATCGCATTTGAAACTTCCCACGAACCCCTGGAATACACGTATCCCGCTCCCCCAGGCACGATCACGTGTAGAACTTCACGCGCACCCATGAAATACATGTACCCCACTCCCCCAGGCCCGATTGCATGTAAAACTTCACGCGCACACACGAAATACACACACAAGCTAATTTTTCACAAGGCGGGTGTCGCGTACCCCTTTGCACATCATTTGTCCTAGGGGGCCACAGTATGGGGCATTCATCAGAGCTGTATATTTGTGCTTTTTGTTAGTGCACATTTTGGCGCACATTTTTTTCCAGCGCAGGGACGCTACCGCCTGCCTTCGTGTGGCGGACGGGTTTGGGTCAGTGCGCATCTTTGCCCGTGCGCTGGTTTGCCCTATTCGATTCCATGAATACGTGTTGTAGGCGAGCGTGTCGGCGTTCCGCGCACTTGCCTCCTGTACTTCCCCCGTGACGCCCACATTTTCATGAGTTGTTCACCATTCCGAGTGTTACGCCCCGTGTTCCGCCTACTTTTGTTATGTGCGCCGCGTTATGTGCGCTTTCGCTGTGGCCTTAGCGCACGCCGTTAGATGACCTGTGCGCCAGCGTGCGCCGCGCACTTTTTCAGCGCACATCCCTGATTTTACTCGCGCACAGACTTCCATGAATAGATGTGCGCTGGTTTCCCTGCGATATTGGCACTTGCACTGCGATTTTCGCCCTTTCACTGCGAATCGCATGTTTTCGCACGCTTGCGCCGAAATTTTCGGTGCACATTAATTCCATGAATCGGCCTGTATATGTATTCCCTTCTCCCGTTCCATGGTGGCCATTTTCTTTGTTTAGTTTTTTTTACTGTTTTGAAATAGCCACCATCGAAAGGGTGAACAGACTTCATATCCCTTTCCATGGGAAAGCTCGGCAGCTCCGCACGAAGAGGAAAAAGCAAATAAAGGAAGGTATGGAGATGTGCATTGTTATGCTAAATATTCAGCTTAACTCCATGAAAGAATCAGCGTCCCAAAAATATGTTCATTAACAGCTGCCAGTATTTCTGTATCAAATAGCATTGGAGAAAGAATGGCATTAAAGGTTATGTGTGTTTTCTATTGTAAGCTATAGCAGATGGAAGCTTCCAATAAACCTTCCAAAACTTTTGTAACCTCTAATTTGATTAATCTCCTCATCCAGTTCGATTATGTCAATAAAGAGGAACACTATACAAAGGCTAATTTACATCATAATGTACAAACCCATGACCTGTAATCTGCTCACAGGTATCTACAGTAAGAAAAGCATCACTGCTGCTGCTATTCTCATGGATAGAAAAGTTCAAATGCCCAACTGATGAGGAGGATATAAAATAACAAAAATTACAACTCTAAAAAGAGAGTAAACTGTGCTAGCCTCATCTGCCCCCTAGCCTTTTTGACTCTGTCTGTTGTAAGGGCCCATAAGCAATTGTTTGAGTCAAACAGAGAGGCCTCTGTCTTTGGCATTCCCGCAAACAGAAGGCATGTTGTTCTAACCATTGCAGACACTAGCTGTATTTGTACATAGTGATAAACCTTATGACCGCTGGGAAAATTGCGCTCCCAAGAGCGTAATTTGATTGCCTATGGCTTGGGGCCCGAACTAAAAACACAATGTACAATCTCTGGCTTGTCCCTGCTGTCGGTGCCCTCTAGAGGACCTTCTGCATTTTGTGCTGTTCTGCCCAACCTATACGGACCTAAGGAGGAAAATACTCTTGCTGTTACTGAGGTCCGATGGAATGTCTCAAGCTAGGCCGGCCCTTTGTTATCTACTTTCAGTTGCCACGCTGCCTGTGGCTTGGGGTTCGGTGGACTTTTTGAGAAAGGCCTGGCACTGTAGAACTAAAATCATCGCTCGGAATTTGACTGAACATTGATCATTTATTGATTACTCTGTTACCCCTTTGGAGGATATTAATTGACATACACACACGCACTTTTTACTTTCGTCAATTTATGCAATGTGTTTTTATCTTTGTGTCATGTATTTTTGTATTGTATTTTTTCTTGTATTTTTGTTTATGGAAAATGTGTTTCCGAATAAAGGTATTGAATGAGGAAAAAGATAACACCACAAAAAATAAAGCCATCAAAAAATTGAAAGCCCCTTTCCAATGGAGTCCTATAAAACTCCATGAGAAAGGGGAATAACACTCTGCCATCTGATATCATGGGCCACTGGGACTTGTAATGTCCCAGTGGCACCCAGATCTCAGGCAGGGGAAACAGTGTTACAAGTCCCGCAGCAACCCGACGGTAGCACTGGCGGGTTACCGCCAGACTTGTAATGAGGGCCAATGCCACAAAAAATGAAGCCTCCTCTCTGAACCTCTCTAGCATTTCTAATAACTGTTCAAATAGAGTGTTCATTGCTGCCAGTGTCTGAAGACTCAGGCTGTTACTAGCAGCACCTTTGATGGGCATTGGTTGAAACACCACTCACAGCTTCAGTGAAGATTTAAGACCATACATAAGCCAAAAAAGCCTGCAGCCCAGTATGTGCCAGACTATCTTGTGCAAGTCCCATTACATATCATCCACATCATCCCAGGAGACTTGCACCAGATGATTTTTCATGATTGTTGTTCCCAAGCTTTCTGACGGAACATTAGAAGGACCACTTCTTAGTGTTTCCTTGTACAATGTTAGACAAGATCAAATCTCCAACTGGTGAGGAAAGCAGAAAATAAAAAGAAACTCTAAAAAGGCAATGCCACAAAAAATGAAGCCTCCTCCCTGAACCTCTCTAGCATTTATAATGATTCTTCTAATAGAGTATAGCAGTGCTTCAGGTGTTTGAAGAATCCGGCTGTTGCTGGCAGCCCCTTAATGTGTGAAGGTTTATTCTGCAGAACTACCCACAACTACATTGAAGATATAAGCCAACAAAGGCTGCAGTCTTAGTAAAATCATTATTGAGATATTAACTTGTCCCAATCCTTACTTACACCACCTCCCACAGCTACCCATTGGTGGCATAGATCACAGATAGATAGTTAAACTGGAACATCTGGAGTTGAGACTGCTGCCAAAGTTGAGGGTTCATGAAATGTTTGTGGCGTCGCACTGGTAGAATCACCTTCTGGATGTGGTGGTGATTTCCATGCACGTAACACATCAAGCCCAAGCATTCTTATTTTGGGGTGCACATACAATTTTCAATACGCATTATCCACATCATCCCAGGGGACTAGCACCACATGATGTATCATGATTCATTGTTCCCAATATTTGTGACAAAACTTTACAAGGGCCACGTCTTACTGATGTCTTGCACAATGTGCACTGAACATGCTGTGCCTCCCTTTTAAAGCATGATCCATAATCTGCGCTCAAGCAATCTATTGTAAAAAAGCATCACTACTGGTGTGGCTCTCCAACCAAATAAAGATACTAGTACTACTCCAGTATAAGGAGCCACAGTCCTAATAGCAATACGCCTAGAGCAAAGGGGGCATTATTGCATCAGATAATGCCCCCACTTTATTTTAAGCCCTCACCTTTGTCAGACCTGTAACTCTGAGCATGGTAAATTTTCACCTTAACTCCATGGAAAAAAACTGTGTGCCCAGCAAACTGCCATTCACAGCTGCCACTATTTATTTACCAAGTAGCAGTAGGTAAAAGAACATAAACAAAAATCAGTGTGTTTCCTATTTTAAACTGTTGCACATTGAAACTTCCCAACATTTTACAACCTCTAATTTGTGTACTAAAATTGAAAAGCACATACTGCACCTGCATTTACTATGGCAATTTGTACCAGACAAGTCATTCCATTTCTATTTTACATAATAGCAGTTTGCATAACTAATACTATTCCTACATTTTTTACGAATGTATATTTAAAAATAAAACCAATCAAACTTATTTTTCATGAAATTAAACACTAGGTTTCATAGAACAGTAAACAAATAAAGACAGAGCCTTTTCTCTTATAGATAACCATGCAGTAACACACTTCAGCAAACTAAATATTTCTTAAAGCACACATATTTTCAAATCACCCCACAGCAGCAAAAACAAAATCTTTTTTAAAACACATTTTCATATCACCCCAAAACACACGTTAACACACACAATAAGTGATTATAAAAGCATTGTGGATAAAATCACATTTCTACTGCTCTCTCATGATGTTTTTATTTTGAGTGCAGGAAGTATAATTAATGATTCTATATCATGCACCTCCCTGAAATTAATTTTCTTTCCTAGTAAACAACTTCCAACAATTATCCCCACTCATTTTCTACATATACAGCAGGCCCACTTCATTGTTAACAAATACAGTTAAAAACAAAAAACACACAGAGCTCAATTATCAACATATCAAATACAACTCACAAAAAAACAATGACAAGCAATTGATTAATGCCAATCATATTTTATCACAGGTAACATGAACTGCACAATGTGAGTTCTGCAGTTAAAATGAGAAAAATAGACACAATATGGAGTGTCATACTTTCCAAAATCAAAACCCGAAAAAAGAGGACTATATTCTAAGAAAACTAATAAAATGGCTGACACGTATTCACTGCAATCTATCACATAGAAGTACACATTTACAACATTAACACCAGCCAATTAGAAACACTGAAACACATACAACCCCCTACCCAGCATCACTATTACCCACAGATAAAAACCAAACTAAGCCAACCTTCAAAACTTCAAATAACACATAAGCACACAACATAACACACACACACATAACATTCTGTGCTGTATCATCCTCACAACAATATGATAATT
The DNA here is from genome assembly GCF_040938575.1 of Ambystoma mexicanum. NCBI lineage: Eukaryota > Metazoa > Chordata > Amphibia > Caudata > Ambystomatidae > Ambystoma > Ambystoma mexicanum. The sequence goes on from NC_090925.1 coordinate 651,584,379, forward strand.
GCAGAGGAAATGGTATCTTTATATACACGGCTATAATTAAAACTGCATCTACGGACATGACCAATAAAAAGATGAAAAGCATTGACGTGCCTATGCACATGCCTTGTATACATGCTGTAATAGAAAAAAACACACATGAGTGTTTGCTGATAGCCGCGGCTATTCTCAAAAACTACAAATTAAATTAAAACATGTTTTTCCACTCCCCCAAACTCCAAATAAGTGTCCCTAACACACATACCAGCCCCCTCCACTCCACATGTTCCTCCTCAACTCCACTGGTCTCTCTCTATGCCCCCAAACACTCAATGAATCTAGGATCCTACTCCACCAAAAATGTTGGATAGCCGCAGCTACTACACATCTACAAACACACAACATTCCATTTGCCCAAATATAGCCATGGCTGCACAGGGTACCACATCTACCGGCAGATAGCAATGCCATGCACAGGATGGCTACTGAATAGCCATGGATAATTACAGTACCATCAACAAATTACAAAGGCCAAAACACACACGTCATACATACCCTGCACATACAAACTACTAGAAATTTAAACTAGAACTAATTTTCCTGGAAACAGAGAAACACTGCAGATATCATGGCTGGTTTCAGAATTGTGTGGCTGATTGAAGACAGTTTGCTGTTTTGGTTATCGGCTTTTTGTGAGAAAACAAATATTAATATTAACATGGACCTTTGTTTGAGAGATGTTACAATTTAATAGTTTGGATTGCGGGGAAAGCGTTAGTTCCAGGTTTTTCCCAAATTGTTCAGTCTGAGAAGTACAGGCAGCCAGACATCATACCATTTCATTGTGGAGGCAATGATTTGGTGAATGGATGAGGTGGGTCCCTTACTTTAATGATCAAACAAGACATGTGAAACCTAATGGAACTATTTCCTCAGACCATCTTTATCTTTTCCAATTTGACTCAGAGGCAAACATGGAGATGGACCCCACATTTAATAGTAAAATTGAGAAATCACAGAGAAATGTTAATGAAGTAATTTCTGAACTCATGAGAGACCACAACCAATTATGGATTTCATACAACAACATACAGTTCTACATGGCCAATTTCTATAGACACAATGTTGTACACCTACCCAATGAAGGAAATGCATACTAAAATACTACACTGAGTGTACCCAAAACAGTCCTTTTAGGGACTACTTATCAAATATAAATACACAAATACAATAAAATCCTCACCATAATTGTGTTTTATTATACCTGCGGGTACAGTTCATTAACTTTTATTCTAACCGTGGTTTTCAAATTCTTAGTTACAGGGGTGGGGGCTCACTTTAAGTTTTATACTACAATATAACTTAAAAAAGCATACAGTACAACAGTACAACTATTTTCTCACTGCCTAGCCATCCCTAAATTCTTCCTAAAAAAAGCAGACAGCGCCAGCTTCCCATTCCTTGCTGCCAAACTGTGGAACGCTATAGCCATGAACCTTAGAGCCGAACCTTCCTTCTGGACGTTGAAAGCAAAAACAAAGACCTGGCTCGCCAACAAGAATGCCCCCACTGTCTGACTTACTAACCAATGTATTTTCCCCTGTGTCCACCACTTGACCACTCTGTAACCCGGTCATATGCACTTACTGTTATCTTTTTGTATGTCCATATTCTACTGTAACTTGCTCTAAGTCTCCGGTGCCCAGTAACCTCAAGGTTCGGCGCGCGGTATAAATAAAGAAACTAAACTAAACTCATGTACTTTTGTAAAGTAACTGAAGATAAAGAAAGCAGAGAAAATAATACATAACAGTAAACCGTGTAGGCAATCATTTCACAGCCACACAATATAATACCAAGAGTGAGAATACACACTCTAAAATAAAGTGTATGGGGCATCTTAAACTGGAGTACGATTGCTCCTTTTATATTAATTTTTTAAACTATGTTCTCCAAAGTCTCACATGTACAAAAGTCTGAAAACACACATCAAAATAAAAAACACTCCCCGACACCTACCTTGTTACTGAGCATGGCCTTTGGCCATGGCCAGTGATTTCCCCCAACCAACATCACTATACCTATACAAATAACTAAAACACTGACACCGCAAAATATATAGCTGCACGCACACAGCATCTCATAGCCATAGTTATCTGTAGTCCTACTGTATCCTACGGTCTAGCCATGAATAATGAAAGAACGGCCATAAAAAAAAATTGGCCCCCAAGCCCTCACCAAGCTGCCCCCTCATCTGTGCCAGCTCACTCCACTTCCCAGATGGCCTCCAGACCCCCCAAATCCTCTCCCTTGCCCCCCACAACACACGCTGTTTCTGTGACTCAGATTGCTTTCAGATGTCGGCTATTTGCAGCTATAACTGAGGCTACAGAAAACTTTGGGCCTCATTACTAGTGGGGCGGTAAGGGATACCGGGCACCATTAAGGAGACCGGTGCCGGTAATCCCTTACGGCCCTACTACAAGGTCCCTTAGCGGGTCCCTCCTTTAATGCCTGGCCTGACCTGGCGTTATGGACGGGACCCGTTAAGGGACCAGGGAGCAAATAATGGGCTTGATATACGCGAGCCCGTTATTTGCGCCCTCCCCATTCCCATTGAGCCCTATTGGGGCTCAAATGGGAATGGCATTTTCAATGGGGACTTACCGGTATCACAAAGGTCAGACTACACCGGTAAATCCCCATGGAACTAGACCAGTGCCGGACCGGTTATTGGTGGCAGTCATGGCACAAATAGCGCCATGACTACCACCAACCTCGGAAGGAGGCCCTTTGTCTTGCAAACTCAGACCCTGGGCCTTCTATAAATTGCAAATTTCACTGGCTCTTTCAACCAACCTCCCCACCTCTAGAATAAAGTCATTTGCAAATATTTTAACCTGCAAATACCTTTTTAACTACTCTTCTTTTCCCGTTATCATTGGCTATAACTGTGGTTATCGCTTGCATTGACAGAAAAACTAAAAACACCCAGTTTTGGGAAAATCCCCAAGATATCTATGTCTATTTTTGGGAAGTGGACACCCCCTTCTCCATCAAACATTTCAAAAACTCCTGCATGGCATAACACCAAACCATGCGTGGATCATGTGCTCAAGTTGTTTCAGACCTGGTCCAACTCTGTCCATTGGTTTGGGCTGAGCGCTTGGCACAAATTGACCCTGTTTGTCTATGGGAAAATGAATGGGAAGTACGCCTCACTTTTGGAAAAAACATTTTTGGGGACACTTAATAACTTTTTTTTATTTATTAACAAATCTTTATGAAACTTTGCAGTCTGGGGTTGCCCATGGGGTTTGAATCACTTTCAACATTTAGGCCAAAACCGTTATTCAAATGAAAAGTTGTTAATGATAGAATTTTGAGGGGTTCTTAAAGGAGTCTGACTCACCTTAACTCTAGTGCGGCTGTGTCCACCCAATATTTTTCAGTGGCACTGTCCATGGCCTTTGGCCATGCTGATTGTATATTTTAAAACACTAACTGGCCACTGTATTCTTCAAATCATTCCCTGCTCACTAGCCATGACATTCAGCTGTGCACACTCAATTTTTTTTTCTCACATTACCGCCTTCGGCCGTGCCTACACTCTATTTTTCTAACACTAAAAGGCCATTGGCCATGGCCTTTGCCCATGGCCAGTGGCCACAGCCTTTGGCTGTGCCCACTTTATATTTTACAACACTACCAGGCCTTCAGCCATTTAAAATGCTACCAAGCAAAAGCCACTGACAATGGCTTTTGGCCATGGAGAGTGAATTTTCACCCCCAACGTCACTATAGCTGTAAAAATATATAATTTATCTTTTAATAACTTTTTTTCTATATTCACGGTTTCATTGTAATGAAGTACAGATACCCTTGGTAATACCCATGGTTATTTGTAGTCATTATACCCGTGGATCTCGGGAACAACTGTGAAAATAATATGCTCTTGTGCCCTCCCAGGCACTCACCAAGTGCCCCCCTTATCTGTGCCTGCTCCCCACCTTCCCTGCCCTATCCTAGTCCCCCCACAACACTTGTTGTTTCTGTGATACAGTTTCAGTTGAAATGTTGGGTAGCTGCGGTTATACTCTAGGTTATACCCGAGGGTATGTGAAAATGTTCGAGCCTTGTGTTGCAAACCTGGTCCCTCCAACTCACAAATTTCATTTGGCGTCCTCTTGCCTCGCACCAATGTCTAGCCTGATGGCATTTTCATGTTTTGTGACCTGTATATGTCTTATTTCAACATTTTATTTTCTGATACCCTGGGGTATAACTTCGAGTATAACAGCAAGTATCTCTCACATCGAGAACAAAATAAGGATGGCGACTGTTTCACTCATAAACACTCAAATTCTCAATGTACGCTGGTAGATATAGCTATTTATTTTGGAGAAGGGGGCCACCATTCTCTGTCAAATATGTACAAAAGTACTGGAAGGAATAACCTCAAACCACAAAAGGATCGCAAGTCAGTGCCAAATTGTCCAAACTGGTCCAAATCCATTCAGCAGTTTTGGCTGTACGATGGAGAAAACATTGACCTTTTTTGTGTATAAAAATGAATGGACACTCTAGGGGATGTGATTTTTTTATGTTCTTAATAACTTTTTTATTTTTTAAAGGATCTTTCCCAAACATTACAGTCTTGGGGGATTTCGGGGGTGGGGCGGATCCAGATGTACAAAGCTTCTGCAACATTTCATCCAAATCCGTCACACGAGTCAAATGTTACTAGTGATTAATTATTTCGATTTCCTATGGAACTCCAACTTACCTTAACTATAGGGTGGAGAGCTTGATGAAGAGGGGGCTGATGCAGTGTTTGCCAGGCTTTAACAGGGATCTGCTCTTGTTGGACGTTTCTGCTACAGGTGCTGTTTAGTAATATGCTTTGGCTAAGTTAATGTGGGTCCTGTGTATGGAGACAGGGCTTTTTAAGGTGGTGATTTCTTCTCTTAGTTTGTTTTCTCCTGAGACAAAGCACTGAAAAATAATCCCCCCTCCTACCTTGCAGGAACCTCCATCATTCTCAAGGTTTAGCTTTCATATTTCCATTTAAGAAAACATCACATGCACGAAGGAAACAACCCTCCTCCTGTTATCCATTTATACTATGGAATAACAATCACGAATGCCTGCTTCCATCCTCTAGCATTACAGGAATCGATAAGCGAATGTATGCATTTCTAAACACTTCTGTCACTGCACCATTTTGTGCAATGCATAAAAATATACAAGGATCATGTTGCAGGACAATTAAACTCAAGTGTCTTCTCCTGGTGTGCTTAAGAGCGAATATAGGGGTCAAACCAGTAAAGATTCATGAATGAATGTGCACAAGTATAATAATTGCCACATGAGTCCTGCACAATGAGAAAAGGCAGACAACAGGACTTCACATGTTAGAGAGCACTAGGATACCAATAACATACTCAAAAAGAAGGAAACATAGTGAACACAAAACAATGTTGTTTTCTTTAATGTGTTGAATGGTTAGAGACACACCTGGACAGCAGAGAGGAATTGTTGAATAACCAACATAAAGAGGTCAAGTTTCCTTGAAGCTGCAAGAAAAAATCATATAAAATGATGTCAGCCAAAAAAGGCAACCGGAAAGGCTAACCGCTAAATACAGATTGCAATTCATTTGTCTAAATGTATAACAGGCAGGGTGAATGCTGACTGCCAGGAGGAAATCCTTGATAGTCCAAGTCTCAACTACTGTTCAACTTCCAGTAATTCTGTTTGGTGGATTTACCTCTTCTCAGGTTGTGAAAAACATACACATATCCATTTCCAAACGTATGACAGATTGTACAAAAAAGAATACATAAAATGACACCATTATCAACACTAGGATTAGCAAATCATACACATAACCACTCTTCACTTTAAACAGATTATAAAAATAAAATAAAAATAGGCTGTTACCTATACAGTCTCATCTTAAATTCCTGTACATGTACATGTTATAACAAATCCTGTCAATTGGAGGGCTAGACAACAGTAGCCAAGCTACCAATATCGCCTTTATTTGAAATAAGTACCCTTTCCTTAAGAGTCCCGTTCAGCAATCACTTAGAGGGAATTTTAGTTACATAATGTTTATCTAAGCCTAACATTTCCATGGCAGTATTCAGAATTGACCAATATTTAATGTTAATATCCCCTGCCTCCATAAAATCGTCATATTTAAATCTGTTCAAGGTATTTTGACAAGAGTGTACCAATGAGCAATATGATTTAACCATGTGAGCAAAAGCTTTCATTACTGTCCCCAACTATAAACGTATTGCCTGAATAGATGTTGAGTTGCATATGCTTAACAGTCGCTTGCATATCTGATCTCAATCGCCTCCATTCTTTGAAAGATTGTCTACCTAAAACAAACACATGCATACAGTAGTTTGGGCGGGATCTTAACTGTATAGGTTCTTAATCAAACTGGCACACGTTTCATTCAATATGTGATAAACCATTTTATTAGGGTAGAAGTGGCCAGTCCAATCCTATTTTCCAGCATATTCAGGTTGGAACTTCCATGACATCTGGAGTCAAACCTAATACCAAGATAAACACATTTCTTAACAGAATCTAGTTGTCTTCCAACTACATACCACTTAAACCTACTGTGCTACTTGCACCTAGAAAAAAAACATTAATTTATGTCTTATTGTCTTAAAATGTTCAATGGTGTGATGTCCCTTTCCTCTACATTAACAAATTTGTTTCGGCCTTCCTCCTTCAGCCTCTTCTCTCCAGCCATCCTACTCCACCTCAATCACCTCCTGCCTTGATCCTCTCATGTCTGCTTGCACACCACCTCCAAACTCCCACTCTGTAAGTTGTTGGCTCTACATTCCCAAACTCCTTTTCACTTTTGTCCTGGGAACAAGTAATTGTATAGGGCTCTGGTTACATGGGCTCAACCAGAGTGGCTCAAAAGCTCTCTGACTTGCCCGAGTACACTTGGAGGCAGCTGTGAGGCTTTCTAATGTGAAATATTTTTTTTTAAGTCTTCAAATAGGTCAGCCACCATCTTACACCACTTTCTGAAATAGGATGTGCTTCATCCTCTTTAAAACATCAATTACTGTAGATGTAGAGCATTCTTTTTCAAGAGCAGGGATAGGTGAAGACTGTTTCTCCTACATTTTATTTTAAATTGGTGTTTCATAAATTGTTTTGAGTGGAGTCAGTGTATGCACAGGACTCCTTTTTAGACTATGTGGAAGTAAAGGGGAGAAATGAGCATTCATATGTTCTGGTCTTGCCCCACTGTTGGGAAGAAGGGGGGTTTTATATGGGTGTCTGCTTGCTGCACATGTGAGGGCTGGGCTTGTTTCTGCCATGTTTGGTATTAAATGGATGAAAGGCCACACATTCTCTATGACTGTCCTGTTTGAAGGTGTAAAACATATCGGTGGTTTGTTCAGATCCTCAATATTGTCCTAATGCTGTCAAACCCATAAGTGAGTTCCCTTCGTCCGGTCTGGGTTTTTCCTCCTCTGTAAAGGAGAGTGAATATGGGGAATGTAGTCATTGTCAATGAGGTTGGCCAGCTCAGTTTGAATAACATGAGCATAGGTCATGATCTCCATAATCCCTCTTTGCCTAAGTAACCTGACTGAGGTTTCTCCATTGGCCCTCCCCCCCAGGCCCATATCAAACCCTAATAGATCCATTCCACATTTTCCCGATAACACCAATGGTAATTCTGGGAGGTGTAGTAACTTAATGATGCTTGCCGAGAATATGGCTTCTAGAGAAGCTATATGCCTTTCAGAGAAACAGCTCCTTTCAAGGTTCAGATGGTGATGATTGCAAGGTCACTTAGTCACAGCTCTCACCAGCTCAGTTTCATCAAAGTTGACCTGGGATACGGATTCAATGACCTTAGGATAAACATGGCTCATATTTTATAGATTGATACATTACAGTAAAAGAATTATTTATAAACATTTAGAAAAAAAATGAATGAGATTCTCATTACCTGCCAAAGGTCAAGGATTTCCCTGGGGATAAAGAAAGTTTTAGTGTGGGAAAATTCAGAAAGTCAAACTCTTACTCCAAACATGCAGAGGTCGGGAGATTATTCTCCTGATCTCATCAACTCAGAATTGTCAACTGAATATTTTTGTGATTGTGGCATTTGATGCAAGCCATCGGATATTCTCTCCCAAATATGTGGATAAGGAGAAAGTAGACATGCTTATGCTAAGCATCACTACCATCTGAAATTGACCAATACATTGATGATTAGTGTATGTTTTATGATATTAGCTGTTTTATCTAGTTGGTATATCACACAGTTGACCCAGGCCAACAATTCGTTTTACGCTATTTTGTAGTCATCGTATATACATCACACTATAGCTAAGATAAAACCTACAAACTATTGTTGCTAACATTTCACTTGATAGCGAATCTGGATGAAATATTTTACAAAATGTTTCTGCCATCCCTCAAAATCAAAACTTTAGTAAAATTCGTCTAACAATTCAAAGGTTAGTAATCATAAAAGGGTGCAGTTTTCTATCCTATTCCCCTATTCCCAGCACTCTGTATTATAGGAATATAACATACCCTAGGACTATTTGAAACATCATGGCCATAGATTAACATCAGGCATACACTAATTAACATTCTTTTTATATGCAGTGGTCCTTCAGCCCATATCGTCAACCATATAGGCTGGAGAGGAGCCCGTATCGTCAAACATATAGGCTGGAGAGGAGCCCTCGTCTAACATCAGGCATTCACTAATTAACATTCTTTTTATATGCAGTGGTCCTTCAGCTCGTATTGTCAAACATATAGGCTGGAGAGGAGCCCTTGTCTATCCGTTTAGCTCTGCATATGTTTGCATTTTCAGCTTACCTGACTTGCCTGACTTTTGTCTCCTAAACCAGGCTGTCTAGCATTAAGACAGGCGTTTCCGGGTCGCGTAGATACGCGACTTGACAAACATACACGTGACCACCACACATGACCTATGCTCCGCACTGGCCCTTATCCGAGACCGGCGTAGTAACTGAAGACCGTACGGGATTCACATGCTGGCCCTTTCTCGGAGAACAAGTAAGTGTATGTTGTGTAACTGTTTGAGCCTAAACAAATTGCGGTATAAGGCCGTGGGGTAGTGCCCGGCGATGCGCTGCAAGGCCACCCTTGCCCTCTCAAGTCCGGGAGCAGGAAAGCACAGCAGCTTTTCCCTTGCCCGAGGCGACAAGTAATACAGAATGCATGTCAGCAGCTGATAAAATCCACCAAGGGGAGAGAGGGAAGGGGTGGGCTGACGCGGACTACACTTTTAGTGACAGCCCTTTCCTCTTCCTTCTTAGTGACTTGTTTGTGTTACTTAACAAACACGGACAGATGAATGTGCCAATAAAACCCTACCTACCGTGACCTAACAACCGCTGAACAGACTCTTTTGCAGCTGGAAGGTTAGTGTTTTTTGGTCTGTATTTACCGTGCCCATTTGTCTCTGTGGGATTGCCCTTCACCTGAGAAGATATACATTTTTCGAGACATAAACAAGTCATCAGTAGTTCTGCACAGCGTCTTTTGTCTTTGCTTTTTGTAAATACAGAAATAACTGTTGCTTATACTGTGTTCTGTATGTTTAGTATGTTAAGCGTGTAAAATGGACAGGTCCTATTGTCATTTAACTGTAGAGAGACTCAGACACTTACACTGTTGTCTCTGAGCACTTTAGCCTGTGGCAGTGTTTGGGGAGTGACTATGGATTATCTTTCTGTTTATCCTAGGTTCTCCTCTTGACCTTACCTGCATTGGCATTAAGAATCAGGGTAAGATTTGCACCCTGCGGTAGGTAATGGTGACTGACTGTTGAGGATCACCAAATACCCCCGTTTTTAAGAAGAATGTCCTGATGAAAGTGGTTTCACTTAAATATACACCACTGAAACTGGTAGACAGTGGTTGGTACATGGTGGAGGCCAAAACCAGATTTACCTATACCATGAACAACCTTATATATGTTTTTTATAATTGTCCCACACCGTGTCCAATTACTTAGCATCTACCTTGGACGGGTATTGTGGGCTTTTGTTTGTCTTCACTTCAAAACTATAGCTCACCCTATTTAGGGAGTACTTGCTACAGAACAATAGTCATAATCTGCAGCATTGTCTTGAGCTTTGTTGTTTTCTAGTTCTTAATCAGAGCTACCTTGGGATGGCTTGACCTGGCTAAGGGATAATAAAATATTTTGGACCCAAAATAGACAGATCAACCTTTGACACGAGGTGTGTAATCTTTTTTAAAAACATCTTCTAGCCTAGACTCCTCTTGGAGGACCTCAGTGACCTGGGACATACAGGAGTCTAAAAATTTGCTTTTTCAAAAATGACTTCTCTTTGCCATCTTTTACTTTCCCCTTTTTGGTAGGCGCTACATCAGCGTTTCCTAAGGAAAGTGTATTTCCCCTTAGGGACTAGGCAGGGACAGCAAGTTTTTCCATCTATCCTTCTGTCCTTCTCATCGACCCAGTATCTCCTTGGTCACTGTGCATGCTCATGTCTTCCTGAACTGAAGGGAATTCCTCACTGCCCTTCAAAAACTACATACAGTTGTGTGTTGCCCCTCTTTTTGTGTTAAAACTCAAAGGAGATATACAACATACAAAGAGTGGGCACTGTGGCATTGAGAGCAAATGTAACCATTTGCTTGCCAGAAGTTAAGTCAGTAATTTGAGTGGAGTGGGAAGTGGGGCTTTCACTCAAGCACTTGCCCCCACTCACTGCTATCTCGCACTAAAACAAGTGTGATAGTCTTGAGAAGCTGAACCAATCACCAATTCCACAAGCCACTTAGCAAATATTTCCAAGATCATAGCATAGCAGAAACATGAAAGGATATAAGGCAAATGCAAATCCGTCAAATCAAGATGGCAACTTAACTGCAGAAAGCTTTTGGAGAACTGGGGGAGGGAGATGGCCTCTTATTTTTTTTATTTAATTGTATTATTTAAAGTGCAGATCTAGCTCGAGAGCAGCGGAGCGCTGTACAGAGTGTGGTTAGCCAGTATCAGGGCTGACATATTTTAACAGTAGCGCAGTTCTTTGAGATCTGTGCATCGGTATGTGCATCCACTGGAATTAGTCCTTTGTCAGGTGCTCTTGAAAGAGCCATGTTTTCAGAGATTTATGAAAAAGGATAATTGTGGGGGTATTCCGACCCAACACTGGGATCGAGTTCAGAAGGGTGGGTGAAGTGAAGTATTGTTTGAGGGTCCTTTCTTTGTGGACGAGTTGTGATTCAAGACGGTTGTTCGATTTGCTGTGCGAGCAGCATGTGCCACCAGATACGTGGAGCTGAGCCATCAGCCATGCTGGTGTGCTACTTGCGACTGCTTTGTAAATGATATGTGCATTCTTGAACAGTCTCCTGGCTTGGAGTGGAAGCCAATGTAGTTTGCGTAGGATGAGGTCACTCGTTCAAATTTCTGTGCTCCCATAACAAGACATGCTGCTCCGTGGTGGACTGCTTTAAGGTTAGCCAAGTGAGCAGCTGGGAGCCCTGTCAGGAGAGCATTCCTCCCATCAATGTGCAAGACCACAAGGGTCTGCACTACAGTCCAGAGGTCCTGCAGTGGGATGAAGGGGTTGATTTTAAAAGGGTAGAGATTCTGAACTAGGCTATTTTGGCCTTCTTGGCTATGTGTTTCTGGAAGGACAGATTGCTGTCAATGGTGAAGCCTAAGGATTTTGCTATGTCTGAGAGTTACGGATCAACTCCTTCTAGGCGCATATCATTGAGCCATTGTTGGACAAGTTGTTTTTAGCGGGCAGACCAATAAGGACAAATTCAGTGATGGATGGGTTTAGATTGATTTAGGCAGCCAACATTCAGGACTGGATCATGGCTAGGTAATCACATCGACGAATGCTCACTATTTACTCTCATGTACAACTGAGTATCATATAAGTATTTGTGGATGGCTTTATTGGGATCTTTGAGGAGAGTTCCCAGAGGCTCCATGTAAAGGTTAAAAAGGATTGGTTAGGTCCTTGGGGAACTCTGCAGGGGACTTGGAGTCAGTTAGAATGCAACACGTTCATCTGGACAAGCTGGTGTCTGCCTGAGATGTAGGAGGTAATCCAATTCAGTACCGTGCCAAAGAATCCCATTCTGTCAGCTGGGGCGAAATCCACAAAGTCCTGATTTGGCGGACCCTTAAATCTGGCACTAATAGCGCTACAGCCGGATTTAAGGGTTACCGCCAATGTCGTGATGAGGCCCTAAGTATAGAGTGTTGCCTTTGTTGTGCGTGGGGTAGAACACAATTTGCTTAAGGTCCATGGAAATGGTCAGTGTGAAAAGCATGCTTTGAGTGTGGTTGTCAGCATCTGACTCAGGGACGTTAAAATCACCAAGAAAGACATTATATGAGTGTTTATTTGGAAAAGGAGAATACGCTTGAGATGTCTGCAATGAAAGAGTCACTCCTGTGATGTGGTCTGTAGAAGAGGTGGAAGGTGATGGATTCCTTGTGTGGTGGAGGCAACTGGCAGGTGAGTGATTCAAATAAGCTTGTTCTGGGAGACGAGATGATGGAGCATGGCCAATCTCTCCTCTGGATAATTGCCACTTCGCCTCCTGCCCTTCCTGGCCAGTCTGCTTGTTGGATGCAGTAGCCTTGGGGTAGGAGGATGTCAAAAACATATGAGGAGGATGGAGTACACCATGTTTCAGTGATGAACCGGGTATCAAGTTTGTTGTACGAGATGAGGTTGGTGATCTCTTCAGTGTGGCCGACTGCTGAACGAGAGGGAGAGGGCGTGTGCATGTGGTCCATCGGTGTAGGATGGGGCAAGGGCAATATTGATGAGGTTCGCTGGGGTAGCTTGCTAGGGCAGTTCAGGGCACTTGGCCATTTGAACCCTATTGAGAGTGGGGATGGGCTGTGGAGGGAGAAGGGCAAAACAGAAAGTTGATGGCTGGAAGGTTTTGAATTAATCATAACCACGGGAAAAGCTCTGGGCAACCCTCCAGGCCATCGTTTTTCAGCCTGCCAAGCCATTACAGAAGGGGAAAAACCATATGCAAATCAGGCTTGGTCCTACCCCAAAAGGGGCAGTCCAGCCCGAACTGCTAGGTCACATCCCTTCTGCACGAGACCACAAGCATCCCCAGACATGTTTCAGCCTTGTTGGGCGTCATCAGTGAGGAGTAGCTTGGGTCTCTAGGCCCGGCAGACTCGGGACCCACGTCTGGGCATACCCGTCCCACTCGGGGTGACTTTAGCAAAACAGAAAGTTGATGGCTGGAAGGTTTTGAATTAATCATAACCACGGGCAAAGCTCTGGGTAACCCTCCAGACCATCGTTTTTCAGCCTGCCAAGCCATTACAGAAGGGGAAAAACCATATGCAAATCAGGCTTGGTCCTACCCCAAAAGGGGCAGTCCAGCCCGAACTGCTAGGTCACATCCCTTCTGCACGAGACCACAAGCATCCCCAGACATGTTTCAGCCTTGTTGGGCGTCATCAGTGAGGAGTAGCTTGGGTCTCTAGGCCCGGCAGACTCGGGACCCACGTCTGGGCATACCCGTCCCACTCGGGGTGACTTTAGCAAAACAGAAAGTTGATGGCTGGAAGGTTTTGAATTAATCATAACCACGGGCAAAGCTCTGGGCAACCCTCCAGACCATCGTTTTTCAGCCTGCCAAGCCATTACAGAAGGGGAAAAACCACATGCAAATCAGGCTTGGTCCTACCCCAAAAGGGGCAGTCCAGCCCGAACTGCTAGGTCACATCCCTTCTACACGAGACCACAAGCATCCCCAGACATGTTTCAGCCAATTTGCATATGGTCTTTCCCTTCTGTAATGGCTTGGCAGGCGAAGAACGGTGGTCTGGAGGGTTGCCCAGAGCATTGCCAGTGGTTAAGATTAATTCTAAACCTTCCAGCCATCACCTCTTTGTTTTTGCTGTGGAGGGAGAAGACACATGGTGATGTCTTTTGGTGAGTAGCAGAGTAGCGATTCACATGTAGGTAAAATGTAGGTCCTTGTCTTTGCATGTCCTTTGCTGAGGACACCGGTGATGAGGACGCGTTTAAATAGGTGGTGGGCACAGCAACTGAGTGCCAGGGCCTTGTCACGTGACCAGTAGCCGACTCAATGCTGTCTGCCTGGAGCTGGCCTACAGTACTTAAGTAGTGGCTTGAAAGGCGTGAAAACTGGAGGTGGGTGGAGCAACTGAGTGGCAGAGCCTGGTCCCATGACCAACAGCCTACAGTCCTTAAGCAGAGACTTAGAAGGCACAAAAACTGGAGGTGGGTGTTTTGTATTTTGTTACTGCCACCTAAGTCTCAAGACCCTATTATGTCCCGACCAGCTTGCCCATATGTCCCTGTACTTTTCGGGATCTTGTCAGTGGGCTCTAGTCTGCTAGGGGTTTGGTTTTACTTGTTTGCTTCTGCGTATGGTTCTGTCTCTTCAGCAGCTCTGTGGCTGTCGACGCTGTGCCCTCCTCACGTGTACCTCACACTGCACAGTCTCGGCTTTACCACCAGTCATTCTGCTGCCTCATTCGCCTTTGACTCAGTCCTTTATTATTGGAACTTCTAACAACGCCCTGGCCCTCCTGACAGCGTCCTGGTCTAGAGCCACTTTCTGTTCCCATGCTGAATTGCTGCACTGCTCACGGCTCATCATGGGACAGCTGAACTTCTGGTTCTTTCTGGGAGTATTCTAAGTCCTTTGTGCCTTTTTGTTGTGAATGATATCTGATGACTAGACTGCTCATTTAAGTTCTTGTTGGTGCTCATCATTGTTCCTCACTTCCTCCTCATCTCAGAATCTGTATATAGTTATCTATTAGGTAGTCCTTACTCTTTCTCATATCAGTATTTGATAATTCTTCCAGATTTACAGAGATGCATGGAAGTTTTGGGAAAAGGGTTGGAGTCTACAGAGAAGGGAGGTGTGTAGGGTGTTGGGTGAAGATTGTTATATGATGAACTCCCTAGATGATTGTCCTTTTCCCCTGAGAGGGAGTCTCTCCCCATGAGATCCTCCACTGTGTATCACCCCGAGGGTGACTATCGGGCAGTGGCCTCATCTCCCTGGCCTCATGGGAAGGGGATCCCCCTCAGGCAGAAGTGACAACATCTAAAGAGTTGTCACAGTATCCATGATTGAATAGCTTTTATATAGGCAGTGAGAGCACAGTAATTGAAATATGATAAAGATGATCAGAACAGAGATCTAAGAGTCATATGCATAGATGCTATGGGAATGTCCAAAATAATTGACAATTGCAGCAAGAGGGGTTGTGTATAGTGGGAACAGAAGAGGAGCAGGAAAAGACCCAATTTGGACAATAAAATGTCATGGAAAAGTAGCAGACCT
Source organism: Ambystoma mexicanum (assembly GCF_040938575.1). Taxonomy (NCBI): domain Eukaryota; kingdom Metazoa; phylum Chordata; class Amphibia; order Caudata; family Ambystomatidae; genus Ambystoma; species Ambystoma mexicanum. Next base: position 651,599,751 of record NC_090925.1, read on the forward strand.
TTTTTTCTGGCCCTAGAAATTTAAAATACATTATTTGAATTGTAATACTAAAACCTTTAAAGAAGAGTACCAGAGAAACCCAGACATGAAAGCATCAAGAAGACTAATGGATCAACACTGTCAATGGCAGGTGAGAGATCAAGTAATATCAGAATAGATGACTGTTTGGCATGGTGAGCTCAGGGAGGGAAATTACTGACACTAATAGTCGATTTTTAGTAGATTGAGGAGGATGAAACACAAATTGATAAGTAGAGAGAAGAGAGTTTTGGCCAACATAGGTAGCCATTTGGACATAGAAACCCATTCAAGAATTTTCAAAATGTAAAGAATAAGAAAAAATGAATCTATAGTTACTGTTGTGATCCTGATTTCATGCATATCTCCCATAACATTAGTTATGACACTGGGACATGGATTAGGTCTTACTTCTTTTAATGTCTCATATTAACTGCCTTACAGCTGTCCCCAGCCCTACCTTCCACATTCCATTCTCCAGGCTCCCTTGCCTACATTCCACATTCTATTCAGCTACAAAATCCCCCCTTACTTATCATCTGAATTCATCATGCCCAACTGTTCAAGGTGTCCACAATTCACAGTCTACTTCTGTTCACTAATAGACCATTCAATAATACACAATGTGTGCTCTGCAAATAAAATACTCCATCAGAGCCAGGCCTTTCACATTCCTGTGTTCTTGAATCTCCTCTTTTATTCTCGTATGAAGGTTCCTTCCTCACCAGGCACATTGCGATGTAAAGTTAATGTAAAGTTAATTCTGTGACAGTTAACCAGCGTGCTTCCATTGACAATATACCCACCTTGTACACTTTTACCTTGGCATCCCTTTTTACTTGGTATCATTTTAAGGTACAGCATAACCAAAGTGTTTCTCCTTATTTCCAGTTCTGTTTGCATTTTTTTTATGCAGTCTATGCCTGAATTTCTCCTTTTCAGTTATTCCTTAATCTGCCTCCATGTTTTCCACTCGGCTGGGTTATTGTATCTGGAATGAGTTGTGTTGTCATCGTTATTCAGTCACAGTTTATCACATCCTGCTCTCCATACAGTACTGTGAGAGCTACTGTCACTGTAAACTAATTACTGCTGACTTCAGGAGTCTACCTGTTGCACCCGTCACACTTTCCCTGCTTCCTTCACTTAATCATATCTGCTTTTCCTTCTCTTTTTCCTTTTTTATTTAGTCTTGCTTTGTTGAGCTCTTGCAGGCTGTCATTATTGCTTCGCTTTATTTTGTAATCTATTCCACGACTTCCAAATTACTCTGTCATTGCGGTAACTTTGAAGCAATCTCCAAAATTCTGAACATCCATCTTGTATTACATACCAACATGCATATAACGGCTGTTGCCCATTTGAGAAGCACATACCAACATGCATATAACGGCTGTTGCCCATTTGAGAAGCACATTGCCAATAACACACAAGTTCATCTTCCAGAGATGAGAAAATTGAGTCATTTGGCTTTCCATCCACCAACATTTGACATTTCGCAAACTTATCATAGAAGTTCGAGAAAGAAGTTGACACAGAGAAGGGAAGGAAGCATTCGAACTTCAAGTGGATGTTTTTTGTGAACCGCTGGTTGTCTTTGAGTGGGGATGGGACACACGTGAGGCACTCCAGTGTTTGTGCAGTATTTTAGCAGAGGAGTTCTGTGGCATGAAAGGGCTCAACTACTCAGTGCTGGCACTCCTCATATTGCAGCCCTTGCACAGCCTGTGTGTATTAAAGTATTGTTTGAGATTATTAAAGTGACCTAGACTGTGGCATGCCATCTGTTATATTTCATCACTGTTTCTTCCTTCTTTTGATGTTTCTCCTTCCAACTCATCCTGGAACATTGCATGGAAGAGCGAAGCATCCCCTGTTGCTACGCCAACACCTTTCACATTGACCTGCAGCCCTCTTCTTTCCATGCCCCCCCATTTTTAATATTCTTTGTGGTTAGACCTTCTTTCATTTGGCTTTACTGCCTTGACAGACTCTCTTTGATATAATTCTCTTCTCCTTGGACAACAACATTTACATTTGCACCCTTTGTATTTCTTTCATTTCCCATTATTGCTCATTTTAAATTGGCAGTTTTGCCCTGCGTTGAAACAGTGCTGCTATATTGACTTCTTTATTGTTCAGGAACAAGTGCCACTCTTTTATCCTCTTTCGCACTTTGTTCCTCCCTCTTTCCTGCTCTGATCTGGTGTGCATTATTACATCCTCTATCTCACTGCATTGCTATGCCAACCTTTCATTTCCCTTGTCATTTATTTCCTCTAATTTCATCCTCCACTATTGTCTTTATTTCGTATTATTTCCATTGAATTAGCTTTCATTTCGTTTTCATTTGTATTTTGAATCAGGTGACCTTTTGCCTTTAATTACTTTGCTATGTTTTCGTTTCAGATTACTGCATTAATAGATTGAACACGCTAACACCAAGCACACACAACCTTTACAGTACAGGGTCCATAGCAGTTCACCAGCTGTGCCGCATCTTCACATTGCAGCAATCTTATGTTTTCAATTTGTACCCTCTCTTTATTTAGCAGGTAGTCCCGATGCTGATTGCACCCAATGGCAGGGTTTGAGTCAAAGTTGTAATTTTTAGTTAGGCAACACATAACTCAAAATGGTGTATTGGCATTAATGTAAACGAAAGAAACATATTACCGTTCAAAACACGGTGGCAAGTTTTCAACGTTTTGTTGATTTGCCAGATGATCGAGTGCAGTGGACTCTCATGTATTCCAACATTATTTCCCTTTCTTCAAGTTGACCTATTCAAGTCGGCAGGGACACTGTTAGTAAATGCAACGTTACAGTTTCCTTTAATCTTGTAATGTTATCATGAAATGTTATCTTTCATCACAATATTGTAATATTTGACTGTTTGGGCCGTGTACTCCAGATTACAATAGCATTCTGTTTCTAACTTCATTCACCTCATTTCATAATACGGTTAGGAAATTGCTTGTATTTGCACTTGCTGGGTTGCCATGGTAACCTTTATGACTTCACTCAATGTGGCCATGCTTCCTTACAACCATTATCTTTTCAAGCAAAACAAATGCAAAAAAAAACACTGGTCCTGCAATCTTACCTCTCGCGCTCAGTGAAGTTTGTTTACATTCAATTTTCATTTAAAAAACAATGCTTTCCTGATGGAGCGGCTCTTTCCATTAATGAATATACAACACTATACACTGTGTTACTTAATAAATTGTAGGTTTCAATGGCCACACACCAGCTTACTATTAATCACAACCATGCACATGCTGCGTCGGCATAAAGTCATAAAAAACAGCTAAATACATTGCAGCATAACGTTCATTACTCCTTTGGGTTTGTTTACTCTATGGGCTTAAAAGCGCAGCACATTTTACCTTCTCCATGACTGCTGTGGTTTTCTTTTCCCAACTGATGTCACTTCCATCTTTGGCACGTTACCTTTATTTTGCTTGTTCCTTGTTGTTTTTTTTTAATTTATTTATTTTGTTTGCTTTGTATATTTTTTATTTTTGTGCAACCTCCTCCTCAGGTCACTTTAGCCCCTTCCTTGGGAAATATTTCTTTGGGCCCCCTCCTTGGGCAATCTTTCTTTTCCTTTGGCCCGCTCCTTGGGCAACATTTTTTCCTTTGGCCCTTCCTTGGCCAACCATTTTTCCTTTGGCCCTTCCTTGGGCAACCTTTTCCTTGGCCCTTCCTTGGGCAACCTTTTTTTTTTCTTCCTTTGGCCCTTCCTTGGGCAACCTTTTTTTCTTTTTTCTTTTTTTCCAGCCATCTCCATGGGCTCATCAGTGTCCTTTCAGCCACCTCCACAGGCTGATCATTAGTTCCTTATTGTCCAGCTCTTTGTGGAATATTTTCATTTTTTTTTTATCAGATGCGTGGGTCGGTCATCTCCTCGTCGCCAATTGTTGTGATCCTGATTTCATGCATATCTTCCATAACATTAGTGATGACGCTGAGACATGGATTAGGTCTTACTTCTTTTAATGTCTAATATTAACTGCCTTACAGCTGTCCCCAGCCCTACCTTCCACATTCCATTCTCCAGGTTTCCTTGCCTACATTCCACATTCTATTCAGCTACAACAGTTAGTAAGTGGAGATTAATTGAGAGAATGAGGATTGGTAAGACAACTGCATGTTTGAAGGTCGAAGGAAAACTTGAGCAGGAGAGGGAATGATTGAAGAGAGTTGTCAGGAAAGGGTGCAGTAACTACAAAAAAATTGGGTTGAAGGGGCACCGGAATTGGGTCAAGAGTCGAGGCAGTAGGATGGGTCAAATACATTAGTTTGTTAAATATGAAGACTGGGAAGGAGATGGCACATTAGAAATAGTTGATGATTGTATGAGGAGTGCAAGACCAAGACTTTATCAGTAAAAAGGTCAGTAAAATGTGAAGTGGTTACAGGTGAAGAGCCAGAAGTTTAAGGTGGCGGGAGATAGAATGTGATTCAGAAGTTGGAACAGATGACATGGATAAGAAGCACGAGTGAAAGAATAACATAAGAATAATATTGTTTTGTAGAGGTAAGCAGCGTAGAATTATTTGTAGAGCATAACAAGGAAAGAGAATTAAGATCAAGTGGTGATTGCGATTGTTTTAAGTGTCCCCAGAATGGATAATGGGGCATAGAAGGTCCAGCGTTAGAGAAGGGCATAAGCAGTGGGCAGGACAGAGGTGATCAAGGTTGAAAAACAGGTCAGAATTAAAAGGGGTGCAGAGCAGAGCTAGCTGAAACACTATAGAATTCAGAAGGAGAAGGAAATTGTGTTCGAACATTTTCGATCAAAATTAGATATATTGACAAGACACATAATATGGTGAGTGGAAGTGGATGGGAAGTAGGAGGAATGGAAATGGAAGAATGGGTGAAAGAAAAAGAGAGAAAAGAGTGATGGGAAGAGAATAACTTTGATATGGTAACAGGTGTGTCAAGAGGGTCAGAGGAAAATATAAGGTCAACCGAGGAACCAGAAATATGAGAAGGAGGAGTAGGATATTGAACTAGATGACAGGACTGGAATAAAGGAGAAATGGCGAAGAAACATAATTTTTTTGAGAGTTGGAATTTAAAGTCATTGAGAAGAAAGATGGTGATGCCACGAGGTAGAAGAGAAGATAGCAGACTGTATAGGTCATTAAAAAAAGAAGGCAAACCAGAGGGGATGGATTGGTAGTGGAGGAAAATGGCACTCAAAGGAAGACAGAGCAGGAGAATAGGTGGCTAGGGAGAAGGATGCGTGGAACATAAGGCCAGTAACATGCCTTTCATGTTCAGCACAGAGTCTGGTCAAATCCAGTACCAGAAAAAATAAGAGAAGGTGGAGTTGTAGTATCCAAATGTAAGATGCAGCATTAAGTTAGACATAGGAATTAAAGTTTTAGCTGAAAGAAAGTATCAAAAACTAGTTGAGACTTATTGCAAATGAAGCGTGTACCGAGAAAGTCCATGAAGATTAATGGCAAAAAAGGGGGAGCAGGGGATGTTAGGGGAAATTTCACTTACTGCTATTTTAACTATCTATTTGTGGACCTCCCCAAACATTTTGCTTTCTTGCAGCCTTCTGTCCTGACGTTTGCCAGTGGAGCACAGTCTCCAGCTGCACTCCACTGGGCTTTCACTCATTGTTATGGGAAAACTGACTTGTCCTTCAAGCAGTCAGCACTGAAAACCCTATATTGCCACTTTTGGCAACTGTATTTCATTGCGCAAAGTACCTCACAGTACTGCACAATGGGGTCCTTGCATTTACGGGCCTTAGACATCCCATAAGGATCTTTTGGTAAGTGGATAATGTGCCTAGGAGTAGACTGGTGTATTTTTGTGAATTTCTTCAGAACCATGCCACGCTTTCTCCATTTGGCTCATGACTGCGGCAAATGTCCGTCATGGCCTTGCCACAAGGTCTTTTGTCTTTTGTCTTCTCCTTTGCCCATTTTGTCTGTTGGTCTTCCTCCTGGTCTTTGTGACCCGGGGAATCCTTATCTGGGCATTCATTCACCTGCAAAAGCCACTGCTTTTCGGGGGCTAATGCGTGTCACCCACAAAGTGGTCGGGACTGTCTGATCCTAATCCACACTATAGGTGCCAGGAAGTATGGTGTGCACAGGGGCGTGAGAGCTGCAGTGGTCCTGGATTGGACCACTGCTGGCATGTATGAGTGGGGCAGATTGGGCAGCTGGGTGCGAGCTCTCACTGGACTTTGGCATATGAGGAGGGGGCCTGAGTGCAGACCCGCAGATCACCATTAGGGCCAAATCAGCCTATACACTGAGCCAAGTATGCAGAAGGGTGACACAGATACAAGGAATATCCGGAACCGCACAGATGAAGGTTGGCAACCTGAACCCACTGCTCTCCCGGTAGAGCCCTGCCATGCGGTCGATCTTCGAAGACCTGCAAAGGTGCTTCAAACCCTTGGAGTGGTGGGACCAATCACTCTCAACGTCTCCTTGTTGTCCTGCAAAAGTGCCTTCTAGGAAGTGTCCCTGGGCACTGAGCAGCTCGAACCTTGGCACTTGTGCAGGATTGTTGTTCATCGACTTTTACCTTGAACATTGGGGAATCCTAGCTGGCAGTGCAAAGCATCTTTTCTCTGAATTTCGTCAACCCAGCTGCTTTGGGCTGTGAGAGAGAAGTGTGCACCAGACTGCGAGACCTGGGTGCCCCTGCGTCACTGTGCAAAGGTCGCTGCTGGTGACTTTCCGGCCTTTCTTCAAGTGTCCTGAGACCAGCTGCACCAGTGCTTTCTTTGTCCTACAATCGAGACGAGAGATCAAGCTCCAGTTGTAAACCAGACTAGCATCTGCACCTGCAGCGCCTGTGCACTTTGAAGTTAAACCAAAGGTGGGGTTTTGTACACAAGGCAACCCTCTCCAGACCTGCCATGTTTGGAAAACAAGTGAGAAATCATGCCACTTACCGTTGGTCCCAAATTCATCCATTGCATTATCACGCACAAAGGATCCCTTGTGGTCCCTGCCTTGGCTTGGGTGGCTTCCGCTTCCTGAATCCGTCCGAAAGTTAGGACTTGCTTAGTTTTTCACAGCAGACACTCCCCAGACTCTTGGAACCAGTTTTCTACACTTCAGACTCTGTTCTCTAACTTTTCCTCCCTCTTCAACTTTATCCTTTGTGGCTTTACCAATGACAGTACGCTTTTACAGGCACATTTGACACAAGGCTCCAATCTTCATAGGGCTTGGCTTCTAAAGTTAGGGACATCCATCTCTGAAGTTTGCCAATGTGATAAAGTTTGTCTCTTTACCCCTCTTACAGGTTTATGCAGGATTCCATTCTTTAACGCATTGACTAAAGGTGACTGTGCATGCATATAGCGTGTGTTGCAGTAGTGATGTTACTGTGTTTTCTTTATTCACATGTGTTTACTCTTGGGTCTAATAAATTGTGTATTTTTACCACTGTCTAAGGGTAATTCTTGTCGTCCTACTGTGTGTGCTCATCCAAGACCTCAGATCACCCCCACTACTCCTGAGATTTAGCCTTGGCTGCTCTCCAAACGACCTTGAATTGTCCTGGCTAACTTCGCAGAAGGGTTCCCTATTTCACTAACAGGGGTGGCCTCCTAAACATCTGTTCACCAGAGCAGAGTTTGGAAATCCATTCTAACTAATTGGTGTACAGCGGTGGGATAAGAACTGAAGTACTTGGGTTGTGCACACTGGTGTGGCACTGAATTACATTTACACAGTAATACAGTAACTTGTGTAGCCAGTAAACTTGTAAAATGGAATCAGTTACTGCTATTACTTTGGGTGCTTCTAAATCTGATAAAGGATGTTGCCAGGGTTGAGATTACCCAGGTGTCTGGAAGGACCCTGTGTGAATATTTCACATATAGTTGCTTTGATTAGTTATATGTAGATTATTTGAATGTTTCATACAAAAACATGTTCACAACCTTTGATTTGTTTTTCAAAAAAATGAAGCATTTATTCCTCAGACATAGGCATTCTTATGGTGTCTGATGCATTTCGGTCTCTTGGACAATCTTCAGAGACCAATTTCTATAAAAAATAACTAAACGCATTGTGTAAATAGTTGAAGATATTGTTTCCATATAATATTATGGTGTATTGTGCATATTTTGTAGTTCTGCCTGTGCTTCTATCTCTCCTACATATGCTTCATATTTCTATGTTTTCCTTGGCGCTGCTGGGATATCTCTAGGTCTATGATGTAGACCTGTGTAAGTCCTCAATTACCTAAAAAGAAATACAAACATTTTGCTACTTATTGTAATGTTCTTAAGCCCTTAAAAATAGGGAGGTTGTGGGTTAACATACCTTGAGTTCACAAGTTGTTCTCCCAATTCAGTTGCCTCTTCCTGTTGTCCTTTGGGTGGACATTGTGAAGAAGGGCTATTGTCCTGTGGGTGGACATTGTGAAGAAGGGCAGGTATATTTTTTAGCGTAACATTTCATTGGTCTCTATCTAGATTCAATTGGGTAGTTCATTAACCCTGGTGAAGTTCTTTGCTAGTGCTCAACTTAGTTTTCTCTGGTTTCCTTATCTGGACAACAGGATCTTTAAATACAGAAATGGCACCAGCAATTGCGGGTGCGAGGACATCACCATGCTGGCGACCTCATCATGTGCCGGTAGCCATTTTGTTTGTTTATTTTTACAGTGTGCGAGCGCGTGGATGTGTCTCATGTGTGCGCTTTGTCTAAATCTGAAACACTAAGAAGGCTATGTGCAGAAAGAGGTATCTCTACCTCTGGCACAAAAACTGAGCAAATCCAAAAGATTGTTGATTGGCAGAAAAGTAGGATTATACTTCTCCCCTCTTATGATAGTGCAGAAGGTGCTGGGACTGCTCCCGGTAACAGTCATGATGTGTCTGTTGCTGCCATCATAGAGAGAGAGGTGGAGGATGATGATGCCCAACCAATTGTGTCATCTGTTCCTTCTGAAGCTGAAGTTGTGTTGGAACTCAAGAGACAAAAGCTTAGGCTAGGAGAAAACGAACTTGAGTTTAACATGGCAAAGCTACAGATGAAAAGGTGGAGAAACAAAAGGATAGGGAACATAAGTTAGAGCTTGCCACGTTTCAAGCTGCCAACATATCCTTAAGAGGGTGTGATAATGGTTCTGGTCCCGCCTCACATCCTAGATTTCCCAAAGATCTGCTCAGTGTGTATGATGAGAAAAATGACATCATGGAATGGATGACTGCCTTTGAGTTTGCATCTGAAGTGCAAGAAATAGGAGATGCTGATAAGATTGCATGGTTACTCAGTAAACTGCCCCACACTGGAGGCAGTGCCATTGTGGAAATGTCAAAGACTGAGACAAAAGACTTTGCAATATTGAAGCAGACCCTGCTCTTGAAGTTTGGGAAGACTACTGCCCAATACCTAAAAAGTTTCAGGTAGTTCAAGAAGCGTGAAGGTGGTACTCGGGTAACATATGAAACTTACTATTTAAAAAACTTGACTGGTTGGGTGGAAGGTTATAAGGTTGCCACTTTTGAAGGAATGATCCATTTGGTCATGCTGCAACTTTATTTTGCAGCATGTTCCCATGAGCTTCTGCAGCATTTGGCTGACTCTAAGGAGATAGATCCCAAAAGGTTAGCCACTGCAGCAGATATATGGGTATCCCACAGCGTGTCCTATAAGGACAAGCTTGGGGAAGAAGGAAAATGAGAAAGAGGGTGGATCATCTGAAATATCTTCGTCCCAACAGGGCCATAAAAAGTAAAAAAAAAGGGTAAGTCACATGACCATGCACAGGGTAATGGGACTAATCATCCCAATCACAACTATGGGTATTGTAAGCCTCCCTATGTCCAAGGACCCAATGGATCTTTTGTGAGTTGTGGATCAAATAACCTGTAGAATAGGGAACCCAGATGAAGGGTAAAAACCTTGGCGGGCCACTCTGTGAATCTGGCCTTCTCTCATTATGAGGAATAAGTACTCACATTGCCTTCTATTCTGAGTCCCTACCCTGTGGGATAGGATCAGAAGTAGTCTTAGTTTCCATGAGATCCTGGGTACCTAGAGTAGCTGATGCATATGCCTCCATCCCTGATAATACAATGCATTACTTCAAGGATAGTGTCATGGTACATGGTGTAGACACTTCTGCCGTTAGGAACACTGGGGCCAGCAGAACTGAAGTGGATTCCACTTTGGTAAACCCAGATGAGTTAGCCAGAGGCCCTATGGTGCCCGCTAAGTTGGATGATGGACCCCCCCCCTCATGTTTACAGTTATGGCTGTAATTCTGGCTGTGAATTGTGGAGTAGTAAGGATACCTGTAAGTGTTCAGAGGCAAGTCCCTGGGTGAGTTCTCTGTAAATGTTCTAAAAAATGCAGGTCTTGAGAGAGATACAGCAGAAAGAACCTGCACTAGTTCGCAGACCAAGGCTACCCTGGCCAGGTCCAAGGCTGTTCCAAAGCCAAAGGGGAAACCCAAAAGACAGGGAAAGATAATATTCCACCCAAAGAACCTACCACTGAGGTGGAGGCAGTTGGCTAAGCCCCTAAACCTGTCAAGGAAGAGGGGCTGCCTGAAATACTTAACCCACATGACCATCATGAATTGCAGTGTTTACTTGCAGAAGGGGGTCCCGATAGGGAAGAGTTCAGTAAGGGCCAGCGTGAGTGCCCATCTTTGGAAGGCCTTAGGAGACAGTCCTGTTCCCAGCTTGAGGGTTAACCTCCTGGGAAACAAAGAATATATTGGGAAGGTGGGCTCTTGTATAGTGAGCCCACAGAGTCCACTCAAGGAGGCCATAGGAGGTTGGTGCCTTCCCTTCAAGTGAGGCCCTTCCTCCTGCAGTTGGCACTTGAGGTCCCCCTTGCAGGCTATCTTGGCACAAGAAGACTAAGGAGAGGTTATCCATGGACCTCTACTGGCCCAAGATGGGGGTCCAGGTAGAAGGTCACTGCAGGAGTTGTGCCACTTACCAGATTTCTGGTAAAAGTGGTACAACAATTCAGGCTCCATTGGTACCACTCCCTGTAGTGGGTGTACCATTTGAGAGGGTAGGGGTTGACCATCTAAATTCATCTGGCAGTGTTTCTTCTTTTGTTAGTTGATCATGCCACCAGATATCCTGAAGCCATCCCCTGAAATAGTAACTACCAGGTCAGTTGCCAAGGTATTACTGGACATTTTTACTAGGGTTGGCTTCCCTAAGGAAGTTGTATATGACAGAGGTAGCAACTTCATGTCCAAGTACATGCAAGCCATGTGGAAGGAGTGTGGGGTCTCCTACAGGTTTTCATCAGCTTATCATACACAAACAAATGGCTTAGTTGAGAGATTTAACAGAACTCTCAAAAGCATTATTGGAGACCCAGAGGAGAAAGTGGGATCTCCTCCTATCATGCATACTCTTTGCCTACATAGAGGTCCCTCAACAAGGGCTTAGATACAGTCCTTTTGAACTTCTCTTTGGTCTCTTGTCAGGGGACTATTAGCTAGAATCAAGGAAGGGTGGGAGCTCCACACTCCTCCTGTCACTGTAAATGTGGTGGACTATGTGCTAGGGTTGAGGAAGAGCATGACGTTACTGATGGCTGAGGTCAGTGACAAGTTGAAGGCTGGTCAGGCAATGGTCAAACAATGATGTGACCAAAAAACCTGTACATGTTCACCCAGGCCAGGAAGTCCTGAATATGAATCCCATAAGGCATCAAGCCCTACAGGATACATGGACAGGCCCTGACAAAGTTGTGGAGCAACTTGGTGAGGTAAACTATTGGTTGAATTGGCTGCTCTGCTCTTGGCATCAGACAGAGGGGTAGAGGAATCTGAACCCCTCCTTGACCTGTTCCAAGACAGTCCTTCAGATGGCTCCATTGAGGGTGCCAACTTGGCCCCTCAGCTGTCTCCTCAGCAGCAAGGTGAGGTAAGAACTTTGCTTAAAAAATTCTCTCCCTTGTTTTTACTCACTCCGGGTTTGACACCTTGGCGCAAACATGACATTAACACTGGAGATAGCATGCCTACCAAATGTAGGAGTTATAGGATGCCAGACACAGTAAAGTTCCACTTCAAGTCTAAGGTCAACAAGATGTTGGAAATAGGGGTGATCCCATGATCCAGTCCAGTGGTTCTGGTGCCAAAGGCAGGTACCTCTGAGTTGAGGTTCTGTGTGGATTACAGTGTTCTGAATTCCGTCACCAAGACAAATGCTCACCACCCACCAAGAACAGATTAACTAGTAGACAAGATGGGTGCTGCCAAGTATTTCAGCACGTTGGATCTCACTGTAGGGTATTGGAAAATATCTCTGACAGATAATGCCAACTAGAAGACAGCATTTTCAACTCCAAAATGGCTTTACCCGTTCAGGGTAATGCCATTTGTGTTGAAGAATGCACCTGCCACATTCCAGAGGTTGGTTCTGAATAGGTTGAATGAATTCTGCCTCGCATATATGGATGATATAGCAGTCTTCCGTCCCACTTGGGGAGAACATTTGAAACACCTAGGGATAGTGTCAAATTGGTCAAGGTTCTTTGCTCTACCTTGGGCATGAGGTGGTGGAGGTAGAATTCAGCCTCTTTCCCATGAGGTACAAGCAGTACAAGACTGGTCTACCCCTCAACCCAAACCCAAGTGAAGGCTTTCCTGGGCCTCACTGGGTATTACAGGACATTACATGACATTACAGGCATGTCATGGCAGACTATGGTACCATAGCTGCTCCCTAACTACCCTCACTACTCCAAAGAATACCAAGAAGGTATCTTGGTCTGAGGAGTGTGAGAAGGCATTAAAAGGCTTAACGGATTCCTTGTGCCAAGTGGTCCACTGTGGAAAAATAATGTTTTTCCATTGTGTGGGCCCGAAGGAATCTGAGGCCCTATCACTAAGGGACCCACTTCACTGTGAAAACTGATCATAGGCTCTTAGAGTGGCTGATGAACATGAAGTTTGAGAATCCAAGTTGGTCAATTAGCTTCCAGGGCTTTGACTTCACTATTGAGCATAGGCCAGGTGTCCGAACATAACAATGCTGATGGGTGGTCCAGAATGTTTAACCAATCAGAACATGAGATACATCCCCTTGTCCTTAGTCTGGGAGAGGTGAGTGTTAGGGAACATTTCACTTACTGCTATTTTACCTCTCTATTTGTAGACCTCCAACCCCCAAACATTTTACTTTTCTTACAGCCTCCTGTCCTGACTTTTGCCATTGGAGCACAGCCTTCAGCTGCACTCCATTGGCCTTTTGCTCACTATTATGGGAAATTACTTGTCCTTCAGGCAGTCAGTACTGAGAAACTTTGTTTCTCTTAGTCTTGTGACTAGGTGCCACTTTTAGCAACTGTATTTCATTTCACAATGTACCTCACAATACCGCGCAGTGGCGGCCTTGCTTTTTTGGGCCCTAGACATACCATAAGGATCTTTTGGTAACTGGACAATGTGTCTAGGAGTAGACTCGTGGCAGCAGAAGCCTTTTAATGCATTTTTGTGATTTTTTTACCATGCCATACTGCGCTTACTGTGTTTTTCTCATGGCTGTGGCTGTCTGCCATGGCGGTGCAATAAGGTCTTTTGTCTTCCCATTTGGCCATTTTGTCTGTTGGCCTTTCTCCTGGTCTTTGAGACCCGGGGAATCCTTATTTGGGCATACATTCACCCTTGAAAGCCACTGCTTTTCACAAGCTAATGCACGTCACGTGTGTAGGTACCCAGGAAGTGGGCTGGGACTGTCTGGTCCCAATCCACACTACTGGTGCCAGGATGTCTGGTGTGTACAGGGGCATGAGATCTGCAGTTGTCCCTGATTGGGCCACTGCTGGAGGGGATGAGTGGGGCAGACCTCCTCATTGGCTGCCTGGGTGCATGCACTCACTGGACTTTGGGATTTGAAAGGGGGCCTGAGTGTAGACCCACATATCACCACAATCGACCTACACAGAGAACCATGTATCCAGTATTGCGAAGCAGATCCAAAGACTATCCAAAACCGCACAGAGGAAATTTTGCACCTGAGCACACTGCTGTCCCAGTAGAGCCATGCTTTGCGCTCGATCTCCGAAGACCTGTTAAGGTGCTTCAAACCCTTGGAGTGGTGGGCCCAATCACTCTCAATGTCTCCTTGTTGTCCTGCAAAAGTGCTTTCTAGGAAGTGTCCCTGCACCCTCCAGAGGACTGACCAGTTTGAACCTTGGCCGTTGTGCAGGGGAGTTGTTTTATCGAGTTTTACCACGAGCTTTGGGGAATCCTGGCTGGCACTACAAAGCATCATCTTGCTGAATTCCGTTGACCCAGCTGCTTTGGGCCACGAGAGAGAAGCATGCATCAGACTGCGAGATCTGGGTGCCCCTGCGTCACTCTACAATAGTGACGGTCGCTGCTGCTTCCTGACTTTCTTCAAGTGAAATGAGACCATCACCAACAGTGCTTTCTTTGTCCTGCTATTGAGACAAGAGATCCAGTTCCAGTTTTAAACCAGACTCAGATCCGCACCCACAGTACCTGTGCATTTTGAAGTTAAACCAAGCAAGGATGGTGTTTCATACTCCAAGTGACCCTCTCCTAACCTGCCAAGTTTAGAACCAGAGTGAGCTAAGGCTGCTGAGCAATCATACCACTTACCGGTGGCCCTTAGTTCATCCATTGTATTATTATGCACAAGGATCCATTGTGGTGCTTGTTTTGGCTTGGGTGGCCTCTGCTTCCTAATGGCATTTTCTACACTTCAGACTCTGTTCTCTAACTTGTCCTCCCTCCAATCTTCATAGGGCTGGACTTATAAAGTTAGGCACATCCATCTCTGAAGTTTGCCAATGTGATACATTTTGTCTGCTTTCCACCTTACAGATTTTGGCGGGTTCTGCACTTTACCGAATTCACTATAAGTGACTGTACATTTGTTTTATATAGTTTGTGTTTTGGTAGTGATATTACTGTGCTTTTTGTATTCACTTGTGTTAATTCTTGGGTCTAATAAATTGTGTACTTTATATACCACTGTCTTGGGGTAATTCTTGTCATCCTAATGAGTGTGCTCATCCAAGACATCAGATCACCCCCACTACTCCTGAGACTTAGCCTTGACTGCTCTCCAAGCTACCTTGAATTGTCCTGGACAACTTTGCATAAGTGTTCCCTGTTTCACTAACACGGGTGGCCTCCTAAACATCTCTTTACCAGAGCAGACTTTAGAAATCCTTTCTAACAGGGGCTATAAATAAAATTGGATACATCAAGAGATTGGTAAAGTAAAGAACAAAAGGATATGTGATGAGTGTAGTAACTAGGAATACAAGTATTCATAAGTAGGAAAAGGAAAAAAGTAAGATAGCAAGCAAACTTTAGCAAATGACTAGCAAAAGTACCCGTTCTCCAAACGGGTTCTGTAGACAGACATGATGATACTCTCATCAATTGTTGAAAATCAATGATCCTGTTGATCGCTGTTCTGATTCGCTTGTTGGTTAATGTGCTTTTCACCCTGAAATAAAATGCACTGAGAATGGGTGGGTATGGCTGCTGGTATACCCTAGAGCAGACGTTGGTTGGAGGCGAGAGTTGGTGTGCTGCTGCATACTGGGACCTTCTGTGCGCTCTCCCCACCCATTACCTCACCCCAGCGTGGTGCAGTTAGTTGCGGTGCAAATATCTCAGAAACCGTGCATCCTATGGGACCTCGCATTTTGTTCCTCATGTTGGGACTCGTCCTTCTATGACTACATTGATGTTTCGCCGATTTCAGGCAACCGTCTCATGTGTGAAGGTGCTGAAATCCAGGGAAATGTGTAGGGTGTCCAAATGCCATGTAGCCAATAATGTCGGGAGGGTCCTTACAGGTACTTATGCATACTTTGGTGCAGATTGATGAAACAGTGTGGAATTGTATAAGGAATGATGCTTCACCAAGCCTCAAACCCACAAACCAATGTTGACTTTTGCTTCAATCCAGGGAAAGGGGTGAGATGTACAAATGTCATGTAGCCAGTAATGGCTGGAGGGTCCTAACAGGTAACTATGCCAAATTTGGTGCAAATTGGTGAAATGGTGTTGAATTGTGTAAGGAGCAACACTTTGCCAAGCCACAAACCTACCAACAAATTTTGACTTTCGCTGAAATCCAGGGAACAAGGTGGGGTTTTTAAATGTCAGGTAGCCAAGAATTCTCCGGAGGGTCCTAACAGGTAACTGCAAAATTTGGTGCAGATTGGTGGAACAGTGTGGAATTGTATAAGGAACAGCACTTCACCACAAATCCTGCCACAAACCCAAACATTTCCACTTTTATAAATATAGATTTGCTAGCAGATGACAAGATTAGTGTACAAAGCCTGAAGAAGAGTAGGAAGGTGGTGGCAATACTCACTGAACCTGGTTGCTAGATAGAGACAGCATAGTGGTGGTTAGAAGGAGGACATAGCCAAAATATGGTACAAAGCTGTCACAACAGTTTCAAAAGGGAAAGAACATCACTAGCACCCTTAGATGCAATGCCCTTTGAGGAGGATGCCCAGGCTGAGGAATGAACAAATAGGTGGTTATGAAACCCAGTTTTGTCAGCTAGCTGGAGAGGGAATCTAGCATCGTACAAGTTCTCGCATTGCGGCCCAGAGGAGCACAAGACGACATGTGGTAAGTGGTTTATCTTGAATTCTATCAGCCATTACTTGACTACATCACTCATTGGGCTCATTTCGTAATATGGCAATCGGGATTACTTTAAACAACTCACCAGTGCAGCAAAGAATGGAAAAACAACATACACAAAATAACTTCAAAGACTTCAAGAAAGAAAAAAGGCAGGAAAAAGATTGGGGCCAGGTGAGGCTCAGTGGGGCATTAGCAATAAGACATGGGGCCCTGTGCCTCTCTGCATGTTATACAAGTAGGATAGCACGTTACAATTTGCAGTAAAATATCTCAGTAGATTCATGCATCTATTGCAGATATATTTGTGTAACCTGCAGGTCCCAAATTTGAATTCAGTTACGAAGAACTCAACCTTTTATACTTCTGGAGTTGATCAAATTAGTAAAGATGAAGTGTGAACTTGTAAGATTGCATGTCAGACCAGCAGAGTCACGCAAATGCCTGGCATGTGTGGGTCTGGTTTTCATCATTCAGAGTTTGAAACAATGTGTATTTTTGAGGTTGATAATATTTCAATAAAGGAATTTCAGAACAGACATGGACATCTGTAAAGCCTTTAAGGTTAAGGAAGAATACAACAGGCATGTGGGGTGCATGGAATTTCATCCTGCTGAATTTGCTTCCATCAGTACTACTGAAGTTATTTATTTAATAATAGGGAATGTCCATGGGTAAAGTTCAATGTTCTTGTAAATGGAAGTTGGCTGAGTCAAAGTCAGTCACATATCAAGCATTCATGATGTAGATGCTGACGTCTTTCTGGCTCTGAAAATATGGCACAGTGAGATTGATCACTTTTTGGATGGAATCAGATGCACATTGATGCCACAGGAGAAACTGGCCACAAAATGTATTGAGATATAAAAGGCAATGATTTGGGATAGGGATACTATTTAACTTGGAAGCCCAGCTATAAGTTATACTCCATGCAAGCATTCCAACCTGATACTGCATGCTCCTATTTTATTAACTTGCAAAACACGAAGTTAAGGACGTTTATCCTTCTACTAAGACTTAATCAGGCAGGGGGGAAAGATTACTATAAATGAACCCTCTGCTGACCCTGCCATTCCTGCAAACTACCGCCCCATCACTATCACACCTTTCCTGGGCAAACTCCTGGAAAAGTTGGCTATCTCTCAGCTCACCCTCCACACTGAATCTGCTGGTTGCCTCCATGGCCATCAGTCTGGCTTTAGAGCATCCAGAGGCACGGAAACTGCTCTTCTGAACCCACGTGAAGACCTGCTCTCAAATCTTAACACTAACACTCACTCTGTCCTCATTCTTCTTGACCTCTCCTCTGCCTTTGACATGGTAAACCACAACATCCTGATCGCACGTCTCTGTGACACCCTGGGAATCACAGGTCAGGCTCTGCCGTGGTTAGCCTCCTTCCTTTCTGACTGCCCATCCCAGGTGGAACTTGGGTTTTTTCTCTCTACTACCACTCTTTCAACCCGTGGCGTTCCCCAGTGTTCAAAACTATCCCCCTGGTTCTTCAATATCTACATGGTTTTCCTGGCATGCATGATTGCCACTTTCACCTCAAACTTCCAGTGTTATGCGGATGACAGTCAATTCTCCTTCAGGCTACCTTCAGCCACCTCCTCTACCTTGCTGATATCTGACTGTCTGTCTGCTATTCAGTCATGGTGTGCTGCAAACAACATTTGCCTCAACGCCAGTAAGACTGAGATCGCTCGCATTGGGACTCCTGCTCCCGCTTTCCCACTCTCAATCTGGCTGGCCTCCCTTGGCCCTGTGACCGCACCCACCTGCGAGGCAAAACAACTTGGGGTCATCTTCGACTCCACTCTCTCCTTCGCCACTCACATCACAGACATTTCTAAAAAGTCCAACTACCAGCTGCACCTCCTCAGAGGTACTCTTCCTTTTCTCACCTTCCCCCAGCAGCTCACTGTCTCCAGAGCCCTGGTTCTCTCAAGGCTGGACTACTGCAACAGTCTCTTTCTCAACCTCCCTGCATCTGCTGTGCCCCCACTGCAACTCATCCAGAACAGACCCGCAAGACTTATCCTTGGCCTCAAGTACAGGGTTCACATCTCTCTGGCGCTGAAATCCCTCCACTGGCTCCCCGTGGCTGCAAGGATCAAGTTCAAGATCCTCTGCATTGTCCACAATGCTTTCTGGGGCCTGGGTCCTACCTATCTCCAATGACGCCACCTAAATATTGTCCTTCTCGAGCCCTCCACTCATGTTCCTCCAAACTTCTTTGAGTGAGCCAGTTCGCCAAGCAGAGATTTGGAGGGAGATCTTTATCCTCAGCAGGGGCTTGCCTCTGGAATAACCTTCCTGCCACCCTCCATTTTATAGCCTGATCCGCTTAAGTTCTGGAAACTCCTTAAGACATTCCTTTTCTCCTCTTCCTTCCCCCTCCCCCTAACCTGCTAACCTCTCTCCACTCTATTCCACTCTCCCTCCTTTTCCACACAGCTTGCAGCTGGTGTACCTCAGAGTCTCACAGGTCCCTGGCACCCTCGCCAGTCCAACCCACACTTGCCTCCGGGCCTGCACTTGCCTCATCGCTACTGCACTTTGGTAAATGACCCATGAGAGTGGCATCTCTCAGCACTTACCCCAGTATCTGATTGACTGGGCGCACGTGGACTCCACGCCCCCCTGCACTTGTTCTTCCCCTCCTCCCCCGTTTTCCTCTCCTGTACCGTCTGTGCACTTGCACAATCAGAACTCATGTTGCCCTGAAGATCGTCTATTTATTCTTCCCTGTTTCCTTTCCTTGCATGGTGGCGCCTCAGTGCACTTGGAAACACTGCAGAATTGTCGTCAGACCTATTTGCTGTTATCTACACTGTGAATTGTATTAGATGCACTTTCTATGCCTGGCAGATTTGTATCGTTCAGAAATTCAAGGGCTCTGAATGACTGTTGTTTTTCCCTTGTTCCCCTCTCTCCTTGAGCGCATTGAAATACTTGCTTTGTGTATAGGTGCTTTACAAATAAACATTACCATACCATACCATACAAAGATTGGTGACTTCTATTTTAATATATATTTTGTAGTCATGTCTAATGTACTTGTGTGTTTTATGGTGACGATTTTTCTTTTTTTTTAACGTTTGCATTTACTGTATCATTCTATAGTGTTAAAGGTTATATTTAAGCAAATGACACTTAATAAATAAATAAAAATAAAAAACTGACCCGATAAAGCCCTCAAAGCGGCTGCAAAAATGAAGGATTTTCGTGGGTATATTAAGGCACAAATAAATGGCATAAATAATGTTAATGAACAAAGGAAGAAGTCTACAAAACATTTTTAATATGGAGACGAGTCATTGATTTGCCTTGAGGGACTTTTTCAGACAAATGATACAGAGGCTAGGGTCAAAAGTATTGATGCTTCATCCCAAACTGTCCCTCACGATCATAGTAACAAATGTAGACCCATATACCAACAGAACATCGATAGGAACAGTTGCGTGCTTAAAGTAGGCTGCTTGTTTGGCACTAAAGAGGATCAGTATATCAACAGAACACGGTACTTGACATTGATAGATAGGGTTATTCCACCACTTTGCATTAGTAATAGTGATATACAAATAGTGGATATTCGGGATGATGCAAATATTGCCACCTCACACATTCACTTTAAAGTGCAAGACCATCTAGATAACACTGTGAAATATGAAACATCAGTTCTGAAGATAGGGCATTAATGCTCGGTTGTAGAGGTGGACAGTCCTTTCATAATTACCCATTATCCAACACTAATGCAAAGCAGGCAGGGAGAAGTGACTAAGGAGGAGAAAAGATTAACATTTGATATGGAGAAACAAGAATGAAACCTAGCCTTGAAGGCACATAGTTGACCAGGGTTGAACAAAATCAACAGGATGATACTGACTATCATAAAAAAAGAGATGTGAATGGTTGGGAATGACTGCTAGACACTCTTCAACAGAAATGATTCCCTAGTTCATAACAACCATACTTTTTGATATCTTGGAAGACCAGAGGACATAAACACCCATTTGTACAAGGGGGATTATTGGATGCCATTGACAACTTCGGAATAATCGCTTAACAAGAAACTTGACTATTAAATCCGATTGTTGTGGATGGCTGTAAATGGATCTACATTTTGGCCACCAACGGCACAAGAGGAAGACTAAATGGGGACTTGACTGGGGGTCAAACATCCCCTACAATTGACAGAAATAACCAGGGGCTCTAACTATCTACTGGCAGGAATAATAACCATGCCCGGAAAAGAAGATGACGGGCAGCCTAAGACAGAGTTATTTATTACCATGGTCTATGATCCTCCATCAGTAATAGAACACTGTGATATCTTAAGGGAGATGAACTTCTTCTACAATCCATAAGGGGAGCTAAACCAGTAATTGTATGTGGTGATTGTAATGCTAGGATCCCTAAAGACTCTGCAATTATAGAACCTGCTATCAAGCAGAGTTATCGCCTGTGTTCTAACAGTAGACTAGAGCAAGTCTGTAAACGAGGAATGACCTGACGAGTATGTTGTATTCATCAGGATTAACCATGGCAAAGGGCAGTTACTCCTCTGAAAATCCACATCACTTCACATGGTCCTCTACCTTTAGCTCAAGCATTATTGACCACATATTTATCACACAGTAAACCACATTAATAGCAGATATGTGCATTTTACAGAGAGAGGAAAGTAATCATTACCCCCTATTAAGTGCACTGAACTGGTCGGTTTCTGTTGATATGGGGGGAGAGCAGGTTGTGCTCACTGTCAGCCCACAGACTAATTGTATCTCTGAAAGGTACAGTGAGCCAAAACATGATTGTAGACCCTCCCGAGTGAGCACCTTCCCATAGAACAGGTTCTCAGTAGATGGGCTCTCAGACCTCTTTTTGTATTTGTTTTACATAGCCTTCTGGTTACAGGAGGCCTTGGAGACAAAAACACACTCAAGCAGTGAACTTGTGTCTTTCACCATAGCAGACACTGTACACACTCAGCACACTGCAAACTGTGGGCAAGTTCAGAACACTAGCTTCTATTGGGCAGTAGGCATTTCTTGCCAGTGCATCACACAATCTACTGTATTCTTGGTTTTCTTTGGCTTTCTCTGTGTACTGGCTTCACTGTGGGGAGTGACAGAATCACCAAATGTATCAGGTAATGCATTTGCCTTTTCAGTGCACCACAATATATATGCGTGGATCTCTTTGGGCTTTTCAGCATATCTTTTGCTCATTGGGGAGTGACAGGACCACAGCTCCAAAGAGGTAGTTCACTTTTCTTGCATCTGTCCCCTGCTAATATGAGAACACATCTGATTGTTTCTTATTTGATGTGCCCGATTGTTCTCTGGTACAGCAAGGCCAGGCCTGGTGCTTTGTCGGACATTGTCTCAGGTCTAAACCCCACCGACCCTTCCATGTAGGAGTAACCAACCTAGTGGACTCTGAAACGTGACAGGGACATAACAGTGTAAATGGCCTGTCACATAACCCAGCAGAACTGGCCTCTTTGCAAACTGCCTAAAGTACATATACCTTAGCTTTTGCCAAGCCCCCCTTTTAGGGAACCCAGCTACACCCTTTCCATGAGAAATTAACATTGACCCTTCAAAGCTTTGCAGAGTATTGAGGTTTCTCAATTACAGCTAAACTCGTCCATAGCCAGTAAGCATGCGCTGGGTCTATCCAACCCTCTAAATGCAAAACCTGAGCCTTGTGTGTACTGCCTGGTTTGCACCTGCTCTCTTTCACAGTCATTACACTATCTTAAGTGTCACAGAGAGTAGGAGTATTGGGACCCTTTATGAAGACATGCTCCATAAATAGCTATTTTCTCAGGAACTCCGATGGTTATGATAGATAGACTAAGGAGCGGCAATCGACATATGTTTGATATGAGCTTGTTCTACAAGCACGAGGTGAGCTATTAAAGGCAAACAAGCATAACAATCTGCTGCACAGTTTCTGCATGTGAACATTTGATTTGACATGGTACTTTATATTGGAAGTCAGACCATATTTACAAGTCAGCTGTTGGAGTATATTTCGACTGTGCAAAGCAGAAGTATGCACCCATCTACTCTATGGATGGTGGTGATCATTGGCATGTATTCACTGAGCTCAAAACCATCTGAGCCATAAGCAATGACATTACTTAGTGGCAATCAGGTGTACGTGGAAATATGTGTGTTTAACAGTGCACACTCGCTGCAGATAAATCATGCATAGCAACATTGCCAGAAGCTTAGGAGAGGGCACTTTTGCAGATGATATGCTGTCAGTGCCCC
The DNA here is from genome assembly GCF_040938575.1 of Ambystoma mexicanum. Lineage (NCBI taxonomy): Eukaryota > Metazoa > Chordata > Amphibia > Caudata > Ambystomatidae > Ambystoma > Ambystoma mexicanum. The sequence continues at coordinate 651,622,691 of NC_090925.1, forward strand.
CGTTGCATTCAATGTTCTTAAATAGATGAAAATACTCCAGTACTGTGGGCAGGCATGTGACATTCTGGCGAGAGTTACAGGTGAATGTGCCATCACTGCATTGTCCTGGTTTGTGAGTTTGTTTCTCGCGGGTAATTCTTTTGCACTGTATGATAATTTGAGTCTCTGCAGGTGATCTTTGTTATGGGAATGGCCTGGGATGATTGGTTCTAAGGTTGCTTGTCTGTTCATCATTGTCTCTGAATCTGGGATGCTTGTTGGTTGGGACCGGCCCATGGTGCTTAGATGGTGTCGGTCTTTAACTGTGTAGCATCTCATTGCAGATTTGTCAAGAGCCTGGTTTAAGGCAATTCATGGAGGTCAGCAGGCTTTTCCTTGTATGCAGATGACACAGGTTTGAGTTCTAGAGGATGGCTCATAGGCAGATGGATGATTGAAACTTGGCACATGACTGAATCACTCTAGTTGGCTTTTAGTTGATGAATGATATCTTGGTTAATTTTTGGAACCTGACATTGAACATGCTGTGGGTGATACTGTCTGTTTTCAGTTGTATCCTACATTTGATCAGAAGGAAGTGGGGATTTACGAGGGTTCTATATTCTAACATCACCTGTTTCTTTTTTGCAGACTTTTTTGCAAAGCCTTTTCTGCCCTGTAAACTCACCAAAATGATGTTCTTTATATTTGGGCCGGTTCACTTCCCAAAACCCCTCTTTGCTACTGTCTGTTCTCTATTCTACCTGTCCGCCCACATATTTTTAGATTCGTTTTTTCAGGTGAAAACATTCGGCAAAGAACTCCAGGAAAAAACGACTGCCGATGTGACGACATTGTACCAATTCCAAGAACTAAGTTGATGCGTTCACATTTAGCATTTCTGTTTTTGTCCAGCTGTGCCATTCTGGAATGTTTGCAATATGCTCACTAAGTATGTAGAGTACACCAGGTATAGACGTTTGGCATAGTTTAATCCAGATAGTACTACTGCAATGACTGGCATGGTTCTGTGTGAAAAGGTGAGGTGTGACATGATATACTAGCTAGTCTGTGGTTGGAAGAAGCAAATTCATATTTTGAATGCAAGGGTGATGTTCATCATGAGTACAGGAATCTTGACTGCTGAAGTAAGCTGTCACCAAGTGCCCATTCCTTCAGGCTAAGGTATTTGCATGGGTTTCAAGTTGTATCTATTTATTGTGTATTTATAATGGGCCTATACAAATGTCGTTTCAAGGCAAATCAAGACAAGGCAGGGGGTAGGGGGATGCAGGGAGAACAAACAATAACGTTCCTGCTAGGTCTTGAAACATTTGTTATGTGCAAGTGCTGTGACAGAAAAGAGGTGAGAGAAGGCGATGAGGGGAAGTGTAGGTTGGGGATGAAAAGGGAAGAAGAAAGACAACAGGGAAGAAGACAGACTAGTGCCACTGGTCATCATGTTGGTTTTGATTGGGTTAAGTTTCAGTCTACATGTCATCCTTCAGAAGTCGACAAGCATGAGGCTAGTGCTAAGATCCAGTTTATTGGATATCAAGATGTCCTTATGTGTGTAGATGATTTTGGTGTCACAAAGCTCACCATACCCACCTTGCACACCAGCCCTCGCCAACCTCTTGGCCCCACATCAGCCTGCATACCACCACTACACCCTGCCCCTCACCAGTTGCCACCAGAACCAACATAGCTGCCTCAACCATGGCACGCAACACTACAAACAACACTACACAACAACAAACTCTAAAGGGAGCCCTCATCAATGCCAGATCTATCCCAGCGCACGCTCTGGTCATTATTGACCTTATTAGCACACTCAATCTTGACCTTTTGGCTACCACTGAAACCTGGCTGCAAGCATCATCCGGACCAGCACTTTCCCTAGCAGTACCCTCTGGCTATGCTATATATAGGAGCAACAGACCCAGTGGGAAGGAGGGCAGTGTTGCCGTGATTGCTAATGAAACCCTCCCAGTCAGACACATGACTACCTCCTTGGTTGGGAACTGCAACTTACACTCCATCAAAATCGCCACCTTACATACTGGAACATTCAACCTCCACATCATATATAGCCCTTCAGGACCCATCCTATCATTTGAGGAGGACCTCCTTCATCTACGAGGCTCGAACATCAAGACTACAACCAAAACTACACTACCAGGTGGCCTCATCCTTGGCCTCAATGACTCCTCGGACATCAATGCTGCCTCGGTAGCCAACTCATTTACTGCACAGGGCTTCACTCACTGCATCAATGCCCCCACCCATGCTAAAGGCCGTACCCTCGTCTGGATAGCGGACCTTAATTGCCACATCGCCATTGGCACCAACATCCCTTGTCCCTGGTCTGACCACCCCATTGTGTCCTTCACCGTTGCACCCTCTACACCACCAAACCCCCACACTGTCACCCTGTCTCCCACACTTGCCTGCCACTCCTGCAAACACTCAAAAGATGCCATTGCACCACTGCTACATAATCTGAATCACCCCCTAAACTCCATTTCAATGACCCTGACACACTAGCAGACCTTTACTCCAGGACACTCACCACCGCAGTTGCCACTGTTGCACCCTTCACCCCATGCAAACCCAAACAAGCAGTAGAAAAGCGCAATGGTAGGAAAAATAAACCACTGCTACCAGCCATTTAAAGTAGTGAGGGTAACAAAAAATGTTACATGAGAATGTACGAATAGGGGCTACTGCGTATCCAGCCAGAACGCCATATAAGATGGTGTGTGCTGGACCTAAAAAGGGAAAGGTTAAGTACAAAAAGTAGATGCTCATGGAGTTTGTCAGACTCCAGAAACAGTGGAAACACATAGTCCAAATCAGGTCAAAACACATGACAGAGTGAGAAAAAAGTCTCACTCACTCTAGGGTTCAAATTAAAATGAAAAAGTCCTAACGTCCAGCAAAAGAGCTGGGGGTCTCTAAGGTTGAATGGAATTAGCACAGAAATTAGAATTCTCCATAGCAGCTTGTCAGGTCCTTCTCAGGATTGGGCTTGTCTTCTTGGCTCCAGTGCATGTTGATGTCAGAGTGTGTTTTTGTGATGAAAGGTGTGTTCTGTGTGAGCTCAAAGATTGAAGCATTTCTGGTTATTTGGTTGCAAAAAATCTTTCATACACAATACAATGTGCACAGTTTTACTCTTATTTGCAATCCAGGTGTTTGACCAGCTGAACTAGATGCCTCATATAAACTGAATAGTTAGTGAATGCAGTCTATCTCCCATGTTCTAGTTATCTCAATCAATCTCATCAGATGAATTAAAATCATATTAATATGCCAATATACGGTTCAGATTGTGTTTTCCCCAGTTTTAAAACTCATACACTATCCCAACTTTGATACCTGTTATGCCTTCGTATATGAAATAAAACGTTGTTTCTAGAGCTTACACTCCTCAAGTTTCAGGAAAGGAGGTGTTTGCTGACCTGAAGAGCCAATGAACACCAGTCTGACACTGGTTGTTCCTGTGGCTGACTGTACTGGGTGACCCTTTCTTAACTCTAAGTCCTAGGGAGTAGCATTTCTTTGATGAGGATGGTGTTGGTTGCTCCACTCCATTAAAGTGAGTTGATGAGTGCTCTTAAGCGCACATTCAAAACTCCTAACCATTCAGGCACTAACTGATACACGGTCAGCATTCTGATGACTTTAGTGAGCTTCCACAGAGTGAAGAAGGGATCTTGTCTGGGTCCTATGACTTTATCGTATTGTGTTTTTCTTCTAAATACATTCCACATCGCTATCCATCAAAGGTGCCTGATTTCGTGAAATGATTTTTAAAAGCAGCCTTTCTCCAAAGGTGTCCTCCAACCATGAGCAACCCCAACCACCTTCCACAGTAACCTTTCTGGTGCTGATGTTCACCTTCATTTGCTTTTCCTAAAAATGGGGCACTAGCCCCTACAAAACGGATCTTCACATGTAAAAGTCATTTCAAAAGAAATGTACAAATATTCTTAAGTCCCTACTGAGGTCATTCGGAGGCTTGCAACTCACAGCTCCTCATCTTAGCAGCTGACCCCCTAGGCGTCCATCTCTCAGTGGTGTACTCTAGTGAAAACGTCTGACTTTGAAAATGGTCACTCTACAACTGCCCTTTGATTTGTAATGGCTGTGTCAATCACAATTGGCCTTATGGTTCATGGGGTACTCTAACTGTTGGATATGGTGAATGACTAATTGCCAATGTTAGCCTATCTGCAAATATTTTCCAATGCTCCGGTCACATACTTTTAATTCCTGAAAAAAGTGCAAAAAGTGTACAATTGTGTACTATAGCTAACGACATTTTGTGATTTATTGTGTCTGTGTACTTACTTATGTGTAGCCTTCCTGCCCATAAATCATGCTCAGAGACACACACAAAAAAAAGATGATATGAAGGTAGTGTAGAGCAATGCTATGTTTAAACATAATTCCTTACCTTCCACACATCACATTCTTTGGCTATATATATATATATATATATATATTTATATATATATATATATATATATATATATATATATATATATAACGTCACAGATGCCCTTGAGAACCCTGTAGTTCTAATAAGGGAAATGTAGGTGCATACAGAGAATCCAGTAGACATTATGGACCCAATTACAATAGCAGTTTTCAATGGAAAAATCCCATTGAAAAATGCTTTGTAAATCAGGCCCTGTATCTATTATTCAGCGTCACCTGGACATTGCTGGCAATCAAACACAACCTGCACAATAACACAGTGGAGTGACGTAATTTCATATATGTTACACTGTCATACAATCGGGACTGCTGAAACCCTGTTGTATGCCCTGCAATCACTTCAACGTGTTACTAGTACAGTATAAACAACATTATAAAACCTAATAACATAACACAGGGCTGACCTTAAAGAGCTTGCATATGTAACACACCAACACAAGAGAGACCTAGGGCAACACTGCAGAAGGTTGACGCTTGCACAGCTCAAGATCCCAGCTACGAGAATATTCTTAGTGATTTTGAGTCTTCAATAAAATAGTTACCCTGACCTCATGTGCCAAAACGTCTAGTGTGAAAAATTAAATCCACAACAGACAGCCTTATTTAGGGTTACCATTATTACAATGGAGTAGGGATCTACCAATAGGGGAGGGAGGGACATCGACACCAATAAATCTACAAGTAACCAAGGGAGGACACAGTGGGGATCAAATCACCCAGTCTCAGGTATGGTGAGGAGTGGACTGTGTATGGATCTAGGTGTTAAGGAGAGGAGGAGGGTGTGGAGCTCCTTCCTGAACTGTAGCAGAGAGGGGCTGAGTCAGATGTTTATGGGAAGATGGTTCCTGTGTCTTTACGGCGTAAACAGAGAAGACTGGTCTTCTGTTTTTTTTCTCCATTTTATCATGATGCCAGGAAAGACAAGTTAATAGTCGCAAATTACAATTGTTCCAAAATGATTTCCATTATAGTCACTCATTATGTGGCCCTCGGGAGGTTTAGGAATACACTGGCATGCTATTTTACTACATACTGCTTTGGCTACGGATATTGGGATTTGAAGTCCAAAACATCTCGAGGGCCACATAATGGGTAACCATGATTTACATATTGAAGCATGACCCTTCTGGGGGCACGGAACACGCCCCTATTCTTTTGATAACATTTAAGCTAATCTCGCTTGCATTGTTGTTAACATTGTTGATCACTAGAAAAAACTGTTTTTGTTTTCTCCTTCTCTTCCTTCTCTTTCAGCAATGCACATCAGGAGAGAGAGATTTGCAAATGAAAGGTATCCTGAAAGATATTATCGGAATTTTGGTAAGAATAGAATTATTGCATGGTATTCTAGGGGAACAAGTAGGAAATTCTTTTAGCTTAATCAGTCAGAACACAGAACATAATCTCAACTTGCTCTGGGGTATATGGGATGCCGCTAAGGGCAAGGAACAAGGCGTGTATGCCCCAGAATGCACTGGACCGAGGCATATTGAAAAGGGTGATATTTAAATCATCCTACACACACAGCTGTGTAGCTAAGTTAATGAGTCATGATATTAATCTTTCAAAATAAAATTGTTCATTCGTGGTTCATTGCTTTCTCAGAAAGAACTCGCTGGAGATCTCCAATGGTCCAAAAAAGAAGCCCTGCACAAGATGGTGAGCACCACTTTCTTTCATGGTGCAGTTATTGTCTTCATTTTATTATACGGTGTACTCTGACACTTACTGGTGACCTGTGGACGGGGAGCCAGCATCTTTTGAAGTTGCTTTACAGGAATGCGGTTTTGATCACGGTACAGCAGTGGTCAGCAACCTTTGCCTCTCAAGATGTTTTGGACTACAGTTAGATAAGCAACACCATCAATAGCTAGGGATCATGGTAGTCATAGTCCAAAATAGCTGTGGAGCAGCTTGTTGCAGAAAGAGGTTAGTTTTGGGATAATACAATTTGTGAAATGCTCACAGTTCTCTAAAACACTGCATATTTTCATCTATGTCCAGTGTTGGTGCATGTCTCACTTGAGCTGAACAGTCCCAGATGCATCTAAAATTCTCCTGAAGCCAGTCAACATATCAGCACACAGCAGTTGAGTTTGTACGCTCACCATAGTCTTCCTTCCATTGCAGCTATTCATTTACAACTCTCTAAGGCTACTCTGGTTCACGATTCAAGGGATACTTAGACATGCATTGATACATCTCGTCAGAATAAAGTTTATTAGTCAATTTGATTACCATATAGTTAATCATATGCACTCAGATCGCTAATTTCAATACTAAAAGGTACTGGCTTTTTATAGTTGAACTGCACATCAAACAGGTGTGTCCACTCTGTTCGTACTACGTTAGTCACAGGCAGTGATGTGACATGCAGCCATATATTTTTTACTTAAAAGGGACCATTTGGAATACTTATCCAGAGTTTAAAAACGACAGGTAGTCCAAAGCAGTTTGAACATTTACAGAATCTTGGTGTCCCCTGGAGCTCTGATAACACACCCTGTTGTTACTTTATCATCACTCTGAGGAACTTCCATTTGGTAAGGGTAAAGAACTCTGGCTTTTTGGATTGTTATCAACAAATATAATGATGAGGGAAATTCCCTCTTAAAAATTGGGTAATTTGCCAACCAGATTCCCCCTTTCCAGTTCACTCCATGCCAAAATCATAGTGCACTAGTGCACTGCTGCATCAGTAGCCAGATCTGCGGCATCAACTGAACTTGTGGAACAGAGCAGGTTCGAAGGTCAGGGTGTGCCCACTAGACAGCCAAGTCCCTGCAGTGCAGAGACAGCATTTAAAATATGCCCCTCTGTACCCAAAACTATGATGATCATGAGTTGCACATGCGGGTGGCAGGCTAAACACTAAATAAAAGTTATGCTTACATTGAGGTATAGTGTATGGTGCTACTTCTGATCACATTCCAATTGATATCACACATGTATCAGCTCCTGTGAGCTAGCTCCTCTATGAAAAGTGATGTGTATTCTGGTCTGCCTGGTATAGCTTGCCAAATGGCAGGATGAGAACCTGGAAGTCTGGGCCCCCTCTTTGATCTCCTTGTGAGGGCTGGTAACACTCTCCACCTGACAGAGCAGCACAGCAGGCAGCTGTCCCAGGCCTGGGCGTCAAGGAAGCACAACCCATCAAAAGGATGAGCTACACACTAGGATACTGCATCTCTAAAGGCTTTTGTTCTCAATAAGAAGGGAATGGGTGGGAATATTATGACAGAAGGGCTCTGGTCCATAGGAGAAAGTTTCCACCATTTTGATTCTCAGTGTTCCTCTCTCTATTTTCTGTCCCCTCCAGTTCCTCTGGAGCAAAGCACTTTGGGTGTTCCATCAACACAGCAAAATCCCAGAGCAGGGATTGGACCATGTCAGCTAATCTTTAGTCCAAACTGAGGAATTTTGCCCTTAAAAGAAGTGGTCCTCCACCCTGTCAGCAGATTAGCTCAGTTCCTCTTGTATAATTTAAGGCCGCAGACTCATTATGAAAACCTCACTGGACTTCCATTGGGAGAGTTATAATATCTAAAGCCCTAGCCAGAGATGAAGAAGGAATCATACTAGACAGAAGGAAGATCTGTCCGTTACCACTCCCAGGGCACATCAGGTGTTACCTCTGATGTGGATAAGGACCTACCACTCTGCACCATAATCTCCTAAACTGGGAGACTAGACCCTGAACAGGAATCACCCTATTCTCGAGTCCACCTGAAAGAGCATCACAGTAACCAGAGGAATAGACCAGCTGAAGCTCCCTGTTCACTGCACCCAACTGGTCCCTCCGTGTTCACCGCACTTGGAACAAGAGGGAAGTCACTGATGTTTGTTGCTGTGCCCCTCCACCAATCAAACATTTGCATGCATCTTTGACCATCTTGACGCAGCCTGGTGTCCCAGCCAATACTCGTCACCTGGTTGCCCCGAAGCGACTACTCAAAGGCGGGACCCGAACCAAATCATTGGAGAGTCACTTGCCAACTCTAACCAGGGGTTGCAACCATTGCTCTGTCTAGCTAGCTCTTGAACTGCTGCCTCATCGATTGCACATTGATACACCGAGGAGCACCACTTTGACGACTGTAGCCCACCGAGTGAAACTGCTGGAACATCACTCATCGACCCTCCCATCAGCTAAATCCCAACTCGGCCTGGCCAACTGCAAAGTGTTCCTGGGACTGCCCTGACCTGCATCTTTATAGAGACACTGGGCTACCACAGAGAGCACCCACATCTGCCCTTACTCAATGCCCTCTTGCCGCCGAGGCCTCAACGATACTACATACCTAAGCTTAGCCTGATCATCTCACATCGACGTCCGACCCCCTGGTCTGACTGAGTCAGCCCACCAAGAACTGAATCCAGGTACTTTTCACTCTGAACTGCCCCCTCGGTCCACTTGGACTCTATCAAGATATTCTTTTTATGGTAGTAACTTACCTATCACCCATGGAACTACGCTCAGATTGCCACTTTCTCTAGCCTGTCACATCTCCTGTGTTCTTCGTTTGAGGTGGGTTTTTGTACAGTATTTATATTTGTTCTACATGCAGATGGTGTGTTTTGATTAAAGTCTTTATAATTGTATAGCACCTTGATTAGACATTCCCTTTATTTTGGACAGTGTTACTGTGTTGTTTGGCTCACTACTGGTTCACCTTCACACCCCTCTCAAGAGCACGGCCTTCACTCACCCCACATTGGAACAAAAGGCAAATGAGGTATATCTCTTAACTGTCCATGTTTTACCTTTATAATTGCATTGTGTTTTGGTTTGTAAATGTATGAGTTCTGATTGGGCAATTTTTCCATGACTCATCCGTGTATTCCTGCGAGTCAGAATCCAATTCTTCACAGTCACCGAACTTGTAATCAAACCTCATGCAAACAAATCCAAAACTTGTTCTGCTTTTAACCAAGTGTCTTGTATTTGTCGCAATAGATGCTGTGCCCCAGGCTAGATGCTGGGCTAAAACTGTGTCTGCTTTTTGAGGGGAATTTTGGAGCTATTGACAGATAACAGATGTGTATCGTTACCCAACTTAATGGTACCCATTTTATCGACCTCAGAAGGTTGGATGAAGGGCTAAATGGGCCTGCCAGGATTTGAACCTGTGACCATAAGGTTAAACACGGCCCACTACATTACACCACTGAGACACAGACCTGCAGAGACTATGGTATGAACACAGCCTTCCACTTTGTTCAATGCATTGGCCATCATTTGTATCTGACAACAGACGCAGATTCCATAGAATTGAAATGGCCCAAAGAGACTGGCAGGTGACCGAATCATATTCAACAGAACACCCCCTCCTACATCAAGCTTTTCGATTTTACTGGTCACTTTCACTTCTATGCTACTGTATTTACTACAGGAATCACATGTAGCAATATTGCATGCACAAATGCAGCCTATCCAGTGTTGACATCCAAAGGGCCACTCAGGCCTGAATCTTTATCTGATTTAAAAAACTCCATTGTGTAATGAATGGATTCTGCTCTCACCATAGTCCTTCTATAAACGACTCAGGCTTTTATTGAATTGTCAGAAAATGTAACATAAAAATATCACGTAAAATGGACCAAAAATCGCAAAGAAAACTGGTAGACATCACAACAAGGAGCTTGTCTCTCGACATTTCTTTCTAATATTCACATAAAGCAACTACATGATCTTCTAGCCGATCTTGGTGTTTCCTTTCTGAATTATGCAGAAGATACAGATAGAATCTCCAAGTTGAAGGCATTTATGATGGAAATGTGGCCTTCATTCAATCTACCTTCCAAGAAATATCAAAATTGATACAACTTAACTGGTTAGGCTTTAAACAGGCACACCTGAATAGAGTTCATACCTCCTTCACCTTCAATATGGAAATAACTGTCTAGCTGTGTTGATATATCTCATTTGAACTGCTATATAGAAGTCTTGGACCTCGTGAAATCATTAGGTTTCTTTTTCAATTAATCATTGTCCATGACCCTGCAGATCGGTAGTCTAACCACCGCCACTCACAACCATCCCAGTATTTCGAAATAGCTAAGACTTCTATCAGAATTCAATTGTGCTACTGTGGGGATGGCAACGCTTGGAGATACATTAGACTACTGTAGCAGTTAATATGTAGGTGTCACCAAGCATCTGATCCAGCCTATACAGAGGCTGCACAATGTGGCTGCCCATATTGTGACAAATAGGAGTGCACACAATCATATGACTGTCATTGTGAGAAAGCGTCACTGGCTTCCCATCCAGACCAGAATTAGCTTCCACATTCCGACAATGATTCACAAGACCTTGTACGATATGTTCCCTACATTTATGAAGCAATGATTTGCCTGGTATCACTCCTCCAGGCCACTTAGATTGTCGCTTCACTTTCCATGGTAGTCCTTGGGTTCCTTAAATCCAGGACTTTTGATAGATTCAGCACAGTTACTGGTATCCAACTTTGGAAAAAACTCCCACTTGATATCAGCAAAATGACAATCCTCCAGCAGTTTAGAAAAATACATTTGTTTGATTGGCATTGTTAGCAAGCTTGTTAGACAACTTCAATATTTAGAATTCCTATCTGCAATTCTATTAGTTCTTTTTTGTCCCTGAGAGACCGGTTGAGTGGTGGGAAACTAACTGGTAGTAGCAAACTGGATTGCTCGGGCAATGCTAAATGTGTTAGCAGGGCTTGTTCAAGCCATGTAGATTACATAATTCTAAGTCTTAAACTATGGGCATCAATCAAGCTTTATGCATTGTTGCCACGTTATGAGAGTCCCCATCATCCCCTCACACTACCCTTATCTTTTAAGATCCCGAAATCAAACCCAGTGGGATCCCAAATGAGAAGACTCCTATATGCAGGAATTCAATAAAGTGAGATTTTTGCCCCTTATATATTGGAGAATATTACTATAATCTTAAAGGGGAAGTCAGGAATTGTGATACTTCAAATTATCTAATTTGTGAATTCCTAGATAATGAAAATGGACACTTTCCTTCTCTTTTTTCACAACAGTGTCAAAGGAGTTTACTAAAAGAACGCTCAAATAATCTCCTTGGTACGATGATCAATGGCGAGCCGCAAAACAATATCTCATCCAATATGAATAGTGTAGACAACACACATATGTCATCATTGCATATTGCTATATTTCAATACAAAGAACTGATAAGGAAAAACAATTGAGAATTCATAGAATCAATCTGGGAGGCCTTATTCAATATTAAAGATAGTAGAAAATTGGTGCATGATATGCTCCAGCCTAGCAGAAGAGAAGACTATTTAGCATGCAAACATACCCTAGAGTGTGTGGCTTGAATTTTTCAACAAGGACCTATACTGTGAATCCAGACTCCACATAAAGCAAAACGATATGCCTGGTTATTGTGATGATTCAGCAATCTTGCCTTTAGTAATGATGATGTCTGCGTAGCTATCAAGGCCCAGAAACATAACAAGGCCCGGGGCCAAATAAGATCCCCATGGATCTATTTTTATCTGAGCCTCTTACTAGAGCTCCATATTTGACACAACTGTTTAACACTATTACAGTATCTATCCTTGCTCTATATTCTTGGGTAAATACTGAAATTATCCCATTATATAAGAAGGGAGGACGAGAAGCTACTTCAAATTACTTCCCAATTTCACTACTAGATCTAGGAGGTTGGATCTTCAATCGAGCGAGCGGTCCTTAAGCATCTTGAGAGCTGGGTAGAAGAAAGAGAATTTTTTAACCATCTACAGATCTGTTTTCAAGTCCAGGAGGAGTATCATCAATCAATGCCTGAGGTTGCAACTACACATGGCAACAAATGTATTACTCAGAACGATGAATTTATATTGCACTTTCATAGACTTCAAGAAAGCATTCGATAGTGCAACAAGATCTAAGATGTTGAATACCCTAATTGAATTAAATATCCCCCAAGCACTACTTTCACCACGTAAAATGCTACTTGCTGATAATGAAGCTATGCATATATGGAGCCCAAGAGGAGATTTGTTGCTGCCATTTAACATTGAGCAAGGTGTTTGCCAAGGTTGCTGACTGGCCCCTAAACTCTTCTGCCTATTCATCAACAGCATAATCAACTTAGTTCTATCCATCCCTAACAACATTACATTGCTAGGGAGAGATAGCTACCCATTGTAAAGTTCACTGATGCTGTGGTTCTCATATCTCTCACACTAGTTGAGCTGGAAAAGTAGTTTAAACTATTCTAACATTTCTGCTATGGTTTAAAAATAAATTGTCCTAAGACCACGAGTGCGGCCCAATCAAGAGGAAAACGTTGCCTAAAGTCTTCTTATCATTGAGTCAGGATAAAGTAGATCAAATTAGTTTATATGAATACCTAGGTATGTGAGTCACAGAAAGGGGCCATTGGAAATGGCAGGTTGAGAAAGCAAGAATTGTGCTCAGTAGCTATAATGGGGCAATTGCTGGTTTCACAGAGGCTCTTGGAATAGAGCTGTGTTTCCATGGAGGCATATATATAAATGAAATAACAGACCAACCTATATGGCTCTGTGGGGACAGCCTGATTATGAGGTTCCATCAACCACAGAGAACTGATTTTTTGAAAGTTTATCAGGTTTGCCTCGCAGTGCACTGAATACCACCACACTTGAAAAAATAAATCTCCTGAGTATTAACTACATGGCCCCATTGAAGCCATTCATCTATTGTGTTAGAGTATGGAGTTTCTCTCATCTAGGAAAATATAGGGAATCCCTGAAAGTTCTCCTATTTCAAGAGGGAGGAAAACCAAATGTGTAGTGGTAATATATAAAAGAATCACTATTTAAAATTGGTCTAGGTGACCTTTCGGTGAACCCCGACTTAATGAGTCTATCCTCCAAATCTTCTAAAGTAACTCTACTACTCTCAGTATGTACTGGGCATATTACCAGACTTTTAATGGTACCTGGATAAATTAGAATCCACAGTTCAAAGAGCATTACATGTGAAATCTAGATTAGGAAGTCTACTTTGGCTGAACATATCCATAAATGGGACAATACGGTCTCTGGCAAACGTGGCTACTACAAGTCTAAGATAGAGAGTGATTTGAACTGTATGCTTATCTCCTATGAATCTTAGGAAATGCTACTTGAAACCTGGAATTTTGGAACACGGTATAAGGAAGGTCAAAGGAGCTATGTCTCATTGCTATAGATCTGATTTTGAACTGCTGGTCTTTTCTGTGGCCATGTATATACACAAAGCCTGGATATCTAGTCTGCACATTTTGAAGATGGCAGCATACATTTTAAATGTGAATTATTGTTGCCTTTTAGCCAACATTTGACATGTTTAGAGTAAGGGGATGAAGTTGATATAATAGAGCCAACCCCTAATAGTCTGAAACTACCTATTGTAATATTATGTTAGGGGCTTTTCCTTGAATCTCTGGGCACTATGGACTTTGCAATATAGATTGGATACCATTTCATCCACTTTTTATTGTTATAATTTTATTTGTATCTAATATTTATTGTGAAATTATGGCTGAATTATATATTTTGTATGTGTTTTATGGACATAGTCCAACATACACATCAAATGATGATGGTAGTAGCACTTTACCAAAGCCTGACAAATAGATATATAAATAGAAATTAGAACATGAACAACATTCATTCACCTACCCTGTGTCAGGCCCCCAGTTGCACCTCCTTTTAGGGTACTTGATTACATTTTTGTTTTAAATGTTGGCATTCCTAGTGTTCATTTTCCAGACTAATTACTTCTGCAGCACAATGACTCACTGTAATTCTCAGCCTCCCTTTAGTGCTGCAAGGTTCTGACATATTCTTCCTGTGGGGGCAGAAGTATTCATTTGCTCAGGCTGATACAAAGACTCTTTAACTTGCTCAGCCTGTAAGGTGGCTCGTTTTGAACCTCTATTTGTGCCAGATGGTTGTGCCATTAGGATAAGTACCTTAATTTGTTGGTTTTCTTACAAAGGGCCTCATCACATGTTGGGTGGTATCTATGCATTATTAACGTCAAGCATTATTAGCGTTAACGTCGGAATTAGTCATGCAGAAACCGCTATATCGTGAGTCGGCGGACACGCGCACACGTTCCTGGCATTAACGCTAATACTGCACAACACAAATAACGCTGACACCTGAAATCCCAGCCTAGATAGCGTAGTGCCACCGGCATCATCTGTTAACATCGCACAGTAATATCTTGCAGTAATAGCGTGCAGGAAATGTGTCACCACCGGAAGGGGAAACACTGTGGCAACCATTTTGGAATCCACAATCCATCAAAAATCAGAGCTCCTGGAAGCCATCCAGAGCAACTGAACCAGAAATATATTACAGGAACTTACAAGGGCCAAGTCAGCTCAGGATCAGATCCATAAACCTAAATGTAGCGATTCTGAGCTCAATGTCCTTGTGGAGGAGGTGATAGCCCATTATGAGGAGCTGTATGGCGGCCAACAAAAAGAAAACAAGGTCAAAGCGCTGCAACAACATCTGGGCCAACATCAGCAAGAAGGTGTCTGCAGTGGCCATGTCCCCATGGATCTGGAAGACTGCAGAAAATGCTAGAATGACCTACAGGTCCGGGTCAGGGACACACTAGCCCAGCACAGTACTGACAGCACGGCAACCAGAGGAGGATCACCGAGCATGGCAACCAGAGGAGGATCAGCGTCAGCAC
This sequence comes from Ambystoma mexicanum, assembly GCF_040938575.1. Taxonomy (NCBI): domain Eukaryota; kingdom Metazoa; phylum Chordata; class Amphibia; order Caudata; family Ambystomatidae; genus Ambystoma; species Ambystoma mexicanum. The sequence continues at coordinate 651,637,880 of NC_090925.1, forward strand.
CACCGGAGCTCATGCCGCAGCATCATCGACATGGTAGGGATAGAGGTAGTCGGAGGAGCGGAGGCAGGCACTGCCACCCAGGAGGCCGAAGGTGAGTGAACCCCCAATATCAAATCTAATGTGAACAGCACTCCACATCAACCCCCAGTGTGTATATCCATGAGCCGGGAATTGTGACTGGGTGCAGTGTGTGGGAGCCACAACAAGCACCCACAGCAGCACTCATGTGCCAGTGCATCTATGCCACCCCTGTGAGCCAGCGCTGTGGGGAGGGCAGCCAAGGGACACATCCAAGTGTTATGCAACACACAGCCATGGCGTGGGCACAGCAGTGCACCATTGCCAGCTGGTCGTGCAAACCAGATGCTTACCAGACAAATTTGCATGCCAACTATCAACCCCTGCCATGACACTACTGTGAAGCCACATTCCCAAGTGTGTGCCCCCTCCCACACCATGCCCCATATATACCAACCCACTGCAAAATGCAAGCAGGCCAGGCATGTGCATGAGTTCAAATGCCCCGAACAACACCCCCATAAGTAATGCAATGCATACCAAAACACTTGAGTGAATGTGACCTGATGCCATCCCCTATGTCTGCTACAGGCACGCAGGCATCACCTGAGGCGTCCAGAAAAGATGAGGTAGCGGGGTCATCCCATTGAGCTGCCACCCACGCCTCCACTAGCACCAGCACCCCACAAAAGGGTCGACCGGGCACACCAAGGTGGTAAACCCACCCCACCACTCTGCACCGCAGAAGTGCCACCCCACCACCAAGGGCCCAACACTCAAGGGCCACGCCAACAGCAATGGCCCAACTCTCCAGGGCCACACCAGGAACAATAGCCCACTTCTCCAGGACCACATCAAAACAGAGGTCACAACCCACAGGCCCGAACAAGAGGAGGTTGTTAAGCGGCCCCAATATCAACAACACAGGAGGATGGAGGGGCAAGCAGCGACGGCAAGCAGGCAGTTGCAGCCCCCACACCTGAACACATTCAAATTCCTGAAATCAGTACACCACCAGAGAGCCATGAGAGTGTGGAGGTGCGCAGCCCAAGGCCACAGTCACAGGCATGCCGTTGTCGCCACTCATATGCCTCATCATCAGGCAGCCCCACCAGGCAGGACAGCCCCACCAGGTGCTATACCCCCCCCCCAGGCACTACAGCCCCTCAGGCAGGACAGCACCCCAGGCAGGACAGCACCCCAGGCAGGACAGTCCCCCCAGGCATCTCAGCCCCACCCCAATAACACCTGCTGCTCCTGTGGCTGCAGTGATGGCGCGACCTGATGTTATAGAGGCACGTCAGCTGAGGAATGAGGGCATTACCAGAGGACACAATCTGCACATGAAGGCCATCAGTCATGCCATAATGGGTGCTACAAAGACCATGGCCAGATGGCCAGAGACAATACCCACACGAGTATGGTGGTGGAGTCATGTACAGCATCCCTTTACGGGATTCGGGCAGAGGGTAAGGGAGCTATTTGAGGGGCTCTCTGCATTCACAGAACAAATGCGGGAAACCAACAACCTCCTCCGGCAGCACATACAAATCCCTATCTCCATCCCATCTGTCTCCACCCCCCGCCCCCACCGAGGAGTCCCAACAGGGAACACTGTGATGGAGGTCACAGCACAGGCTGCTACAGTGCTCTCCAGAATCCAGTGCACATGGGAAGTGGTCACGTAATCAGTGATTGGACTGTGCACTGTCAGCCTGATGGGCCATCACATGGGCACATGGGTGGGTGGGGAGTGCAGGAATTGTGTGCAGGGGAGTTGGTGGTGGGTGGGGAGAGGAGGGACTGTGTGTGGGGAGTTGATGGTGGGTGGGGGAAGGGGGCACTGTGTGCAGTGGAGTTAGTGGTGGGTGGGGGGACTGTTTGCAGAGGACTTGGTGGTGGGTCGGGGGAGGTGGGACTCTGTGCAGGGGAGTTGGTGGTGGGTGAGGGGAGGGGGGACTGTGTGCAGGGGAGTTGGGTGAGGGGTGGGGGCATGAGTTTAGTTTCACAAACATTAAAGCCTGTTGAAAACAGTCAAAATGCAATGACAATCATGATTGTGTCCTAGTGTTCTGTATTCAAAATGTGCAGATTAAGTTATGTGTCCAGTCACCGTGCTAGAAATAATCATCAATCAGTGCCTGTATGGCCAGCCTCCATTCCCTCAGCCCATCCTGTGAGCATCAGGCCTGACTCCGGCTACATGGTCCTCGTCATCATCAGCCCCTGGGGGTTGCATGTCTGCGACAGGGGGTAGGGGTACATTCTGCCTGGGGCAGATGCTGTGCAGCATTCCACATGCCAAGCCGATTTTGTCTACTTTGTCCGTGGCATACATGTGGGCCATCCAGTACGATCCAGGCACCAGAATCGTGATTTCAAAAGTCCAAAAGCACGTTCAATGTAGATGGGTGACCGGCTGTGGGAATGGTTGTAGGCGTGGTTATGTGGTGTTCTAAGGTCACGCACAGGGGTCATCAGCCAGGTGAGCTGCAGGTATCCTAAATCACCTGCATGGGATGGGATGACAACATCAGGCATTTGTACCATGTGTGGGTCTGCAGATTCAGTACATTCAGCCATAATGCAGCGTGGACTTGTGAGCAGCAGGGCCATGCAATATGTGATGGGTTTCTGTCCTTCCTGTTTCATGCCATGCATTATTTGTCCTGTACATGCACCCTGTGTTGTTGAGGTGGCTTTCCTGTGGAAGATGAGGGTTGACTGCACATGGGATGGCTACTGTGTTACTTGTGGACACGCCACTACAGGTAAGGGGGTGCATGGGCCACTTGTAGTCATCATGAATAGTCATGGACTCACTGGTTGGACCTATAATTTGGTGTAGGAATATTCCCTTCCATTATCACGCAAGGGGTAGTGGGAGATGGGTTCCCCGGGTTTCACCTACACTGCTCTTTGGATATGGCTGGGCCAGTGGTGCATGGAGTCCCGCAGGATGGTGCTACTGTTTTGACTGCCTAATCAGGGGAAGTAGGCATTTGTTTTTTGATGCACCTGGATCACTGGCTGATGGTAAATGTTGGCTGCACCAACAGTTTGGTTTAACAGTTGATACATGCGTTAATGCACTAATGGGATACTCTCCCTGTGATGTTCATGTACATGTTTACCCCTCAATATTAATTTAACACAGTACTTTAGGGAGTGGGGAGTGGTATCCTCTAATTTCTCAATCCTATCTGGGGCCCTGGGTGGACTTGCTGTTGGGTGATGGTGTGTGGATCTGCACTGCAGCACATTCCAGGTGCATTCTGGTCATTGTGGCCTGATGTGTAGTTCTGTTTGCAGCAATGTGTGTCCATCACCATGTGTGGGTCCAGGTGTGGGGGCTGTGTGCATGCACCCTTGGATGCCCCCCGTTAATGGTGCAGGTGCTGAAGAGGTGCTGGTGGTGCCTCCTCTTGCCATGCAATGCTTCCTGTGGTGATACCCCCCATATTTTACTTCAGCTTAAACATGCATTTTTATCAGGATTTGTACTCACCCCTTATCCAGGTCCATTGTCCCCTGTGCCTCTCCATATGGGCCGGAAGTGTGCTTTGTGTAGCACCTTGGAGTCGTGGGTGGATCCAGGGTAGCAGGCACAGCAGAGGCTAATGTTTAGATGTCAGGCCCACAGGTCATCTGCACATTCAATAACTGGTAGTGCTTGCAGTTCTGAAAGACTGCCTCATGGGCCTGGGGCGCAACCAATGCAACACAGCTGTAATGACGTTGGGCACTTGTGGGATGGCATAGAACCATGCCTTGAGGTCATTCACCTGTGCCTGGGTGGTGGGTAGTGCAGGTTTACATGGCGCAGCAGGGCATCCAGCACCTGGCCCAGGACTGCACTGAATGTCGCCTGAGCCATGCCATGCATCATGGCCACAGAGTGCTGGAAGGTGACTGCCCCAGGAACTGCAGGACTGCAACCAGCTTAACCAGTGGGGACACCGCTGTGCGGATGGCAATCCACCACCCGATATCATTTTGTATCATGGCCAGCAGCTCTGTGATGATCCAGTCGGTACTCAGTTACTATCTGGATGTCAGTGGAGGCCCAGGGTAATAGCCTGACCCAGGGGATGGGTTCATGCCTTGCTCGTGCTGGTATCCTTCGCCTTCTCCTCATTCCCACTCCACCACCAATGCCCCCTGTGCTCCCTGTTCCCTGGGCTGGTTGTCCAGCATCTGTAGCTCCAGACGCAGCATGTGGAACTGCAGGTCAAAGCTCCTAGCAGAGAATGGTAGCATGGTGTTGAAAAGTGTGCTTGGGGCCTGGGTGTGCCTTTTGTAGCGCTCTGGTGTGCATAGAATGCACCTGTGGCTTTATTCCTGGCACCTAGGTTCGTTTACCGGCAACTGGAGGCTGGGGGGTAATTCCAGCTGTATTATTGCCGATTTTTGGGCAGTAATACCTCTGGAAATGGGGTTGTGATAGGGCTGTGATAGCGCGCTGTATTGCCGGAGGTGTTATTGCAGGCTGGAATAACATTGGTTGTGCTACTGCCAGCTGTATTAACACCATCCCCTTTTAAGTCCGGCGCTAGTTTTTCAGGGTTGTGATCGGGCATAGCGGTATTCCTGGCAGTAACACTGTTACCACCACATTTAAGGGCTACCACCCAACTCACGATGAGGCCCAATGTCTTTACTCTTGTTCACAGCTTCACACCTGGGATGCTCTTTCCGTGGCGGAGTCTTTCACTGTTTGGATTTTTGGGCAACTATGATTACTTAGACAGACCACCCCGTTCGTTTTTTGCGTTAATCATTGGCTGGGGAAACGTTCTCCCTGCACTGTTTTCAAAATCACTACAAGTAACATCAATGCATGCAATTATGATTTGGATAAGAACTCTGGGACTCTCCTTTTTCATTCCACCACCATATTAAATGATCACATTGTCTGTGCCATGGTCATCAACGTTAGGTCAGCTGTTGCCCATGCTTCAGATTTTTATAATCTAATCGAAAATCTTAATGTATCTCTTTTGTTTATCACAGAAGCTTGGTCTAAAGAGGATTGTAAACGCCTCTTTCATACTCTAGTTACCACAAATCCTGCTATCTATTGGCTAAATCAGAAAAAGGAGCGAGGCTGTGTTATAACCCTATTTATAAGAACATTGTGGAAGTACGCCCTTCTCCCATCCAGATTCAAACAAGTCAGAAGTATGCTAATTAATAAACAGAGGATGTTTAGGGCCCTTTTGTTTTACTGCCATGCAGACACTTGGTATATCTTGGCTAATAGCTATGTGGGGAGGCCTAATGCACCTCTTAGTATTGGGGGATGAAAATATTGTTGGAATTTCCTGAATGTACTTAAGCTAAATCATTAAAGAGCTCCATATTGGGCATGATTTTAATAATCCGCCTGATGTTCCTTCTCATTCAAAGTACCACTGTTTGGATTAAGTATACTTCAGAGACCATGCCATACTACATGATGATGTTCTGCTAGAGTATTCGATCATTTAAGTGTCCCTTATCGAGAAAAGAGTGAACAGGTGTCAAATCAATTACTGAAAGAGTAGAACAAAATCACAACAAGTATGTAATCCCCTTGTACTGGATGTTTATTATCATATGTTCACACTGTGTGCGATGGTAACGTGCTATTTCCAATGCACATTTACAAATACAATGCTTCTGTTTCTATGTCTATGCCTATTCTGTTTCTATTTCCCCCCCCCACTTAAGGGAGTCTAAAAAATTACTCAAAGCAGAACGACGTTGGAACAGTATTAAACCAGAAAAAACATTTTTGAAACTAAAAATGTGTTTCTTACACAAAGACATTTAGAAAGCAGATAATACAAATATGGGTTGTTTCAGATTATTCATTCTTTAGTAAAGCCTTCTGTTCCTTAGTCTGCTGCATTCTTTTGCTTTTAATAACACTGTAATCTCCAAAACTTCAGCTATGAATTGCTCTGAAAGTAATGATCAGTGAGTGCGAGAATGAACATACTTTTCGCACAAAGTTAAATGATTTTTCTCCCTCAAATGACTTTCATTTTCATCCTCTCCCTTCAGGCGAGGCTCACTCATTGCTCAGAAACTTGTGACCAACTTCTTGTCCAGAGGATGCCCTTCCGGCTCTATCTGCTAAGAGTTTTGCAGAGTCAGTGGTTGAATATGTTACTGAAATTATGAATAAGTCATTAAACAAAGATTTAGCCACAGCTAAATTGAAATCCTCCATTATATCCACCGTACTAGAAAAACATTGCTAGATTCTCTAGTCCTGAATACCTACCAACTAATTGAGGGTCCAGTGGTGAATTTAGAACTCCAAAATGTTATAGAACTCAATCTAGTTCTAGATGGAAATCAATCAGGTTTTCCCTTCAAACACGGCACAGAACGTCTTGGATCTTGGAATGAACTCTTGATGGAGGAATGGCTCTTTTGGTGATGTTAGATCTTTTGGCAGCTTTCGACAAAGTGAACCATGACATATAACGTTCACGTCTGTCTAATCATGCCTGTATATTGGCGAATGGGCTGCAATTGTTTCACTCTGGTAAAGTCAGGTCCATTCGTTGTCCACTAAAATGTGTATGGTTTACCACAGGACTCACGTCTGACCCTGCTGCTATTTACTATTTATGTTAGACCATTATGATATGTTTCTTATTTATGGATTGCTACAACTCTTGTCTAGATGAAGTTGATCTCTTGGTGTTGGATAACACACTGAATCCTGAAAAAAGTTAGCATTTTTAGCCCAAAAAACCAATTCTTCACACCTGCAAAACTTTACCCCCCTCCTTCATTATATAACAGAGTCTTTTTCGGTAGCAAGATCTTGACATGAAATTAGCCAACTACTACAAGCATCTTTCTGTAATCCTTGTTTATTCTGAAGACTTCCATGTTCTTCCCATGGTTGTCGGTTCTCTCAAAAACTCTGGGATAGACTATTCTAATTCCTTGCACTTGGACATCCCTGACTAACAACTACAATGACTCTGGAAATTTCAGAACAATGCTGTCTCCCTAATTTTTCATAGACTCTGTGACCCCTTGGCGCTCAGTCCTTCCACTGGCTTCCTGGCAGATGCCGAATTATCCTCAAGGTATTCTGTCTTGCCTTCAAATGTTTACATGGACTTGCCCCTATCTACTTTCAAAACAAGATTCATTGATACATGCTCAACACTTTTTTTTAACGTTCAGCTGATCAAAAATGGTGGGACGTCTTGAAAACTGATGTATAAGCAACAGGAGCTTGCAGATTTACCATTGCTGCTCCACGATTATAGAATTCACTCCCACTGGCAAATTGTCAATTAAAACTAATTCTACAGTTATGTACAGCCATTAAGGCATGGCCTTTCGATTAAATGCCCTGGTTAACAGTCCTTATATCAGTGACTTGTGCTTTTGATGCCGTGAGGAATTTGGGTCCACATGTGTCGTGTTCTCATCAGAAATTCTGCATTGAGGTTCTTCCATGCCAACAAACATCAGCAAAACCGTACTCCAACTTGAACACACCAACCACTAACCTGAGTGAGAAGAGCAATGCATAGTGTGTGTCATGCAACTTCTGACAGTATTGAAGAGCACTGAAAGTGCTTGCTGTATAATATCATGTTGTTCTTTTGTCGCAATGTGAAAATGTGGGTCGATTTGCACATGCACATTATTTGTGTCTCTTTTTCAGAATCTTTCAAAGAAAGAGATTGAGAAAATCCACTGCATGATGAAGGTAAATATAATTTTCCAAACCCGTAGCTGTGGAGGGTGTTGCAATGATAGCTGTTCTGGCAGCACTCTGTGGAGGATGAATGAAATAAAGGTGTTTGAAATCGTGCATCCATCATATCTGCATTGGACACAATTCCCTCCCTGCCGAAGATAGCATCCCTACCCTACACCTGGGATGGTATAGCTCACTGGCAGCGCGCTCGTCTTGGAAGCAACACGGCTCACAGCAACGCACTTTCGAACCCCGGGTCCACGCTTCCTCCTCGGTATTAAGCGCCTTATAAAAAAAACTATTATAATTTGGCACAAGTGGGTGGCACTTTATGGCATGAGTAAAGTTTGTGTCAGAGGACACTTCTTGACAGCACACAAGGAACAATACACATCTGCACAGTGATTTGATAAAGCCCTTTCCTTTACACACACATGACAGCCAGGCATTGGTGGTCTATGCCACAATAGTAGTTCGGCACCACCTATCTTTGTGCCAGAAACACATCTCGTTTTTCTTAGCTTTCTGCAAAAATCACTGTAGAATAAGAAACCAATTGCAGGTGGGCGCATATACTTACTGAGTTTCCTGTATACCTTTTTTGAAATGTTGGTGCATCCTCATGAGGTGCCTAGTGACAGTAACCTGGGACAGAAAACACATAACACACATACACAAAATGCCATGTGTGCCTGCAAAGGAAACAGCGTACGTGCAGGACTTCACTGACTGGCATCAACCCCACCCCCAACAGCCCACCCATTCACACCCCTCCCGCCTCCCCTAAGCCTCTGTAACCAGACACATTGTGGTGCCCTTGCAGGCTGAAAACAATCTTAGGTTCAGGAATGCATGGGAAAGAAAATATGTTTGCTGCGCCTGCATCTGTTTAGCCTTCTGTTACGATGACATGCAAGCATGTGCGCTCCATGAGCCTCTCTGCTGGGCATCATTGTCCTAAGGTTCCTCTCGTTTATGGGGCTCCAGGCAGGAAGATTATGGATTGTTTTGGAAGGAATGGTCTGGAAGCTGGTCCTGGTTCTACTTCATGGGAGGTCACCTTGTGGAAGGCCTTCTAAGCAATGGTCTGAGACCCAGCTGCTGGGCCCACCCCCGCAGGCTTCCCTGAGGAAAACATCTAAACAAGTGAATGCTCTGCTGTCGGCTGAAGCCTCAGGCCCCTCGACTGCTTGGCTCCAACATGTTCTAATGGCAATGAATGTACAGGTGGCGCTGTGTCGCAAACATTTTGTCCCCCACCTCTGAACTGAGCAGTGCCCAGGGTTGAAGGGGCTGGCTATTACAACATCCTTCATGCAGTGCAGTGGGGTGTGACTTCTTACCAGTCCCTGGTCATATTCCTAGCATGGAGGAAGAAGAACATCACATTTCGTTCTGGTCTGCCATAAATCCTGATTAAAGTTACAGTCATTTTGCAAAACACATAACTACAAGTTAAAGGTTTGATACAACTGCTTAAGGCATGTTAGATTATATGATTGGTGGCTAAGAAGCCACAGTGTGCCAAACTGAGTTCCCTTTGCATTTCACACCAGTATTACTATGTATTAGTATTATTACTATTTTCATTTGCGTAACGCCTGGACGCGCGGGTATCACATCGTTTGTACAGACGGAACAATGTGAACGTGCAAAAGTCAATAAGGTAATAAGGAAGTCGTAAGGCAGTCATGCAGATTCAGCTGAAAGTTAGTCGTTGAACAGCCACTTTTTCAAAAGTCCCTTGAAGGCTGAGTAAGAAGGTTCGTTTCTAATATGCAGAGGAAGTGAGTTCCAGAGGGATGGGTCTGTGCAGCTGAAGCTCACCCCACCCGCTCTGGTGAGTTTAAAGCACGGGACAGCCAGTTTGAGATGGTTAGATGAGCGTAGGGAGAGACAGTTGTGTTTCCATGCAATGCAGTTGTTCAAGTATTGGGGAGGCAACTTTGTGTATACAGTGGTGCAGGATAGACAGTGTTTTAAAGTCAATCTGGGCTTTTATCCGTAGCCAGTGGACCTCATGATGTGGTCAGACCTGCAGAGACCCAGGTCCGCATGCAGAGCTTTGTTTTGCCGTAGTTGTAGCTTTGCCAGGTTGGATGTAGAACAGAACATTGCAATACTCTAGTTTGCTCAAGATAATGACTCTAGAGAGGGTGAGGGGGTTGTTGGGGCTCAGGAATATTCTACTTAGAGAGATGAGTTTAGCGGTGTCGGCTGTGGGGGAGGCCAGAGCATTGATGTGGATAGTCATGAATAGTTCTGCATCAATGTGTACCCCAACGGTTTCGGCCTTTTTGAGAACAAGAATGGCGGTGCCATTGATGAAGGTAGAATAGGACGGGTCAAGAGATTTTAGGCGATATTGTGAGCCCACAATAAGTAGCTCTGTCTTCTCGTCATTAAGACAAAAGTTATGAGTAGCCATCCAATTCTGGATGGTAATAAAAACGTTGTTGATGGTGCCAGTGTCGTTATGTGGTTGTCAGAGATGGAAATGAGAATTTGCATGTCTTCCGCAAAGTTGATATAGGTGATGCCCAGAGTATCCAGCATGTCAAAGAGAGGTTTGGTGTAGGTTTGTGGGCACTTTGAAACAGTTGTTGCTAATTGTATAAGTGCCTAACAAAGGACCAATAAATAAATAAATAAATAAATAGGTGTTATAGAGCATGGGGGACAGGCAAGAGCTTTGTGGGACAGGGATGGAATCAGCTGCATGATTTTCAATGAAGACTCTAGATTTCCGATTTCTAACTAAGGATTTGATCCAGCAGACTGACTCTTGTTGAGAAGTAGAAGAGAGAGGAGAAATTTTGTCACAGCAGATCGTGGTCAAACAAGTCGAAGGCAGTGAGAGGTCCAAGAAAAGGAGGATGGTTAGGTACCAGTGTCTCGGATACTGTCAAGCTGCATTTTTAGATTTAAGAGGGTCATTTCAGTACTCTTTTTCAGTCGGAATCTTGACTGTCTGGCCCCAAGGAGGGAATGAAATTCTAGGAATGGTTGCGATTGAAATTATGCAATACTATCTAGTATTTTCAGCAGGAATGGCACTGTTGTAATGGGCCTGCAGTTGGTGGGTACTGCTGGGTCCAGAGAGTTTTTATTTAGGAGTGGGGTGTCCCAGGCTGCTTTTATGCTGATGGTACTTCACAGGACTTGAAAGGGGCATTGACCACGTTTGTGATAATGGGGTTCAGGCTAGGGGCTCAAAGCTTTATTATGTGTGTGGAGTAGGTGTCTCCATTACAATTAAACGCCGGCAACAGCAGACAGCCAGCAACAGGCCCTGTTTGCCCCTGTTTGCCTCGGGGCGACAAGGCCACTGTAAACACCCCCCTGCTTCCTGTGCAATCTACAACATTCTTAAGGTACTGTGCTGCGCTCTGCTGCTCATCATCTACTGTTCCTGCTCTAACTTTGACCAACCTATCGTATCTGCAATTTGTATAACCTTGCCTTATGCTATTCTGTCCCACCAGGCCCGCATCCAGCCCTTGACACTCTCTCGATTCTACCTAAGACTGCTTGTCAAATACCAAATGTTAATTTATATATATTACCATCCATCACTGACTAGATAGCAAGCACGACCAGTGGCTATCTACAATAGATAAGCCTATTGCACTATTCTACAACTGCTAAATTGACCAAGAGCCCCTGTATATGTGTCTTTACAACTTGTGTGATGCCCATATGTAAAATGTGTCAACTGCTCCTAACCACATGTTGCCCATTTGCAAAGTCTGTGTGCTTTACTCACACGCTATCAATGTAGTGTTTATGTATACTGCTGCAAACATTGTCTAACCTACAACTATATAGTAGCCTATACTTTACCAAATTGCACAGGAGGTGCAGCTGCCTACACTACTTGGACCAGCCAGTAGGGTTGCATAGTTTGCTAGATCCTAGGCATGCAATCCCTTGAATAATGCTATGGCCTGTTTATGTTTATGACAATCCACAGCGACTACTGACCAGCATGCTACTCTTGCTTCTACTGGACTAGTCCACTAGCAAATGTATCTGGTTACCCTACAGTAACCAACTGCACCCCATGTGCAGTTAACACTTTATTGCTCATTTATCTCATCCCCACTTTGTACGTTACAATATCACATTATGTACCTTACACTGTCTAATTTAGTCTACCTGGGCGCCCTACTTATGCTAATGGTACTCTACACAAAGTCTATACCAGCTAGGATAGTAGATACATTGGACAACCATACCCTATCCTAAATTATGTATGTACAAGGCCAACTTACCTTTGCAAATGACCCCTTGCAATATTGTGCTTAGAAACTACAGACTTCGGCAGGATTACCTAGAATATTTGATCCACTCATCAGATACGAGACTACCTCTAACCTCCAAATTAAAGTATCTCACCAACACTCATTAAAGCTTAACCCCATTACTAACAGTAGCAAAAACAAGTCCCACACAAAAAGAACTAGGATTCATATCCGCTCAGCTGCACCAGACAGTACCACCACACCTCCTCCGGATAAACCCACACCTAACTTTAAAGGAGCCCTAATAAATGCAAGATCTTTAGTCGCTCATGCCACAGAAATAGCCAAAGTCATCTTAACAGAAGACTGTGGGGTCATTACGACCCTGGAAGTAGCCATGCCGCTATTTGCGGCATGGCTACCCCCATTCTGGGTACCGGGTCCGGGTTCCTGGAATGGGGAAATACCGGACCATTCTGACCTTGCAGGGACCGCAATGGAGGGTGGACCGCAAGCAGCATTGGCCGTCCTCCATTAGGAAAGTCTTTGTTGTCTTCCGGGCCGGACAAAACACTGAACCTCATTGGTTCAGTGCACACGCACCACATCGCTCCTGCGAGGAACGTAGTGCGTGTGTGCTGCACCAATGGATTGCCAGCACTACAGCTGGTGTGGTCAGTAAGGCTTGATGCCGGAAGGCATTTCAGTAGTGCCAGAAGCCTCACCAGCATTCCAGCTAGCCTGCCTTGCAGCATGCCTGGTAAGTACATATGGGGGTGGGGGGTGTATATTTGTGTGTATGCTGAGATGGGGTTGTTGGGGAGTGTCGGTCTGTATGGGTGTTTGTGTTTGTATGTCTGTGCAGTGTATGTTGAGATGGGGGTGGGAGGGTGTGTAGGGTCTGTATGGGTGTTTGTATTTGTATGTCTGTGCAGGGTATGTTGAGATTGGGGGTGGGAGGGAGTGTCGGGTCTGTATGGGTGTTTGTATTTGTATGTCTGTGCTGTGTATGTTGAGATGGGGATGGGAGGGTGTGTCGGGTCTGTATTGGTGTTTGTATTTGTATGTCTGTGCAGTGTATGTTGAGATGGGGGTGGGGGTGTGTCGGGTCTGTATGGGTGTTCGTATTTGTATGTCTGTGCAGTGTATGTTGAGATAGGGTGGGAGGGTGTGTCGGGTCTGTACGGGTGTTTGTATTTGTATGTCTGTGCAGTGTATGTTGAGAGACGGGGGTGGGGGTGTCGGGTCTGTATGTATGTTTTGTATTTGTATGTCTGAGCAGTGTATGATGAGATGGCGGTGTCGGGTCTGTATGGGTGTTTGTATTTGTATGTATGTGCAGTGTATGTTGAGATGGGGGATGTCAGGTCTGTATGGGTGTTTTTATTTGTATGTCTGTGCAATATATGTTGAGATGGGGTGTCGGGTCTGTATGGGTGTTTGTATTTGTATGTCTGTGCAGTGTATGTTGAGATGGGGGGTGGGAGAGTGTGTCGGGTCTGTATGGGTGTTTGTATTTGTATGTCTGTGCAGTGTATGTTGGGATGTGGGGTGGGAGGGTGTGTTGGGTCTGTATGGGTGTTTGTATTTATATGTCTGTGCAGTGTAGGTTGAGATGGGGGTGTCGGGTCTGTATGGGTGTTTGTATCTGTATGTCTGTGCAGTGTATGTTGAGATGGGGGGGTGGGAGGGTGTGTCGGGTCTGTATGGGTGTTTGTATTTGTATCTCTGTGCAGTGTATGTTGGGATGTGGGGTGGGAGGGTGTGTTGGGTCTGTATGGGTGTTTGTATTTGTATGTCTGTGCAGTGTATGTTGAGATGGGGGGTGCCGGGCCTGTATGGGTGTTTGTATTTGTATGTGTGTGCAGTGGATGTTGAGATAGATGTGTGGGGGTGTCTGTCTGTCAGTGTGTTGTTTTTGTGTGTATGAGCAGTGTATGCTGAGACGGGGTGGGAGGGGTTCGGGTCTGTATGGGTGCATAGTGTATTGGTATATGCTTGTGAGTTTGTGTGCTGAGTTGGGAGTCGGTGTTCGGGTCTGTATGGGTACATGGTGTATGCTTGTTAGTCTGTATGCAGGGGTGGGAGTGGGGGGGGTTGGGTCTGTGTGGGTATGTAGGCAAGGTGCATTCTTGGTGGCATGGGGCATAGTGTTTGGTTGAGGGGTGGGGGCCATGGGGCTTAGTGTTTGGTTGAGGGGCGGGGGCCATGGGGCCTAGTGTTTGATTGAGGGGTGGGGCCACGGGACATAGTGTTTGCTTGAGGGGTGGGTGTCATGGGGCATAGTGTTTGGTTGAGGGGTGAGAGCGATGGGGCATAGTGTTTGGTTGAGAGTGGGAGCCATGGGACATAGTGTTTGGTTGAGGGGTGGGTATCATGGGGCATAGTGTTTGGTTGGGGATGTGGGGGCCATGGGGCATACTGTTTGGTTGAGGGGTGGGGGTCATGGGTCATAGTGTTTGGTTGAGGGGTGGGGTTCATGGAACATAGTGTTTGGTCAATGGTGGGGCCAGGGAACATAGTGTTTGCTTGAGGGGTGGGGGCCATGGGGCCTAGTGTTTGCTTGAGGGGTGGGGGCCATGGGACATAGTGTTTGCTTGAGGGGTGGGTGTCATGGGGCATAGTGTTTGGTTGAGGGGTGGGGGCCATGGGACATAGTGTTTGGTTGAGGGATGGGCGTCATGGGGCATAGTGTTTGGTTGAGGGATGGGGGCCATGGGACATAGTGTTTCCTTGAGGGGTGGGGGCCATGGGGCATATTGTTTGGTTGAGGGGTGGGGGTCATGGGGCATAGTGTTTGGTTGAGGGGTGAGGGCCATGGGACATAGTGATTGCTTAACGGGTGGGGGCCATTTGGACTAGTGTTTGAGGGGTGGGGGCCATGGGACATAGTGTTTTCTTGAGGAGTGGGTGTCATGGGGCATAGTGTTTGCTTGAGGGGTGGGTGTCATGGGGCACAGTGATTGGTTGAGGGGTGGGGGCCATGGGGCATAGTGTCTGGTTGAGGGGTGGGGTCAAGGGGCATAGTGTTTGGTTAGGGGGTGGCAGCCATGGGGCATAGTGTTTGGTTGGGGGTCACAGGGCATAGTGTTTGGTTAAGGGGTGGGGGTAATGGGGCATAGTGTTTGGTTGAGGGTGGGGGTCATGGGGCATAGTGTTTGGTTGAGGTGTGGGTGTCATGGGCATAGTGTTTGGTTGAGGGGTGGGGTTCATGGGACATAGTGTTTGGTGGAGGGGTGGGGGCCATGGGATATAGTGTTTGGCTGAGGGGTGGGCGTCATGGGGCATAGTGTTTGGTTGAGGGGTGGGTGTCATGGGGCATAGTGTTTGGTTGGGGGGTGGGGGCCATGGGACATAGTGTTTGCTTGAGGGATGGGGGCCATGGGGCCTAGTGTTTGGTTGAGGGGTGGGGGCCATGGGACATAGTGGTTGCTTGAGCGGTGGGTGTCATGGGGCATAGTGTTTGGTTGAGGGGTGGGGGCCATAGGGCATAGTGTTTGGTTGAGGGGTGGGGGTCATGGGGCATAGTGTTTGGTTGAGGGGTGGGGCCATGGGACATAGTGGTTGCTTGAGGAGTGGGGGCCATGGGGCCTAGTGTTTGGTTGAGGGGTGGGGGCCATTGGACATAGTGTTTGCTGCTCGCGTGCCGGACAAAATGGCATGGCGGGCTGCAACTGGTCCGTGGGCCCTAAGTTGTGCACCGTGTTATATACAGAATCAATACCTTCATTGAAGACCTTTCCACGATTCTATCGGAAAACTTAAAGGACACCTCTCAAACCTTATTGCTAGGAGATCTCAACATAGGCTTTAACGACACTAACGATCAACACACCACTGCAGCATCCAACATCCTGATAGAACTCGGTTTAAACCAGAGAGTGAACCAACAACGCATAACAAAGGGAGAATTCTCGATTGGGTTGCAGATCACAACTGTAATGTTTCCATCACCTCCATCTCACCCCAAATCTGGACAGACCATTACCTGATATCTTTTACACTAGCAACTAAAAGACCTACCCTACAGCCACCTTTTGCCCCTCCCACACTTACTAGAAATAAGAAAAATATCACAGCAGACAAACCTTGTATCTTGCCTACCCTCAATTCTTTTCCCGACAACATGGACCCTAGCCTCTTAGTTGAAGAATATAACAAAGTTATGAACAAAACTCTTGATGCTATCGCCCCAAAAAACTCAGAAATAGTAAACCTAAAAGTCACCTGAACAACTGGTTTACTCCTCATTTAAAAAAAGACAAAAGGAAATGCAAAACTGCCTGAAAACTTCATCCCACTACAGAAAACAAATTAAAGCTAATTAATATTTCATCCCAATACAAGAAGGACATCCTCTTGGCTAAACAAGAACTTACAACAATAGAATCACGCAAGCAAATTCTAGTATGAAGGAGCTCTTCACCATCTTAAAAGAATTAGAAACTCCTATTATATCCCAAGACAACTGTGTCAAAGACAAAAATTGGTGCGCTGATATCCAGCATGCGCTAGCCAACATAGGGTCTGATCACGACTTTGGCGGTAACGCCGGCGGTATTGTAATTCCTCATTCCCCATTGAGCCCATTCGGGAATGCCCAATTTCCCATTGGGCTCAATGGGGAAAATTTGCGCTTTTACCGCCGGCGGATTTCCCGCCGGCGGTAATAGCGCAAATTTTCGGCGGATTTCCCCCAGCCAAGAGCAGGGGCGAAATCCGCCGAAGTCCTGATTTGGCGGACCCTTAAATCCAGCAGTAAAAGCGACCGCCCCATTTAAGGGTTACCGCCAAAGTCGTGATGAGGCCCAGTGTCTCTAACCTTCAAAATAAAATAGCACTAAAGAAAGCGTCACTAACTTCTACGATACCATCTAACAAAATGGCACCACCTAAAATCAAACATGTCACTCAATTTCACTTCTCCAAAGTCTCTATTATAGAGGTCGAGAAAGTTATATTGGGTCTCAAACCATCTAACTGTAAGGGTGACCAATGCCCAGCACAACTTATCAAGGACGCCGTTAGGGATCTAGCACCTTTCTTTACCAAGCTTATTAATGCCTCCTTTACATCTGGCATAATACCTAGCAACCTTAATGAATCCTGGGTACTCACACTCCTTAAGAATCAAACGTTAGACCCCTTCATTCCGACTAACTACTGGCCCATCACCATGTGCCATTCCTGTTGAAAATCTTAGACAAGGTTGCATATATCCAAATCCAGAAATTCCTAGAACTCACCCAACTATTAGGCTCCCGTCAATCTGGTTTCTGGCCATTACATGGCACAGAAACAGCACTCAGCGATCTTAAAGCCCAAATAGACAAATTAAGAGACAATGGTAAACTTGCATTACTCCTCTTCCTTGACCTGTCAACCGCTTTCGATTTAGTGGATCACAATGTCTTATGTAGCCACTTGGACTCAGCTGCCCATTTCTCCAGTGAGGCAATAGCCTGGATACAATCATTCCTCAGCGACTGAACCTTGAGGGTTTTCTCGCCATCTGCAGCTGTGGACCCCAACCCCATCACTTGCGGGGTGCCCCAGGGCTCTTGTGTCTCCCCTACCCTGTATAATATTTTCACAAAGCCCCTGTTTTATGATCTGGACCATCTGGGTATCACCTACACTAATTATGCAGACGATATCCAGATCCTCCTACCACTTACTGGGGACTATAGAAAGGATTTAGCAATGGTGAATAGAATGTACAGTATCGTTCAGGCATGGATGGCCATGCATGGCCTCTGTCTGAACGATGACAAAACAGAAATTCTCACCCTGTGATCCGCATCTCTTCTCACCAGACTTGGCACGGAATACTCATCTTTCATCATCGATGGGAATCTTATTAAGGCTGCCAAGGAAGTTAAAACTTAAGGTTTTTACTTAGATTCCACCCTAACATTCACTAAACAGGTAAACACCCTAGCCTCCTCCACAGCATACAAATGTAAATTAATTAGAGCCAGTAAACAATTCCTCTCATCCAACAGTTGTATGATCCTAGCCAGAGCCCTCATTATATCCAAACTAGATTACTCTAACACCCAATACATTGGAGCTAATAATTATATTATTAGAAAATTACAGATACTCCAAAACAATGCCCTTAGAGCCGCACTCAGTATCTCTAGGCAATAACATATTTCTGATACTAGAAGGAAGTACAAGTGGCTTTCCACACATGAGAAAATCAGACTCAAAACAGCATCCCTCATCCACAAATGTCTAAACATTAAAGCACCACAATATCTAATAGAAAGATTTTCTAGAAAATCATCTACTAGGCCCACAAGATTAGTGAATTCCAACTGCCTTCAGGTACCTCACTTTAAACTATCCAGCATGTAACTTGTGTACCAAGCTATATGACTTCTTACTGCCTGCGCCCTGATACCTTTGGGTCTGGCGCGCATAATAAATTTCAAACAAACAAACAAACAATTATAGGGTTTAAGTGAGTGGATGTTGTCCAGGACATTAGCTTAGTTAACAGGAAGGAAGAAGAAGCGCGGTGCATCTCAATCAGTGTGGTGGGAATGATCGGGCCAAGTGGGTCTAGTAAATTCTGAAGGGTGGGTTTGGGCACTAGTAGTGCTTTCGTAGTCATGAATTTACTGCATAATGCATAACAAGTTGATTTTAGCAGAAAGAGCAGTTTGAAAGGTGGCACACCATACTTTGTCTGGTTTTGGTTGGTTAATAGGCACACCAAGGTTTTCCAGCTCTCGCAGAATGGAGAATAGTTCCTTGGTGTTAGAGCTGGCATTAGTGGTTCTTTTGTATTAAGAGGCAGATTTGGTTGCAATAATTGCTGACTTGTAGGCCTTGAGTGCAGTGGCAGGGTTGGTGGCATTAATCGGGGTGGGGTGCTTCTTGTGCAGATGTTCTGTTACATTGCATCTCAAGGCCTGACACACTTTGTTTTGGCTGCATAGAGGAGTCCCTCCCATATTGGTAGTTAGTTGGATTTACATACGGCTTGGTGGCCATATGCAGCAACATGTGGGATGCACTTCTGGTGAAAATAAACACATACATATCCATTTGTTTTTTAAGTATCCCCTTCTCTGAACCAAACATTCTTGCCTCACATAACCCTTAGTTTATAGGAATTAGTGGTGTTTCCCGATTTCCCCCTTTCCATCATCAGCCAATTCGCAGATGCTTGTTCAATGTATCTATTTGAGACAAAGAGAATGAGAGAGAGAGAAGAGAATGAGAGAGAGAGAGAGAGAGAGAGAGAGAGAGAGAGAGAGAGAGAGAGAGAGAGAGAGAGATAGAGGGGGGGGTGGGTCTCGGGAGAGAGTTGTCAGTGGCAATGTGAGCTAGTGGAATGGAACCTTTCTGCAAGAGGCCAGTAGTAGGCGTTAACCACAACTTACTCCAGAAAGGCAGCACCACCGCACTTACTCTCTTTTGCAGTGTAGAAAGCTGTTAATGTGTGTGGCCATAGCTTCCTGTCCCCAGAAGACACAATGTGTGCATATGCTAATTCCTGACATCCCCTCTCTCAACTGGAATTGTTTCTTGATCCATGGTTTAAAGTCAAGGTGACAACTTTGTAACATTATGGAAAATGCTTTGGAATGTCATTCACAAGAGGACGTGTTAGCCAAAGGTAATAATCCACTAATTGGATGTTATGTTATGTTATGTTATTTCGCACTTATATAGCACCTTATATACCATTGGTATGGTCTGAAGGCGCTGGTAGGTTGAACGCCCTTGGGAACCGAAGTTCAGATCATTAGAGAGAGTAGAGAGAGTCAAAGGTGCATGTGAGCACCGGGTATGTGTGCAGCTCATGCGGTATTCGTGTAATAGCTGCTTCTTAGCGGTAGGTGTGGTGGTTGAGAGATCATCAGGAGAATGTGTTCGTTCTGGTAGGTTTTTATCCAGAACGGTTGTGGCTGCGTTAGGCCTGAGGAGAACGCCTGGCTGGGGTGTGTGAAACCAGCAGTGATGTGGAGTAAGCGGCGGATGTTGGTATCAGAACAGTTATACCGAATGGTGTCATAGTATCTCTGTGTTCTAGTTGAGTGGTGAAGTAAAGGAGAGAGTTAGCGTGGTGGTTTGATATGATGGGTTATATGCTCATTCAACGTTCTCTGCATTCCAACCATACTATATATGTCACGCAATTCTATGTGCTCCAGTCCGTAGCATGCACTCCTATCCACTCATGCACTCCAGTCTGATCCGCCCTGCGTGCTATAGTCAGCCCCGCGTATGCGCTCTTGTCCGCCCCACGCATGTCCTCTTGTCCGCCCCACGCATGCCCTCTCGTCTGCCCCACGCATGCCCTCTTGTCCGCCCCACGCATGCCCTCTTGTCCACCCCACGCATGCCCTACTGTCTGCCCCACGCATACCCTGCTGTTCTCCCCACTCATGCACTCTTGTCCGCCCCACACATGCACTCTTGTCCGCCCAACGCATGCACTCTTGTCTGCCCCACACATGCACTCTTGTCTGCCCCACGCATGCACTCTTGTCTGCCTAACGCATGCAGTCTCTACACTCATCTGTTGTAGACCTTCATCTGCTCTGCATATACATCCTCTTCATAAACTCCTCTGCTCTATACACCCATCCGCTCCATACACCCATCCGCTCCATACACCCATCCGCTCCATACACCCATCCGCTCCATACACCCATGCGCTCCATACACCCATGCACTCCATACTCACATGCGCTCCATATGCACATCCGCTCCATACGCACATCCGCTCCATATACGCACCTCCGCTCCATATACACACCTCCTCTCCATATACACATCTCCGCTCCATACGCTCATCCGCTCTATACACTCATCTGCTCTATACACTCATCAGCCCTATACACTCATCGGCCCTATACACTCATCGGCCTTATACACTCATCCGCCATATACACTCATGTGCTCTATGCACCCATCCATTCTATACGTTTGCCAGGTCTGTACATTCATCTGCTCCGGTAGTCTACACTCTCCGCACTTCCGTATTCATCCGCTTTCCACACTCGTGCGCTCTACATACTCATCCGTTGTACACATTCATCTGGATTATGCTCATCCGTTCTGCACATTCATCAGGTTTACGCATTCCTGCGTTCTACTCGCTTCTCTGTATTTACGCACTCGCCTAAGCTACACGCTTGTCCGCTCTACATACATATCCGTTAAACATGATTATCCGTTCTATACACTCATCCGATCTACATATTCATTCGATTTCCACACTCATTTGAACTATATAGTTATCTGTTCTTCTATTCATGCATTCTTCCACTCAGCACATTCATCTGTTCGACCTGCTTCATCCATTCTAATTATTTCAACCACGCCATTCACTTCATTCACTCCACATGCATTCTGGCTATTTTAGGAGTTTAATTCTTGTTACTGATTCCGTATGATTTACACTTTTTAAACTTTCACTGCTCTGATCTACTTTGTTCGTTTAATTCTGTTTGTCCTTCTAGTTTATATTAGGGTTATTAGCTGTCAATTTCTTGGATCAGGCAGTTTGTTGGATTGGTGTCACTAAGATGCTGTGAGTCTGTTTGGGTTAGTTTGGTCCCGGTAGGTTTTAGGGGAAGAGCCAGGTTTTCAGCAGTTTGTGGAAAGACGCTAAATCCTCCGTTAGGCGGATGTGGGGTGGGAGTGAGTTCCACAGCGTGGGGGCCAAGGTTGAGAATGATGATCCTCCCAACCTGACTGAGTTTGTCTTAGGTATGACTAGGAGGCCGGCTGAGCTTGATCTTAGGGTGCGAGGGGGGTGGTAGGGTTTTAGCTTGTCTTGAAGATATTGAGGTTCGGTTTTATGCAGTGCTCGATGGGAGATGCATAAGGTTTTGAAGGTCACACTTCAGGCTACTGGAAGCCAGTGCAGCGTCTTAAGGGCTGGGGAGATGTGGTCTCACTCGGGCCAAGCGCAAGTAGCAATTTGGCAGCCGCATTTTGTGCCCTTTGGAGTTTATTCAGTTGGTACGCGTGGACTCCGAGGAATAGGGGGTTTGCGTAGTCCAGTCTTGATATAACGATTGATTGGACTGTGGAGAGTCTGTTGGGAAAGGAGAGATATGGAAAGATGCGCCTAAGGGTTTTAAGGTGGTAGTGGCAGGACTTTGAGACGTTGGTGACTTGGCGCGAGAGTGTTAGATCAGAGTCAAGGGTGAATCCAAGAGTTTTCACTGAGTTGGAGGGGGTTGGTGAGTTGCCCATAGCGGATGGCCAGTGTAGCGGGTGCGGAAGAAGTTCTGAGTTGCCACATACCATGATTTCCGTTTTGGAGGGGTTTAGCAAGAGGTGGCTTTGGGACATCCAGAGTTCTATGTCAAGGAGGCAGGAGGCCAGGTCAGGTCGGGAGTTGGGTTTCAAGTTCAGGAGTTTTAGAACAAGTTGAGTGTCGTCGGCGTAGTTGTAGCACAGGATGTTGTCTGAACGAATTATCGGTGAGAGGGTGATCAAGTAGAGATTGAATAGGAGAGCGGATAGGCATGCTCCTTGTGGGACTCCTGTGGCAACTGGTCTGGCTTGGGAGGAATAGGTGGAGAGTGTCGTTATTTGGTATCTATCTTTGAGAAATGAAGCTATCCACTTAAGAGCTTAAGGATTCCTAGGGAGTGGAGGCGGTCTAGTAGGATTGAGTGATTGATTGTGTCAAAGGTGGCGGATAGGTCAAGAAGGATTAGTGCGGCGCATCCCGCGGAGTCTGCTGTCATTTTAAGGTCATCCCAGATTGAGGTTAGGGTGGTTTCAGTTCCGTGATGGGCTCTGAAACCTGATTGTGCGGGATCAAGGAGGTTGTTGGCTTCGATAAAGGCATTTAGTTGGGAGTAGGCGGTTCGGTCAATGAGTTTGGCAAGGAACCTGGTGTTTGAGATGCGGCGGTAGTTTTTGGGCTCGAAAGGGTCAAGCAACGGTTTTTTAATTAGAGGTTTCACATGAACCGTTTTGAATGCGTCGGGAAAAGATACCAGAGGATAAGGAGGCATTTATGATGGATCTTGCGTGTTCTCCTGCGCAGGTGGAAGCGAACATTACTTTGAGAGTTGTGGCTGGGCAAGGGTCCAGAGGAGAGCCATATGGTTTGCGGGCAGATAGAAGTTTGAGAAATTGCTCTGGAGATATTGGATTAAAGGATTCGAACGTTGGTTGTGTAGAGGTCGCAGCCGATGGACTGGGCGGTATGGGGGTGAGTGTTGTCTGGTGGGTGTAAGAGAGCTAGTTTGGTGGCTAGAGTATTTGTTCTTTCGAGAGCTGTGGTGTAAAATTGGAGGGAGACTGAGTCGCACAGTGATTGGGAGGGGCTCAGGATGGTCGTGGTGCAAGCGGGTTTGGAGAATTCTGAGATGATTTTGTGGAGTTCTTTGCTTGGATTTTTGCAGTTTAGGATTCGGGAGTTGTAGTGGGCTCTTTTTGCTTTCCGGATTTCGGCCTTGTACTGATAGAGGTGCCGGGCCAAGGTGGCCTTGCTCTCCTGGGTTTTGTTATTCTGCCATTTATGTTCTAGGTATTTATATAGTTGTTTAGTGGTCTTCAACTCCAGAGTGAACCATTTGGGGAAAAGGCCAAGGTGTGTTGATGGTTTGCATCAGAGATGCGTTGAGCCACGAGTTGAAGGCGTCAGGGGTTAGTTGTTTATTGAGTTGGCAGGTAGGTGCTGGAGATTGGAGGAGGGCGTCGGCTAGGTCCGGCAAGATTATTAGTTTTTTCCAGCATTTGTGTAGATTCAGAGGTTCGGATTCAAGTACGGGAAGGGGGTCAGGTGAGTGAATGGTGAAAGAGAGAATGAAGTGATCGGACCAGATGATAGGGGTGGGTGCGTTTAAATGAATCCGGGTTTTGGAGCTAATGATGGCATCAAGAGTGTGTCCTTTATAGTGAGTTGGGCCATTTATGTGGGGTTGGAGGTTCATCGCGTCTAAACCGTCAACCAGAGAGTGTGTCATAGGGTTGGTGGGGATATCGAGCCAGATGTTTAAAAGCTTGACTGCTGTAAAACGAGAGAGCCAAAGGGCAGAAATCAGCAACCCAGTGCTAAACTCTACCCCTGAAAAGATGTTTATCTGCCAGTTGACACTCATTCGCCACCACCCCTGACACTAGTTAAAGCCACACTAGCTTGAGGTTATAGAGGCCATTGGACAGACTCCTCTACTAGTCTGGAGTGTTGCATGCATGGACGTTCCCACTGAAATTCAGCAGGCCCATTACAGACTGATGGTTGTTGCCTATGTTCTGGGCACATACCAACTGAGTAGTGATGACAAACCACAGAGATGTTAGCTTGGCAAGCAGTCAGTGTTTCCATCTTTAATTGCTCAATTATCTGTGCAAAGACCTAGCAGCTCTAGGCTACGATGCATTGTGCACAGGTTTAGATCACTGCTGGTCTAGATATTGGGGGTCATTACAAGGTTGGAGGTGGCCATGGCGCTATTAGCGTCATGGATACCCCCTTACCGCATACCGGGTCTGGGTTCCCTGAATGGGGAATTACTGGGCTATTCCAACCTTGGAGGACCCGGTATTTCCCCATTCAGGGAACCCATCCCCATTCCCATTCGAGCCCCCATAGGGCTCAACGGGAGTGGGGACCATGCTAACAACGGGCCCATTAATAACGGGCCCATTGTTAGCATGCTGGTCCTTTAGCGGCTCCCACTAAGGGCGCCTGGTAAAACCAACCGCCCTTAGCGGGACCCGCTAAAGGACCTCGTAATGCAGCGGTAAGGGGTTAACGGCACTTGCACCTTTACCAGCGCCCTTAACCCCTTACCAACAACCTTGTAATGACCGCCATTGTTTTAGATCACAGGACATACGTCAAAGACAAAGAGCCTCATTACGACCCTGGCGGAATAGGTATAACGGCGCTGGTAAAGGTGCCGGAGCCGTTAAGCCCATTCCGCCCTATTACGAGGTCCCCTTGCGGGACCCGCTCTGGATGTCTGGTCAGAGCAGACGTCCTTTGCGGGTCCCACAAGGGGACCAGGGAGCTAACAACGGGCACGTTATTAACAGGCCCTTTGTTAGCTCCCTCCCCATCCCCATTGAGCCCTATGGGGGCTCAAATGGGAATGGGGATGTGTACATTGAATGAGGAATTACCGGGTCCTCCACGGTTGGAATGGCCCGGTAGTTCCTCATTCAAGAAACCCGGACCCGAGTTTGGAGGCAGCCATGCCCTTATTAAGGGCATGGCTGCCTCCAAACTCGTAATGAGGCCCAAACTCATAAAAATTAACTGTGTAATTGCATGTGGACTGTTTGGAGGAGTATTTATAGTTCTCCACCCCCTTGTTGAAGGTTTTTCAAGTGACAACAAAAATAATGATTACAGAGATACACATATTTATTAATAGCAATAGAATAATGTGAAGAAAAGATTTATAACATTGAAAAATTGAAAAGAGTATTTGTTTTATGTGGCACTGTATTTATAAATATGAGCAACATTAACGGCCGGAATGCGAGCATCACATGTACAGGGATTCATGCTTAGTGTTTTATGAAGGCTTTTTCAATGATTAATGCTGTTTTGGCATTCTGAATTTTCTTAGTCCTAAACTCTTAAACAGTGATGATGACTTTGAATAATGTATTTTTTCTTGGCTTAGTTGTTTCGAATCCCTTCTTAAATTAACCCAACAATCAAGGGTGGACTGGAGCCAAAAGAGGCCCTGGAAATAATTTTCGAAGTGGCCCCATTTTACACATTTTCAGTACGCCCAACCCTTTTCCACTGAGAACGTTTGGAAATTCCACACAAAAGAGGCCCAGTGTGCAGAGGCCTGCCGGGAAATCTCCATAGTTCCCTATAAGCCAGTCCACCCCTGCCAACAATAGCTGAGCTTTTCCTTTTCAAACTAGTTTGCCATACATTAGGTTTCCCTTACCTTATTTGCTTTGTTTTGTGTGTGTGTAATTATGCCCACGGTCACAGCTTAATAGGTGCTGTCTAAAGCAAAGAATACATATCTGACATCCCTGAGAACAAACTATGTGTTCACAGGCAATCAGTATACATGCAAAGCATTTTTAAATAATTACCCACTTCAGTGATGTGAGTAGATGCCACAACATAGACCATGCAGGCTCACCTGTGTATGCACTCATTAAATTAATTGTCAATACTTTTTAAAACATTTGACTGGCAGCAGAGGCAACAGCATTCGGCTAACAACTGTATAGAAATTAGCAAGTATCTTATCACCGACCACTACAGTGGGAGAAAAACCAGCCCCATTGCATCGAAAACCATTGCAGATTCCTCAGCTTAAACAGATTTTGGGGTCATCCAGCTACATTCACAGAGATGAAGCGACATAAAGACATGTTGTGGAGGAATACAACCTCATTACAAGTGTTTTGCTGTGGGTAGAAATGGTGGTTACACGGTAGCAATTCCATTACAACCACTTTTCTGCAAGTTCCCCTTATGCCAAATTCCAAGTTGGGAGATGAAGTGGAGGGTTTACCTAAAGCTGTACACTTGAGGAATACCAGGTGAAGAGGGTGGTTTACCTCTAGCCTACAGCTGGAGATAAACACACCGCTTAACCAGCCAAAATTGCCAGATTTACCATGGTGGAATAATTGCTAATGGTAGATACAATAAAATCCTATGGGTGTCCAATGGACTCCAGAAACTGAGAATTACTCCACTATAACACCAATCATATTCTAGTAGTAAGCCCATGGGTCAAAGTGATAGTAAATGTAATGAGTTTGGAAGTACGTATATTGAAGTTTAGACCTTGACAGTAGCACATATTTAGTTTCTTCATTATCTTGAACTTAGGTTTTCCCTACACGCGGAGTCACTCTTTTGAGTCCCAGTGCCATATACAATCTGAAGTCTGGCCTGAATGTATTTTGCTCTACCAACAAGCAGAGCCACACATGCCTTTTTACTTCAAGACCCCAGTGCATCTTGCCCTACCTTATTTTACCCTCTTGCTGGGTCATCTAATAATAGTAGGGGAGTACTGGATCATGTGCTTGTCCATGACATCCATCACTAGCTCACCATCCAGATCACACCAACTGACATTGGCGAGGCAACGCATGTAGTATGTTCCTTCATTCCTCATCTCTCTGTCTCACCTGCCCAAATTACACCACACCCTGAAATCTACCACCACCAACACAAGGCTGCACTGCCAGTGGTCATAAAGAGGCCCAGTGGTCGATGGCACCGCAAGGCTCCTTGGACAGATCATTGTAGCACAGTCAAAAATGCTTTCACATCAGAGCAGTTCACACTCTTAAGTGGGTTACCTTGATGAACTCTCTTTTTTACAGATGTTGCATATTGCACTACCTGCCTCCCCTGTCAATATCATCGGACAGCAAAGTCATGAGTCGGATGTCTTCTGACCTAACTTCACCCTCTTGTAGAAAGCCTGAGCCAAACCTGCCCCCTCCACACAGGACGACAATGGTTCAGTGGCCCCAGCCATCTGCTGAGGGCGCATCTCAGACTTCTCTGCCTGATGCTCGTCAGTCTATTTCAGCAGCAACACTGTCTCCTCTGCTCCCCTTCCCTCCTTCGTCACCCCGAACCTCGGTATCAAGCTCTCCCTGCTGCTCTTAGAGTACCTCTTCATCCCCACCAAATATAACGTTGAGGTACTTGCCGAACATCAGACTCTACAGATACCACAACCTGCTCCAAATGTGTAGCCCTATCTTCATCAGCCACTGCGTGTATCCCTCCCCTCATGCACTCTCTCCTCAAACACGACCTGCCCCTCCTCATCCATAGCTTCACATTCCCTCAAATATCATATTTCTCTTCTCAACGACCATTTCTACATTCTCTACAACTGTGTTCCCATCCTCATGCTCCATCCCTGTCCTCCTCCTTGGGCTCCACCTTAGCCTCTGAAACAGAGGTTGTGGTGTTGTTCATCTCCTCGTCTTTTCCCCCCTGCACTCCCTACACATAAAAGGACATGTTGCCTAAGATCCCAATGTGGAAAAAAAAACACAAACCTGTCTAATGATCCTAATGTGCCTGTCAATGTGCAAAAAACATAACAGTGACAAAGACAGACACCTGGATTCTTGCAAGCCTTACACGATGGAAAAGGGCTCCTGAAACACACAAAGAGTATGGACGGTGAATGATTAGGTTCATACAATACACAAAGGTTTCGCTCCAAATATATGTAAGGAAAGGTATTAGAAAAAAAAACATCTTTTGTTTTTACATTTTTGAGGTGGCACAAAGGGAACACAGAAAGGTGCAACAGGAAATATTTTTTTAAGGAAATGGGGTAAAAAGGGAAGATTGGAGTATATACAGGGCATAAAGAACAGGCACAAATGGACAAAATGTGTTATAGAGTGATCACAAAACTACAACAAAACCATTACAAACAACTAACACACTTTTACACAATCTCCTCCAAATCCAAACATTTATGAGCCTATCCCGTCCATTCCTAACTTTTCAGTCAAACAAAACCCATAAAGAGAAGCAGGAAGCCTGGACCCTCAATAAATGCCATAGGAATACCTCTGCATAGGTTAAACCTGCCAAGTAAAGCTTGACTTTCCATTTCCATCAAAGCACATTTTGAGAGGCTCGAGCACCCCTAACCAAAAGGTAATCAATTTCGTTTTTGTAGGGTTTGCTTTCAAGCAATGTTGACCCATTCATTGATACAATCTTTAGTTATGGTGGTGCAAAGCAAAACCGTATGTGATAAAACTATTGCTACAAAGAGGAAAGACAGAAGGTGTGTGTTCTGATGTGCTTTTAGTGAATGCACGTGTGTGATGATGCTGTGAGAATGTTGATGTGCTAGGATAGAATGTTTGGGTGTGAATGCTGTCTGAGGGTTCTAGGATTGGGCAGTTGGGGGAAGCTAGCTTGGTTGATGGGACCCAGTGGTTCACTCTAAGATCTTGTAATGTAACTACAATAAGCATAACTGAAGAACCTTACCAGAGTGTCCCGAGATGTCTTCTAAGCAGAGAAAAAGAACCTACGTGCAAAATGAAATAAAGATGTACCAGTCTGCTGAGCCCATTAAAAGTAAGTCCCATCACCCAGGAGAAAGAGAAGGGGAGGTTAAAGAGCACCAATAGTAAAAAAGTGTGGTCTCAGCCCCAGAAGGAGAAGTGTGCAGGAGCTTAAAAAAGGGAGTAGCAGTCTTGCAGTATTTGCCTGAGAGAAGACAAGGGCAGAGAAAAGAGCAGAGGAATATCCATTTCCACAAGAGAGGACAAGGGGCAGAGTAAGAAAGGGAGCTGCACCCCAGGAAGAAGCGTTTCTGTTTGTTGAAGCACTAGCGATGAAAGAGGCAAATGGTTAAGGTGAGGACAGCGGCAGAAGTGCAGAAGTAGCAGAAGCCTGTTAAAGTAGTGCTCCTCCGGTCAGGGCTAACAGAAAAATGGGGTGCTGACCTGAGCCCGTCCCAGTTCGCAAGCAGAGAGACCCGGACAGGTGGCTCAAGTAGTGTGCATCAACCGCACCACGCATTGTGGAAATGGGATTGCCAACTGCAGACGAGAGTAGGATATTCCGCAAGGATATGGACAATGCTGCAGTGGCACAACTACCGTTTGGTGTGAAACTTGAGTTCCGCTGTTATCCTCCACTTGAATGAAATAATGATATTATCAATGTGTGTGGGGGAGTTGACGAGAAGGTAGAACGCCGAGGGTTGGTTTGGAACTGCGAGGAAAGGAACGTCTGATGTGCTACACATGATGACGCTTGTTCTCAAGAGTGGAGCGTAAAGTTGGAAGAGTGTTCCTGCATTTTGTTAACCAGGGTCGGGATATGATGCGTGTAGAGGATACTCCTATGGGTACTCTGACTGGCAGTACGCTGTGTTTTAAGAATACGGAAGTCAAAGGACGAGAGTGCCTCCGACATGCCGAGGTACAGCCATTTCCTTCTTGTGTCAGGAGGAAGTAGGAAAAGTGGTACTTGACTTCAGAGCGAAGTACTGCTCGGAATGTGCAGCCCGCACTTGTACGTGGGAGGAAGTGCGGCACGGAATGTGTGCAGTCCACACTTCTCTTTTATGTGGAAGGAAGTGCTGCGCGGAATGGGCACAGTACGCATTTGTTAAAAAGACGGAGCACAGCCCCAATAAGGTAGAAGAGACATGTAGTCATACCGGCATAATGTGAAGGGGATGCGCGGAGAGCAGCGAAGTGCGCGGCAGACTGGTATGAGGTGAAACAGAGAGGAAGCTGAAGCTACTGGTGGATGGAAGTTTCCTTTAGCTGACTTATCAGCACATGACGAGTATCCTTTGAACAGTGTTGTTAAGCACCACAACGGGGGTTATGAGAGAGAAATATTAAGTTATTTAATGTTGTTTTACAATAAGAAATCTATTGCAGTTATATGGCAAGGGATGAGTAGGGAGCCTGAGTAGGTGGGCCAGATTTTAACCGTTTGAGGAATTGCAGGTTAGTGGTGAAGTGCATTTTTGGACTTCAAGTTGTTTAGTATTATTAGTGTTTACGACAAGGGAAGTGCATGAAGTGTGCCTGAATTGGCAAGAGTGGAGAGCTCGAGTAGGTGGGCCAGAATTAATCTCTTGAGGAGTTGCAAGTTTAGAGCTGACGCTCATCAGCATGGACTTTTAGCAGTTAACCAACGTTAATGGTTATGTGGGGTAAAGGAGGTTTAAAATTAGGCATGTTGATGCTAGAAATGTGTAAGATGCCTGAAGTGAAGTTGGCATTAATGAGTATGTGGGGATGGTGTCTCACAAAGTTGGAGGGTACCGCCTTCTGTGAAAAAAGTGAAGTTGAGTATGTGGGAATGGTGTCCCGCAAAGTTGGAGCATTGCGGCCTTCCACAAGGGTGTGTGTGGGTATTGGTGTCATGCAAAGTTGGAGGGTCGCGCCTTCCACACAAGTGTGTGTAGGTATAGGTGTCCCACAAAGTTGGAGGGTCACGCCTTCCACAGATTGGAGGGTCGTGCCTTCCATTATAGTAGTGAGGTTGAATAGAGTGTATCTGTACTAAATTAGGGATGTGTCCAAAATGTCTGAAGAGGGCTGCAAGACAGAAATTGCAGAAAGGGGGGGGCGCCCTTCGTGTACGGATGAAGAGTATGTGGGGGGAACGCTCTCCGCTCTTTTTGGAGTTGCATTTCTCCTATTAAAACATACCATGTTTGTGTGTTCCCTGTGTGTTTCCGATCGTGGTTTTGTGTGTGTGAGTGTAAGGGGGCAGATGTGTTTTTATGTGCTTGTAGTGAATGCACGTGTGTGATGATGCTGTGAGAACGTTGATGTGCTAGGATAGAATGTTTGGGTGTGAATGCTGTCTGAGGGCTCTAGGATTAGGCAGTTGGGGGAATCTAGCTTGGTTGATGGGACCCAGTGGTTTGCTGTAACATCTTGTACTGTAACTACAATAAAGCTTAACTGAAGAACCTTACCAGAGTGTCCAGGAAACAACTTTCCTACAGAGTGTTAGAAGGAAGTTTGTCTAGTTAGCATGGCATTGGCAATGTAATAGGCATGTGTTGAACAAAATTTTTTTTAATTCTGTCCTCTGATTAAACCAATGAGCAGTGGTTTTCGTCTAATTGTGCCAATCAGGAGTTGTCCTTGTATGCTCATTCAGTTGCATTGTGCACTGATCTGTCTCTTGCATACTGCTTAGATCCCCTTGTGTCTGTCTGTGGCTCCAGCACCCCCCCATGATACATTCTGGAACATACCTTTTACCAAAGTAAAGTGTAAAACACATGATGCGGCCACATTGCTAGGCCATTTCTTTGTTTTTATACACCAGGGGACCTCTACCGTGTAGTGTTAAGGTCTATTATTGCTGTTTTTGTCCTGCACTTGTTTGCTTACTTTCTTGAGTGTGTGTTTTTGGGTTTGTTTTGAAGGTGAATTCAGCTGACTTTGCTGCATTATTTCAAGTAGAGCACTGTTGCTGTCGTAACCCTCAGAGTCTGCTTCTTTCCCGAACCTACTAATCACCTCCAGTTCACTCATTGCCCCCTCCCACTCTCCCAAGCGCCCAAAATGTTCTGGCTCAAACCATAAAGGATTCCCCACACCAGACAAAACTGTCAGACAACCTACCCCACACCCCTTGCCCAACACTGACAAGGAGGAAACACCTGCAGAGGTGCAGCCCCCCTGGAACAGCATGTCTGCAGGGGTGACCATGTAAGTGTAGAAAATAAAACCGGTGTATGTATTTAAATAATTTAAATACATACGTATGGTTGGATGTGCTTGCATGCGCACATGGATGCAAGGTTTTGTGCAATAGTATGTGTGTGGGAATGAGTCTAGTGTGTATGTGCACGAGGGTGTGAGTGTAATGTGTTTGCCGATCAGTCCTGGGAAGGGTGGGGATGTGAGAGAGATGTCGAAAGAGGGATGGGTGAGATCTAGATGAAAACATGAAAATGTTCATAGTAACCTATAACAATACTCATAAACTGTATTAATGGTTATTTCAAACCCAGGGTATTAACGTGTTTATAGAAGCAATGATGGACATCAGGACACTATAGGAACCCAAAACCCAAAATGTGCTTGCCATACAGATTGCCTAAAGAGGAAACAGCTGCTTGCATTTCTGTGAGCTCTGGAATCAAGTGTTTCTTAAGCTGTTTGCAGAATTAGAGAAGTTGGGGGAGGAATCCCTGCTGTAGAGTACATTCTGAAAGGCACGGAGGTGTAACGGCCATCCGTATTCCTAAGATTGGAAATCCATGCTGTACCCCCCCTACATGGTCTATGCTGCGCTGGCATCTACTGTCACTGGCTCACAAGTCTGGGATGCAAGAAGCCTGCTGGCACCAAGCACGCTGTGCATTCCAGAATTGAAACCCTACTGGTTTAACACCATGCTACTGCTACAGACGGGACCTGAAGAGCATTGCTAACAGCGGCTTAGAGGATGTTTCAATATACATTTCGCAAGGCCTGTTTTTTGCTGACGCAGCGGAAAGCCCACGTCTGTGTTTTGTGATTAAATAGGAAACTAATTGGTCAGTTAATGAGTGTTACTGTTGGGCACTGCTGCTCTAGGGGAGCTGGGGGACGGGGGGCATTGGGGAACCTTACTGTGATCTTGTGAGGCAATTCACAAGATTTAAATGTGCTCTTCGATAACTGTATGATTGTGCAACTTAAAATTCCATTAAGTACTGAAACACGCTGCATTGTAATGTTTTAGCAACAGAGTTTATACACCTTTGAAACGTCGGCTAGTGGTGAAGTTCAAATGACAATTCTTTGCGGTGAAGGAGTGGGGATCGGAGGTGGGCTAGGAGAGGTGGAGCGTGGTGTGACATAAGGCACTGGCAAATAATGAAACCATTTTTAATAGAGATGGGGTCTGCTTTTTTGGCCAAGTAATGCAATAGACCAGCATGCCATTTCTTGTGCTTATGGATGACTGATTGCCTTTTGCCATCCTTACCCAACCATCCTTGTCTACCCACACCATAACCCCATCACACTCCCTCAGTTCAAGCACTGGCCTCCTACTAGTGATTCCAACCTCCAATTCAGCCAGGATGGTAGGATACGACTTCTCAACCTTGGCCCTCCGCCCACACATTCGACACACCCAAGACTACATAGCCTTCTGCAAAGATCTAAATACCTGGCTCTTTCCATAAACCTGATGAAGAGCACCTAGGGCCACTGACACCCTGCAACCTGCAGACAAATGTTCGAAATTACACCACTGAAAGCGACTAAGTCACTAAAACAGAACTGGTTACCATAGATGACATCCTTAGGGTCCTGCCAGCACTAGATATATGACCGCTGACTATCCGCTTCCTGAGTCTACTACCCATGCCTAGCTGCCTCCTGTGCCATCTCCTCTGAGCACAGTTATCGCGAAATGCTTAATTGTAATCCGGAACAGTGTGCTCGCAAGAATAAAACATCCACTCCAGATACACACCTCTGCTATCACTATGTTCACTCTCTGCTCTACACCGACACACAATGGAGTGCAGCTACATCCCTCGATCATTCGGCCTAGCTGCTCACAGACAAACAACACTCCATGAACACCTCAATATCCTGCTAGAACGCAGCTATACCCCACGAAAAACCAGCCTAACTGCACACATAAGCATCCTACACGAGCACCTAACGCTGCTAGAATCCAGTCCCGGAGACCAACCTCCAGACTGTACACATTCTCTCAAACCAACCACACCCAATGTTAGGATGCAGCTACCATCAGGCAAGCTCATCGGCTGCTCACATATTGAGTGCACCCAAGCATCCTATGATTTCCTTTTCTCTCGACTGACCTGGACTACGATCCCTGAGGGCGTGCAACCCACAAGCGATTTGAGGTCAAACCAATGAAATATGGAGCGCAATATAAATGCCAAATAAGATAACATAACACACTCTTGTCAAGCACTACCTCCCCACCTCCCCATCTTTATGTACATCCCACCCCACTGATGCCCACCAAACCACCACACTCACAACTACCCCACGCCACATGTCTCAACCACAACCAGCCAAACTGTGTCTATCCCAAACCACACCGAAACCACATACCCCTACTCCAACCCACCACCAACCCAACCCAATCCTGCTCTGCACCCGCCATCCCCAAGGCCCACCTCGCCCTTGCCTGCACCCATGCACCACCCACCCAACTTTTCTGTGCCTACTCCAACCCACCACACCTAACCCTTGCCTAGATCAACCCAACTTGCTCACCTCACGCATGCCTCCCCTGCATATTTACATGCTCATTCAATCTGATGTCTCTCACATCAGCTCATCTGTGCTTCCTCCCACCACAGGTCACCCGTGAAATCAGCATGCTTATTTTAAAAGTTCTAAATATGCTTTAAAATTAGTGATTGTAGACATATACACTAGGTAAAACATAGTAACACACTTACATACACCAAAGTTAGTTAACAAAGACATTCTACTATGTCGATTAATAATCCTTTATCAACAAACATCAGCTTACAGTCATATTTGCAATTATTAGGAATGCAGAATCCAAATATGTAAAGCATTTTTTGCCTCCAAACTGGCAACTTCAAAACAACTGGCATTGTCAATGCTCATTAAAGGGGTCTCCTTGATTTGTTGGAATGAGGGTACCTTGTGCGGTGTTTCATCCTGTATCTCGTTTGCAGTTGTTGTCAAAACATCACTTCTGCAAATGAAACAATTTCAAAGAAAATTGTACAAAAATTCAAAGTCTAACAAGGACAGCAAGCTGGCACAACATGTCCACTTTTATATGCGTGTGTGCCTTTGGTCGCTTTGCCACCATCATTCTTCCCATTCCTATTGCATCAAAACATTGGTCACAGCAATTGTGATCAAGACAGCAAGTGAGATCAAAAATAATTTGTCTTGCGTACTGTAAGGAAGGCATGGCATCAAAGACAGAAACAAGTGATCACAAGGGTGTTTATTAAACTTTAAAGGGTGTTTATTAAACTGTAAAGTGAATGAGATAAACGCCTAATTGAAACCTAAATGTAAGATGGGCGCAAGCTACGACCATCAAATAATAATAATACAGTCCCAGTGGAGTCTCTTGAAATAAAAAGGGCCTATACTAAAATAAAACTATTGCCCATCCTTACCACTATACTACAAAAGAGTGTTGGTTAATGCACATAAGAAAAGAAAGAAGTGTTCACAAAATGATAAGTCAGGATGTTATGGCCGGGGTCTCCCTTCCCCACATTTTCTAGCACGGCACAAAGCAGGACTCTTGAGCACAGCACACTCCTCTGCTTCTCTGGCACAGGATTACAGTTCCTTTTCTCTATATCAGGGCCTTCTGTGCCGAAGTCTCTTCTCAAGCAAAGTCTCTTGCTTCAGAGAGCCTGATACTTCAAAACAACAAAGTTCCTTCCATTATCCTTTTTTGTTGGGAGATTACCCTTCACCCTTGAATCCCCCTCAGCCGCGTTCTGATCCTCCTCTCAGTCGTCAGCCTCCCTCAGTAGGGCGCAGACCACCCATTCTCTGTAGACATCCCTCAGTCGGGTTCATACATGTCATCACAATGCTGTTTACTTAGCTTCTTCACAATTTTCCTCTTGATTCCCTCAGTCGGGTTTACTATCACCTTTCAATCACAATCTCCATATTTGCTTATGCACCATTCTAATGTCTTTTTAAACAAACCCTTTAGTTTTAGTGATGTCCCCCTCATCCCGGCTGAGACCTTCCAGAACACTTGCCACTCCAAACAGAGACTTCTTATGGGTGATCTCGTCTCGCTGGTTCACTCTGTTTGTTTACTCAAGCACGGTTTTTACACATTCACAGTACGCACAGCGTTTCCCTCAGCCAGGCGCAAATGCCTGTTTCACAATGTCAAAACCTTGGTAATGGGTTAAGGACTTTCTATTGTACAAGGGATTTGGCTCGACCCTTATATGACCACCTTAACACACTATACAGGCCTTCTCTACCCCCACCTCATTTCCTGAAGAAGGGAACAGGAAATGTCCCTTGCCCTTTGCAGATGTCTGGAATGTCAGACTGGGGAAGGGAGCACGGGGTCAAGAGCTGGCTTGCTCAGTGCTGCGCAGAGTTTGTCCCATGTGCAACAATGTCCTTCTTGGTTAACTCACCATTACACACAGGCAGCTGTCTGCTCCCTGGGGAGGCAGTGGCCTGTTTTCAGAATTGTTGTTACTATTTCCAGGGTGGCTGTGTTAGAGAACAGAAGGTCTGCTGACACTGCATCATTTTCTGTACCCCCTCAGTGTACTTTACGCCCTTTTGCCAAGTCTATTGTGGTGAGGTTGTAACGATTGGAAACTGCCAGGTGATTTCACTGTACTAGTGGATCATTATCAGGGGTTATTAAAGTGTGACCACAGGCTGGAGCTGTTAACATGTAACCAATTTAAGACCCCTTCTCCAAAAACCTATTTTTTGGGGCAGGGGCTCGGGGTAAAGGGGCCTCCAAGGATTCCTCCTGTATAGATGGTCTCTGACTCTATTGTACAATTCCATGATAGTTCTGCGAATCTACGTGCTACTTTGATCATGTTGAGTTGAAGAATTATTTTGTGTTGCTCTAACAGAGTACCAACTTTAAAGAATGTCTCGTATTTTAATGCAAGGACTGGCAGCGTGTCTGGGAAATGGTGATTTTAAGCATGGGTGGTGTGGTTGGTGAGTTTTTTTTAACAAGGTGCGTATTGAATTGCCACTTTGCCATACCTTAACAGTTCTCATTGCGAGACCTGGAGAGGGTGGTTATTGAGTGTACATTTCTGCCTTCAAATCTTTTACAAAGTTGAATCACCCAAAACATTTCTCACTGTAGCGGTTTCCTCTTGCTCACCTTCCTGTGCCTCCGATCCACTCTGCCGCCTGTCAAATTGTATTCCAACCACATGGTTATGTGGGGGAGAGGGGTAGGGTGGGGACGGAGGAAGGGAGATAGGTTTCAGAGGCAGGAAACTTCAGTTTGGTAATAAAGTGAGTTAAAGCCAGTTGCACCTGTGTGGGCCTCTTTATTTTGCAGTGCATGTCCTGAAAGTAATAGGCTGGCAACACCGCTGACTCCCGCGGCTGCCGGCGTGATCACACTGGCAATGAAGAAGTCAAATACAACAGACACAGGAGCCTGCCTGCACTCCGGTCATGCAGCTTGTCTGAAGCTGTGCAGTACCATGCCAGCGAAGGATATGGCACAAGACTCCAGGCAACCTGGAACAGTGGCAGTGCGATCTGTGGGCTAAATGTGCACATGGTGAAGAGGCACACGGACGGTTTACGCGTGCCACTGCAGTGATTTCTTTGGGGCTGCAGCAACACTGGCACATCCGCAGAGCCCAGGAGGGCCCCACCCTGCATGACATTGCAAGCCTGTGCGGTCCAGTGTGCTCAGGGGGTAACTACCCTGAGGCCTATGCGAGTACCTGGGGGCCCCATCAAGGTTTGCAGGGGGCTCATCAGCAACCTCACATGTTGGGAAGGGGGAGAAAGAAGAAACCTCAGATCGAGAGAGAGGATTCTCTGCAAAGATCCTGGGTCCTTGCAGTGGTATGCCGACCATACAGCCGATAAGTCTGAGGAAAACAATCCAAGAAAAGGGCCTGCACGACAGTCTGAGATATCTCAAGTTATACAAGGGGATACCTCGCTATGGCAGTTGCCCATGGCATTTGACCTTACTGACACAAGAAACCTCAAAGGATCCGATGGGCCAAACACTTTAAAGTGCATGTAGAGGCATTAGGACCCATGGATGATAAACACAAGACGAACATTTTGACTCTGGCTGTGGGAGTAGCTGTAAGGGACATACTATATGAACTCGTAGATGAAGAAAAAGTAACTTTTCAGGAAATTAAAAAGGCTCTAGCCACCTAGTTTGCCCCACATACCAATATAGATTATGAAAGACATATATTTCACAGCACCATGCAGGTAGGGTCAACTCCATGGATAACTTTGTTGTGAGACTCTGCATACGCATCAAACACTGCACATTCCATCGCTACTCCAACAAAGAAGATTGCATTCACAGGTCATCACGGGGTGCGAATCCCGTGAATTCAAATAGAAATTGCTCCAGAAACCACAATCCCCGGATGAAATTCTGGCCATGGCGTGCACTTACTCAGTGGTGTCGCAACAAGTCGTTAACCTGGGCAAGGTGAAGGTGTCCTTGATACCGAAGGATCAGGAGTAGGTCAAGAAACAAACCCCAACACCTCCTGAGAATATCAAACACACAGACAAGAAGTGCTATTTGTGTGGCTATTTGTGTTCCTGCGGAGGGGACAACCACTTTAGGGTGGTGTGTAGAAACACCCCTATAACATCCAGCCATGAAGCCTCACCCGGGACCAGTAGGCGCTGCGCCTAGTATACCCGGACGATAGGAAACCTGGTCGCAAATACCAGAGATACCATCAGGCCGAGGGGGAAGGTGACCAGCAATCATCCTGGCAAATGTATTGCTCTCCGGAGAGAAGGAACCCCCACAGACACAGAAAGATTTTATGTTACGTGGCGGTACCATCATACTCGGGGAGCAACTTGTCGTCGTCCCAAGACAGTCAGAGGAAAAGAGGTTATGTTTGGACACTGGGAAATGAAACAGCAAAAGAACACAGCCCCACATTAAGTTTCCAAACTTAAAACGTGCACACAGAATTCCTCATTGACACTGGAGCAACTGTTAACATCATGTGTGAATAGACATATTCCAGGCTTCCACACACACTGAAATGAAGACTCTCAATGGTGCACATTTTCCCATTTTGCTCTAACACACTGCTGCCGTGCGAAGGGACTTTCACTACTGTCTGCGCTCATAAATCGCACACAGCCCACGTTTAGATGCACGTTCTTTCCGCAGAAGCCAACCGTGGATGCATCTTGAGTTTCAGAACTGCCATCGACATGGGGCTTGTTCACATTCTCTATCGCATGATGGCCCACAAGCATATGGCCCCAGATGGTGACATCTTAAAAGCATTCCCAAACCTCTACAATGGCCTAGGCAAAATGAAGAATTGTAAAGCTCCAAATTGACACAACAGTAAAACCTGAGGCACAACATTATCGAGGCATCCCCATAAATATACTGAAACAAGTGGAAGTAGAAATTAGGCACCTACAGGACCTCAACATCATTGAGCCAGCGCCATAGGTCTCCACAATCGTGCCTGTACCAATGAAATCGGTTGAGGCTTCCATTCACTTCTGTATTGACATGCGCCACCCATGTGTTGTCTTTCAGCGTGAGCGCCATCAAACCCCAAGAATTATACACATAATAAAATTTTCAAATTGGATTTTAATAAAGGGTACCACCAACTGGAGCTTTCACAAGAGTCACACTAAATCACCACCTTCGTGACTCACATGGGGTTATACCAATACAAATGGTTGAACTTTGTGATTTCTTCCAGCGCTGAAAACCTCCAGGAGGAGATACATCAAGTCACAAAACATAACCCAAACTGTCTGAACTACAGTGACGACATCCCCGCAGGAACATGATAACATCCTCCACAGGGTGTGCACCCTGACCTAGACAAGGGTGCAGCATTCCATGGAACACCCCATCCAGCAAACATATCAGACCTGAGATAATTCTTGGGCCTGGCAAGTTATTCTCCCTGCTACCTGGAAAACTTTGCAACTGTGAGCGCCCTGCTCTGTGAAGATACCAAAGACAAACAAAAATTCATCTGGTCCCCAGAGTGCGAAGCCAGCTTCAAGAG
The DNA here is from genome assembly GCF_040938575.1 of Ambystoma mexicanum. Lineage (NCBI taxonomy): Eukaryota > Metazoa > Chordata > Amphibia > Caudata > Ambystomatidae > Ambystoma > Ambystoma mexicanum. Next base: position 651,678,097 of record NC_090925.1, read on the forward strand.
CATTCAAGCCAACATCACTTCGGCCAATAACATGGCCTATTTCAGCTCATCTAAAGAAACGGAAGTTACAGTAGACGCCAGTCCGATGGGTTTTGGGGTGATCCTGACCCAATATGATGCCAATGCCCCACATATCATGAAGGTTGTGTCCCATGCCAGTTGCAGTTTACCAGCCACAGAACAAAAGTACCTGTAGACGGAGAAAGAGAGTTTGGTAGTCTTCTGGGCCTGTGAACACTTCCATCTATTTCTTTTTGGAAAGGCTTTCCCCATAGTAAAATACCACCGGTCACTCCTTACCATATATGGGAACCCAAAAGCCAGGATGCTGCCACACATTGAGAAGTGGGGACTCTGTCTCCAAGACTACAAATGTACCATCCGTCATTGACCAGGGAAGGACATAAATCTGATGGAATATATCTCACGCCACCCGGCTGGATCTCCACTACCTGCACATTCTATTGCAGATGCCTACTTACTCTACGTCATTCATCAAATGAAGCCATTCCCTGTGGCTTGGAAGACGCGTCAGCAGGAATCGGCAGCTGAGCCGGCATTGACCATAATCACCCACTGTATCGACCAGAACAAAATTAGTCACACAAAAGCAATGGCTAGTCACCTTGACAAGTTATTGACAGGTGATGTTAGTGCGATGATTCTCGCACAAGATGAACTCTCCGTCACCGGGGAACAGGTCATCTTGAAGGGGTGCAAGATTGTTCTTCCCAGATCTCTTTGCCAGCAATTGGTAGACCTGATGCATTAAGGACACTGTGAAACAGAAAATCTGGTTCCCGGGTCTGGACAAGCAGGTGGAGGAAACATTGCATAACTTTGTCATTTTATGCGTGATAGTGCTGCCTCCAAGACCAAACGCTATACAGATGTTTCCATTACTGGAAGGTGTGTGAGAATAATTAACAGTTGATTTCTTTGGACCACTCCGAGATGGCACATATGCTCTGGTGTTGATTAGCGAATACTCCTGTTACCAGGAGGTACCAATTGTCCCTTCTACAGCAGCAAAGGCCATTATGACAGCTATGGATTGCATACTCATGGCCTATGGCATCCCAACAATCATCAAATCGGACAAATGGCCACTATTCACCAGAGCAGACTTTGCTAACTTTGCCCAATATATGTCTTTTAAGCCCTGCAAGATCACACCCCTTTGGCCCCAAGTCAATGGCATGGTGGAGCGTTTCATGGGAAACATTAAATGTGCCCTGTGAATTGCTCAACTATCTCATAAACTATTCAAACAAACGCTCTACCAGTTTCTGAGAGACTATCGCCACACACAGCACCACCGGCCAATGCCCGGCAGATCTGATGTCTGGTCGAAGGCTGCATACTCGATTGCCGCAAGGCTCTATGGGGGGCTCGATCACCGATTTTTGACCAATAGGTCAGAGACAAAGACTCGTGGGAGAGGTTGGAGATGAAAGTGACAGATGACGAAAGAAGTGGCCCATGAGAAAATATCAGGGGAGGCGACATGGTGATAGTACTCCAAACCCAGCAAAGGAGGGAAGATTCCAGGTTCACACCAAGGGCCTTCACTGTTACGCGAGTAAAGGGTACAATTGTCACAGCAACAGATAATGAAGGACACGAGATCACTAGAAATATTTCTCACTTCAGGAAACATCGAGGAGATATGGTCATATGGCAAGAACAGTGGGATAGACCTGCAGATGCATGGTGCCAAGAGGAGTCAGAGGATCCATACTTGGGAGGTGGGGAGAAATTGGAAGAAGAAGGACGGGACACTGACAGCAACCCACCCTACTTCAGTCAAGCCCACTGAGAGAGGGACGTCCCTTTAGGGCAACGATTAAACCCATCAGACTTATTGAGGAAATGGATTGATACAGTGCCCAGTTATTTGAGAAGGGTGAATGTGTCATATTGTGATCCAACCACATCGTTATGTGGGGGGCTTGGTTAATTTGGGGGCGGAGGAAAGTAAGAGAGGTTCAGAGGCAGGAAGCCTCAGTTTGGAAATAAAGAGAGTTGAAGCCGGTTTCACCTGTGTGGGCCTCTCTTATTTTGCAGTCCGTGTCCTGAAAGTAATATGCCCTCTCACTGTTGGGAACTAAAGAGAAATGTATCATAAACACAAGTGAATGTTCCCTAAAGGTTCATTAAAAAACATGTCATTATTTACATTCTTGAAAGGTAAACAGTTTACCTAACCATTTAATGGAACTCTGCTGGTCCACTTGTGAACTTGGTTAAATACATGTATATATCACATGCATTGAATAAATCAATAATCAAATGTATTACAAACACAAATGAAACTAGAAAAGTCACTAATACAAAATGTAAAAAACATAAAACAGTCCATGAGAACAACAAAATTCAAATATGCACAGTTACATGAAACTGATACACAAAACAAAAGTATAAACCTATTGTAGGTTATCCTTTTTAGCTCCAAACTGTACACCCCCTAATGGAGCCAAACCTCCTACTCGTGTCCTAATCTAGCAGCTAAAAAGGGGTACAGGGAGGAAATAACATACATAGGGCTACTAGACACATCCCAGGTCCCCAGTGGGAAGTGGAGAGGCAGACAATCAACACAACCAACTCCCTAAGTGAGAAATGGACACTAATAGAGAGTGTACAAGGTGAACAAGTAAATCATTCTAGTAGCCTGCAATGTACTACTTAACCCCTAAAGACTGCCATGGCTGTCAAATGTAACATAAATATTAGGGAACGCTCTGTCACTGTTAGGAACTAAAGAGCGATTTATCATAAACACAAGCACATTTTCCCTACAAGTTAATTCAAAAGCCATAACATTATTTACATTCTGTAAAGTAAATAGTTCACCTAACCATTTAATGGAACTCTGCTGGTCCACTAATGAACTTGGTTAAATACATTTATATACCACATTCATTGAATACATCAATATATAATGGTTGTGTTGAGCTATCCTTTGATAGTGCGCCGAGAAATAATGGAATGGCAAGTAGTGATGATTAATAAATTCCTTTTATTTTTGTGATGTTAGAGCCTTTGTGGATGACATGTGTTTCGGCAGAGCTGCCTTTTTCAAATCCAGGCTTATTAAATGAAAAGAAAATGAAAAGAACATGCCATAAGGGAATTTGAAAACACACTAAAAAGAAAAAATGTATACATATGTACGTATAGTCATCTGGCTGAAAAATACTACATACAGAAATATCTAAATTGCAATAGTGTAAAACATTGCTGAATTTGTTGAAGAGACCTACTGCCTTTACAGGAGTATAATCACCTATTGCACCATTTGTAAAACGAATAAAAGAAGAAATTAACAGAAGGAAAATAAAGGGTAAGCGATGAGTCTTATGGTACATTATGCGAAAAGTTCAAAGCGAAAAAAGAGGAGTTTAAGATCAGATAGTGCCCGAAGGGGACATAGGTCTACCTCTAAATGTGAGAGGAGTGAACAGGTTGGGAAAGAGTAGATAAACATGCACATAGCAGCTATTTAGTGACAGTGCAGGCACTTTTTCTTACCTATATAGATAGCTCATAAGTCACTGTATAATGCATAAAGGTGCTGAAGTTCACAGGGATGAATCCCTCCTAAGTATAAAACATATAAACAAGTTGTTGGAAATGGATTCCAGGGATGTAGTGGCAACTTATTTGAACAAGTGTTTAAGTTTAAGTAGAAAAGAAAACCCTACGTAGTGCGCAGGCATGCAATATGTAAGAGTAAAACTTGGTCATTCATATGTTATGTTTCAACAATATAAATAATAGCTAACTGATGGTTCATAAAAGCAACCCGTGGTGACATAAATTGTAACGGCTTCAAAATGCTGGCCAGACCCCATGATTAATTCATTAATAGTTAGAAAATACTGGCTGGTTGGCTGGAAAGTATTAAGGTTTCCCTTTTAAACGTGAAAATGTAAAAAACGAACGAAAATACATAGTTCTGGAACATGTGCATTTTGGTAAAGCGCACGTGTGAGGTTTAAGGAAAGCATCAAGTCTCAGAGGAAGCCCCCGTGCTTACCCGGACAGAAGAAAGGGTCCTACCTGGTACAAAGAAGTCCTCCGTATGTACGAGTGTCCTGTGTTTACCACATTGGGTGTAATGAATAAAGGCAGAAAAGTCCTTGGTCTGTTACTATTACTGGCGGCCATATTTTGGGAATGGGAAGCGTACTTGGGCTGCGCACAGTGGTTTATGTCCCATTTTGTGATGGGGTTGCCGCATTTTGAACTTGGAAACATATACTTATGGTATGGGATTAAGCATGATTATAGTCCTATAGGTGCCTGTATTGATGTTAGGGAAATACATACAGAACACAAATTTGGTGCCAGTACAATATATTGGATGTAGCATGATGAGATGAATTTGTGGCTGATCAAAACAAAAATGGGGTATTATGGGAAACATAGTGTGCAACTGTTGGTGGTGTTTCCCACATGAGAAAAGGGGGATTATGGGCGATGTAGTCAGACTTCAATGTTTAGAATTGAAGAATCATGGGCGAATACGTGACTGATCAAAACAAAATAGGGTATTATGGGAAACGTAGTGTGCAACTGTTATTGGAGTTTTCTGCATGAAAAAAAGGGGGATTATGGGAAATGTAGTCAGACTTCAATATTTAAATTGAAGGATGGTGGGAGAAAGGAAGGCAGTTTTAACAAGAGGAATAAGTGAGAAATCGAAGGCGTATCAAGTTACATGATTAACACAACAAAGTAAATTACATATCGTAGTATGTCAGAAGTAATTATAAAGTAATACATATAACAAATATAACAAGTTGCATAATTTTATAGAAAATGTATCATTTCATTGTCGGAGTTTAGACCCCACTCCACTGCTCGATGATGCCAAATCAGTCTTGCTTCGGTTCTTCTGAGAAAGAGTTCCTGGTTGCCACCTCTTGTGGTAGTCTTGATTTTTTGTAGACCAATAAACTGAATGTCCAATTTATTGTCCATTTGATGCTTTGATTGCCAGTGTTGTGATAATGGCAAATTGCTGTCTTGACTTCCGATTACTGAAAGATGCTCTCTTATCCGAGTTCTTAATTCACAAATGGTGGAACCAATGTATATCAATTGACATGTGCATTGAATTGCGTATACAGCAGATTTAGATTGCCAATGAATTTGCTGTTTGATCAAAGTTTTTATCCCTTTTGCATCTGTAAATACAGTTGTTGGTGAGTGAGCATGTTTACACATGTTGCAGAAGCCACATTTTCTAAATCCAGTTGGTTGTTTAAGCCATGTTTCTTGGGTAATGTGTTCTTGTTCTGGTAAGAAAGAAGGGCTGACACACATTTTTAGAGTTTGGCCTTTTTAAAGATGAGAGTAGGAGTATCTTTGAGATTTTCTGAAATATGGGGATCAAGTTTTAGGAGATGCCAGTTTTTCTTTAGTGCTCTTCTGATTTCTTTGTTATTTTCACAATAAGTGGTGATGAATTGTACCACTTCTTGGTGTTGTTGTGGTTTTGATTTTGGAGTTAGTGACATTGTTCTAGTCATTTGCATGGCCTTGGTTCTGGCCTTGTTGATGTCTTTTTTAGGGTACCCTCTGGCAATGAATCTTGTAGATATAAGTTCACATTCTGCTTGAAAAGATGTGGTATTAGTACAGTTCCTTTTTGCCCTGATAAATTCTCCTTTCAGAATATGTTTGATAACTGGTTTGTAGTGACAACTTGTGGCTTAGAGAGTTGAGTTTACCTCTGTTTCTTTTCTGTAGGTTTTGGTTATTAGTTTATTTCCGGAGACAGAAATTGTGAGGTCTAAAAAGTCAATCTCGAAATCACTGGATTTACTTGTAAATTGAAAACCAAAAGTATTGTTGTTGGCTTGTACTAGAAAGTCCATAAGAGCAGTTTCTGGTCCGTTCCAAATCAAAAAAACATCATCTATATAGCGCGTACATTTGACAATGTGATTGTTGTAGGCCGGTAATTTGTAGATAAAGAGGTCTTAAAACATGCCCATTACCAAGTTGGCAAGGGCTGGGGCAAATTTAACGCCCATTGCAACTCCACAAGTCTGCTTGTAAAAATGATGATCAAAAATGAAAATATTGTTTTCCAACGTAGTGAGTAGCATTTCTTTAAGCATGCAAACGTAGTTAAAGTGTGATGAGGATTCCTCCTGGAAAACGTAATCTATGGTTTGTAGTGCTAAGTCGTATCCAATTGAGGTATAAAGAGCTTTAACATCCCATGTTGCCAGGAGGAAGTGTTCTTGCCATTCAATTTGAGCCAGTGTATTAATAATGGAAGTACTGTCTTTTAAGTATGCTTGTAACTGAACCACCTTAGGTTTGAGTATGTTGTCAATATATTCAGCAATTGGTTCAGTGGCCCATCCGATGCCACTGACGATTGGTCTACCTTCTGGGATGGTTTGAAAGGGTTTATGTACCTTTGGTAGAAAGTAAATGGTAGGTATCGTTGGTTTTGGTATGAACATCAATACTCACATTTAATAGAAACACAAATGAGACTACAAAAGTCACTAATATAAAATGAAAAAAACATAAAACAGTCCATTAGGACAACATCATTCAAATATGTACAGTCATTTGACAGTGATACACAACACAAAAGGATAGACCTATTGTAGTTTATCCGTTTTAGTTCCCAATTGCAAACCCCTTAATGGAACCAAACCTCCTTTTCTTGTCCGGGGGAGGTGACAGATGCCCAAATTCTTGACTTCCTATTGTTTTGCACTGCGGACCAGGGTCCCTGCTAGTGGCTTTATGTTTGTTTTCGAGGGGAGGAGAGCACTTGCAGCTTGGTGAAGACAGTGGACCTCACTGGGTTGCGCCCCACCCCGCCTTGTGATGACTTTTATGCAGGCATTTACAGCTTTCTTAATAAATGCACCACTGAATGCTTCAGGTGGCTGCAGGGGTTGTGTGGTGCTCTTGTTTTTTGGTCGTTGGGGAGAGCGGCAGGAGATCAGCGAGTACTGCTTTTTCGTTGACCTCGTTTTATTTAAGCCACTTACATTGACTCTAACAGGAACACAGCTACCGAGAGGCCCTAAAGCAGTGTCTTCGTCTATGTGACAATGGCTGTAAAACAGCACGTATTGAGTTAATGTACAAAATTACCATTTTTTTTGGGGGGCGGGCTCATCAGTCATTTGGACGTACAATTAGCTCTTTAAAGTTTATATTTATTGCACAGACCCAACGTTTGCAATCCACTTTTTCGAGATGTTCTGTGTTTGGGGTATGTGTGTGTGTTTGGGGGTGATCTCTACCTGAATGTGTGCTTTAATATTTTGACTAATGGCACTGTGCAGTCTGCTTCTAGATTCTTACAATGCTCACACAATGTGGGACATAGGCTCAGAAAAGTACATTTATTTGCAATGGATCGCAAGGCAAAGTGCAGGGATCCCACTATTCAATCGCCAAGAATGTAATCACTGGCGCCATATGCACTGCTAGGCGCTACGTTGTGCAATTGTCACTCATGAAGAGTTCTGGAGGGGGTAGCCCTCGCAGCTGGGAAGAGTTGCCACACGCTACCTCGATGCTTCCCAGGATGGTGAGAAAGTGCTCATTGTGTTCTTAACTCGCTCCACCAAATCTGTTGTGTGCACCTCATGGAAAAGAAGTTCTGGGGGAAGGCACCCAGAGCCAGCAGTGGTCGATGTGCATAGGCTGTGATAATCCTGACAGGCTGGAGCAAAGATCATCCAGAGGTGAACTATGGGCAGCAAGGCTGGGTTGTGGGTCACTGCACTCAAGTGCTGCTTCTGTTCTGCATCCCTTAGGGGTCATCAGCAGGCAGTGGTCTAAACGGAAAAAATTTGGTGGGGGATCACGCAAGGGCCGGTGTGGGGGCGGAGTTTGGAGCAGGGTGGCAGAGTTCTGAGGAGGCTGGGTTCAGAGGGGGCGGTGCTGCCAGTTAAACTCTGATCAAAGGAAATGTTCAAAATAATAGTTTAAAAATGGCACAACTGCTTGAATAGTACACAAACCATGGTAAGCGTACCTTACTATAGTTTGTGTACTTTTCAAGCCATCTTTCTGAGCACAGCATGAACTGTCCATGTCAAAATGTATTTTGACATCCCAAAACTACAAATACCCGAATTGATTTGGTAAAGGCAATGATCACCGAGCTTGCGAAACTGGGGACTAGGTGATCATTGCGTTTTGCAAATCTATTCTGCTTTGTGTGCACAGTGGAATTTCTGTCTATCACAGGGTCTTTGACCCTCTGCGAACCTGGGGGCTCGCCTCAGTGATCTAATCTGCTCTTTTTGAGCAAGCTGTGCACGCGCAGTACAAGGCTGCAGTGTTGTGTGAAGCAGGTGCCCAGGAGATGCTACACAATGACACGTAGCATGCAACGCAACTTCCATGCTCCCGAGTCTTTAAGAACCAAGAATTGGACCCTCTGCGCAAAGCACCTGCAGGACAAGACTGCAGTGTTGTGTGATGGAGGTGTTTGGTGGCAAAGGGGTAGCGGTGTTTATTGCGAGTGCGGACGATACCGCAGTCCATCAGCATCCATAAGGTAAGAAGGTGCGGGGAGGGAGAGTATCATTGCTGCGCTCCACGCAATTCCCCGACCTTGTACGTCTGTCCCCATCTGACCATCTCTACGTGCTTGTTCCCCCCGCAACTCAGGCTCCACTTCTCATGGCCTTGCACATTCTTCACCTCTCTGCCCGTCCCCACGTGCACTTTACCCCCTCAACTTAATCTGTGTTTCTCCTGGCCTTGCGCGTCCTTCCCCTCTCTGCCTGTTTCCAGTGTGGTTCCCCCTGTAACTTAGGTACCGTTTCTCCCAGCCTTACGCATCCTTCCCCTCTCTGCCCATCTCCACATGCGCCTTCCCCCTCGCAATGTAGTCTCCATTTCCCCCACACTCTTTGGGTCCTTCTCCCTTCTCTTACTTCCCTCTCCAGGTCCCCCCCAGCTGTAACGAATAAGGTATTTTTGTTTCATAGTTTGCATTTTATTCTTACCCCTCTAGGTCCCACAGGGTTACTCGTGTTTTGCGTATGTTGTACTGTATTTACATTCCCCTCTCACTCTCTATTGTATTGTGACTATTGTATATTTGTTGCATTGTTTTCATTTTTCTTCTTACTCCTCTTGGTCCACCAGGGTTACTAGTGTTCTGCATATTTTGTACTGTATTTGCATTTCCCCTCTCTTGCCCCCCCAGTGGTTTCTATTATCGCACATGATTGTAATGTCTTCTTCTCTTTAGGTCCCCCCTAACTGTGATAATTGTTGTAATAGTACTCTGTTCTCACTGTACCTATCCATCTCCTGTGCCTTCTCCTTAGTGTGTGATCCCCAAACCCCCTCCTGCCTGGGCTGCTTCCTCATCTTTTGCTATCTGCCTCGCACCCCTGCATGGTGCTCTCAGTCTCCCCTATCTTCTCTAACTGCTATTATATTTCCTATCCTATCCCTCTCACTAGGTAGGGTAGGAAGAAGCTCAGAAGGGACATCCTGGTCTCCAACCCAGGCCTCCCTATCGCTGATACCTACACCAATACTTCGTCAAGACAGACCCTAACCGACATCCTCTTTGTTGTTCCCTATCCATGCCCATGGACCCCACATATGGTCTCTGTTCTCTCTCCTTTTTCATCCTCTCCTATCAATGGTGGCACATAGTGGGAAGTCCTCCTGGCCCCCTTCCACTATGCCAAGACCATCATAAATGTTTATCTGAATGGCATAGTCTTGGTCCAGGGCCCTCCTCCTTTTTGATAGATGCTTCCGGCATCTTATCAGCATCCTTCCTTCTCCTGCTATTCCTACTTTCACCTCTCTGGCACCTCTGCCACCTTCTTCTTCTGCCACCTCTATGGCACCCTCCTCAGATTCTCTGGCTGCTCTACCTCCTCCTTCCTCTGCCACCTCTCTGGCACCCTCTGCTTCCAACATCTTATCAGCATCCTTCCTTCTCCTGCTATTCCTACTTTCACCTCTCTGGCACCTCTGCCACCTTCTTCTTCCGCCACCTCTATGGTACCCTTCTCAGATTCTCTGGCTGCTCTGCCTCCTCCTTCCTCTGCCACCTCTCTGGCATCCTCTTCTTCCTCTGTGACTACTCTTCCATCTCCTTCTTGTTCCTTTTTCCAGTTTTGGGCACCTCTAACACCTCTGCAGGGCTTACTTCATTCCTGTACCCCTCCATGGAAGTCTTTCAAATGTGGTAATCTGCTCCACGTCGCTACTGTTAACTCACGCTCTGCTGTCAAACACTCCTCTGACATCTGCTGGCTCCTTGAAGAACTTGATCTGGATGTCCTCGGTCTCACCGAGACATGGTTCACGCCAGCTCTGTCACGAGATTTGACACTCTCCTCCCTAAAGGCTACAAGATCCTCTCTAAACCCAGAACCAACCGTCCAAGAGGTGGAGTAGCCCCGATCTTTCCAGAGTGGATCACTGCTTCTGTCATTCCTATGCAGGCCTGCTCCTCCTTTGAATTCCTGTCCTGGAGGCTCTCTATCTCCCTTGGCCCCGCTCTTGCTGTGCCCACCATTTACAGGCCACCTGGCCAGGTTGCCCTCTTCCTCTACGAGTGGGCTGGCCTCTCCTCTGCCCTCCTTTCCTCTACCTCTCAACTTCTCCTCTTCTGAGACCTCAACATACACGTGGATGCTTCTAGCCCCTCTTCTGGGCTCTTTCACAATCTCTGCAACTCTCGCTCTTTCTCTTCTTCCCTCCACCTCTGTTGCTCTCTTTCCCCCAGGTAAAGCCGACCGCAGCACTGCTACCCACCTTCTCGGTCATCCAACCCAAGAAGTGTGGTCAGTGGCGGCTTTCGCTGCTACTTTCTCTCCTCCTTCTATTCTTGAGGCTGATTCAGACTCTGACACAGCCCTCTCCAACCTGCATCTCTCCATCTCTTACCCTCTTAATGTTCTTGGCCCTGTCATGAGGATCCGTTGTAAGCCCACATCAAAGTGCAACTCTTGGTATGATTCCGACCTCGCCACCCTTAAACACAAGTGTAGGGAGTGGCTGAGAGGAAGTGGAGGGAATCAGGCTCATCCTCCGACAAACCGGCCTGCTGCCTTCTCCAAAGGCAATAATGACTCTCTGCCCTGTTCAAGAAGAGAGCTTACATCCAAGCCTGTGTCTCTGTGGCCTCTAACAAAATCTACAAGGAGCTGGCCAATCCTGCTGCTCCATCTCCACCTCTCCTGTTCCCTCCCACACCATTTACAAGCACTGGCTTCTCACTTCACCACTATAAATCAGGACATCCTGCCCACTCTCTCCTCTTCCTCTACTGCTACCACTCCCGGCCCCTCTCCAGCTGTCTCTACTCCTCCTTTGTCTTCTTTTCCCGTGTTCACTCCAGATGATGTTTCGAGACAAGTCTGATCTATGAAATTCTCACCAAAGAAAGGTGCCCCCCTGCTCATCCAAAACCATCCAAAACCATGTTCTTCACTGCTCTCTCCCAGTTGTCAGTGGTGGAGCTGGGCGGGGGGCAGGAGGAGAATCCCCCTCCCTGGTTTTCCCCCTGGTGCCCAGTGCATCCGGAAGGCCCCCACAGAGTCCCTATTATCTGCCCCCCAGCACCAAAAGCTGCCTCTGCCACTGCGTGCGTGGTAACGCCCTAAGGGTAAGCTGGAGTTGGGATACAAAAAATCATCCAGCAGGTGAACAGTGCAGATAGCCAAGTAACAATGAGAGCAGTATTAATAATCAGATGAGACAGGGTGGTGAGCCTAATGTTGAAAAGGACAGGAGAAAAGACAGAGGTGGAAAAGGCAGAAAGGAAACACTGCAGAGACAATTTTGTAACTATACTTCCCTGGAGCTTCACTGCAAGTGCCAGATAGTCACTGTGTGTCTGCCACGCTATGGCAGGTGCAGTGCTCCTGTTTACCTTCGACTGCACGTTGCTGCAACAATGAATTCAGGCCAACGTTTTAGATTCCGATTGGCTGTTGAATTGGAGTGACAGGAAAGGGCACAGTGTAGCAAGTATTCCCTTGGCGTTCCATTTTTATGCTGCTCTATTTCATAACCCTGAATAAGTTTGCTTGGAGTCCAATTCTTTATTAGGACAGGGGAAGGAAATGCAGGAATAATTTTGTAGAAGGTCTTCAACTTGATCTGCTTAAATGCATTTTTGTATGAAACATTGCGAGAAGTAGTTTCAATTAAAATTTAAATTTCAGCAAAGGTGGGCGATATACCACCAACACGGTTTTCCAGCACTCAGAACAAAACACTGACAACAGGGGAAACAGATTGGGAGAGCCAGTGTCAAACCATATTACCAGCAAGTGTTGAACAAATACGTTTTCAACTTTTTATTTATGAACTGCATTAGGTTGGAATGTGTCCTAATATCCAGCGGGATGCTGTTCCAATTTATAGTGACATCAAAATATTCGAGTAGAGGTGGCTCAAACACAGAACAGAATAAAGAAAACATACCCAGTCCTAAGGGATATATACCGTGTGAGAAGGACCCTGGCTCGAGTTAATGGGCCTGAAAGCAGTGAGTATGCAATGTTTTAAAAGAATAATTGAAAAAAGATGGTTGCCATGGAAATCAGTAGGGCTCCGAGCAAATCTACTCTTCCACTTGCATAGCCATTGCAGGTGTGATTCTGCACTTTTGAATGATGACCAAGTAAGTAGTGGAGGCTTGGTGTTGTAGTCAGGTAAATAGACGAGGGGGCACTGGGAGTAGGGAAGGGGGCATAGGGCAGAGGGGGGGGGGCAGGAGCTCAGGAATTGTGGTGCTGGAAAGCAGAGTATAATGCAGGCCTTTTGCTAGTGGGCTCATTCCTGCATTCTGCAGAGTCCTGTCCTCAAAGTATTAATTGTCACCAAAAAGCACACCCAACATATTCTGGGACTGGGGCATTTTACTATTCTTATTCCACTTCTATATAATCTAATATTTGGGGAAAGTGTAGGATGGTGGTTATGAATCAAGGTAAAACAATATTTTCCCTCTAGCAAATGTTTTTTCTTCCAGTGCTACTATAATTGGTTACTGGTCATCCCTTGATGTTCATGTGATGGTGCGTTCAACTCTGAGGGAGGGAACAAAACCTATTCAAAGAGAGTTTTTTGTTGTTGTTAAATTTCTAAAATGTTTTTGTGAGTTGTTGCCAATTATGTTTGTTATACATTATGTTTGTGAAGACAGGTTACTGCAATACACAACAATGTATTTGATTCATGCAAATCACCAAATTCGCCCTTATTGGAGAATTAAGCATGACCCTTTTAGCAATTTTAAATATCAATAACTGCGTGGAATTTTTTTTTTTTAAATGGTTCGCTCCAACTGGATCCAGAGAAAGCCAGAACTGAGCTTGGCCTGGTAGCTATCACCCTCTGAGGCAGGAAGAAAGATCCTCCAAGGTTGCATTCAGCGATTCTTTTGTGCCCCACATCGATTTGTTTCACCTGTGAAATTGGATAGGAGAGTATTGGATTCTGGATCCAACAGACAGAAGGATGGCATATATATCAAATCGACGGTAACATTTGAAAATAATTAGAAGCTGAATCTGCCATTCTGATCCTTATTGAATACATTTTCCATTACTCAAAGCTCTATAAGGATACCAATAGAGATTCAGAGGATAGAGTCAGAGCAATACATGGGCGGGTGAGGAACATGTGTCAATTCACATGCCACTTACGTGTCAATGTCTGTTTTTTGTTCCAGGGTGGATCTTCAGTTCATGATCTAAAGCTGAAAAAATGTGAAGGCTTACTTGAAAATGTGTTGAAGGGGCTCGGGAGTCTGACGGTAAAAGCAAATTCATAAATGTTTTTGTGATTCTTGTGATTCCACTGTGTCCTCCCCACACATGAACCATTGTAGGTGTATCAGAGTGTGGGGTAGTGGGAGACCCTTGGTTGCTGTGCAGTCTGTCTTCATAGATTCCCTTTTTTGGAGCCCTTCTTTTTCTGTCAGCATGACTTTTCGGGGCCTCTTCTTGGTGCACTTTCTGTTGACAAAATCTTCTTTCATGTTTTAGAAGAAGACAGACATTAATCTATTTCTCAAAAGCTTTTCTGGTGCAACTGAAGTGATATGCCCTACTCACCACGGACATCAGAATGTGTGCTTCACAAATGCATACATTCTGATTCACTTCCCTGCTTTGGGCCATTCCATAAAGCTGGGGCTGGAACGGGGCATTTCTGCACATTTCAAAATGCATCTGGAATTCAGAAATCGGATAAGTTTAGCCTGCCTCAAAAAAGCTAGCCGATGGACATAGTACATGAGTGTCATTTCTGACTCATTTTCTTACTGCGTTTTATGTCTGAAAGCAGTGGTGTTGACCAATGATGTTGTGCTGGAATTTCTATCCAATAAAAAGAGATAGAAATTATTTTATCTATGAAGGGCCATTTAAAGGTCACTCACTGAGCAATGCACTGGCAGCATTCATGCTGTGAATAATAAGACCTGTTAATTTCTTAAATACAGGCAAGTAAACTAAATGTGCCTCCTGTGCAGTTTTTGTTACTGGGTGCTTTTTTTTCCTGCCACGAAATAAAGAATGAGAAGGTGGAAGGGAAAGTTAGAAATAACATACAGTAAAAGGGATTAAGAGAAGGACAGAGAGAAAGAGAGGGAGAAAGACAGAGAGAGAGAGCGAGAGCGAGAAAGACAGAGAGAGAGGGAACATGAGACAGAGAAAGTCTGAGTGAGAGGCAGGGAGAGATGGAGAGAGTGGGAAAAAGGCAGAGAGAAATGAGTAACTGTGTTTGAGAAAGTGAGTGAACAAATAATCAGGAAGAGAAATTAACAAAATCCAGTAACCTGCATTAGAAATAGTTACTAAGAGAGTCCAGAGATTAAACCTTAAAATGCACAGTTTGATTTGAAAGATAGATGGGACACTGAGAATTTCGATACAGGTATACATACATACATGCATAGAAAAAGCACAATTCGGGACAAGGGTAAGAACATTTTACGGCAAGTAGGACTTTATTGAGTAGGCTCTGGCTTGGGCTACAGGCGCTGTGAGGGATATTTTGCACAGACTCTTCATAACTCTGCCATCAGTTCTGCATCATCATTTTTAAAACAAATTAAATTACAGTGATGTCCCTCATGAACTCATCTTATTGTGATGTATGATTCTGTTTAATATTCAGACTGAGTATATTTATTTTTCTTCTTCTCTGCATTAGAACTCACTCAACGGATCTGTTGGTCGAATTTTGGGAGGAAACAGGAACCATTTTCAAGGCCTTTTTGGAGGAAATGGAAAGGCAGTTGAAGCAATAGGTGGCGGAATCGGTGGTGCTTTTGGAGCGAATGCCAGGAGAGCTGGAAAGACGTTTGGAGGAACAGTTGGGGGATTTGGTGGTGGAATCAGAAGTAGCTTTGACAGTGTTGGAGGAGTCACAAACAGTTTTGAAGGATCAAAGAGCACTGTTAGGGTAGATACAGGCAGTCTCGGAGGAAGATTCTTAGACAATTTCAGAGGTGGGAAAAGTAGCCCGTGGACAGCCTCGGACAGTCTTGAAAGAGGAAGCATTGGTAGTTCTACTGGCTTCATTGGAGGATTCAGAGGCAGATTTGGAGGAGTCACAGGGAATCTTGGAGGAGAAAGCATGGGCAGACTTATGGGAGTCTCAGACAGCATTGGAGGAGGAGCGAAGGGTAGTCTTGTAGGAGTGGAAACAGGCACTTTTGGAGCAGTCACACCAAAAGGTGATGGTGTTGCAGGGGGCCTTGAAGGATTCCAAGGCAAGATTAGAGAAGTCCCAGGAAATGTTGGGGTAACGCCCGGTAGTCTTGGTGGAGTAGACATTGGTAGACTTGAGAGAATCTCAGGACAACTTGAAGGAGATGCAAAGGGCACTCTTGGAGAAATATCAGGAACTCTTGGGGGAGAAGCAGGAGCTTTTGGAGGAAGATTGACAGGCACTTTTAGAAGCAACTCAGTCAATGTAGGAGAAAGAGGTGCAGGTATCCTTGAGAGTTTCTCTGGCAATGTTGTAAGAGGATCCAAAGGTACCACTGGAGTAGTTTTAGAAAGGTTTGCAGGAGCTTCTGATGATCTTGGTGGAGAAGACATGAATAGGCTTGATGGAGACTTTGGTGGTGTTTAAGGATTAGGCCAAGGCACCCTTGGAAAAATCCCTGTAAGTCTTGAAGGAGCTACAGACAGTCTTGGTAGAGGAAAGTTGACTAAACTTGAGGAAGTGTCTGGCAGTCTTGGAGGAGTCAAAGGGAACCTTTTAGGTCTGAAAGCCAGTCCCAAGGGGGAAGTTACAGGCAACCTTGAAGGTCCCACAGTAATGATTGATGAAAACTCTGGAGGCATAGTTAGAGATTTAGGTGGTTTGGGAGGATTAGGCTCAGATAGACTGGAAGATGTGTCTGGCAGTGTTGACAGAGATTCCACAGGAAATCTTGGACAAGTTTCTGGAAAGGTTGGGGGAGCAGCAGGGGGTGTTGGATTAACAAGCAAGGTTGCTGAAGTCTCAGAAAATGTCGGCGTTGCTGCAGGTAATATTAGAGCAGGAGTTGTCCGTAAACCTGAGGGAGTCTTAGACAATATGGGAAGAGAAGACAAAGGCAGTTTTGGGGGAATAGTAGGAAGTCTTAGAGTAGTCAAAGGGAAATATGGAGGTGCTACAGACAATCTGGAATCAAACGTGAAAGTCAATGTTACAGGAGTCACAGACAAGATTAAAGGGAGCACAGGAAGCCAAAGAGGGTCTGCAGGCCGTTTCAGAGTAGCAGGCTCAGGAAGACTTGAAGGAGTCTCAGGCAGTCTTGAAGGAGGTGCCAATGGAAATTTTGGAATAGTCTCAAGCAGTGTTGGAGAAGTAGTAGACAGTGGCCGAGAAGGATTCTCAAGTAAGGTTGGAGAAGTCTCAGAAAGCCTTGGTGATTTGGCAGAAAATCCTAGAGGATTAGTTATCGGTAGACTTGAGGAAGTCTCAGACAATTTTGAAAGAGCAGGCACAGGCAGTTTTATGAATATGTCAGGAGGTCTTGGAGGAGTCAAAGGGAAATACAAAGGGAATACCGGTAATATTGCAGCAGGAGTTAAAGTCAACATTGAAGGAGCCACAGGCAACATTGGAGAATGCACAGGCAGTCAAAGAGTAGCCGCAGGCCATTTTGGAGGTGTGGATTCAGATAGAGTAGACAGAGTCTCAGGCACTCTTGAAGGACATGTCAATGGCAATCTTGGAGTGGTCTCAAGAAGTGTTAGAGAAGCAGCAGGCAATCTTGAACAAGGATTCACAAGCACGTTTGGAGAAGTCTCAAAAAGTCTTAGTAGGGGTGTAGGTAAACTTGGAGGAGGAGCAGTGGGTAGTCTTGGAGGTGTATCAGGCAGTGTTGGGAAGGGAGACACAGGCAGAGTTTTGGATAACTCTGGAAGTCTACCAAGTGTCACTGGGAAATATGAAGGTGCCACAGGCAGTCCTGGACGAGGAGTGAAAGGCAGCATTGATGGATTCACAGGATCCAGAGGCACATTTGGGGATATCTCAAGAAGTCTTACAGGATCTGTAGGAAGAGTTGGTGGAGGACACAAGGGTAGACTTGAAGGAGTTTTAGGTATTCCTGAAGGAGGAGCAAAAGGCCCTTTTGAGGGAAAGGTTACAGGCAGTCTTGGAAGCGCCATGAGAAATCTGGGGGTAGTAGAAGGTACATTTGGTGGAAGCAACTCAGGTAGACTTGAGAGAGTCTTGGGTAGTGTTGGAGGCACTCTAAGAGATGTCTCTGGAAATGTTGTGGGACTACCAAGCAGTGTTGTGGGAGGTGTCAAAGGTAGTATTCAGGGAGAAGAAACAGGAAACCTTGGAGGAGTGACTGCAAATCTTGAAGGTTCCACAGGCAGTCTTAAAGGAGTCAACAAAGGAAGCTTTGAAGGATTCAGCGGCAAGGCTGTGGGAGGCAAGGTTGCAGGAGAATCAAGTAGTTCTGATGGAGATTCGGGAAGTCTTGTAGAAGGCCCCAAAAGTACTCTTGAAGGGAATCTTTGGAGAGGAACAGTTAGCCTTGGTGGAGGATTCGGAGGCAAATTTGATGGAGTCTCAGGAAATCTCTTAGGCAGTGTGGACACTTTTGTAACTGTAGCTCCAGGCTTTGAAGGTATCGCAGGGAATGGTGGAGACACAGCTGGTCTTGAAGGAAGGGTCACAGGCAGTCCTTATCAATTTAACAACAAGGTTGGAGAAGTGTCAGGCAGTTTTAGGGGAGGTGCACAAGATACTCTTGGAAAAGTCTCTGGAATTATAGGCGGTGATGCAGGCAGTATTGGAGTCATCATGGGCAAATCAGATAGATTTGCAGGCACTGTTGGTGGTGGTGTGGCTACACTTGATGGCGTATCAAGTAGTGTAGATGAAGCAGACAAAGGAATCCAGGAGGCTATCTCAGGAAGGGTTGGTGGAGATGCAAGTGTTATTATTGGAGGAGATTTGGGTATATCTGAGGGAATCTCAGGTAGACTTGGAGGCGTCACAGGCAGATTTGACAGTATTGCTGACAATTCTGGAGGACATGGTGCTGGTAGAATTGTCTCAGGCAATATTTGGGAGACAACAAAAGGCACACATGGAGATCTTTCAAGCAGTCTTGGCATAGGAGTTTCAGGAACACTTGAGAGATTCTCGGATAGAGTTGAAGAAAGCACCAAAGGTACTCTTGCTGAAGTATCAGGAAAACCTGGGGGAATAGTCAAAGGCAATGCTGGGGGGCTAGGAACAGGTAAACTTGGAGGACTCACTGCAAATCTTGAAAGTGTCACAGACAGTCTTAAAGGCATCGGAAAAGGTAGCTTTGAAGGATTCTTAGGCAAGCTTGCAGGACAATCAGGTAGTTCTGATAGAGATTCAGGCAGTCCTGTAGAAGGACCCACAAGTAGTCCTCGGGGGAATATTTTGGGAGGAACAGTTAGCCTTGGAGGAGGATCCAAAGACAACGTTGATGAAGTCTCACGAAACCCTTTAGAAAGTCTGAACAATTATGGAACAGTAGGTGCAGACTTTGGAGGTATTGCAGGGAAAGGTGAAGGTGTCACAGGTAGTCTCGAAGGAAGGGTTAAAGGCAGCCTTAAGACATTTAACAGCAAGGTTGGAGAAGCTTCAGGAATTCTTAGAGGAGGTGCAAAAAGTACTCTTAGAAAAGTCTCTGGAAATATAGGGGGGGCTACAGGCATTATTGGAGAAGTCACAGGCAAATCAGATAGAATTGCAGGCATGCTTGGCGGAGGTGTGGCTACACTTGATGAAGCATCAAGCAGTGTTGCAGAAGCAGACAAAGGAATCCAGGAGGATGTCTCAGGAAGGGATGCTGGAGCTGCAAGTGGTCTTTTCAGAGGAGAATCGGGTATATCTGAGCGAATCTCAGGCAGTCTTAGAGGAATCACAGGCATATTTGACAGTTTTGCTGACAATCTTGGAGGAGGTCATGCGGGTAGAATTGTCTCAGGCAATATTGGAGAGACAGCAAAAGGCACACATGGAGATGTTTCAAACAGTCTTGGAAAAGGAGCTTCAGGAAGATCTGAGAGAGTCTCGGGTAGAGTTGAAGGAAGCACCAAAGGTACTTTTGTAAAAGTATCAGAAGAACATGGGGGAGTAACGAAAAACCTTAGAGAAGTAGACAAAGGAAATGTTGGGGGGCTTGAAACAGGTAGTCTTGGCAGAGTCACTGCAGATTTTGAAGATGTCGCAGGCAATCTTGAAGGACAAGGAAAAGGTTACTTTGATGGATTTACAGTCAAGGTTGCAGGAGATTCAAGCAATCTTGACGGAATTTCAGGCAGTCTTGTAGGAGGTTCTAAAAATACTCTTGGTGGAGTATCAGGATATGTTGATGGTGGTATAGGTAATCTTGGAGGAGGATCCAAAGGAACATTTGGAGGAATCTCAGGAAATCTTGTGGCAGGTTCAGGCAATTTTGGAGGAGCGGTTGGTTCCCTTGGTGGAATCACAGGGAAAGTTAAAGGTGTCCCAGGCAGCTTTCAAGGAAGGCACACAGGCAGCCGTCAGCAATTCAACAAGGTTGTAGATGTTTCAGGCCATGTTGGAGGAGTCAAAGGGAACCTTTTAGGTCTGAAAGCCAGTCCCAAGGGGGAAGTTACAGGCAACCTTGAAGGTCCCACAGTAATGATTGATGAAAACTCTGGAGACATAGTTAGAGATTTAGGTGGTTTGGGAGGAATAGGCTCAGATAGCCTGGAAGATGTGTCTGGCAGTGTTGACAGAGATTCCACAGGAAATCTTGGACAAGTTTCTGGAAAGGTTGGGGGAGCAGCAGGGGGTGTTGGATTAACAAGCAAGGTTTCTGAAGTCTCAGAAAACGTCGGCGTTGCTGCAGGTAATATTAGAGCAGGAGTTGTCCGTAAACCTGAGGGAGTCTTAGACAATATGGGAAGAGAAGACAAAGGCAGTTTTGGGGGAGTAGTAGGAAGTCTTAGAGTAGTCAAAGGGAAATATGGAGGTGCTACAGACAATCTGGAATCAAAAGTGAAAGTCAATGTTACAGGAGTCACAGACAAGATTAAAGGGGACACAGGAAGCCAAAGAGGGTCTGCAGGCCGTTTCAGAGTAGCAGCCTCAGGTAGACTTGAAGGATTCTCAGGCAGTCTTGAAGGAGGTGCCAATGGACATTTTGGAATAGTCTCAAGCAGTGTTGGAGAAGTAGTAGACAGTGGCCGAGAAGGATTTTCAAGTAAGGTTGGTGAAGTCTCAGAAAGCCTTGGTGATTTGGCAGAAAATCCTAGAGGATTAGTTATCGGTAGACTTGAGGAAGTCTCAGACAATTTTGAAAGAGCAGGCACAGGCAGTTTTATGAATATGTCAGGAGGTCTTGGAGGAGTCAAAGGGATATACAAAGGGAATACCGGTAATATTGCAGCAGGAGTTAAAGTCAACATTGAAGGAGCCACAGACAACATTGGAGAATGCACAGGCAGTCAAAGAGTAGCCGCAGGCCATTTTGGAGGTGTGGATTCAGATAGAGTAGACAGAGTCTCAGGCACTCTTGAAGGACATGTCAATGGCAATCTTGGAGTGGTCTCAAGAAGTGTTAGAGAAGCAGCAGGCAATCTTGAACAAGGATTCACAAGCAAGTTTGGAGAAGTCTCAAAAAGTCTTAGTAGGGATGTAGGTAAACTTGGAGGAGGAGCAGTGGGTAGTCTTGGAGGTGTATCAGGCAGTGTTGGGAAGGGAGACACAGGCAGAGTTTTGGATAACTCTGGAAGTCTACCAAGTGTCACTGGGAAATATGAAGGTGCCACAGGCAGTCCTGGACGAGGAGTGAAAGGCAGCATTGATGGATTCACAGGATCCAAAGGCACATTTGGGGATATCTCAAGAAGTCTTACAGGATCTGTAGGAAGAGTTGGTGGAGGACACAAGGATAGACTTGAAGGAGTTTTAGGTATTCCTGAAGGAGGAGCAAAAGGCCCTTTTGAGGGAAAGGTTACAGGCAGTCTTGGAAGTGCCATGGGAAATCTGGGGGTAGTAGAAGGTACATTTGGTGGAAGCAACTCAGGTAGACTTGAGAGAGTCTTGGGTAGTGTTGGAGGCACTCTAAGAGATGTCTCTGGAAATGTTGTGGGAATACCAAGCAGTGTTGTGGGAGGTGTCAAAGGTAGTATTCAGGGAGAAGAAACAGGAAGCCTTGGAGGAGTGACTGCAAATCTTGAAGGTTCCACAGGCAGTCTTAAAGGAGTCAACAAAGGAAGCTTTGAAGGATTCAGCGGCAAGGCTGTGGGAGGCAAGGTTGCAGGAGAATCAAGTAGTTCTGATGGAGATTCGGGAAGTCTTGTAGAAGGCCCCAAAAGTACTCTTGAAGGGAATCTTTGGAGAGGAACAGTTAGCCTTGGTGGAGGATTCAGAGACAAATTTGATGGAGTCTCAGGAAATCTCTTAGGCAGTGTGGACACTTTTGTAACTGTAGCTCCAGGCTTTGAAGGTATCGCAGGGAATGGTGGAGACACAGCTGGTCTTGAAGGAAGGGTCACAGGCAGTCCTTATCAATTTAACAACAAGGTTGGAGAAGTGTCAGGCAGTTTTAGGGGAGGTGCACAAGATACTCTTGGAAAAGTCTCTGGAATTATAGGCGGTGATGCAGGCAGTATTGGAGTCATCATGGGCAAATCAGATAGATTTGCAGGCACTGTTGGTGGAGGTGTGGCTACACTTGATGGCATATCAAGTAGTGTAGATGAATCAGACAATGGAATCCAGGAGGCTATCTCAGGAAGGGTTGGTGGAGATGCAAGTGTTATTATTGGAGGAGATTTGGGTATATCTGAGGGAATCTCAGGTAGACTTGGAGGCTTCACAGGCAGATTTGACAGTATTTCTGACAATTCTGGAGGACATGGTGCTGGTAGAATTGTCTCAGGCAATATTTGGGAGACAACAAAAGGCACACATGGAGATCTTTCAAGCAGTCTTGGCATAGGAGTTTCAGGAACACTTGAGAGATTCTCGGATAGAGTTGAAGAAAGCACCAAAGGTACTCTTGCTGAAGTATCAGGAAAACCTGGGGGAGTAGTCAAAGGCAATGCTGGGGGGCTAGGAACAGGTAGTCTTGGAGGAGTCACTGCAAATCTTGAAAGTGTCACAGACAGTCTTAAAGGCATCAGAAAAGGTAGCTTTGAAGGATTCTTAGGCAAGGTTGCAGGACAATCAGGTAGTTCTGATGGAGATTCAGGCAGTCCTGTAGAAGGACCCACAAGTAGTCCTCGGGGGAATATTTTGGGAGGAACAGTTAGCCTTGGAGGAGGATCCAAAGACAACGTTGATGAAGTCTCACGAAACCCTTTAGAAAGTCTGAACAATTATGGAACAGTAGGTGCAGACTTTGGAGGTATTGCAGGGAAAGGTGAAGGTGTCACAGGTAGTCTCGAAGGAAGGGTTAAAGGCAGCCTTAAGACATTTAACAGCAAGGTTGGAGAAGCTTCAGGAATTCTTAGAGGAGGTGCAAAAAGTACTCTTAGAAAAGTCTCTGGAAATATAGGGGGGGCTACAGGCATAATTGGGGAAGTCACAGGCAAATCAGATAGAATTGCAGGCATGCTTGGCGGAGGTGTGGCTACACTTGATGAAGCATCAAGCAGTGTTGCAGAAGCAGACAAAGGAATCCAGGAGGATGTCTCAGGAAGGGATGCTGGAGCTGCAAGTGGTCTTTTCAGAGGAGAATCGGGTATATATGAGCGAATCTCAGGCAGTCTTGGAGGAATCACAGGCATATTTGACAGTTTTGCTGATAATCTTGGAGGAGGTCATGCGGGTAGAATTGTCTCAGGCAATATTGGAGAGACAGCAAAAGGCACACATGGAGATGTTTCAAACAGTCTTGGAAAAGGAGCTTCAGGAAGATCTGAGAGAGTCTCGGGTAGAGTTGAAGGAAGCACCAAAGGTACTTTTGTAAAAGTATCAGAAGAACATGGGGGAGTAACGAAAAACCTTAGGGAAGTAGACAAAGGAAATGTTGGAGGGCTTGAAACAGGTAGTCTTGGCAGAGTCACTGCAGATTTTGAAGATGTCGCAGGCAATCTTGAAGGACAAGGAAAAGGTTACTTTGATGGATTTACAGTCAAGGTTCCAGGAGATTCAAGCAATCTTGACAGAATTTCAGGCAGTCTTGTAGGAGGTTCTAAAAATACTCTTGGTGGAGTATCAGGATATGTTGATGGTGGTATAGGTAATCTTGGAGGAGGATCCAAAGGAACATTTGGAGGAATCTCAGGAAATCTTGTGGCAGGTTCAGGCAATTTTGGAGGAGCGGTTGGTTCCCTTGGTGGAATCACAGGGAAAGTTAAAGGTGTCCCAGGCAGCTTTCAAGGAAGGCACACAGGCAGCCGTCAGCAATTCAACAAGGTTGTAGATGTTTCAGGCCATGTTGGAGGAGGAGCCAATAGTGCTGTAAAAGAAATCTCTGGAATTGTACGGAGTGCTACACAAAGTGTTGAAGGTGATGCAACATCTGAAGGTATAACGGACCGCCTTGAAGGAGAAATAAAAGGCAGCCTTGATGGAGTTGCACGCAAGGTTGGAGGGGATTCAGGTAGTCTTGTCAGAGTTTCCCGCAGTCTTGGAGGAGGCACGGAAGGTTCTCATGGAGAAATCTTGGAAAATGTTGGGGATGCAGCAGGTAGCCTTCGAGGTGGAACCAAAGACAAGTTTGAGGGAGTCTCAGCATCTATTGCGAGAGGTGCAGGCAATTTTGAAGGATTGAGTGGTGACCTTGGAGGACTAAGAGGGAAATCAGAAGGTATCACAGGATATCTTGATGGAAGGGCCATAGGCAGGCTTACGGAACTCAACACTAACTTTGAAGGAATTTCAGGTAGTCATAGAGGAGGAACCAAAGGTGCTTTTGGAGTCGTTTCTGGAGATATAGATGGAACTACAGGCAGTGTTGAAGGAGATGACACAGACAAATTAGGCGCACTCACAGGCACCCTTGGAGAAAGTGTGAGTGCACTTGATGCAGTCTCTGACAATGCCGGAGAAGCAGACAAAGGCACCTTTGCAGATATCTCAGGAAGTACCTATGGAGCTGCAAGCCGTCTTGTCGGAGGAGGCTCTGGTAGATTTGAGGGAATCTTAGGCAGTGCTGGAGGTGGAGCCAAAGTCAGTTTTGGAGGATCAGAAACAGGTGGTTTTGGGTCAGCCGCAAGTAAATTTAAAGGAGGGATAGGAAGACTTGAAGAATTAACAGAAAAGGTTGGAGGAGTCTCAGGAAGTTTTGGGGTAACAACAGGTGGTCTTACAGGAGGAAGCTGGGGTACATCTGAGGGCATTTCAGGATGGACTGGAGATGAGGCTAAAGGCCATCTTGGTGGTCGAGAATCAGGCAGTGTTGGAGGTCTCATAAGCAAATTTGGAGGAGCCTCCGGAAGTCTCAGTGGGGCTGCTGGTAGATTTGAGGGAATCTTAGGCCGTGCTGGAGGTGGAGCCAAATTTAGTTTTAGCGGACTCGAAACAGGCAGTTTTGGGTCAGCTGCAAGTAAATTTGAAGGAGTCAAAGGGAGACATGAAGGATTCACCGAAAAGGTTGGAGGAGTCTCAGGAAGTTTTGGAGGAACAGCAGGTGGCCTTACAGGAGAAAGCTGGGGTACATCTGATGGCATTTTAGGATGGACCAGAGGAGAAGATAAAGGCCATCTTGGTAGTAGGAAATCAGGCAGTCTTGGAGGTCTCAGGGAGACTGCAGGTAGACTTGCAGGAGAAGGCACAGGTAGAGTTTTGGAATTCTCTGACGGTCTTGGGGAAGCAGCAAAAGGTCGTTTTGGCAAAATAGAAACAGGGAGTCTTGGAACTATTACAGGAAAATTTGGTGGTGTCAGAAGCAGTCTTAATGGGGGATTCACAAGCAATCTCAGAGGAATCGCAGGCAAGGTTGGATATTTTGGGGGTCCTGTAGTTAATCTTGAAAGTGGAGTCACAGACAGATATGGGGGCATCCCAGGCAACCATGGAGGAGTGAAAGCCAGTGCTATGGAAGGGGACACTGGTAATTCTGAAGCAATCACAAATACATTTGGAGGTATCACAAGTGGCCTTCAAGAAGGACATATTGGCAACCTTCAAGGAGGCAATGCAGGAAAATTTCAAGGAGTGACAGGGAATACTGGAGGAGTCGTAGAAAGTGCGGGGGGTATAAAAGGAAGTTTTGAAAGACTTTCAAGTAGTTTGGGGGGATTTTCTAGCAGCTTTGGAGGTGGCAAAGGGGCATTAGAAGGAGTGAAAAAAACTAACTTTGGAGAGGCAACAAGTGGTCTAAGTGGAGCAACACACACTTTTGTGGGAGCCAGTGGAGGTCTGGTGGGAGGCAAAGGCAATATGAGAGAAGTCACAGGCAGCCTTGGAGGATCCAGTCGCAGTATTGATGGTATATCAGGCAATATTGGAAGTGCAGTTAGTGGTAAAGATGGCATTGGTGCTAGACATGAGGATGAAAAGGCTTCAAACAAAGATAAATCAAATGGCAAAGGAGGGTTTCTTTCTGGATTTCTATGGGGTTAGGTAAAGATAAAAAGACATTCTGCAATTCGAAAACCCTTGTTAATTTTGAGTCTGATTCAGAAATATGTGTTTTTTAATCAATAAAAACTAAAATTATTCGGACTTCTCTTTTCATTGCTAGCCACCCATTTCCTAGCAGAAGAGACTGTAAGTGTTTTTTTTTTTTTGTATTCACACTGAAAACATTGCTTCCCGTCAAATAAATTTAAGTTAATAGCACAAACAAGCTTCAGTCCAAACCATCAAACCAGAGAAAGATTCCAGTTATGGATCCCAAAGTAAAAATGTTCCCCCAACACTCTGCACTGATCCTGATGCCGCATGTTGGGCTAACTGATAAGCATCGCAGCCTCCTGAAAATAATGTTTCATTACATTTGGGATTGTGTTGACACTCAAATCAAAAGTAAAACTCAACATATGTTTATTAGAGAAGGTTACCCATAACAGTAGTTTGTTCAGTGAATTTTCTTTCTTTTTCTGATGCTGTACATTAACATGTCTTGGGTATATAGTGCTTTGGAAATAGCCTTCGGCCAAGGTCCAAAGCCAGCAAACATTCTCAAAGTTCCTACTGGGAACAGTCACTGTGGAAGGGATATACATTGTGTTCATGCCCCACAATCCTGTAAAATACCTAATGTGCCCAAGAAGTGGCCGGTGTCTACCCGCCAGTCACCAGAAACAGGCCAAATGTGCCATGAGGATTGCCCTGCCCCAATGTGAAAATGCAGCAGCCACACCCCCATTGACTACTGGGCATGGCCATCTGCCTGGCCCTCAGCACATGAAGGTGCCCACATGTTCACTTTAAGCATGGCCTCTTGCCTGTCCCAGTGGACACTACACCTGAAACATGGCTTCTGGACATGTCCCATGCATAAAAAAGTTGCTCAATATGTCAAGATGGCATAGCCTGTGGCCCTATACAATACACTCTCTGTGAGGCATGTTGCCCTTTTGCTATGCTACAGATGCACTGAACATACCCATAGTGCTCATTTAGAATTTCCTTTGAAAAGGCCTTATGGACATTGGGCACAAACAATGTCTTTATAGCTACCTACCTAAAACATGTCAATTTCCATTGTCAAGATACTTAGCAAACACCCAGGCGTTATGCTGAAATTGTGCCCACGACAAACAATTTCAAAGTCAAAGAAGACAAATGGAGAAATGCACATTTAAGAAAAAAAGGAAATCATCACAATATCTGTATCCAAATGTTGTAACAATGTGCTTGTAAAGAATATTGTCAACGGCATTGAATCATCCTTTATTACGAACGATTGGGATAGTAAACAGTTTAGATCGGTGAATGTCCTGTACGGAATAAACCAGCAGGCACCTCAATGCTTTCCCATGCCCCCTCCACCTGCCCTTCTTGATACTGCACTTGCATGATCCAAATGTTACAAGACATAGAAAGCATTAAGCTGCCTGCTGGGTGATTCCCTAAAGGACATCCACTAGTCTAACAGGTCCTATTAAGGAAGATATAAACAAGCCAATTCACCAAGAAGATATTCATAACCTATCCAGGTACTTTCTAAATAGAGTCAATTGAGTAAAGAGAAAAAAAGGACCCTCTAACTTAATGCCATAACTTGACCCATCCAATTGGCACAGGAACGTGACTTTTGATCTTATGCCTTGAAAAAGACGATTGGTCGAAGCACACCTCGACTGAGGAGATTAGAAACAATAAAACTGCTTGATGCTTTCACTTAACATTGTTTGTCAATGACAACAAGTGATTTCTATAGTTTGATGAAGCGCATGTGGCCAGCAGCAGTTTTTTACATTTATATTTGGGGTAGGAGTATAACCTCAGGATACTGGTCTTGCAGCACAGCAACACATTCATCTCGAGGGACTAGCACACTGCCATATTGGTCTGCGCCAACGTATTTGCTAATGAGAGTCATTTGGGAGGCTGCACCGAAAGACTCAATGTTGGCCAAGTACCTTTGGTAACTACATACTCAGCCCCAACCTCCCCCTTAACACCACAAGCCAAGGCGAACAAGTCACTTTTAATCAGACATAGCTCTATATTAGAGGGTTTGGAGGGTCATGTTCTTAAAAACCTACTAATAAAGTGCTCTTGAGTACTGTGATGAACCCTACTTAGTCCTCACAGAATCCCCGCCTAAAGTTTCCTCCCAGATGCTCAGGCCACTGCAGACGCTATCTGATCCTAACCCTGGGGGTGGTATTTGCTGGGTGGATCCACTGGGATGAGAAGGGCACCAAGGGAAAAGGACGTCCCTGCTAGGAGGAATGCAGTATATATGATATTTGAAGGGAGAGATTTCCATGATGCCAGAATATCCAATGGCTTGTTGTCAGATAGGGCTTCCCTTCCTAAAACCACCCAAATTGTCAGAAGTGTAAACCCTTATAATTAACAGGGGAATGGTATATGTAGGGATCAGAGAATACATATCCCTACTTTTAATGGTTATGATTCCACCTTGGGTGTGCGCTATAAAGCGCAGAATAAACCAGTCATTCCTGTACAGACCTTCCCTAAAATTGTATTTCAAAAGCCATTTAAACAGAATGAGGCTTTTGGAGGAAAAAGGAACAAGAACATTAGGGACTTCCAGTTCCATAATGCTCCAAGTACTGAGATGAGGAAGAGTAGCTCAGAGGCACATAACTGTAATGTGCAGGCTAGTGGTTCTAGTGATCCACACCTGATCGAGACTTTTGAATATTTAAGGCCCATTCAGGTGCGGCCCATTAGAATCAAAAGGAGAAGGAGCAGTGTGCAACAGCTGTGGAAGAGGCGCAAGGAAGATGCCAGGACCACAGCCGGGATTTCAACAGAGCATGGTACTGTGTGAGTCGTAGATGCTCAAAGTTTACCCTGCAGAGGTTGCTGTGAGGGGTCAGAAATGTGAGGCGGACAACTTTTGGATAATTTTTCAAAATATGCCATTTTATTAAATCGTATGTTTCAACAAACGTCTCACTACCCATACTCTGACAAGGATTTCCCTGCCTATACTGCCTATAAAAACTAAAGGAAACGCCCTAACAAAGGATATCTGAGCCTGGCACTCAAGCATGAAAAATATAAGAACATATATGGCAAGTACCTCATAAAATTGCGGATACCTGCTTTGGTTCACTTTATTTTGTACTTGTGATTTGACATCCTCCCAGCAATTGCAAACACTGTTGCTTGGCAGGGTATCCTCAAGAATGAGGGCATTGGTAGATTATGCAAGCTCCAAGTAGAAATGGTCACATCTTGATGCAATGCCTGGTCCTTAGTGTGAACTATGGAAAAGGGTATAAAGGGTATTGCAAATTAAAGTTACTCGCCTCTGATCAATTATGGAGCATGTTATTTGGGGCAGAATCACTTGTGTTGTCTTCAGCGGCTTAGCACATATGGACCAGAATCAAAGTTCTACTAGAAACAATCCTCTGACAATATAAGGCACAGCATTTTTCTGGGTACGTTTAGAATTTTCTTCATAATGTTTTTATCACTATGTTATCTTACAGTGTTCTATTTCAAAATATCCTTATAAGAATGGAGTCTGTTTTAATGACTTTACGTGCACATGGATATATCTTAAAGTTTTGGATGTTTTTATTCAAAGTAATTCATTGTATTAAACTTTTTTGTATGCATGTATATTGGTTGTTATAGTGTAACAGGTTGCTTAGAATGCTACCATATGCACTTAATTAAAATAAATTATGCCAATTCATAACAAACATTAACACCAGTATTTCTCATATGTTCACAGTCTCTCTTCGTAACCTGGGTGAGCTACCTTTCCCCAGGTTTCAAGTTATGTTCAAGTCCAAGATTTAACATAAAGAAACAAGGAAAGCTGGGTTTACAAAAACATTTCAATTCAGTTCTTGGTTCCTTCACTCTTTCACAAGAAAGTTCAATGTTCAACCAACATAACAACTTCTGTCCTTTGTTGTGTAATAATGTCCACTTCCTCAAATGGCATCAATAATGTTCTAGTCCACAATGCTTTAGCACAACTTAGAAATGTTGAAGAGGAAATACAGTTCCTTGTCAGATTCACGAATAAACACAATGCTTGACAAGGCAAAGAACACAGCTTCTTCTCTCTTCATGGCACTATGCAGCACAGTGTATAACTTTGTCGGGATTACTTTACGGCACCAGCGCTTCTACCTGGGTAATTCTCCTACCAGGTCAACTCCTGCTTGGATTCACCTCTCGTGTTCCACATTCAACTGGAAATTTTCAACAGTTTACAACTTTGTGACTTGTAACAATCCTCTAGAAAAGACAACATTCACATTAGTGCTCCTGAACACCTTCATGTAGGGAAGGCACAGCCTCTTTGCTACTCTTGTCTTTCTGCCGCATCAACATATACTACAGCTTCAATAGTTTGGTGCCTTTGAACAACTTAAAAAAAAAGGCAAGATCATCTTTAGTGCCCCTCAGCACTTCCAATTAAGCAAGACACTCTTCCTCTGAATATTCACCTTTCAGAGGGGCAGCCTCTATGCCACTCTTGTCTTTCTGCCGCATCAACAACCAAAATGCCCATAAGGATATAATTGCACTTTTTCCTTATGCATTTGGCAATGTGAATTACACCAACCATTATCATCAACAAACTTCAAATTCATGCAGCCTTGCAGTTACCTCTTTGTTCCCCGCCAACCATCGTAGCTTAACTGCATTCTGTGTTGTTAGTTTCTTTTGGTTTTAGATAGTCTCTGACCACCTCTTGTCTCTGGCA
Organism: Ambystoma mexicanum; assembly: GCF_040938575.1. Lineage (NCBI taxonomy): Eukaryota > Metazoa > Chordata > Amphibia > Caudata > Ambystomatidae > Ambystoma > Ambystoma mexicanum. The sequence goes on from NC_090925.1 coordinate 651,708,890, forward strand.
ATGCTTGCACCACTATTTGGGTTTGGAAAAAACTCACTTCACTCTTGGGTAGTGTTTGTGTCACTCTTGGCTTGGGCAATGCTTGTGTTATTCTTGGGTTGGGCAATGCTTGTTCCCTGAACTCACAATTCACAATGTTCAGTCACTTAACTTCAGTGCCGAGTTGTTTTCTACTACTTCACAACTGATTTTCATGTTAGTCTTTTCTTTGGAAACACTTTTAGGCAAATACAACCATTCTTTCATCTGTTTTCAAGAGTGCCTGCATTCAGTCAACGTGTCCAACTCATCTTACTCTTTTCTGAGTGAACAGAGTATGATTCACTTACTCCTGAGTGCTACTTTTCAGACTCCTCATTGACAACAGTCGCTTGAATATAGCTTGTACACACACACAAGTGCTTTCACTTGGATACAGTTGCCTGCCTTCACTCGTGCAAGGGATAAGAATGCTCTGGAACACTCATGGCTTCTGTTTTCTTCCCTTAACGTGCTGCAGGGCTTTGACTGCTTCTGGACTCCCCTCTACAGTCACGCTTCCTTGGTGAAGATGTCTTCGGTCCTGACACGCAGTCAAAGAGCTCCTCTCGCTCCTGGGACCCTCGGCTGTACAACAATCTCCAGCCACAGTCTCTGGCATGCTTCTTGCTGCGAAATGTCTGCAATTAGTTTCACATGTGGAAAAGCAGTCTTCATTCAAGCCTTCCACTGACTAATATCTGCACTTCAGATTTTGGGGAAACAGGACCCTCTCAGGGCAGGCAGCTGAAATATGCTTGATCAAAGTCCCGGCATCCCTTTGTTTCACCCACTTCTGCTTTGATTTCCAAGACTGTGCTCTGCTTCTGCTACTGCTTCAACCACTTGAACTACAGCTCCATCTGCTTCTTCTGGCCTACAACTGAGGGGCCCTTTTAAGTCTCTATGCTTCCATCAGGTGTGGGTCATTAGGCTTAATAGGCTGACTACTCCTGCAGCATTGCTCTTCCGCCTTCTTCCTAGTCCCAGCTACTAGAATCAGGATTACTTGTCTGCTTTTTAATTTTGAAGTCAGATTTCTTTCTTTTATATACCTTTAAGGAAACATCACAGCAGTTTAATAGAAAAGGAAAAAGGTAGTCCCCTCAAGCCATTAGGTATACATTTCCTGTCACAGTACCCCTGCGAGAAAGGTGGATTTTTAACCTTAGAAGGCTTAAATGGTCTTTCCTTCCTTAGTGTATTTAAAAATGTCACACCCGATTTACCCAAATCAAAAGTCTTAATGTGGGGTTTAGCTACACCATAATGACAATAATCCATCAAATGTTTTGGTATCTTTAAAAGGTTCTTCCCTTCCAAGGATAAATACTTGGTCTCATCCCACAGGATCTCCTTACCACCGTGGGCTGTGTATCCTCTCAGGTGATCCTCCCGCATTACACCACTCCCAAGGTCAGGATCAGGCAGCATCTGCCTTTCCCTGGCCAACAGGGAGGACACTTTAGGCAGGGATTTAGTGAGATATCCCTAGGGTTCCTCACAACCCGCAGCGGCAACCAGTGCAGTTGTGGTCCATGTGATGGGAGGGAGGAGCTCTCTCTCTGCAGCATTCTACTCCGGTGGTTGGCTCTCACCGGAGCATGCGAGGGAAGTTACAAGGTCCTGTTGCAGCAAGTGCCAGCCGCGGGGGTATGACTGGAGCTGTCAAACTCCCAGGACCCGAAGTGTGTAGAGAAGACCTAAGCAGCAGCGGAGGTTAGCAAGTCTTCATTAGGTGACCCATGGGCGCTCTGTATTAGACCGCTGGCTGCTAAAGGTAATTTCTAATACCAAACTGATGAATTAAAGTATTTGTGGCCTAATATACACCTTGCAAGAAAGCAGGAGGAAAAGGATTGTAACAACCATTGCCAAAGTAAAACTTGGGTAATATTTGAGCAGGATTACAGTCAGCATTGCCCAAGTAAAGAGGAGGGAATATTGGAGCTCAATAACAGCCAACATTGCCTAAGTCAAAGAAAGGCAATTGTGAATAAACAAGGATACTGTTTCCCTGACCATCTGTATTGTCTAAGCCAAAGAGGGGCAATCATCGATAAGAGGAAAATTGTTTTTCTAAATAGAGAAATGTGATTAACAGACATTATGAGCAGTTAACTGGTGTGGTAGCATACATCCAAAGGTGGCAGGACAGAAGCCTGCCTTGTAGAAAGCCTCCAGTTGGAGAGGAACTTAATCTACAGTACAAGTGGCAAACATACCGGTGGAACAACAGCAACACTGTGTACTACATCCTTATATTTTTTTTTTAATTGATTTTGGTTTCTAAAAACCTTTTAAATAAATGTCACATTACATCTAGTTATAAACTTTAAATGTCATTCAATCACTTTCATTACATAGACAATCAGATATTTTCCAATCCAACATCTATGAAACTATTTAATTGACAGTTCATTTACAGTTTTTTCCAAGAATCTCATTGCTGCTATTATCAAGCCGGTATCTATCTTTTTTTTTTAACATTTATCCTCAGATTATTGATCGTAGTGTATTCTACTGAGGCATTCAGCCTCCCCTGTAGCCCAATCTAAGTCTGGTCAATAAGGACCATATCATCAGAATAACAAATCCATGCAAAGATGCCATTTAGAGGTTGCCAGGGCCACACTTGTAACCCCTGAGGTCTCACTTGCTACCCCTAAAAAAAAGATTTAAAAAAAAGATTTTTTTTAACAAATTGAAGCTCCTGGGCTGTGACCAATGCCTGTGGCTCTAGGTTTCTAGAGCGCCTGGCTTTCGTTTTCAAGCGTCTTAAAAAACAGGGCGTTCCACAGGTGTAACACTTTGAGCAGGGACCCTAAATAAGAAAGAATAGGAATAACAAATAATTTGTCTTTCAGGAATTCTATACAATAATTGCTAAACCTATTACAGGTTTATTCAGGCACACTTGAGGGAGTGAGTCACTAAGTTAGTCTGTTCTTAAACACCTCAAATTCACAATGCAAACAGAATCCTTCAAAAAGCACTTAGAGTAGAATAATCACCCATTTCGGACTCCATTCTTGTATGAAATGTATATCATGTTACAGGGATATTGGAATAATATTTTTCATTGTGTACTCTGGAACAATGCTATGTGATGCCACTTCCTGTTTTGTAAAGGGGAAAAATGTTGTGTTCCATCACTCCCTGTGATATAACTTCGCAGTGGGGTCAAATTACATCACGTCCTGTGATGTCTTCAGAGGTCAAGGGTCATGTGATGTCACTTCCCCTACCCCTGGCATTTTGGTGAAATGACATCCTGAATCCATGATGTATGGCATTCAGCTATTTTGGGAGGGAATCCAGAAACTAGACTCTGTGATTCTGGAAAGTCCAATAGGTAGAGATTGAATAGAATTGAGGCAAGAGGGCATCCTTGTTTTTATCCCCTATATGTTGGGATTTTCACAGTCAAATTGCCCTGATTGCTTAGCCTAACTTTAATGGTTTATCTGAATACACTGCTATAATAGCATCCATTAGGTCTATTAGGCAGTTCCAAGTTTTCACTTTATGCCATAGTCTCATTCTATCTACACTATCGAACCCCTGTTTGAAATCAAAGAAGGCGAGGAAGTATTTGGTTCTTTTTTCAAGGCATTCATTTTAAGGATTTTTAATATGAATAGATTGAGAGCTTTGCCAATGCCCTTAATGAATCCTGATTGTTGGTGATCCAACCGATTGTTCCTTTCTGGCCAGATTGTCAATTCCTGGAAGAGGAATGAGCAGAAAAGCTTGCTCAGCACATCCGATAAAGCTGTTTTTGGGATTTCCACATTTCCCTTTTTTAAATATGGGCACTATTATTGCATTGGTCCAGGAGGATGGTATTTGCCTCTGTTGTATAATTCTTTTGAAGATTATTAGTGTAATGTTGACCCAGAGGTTCAGATGTCTTTTTAAAATACAGTTAGTTAAACCATTCGGGCCTGCTGCATTTAATGTATTCAGCTTACCAATTATTTTCTTGATGTCATCGATGTTCCAATTAAAATTCCATGGGTTAGATGATTGTTCCACATGGAAATCCTCTGTGTACACAAGGGCGGAATATAGCTCTGTATAGTAAGTTATCCATTTTAGCGCCACGATGCCTTCGGTCTGATGTGCGCTTAACAAATGCGAATAAATAAATAAATAAATAAATAAATTGCTCCGCCGATACACCTGAGGTTAGCAGGCTCTCCTGGAACTTTCCATTATTATTTAATAGTTCCAATAAATACCTGATATTTTGTTTTGCAATTTTCTTCATTATGGTCTTGGCATCATGTTGAGCTCTCATTGATGTTGCATCCTTATGAAAGTAGTTGTGAATTCCAATGACAGTGACTGGCAGTAGAGTATACCAGGAATGGGATTAGTGGCTAGTTCTGAAAGGTTAGTGGACCAGGAAGAACATATTAAAGTACTGCATTGTAGTGGAAAGTGGTTTTGAAAAGAAAGTGGAAAGTCAATGATTGTATTTCATGAACTGTGGTAAAAAACATTCTGACAAAACATTATTGTTCATGAAAGAAAAGGTGAAAACAGCTGTTTACCAAAGCATAGAAGTTATATTGACATATTGACTGACAGTGTGAAGATACATTTTCTTGATTTGTTCCGCAAGAGGTTGTAGAAACTTGACAAGTATTCTGCAGAGTGGTGAACTTTGTCTGACAGTGGAACAATGCAAGTGCCAAGTGGAAAACTCATGGAGTGAAGAAACTTTGTGAATGAAACAACACGTGGCTATTGAGAGGAACTTTGTATTGCTTTTGAAACACAACTGAATTATTGAAAATAACTTGAACTTTGAGTTCACAAATCCTGCTTTAATTCTGGGGAAGGGGCGTCGACCATGGTTACAAAGATATATGCTTATATGTGTGAATCTAACTATTATTTTTGTTGAGTTGAATGGCCATATGATACCTGTATCATTGTGTTGTTTGTAAGTGCGAGGGACAGATACCTTTTGATATTAGAATTTTTTCCTTTAGTCTTAGTTTCATTGGTAGGAAAATCCTCGTTAGGTTAGGAAAAGTGAGGCGTTTATCACATCCATATAGTTTTATAAAATGGCTACTTGTGAAAAAACTCTTTCCAGTTGTCCTCCTCACATTTCAGACCCCTCACATTACAGAAGATAAAATGACCCCATTAACCATTCTTCAAGCACCCACACACCCTCACTGACCAATTCCCCATCACAATTTACACTCCAAACCCTTCACTGCTAAAGTCATGCACATGCTCACATGTTCTGTCACATTGCCAAGACACATATCAGACTTCTCAGCCCCTGCCACACTCCAAACCAAATCCCAACTCACATCTTATGATCCTCAGTCATTCATTCATTCGTTCTCACCCCTTCTGCATCTTTCATCCTTTTTCCTATTTTATCGCACTCTTCTATCCTTTCGCTGAGCCTGTAGCACACTGCTTCTTTCTGGCCAACCGCCCTGTCTCTCTTTTCTGGCCCACTGCAACCCCTATAGACTGACGCTAGTTCTTCTTTCTGGACGTCCACTCCCTCTTTGTTTTCTGTCCCCCCCTCCGCGCCTTGCTCCCGCTCTGCATTCTGGGCCACAAACACACCTCTCGGCCACTGCTCCCTCTCTGCTCTATTGTCCACCACTTCACCCTCTAGCTGACTGCGTCCCTCTGCCCATCACTCCCCTTCTCTCTCTCCTTTCCCCTCATATCATGACTATTCTTTTTTTTTTAAATGGCGCATCTAAAAATAGAGCAGGTGATGTGCTATTTTTAGATGCAACATTTTTGGAAATGAGCAGGTCACCCGATTCTCAAAGGTGACCTGCTCATTTTCACGGGGCTGAGTTGTAGCACAAATTATGCACTGGCCAGCTGCCTGGGGGCGAGGGTGGGTCCACAAGGTGAACGCTGTTAGCAAGTTAGGTGTGGGAGTTGTGCCATGCAAGAAACTAGTGTATTAATTGCTACAGTATAAACTGCTTTGCATAAACATGCGTTATTGTACTCCAAATGTTCCTTTCATAGCAAGACAAAATGCCATATTTACAAAGATGTGGGTATTTTAAATACATTAGCATTAGCACAACTGAAATACTCAGGACAATTCCCGATTACATCAGTGCAAATTTGTGTGCATCATGTCCATTGACTCCCTGCATTATCAGATAGGCACCTCAAGTATGTGTCAATATACAGCAAATTCACTAACCTATCTATGATACTTCAGTGGGCAGGTAGAGAGAGTTGTTTCTGACTTTGATCTATGTTAGGAGGCTCCAAACCCCTCCAGCATTATTGAAAATGCTGTGACTTATCGCCTTACACATGGGACGCCCAGTTCACATTTAGCACCAAACAATATCAACGGGCTGCACTCAACACAAGGAAATGCAACCCACATGTCAAATGAAAGAATTTAAAATAAAGCCTTGGGAGATAAGTGAGTTGCTGTGACCCACCGGCAACCCAATCCAAAATTCGAATGCAACCTATTGCATTACGTGCTTTTGGTAGTCCTCAGGATTGTCCCTGATCCCATTGTAGGTGTGATTAAGTCCCTGCTCTGCTTCTGGGGACCACAAATGGTGTGATTCCCCGGCCAGTAGCTGCTAGTCCCAGGGGAAACATATGGAGGTTTCCACATGACATTGAAGGAGACAACCAATGAGCCGCACAAGAGGCAGGCCTTCTTGTTCCAGGCCCTTTGTATCCCACCAGTCCTAAAGGTTTTAAGCTTTAAGGTGTAGTCAGGCACTACTGTCCTGCCCTCTCCCTGAAGCTCTCGTTGGCAGGCTAAACATTTCAGAACAGAAAAATGAATGGTTTGCTTACATCGAAACCAGGTACTTGCGCTCTACAATAGTATAATATGTTTAGCTTACGTTGCAGATTCACGTGTTAAGATAAGTAACAAAAATACTGGATTTTACATGACCCGCAATAAAATCTTGAAAGATAGGTGGGTTGCTGTGACCCAAAAGCAACCCAACCTAAAAGACACATGAAAACTATTGTATTCTGTACCATTGATGTCTGTGGAAATGTCCCCCTCCTCAGTAGTAATTAAATATCAAGTGCAATGAAGTCCTCAGAAGCAAGGAAAAATAGAGTCTTGGCGCAGAATGCAAAGGATCCCTTGGTCATCCTAACTTGTTCGCTGTCATCCGGCAAGGAACAATCACAGTGCCAAGAGGCTTGTTTAATGCTTTAACCCTTCAAAATCCCTGTCAGAACTTGCAGGACAAAGCTGGTGCACCCCCTTCCCAGCAGAGAGAGAATGAAGCCCTCCCTGAGTAGATCAAAAACTTCAGAATGGAAGAAGGGACTTTTACCTTTAAAGTAAACCAATTCCCAGCACTCAGTGATGGTCGTGTATGTTTAGATTACTGAATTACACGCTACATAAAAGTGTTCAAAGTGCATGCAGTCAACACAGCAGATGAGTGAACACAAAGTTGCAACTTCAAAACTTCCCAAATGCAGACAGCTTTTGGAAAAAAACTAATTTCCAAAAGCATTTTTCTCAGGTAAGCGGTTCTCATGCTATGAATATGTTCTATTTCACTGCGTGCTCAGTCTGAAATTAGAAACAAAGAGCCTCATTAAGAGTTCAGCAGTACAGACGTTGTTCATTCTGCCCTATGGAATTACTGTTACAATGGAATTTGCACCAAATTAGGATCCCACGCCTCAAACCTGAGTGGTAGTAGTGATTCAATTCACCCGAATTAGTGCCACAAACCATCACTGACTGGTACATTTCACAATTATTGGTGTAATTACGCTAACTTGCAGAGAATTGGAGGAAATTCAGAAAGTAAATTCCAGCAACGGAATTAACACCAATGAGAAGCGCGTGGAAATAATATCATCCCACAAATGGGAACCTCGGTGATGTACATCTGTTAAAACTCAATCCGTTCTGAAACACCCAATTCCTGGTGCTGTCCAACCCTAGAAGCAGTACCAAATATGACAATTGATAAGGCAAAATGAAGGTTCCTGGTGCATGTTTCAAAACCCAAATTCAATGAGGCAGAGCTCCAGTTCCTCATAGTCAGGCACCACAACGAACAATTTCTGTCACATGAGGTGGAATATACTGTAGGCCAGGTTAGGCACACTAGTCTCCATCCATCACCTGGAGACAGCTGCAACTGTTGGTGACACAGTTAAACCACTCACCCTCACAGATGAAAAGTTCCGCAGTGTCCTCCTCATGGCTGCCAATGAGGGAATTGGATAAGAGGTTGGGGCCGCCAGTAGGAATGCCATCTCTCTATGTGAGCGTGTGACCTGGCTTTAGAGCCTAGCCTTGTGTCATGCTGCAGAATAAGATTTCCAGAATTGGCAATGGCAAACTCAAAAGGAAATAAGACCAATGCTAGGGCATCAACATGCATGTGCCAACAATAGAGGGACTTCATCTACACATGATTTTAAAGGTACATAAACTCCTTTGGACATGTGACTTCATGTAATTTGATGATGCGCCTTTCACAGCAGCCAATGGGCATGCAGTCAACTAAAATCGCTTCAGCCCAACTGCATACCCAAATCACCCAAACACCTTTTAACTCATATTGAAAATACCAGTGCCAATAACTGGTCTGGACCATGTAAATGTCACATGAGCAATGCATCTGCCAATGAGGGGCCGTTTATACGGCAGACCAAGTCCACGCGTCTCCTAGTCCTAGTCCAACCTTCCCAGTGCTCTCTCTAGGCCCTGACAAAATACCCTGTCCATGATGCTACACTACCATGCAAACTCTACAAAGTAATCCACAAGGTTGACGTGACAACAAAAACCATGACACACAAATTCTAACTCTCATATCCTACAAAGTGTGTGAACATCAGAGTCCATATTGCACATGTGGTTGAGATGTCATCGACCTGCACATGAACCCACTCTATCCACATTAGCCCATTGTCAGCATCAGCCAAAATGCATGAGTTCATCACTATGCCAGGTACCAGTCTGCAGCATGAGTGACTGCATATCATTCATGACAACCAATGGGTTTACAGTTCCCCCAGGCAGATTAAGTTGGGCACAATACATGAGTAACAATGTGACATGCCACAGAGAGCACTGATATGCAGACACCAACCACTAGCACTTCAGCCACAACACCTGCACCATGGACGGAAGACCGCTGGAAATACAGAATCTGAAACCAGCATAATCATGCCTACAGCATCTACCCTCTGTACTTGCTCAACTGAAGCAGTTGTGACTACTAACATCACCACTACAAACACTCCTGCTAATGCAGCACCTTCACCAGCCGCCACCACAACCAAAACTGCTGCTTATGCTGCAGCCACATGCTGTCAGCACCACCAGCATGCAGACCCCTGTGGACAACAGTGTCCTTTCATATACCACAAGAGCGTCCCATTGAGTGGTGCTACCAACCACTCTGATGGCCCTCTTTCCTCCTTCCTCACCTGTTTTATTGATTCAATGCAATCAGAATCAAGACACAGATGCATGTACTGATGATGATGCATTGGACACGTGGACACAGTTGGTCAGTGGTCAGGTATATGAACGACTCCCCCAGTTCTGTCCACTCCATGCCCCAGTATACTTTTGAAGGGATCTGATGGAAGCTGGACAAAATTGAGCAGTGTCTGGAATGCATTGAAAACTTTGTAATGCACAGCTTCTACACTTGCAGGTCATTAGAGATGCTGTGCAGAGAACATCCCAATGTATGGCTAGGGAAATATACAGGAAGCGCTACCACCTCCCTGCAGAAACATCATCCTACACTGTGGTGGCACAAACATCAGAAAGCTGATGGAGTCTTAATCGGCAGATCCATTGATCATGCAATTGACACTGTTCCTGACCCTGCAACACATCTGGATTTAGGACAAGGACAGTTCATCTTTTGCCACCCCCACGGAATGCTCACTGCATGGAAGCTCCCTTGTTGTTCCAAATGTAATGTGGCATGCATGCAGGCGGAGCAATCTAGCATTCTAAAACTGTTAAGTACATGAGACAGCAGAACATGAGACACTCCTGCTAGAGATAAGGGGAGGTAAGATTGAGGTCCATAAATGAAATTCTCAATAAGTTCTTGGTGCAAAAGATACCCATCCCTGCCTTCATGGAAGTCACTGGGTCACAGAAAGTGGTCCCTGACATGCATGTCATCACTCTCCTCTGGAATGCAATGTCGACATCCTGGGACATTTCTCCTAAAACACATGTTGTGCATCATGGCCCACACAACAACAATGTTGCCTGCCTTGTTTGGCTTGTAGAGATTTGCATTTTCTGTCTGATGGAGACAACAACATCATTCCTTCAGCAGGCCTGAGGTACTCTCTGTGCAGAGCCTGTACCTTTTGTGTGCCTCATTGTACATCTCATGTGCTTTCTGAAGGTTCTGGACAGGTGTCATTAGCCACAAGAACTCGGTACGGCCGGAGTCACATGCAAAGGTAATGGGAGCAGGTGTTGTGAGCAGAACGATTAGTAGGTTTGATTTTTACTACATTTTTACTCTTTAAATGATGTAATGCCTCATGGGGGGAGGGGGAGAATGGTTAGTGACATTAGGAGAAACACTGACCTACTAGGGGTAAAAGATGTACCCTGTAAAAAGATTAGCAATGCCTGTGTTATCTGTGTATCTTCAGTATTGGGCTCTTATGGATGTACTCTGATATGCTTTCTGATTACATTTTGAACTTAGTGAATGTGATCATGCTCTTGGGAATTGGCATTAATGTGCTTCAGCATTCATGCCATCACTACATGTAATTATAGCAATGTCATCTTGCACAGGAGAACAGTGCTGTGTCCTAGCTAGGTGTGGTTCTGTTATTGTGGGTATTGTCATCTTCTTTCTTTATACTTGTGGCTGTCTGCATTTCTGTCATGCTCTGAGGGTGTGCTGCAAGGCGTTGTCCGGTGCGTAGTGCTCCTTAGGTGTTGTTTCAGAAGGTAGTTTCTGCATGCAGAATTCTGTGGAAGGGCAGTCATTACTTTGCCATCGCAGAGGTGCCGAACTCCTTTTCATTGTTCCTTCCCACTGGTGAATCCTGTGTGTGTTGTTTTTGTTGATTTTACTTCCCTGGGATCCAGGTCAATTGCTCTCTGTGGTACTTTTGCAAAGGTTCCTGACATCATGGGTGTAACCTAGGAAGCAGGCACATAACTGGGACATGGCTCCCCGTGGCATCTCTGGACTGCAAGCATGTTACATTGGTGCCCCCCCGTCCCCCAGTCATCGAAGGAGGTGTACCAGAACAGGAAAGAGCAATACTCCCTTAACACATAGGTAACCTGTGATGTCTAGGTCACCTATATCCTATATGTTAAGGTAATATTGATCTTTCCTGTTCTGGTACACCTCCTTTGATGCCTGGGGGGCCACCAATATAACATGCATGAAGTAGAGATGTCATGATGTTAGGGAATTGGACAGCTGCATAGAACCATGCATACATTGCATTTACCAACAGGGATGGTGGGCAGGTAGATGTACGGGCGCATGCTTATTGCATGAGTGCATCCTGCATGTTCGGATGCACTGTTGAAAGCATGGGATGCGACAGGCCGTAAAGCATGCACATAGTGAGCTCAAAGGTGTCTGTGGAGATTAAAGCGCCTCAGCAACACCAGCTTCAGCAGTGGTGGGATGGCTGTTCTTACGTTAATCCTGCTTTGTTGATCTTCCTGTATTAGGGAGAGTAACTAAGCTATGGTCTCCCTGTTAAGGCAGAGGAGTGTTATCAGCTGCCCGTCAGTGTGTGCCAAGGTGATGGTCTGCAGTGGGGAAGGAGTGCTTTCCTTGCAAGTCATCTCCTCTAACTTTGTACTGGTTGTCATCTGAGATGCTTCTTCACGTGCCTCCACAGCTCAATGTACAGTAAGGGGTCGAGGTTTGCTACTGATTTCATGGCACTATGAACTGTGTTTAGGGAAGGTAAGTATGTTGTCCTTTTTGTCCCTAATTGGATTAACCTGTTGCTTCATTTCCATCGTGTGGATACATATGCATCTACTTTTTGGGTGGAGGTAACTGCACTGCGTTTTGGGTGGAATTAGCCCCTATTGCGGTGGTATTTAAATGGTTTCAAGAGGTAATATGGTGAAATCAGATATTAGATTTCTGCCTCTTATTCCTCCAGCAGATTTATCCTCAGGAGACTTACTACCACTTTTCGTTGGTAATTCTGCTGTTGGTAATTTTGAGGAATTAGCACCCATTTCCAGTAACCCTTAACTCTGTGGAGTGGCAAAAGTGGTGCTAATTCCATTACCACCACCTTTTCCCCCTTACTCCTGAACTCATAATGAGGCAACATGTGTTCGAAAGCACCAAGCCCCTGCTGTTCAATGTGGGTTGCAGGAAACTGACAAATGGCGAAGACTGGAGAAAGGAGAATATGCTGGAGAGATGGAAGAGAGTGAAGAAGAGACAGAAGTGAATAGCAGGTATTGGTGGTGAGAGCTAAGAGGATCAAAGCGGTGGTGGTGACATCAGAAGGTGATAGTGAATAGAGGAGGCAGTCAGAGTAAGAAGGTAAATGATGAGGTGATAAGAATGGATGGAGAGATGGAGGGCACAGGAGGAGGTTTTGAGGATTAAGAGAAGGACAGATGAGATGGTAACTTTAGGAGGAGGTTGATTGCAGGAGTAGTTGGTAATATCAGGGTTCAGGACTGGAAGACAAGAGGAGGGAGGAGGAATCAGGGTGCTGAAGGAGGTGGTTAAAAACGAGGGGAAATAAGGGGTGATAACATAAGAGGACTGAAGTTTCACAGAGGAGCTACCATACGGGGAGAGAGTGAATGGAGGAAGTGAAGGAGGAAATATCATGAAACAGAGGTAGTATTGAAGGTGGTAATGATTGTTATACAGAGAAGATTGGAAGTGTAACATCAGTGGAAAAAGGAGATACACTGGAGGAGGTAACAACCAGAAGAGGACGTGGCATTAAGGTAGCAAAAGATGGAAGAGAGACAAGAGCAGTTCATGGGGTAACAACCCAATAGGCGGGTTCCGAGATAAGAACATCTGGTGGCAATGGAAGCTGAGAGACAACCAACTTTAAGCTATTCAGAGCAGAGAGGAGCTGGAGAGTCTGGTTACTCCAAGGTAACACCAGATGATGGGAGGAGGAATGAGTCAGGGTAAGGGATTGATCAGAGAGATGAGACAAGAGAAATCAGAAAGAAGCCTAGGAAATGTAAAACCCCGGAAACCCCTATCTTGTGCTTCCTGATTGCTATGTCGACTGACCCATCTGTTAACTTGTCTTTACAAAAGAGTGTGTTGTTGGTTACAGACTGAAGGCGCTCTGATTGGGCTCTGCACATCAGAGTACAACAGCTTTGGAAGCTAAAAATCACTAAGTAATGAAAAATGAACATTTTCTTGATGTGGAGTGTACTTTTTATGTTTTTATGGACATCTTGCAGGCAGGAAAGGCTCACGCCTGGCAAGGTCAACCGGGTTTGATGATCTGTTGGCGGTGATCGTCTTCCTAAGGACCAATGGTTGTTTGACAGAATTCCATTCAATGAAACACAGGTATCTTGATGGATCTCCTCTGATGGTACATCTTCTTCTTCCAGCATAGGAAACCAAAGAAGGAGAGTCAGAGGGTTGGCCCCTGTGCCCAGTGTCAGGTATATCAATAACCCAGTGAACAGGTGTGTGTGATTCTGAACCTATGATTAATAGGGTATGTGCATAGTTGAGGGGTCCCCGATTTGTGGCCTCCTATACAAGCACTAGAACATGCAGGGAAGGGGTGTGCGTAAACAGGGAATGATGCTGTGCAGCGTGCAGGGTTCCAATTTGCTCAATAAGCACAATAAAGTGTGTGGGCATACAAAGGTGCCCTAGGTCAATGATGTGCATCATCCTCATGCCGCCATTGAGCCTGTAGCGTGATCATATCAGTATCTGTGCTCACCGGTGCTTAGAGGTGACTATGCAGCATATGGCAGCACATCTGATATAGTGACCTTAGTTTCAGGACTGTTGGGGAGGAGCAAAAGGAATGCAGTTGGTGCATAATACAAGTCATCTTCCTAGATGGGTACGAGATTAAGCAGGCAAAATTATCCCTTGCAGACTGTCTAGCTCTCGCAGGCATATGATGTTATCGCTACTGCAGTGTGTGCTGGTTCTCAATACATGGCGATTCCTAAGGAAGAAGGATGAGCACACATTAATGAGTGCCTGACTCAAATGACGCACACATAGAATATCTCATGTAATCAGTTGGCTAATTTAGCTTAAGTATTTCGGTATTTCATACCAACTTAAATCAGAGAACAAAACAGCGTCATGGTCCTGACGTGCTACAGCTTCTGCCGTATGTGTGTTGCTGAAGGAGCGTGGGTCGCTGCTACGGTTCGTAGAATGGCACGCAAAGTGTGTCCTAGACAAAAGGGGGACACCTGATAAGTTATCTCGGTCTAATCACTAACCTTCTACTAGCAAATTATAGTCGGTCATGTAATAAGACAGGAATCGTGGAAAACTTAAGTTTCTGGTGGCTCGTGTCCTCGTTGCCGCGTGTGTGGCTGCCTCTCTATGATTTTGGTCCGGCAGAGCGTCTATGTTTAAGCTGTGCGGCTCTGCCAACATGCTCGTACCGCCAGGTTGTAATGGGCTCAATCTTATTCTAAATGGTTGCTCAGTGATGCTGGCTGCTACCATAATATACGACCCATGTGTTTTAAGTAGCTCAACATTTACGTTATGCCTACCTAAATTGGACTACATAATTGCTAATGTTGTAGGTAATGAAAATATGTTATATATTTATATCATGCATGTTCCCTGAGTATGGAAATCATAGGAGAGCCCCCTAGTGATGTGTTCAATGTGTGATGTAATTAGTGCCCTCTCAGAGCAAATGGCATGGTCAGCGTGGGAGTCCTAAAAAGGAGCTGGTTGAGAGTGGCAACGTAAATTAAGGTTTCCCTGTATATAGGGGAGCTGGGGGTGTCTTACTGCTTATTTTCATGCCGGCAAAGCAGGTCATACTTCAATGATTCAAAAAATGGCTAATGTTTGCAAATTCACCATTCTAATTTGGGAGGTATCTATGTCCCTCATCTGTCTACTACCAGGGTATTGCAATATAATGTGACCTATTCTAAGTATATGTACAGTATCCACCCACAACAGCGTGCAACTCGAATATGCAGTTATTACAGACATTTGTTCCGCACATCTAATGATGTTCTTTGGAAGTGGGCCACTGATGATTACCCTGGGTGCCCTCGTAGAATCAGGAGTATGTATCTGTCAGATACCCATGTTGCACATCAACATACATCAAACATAGTCTCCAACATTGTGTTACTGGGGTCAACATGGCCTGTAGGGTTTATCATAGTTGCTCAGAAATGGTTATGTTCTAGTTAATATCTTAACATTACAAAGCATTTCCTCTCTACTAATGGAGAGATGAACATTCCCTTATGCTGATAGTTGGCACATATGGACTTGTCTTTACATAACAGTCAGTTCACTCCACTGGATTTGCTCATTAAGTCTTTTTTTTGTCTGTGCCCAATCTGAATATCCAGCTTTGTTCTCTCCTTAGAATGAGGCTGTGAAAGTTACCCCCTCGTCTTGGAAGATATATTTTCTCGGTGATGGTCCATTTAAATTGATAAGGGGTGTGGCCTTTCTCTGAAAAGTGTGCCACTAATGGTGCATTCTGTTTCTTAGTGAGTATACATGATTTATGGTCAATCATGCGTATCTTTGCTTTAGGCATGCTCATTCCTACGTATCATAGTTCACATGGACAAGTGATGAGGTTGATTATCCCACTTGCTTTGCAGTTTGTGAAAGAACGTTGCTTCCAGGGGGTCTTTAGACCTATGTGTATTGCGGTACTGCGTGTTGTTTGTGAGCACATGGAACAGTTACAACAGGGAGCATGTCCCGTTGCTGCCATCGTATCCCATAGGGTTGTTTGTCCACTTTCTCTGTTCTTTTCTTTTAATGTTTTAACTAGTTTGTCTCAAATGTTAGCTCTTCGCTTAAGTGCAAATGATGGTTCGGGCAGATGGTGTTCTCCCGTGTTCACGAAAGGCCATAGTGCTTTGATTTCCTTCTTGATCTGGTTCACTAATGGTGAATAGTTTAATACTGCTGTTATGTTTTCCCGCGGAGGGGGTTTTGGATACTGTTGTAGGGTAATTTCCCTCGGTATGTTTTGAGCTCTTTTGTAAGATGTCTTGATAATTTTTTAAGGATATCCTCCCTCTGTGGGATGTGACTTCAATTTTTTTCCCTCCTTCTCGTAATCTTGTGTATCCGTGCATAGTCTACGGTACCACAGAAATTGCCCGAATGGCAGGTTTTCTCTTAGGGCCTTGAGATGGTATCTTGAAAAAGTCAGGAGAGAATTTCTGTCCATTTGTTTTTTATAGACTTTGGATCTGAGTTGGCCATGATCAGATTGTTAGTTATGTCAAGGAAGTTGATGGAACGTTGACTAGGTTCCATGGTGAATTTCAGGTGTTTGTTTTAGCCTGTTGATCCATCTGTGAAATTCGTTCAGCTCTTCAAGCGTACCTGTGAAGATCATGAATATATCGTCGATGTATCGTCGCCAGATCCTGATCTTTGTCCGAAATGGATTGGTATCTGGAAAAATGCTGTCTTATTCAAAGGCATCTACGTAAAGATGTGCAAGGCCTGCGGTGAACATAGCCCCCATGGCTGTGCCTGAAATCTGTTGGTAGTAGATCTCATTGCATAGAAATAAGTTGTTGGTAAGTGCAATTTCTGATAGTTCTATGATAAAGGAAGATGGTTCTTGATGGAGATCTATACCTGAGTTCAAGAGTTGTTTTACCATTGATAGGGTAGCTCCCTGTGGTATTTGGTATAGGGTGCTTCAATGTCCATGGTTACCAACCATTCTGTCTCTTGATTGAAGGTGAGATTTTCCAACAAAATCAGCATGGCATAGATGTCTTTTATATGAGATTGCATTTTGGGTGTCTCATTTCTGATGAAGTAGTCTACACATTGTGACAGAGGTTCCAATATTGACTGTACAACAGATACAATCGGTCGTCCTGGTGGTGGCTGAATCCCTTTATGAATCTTTGGAGTGGCATAGAAGGCTGGTGTCCTAGTTTTTTTAGGAGTGAGGAAGACTGCTTCTTTTGTACTCAGGTAGCCTTCAGCTTCTGCTACTTCCACTAGTGTGTTTATCATTCCCTTCAAGGAGGGTGTCGGATCTCCTGGGAGAATGCGGTAACTGGTTCTGTCATTGAGTAGAGTATCTACCATCTTATCATAGGCAGATGTATCCATGACCACTGTGGCCCCTCCTTTGTCTGCTAGTTTAATTGTTAGATTATTGTTCTTGGCCAATTTGTTCAATGACGTTAGTTGGGCTTTTGTGCAGTTACCATGGATGAATGGTATCTTATCAGCGAAAGGGGATGTTTATCTCTCCATTAGTAGAGAGGAAATGCTTTGTAATGTTAAGATATTAACTAAACATTACCATTTCTGAGCAACTTTGATAAGACCTACGGGCCATGTTGACCCCAGTAGCACAATATTGGAAACTATGTTTGATACACACTCCTGCTACTATGAGGGCACCCAGGGTAACCATCAGTGGCCCACTTCTAAAGACCATCATTAGATATTTGGAACAAATGTCTGTAATAATTGCATATTCGAGTTGCACACTGTACATATGCTTAGAATAGGTCACATTCTATTGCAGTACCCTGATAGTAGACAGAGGAGGGGCATAGATACCTCCCAAATTAGAGTGGTGAATTTGCAAACATTACCCACTTTTTGAACCATTGAAGTATGACCTGCTTTGCTGGCATGAAAATAAGCAGTAAGATACCCCCCTACTCCCCGATATACAGGGCAACCTTCATTCACATTGCCACTCTCAACCAGGTCCTTTCCTTTTTAGGACTCCCTTACCTGACCATGCCATTTGCTATGAGATAGGGCACTAATTTGATCACGCATTGACCACATCACTAGGGGGGTCTCCTATGATTTCCATACTCAGGGAACATGCAAGATATAAATATAAAAAAATATTTTCATTACCTACAACATTAGCATTTATGTAATCTGATTTAGGTAGGCATAACATACATTTTGAGCTACTTAAAACACATGGGTCGTACATATGTTAACAGCCAGCATCACTGAGCACCCATTTAGAATAAGATCCAGCCCATTCCAACATGGTGGTACAAGCTTGTCGGCAGAGCCGCAGAGCTTAAACACAGACGCTCTGCCGGACCAAAATCATAGAGAGGCAGCCACACACACGGCAACAAGGACGCGAGCCACCAGAAACGTATGTTTTCCGCGATTCCTATTTTGTTACATGACCGACTGTAATTCACAAGTACAACGTTAGCGATTAGACCCAGATATCTTATCAGGTGTCCCCCTGTTCCCTAGGACACACTTTGCATGCCATGCTATGGACCATAGCAGCGGCCCACGCTCCTCCAGAAACGCACATACGGCAGAAGCTGTAGCACGGTATGAGCATGGCACTGTTTTGTTCTCTGATTTAAGTTGTTATGAAATACCGAAATACTTTAGCTAAATCAGCCAACTGATCACATGAGATATTCTGAGTGTGCATCATTGGGGTCGGGCACTCATTATTGTGTGCTCATCCTTCTTCCTTAGGAATCGCCATGTATTGAGAACCAGCACACACTGCGGTAGCGATAACATCATATGCCTGCGAGAGCTGGAAAGTCTGCAAGGTATGATTTTGCCTGCTTAATCTCGTACCCATCTAGAAGATGACTTGTATTATGCACCAACGGCATTTTTGCATTTTACAGATTTACGACACCTTTGAGGAAGAGGCTGCATGCCCTTTGCTCCTCCCCAACAGTCCTGACACTTAAGTCAGTATGTCAGATATGCTGCCATATGCCGCATAGTCACCTCTAAGCACTGGTGAGCACAGATACTAATATGATCACGTGACAGGCTTCTGGGCGGCATCAGGATGATACACATCATTAACCTAGGGAACCTTGGTATGCCCATACACTATATATCCGGGACCACATTGGAACCCTGCACACTCCACAGCGTCACACCCTCCCTGTTTCCCCACACCCCTTCCCTGCATGTTCTATTACCTGTATAGGAGCACACAAATCGGGCACCCATTAACTATGCACATACCCTTTTAATCATAGGCTCAGAATCACATACACCTGGTCTCTGTGTTATTGAGATACCCGACACTGGGCACACAGGCCAACCCCCTGACTCTCCCTCTTTGGTTTCCTATGCAGGAAGCAGAAGGTGTGCCATCAGAGGAGATCCATCAAGATACCTGTGTTTCATTGAATTGAATTCTCTCAAAGAAATCATTGGTCCTGAGGAAGGAGATTGCCAGCAGATTGCCGAAACTGGTCGACTTTGCCAGGCGTGAGCCTTCTCATGCCTGAAAGATGTTCATAAAAAAATAACAAGGACACTTAACATCAAGAAAATGTTCGTTTTCCATCACGTATTGATATTTAGCTTCCAAAGCTGTTGTACTCTGTTGTGCAGAGCCCAATCAAAACACCTTCATCAGAGAAAGGTCAATAGCCCAAGACTACAATCGTGCTAGCTGATTATTAAAACAGAGACAACAAATCCAGGAGCAGATCACGCCTTAAAGGACTAAGATGGAGATGCAATATAATTAAAATTGAATCTCTGAAGACTACCAGCTCTCTCAACATTACCTGATTTTTAATCAGTGTGGATTTAGCTATGCATAATTCACTACAGAGAATCTACCAGCTCTATCTCCGAAGTTATCCCTGTTGATAAAACAACAGTTAATCAAACACGGATTAGGTTATCCCCAACAGGGACAGCCTGTGTATATAGAAAGTTAACCAACACACAATATACAAATTGTCTTTGCACTATTCTCCAAAAACCATTTTGTTTTGTTAAAATGTAATTCCTTAACAGTTGGAAAGTAACTAGGACAAATGGTCCAAATTCAATAAGCCCTGGGTGTGCTTCTGTAGGTTACAGGACACCAAGAAGTCGGAGTCTATTTCAGACTGAGAAGAAGGGTTTGGGTCAACATAAAGCCTGAAATTCCAAAAAGGTGTGCTATGATCAATTTTTAAACTGTACATCCTATGAAAGAGACATTGGACAAGGGGATGTTGTCAGGAAGGAATATGACCATATCTCGTTTAAGGAGGACCATCATAACCTTTGTTTTTATTTGGATGATTCCATTTATATTGGCTTTGAACATTCTTGTAAAAATCCCCAGATATAGTACATTCCAAAATATGAAATCCTTCTCGGTCAAAGGCAGATCTCATTGACACAAGCCATTATGGACATAAGCAGAGGAAGAGTAAGTCACATGCCAGGAGAGCTTTAAGCAAGTCAATATAAACTTGATGATTTGGGGAGTATTTTCTATGTTAGGCTGGAGCATCTGACAAGCTTGAAAAAGGTAGTCTAAATCAACAAATCAAAAATACAAAGCATCATAATATTTTAGTTTTGCATTATTTAAAAAGCATGATTATTTGCGGCCTGGGGACTAAAAAGCTATGTTGGATGTTACATGACTTTGAGTCTGTGTATGTCTGTTGTTTTTGCACAGAATAGCAACTCTGGATGTACAGCAAAGTGAATGTCATTTCTACCCAGAAGAAATGCCTCTGACATCTAGTGGCAGGTCAGGCACTAGAACTGTTTGTGGAGAGGAAATTAAAACAGCAGTGATAATATAGCACACCTGTTCTCAACATTCATAAGCGTTAAGCCCATTTTGCCCACTTTAATCATATTTTTGTTCCATTCATTAGCAGGTAAACAAACACAACAATTTATTTTTTTTTAAAGAGAAAAGGGCAATTTGAAAATGTGTTGGTGGAATTCTAATCCAGCTCTCATGACTGTTCCACCATCACGACTTCAAAACCAATGCTCTGCACAGGAAGCCTATCGAAGCATATGTGATGGTTAAATCCTCTTACTGCCCACATCCTCGTGAGTTCATCTCCTCAAAAATCATGTGCACAGGCAGAGCAGTTGCCTTCTAGTGCCACACTGAGGAGGGAGCAGAGAGGTGCTGTTAATTTCTCTTTAGGGATATTGGCAATGGAAAAAAAGAAATCAAGCTGAGGTCACTTACTAAGACAACAGGCTTCCTATCGGGGCAAGAGCTTCATTGTGTGTTCACTGATATGTCAAATATTGATGACGTGTACAATATGCATCCATCAACCAGGCTGTTGAAGGTAAACAGTATGTTATTGTGGCCCGATCTAAACTGAGAATTCCTGATTGAGCGAGGAATGTGTCCTAAAGGCTGTCACTCCAACACACCTCTATAGTCAGTTATGTTGAAAGAATAAAGCTGGAGTCTTGTTGGAGATATGAGGATAGCACTTCCTGAAGTTAACGAAGACATTGCTCTTGATATTCAGGTAGTATGTTGAGCACAGCTGTTGTTGCATTTTCAACTTGCATCTGTTTGTCTTTGTACATTTGAACTGTGTCCCATTCTGATGGCTTCTCAGCCTTCTTAAGGAGCTTATGAGCAGACACTTTGATCTTGTACTTGTAACTTAGATACAGAAACGAGGACATGAGGTATGCAATGTTAACTTGTATTGATGCTACTTGTGGGTCCCAAGAAAGGGTTAGAGCACACCCCTTGCTGTCTGTGCTGTATCCCCCTTTCCATCCACATGGTAGGCCATTATCATATTTAGAAGGTTGAATTATAGCCAGTGTGAGTACTTCAAAGAGTGCCCCATTGTCTAACTCACATGGTGGTCTCCCTAGAAGGCCATAGCACACAATCGAAAACACACAGCAGCTTCCATAGTTTTAGTGTAAAGAATGCCTTATCTAGAGTATGGCTTTGACTTGTGCAATTATCAGTAATGGCATTGTTTTTTTCACTAAACCTATACAACATCTGCAAAGTAGAAGTCCAGTGTTTGGCAAATGAGATCTTCGCGTTGTGCTTTTGAAGCTGGTGGCACATCTACAATTGGTGCAGCACATTTCTTTCACTGTACACCCAGGCAAAGGAGTTGATCATCTGGGAATATCTCCACCGATGACTTGCAACTGCTGATGAATAAAGTCACCAAAATGCAAATTGCATGGGTAAAGCAAGGAATATTCATGATCTTGCCAATTAGATTTAGCAGCAGGGACATTAGTCTTATTGTCAGCGACATCAACGCCCATCTCTAGATGCCATAATCCTATCCATAATGCCACAACCTCCTTTATCTTCTCACAGATGTCAACTCCACTGTGGCTTCTGGTTTGAAATCATTACATAGCAAATGGGCTTGGTACTGAACTGTGTGCACTTGTTGTCCTCCGGATTAATTACTGACTGGCACCCCTCTGAGGTACACAATATACAATTATAGCCATGCAGTTAATGTACTTGTCCATTGGTGCAGATCTCCTTGGTGAAGTAGACTTTCTGAAAACCAGACAGATCTAGTGCCTGCTACACTGCGAACACTACCTCATCATACAACTCTGGCATGTTGTGTGAAAAGTAACTTTGACTGGGAATTTGGTAGCAATGATCAACTTTACTCATGATACAAGGTAATCCAGAATTATAAAGAACATAATTCATCCAGGGATCCGTATAAAATATTGCTGATATATTAACAATGGGAATGTACACTCTTTCATAAGACTTGTGATATTTTGTTCCATGCTCTCCCACCACACTGAAATGGTGCTAAGGGGTTGCATGGCGATAGGAAGCAGAGCTAGAGATCGGAGGCCGGGATGATGTTGGTACATCAGTAATATTTTCTGGACTGACAGTACAAACTGTGAAAGGTGTGCTGGTTGGCTGCTGTGGAATACCTGAAATTGAGATCATATGTGGTTGTCCTGCACCTGTGGCTGTTGCTGAGCCATTTTAGAGTGAAATTGAAATATTCGATGCCCATGTTGGTCAAAGTCTTCCCCAGGAACACAGTTTTCTGAACAGAGTGGAGGTGGTGGGTAGATGTATATCTTTGTCCTGGATGTAAACAAAATCCACATTCTGCCTTTTGCATGCTGGCCTAATATTCAGGCTACTTTGGTTGTCTCGATTCAAAGGTGGTGATGGTGGGGGTGTGTTTCTGATTCTGGCACTAGTGGAATGGCTGCCATATATTTTGCAGTTACAGATATAAAAGGCTGTGTCTGAAAGACGCTGTATACGGGTGAAGGAGTATAATTGTCTTTCCCTCCTATCCGTGTAACTGCAGAATTGCATTTCTCCTCCTCCTACACCTCCTCTTCGGCCTCCTCCTCCTCAATATTACTGTTTTCCAGAATCATGTGTTGCTGTTGTCTGGAATTGAATGGGTTATAGGGCCTCATTCCGAGTTTGTCGGTAAGTGGTAAAAGTGTCTTAAAATCTGTTCCCGCTAGTTTTGCAACTTCGTCAAATTAGAGCTCCCAGAAAATGGGTGCTAATTCCGCCCGCAGAACTTGCTCCGGCAGGATTACAGCTGGTGGAATCACTGCCAAAAGATGAAGGTGAAAAGAAGCAACATCATCGAAATGCTGAAGTTGGAGGTCGGAGAGCGAAGATATTGGGGACAGGAGGAACACAACGTAGTAGGAGTCAGACAAAGCAGAGAACATAGAAAAATAGGAGTGTAATCACCTCAGGAAGTGGTTGTCAGTTGTAGGAGAGGAGGGAAAGAAGGAGGCTTGTACAAACCTGGAAAAAAGAATAAGAGACTTGGCCAGCTCTTACAGTTTCTGGGTTGGCATTAAAGGACCCTTGCATACAGCTTTCTAAAGTCTCTAACCAAAAATATTGCTTGAAGAAAGACCAGAATTGAGAAAAAGAAGAGGATAAACTAAGACTTGCTGGAAGGCTTTAGGTTCCCAGATTTGAGAGTAGGTTCAGAAACATAGGAATGTTTGGGCTAGGTCTGCTGGAGAAGACATACACATTGGAAAGAAGAGGACCATACCCTAATAAATGCAACTACATATAGGCCTCATAAAGGGGAGGGGAACCCTTTAGTGGCCCACTGAAAGAGTCAGACCACATGTCTGACCTGAGGACCCTGAGCATGTGGTGTTCTCTGGAGGAACCCAAGAGTCAGGTGGGCACTTAAGGCGACTGACCCTGTGGTGAGACCATGGTGGGCTATTGAATACCCATTACTTAGTCTGGGTCTAGATTTTGCTTAACACGCTTGCTTGGGGAGAGAGTGATAATAATAACTTCAGTCTAAAAATCCACCCAGGACAGATGCAGAAGAAATACCCTGTCAATGGGTAGATACTTGGCCACAGGGATGGAGTTTGTCCCGATAGACAAATAGTCCTCCATTAGGCCAAAGAATGACATCATTCCCCAGGCCCTGGATGGCCAACTAACATTAGAAAAGATGTGCACTGGTACACTTATACTTCCAGAAATTATAAGTGCCTTTGTGAACCACTCAGGGCCACCATATAATACTGACTACAAACCTTTGCATAATAGGGCATTTGGACTCGGAATGACCACGGTTCTTTGCTGACAACTGTTTGATAATTTCATTGAATTGATTGTTTTTTCCCGGAACCATAACCTCGTTTTTAACAACACCTGCAATGTCAGGCCTTTAGACCATGCTCCAATCCTTGTGTTAAACCTTAATAAACACATGTTGTTGATGGCCTACTTTGTTGTTGAGTCTTCAATACATCCTTTGGCTCATGACAGTTTATTCTCATCTTATCAGTAGAGCTGATCTGCACCTCTCACCCTTACAACCGATGACCAGTGAGCTGAACCTCCGTCTACCTCCTCTGCCTCCTCCAACAGCAATACCTGGACATCTACTACAATCTCTTGCACAGTCGGTACTGCTAAATGTGACATTGATGCCTTACATTTATCACACATAAGTATGACCTCCCAGGTGCCCACAGACGGTAATGTGGTTGATTTAACACACCCTCTATCTCCATGCCTTTCACTCACACAGTCATGTTTAGGTGCTCCAGATATGTTGGGACCTTTATAGGTTACCCTTCCCTCACCATAACCAAAAGAGGTACATGTATCGCAGTCACACAGAAGGGTCCATTGGATTATTTACTCCTTAGTACAAAGATGGCACACACATTTACAGCCACTGACTATAATCTATTCTCACCTTCAATTAGTGACTTGTGTTCTATGAAAGCAAAACATATTTGCTATTTCCACAAAAACATTGCACACTGTTTTACAGCAACTACATGTAATGTCTCCCTACTTTCACAGTCTTATAAGACTTTGTAAAAACAAGCAACTAACATTTAGTTTCACCACTTAGGATGGCACACTTATTTCCAGCTTCTAAATGTAAAGAGTCATAAGATATTTTGTACAGTAACAACTACTGGTTTCTGTCACTACATAAATGTGTGTGACAAATTCACTTTAAACCACTATATTGAATCTCCTCCTACCGCCAAAGAAATATCTGACTTTGTCTACCCAAGCAACTCACATGTTCTCTTGCCACAAATTATGAGACACTGATTTACAGTCACTGAATGCAATCTCCTTCTACCACCAAAGAAAGAATTATTTGATTTTTGATTTGATTTGATTTAATTATTTATAGAGCGCTTGACACCAAGGCGCTGTACAGTGGAACAACATAATACAAGATAACAACAACAAATAACAGTGGGAGCAAAATTACATCATGAATCAATCAACAAAACAGTGCAAAGAGCAATTAACTGAAGGGGGAAAGGGGAGTGGGACTAGGTGTGGGGGGGTGTAGATGGATTGGGTGAGGGAAAATGGAAGGAAGATAGAGGAGGAGCAGGAGAGAGGAGAGAGAAATCAGATAAAGAGAGGCGGGGAGGGGAAGTAGAGAGGGTAGAGGGGGATATTTCACAGAGGAGAATGGAGGAGGAGGGATTTAAGGGAGGTGCGAAATGAGGTGAAGGTCGTGGTAGAGCGGATTGAGAGAGGGAGCGAGTTCCAGTGCAGAGGTGCAAGAAGTTGGTAGGAGCGGAAACGGGAAGAAGCGCAGGGGGATGGAGGTACAGTGAGAAGGAAATGGTCAGCGGAATGAAGGGAGGGGGAGTAGAAGGAGAGAAGGGAGGAGAAATAAGGAAGAGCAAGACCATGCAGGCAGAGAAAGTGAAATTTTAGCTGTAAGTGGAAAGGTAGCCAGCCAAGGTAAGAGAGTGAGGAAGAGATGGAGTCACGGGAGGTAAGGAGACAAAGGGTACGAAAAGCAGAGTGGTATATGGATTTAAGAGGGGCAAGATGAGATGTGGGAAGTCCAAAGAATAGAGAGGAGCAGGAGAAGAGGCGGGAAAAGATGACAGAGGAAATTAGGAGTTTGGTGGCTTGGAATGTGAGGAAGGGACGGATTTTACGAATATTGTAGAGGTGGTATCGGCGGGTGCGAGAGGTGAGTGAAATGTGTTGCGAGAAGGTGAGAGAGGAGTCAAAGAGAACGCCTAAATTACGAGCTTGGGGAGAGATGGGGAGATTGGAGGGAGGAAAATGAATGAAAGGGGGAGGACAGGGAGGGGGAAGAGAATTAGAGGGGAAGAAAAGGACTTCAGTTTTATCGGTGTCAAGAGAGAGAAAGCGGGAGGACATCCAGTTCTTGATAGCAGTGAGGCAGGAGGAGAGCTTGAGGTGAAGGTCAGTTGAGAAGGAGGAGAAAGAGAGAAAGTTGAGTATCGTCAGCATAGAAATGGTGGGAGATGCCGAACGAGGAGATAATAGGGACAATGAGGGAGGTGTAAAGAGAGAAGAGGAAAGGACCAAGTACAGAGCTTTGAGGAACACCGTAAGTAAGAGGGAAGGAAGGAGAGATCAGGCCTCCCCATGATACAGCGAAGGAACGGGAGGAGAGGTAAGAGGATAGCCATTTTAGAACAGGGTCTTTAAACCCGAAGGAGAAAAGAGTGTGGAGCAGGAGTGGATGATCTGCAAGCAGCTAGTATTTTCAGTTAGATGTAAAATGCACTCTCTTACCAGCAATGAAATAAAAGACGGTTTTCTTTGCAAGCTACAAGTATGTTCTATTACCACAATACTGAAGACACACTGATATACAACCACAGAATATAAGGTACTCCTACCTCCAAATAATTATAACAGGGACTGTTTGCACGTCCCCTGTAGTAGGAAACAAGTTGTTAAGAAATACCTATATGTTTTATGTCTGTCTAAAATGCCTTTCTTCGATTTTGGGGGAATTTATTGTTGTTTTAATGCAGAAATAGGGCACTGGACAGTCTAACCATGCTTGCCATGCATCCAGCTCTGCCTCAAAACACCACATGTTTTATGCCAGCATATATTTTAGTGCTGGCTGAAACTAATAAATTCCTATGGAGTCTGCCTGCCTTTTACACTATTTACAAGCACGCATTTTACATGGGAAATCATTGTAAATGCATCCTGCAATCATAAAATGTAGTAGGCATTTACAACTTTTCTAAACGCATAGTTTAAACAAAAGTGTGCACATGTTTTGCCTATTTTTAAATACTCACTTTTCACAGAGTTGTCTATTTCAATATATAACGGCTTCTCCATTGTTTACAATTCTTTTTCTCATCATGCAACTAACATGTTGTCACTGATTTACGGACTCTAGTAGATTTTTCTGCCTGCTGCTGATCAATTATGTTATGTTATTTTCCTCATGCTAACAATAAATGCCACATGCATTTATGTCTTGCAAGGTGGTCACTAGGATTCTCTCCTCTCCAGTACCAACATGGTGTATTCCTGTAAAGCCAATGAATATAATCTTCTCATTGAAAGCAACTAGTGCTCTCTACGGCCTCAAACATACAGCAAACTTAATTGAAGCAGCCCAATGCTATATCATGCATCCAAACCATTGTAAGAATTTTCCATATAATAACTAGTACTTTGGACACAAAAATAACTTATTTAAAGTTACATCAGTCATTGCCTGCTGTCCTATTCCTTCAAAGAATTGTAGACAATTTTTATTTTCTGCAACTAATTTCTGCATGACCAGAAAAATATATCATAGTCAGATATAGACACTGAATAAACTCTTGTCGCAAAAAATAATTTCCTCCATTCTGCATCGAGTTTATGAGATGTTTTCTCTTGAACAAATATTTTGTCTGGTTAAAAAAGCAACACGCTCAGTTTCAGAAACTCAATGTACTTCCACACCAAAGAATTTGGAGACTTCTTCTACAGAAGCATTAATTATTTACTCTGCACACAAAAAATTGCACACTTCGTTACAACCAACTGCTGAATTTAATTTAATTCTACCTACAAATGATCATTTGACATTTTATTGACAAGCATTCTACCAAAAAATAATGATATTACTTTTTCTAGACACGCAACAAGTAAGTAGTTTGAACACAAGAAACAGGATATGTTTACTTGGTGCTACTGAATACAAACCCATTGCTCCACATAATTGTTGTTGTGTAAGCAAATAGCTTACATGTCTGACCAAAAAATGGCACTGGATCAACTCTCCTACTTCAAATATGTTCTAGCATTTTATTTTTTCAACTTTGCAAGCAACAAGTATATTGTCAGGGCACAAAGAGATTGCGCACTATGTTACACTAACTTAAAAAATGTGAGGACCCGGCCTAGTGTCTTCCTCTACCGGGATGAAAATCTAGGAAAAAGAACGCCAATGGGAGACGTGTGATTTTCGTGACTTTTACCAATCGCCTACCATCATCATTATTGCTCAGTCACACTCCGTTGAAAGCATGCTCATCCTGCAGGGACATTTCGAGCACAATGTTTTAATTTACAAAAATAAATGTTTTTATTGCATAAAAATATGTCAATAGCACCAAATAACAGTGTCACATACACTCTTGGTGGACTATTTATAACAGAGACAAGTCATGGGGCTAGTAAAGTGATTCAAAACAGCTAAATACAAGAATAATACACTGAAACCTAGCAAACCCTCTAATGACAGGTTCACTGTTCTAATTACACAGACATGGGTCTGGACTTGTTGCCTAAATGCCTTTCCTAAAAGGCCATATTCACACTCTACTTCAATGTTTTCTTGTGGCCAACTGACATCGGCAAGCATATGGTGGTCTTCGCTAATGCTCAAGTTTCATGTGTTCCATCTCAGACCTGCATTTGTTTCCTTTAATGTACTGTGTATTACAAAAACTGAACACTGTCGACAGACATGTGTTTTGGTCTCTTGTGTGGGAAGTACTATCTTGACCACCCCTAAATGTGAAAAGGCCTTCATCAGGACGGACAGAAGATAAATCCCTATCATGAAACTGAAATGTTTGGCACAAGTAGACCCTTAGAAGAGTGGGAAGGAAGTGAAACATTCATGGAATTATGAGGAGAAAAATAAAAACAATCATAACAGATGAGATGTAGAATAAACAAAGAGGGTCCATTTGAAAGGCAGGGAGGCAAAGAGAGCAGAGAAATACTCAAGACAAGAAAACATTAATGAGGAAATGATTAGCATGAGGGGAAAGAGTGAACTTTACTATCATATAGTATTAGTAAGGGGGAAGAGAGAAGAAAATATGGATTCCAAAGTGACCCCCTACATCACCTCTTCCTGTCTACAAAATATTAGAGCACTGTTGTTCTGCAACACATATTGTGCCTGGCAATACATATATTACAAACTCAGATACAGATACTGAATGCACTCTCCTACCATGAAAGAATGATGTTTCAATGGAAGCAACAGATATTTTCTCTTGCCTCAATAAGATGACACCCTGCATTACAGCCAATGGATGTAATCTCCTTCCTGTCTCCAAGCAAATGCTCGCTGTTCTTCTTTTCATTCTGACAAGAAACCCCACTTATTTCAGATGATGCAAATCAAGTAGTCACAACGAAACAGTATTTTCAAATTTCTACCTCAGAATCAACTAAATACTTTCTACTTTAATTGCTATATTTACTGCAACAAAATCCTATTTTCAAGTTCTATGTTGCAATAAACGAATGCCTGGTCCCTCAAATGCCCCCTACCTCTGCCAGTGCATTCACAAAACTAATTCCGAAATAAATCCATACATGCTGTATTTAAAGAATGTTGATATCAACCACCCACAACACTTGCCCAAAGTGGAAATATGTATGAGCATGTTCACACAGGCACATAGTTGATATATAAGAGTGCTCCTGAACTACTACATGATATGTCTTCAAATCCCACATTGCATTCCACACCCAGGAAATAAATAAATAAATAAAAACGTGTTGTTATGTAATGGGTGTAACCCAAATAAGACCTGCTAATGCCCACCACAAAGAGACTGCCACGAAGCAGGAGCAATAGTATGTGGAAGCACTCCTCCAAACTGATTCTTTAATATAGACTCTACTTGTATTCTTATGGGTCAAAAATACCCCTTTTCATCTTCTCCTGTTGTCCTTCGCATTGCCCAACCTCCGAATTTTTGCTTTCACCAGCGTAGGATTTTGTAGGGAGACTTAACAAAGACACTTAGCAGATAACTAGCATAGTATACTACAGCTCAGGGTGCTAATAACCTTGACCTGAACATGACTAACTACTTACACTGCTAACTTTACTAATTGTAATCCTGACGTTAGCAATTAGACTGGGGCTACAGATGCATGGCCATTCACAACGCAATGTCAGTTTAAATGCAAAATTCAAAAATTGAACAGCAGTGTGATTCGCAGATGCTGGCTTCACCACGATGAAACAGCAGAAGCTACACTTGAAATAACGTGCGCTGGAAAGAAAAATTTCATTGTTCAAGCTGGTGCAACCCAGGAAACAGAGAGGAAATATGTTTCACATCTCATTGGGGCTCGATGGCATTTTGAACAAATGTGCTGTGCAAAGGACACTGGGGAAAGGACCAGAAAAGGTTGGAAAGTTACTGGGAGTGTTGGCTAAAAGGGCGGTGATTGACCAGAGTCATCATCCACGACATCACGATAGAATGCATGAGAATGGGTGGTGAAACAATATAGAATCTATATAAAAATGTAGGTTGATGCGAGGTGAAGAAACGGGAGATTTAACGTTGAGTCAAGGAGTTAGAAAGGGTATGTATAAACAAAGATGGAGAGCAGAGAAAGGGGAAAGGGAAGACACATGAAAATTAAGAAGGTTGGCCAAGGTGCTGGCTGGCTGAGCTGGGAACTGTGAGGCTGTTGTCTGGAAGTGCTCGCTGCAGAGGCAGGAGATGGACTGGATGAGAGCTTGTATTTCTAGAAGCAGCAGATGGCAGGAGTTAGAGAGAGCAGCCATGAAACGAAAGAGTGTCCGTCAGTGCAGACAGAGTGGCACTAAAGCCTTTGTGAGTGTAGGTGATGTAAATAAGCAAGTAATATTGAATTAGGGCAGCCCCTTAGTTTAACTGGTGAAATATCGAGTTGAATTGTAATTACAAGGTTACGTTTAAAGAATGCACATAGTCTGCCAAGTTTGCTAAAGAGTAGCTAGTTTCGCTTTAGGGAAAGAAAAATCACTGTCAACCGTGCATATAAATGTTCTGATGAATTATGAAATCCGTGTTCTTGCAAAAGATGTGTTTATTTTATTTCTGTTTCTTGCACATGTTCAATTAGATTGTAAATCTAATGTTTTTCTGCTGCATATTTTCTTTGTTTCTGCTGAACGTGTATAAAGGTGAGGTGCCTGTTGGCATAAGTGTGTAAACCTGTATGTGGTCTGTTATGTTATGATATGTATGTTATTCAGAGATGCCATTTCACAAAATGCCAGGAGTAGTGGAAGTGACATCCCATGACCCTTGACCTCTGATGACATCACAGGATGTGTGTAATTTGACCCAACCCCAGAGTGACATCACAGGAAGTGATGAGATACAAACTTTTGCCCCTTTACAAAACAGGAAGTAGCATCAGGTAGTATTGTTTCTAAGTACACTATGAGAAATATGGTTACTATTTCACTGTAATGTGATATACATTTCATACAGGAATGGATCACCATATGTATCATTAATATAAGAGTGTATAGGCCCATATTACCGAATTACTGTGTGCAGACGTCCAAGGTCAAATGATAATGATATGTTATTATATAGCACTTAAAGGAATGGTTCGCCCAAAATGTGTTATTGCTCAAAAAGATGGGCAATAATAAAACAAATATACTCACACCACTTTTTTTTTAAGATCCTATGTAAAATTTTGAGCAATTCAAGCTCAAAATTTGCAAAAGCAAGCACATGGGTGCATCCATTTCGTGAAATGGATGCCCGCCTGGGCTGGCTTTTGCTTTTGCGACACTAATGAAGGAAAAGCCAGCCAGCTGTAGTAAACAAAAGCTTCCACTGGGTGGCTTTTCCTTCATGGGTGCCGGGAATCGGAGGACGCGGACCGGAGACTACAGACAGAAAAGATGCAGCTGCATCTCGGTAAGTGCTATTTATTTTTTTTTTAAAATAAGCACTAGCTGCGTTTTTTTTTCTAAGTTTTCCAGGCTGGAGGAGCCCAGAAAACTTAGAAATAAAACCGCAGCTTTAAAAACGTTGTATTTATGTTTGCGGTAGCTTTTGAAACGACCGCAAACATAAATACAACGTTAATGTGTTTGAAAATGCTGCGGTTTTTCTTTCTATGTTTCTCAGTGTACTGCATACAACATGAACTGCATCTGCAAAGGAGAAGGCCTTGTGAAGACATGAAGAAGGTACCTGCGGATAAGGAGGAAGACATGGATGCACAAGCACATATCAATACACCATGCAGTGTTCAATACAAAAACAAACCCCACTACAGATGTCCACACAGTTATGACTACAGACTGCCCACACAGCTCATGGGAGCCCAATGTCACTGTGTAAGTCGCTGTCACTTGGTCACACCCTTTACAAGCCCAGGGAAACGGGAAGCAGGAGGAGTGTGTGTGTCAGGAACCCAAGCATCTAACCCAAACACAGGACAAGCCTGCATGTGCCCAGCCAGAATAAACAGTGGATGCCCACGGGAGCCATACAAGGCAACACACTGTAAAAAAAAAAAAAAATTAAAAAAATAAAACATGGTCATGTGGGGGCAAGGGGGTGAGGCCACCCAGGAGGTCCGAGGACAGGGTGCACACCAACACCCACCTGTGTGGATGTTGCAGAAAAAAAAACACCTCCATGAGCTCATGGCCTGCACGGCTACGCTACTGTGGGAGAAGTGCTGCTGTCGCTCTCATCACCCTCTGCTGCTCCATCAAGAGGTGGTGGTGCTATGGGAGGCAGCCCACACAAAGCCCTGGTATGGTTCTCCATGCCAGCAAGCATGCGGGTGTGGAAGGTCTCGTTCTGGAGGATGATAGTACGGAGATCCCCATGCAGCACCTGACGGGTTGCCTGCATTTCTGCACGCATGGCCTCCCGTGATGCCTGGATCTCCACCCGAGTTGCCTGCAGCTCAGCTGAGAGCGAACATGTGAGCCGCTCCAGCTGCTGTTCTGTCCTCAAATTTGTGGAAGCCTCAAGTTCAACGAGAGTCTCCCTGAGGTTATGGAGTTCTACCCTCAGGGCTTCCCTGTGGCCCTGTGACTCTATAGAAATGGCTTCCCGCATAGTCTCCAGTGCCGTCCGTCGGTCCCTGTTGGACGCCAACATGTCTTCCCTGTGTGATTGGCAAATGGAGTCTGTTGCCTGCTGTTGTTGCTCCATCTGCTTTCAGGGAGGATAATGGAAGTGTCCACCCTCTCCATTGCCTGAGACATCATTTCAACTGATGCTGCCTGTTGGGTTGCCATACCGTACATGGAGTTTTCCCATACAGTATTGCCTGGTGGCGTAAGGCCACCATGTCGGCGGGCACCACACCTGTTCGGGGCAAGGCGATCTGCACCATGCTGTGCTGGCACTGCTTGAAGCTGCAGGACTGCATTCCCCCTTTGATCTGCTGGCACAGGAACAGGATCAGATGTTGTGGAGTGTGACCCTGCATCCGTAACTGCCAAAGGCGGACTTACCAACACTGACATCCCCATAGAGGGTTCTACCCCTGGTACAGGTGGGTTGGACAGAACAGAATCCCTGCCAGAAACTCTCACCTGCGACGGCACATAAGTCTCATCATCCGATTCAGCACCTGAATAGAGGTCTGGGGAGGTGCACCCAGAGACACCCCTGGACAGTATGGTCTGCAGTAAGATTGGGTTTTTACCCACCACCACACCACGTCCCCCACTGGTGCCCGGTCGTGCCTGAGATTCCTCCTGGATCTGCACCATCTCCTCAACCTTAACAACATCCAGTGCGTCATCACCTGCAAAAACATGAAATACAAAAAATGGAAACAGGCATTCGCACCATAGCACACACATAGGCCTGACAAGCCACAGATCCAGTACATGATTTACACATGTCCCATGTCTATAACTCTGGCATGCATGCACTGTCACTGAGTTGGAAGGGGAGGCAAAAAGCAGACACTAATGACACCAATATATTTGCTGCATGCTGGGTAGCACTGGCATCACACATTAGCCTGTGAGTGGCATGTCCAATACACATACATGACACATGCCAGCACACAGATGGCATGTAGCATAGCCATGGTACATTTGACAAGTACAGCCATATGTCAGTGAATGAGTACTGTCAGCCATCCATGTGAGATGGACATGATGAGATGAAAAAATGCTACATAGTGTGACAAAATACGCATGTGTCACTCACTGCAACACATCCAGTGTACAAGAATACAGTGATTGCAGGCAGATGTACACATCAATGGTTGGTCACTTAAACTTGACAGGAAAAAACTATCATGTACCGCATACAAACAGGCACCAAAAATCAATGTGAGCAGTCCAATACTCAATCAGCTTGAATGGTCTAATCATTCACATAACAAGGTAACACATGTGGGCCAATGTGGGGTATAATCAATGACAGAAGCATGTCACATATGTGACAATAGGGCTGAATAATGTGTTGCAAAAGTGGGAGAATTGAAACAATCAGCCTGAATGAACACTGAAAAATTCTGAACAATTTTGTTGCAAGATGACAGTTCATGGGCAACTGCAGTAATGTGGCGCTAAATGGCGACTGTGGGCAGAAGGGATACTGTCATACCGAAATCCAAGGCCAGTGAATGTTTTGGAGGAAGCACATGGTTGACCCATACCACCGAGGTGCACACACCCTCACCTGGTGCTCAATCAGAACCCGTCACCCACACAACATACACATGGATTACACACACATGTATGGGCACTCACCGGACAATGCGTTGTAATCTGGTGGGTCTCCCATGCCTTGGATCTGTTCCTCTGTGACGAAGGTTCCAGCAACAGGGTCATGTTCGGTGAGTTGGTTGTCCTCTTGTGGAGACCCACCACCAGTCACCAGAGTAGAAGCATGATTTGAGGCCAGCTTGTTCTTTGCTCTGCATTTCAGGTCATTCCACCACTTGTAGCAATCATCAGCTGAGCGCCTCACAAATCCAAGGACACTAATGATGTCCGCGAGGGTCTGCCAGTGTGCCTTACGTTGACCAGGCGTGGTCTTGCACCCTGCAGTCACCACCATTTTGCGGCTATGTGCCGACAGATAGGCCACTAGTGCATCAAGTTCGGCGTCATTAAAGCTAGGCTTCCTTGACGTGCCGGAGTGTGCAGTTGTGTCTGGGGTCTCAGCCTGTAGTGCCAGAGCACCCTTCTTCCTCTTTTTCAAAGGTGGTGCAGATCCTGAGTGTCTTACGCCGTTCTGGTCAGTAGGGGCAGAAGCGCCGGTGGACTGGGTACTAGGAGTGTGCGAATGCACAATGACCATAGGTCTTGGTGCAGGCATTGGCTGCAGGGTGATGTTGGCAGGGGCCACGGGTGTTTGATGGACCGGGACCGACACTGTCCCAGCTGGGAGACTCAGAACTGGGGTGGATTGAGCTGCAGCTGCCCCTGCAGCCTCCCCACCCTGCCGACTTGGGGCAGCAAATGACATAGCTGCCCCAGATCCACGTGTCCTGGTGATACCAACTTGCACCGCCACACGTGGCATAGACTTGCTGACCCGGAAGTCAGCCTGGGAGTCATCCTGTGCCGGTTCAGGTGCCACAATGGGCTGGTCCAACAAGGGCTGAGCTGGGATGGTGTCAGCTATGTTTCCCACAACCGGGGGGCATGGGTGTCCCTGATTTCTCCTCCACACATGGGGGTCTAGGGGCACCCTGCAAATCCTGACCACGTCCCCTACCGGCCCACCATGCCCACCTTTTGGAGGCCGGCCACCTTTGCCTCCCTTACCGCTTGGTCGTCTCCCAACCATGGCACTGATGTTGTTGTGCGTATGGGAGTAGCAGTAAATGATTGTCCTGGGCAATTGGGGAAGAAAGGGGTAGGGTACTAGATGGAATTCGTACCCTAGTGCTCTAGCAAGGCTGTCTGTGACCCCTGGGGGAAGATGACGGGTCACGCAACGCACAGGCACCCCAAAAACAAAAAATAACGTGCATGCAAACCCTCATAGACCACGTGCGTGGAAAAATGAACCCGCACTACGCTGTGGCACCCAGAAACACAAAAATAATCGTACGCGTGTTACACGCAGCCTACAAGGACCTCTGAAGGGGTACGTGACACACAGGGCAAGCACAGTTGGTAAATACGTGCGCGACTCACTGTCTGCCTGGAAAAAGAACATGAAAAAGATGTGCGTGTGCGCGTTGGCAACACCCCCGCCAAAAGAGGAATTGTACGCTGTCTGAGGAGACAGGACAAAAGAAGAAGTGAACGCTGTTTGAGGAAACAGGCCCAACAAAAAAAAATGAACGCTGTCAGTAACAGGGAGTACGAACTTGAAACTCTGCGAAGTAATCGCGTGTCAACCGACAAGAAGTACAGAATTCACCCACTCGCTCTCTACGAAAAGCACGTACAAGGAAATGGCATCCTACATGTACCTTTTAAACTGGCCCACACGTACAACGTCACTTACGCATGTCCGTGCTAAGGCCCTTTCCTCCAATTACACGAGCTGACACTCGGACGTGCAGTTTTTGCATGTGTATGATGAACATGCACCCGTGTTGAGGGAAACGCCCTTGCTCGTCACGTCACAGACGCGTAGGCCCTTTCCTCGGATTACACGCATTCACACGCAGACGTGCAGTTTTTTCACGCACCCTGAACCATTATGCCCACGTCACGGGGGAAACACCCGTGCACGTAACGTCACAGGCGCGCTTATGCGCTAAGGGCCTTTCCTCGAATTACATGCAGACGTGCAAGATTTTCACGTGCCAAATCACTCCGTATCAAGCTGGCCACGCTACAACACACGGAAGACCACGCTCCTGCCCAGAAGGCCAAATTACTGCCCCCCAGAGCCCCGAGCATGCTCCCACCTGCTATCTGCTGCTGCCTGCCTGCCTGCTGCCCACGTGCCCTGCTATTTGCTGCCTGCACATCATCCATCTGCAGGGGTGCAGTTGTTGTGACCATCCCTGCTGGAACTGAAGACTCCCCACTGGGATACCATCCCTCCACAGCCCAGCCCCAGGACCCAGTTGTCCACCCACACCTGCCTCTGGGGTTGCCATGTCGGGCACACCAACATCTGGCACCACTGGCAACCCCCAGCCAGAGAGGCAGAGGGCCACCAGCTTCAGTGCCAGGGAAGTTGGTGTCCTGGTGTAAGCAAGTCCTGGGGCAGTATGATGCCCTCTTTGGAAGTTCTCGCGCCGACTATGAAGGATGGACCAGGATCTGGATGGACATCGTGTCTGCCATCAACGAAGAGGGGGTGGCAGTCCACGACATCAAACATGTCAAGAAGCGCTGGGAGGACTTCAGGTCCAGGACCCTCGACAAGGCCCGGCGCCTCTTGAAGGCAGCGGATGCCATGGGGCGGCAGGGCCACCTGTCCGACCACCAAATGAGGGTCCTGGAACGCACATGTCCAGCGCTCCACGTCCTGGTCCTTGAGAGGCAGACCCGTCTGGAGTCGAGCGGTAAGTGTACATGCATACTGATTGGACACTGTGCGTGTCGTGGTGTGCCAGTAGTGTGCAGGTTGCACATGTGTTTTTGTAGGGCCATGTATGGATGTGTATGTACAGGGGTGTGAGGCTGACACATGCAAGTCCTCTCATGTGTGAGACACATGGATGGTGTATGTGTGGGTAAACATGCAGGCCAAATTCAGATGTGAGAGCACACATGTTTGAATTACTGTGTATGTACGTTGGCATGGTTGTGGTGTCACACATGGATGTTGGTTCCAGCTGCATGTATCTGCACTGTGTACATGTGCATGTGTCTGTATTTGACAAGTGTGCAATTGTGATGCAACATGGATGCATGTGACACTGATATGTAGAAGGCTAAATGCCAGATGTGATATGGATGGTGATCTCATCACTGCGACAGTTGGTGGAGATGTACACATGCATGTAAGTGTGGTGGCGTGTGTGCATGTCTAGTGCACTCCCTGTGTTTCATGTGATGTCAGGCTCACCTTCGTCTGCTCATGCTTTTGTATGTGTATGGATGGTGCTGCCTGGTGCAATATTGCTGTGGAATTGCTCATGTGTGTGAGTTGAAATGACATGTGTGTTGGGGATTGTGATGCCATGTCTGAAGTTTGACACTGCCACTCATGTGCAACTGTCATGTGTGTATCAGTCCATTGTACAGTGCCCTGATGCCTGTGTCCAATCTCTCCCTGTTTGCAGCGTCAACTGATAAAGAGGGCGGAGAGGGTGCTGTGGAGCTAGGCGGTAGGGATCGCACTGCCAGCCGGAGACACAAGGCCCGGCTCCCCTCCCAGGTTGTCATCTCGTCAGGGAGTGAGGAGTCCAGTGCCGCGTCCCAGGCCGCAGCTGCCGAGGGTAGGTCCAAGAGGCGGAGGTCGGAGTTGGACTCCGCGGCAGCAGAAGGGGCAGCTGAGACCCCGCAGGGTCCGACAGAAGAAGATGGCACGGAGTCATCAAGGTTGGTGGGGGGTTTAGTGGAGGAGGAGGCCGTGGAAGGGACAGACATGGGGTCTGGAGGTGGGGATTCCACTGGTGCTAGTGGTGCAGTGCATGGGCAGGGACAGGAGGCAGCACAGGCCGCCGCGTAGGTGCCTGTGTGTAATCCTGTCCCCATCCTGTGACTGCATCATCCTGCACCAGCAGGGATGCCTACGTCCAGACCCGTTTTCAGGGAGGGGATCCGCTTACAACAACTGGCCTTCCTCTGCCTGCGGGCATGGCTATCCGGGACCGGGTTGAGCCTGTCCTGAGTGGGATGGCGTTGCATCAAAGGGGCATGCGAGGTGACCTGCAGTGTTTTCATGAGGACACTGCATGTCATCTCGAATGCCTTGTTGACCATGTTGACCTACTGGGACGGGTCACCAGGGCCGGATTCCTCCATTTGCTGGACCTTGTTCCGACCCCCTCCTCATCTGAACCCCCTATGCACCAGTCGTCCTCCATGC
The DNA here is from genome assembly GCF_040938575.1 of Ambystoma mexicanum. Lineage (NCBI taxonomy): Eukaryota > Metazoa > Chordata > Amphibia > Caudata > Ambystomatidae > Ambystoma > Ambystoma mexicanum. The sequence goes on from NC_090925.1 coordinate 651,748,384, forward strand.
CATCTTCCCACCCATGTATCACCTGGGTACACTGTGGAGCTGCCTCTGACCCTGCGGCCAGGCTGGTAGAGGACACATCCCTACCACAGTCAGGAATCGGACGTCCAGCAGGGGTGGCCACCTCAACAACTGCACCCCAGCCAGAGCAGGACGTGCAGGCAGCAAGAGCCAGGGCACAGGCACAGCAGCAACAAGGTGGGAGCCATTATGGCTCGGGGCCTTCAACATCGGAGGGGCAGGCATTGGCCAGAGGGCAAGAGGACACAGGATTGGAAGTGTCTTCCGTGTGGCAGCGGTTGGGCCAGGCCATAGATGCGGAGCGGCAGCGGGAGGAAGAGGCACGGCTCACAATGGTCAGGGCGGAGAACTCCATGCAGAGGGCTCTGAGGCGGGCCGAGTGCCTCAAGGCAATTCATAGGGAGTTGGAGGTCCACATGTCATCGTTCCTGCGAACCCTCAGGGCCATGGAAGAGGACCGCCTCCGGGACATCGAGTAGGACTTCGATGATGCCCTGGCCCAGGAAATCGGGAAGTGAGCCGTCGCACTAGCCCACTGCCATTGTAAATAGTTTTTAGAGTTACGTTTCCTTTTCCTTTTCCTTTGATTTGTGGTGAATGGACTATGCCACACACATTTGTATATCATTTTTTTATTAGGTAGTTTCTTAGGCAGGTTTCATTTCTTTCGTTGGGCTCATGGACCCTTGACAATGGATTGTACATAGTTGGACAATGGATTTATTTGAACTTTTTATTTGATTTTGAACATGGATTAATGGATTTTTCTTTTGGACAATGGATTGTACACAGTTGAACAATGGATTATTTTGAACTTTTTCTTTTGATTTCACCATGGATCAATGGATTTTTCTTTTTACGTTTCCTTTGGATTTGCGTTGGTGGAGGGAGAGTTTGGACTATTTTTCTTTCGGATTTCTTTGGATTGGTTATACTTTTCATGTATTCATCTTTTGCACATGCTTTTCATTTCATGTTTGCTATTTTGTTATGCTTTCATTTCATTGCTTTATTTTTGTACATAATACATTTTCCTATTTTAGTTCCATGTGTGGGATTCGCTCATTGGGTTAATGCATGTGAAAATCAATGCCAAACAGTGTGTGTGTGTGTGACGGACTTGTGTTGATGTACATAGTTGACTTTTGGTTTGTGTCTTGAGGCATGTCATTGTGAGGTGGATTGGGAAATCATTGCGTCTCAAGAATGGGGTGGCGTGCTGTGGTATTTTGGTGTAGAAGTGGGCCATGATTGTGCATCTTTATTTCATGTAGGGGGGATATGAGTGGGGGCCTGCTGGCAGGTGCCCTCTTTGCTGGGGGGTGGGGGTGCTGGGGGACATGAGTGGGGGCCTGCTGGCAGGTGCCCCTCACTGCTGGGGGGTGGGGGTGCTGGGGGACATGAGTGGGGGCCTGCTGGCAGGTGTCCCTCACTGCTGAGGGGTGGGGGTACAGGGGGACATGAGTGGGGGCCCGCTGGCAGGTGCCTCTCTTTGCTGGGGGGTGGGGGTGCTGGGGGACATGAGTGGGGGCTTGCTGGCAGGTGCCCCTCACTGCTGGGGATGGGGGTGCAGGGGGACATGAGTGGGGGCCTGCTCACTGCTGGGGGGTGGGGGTGCTGGGGGACATGAGTGGGGGCCTGCTGGCAGCTGCTCCTCACTGCTGGTGGGTGGGGGTACAGGGGGACATGAGTGGGGCCCTGCTGGCAGGTGCCCCTCACTGCTGGGGGGTGGGGGTGCTGGGGGACATGAGTGGGACATGAGTGGGGGCCTGCTGGCAGGTGCCCCTCACTGCTAGGGCGTGGGGTTGCTGGGGGGCATGAGTGGGACATGAGTGGGGGCCTGCTGGCAGGTGCCCTCACTGATGGGGGGTGGGGGTGCTGGGGCACATGAGTGGGGGCCTGCTGGCAGGTGCCCCTCACTGCTGGGGGATGGGGGTGCAGGGGGACATGAGTGGGGGCCTGCTGGCAGGTGCCCCTCACTGCTGGGAGTGGGAGTGCAGGGGGACATGAGTGGGACATGAGTGGGGGCCTGCTGGCAGGTGCCCCTCACTGCTGGGGCTTGGGGGTGCTGGGGGACATGAGTTGGTGATCATATTGCAAAGTGAAATGTGGCTTGGCTGGGGGGCATGCCCATGGTGGATGGGCTGCCTGCGGGACATGACCAGGGCTGCAGGGTAGTCCCCTGTGGTGTGTGCTGCCTGCAGGGGCCATGGAGCGGGTAGAGGGGACACCTGGGAGGACCCACACTGCCAATTCACGTGTAGGACTCCCCGCGTACCACACTGGATACACGTACCCCACTCTGACAGCGAAATCGCATTTGAAACTTCACGTGCACCCCGAAATACACATACCCCGCTCTGACAGCAAATTTGCGTGTGAAACTTCACGTGCACCCCCGAAATACACGTATCCCTCTCTGACTGCAAAATCACGTGTGAAACTTCACGCGCACCCCCGAAATACACGTACCCCGTTCTGACAGCAAAATCGCATGTGAAACTGCACGCACACCACCGAAATACACGTACCCCACTCTGACAGCAAAATCGCGTGTCAAACTTCCTTCACACCCCAGACATACATGTACCCCACTCGCACAGGGCCAATCGCGTGTGACACTTCCCGCGAACCCCAGTAATACACGTACCCCGCTCGCACAGGGCCAATCGTGTGTGAAACTTCCCACAAACCCCAGTAATACACATACCCCGCTTGACAAGAGCCAATCGCGTGTGAAACTTCCCGCGAACCCCAGTAATACACATACCCCTCTAGCACAGGGCCAATCGCATGTGAAGCTTCCCGCGAACCCCAGTAATAAACGTACCCTGCTCGCACAGGGCCAATCACGTGTGAAACTTCCTGCGAACCCCAGTAATACACGTACCCCGCTCGCACACAGGGCCAATCGTGTGTGAAACTTCCCGCGAACCCCAGTAATACACGTACCCCACTCGCACAGGGCCAATCGCGTGTGAAACTTCCCGCGAACCCCAGTAATACACGTACCCCACTCGCACAGGGCCAATCGCGTGTGAAACTTCCCGCGAACCCCAGTAATACACGTACCCCCGCTCACAAAGGGCCAATCGCGTTTGAAACCCCCGCGCCGGGGTGTACATGTATTCGGAGGGGTGCGCAGGGATTTTTACAGGCGTTTTTGTGGTTGGGGCCTGTGCGCCATGTACGGGATTTGTGCGCTGTGCATGGCGCGTGCACCACTTGTGTGCTGGATTCTATGAATTACCCCGTAAATCAGTGACTCACCCCCTGAGCGGCATGGCTACCCCTAACCGGGTACCGGGTCTGGGTTCCTTGAATGGGGAAATACCGGGCCATTCCGACCTTGGAGGGCTCCGTATTTCCCCATTCAAGGAAACTGGACCAGGTCCATCCCCATTCCCATTTGAGCACCCATAGGGCTCAATGGGAATGGGGAGGATGCTAACAACGGGCCCGTTAATGATGGCCCATTGTTAGCATCCTGGTCTGCTCGCGGGACCCGCTAAGGATGCCTGGTTTTACCAGGCATCCTTAGCGGGTCCCGTGATCAGGCCTCGTAATGAGGCGGTAGGGGGTTAACGGCGCCGGCAGCTCTACCGGCACCATTAACTACCTACCGCCAGGGTGGTAATGAGGCCCAATGCGTACTACAAATGCAGAAAACGTTCTGATATGGCTTTTCCAAGGCTAATTTACAAATTGTGTTCTTCTTAACCAAGCCCTATGTATAAACTTTGAGATGAAATATACTGCTTTCAGGTCGTTGGTTTTCTTAAAGAATGCCACAGCAGGAACAATCTGTCTAAACTCCCTCAGGTGCAACCGATAGCATTCTCTGAAACCTCTGTATCCAGCTCAAAAAAATAAAAAGTGATTGACTGATTCCACTGAGTTACCATGGACTTTGCATTGGGAGTCCGGTGGATTAGACCATCTTGCCATCAAAACAGACACCTTCAGAGTGTTCATTAACAGTTGGAGGTACAAGGCACAAGCATAGCCTGGTGCCACACAATCTTAATAGGGCTCACATCTCTCCTCCTGATTTGACAGTAAATACAGAGAGCCCATGGACAGCGCTACAAAAGCTTTTCAAATTCCTGGTTGATGTTTCATTACACTTTGTTTTCAGCAGATCTCTAGAACTGGGTAATAATTCTTCAGTGCTAGACCAGATAGTAGTCAATGGCCCTCATTATGACCCTGGCGGTAAGTGAAAAACGATGCCGGTAAAGGATTACCGGCATCGCCTACCACTAGGGCCGATTATGACCCGAGATAGCGCTATTAGCGGCACCGTAATCAACATTGCTGTTAAAAGCGCCATGGGTGCGGGCGCGCGACTCCCATGCCGGAAATACCGCCATGGCGCTAAATTGGGAACATTACGAGTCATGCGGACATGGAAATAACGCCTTTTTGAAGGCCGTAAAGTACCTTACTGCCATGGTGCTAATACCGCCATCGCAGACCAACAGTAAATGGCCATGTGCAGTCTTCCCAGCTGCCACAGGTGCACACAATCAGAGCAGGTGGAGGCAATACAGACTGGGCAAGCACAAAAGGAGCAAACCCCACCCCTTCCCACACACAGTTACACTCTACAATTAATCCAATACTACTAGAAATGCTGGGGCAGGAGGACCTGATAGCAGTGGACGTGCCACAACAACAACTACAAGAAGTACAACAACAGGCAGCACAGAGGAGACGCAGGAGGAGAAGGAGGGCAAGGCAGGGCCAGCATGCCCCACCAGCACAGCCAGTGCCACCACGCAGGCAGCCCCCAATCCCACACATCAGAGCCAGTCCATTCAACTCAACCACTGAGAAGATCCACACCCTGTACCGCCAGGAATGGGACACCATCACCACCATTGTGGACACGATACATGACGACATAGTCAGCCTCATTGAAAAACGCACCGCCATCCCACCCCTACTGAAGGTAGTGTCTGTGCTTCACTTCCTGGCCACAGGCACCCACCAACACACAGTGGGGCAACTGCATGGCATTTCACAACCATTATTCTCACGTACGTTGAACCAAGTGCTTGATGCCCTCCTCAAGCACACAGACGAACACATTTCCATACCACGGTCTGCCCAGGAGATCTCAAACACCAAAGTGGGTTACCATTTACTGGCCGGCATACCTGGTTGCATTGCGCCATCGACTGCACCCATGTGGAATTGGAATTGGTGGTCCCACATGCCATAGAGGTAGTGTACCACAACCGTAAGCTATACCAACCAATCAACGTGCAAATGGTATGTGACTCAAACAAGATCATCGCACATTGCTGTGCTTGATTCCCCGGATCAACCCATGATTCAATGGTCCTGTGGAACTCCACGGTTCCATTCTACATGGAGCGACATGCAGGGCACAGATCCTGGCTTCTCAGTGAGTCGCATGTTAGGCTCATGGAAATGTGATGTGGGTAGGTGATTGAGGCATAGATGCATACTTCACCTGGCTGAGATGGGGGGGAGAGATGCATACATAACCTAGCTGCGAGTGCAAGAGGGAATGGAGGAAGCTCACACCCCAAAATCTGCCCAGACTGGACTTGACACCTGACCACATAATGCAAGATGCAAGCAGCGCAACCATGCGAATGAATCGGTGTCCCAACCATCCCACAGACATCTGCATGTGCACTGTAACAAATCCGACTGCATCCCCCACAACGAAATGCAGCCACAAGCAATGATTATAGCCAATACAAAGCACAAAACACCACGAACTGAAAGGCCAGGCCCACAATACTGCGTACAAAGGGGTCACATGAGGGTCAAATACATCAATACACCGCTACACTGACACAGAAGCCCAACTAAATTGCATGACAACATTTGTTATGCGTAGTGAGAGCATCATGAGGCTGACATCAACGTTGCCAGGATGACAGCATGCAAATAAGTGTACATCTGCAAGATCACAGAAACAACGGGCGTGGACTGAAACAGTGCATGTGCACTCACAGGGAACTGGACCCCACCGCGCACACTAATCAATGACATGCAAAACAGTCCATAAGGGGAATACACACATAGCAGTCTCATCGTGTGACTCCATCCATGCATGGAAATGGGGTTGAGATGAAGAAACAAATGCATGCCACGGTATCACTTAATGAGGTCAAACATGATGAGTTAACTTACACATACATTGTTGCCCACATGCAGGTGATGCAGGCTATCCCTTGAAGCGGTTGCTCCTTACCCCAGTCCGGAACCCACAGAAGAGGCACGAGGAGGACTATAATCGTGCCCATACACGAACCCGTGTGGTGATTGAGCAGACATTTGGCCTCTTGAAGGCACAGTTTCGCTGCCTTAGCAGGTCTGGGGGGCACTCATTTACCACCATGAGAAGGTGGCAAAGATTGTCATGTCATGTGTGATGCTACACAATATGTGCATCAGACGGAATGTGCCCCTGCCCCCTGACGCAGAACAGCAACCACCTGACGAAGAGGATGAGGAGGGTGGGGATGGGGCACTACCTCAGGGAGGAAGCGATGCACAGGAGGGACGTGACATGCGTCGGACTCTGATCAACCAATTCTTCTAGCACACATGGATGGGGGGTGTCACATGGAGATGGCACTTGGGGCATTGGGTGTGTCAGGGACATGGACACTGTAGACTGTTCACCAATAAAGCACACGTACGCAATGAGCAATGTCCACACATGTGATTTGTGCATAACCAAAAAGTGTATTGAAAAGGTAAATCTAAGTGAACACACCCACTCCCTCCTCCCCCCTGTACTCCCCAACACACCCACTACCCCCTCTACTCCGCAACACACCCACTCCCCCTCCGCCTCTATTCCCCAACACACCCACTCCCCCCTGCCAACTCTACTCCCCAACACACCCACTCCCCCTTCCCCCTCTACTCCCCAACACACCCACTCCCCCCTACCCCATCTACTCCCCATAACATGGTGTGGATGACTGTGCACAAGTACATCACGTGGCATCAGTACACGAGGCTGCGCCTATTGGCACCCCCCCTCTCCCGGCACCCGGTGCACCCCTGTCGGTACGCCGCAGGTTCCTGCCCGATATGCGGACAGGGCTGGTTTGGGTTGAACTGGCAGCCGAGGAGGAACTGGGTTGGTCACATGGTTGCATGTCCCGCATTGTTTGGACTAGCTCTGAAAGTATGTGCCGCACCGCGGCCAGTTCGGCACACATGTCCTTAGAAGTGGACTCATTGGCAGACCTAACAGTATCAGCACATTCACGCATTTCCCCCCTAGTAGTGGCGCATTCTGTGATATGCAGTGTCAACAGGGCTGCAAGTTGCTGTTGCCGCGTGATTATTTCCTGCATGGACTCTTGGCTGTTGTGGCCTGTGGCTGATGGTTGTGGCGTGTCCATTATGCTGCTCCCCTCCTGCACATTTGCTATTGGGCAGGGAGTAGCCGGCCAAGAGTTTCCAGGAGATTGCCCCGTATGCTAGTGTCATGCTGGCTGCACGGGGACAGGTAGAGGGAATGCAGGGGGCCAGTGGGGGGACCCACGACAATATCTACATCCCCTTCCTTGTTGTCTGAGATAGCTGCGGTGGCAGCAGTCTCACCAATGGTGCTGCTTTCTGCGGATCCAGTGCCTTCAGGGGACACCACTGGGCGGATGGTTGAAGTTGGTGGCGCCGAAGTGGTTGACTTGCTGGACATCGGTGCCATGGCCTGTGCTTTGCTATGGGATTTATCCTGTTGTGGGGGTTTGCTTTTTCTACCTGAGGTGGAGGGATGGTGTTGTGGCTCTTCGGGCATGGGCTTTGGCAGGTGTTGTGCCTGTGTCTTCATCGGCACTGTCCGAATGAGAGCCTGTGGTGGACCAAAGGAGGGAGAGGGTTAGTGATGGGTCTACGGACATTGAGCAGGCATTGTGATGGCTGCATTCATTTTGATTGCTAGATGGTTCACATTGGAGGCAGTGACATACAGGTTGTCTCACTCTTAGGTGGTAGAAACATGGAGGCATATGGGTGGCTACAGAAAGTGGGTGCATTACGCATGTGTACAAGGTGGAGGTTAGCACTGCCTGTAGGCAGTCTTGTGCTAATGTGTCCGGTGGACCCTGTTAGGCATCCTTGCACTTGCCAACCATCTGGACATCATTGTGGTGAGATTGGCATAGTTGGACTTAAGGCACCTACCTGCGTCGCCTGATGTCGGGGCTCCTCTCTCCATATCTCCAACTCCCTCAATGCTCTCTGTGCCTATGGTGGCGGCTCATATCTCCTCCCACGGCTGTAGTTTGATGGGCAACTCAGCTCCTCCGCCAGTCGCCATGCCGAGATTCCAATTTGCCGCCAGTATGCTCCTGACCCAGAGCCGTAGATCGTCCCACCTTTTTCGGCATTGTCTGGCATTGCAGGGTGTTGTGCCGACGGACTGACCCTCTGGGCTACCATGGACCACATGGCCTTTTTTCGATGAAGCGCCGGTCTGGTCATCTCCGTGGAAAACACAACATCAGCGTGCTCTTGGAGGGTTTCGGCCAACATAGTTAGCTCCTCCCTTGAAAAGCGCTCCTGCCGCAGCCGATCTGCGCTCTTCAGAACTTTTGGCATTGTGATGTGGAATGGGTGGTGTAGAAGGTTTGTGGAGGTTGTGGGGGTCAGGTGTCCAATGGTAAAAGAGGATGGCAATGGATTGTGCATTTAAAGATGGCTGCCGCGCTCTTTCCCGTTCCTGTGCGATGACGCTAATTCCGGATCTGCTTGTTTACGGTCGCCGCTAATAGCGGTTCCCGTTAATTTCGGTTACCGGTATTAGCAGTGACCGATAATGTCGATGGCTAGGGTGGCGGAGGTGCTATTTGCACGGCATACGATGAAGTAAATGGGATTTTACGGCCTTTAGCGGCATGGCGGAGATTACATTACTGGCATGGCGCAATGCTCGTGCCCGAGAAGTCGTAATGTGCCGCTTTTAGCGGTCTCTGGGCAGCACAGACACGTTATTTGCGCCATGCCGGTAATGGCCGATACTAACCTCCAGGGTCGTAATGAGGGCCAATTCCAGGGCCTCCAACCCTTTGCAAATTAACCTAAACCAGGGAAGGGAACCAGAAACTTTCTGTAGACTTGTTAACATGTCTCTGTATTTTGCAAAAACTGGGGCGCTCCTCAATCTAGTCCAATACATCAGGGGCTTATTTGTTTAAACATCCGTAATAGATTGAATATTGCATTCTCAATGAAGAATTGCCATGGGAGCGCCCTTTGGCTCCATGAGTAGGGACCTCAATGAGGTATTGTCAGCCACAGGAAACTGGGCATATGCACAGTGTCCCCATAGTTCGGCTCCATACGTACTTGCCGCAATGCTCGAGCTTTATACAATTTAAGGGCAGGGGAGACTGCTCCCCTCCCGTGACTGTTGTAAAATCTGTGAATTCCGCCGATGTACTTTTTTAATGAGGCCATAACCTTAATATTTTGGGCTGCACATGAAAAATCTTCGGCAAACTTTAAACCCTACCTAATCATAAAAACACTCTTGCTCTAAGGGACAACCTTCAATTAGGATCTTCGACTTAAATTTCTTGCTGCGTTTGCCACTTAATATCATCACCTTCAATTTTTCTGAATTAAGCACTATTGAGAGCTCTTGACACTTAATAATAAAAACCTGAAAATTATGGCTCAGGCCCATGGAAGTGGTAGATAACAAAACAGCATCATCTGCCTAGAAAAGAGTGAGGAGTTTGTCTAACCCTAATCTTGGTGAATCTAGAATGCGGTCTAGCAGTTCCTCAATTATTACATCGATATATAAACAAAATAGGAGGGCAGCCAGCACATACCCCTGGCGAACCCCCTCTCCACTGTAAAGGATTCAGCGGTCTCCCCAACCAACTCCCATCTCACTGAGGCCCTATTACCACTATAAAGTGACTGGATATTGGCCAAAGTTGGGCCTGGAACTTCCTTGTTTCTCAGCACGGACCATAACTTATGTGAGACACTATCAAATGCTGTTCGCAGATCCACGAATAGTGCATAGATTCTGGTGTGCTGTAAGGCGACACATTTGGCCAGAATGGAACTCATCCTGAAACATTGGTCCACCATACTGATGCCAGGCCGGAAATGATATCATTCCCCTCAATTGACCAACAATAAAGGTGAGACAGCAACATCTTGCTGTATACCTTTCCCACTGTGACCAAAAGTGAAATAGGCCTATAGTTGCCCAAGATCTTATTGTCTACCTTCTGATATATGGGTATAATTATTGCATCAAACCAAGACTGGGGTAGGACCCCAGACCTGGGCAATGAGTCAAATACAGGCACTAACAGGCGGGCCCAGATTCTCAGCTCAGTAATGTCCACAGTGTCCTAACAGGCAACTATGCAACAGTTGGTGCTGATTGGTGAAACAGTGTGGAACAGTATAAGGAAGAACGCTTCACCATAAGTTTGCTTAGTGTAATATTATGCCTGGCATTTCACTAGCCAAGGATCCAAAAAGAAGAAGTGCAGTGTTAAGGATTTCAATCAGGCAATACACTCTGCTCTCGGCCTAGTGTACAGCGCAATGGAAAAACTTATTTGATATATGGATTCAATTATTTGAAAGATGTACCACTCGTATCACACGCCTTACTTTAAAAATACCCCGGGTCACGCTGGACCAGGAATCAGGCTGGTTTATTTATTTAAGATCAAAATCACAATATATATTTTAATAGGTAAACAACAATCACCAGTGGGATGACAGAATACAGAATAATATCTTTATTACACTAGAAATAAGTAATGAGCAAAACAAATGCAGCACAGAAAATAATAGTTTTGTGTTGTTTCAGATCAGATAGCACTATGGTTAGAGGTTCCCCCTGCAACACTCCTCAGCCCCCAATCGGCAATGCAAAGAGATGGAAGGAGAGCACAGGTATTCAGTAATAGTACAGATCAAACAGTGTCTCACTTCTCCCTTGCCCCCTTACACAGAAAGAGAAAAACAAAGTGGGCTTTTCAATTGTCAGAATAATTTTTAAAGTGGCTGAGCAAGAACTCTAAATGTGTGGAAAAATGCTTCATTTATTCTAAATTCTTATGGGAGCCACTTTGAACAGTTTCACACAATCACCAGCAATGATGTAGTCTAAAGAAAACAATTGAAATCTTAAAGTCCAGGTCGGAAACAAATGGAGGCTATTTCACACGTGTACACATTTCTCAAAATGGGCATTTGTGGCAAGAACAGGAGAATCACATTGTCTATGGATAGCTATGGATGTTAGGTACAAGTAGGAGTTGACATTTTGTTTCTATCACAAAAAACTGAGGGAGTTATAGAGGTATTAGTAAAGGTAGTTTTTCAAAAATGTAGGCGCGGATTTGGACAGAGGCTTTAGTTTTAAAATCAGAAAAATAATGGTACAGGTAAGAGTCAGGAGTGATTCACGACTCAGTCCTGGTTCCTTGCTGTCCACCCTGGAGTGCTAGGCTGGTCACTCTAATGAAATTAATAGATCAAAGTTGACAAAGATGACTAGGAAAAAGGATGCTTTTACAGATAGACAGAATAAGATTCCACTATGGATTGAGACAATGTTACTGATTATGGAAGTAAGGATAGTTCAGAGGTTAGGAGGGGACAAGATAATGCACGGGAATCAACAGTTTCTAGCTTCCTGTTAATACTCACAAGACAAAATGGATTTAAGATTTTGGACCATCAGGATTCTGGACCATTGAATCAGATCTATCAGGGACGGACAGCTGGGCACATCGGACAGGGCAGGTTCAGCAAGGCGCTCTGGTCACAGCACGGCACAGGACTGGACGGGATCTACCCTTCTTGGTTCTGAAGATATTTCAATTCAGCAGGCAAGCATTAACAGCACGCCCGGCTGTATTATGATTCTTCCCCAAGGCTTTTGGGGTTCTGTTCTCGAATGTGAGGCCTAGCTGAGAATGGTTCAGCTATGCAATAGGCCTTTGCTTTGCCAAGTTTCTGGAGTCTGGAACAAGGAAGATGTAGATTTCATCAGTAGGGCGCTTCGCCAGCATCAGGAAAGTGAGTGGATCTGTCTGTCTTTCTGTGATGTCCGCTGCGTGGGCCGGCTTAGCTAAGCTTGCCCCTTTGAGCTGGGATAGGGTCAACACTTCATCTCCGCCTTGCATTTGGGGTGATTGTATCAAGGCCGGCTGATGTCACATTTTATGATTTGCTTTACAGTCCTCAGAGACCTCCCCTTAGCCACTGGTCTCAAAATCGGATTTTACACTAAACACACATTTCTATATTAGTAACCTTTATATAAATCACACAAAAAGATGCCATATTTTGTGTAGCATCTTTTCATCAAAATCTCACAGTTGTAGGATCTTGTTTTAACTTTCTACAGAATTTTGTCCTTTTCGCTATGCACGCAGTTTCCAAATTGTATGCAACTTTCCACAAATGTGCTTGTTTAACATATGGATAGGCGTGTACATTGTCACTATTCTTACAGTAATACATTGTGCATACAATCACATATCTTGCCATTCCTGTCCAGAACATGTCACACAAATCTGCTGTCTCTTCACACGTGCAGCCATAAATTAAATGAACAACTCTGTCATTTTTATATTTTTTCACCATTTTGAATAGCAAGTTATAAGACTTTTAAAATGTGTTCTTTGTTCATGTTTAGCAACATATGGTCGCTTGGCTCCGCCTCTTTTTGTCTCCCTGCAGTCCAAGGCATCCCCCTCCTGGCTTGTTCCTTCCAGAGGCCATTTACGACCCCTTTTCAAACTTACAATTTCCTGGGATGCAACTTTGTCGTTGTTCCTTTGCTTTAAAGACAAGATTCTGCTCTAACCTGCAATTAACACTTCCCAGTGAGTTTCTGCTGAGAGGAAGACCCCCTTCTGGGAGAAAACCCTGCTAGTTTTTTGCAGCTTCAGCCGAGCTGATTAACTTTTAAACCTAGCCAAAGCCACACTTGTTGCATCACATACAAATACATTTCTTTCTTGGCCTTAAAATCTGTGGAATCAAAAACACAACTAAAATCTATATTCCTTTTTGGCAGCAATCCTTTTTCTGTTTGCTAATCCAGCAGGCTTTTGAATTCTAGCTCACTTTTAAAGTTTCCTCAGTCTCCTCTGACAGCTGTCATTCAGGCAGCCCCGGGTACTGCACCCATATTTTGGCATAGAGGCTGTCAGTTTTCCGACTTTGTATGTTTCTCAATATTTCAATTGACACATAAATGTTAGCACCAGGCAAGATTGTGAATTTTGATTGTTGTGTTAAAGGCATTTTTTGAGTTTTTGGCAACAAAGCAAATGTCATTTGTAGGCACATGTTTGGGTTTAATTTGCAAAGTGCTTCCTCTAGCAATCTGTTTACTGGTCATGGGACCCACTGGTACATTTCTGCAGGGTGTGCTCTATTCCACCGTACATGCACTATGGGTGGCAGGTTTTGCATCCCTCTTGTTGTGTGCTGAAGCACACGGTTTTGGTAGGTTTTTGTAGGTTTTTGGCATGCACAAGGGTTTTTTCACCATTGTTGCTGTTTCTCTCCCCATAACTGGCAGGGTGATGCCGCATAGCACAGCGGAGTGGGTCAAATCATCCCACAGAGCCCCCATCCTGACTGGTTTTTGACCGCTTATCAATAGTAAGTCGGGAGATTGGGATATTCTTTTCTTTTGTCCATGTGGAGAAAGTCAGCTGCTTCTCCCAGCTGGAGGCGACCCGCTCTCCTCGTCGGTTCTGGTCAGGAGTATTGCTGGTTTTGGTTGGGAGTATGGAGCGGCACTCCGGGCTCCTTGGGTCTTTCCTCCCGGTCCCTGAGTGGTCCTCCTTGGTAATCCCTTTGGATGATTCTTAGTCCAGATGCTAGAAGATACAACATAGCATGGTTATGGATATTTTCCCACTCCTGTGTCCACACGTCATTTGGGGATGTCAGCAGTGGAAAAACACTTGCATTGGTTATAATTGGCACTATTCCCCATCTGGATTTCCAGTTGGTTCCTCTATTTGCCGCAAAGTATGCCTGGGATGGCAACTCTTCAGCTGGTTTATGTGGACCCACGTGTCTTCCTCTTCTGCCAAACTGCCCTTGGGGATGCGGATTCTGTATGCGACTGGTGAGATTCTGTCCACAATTTCAAAAGACCCCGCCAACTTGGGAGGAATTTGCGCTCTTTGGCTTGGTTCCTTCGGAAATTGTACAAGTCCTACTTGGTATTCCTTTTTAGGTGTCTTAAGATCATACTGCGTCTTCATACTGTCTGCAGATTGCTCTAGATTCCGCTGAGCATAGGCAAAAGCATGTTGAAGTTGTTTTCTCAGATTCTCAACATACTCATGAGATATGGAGGCATTTATCAAGGTCTGCTCTTAGGTTCTGTAGAGCAGATGCTGGGGTAGCACCATCCTTCGTCCAGTCATCAGCTCAAATGGAGACATTTTGTTGCAGAAGAAGGGGTAGATCTGATGGTCATCGGGACAAGGGGTAATCGAATGTCCCAACTTGGCCCAGAATCTACCACAGACATTTTTAATATGCTCACAATAGTTTTATTGTACCTCTCAACTCAACCAACAGAGGACTGCCGGTAGGCAATGTGTAGTTTCCTTTTGACCCCAGTATTTCCCACATCTTTGTCATCACTTTGCTAGTGAAGTGGCTACCTCGGTCTGACTCAATCCTTTGCGGTAGTCCAAAATGTGAGAAGATGTGATTGATCATCAGGGCAGCTGCTGTTTCTTCCTTGCAATTTGGGGCCAGGAAACATTCTACCCATTTAGGGAACAAGCATGTTACGGTCAACATGCACTTGTTCCCCCTTGAGGAGCGAATCACGGGCTCCATAAAATCGGCTTGCAAATCTGACCAAGGCAGTGTCATCCCCCTCTTTTGGAGGAGAGCATGGTGTGTGAGTGATGTTGGCTGAAATTGTGCACACACAAGACACCCCTTCAAGTATTGGTTGAGGTCCTGCCCCCTGTGTGGCCAGTATGCAACCTCTCGTAAGAATTCTAATGTTGTATGAAACCCCCAATGACCGGCTATGGCCGCATCATGGGCGTGACTTAGCATCAGGCTGCGGAATGAGGTAGGGACCACCCACTGGTCATGGCCAGATATGGATCTCGTCACCAGCAAAACGTCTTGGATTTGGACCATTTTTGGACATTTCATCAACACTCTGAGGTCCTCTTTCCCAATGTAATCGGTATCCGTCAGGGGAAAGTTCTCAGGGTCCTCAATGTGTTGATACAACTTACCAATTATTGAATCCCCTTTTTGAGCCTTAATCAAATCAGCATCTGGGGTATCCTTACTCCATTGTTCACTGAGAGTTCATTGTGAGCATATTTCTGGGACCTAGTGATAGCAGTGACCTGGATTTCCCCCAACAAGGACTCAATCTCAAGTAGATCCCCTTGGATGGCTCCGGTTTTGGCCAGCTGATCAGCTAGGTAATTTCCAGTTTTGCCTGGACCCTCTAATTTAGAATGACCCTTTATCTTTTTCCAGTAGATGGTCATCCCATTTGAGGTGACCAAATCATCAATATTTTGTATTAATTTTCCATGTTTTAAAGGTTTATTATTAGCACATGGCATGCCTATGGTTTTCCAGTTAACCAGGTGCTCCACAAACCCCTTCTGTACATAATCTGAATCAGTGATTATGACCAGTTCGTGGA
This sequence comes from Ambystoma mexicanum, assembly GCF_040938575.1. NCBI lineage: Eukaryota > Metazoa > Chordata > Amphibia > Caudata > Ambystomatidae > Ambystoma > Ambystoma mexicanum. Next base: position 651,764,111 of record NC_090925.1, read on the forward strand.
GTTGCTGTTGGATGGTAGAGAAGATGACTTGATGCACAGCCACCAGCTCTGCCACTTGACTACTTCGGAGACCAATTTTGTGCCCAGCAGAGGGTTCTGGGGGATCATTAACCAATGTATTCCCTACACTGGCCAAAATTTCCTTTTCCCCGTTGTTGTCAACATGGTAGGAGCACCCATCCACGTAGACAGTGGGCATTCCCTCACACTTGTCTTCTTCAAAGACTTTGTGTGGGGAATTAAGGTATGCCTCCATGGTGTCCTTGATTTTAAGACTTTCATCCTCGAGACAGTTTTCTCTGGCACAATCATGCAAGTCAGCCAGAACTTGTGTGAGGGGACTCTTCTTGTTTTGGCCATATCTGACCTCCACAGGAAAGCCTTGCATTTACAGAATCCAGGTAGTAATTCGGGAATATATGCTGGTCAGATAGCACAGCGAGTAGAGCACTCGCATTGACATCCATACAGAGCCTGCTGATGCAGGTTCGAATCCTGGTAGGGCCAAACGCAGCCTTTCATCCTCCGAGGTCAATAAATGAGCACCACACACCATGGGAAATAAGTAGCGCTCAGATACCTGAGAGTTCGTAGCGCTATATAAATGCACAAACAAACAAACTCACATTTCTGGCCCGGATTCTGTCACTTTGAAGAGGTTGCAAAGGTTGGTGTGCAGTCTCCACTATGATGTGTTCCCCCTGGATAAACAGGCGGTAATTATTCTATGCCCACACCGTTGCCAGGAGTGCCTTCTCACAATCATTGAATTTTTCCTCCACAGAGGATAAAGTCTTACTCGCATAGGAGATTACTTTATTGACCTTGTCATGCTTTTGGTATAATACTGCAGTCAAGCATGCATTTGAGAACCCTGTCTCCAAGAAGAACTCTGTGTTTTTGACAGGGTAAGCTAGGAAAGGCGCTTGTGAGAGGCTTCTTTTGAGTTGTCTTACTGCCTTGGCTTGTTCTAGACCCCACGCCCACTTGACCCCCCCCATTGAACTGATGGATCAGGGGTCTTGTGATCTCTGCGTAGTCCTCAATGAACTTTCTTCTGTAATTAGTTAGTCCAAGGAGGCTTCTTAGTTCCCACAGAGTTGTGGGGTCTTTTGTTTTCTGGTGTGCTTCTACTTTCTTTTCCTGGGGACAGAGACCCTCAGTAGTTATCTCATGCCACAAGAAATTGACATAGATTCTGCACCACTGTGCCTTTTGGAAAGAGAGTTTTGCTCCGGCAGCCCTCATCTGTGTCAGAACATAACAGATCTCCACTATGTGTTCCTCCACAGTTGAGCTTTTGATTAGAACATCATCTACATAGGCCAGGTTGCCCCTTTCACCCAAGTCGGGCATTGCCTTATGCAGAAAGATGTTAAATACATTGCCAGAGTTGATGTATCTGAAGGGAGTCCAAGTCCAAGTGTACTGCTGCCCCCCGGAGATAAAGGAAAGCTTGTATTGGTCCTCCCTACTGACAGGTACAGTCCAGTAGCCATTGGTCAGGTCAATTGCAGTGAATACCTGTGACCCCTGGATCTGGAACAGCCCTTGGTCAATGTAGGGAAGAGGCCATCTGGAAGTATGGACCCGTTAGCTGAGCTCCCTTAGGTCAGCACGGAGTCTCCACTGGCCGTTTGGTTTCAAAATCCCCAGCACCGGATTACTGAAGGTGCTATGGACTGGAAACATTATCTCACGGGGCTGAAGGTTCTTAATTATTTCAGTAAGGGAATCCATTGATGCAAGAGGCAATCGATATTGCTTCACAAACACTGGAGTCATGTCAGTCACCTTGGGAATTGTTGTTGTGTAGATGTCGATGCGACCACAGTCATATGAGTCCACCGCAAAGAGATCTTGAAAATCTAAGAAAACTTGTTTCAATTTTTGCCTTTGCTCCAGAGTCTCACGTGCATCAGCTAGGTTGACTCCCTCAAGCATCTGCCTGAAGCCTGGAAAGACTTCTGGTTTTGGTTATCTTAGCAGCCTCCTCCAGCTGGGTTGAGAAGTCCCTGGTCAATGTACTGATTTGGACTGATGGCTTCAGGTGGGGAAGGCAGTCCTTGTGGACTTGAAAGATTACCTCATCCCTCCTGAAGCCACAGGTCACATCTTCCTGACCTTACGGGCAGGACGAGTACCACGTTAAACTGGAAGGAGGGTTGATTTTCAGAGATAGAGAGGACTCCCCATCACCAGTTTGTTGACCTACTGCAATTACTGTCATGTCTGGGATTTGGTTATTCTGGAAGTGGAATTGAATTTGGTCAGGTTTTTGTTCAACCATGTGGCATGTGCCATTTAAACTAACATGGTTGACACTATGTTTCAATTTTATTGGTCGGTTAGTCTGGGTCCAGAGGACCTTGTTTACACAATCTATGAGGAGACAATCTACACAGGATGGCATTGCCTAGTAAACATGGTCCGCCCTCTGGAGTCACATCTTTGACCTGGTGCTTCACCTTGTGTCGCCCATTTTTAATATTTAAATCCGCAGTCCACTCGACAGGAATTTCCTTCCCATCCAAGTTCTGAAGTTGTCCAGGAAGAGGGGTGAGAGGGATTTGGTATTCCTCCCCCTTCCCGAATTCAGCTGATGAAAGGCCCTTTTTGATAGAAGGGTGGCTTGGGATCCAGTGTCCACCAGTGCCAAAATTGTACATTGCCCCTGAATTTGGACCAGGGCACAACATCTTCCCTCCTTCTCCTCAAGAGGGCAAAGATAATGCACATTTTTGGCCAATTGGTGGGTTAAATTCTTTGCTTTGGATTCTGACAGAGGGGTGATTTGGGCAGAATTTTGTTTGGGATCTTCGGAACCTGTAAGAAAAACGTGACAGCTGGATATGGGGGAGGTTTTGGCCTCCCCTGGTTCTGATTCTGGGCTCCTCTCCCCCCTTTTGGAGGCAGTCACCAGTATGGGTTTGAACAATTTGACAAGAGGATTTTCTTGCTGGTCATTCTGGGGTTTGATGATGGGCAGTTTTAACTCAGTCCCCACATTCACCCAGTCTTGATCAGGATCTCTTGGGACCCATTTTTCTTTGGGAGGAGTTCCCAAATCCCTGAAGGAGGAGATACTTTTCCCAGAATTCTCTGAGGACCCCTCTCCTTGAAACTGGAAGATTCGCACCTCCTCCACAAAATGGGTCTTTTTAGGCTCTTTATTTCTCCTACCCCCGCCACCCATTCCTTAGGTTGCAGATTTTCGGGGGCAGGAGATTTTGGTTCTGGTTCCTGGGTTTCCAGGGGCTTTCCACAAGTGTGGAAGGAAGCTTCCTCTAAGGCTTTACACCCCTCCTCCCCCTGTGCCTCCTCCCTGGGAACCGGTGGGTTGTCGGGGTTCTTCCCCCGTCATTGTTCTGGAGCACCAGAATGTTGATTTGAGGAGTTCTGAGTCACCATGTTCATTGGAGGGTTTTGCTGCGCCCTCAACATGCAACCCAGATCCTGTGCCATGTTCTGGACTTGGTGCTCCAGTTGGGACACCCGCTCTGGCTGGTACAGGGTCCTCTGGTCTACCCTTGGTAGCACACAGGAAGGGTAACTATCCCTTATCCCATTATATCCCTGGTTCGGATAGTTTTGGTACCGCTACACCCTTGGCCTTCCATTTCCCGGATTGGGCTGTCTGGGCACAGGAAAGTGGGAAAAGAAAGAAGGGTTATTTTGGGGGTTGAGGTTTTGGTGGGTACCGGGGAAAGAAACTTGGCCCTGCATTTGAGGGATTACTGCCCTCCTGGGGAAAGTGAGGAGGAAAGTTCCTTGAGTTGGCAGCTGTCAGTTGGATCCCCCCCACCTGGGCTGGAGGAGTCCACACGTTAGGGGTTCCATTTGTGGGTTTACATCCCCTACTCCCTGTTTGGGATTGGCCCGAGGGCTTTCTGGGTCTGGGGTTGGTAGGATTCTGTGTGGGAATGTTTTTAGGAACCTCCATCTCCAGATCTAAAATGAGGCAACCTTCACCTCCGCCACTTTAGCAGCAGAAGGGGTTGTTACGCTCACCTGGCTTCCGCGGGGGCTTTGGGGTGAGGTTGGAGCCCTCCCTCGAACTGGCTCCTCGAAATCACCTTCCCCTTCTGAGGATGGTTTTACCTACGGCTCTGGAGCTGGGTGTTGCCCCTGCGTGAAGAGGAGATGCAATGAGTATGGAGTTGGGGTATCATGACTTCCCCCAGCCCTTTCGTGCCAGAATACGGTGGGCAGGTTCTTTCCCATAGACGCCCACCTGTAATTTTGTGATGAACAGCTATCAGTCCTGCTTTCCTTAGCAGGGGCGCGTAGAATGGACCAAGTTACTTCACTGGTCCGTGGGGGTGTTGATCCTTACCAGCTGCGACCAATCCACGTATAAGGTAAGTCTTTGGTATGATAATAGTTTGTTCTATTAAAGTGTTTGTATTCCATTTTAAAAGTAATTCTTGCAATGTCTCATTCCATTTCCATAGGTGCGGGAATAGAATCTGGACTGAAAAGAATCCGGAGACCTTAGAGGCTGATGGAGTTCCAACAGTACAGGTAAGATGGTCTTTATAAGGGAGCTTTAGTCTCTTGTATTATGCAGCCATGCAAATGCATATGAGCTCTAACCTGTTTGTTCTTGTTTCCTCATAGATGACGGCCACCGACGAAGAATGGTGTCCGGTTCCTCGATGAAGATTGCAGGAGGAAGTCTCCGACTCCAATCGTGATGTAATGGAGGCAAGAAGAAGAGTCCGGAGGCCGCGATGAGTTGCAGGTGAGAGGCGCACTCTGTGGTGTATTGACTGGAGCGCTCAGCGGTGTAGCGGCTGGCAACAGGTAAGATGTGCACTCTCAGTGATGTAGCGGTTGACAACAGGTAAGAAGTGCACTGCACTCAGCGATGTTGAGGCTGGTAAAAGGCAGGGTGCGTGTCTGGGGATGGAGCGGCCGTCAGCAGGTAAGACGCGTCTGCAGCAATGGAGTAGCTGGAGGGAAGTTGCTCGCAGAGATGGGCGGAAGACAGCAGGTAAGAAGCATTCTGCATCGATGGAGTAGCTGGAGTGAAGACGCTCGCAGAAATGGGTGGAAGACTGCAGGTAAGTAGTGTTCTTGGAAGAATCTTCAGGATGAGGCTGAGAACATCCAGAGAGGCACCGGTGAGTACAGTGGGAGCGTTACGCTGCTTGGAAGCAGAATAACGTGAAGCGAAGGGTACGTGTATGGGTTGGCCTTATATAGACTGGTTCAGCCCCCTCCCATTAGCTCTGCCTACCAACCCCACCTTGGCCTTCTTTGGGCCTGTAGTACGGCCTTCCAGTTCTATCCATGGCCATGCCCGGCCCAGCTGTATGTGCCCTGGGCCTAGAGTGTGCAGAGCACACTTTAAGATGAGCCTGGCGCCAGAGGCGCCAGGACTGGGTCCAATGGGACCCCGGGGATGAGGAAGGACTGGCCCCATGACTAGTGGCCATGACAGCACTCCCCCACAAGGCCCCTCTCACGGGTGATCTTCCCCCTGGCCCAGGCTTGGTTGGGTTATTGTGATGAAACCACCTGATCAGCCGAGGCGCATGTATAACATCCATGGGTTCCCAAGTGCGATCTTGGGACCCATAACCTTTCCAATCGATCAAGTAATACAGTTTTGATCACACTACTTTAGAATCCAAAATGTCTTTAACTTCATATTCAGGTTCCCTGTTGATAATCTCGTGTTCCGGTGGTTGTGTAATCCTTGTTCCGGCTTTCACAGATTTTGAAAGAGAAACGTGAAATACAGGATGGATTCACAAGTTGTCTGGTAGCTCTAGCTTTACCGCGGCGGGGTTGATGATGGTCTTGATGGGATAGGGCCCTAGATACCTGGGGCGGAAGACCCAAGGTCCTTTTAATGGGATGTTTCTGGCTGCTAACCATACTTCATCTCCGACTTGGTAGTGTGGAGCTTCTGTTCTATGCCGGTCTGCAAACTTCTTTTGTTGTTCTTTGGCTTTAGTTAAGCTTTTGGTTGCTTCCTTGAGGGTTTGAGTGATAGTTCTATGCAGCGAGGTAATTGCCGGCATTTCCAGCTCATCAAGTGGGTCAAAGGAAGATGTCCGGGGGTGCCGACCGTTCATGATGAAGAATGGGGTTTGTCCTGTGCTAGTGTGGATAGAACTATTGTAAGCAAATTCTGTTAGCCACAAAAACATCTTTCCAGGATACCTTGGTCTGTTGCAGCATGCTCCTCAATACTGTTCCTGGTTAGACCTCTCGCTTTGACCAGCAAATCCTCCAGAAGGCTGAGACAAATTGCATTCCACGATCAGAGATCAATACAGAGGGGAAACCATGTGATTTGACTATTTGCTCCAGGAACACGGTGGCCAGAATTCCACCCGTAGGGAGTCCTTTTAGCGGAATAAAGTGTGTCATTTTAGAAAATAAGTCCACCACTACTAGAATGGTATTAAAGCCCTCACAAGGGTGTAAGTCTGTAATGAAGTCCATGGACAAGGTATGCCAGGACACCGGTAGTATGCTTAAGGGATGTAATAATCCTGCAGGGTTAGTCTTCTGAGATTTTTGTTGTGTGCACACTCCACAAGTTGCAATGAATTGGGCTACATCTTTTCTCCAGGTGGGCCACCAATAGTTTTTTTCTGATCTTGGCCCGTGTTTTAGTAATCCTGTGGTGTCCTTCCAATAGCGAGTCGTGGTAGTTGGTGATGATCTTGTCTTGGATCTCTTTGTCCTTAATGCATAGTCTTCCCAGAAAATAGGGTAAGTTGTCCATAACAGAATACTGATCTCCTTTACTCAACTATTCTTTTTGGGCGGCTTGATCCATTTGAGACTGGATGTCGGTTTTTAACTCTTCCCAACAGGCAGTTACTGCAATCTGGTTCTGAATTTGTTCTTCCGGAATAATGGGTACAGGTTCTGATTGTATAAATGCGTCCTGGTTGTCGTGCATTCGCGACAGAGTGTCAGCTTTTCCGTTCCATACAGCAGGCCGGTACGTGATTATAAAATCGTACTCCACGAAGAAGAGAGCCCAACGAAGCTGACGAGATGATTGGGCCTTGGCTGTCTTTAAGTACTGCAAGTTGCGATGGTCCGTGCTAACGGTGAAAGTATGCCTAGCTCCCAGGAGGTAATGCCTCCAGTGTTTAAAAGCTCTTTTGATTGCCAATAGTTCCTTGTCGGTGATGGCATCATTCTTCTCAGGTGCTGTAAACTTGCGGGAACAGAATGCTATAGGATGTAACTGTCTGGTATCAGGGTCTTTCTGTGATAACACCACCCCCGTGGCCACATTGGAGGCGTCGGTCTCAACCACATAAGGTAGATCGGGCCGAGGGTGCCGGAGGATAGGGGCTGAAGTGAAGGGCGATTTCAATTCTTGAAATGCCTTTTCAGTGTTGGAGGTCCAAGAAAACTTTACATTCGTTTTTAGCAAAGAGGTGATCGGATGGAGTATTTGAGAGAATCCTGGAATGAACCGTTGATAGTAATTGGCAAACCCGAGTACACTCTGCACCCCTTTGAGTGATGTCGGAGATGGCCATTGAAGGACTGCTTCCATTTTTTGAGTATCCATGTGTACTCCTTGAGGGGTAAGCATGAAGCCCAAGAACTCGACTTCTGTAACGTGGAAACAATTTTTTTTTCCAATTTGGTGAATAAGTGGTTCTTACAGAGATTTTCTAATATGGCTCTTACATGGCCCCTATGCTCTTCCTTGGATCCCAAGTAAATAAGGATATCATTAATGTAAACAAGGATACAGACGCATAGCAGTTCGTGGGGTACATCGTTCATAAAGAACTGGAATACGGCTGGTGCGTTGCATAGCCCAAAGGGCATAACCTGATACTCGAAGAGCCCATATTTGTTTTGGAATGCTGTCTTCCATTCATCGCCCTTTTTCACTCTGACCAGATGGTAAGCCCCCACAGATCCAGTTTCGTATAGATTTGGGCATTCTTTACCTGGTCAAGTAGTTCAGGAATGAGTGGCAACGGATACCTATTTTTTTACGGTAATCTGGTTCAATGCCCTATAATCTATGCAGGTCCTGAGGTCCGCTTCTTTCTTCGGTACGAAGAAGAGAGCTGAGGAGGCCAGAGACTTGGATGGGCGGGTGAAACCATTAGCTAGATATTGATCAAGATATGTTCATACGTGCTGATTTTCCTGCTCTGTCAGGACGTAGATTCTGCTGCAGGGAACTTGTGCTCCTGGGACCAGATCCATTTGGCAATCGTATGTTCTGTGTGGTGGTAGGTTGTTGGCTTGTTCCTTTTGAAACACATCCGCAAAGTCTTGATATTCTGACAGCAATGAGCCTGACATTCCCAAGTTGGGTTTCCCCTGGTATTGTAATCTCCTCACATCCTTAAAATAGCAACTCTTGGTGCATTCTCGAGGAAAGGTCAGCCTTCTAGTGCACAAGTCGTTTCTTGGGTTATGGGTTTCCAGCAATGGCATTCCTAGAATCATTTGGAATTGGGGAGCTCCTAAGAGGTCAAACAAAATGCATTCCCGGTAACCATCTTGACATGTCAGCAGTACCTTGTCGGAACTTTGAGTCACAGATCCCGAAGACAGCTGAGAGCCATCCACGGCAGTGACATTTTCCGAGTGCAGTTTTTGCTGTAGTGGAAGGCCTATCCGTGCAGCCAACCCCTGATTGATATAATTACCCACTGCCCCACTATCGATGTAAGCTTCTAAAGCATGCACTTTTGATGGTTGTTGGGGGTGAATTATCACTACTGGAATGACCAGGTGTGAGGTTGTTACAACTCTCTTGACTCTGCTCGACAAGTTGACCTCTACACTTGCTGGGCGGCCGTTTTCCGGCTCCTGTTCCTTGTCTTGCTCATCATTGTCCGTGGTGCCTACCACCTTCTTCGGGGTCTTTGTGGGGTGGTCCACAGGAAATGTCTGGCTTTTCTACAATATAAACAAAGCCGCTGTTCTCTTCTTTCTTCTCTTTCGAACTTAGAAATGGGAGCTCGTAATCCCCCTATTTGCATAGGTTCAGGGATTTCATGACCATTGGTCTGAGTGTCCCGAGGCCTTACATACAATGATCGTCATTCTGCCCTCGTGTGGTCCATTTTTCGGTCTTGTAGCCGGTGGTCTAACTGCAGGGTTAGGTTAATATAGTCTGCACAGCATTCGGGTGGGTTAACAACTTGAGCTAGTACATCCTTTAACTCACCACAAAGCCCCTGGTAAAACAGCATGGTCCTTTCTCCTCTGGCCAGTTGGTCTGTGCTACGAGGCAGTTGAAGGTGGCAATGTAAGTCAATAAATCATGGTTTCCTTGTCTCAGCAACAGTAGTTCGTTATCCAACGCTTGCCCTTGAGTGTGGCTGGCAAACAGTTTTTCCAATTCCCATTGGAATTCTGCAAAGTTCCGTAGTATTGGATCATCCTGGGCCACTAATTGTATGGACCAATCAGCTGCGCAACCTCCCAAATAAGAAAGCACAAAGGCCACCCTAGCACTGTCATTAGGGAAGGCTCCAGGTCGACACAAAAAGTGGAGGCGGCACTGGTTCATGAACAATGCATATTTGTTCGGGACGCCAAAAAAGCATTCGGGTGGCACAATTGGAACCGCCCTTGAGAGTACCACCTGTACTGGAGGTGAGGGATGGGATGCCGGCGTTGGTGTAATTCCAGGTAATGGGACTTGTCCTGCGTGTGCCTGAAGCATTTGTATTGCCAGGTCATCTTTTCGTTCTCAGGTTATAACAAGGTCTCTCCTCAGGGAATTAGTCTTTTGTCTGGAGTCATGCACCTCGGCCAGGAACTCTCCCAATATCTGGGCTAACTGGTCAGTTTTGGAAGTTTCCATAACACCAAGGTGGAGGTTTGGATAGGCTTCGCGTTCTGTTACGCTCACCTGGCTTCCGCGGTGGTGTTGGGGCGAGGTTGGCGCCCTCCCTCGAACTGGCTCCTCAAAATCACCTTTGCCTTCTGAGGAGGGATGGACCTGCGGCTCTGGAGCTGGGTGTTGCCCCTGCGTGAAGAGGAGATGCAATGAATATGGAGTGGGGGTATCGTGACTACCCCCAGCCCTTTCGTGCCAGAATACGGTGGGCAAGCACTTTCCCATAGAAGCTCACCTGTAATTTTTTGATGAACAGCTATCCATCCTGCTTTCGTTAGCAGTGGCGCATAAAATGGACCAAGTTACTTCACTGGTCCGTGGGGGTGTGATCCAGACCAGCTGTGACCATCTGTAAGGTAAGTCTTTGGTATGATTATAGTTTGTTCGAATAAAGTAATTCATGCAATGTCTCATTCCATTTCCATAGGTGTGGGAATAGAATCTGGACCGAAGAGAATCCGGAGACCTTAGAGGCTGTTGGAGTTCCAACAGTGACAGGTAAAATGGTCTTTATAAGGGAGCTTTAGTCTCTTCTATTATGCGGCCATGCAAATGCATATGAGTCCTAACCTGTTTGTTCTTGTTTCCTCATAGATGTCGGCCACCGATGAAGAATGGTGTCCGGTTCCTCGATGAAGATTGCAGGAGGAAGTCTCTGACTCTGTTCGTGATGTAATGGAGGCAAGAAGAAGAGTCCGGCACAGGCCGCAACGAGTTGAGGTGAGAGGCGCACTCTGCGGTGTAGTGACTGGACTGCTCAGCGGTGTAGTGGCTGGCAACAGGTAAGATGTGCGCTCTCAGTGAAGTCGCCGTTGACAACAGGTAAGAAGTGCGCTGCGCTCAGCGATGTGGAAGCTGGTAAAAGGAGGGATGCGTGTCCGGAGGTGGAGTGGCCGTCAGCAGGTAGACGCGTCTGCAGCGATGGAGTAGTTCGAGGGAAGTCACTTGCAGATATGGACGGAAGACAGCAGGTAAGAAGTGTTCTGCAGCAATGGAGTAGCTGGAGTGAAGAAGCTCGCAGAGTTGGGCAGAAGACTGCAGGTAAGAAGCCTTCTGCAGGGATGGAGTAGCTGGAGTGAAGATGCTCGCAGAGATGGGCGGAAGACTGCAGGTAAGAAGTGTTCTCATAAGAATCTTCAGGATGAGGCTGAGATCATCCAGAGAGGCACCGGTGAGTACAGCGGGAGCGTTACACTGCTTAGAAGCAGAATAATGCGAAGCGAAGGGCACATGTATGGGCTGGCCTTGTATAGGCTGGTTCAGGCTCCTCCCATTAGCTCCATCTACCAACCCCACCTTGCCCTTCTTTGGGCCTGTAGCACGTGCCTTCCAGTTCTGATCCATGGCCACACCCGGCCGAGCTGCATGTGCCCTGGGCCTGGAGTGTGCAGAGCACACTTTAATGTGAGCCTGGCGTCAGAGGCACCAGGACTGGGTCCAATGGGACCCTGGGGATGAGGAAGCACTGGCCCCATGACTAGTGGCCATGACAGTGGTGTTGGTTGGTTTTGGGCTTTTGTTATGACTTTTACTTTCTAGTGGCTTCTACACTTCATAGATGCGAGTTGCTTGTTGAATGACCCAGTCTAGTGATCTTTCTCATGAAAGTCCCTCACTAGCTGGGACATAATGTATTTATGGAGGGCATGAAAGAAGGTATTAATAAATTCCCCACTGTCAGTGGGCACCGTTCTGGTGGTCTGCGTAAAGGCAAGTTTCAGTTTTTGGACAAATTCTTGCCTGCTTAACTTCAGAACCTCTCCCCTCTCCGTGTGGTATAGATGCTCTCCACGGGGGGTGAGACGGCCGGGACCTGGAGCGAACGTCTCTGGTGGTCCTGGCCACGGGGGGTGAGACAGCCCGGGACCTGGAACGAACGTCTCTGGTGGTCCTGGCCACCAGAGATGTTCGCTCCAGGTCCCGGGCCATCTCACCCCCCGTGGAGAGCATCTATACCACACGAAGAGGTTCTGAAGTTAAGCAGACATCGCTGCTGCATATCAATAACAGCGGGCATATACCTAGATGCCTGGTGTAGCCCTGATGAATGAGGTTCATCCATCTTGTTCCACAGAAACCTGCCGGCTATAGAACGACCAGATCTAGTGCAAAGTGCTATCCGCACAGGTCTATCTCGTTCTGAAAAAGGACCTCCAGACTTAGCACCTAGGGGTCCTTCCTATTTGAGGTGAATAACCTCCAGAGAGAAATCTACTGAAGAAATGTCTTCCTTGTTTTTAGACTTAACCTGCACCTGCCAACACAGAGAAAACCCATTAAAATTAATTAAACTTTAATCTGTATGGCAGCAAGCACATGCAAAAACTGTGTTTTCTTTAGTGTGACAAAGCATCACATACAAATACATTTCTTTCTTGGCCTTAAAATCTGTGGAATCAAAAACACAACTAAAATCTGTATTCCTATTTGGCAACAATCCGTTTTCTGTTTTGAATTCTAGCTCACTATTAAAGTTTCATGAGTCTCCTCTGACAGCTGTCATTCAGGCAGCCCCAGGTACTGCACCCAGATTTTGGCATAGAGGCTGTCAGTTTTCAGACTGCGTATGTTTCACAATGTTTCAATTGACACATACATTTTAGCACCAGACAAAATTGTGAATGTTGAAAGTGTTGTGTTGTAGGCATTTTGGAGTTTTTGGCAACAAAGCAGATGTCATTTTTAGGCTCATTTTTTGGTTTCATTAGCAAAGTGCTGCCTCCCTCTCTGCCCTCTGTTTGCTGTTCATGGGACTCACTGACACATTTCTGCAGGGTGTGCTCTATTCCACCGCACATGCACCAGGGGTGGCAGGTTGTGCATCCCTCTTTTTGTGTGCTGAAGCACACGGGTTTGGTAGGTTTTTGTGGGTTTTTGGCACGCACAAGGGTGTTGCCGCCATTGTTGCTGTTTCTTTCCCCATAACTGGCAGGGTGATGCCGCATAGCACAGCGGAGTGGGTCAATTTATCCCACAGTAGCAATAGAGAAGTGGATATGAACTAATTCACTACATTTTTAGCAAACACATATGTCTTACTTGTTGGTGGAGAATGTGTGCATGTATGGCTAAGTGCATTTGTTATGCACGGCACTTCATAAAGTGACCATACTGTGCTGTGTTAGGCACACTTTGATTTTTTTTTTTTTTGAGTTATGTTATTTTAGTAGTGACATTGGCACATTGCAGACATGGCAGAGGTTGAAATCATGGACCCCTACAGTTACAGTTATGCAGAAGCCAGGTTTTTGCTTTAGTGACTCAGACATCTCAGACAATCTTGGTTGGCGACAGGGTATAGTATCAGAATTTGATAAAGAATGCCTGGATTAGTTGTTTGCAGAGGGGACTGTACAACAGTCATTCTTCACTCCGAGGAACGCAAGTTACAAATAGACTGTTTGATTTGCATTTGCGCAAAGTCATAGTTCGTTTTACACATTGAACTGAGAACAAAGGATGGCAAAGTAATTGCAAGATTGCAATGTGAGTTGACAACTATGCATGAAAAATGGTTACAGTTAGAAGGGAGTTCAGAAAAGGGAGAGCTCAGTGCACAATTGCAAGACAAATGTGATGCTTTAAATTTGGGGATTCTGCAAAAAGAGAGGCAAGTGGGGGAATGTTAATTGCAAGTTGCCCACTTAAAAACAATTCTAGATAGTATTCGAGAGGATAGAGATTTTGCTTTATCAGAAATGCAGTCGCTGCATGGACATAATAAGCAATCCTCTAGGAATATACAGTCATTAGAACGTGAAGTGTTTAAGTTGATGTCTGAACAAGATAAGAAGTTGGAAGTGATCAGTGACTATAAAGTACAGATCACACAAATTAATGAGTTAATAGGTAACTGAGGAAAGAGAGCTCTGCATTTTATGAAGAAACACAAGAATTACATTCACAGCTTAAATAAATAGTAAACCAAAATGTAGGTTTTGGCGGCCCAGAGCTTTTCTCCAATCCTTGTATTATTTTCACTGAGGCTGTGCCTTGCCACAATCTGGGAATGTTGGCAGCTGATGTGCACTCGGTGAGAGCTGAATACACTCCAGTGTTGGAGACTGGGCCTGCTGCTGTCATGGCCACCGGTCAAGAGGCCATTCCTTCCTCATCACCAGGGTCCCATTGGACCCGGTCCTGGCACCTCTGGTGCCTGGCTTATGTAAAAGTGTGCTCTGCACACTCTATGCCAAGGGCATGTGCCACTGAGCCGGGTGTGGCCATAGAACAGAACTGGAAGGCACGTGCTACAGTCCCAAAGAAGGGCAAGGTGGATTCAGTAGGGGGGGCTAAAGGGAGGGGCCTGAGCAAGCCTATATAAGGCCAGCCCATCCACTAGCCTTCGCTTTGCGTTATCCTGCTTTTAACAGCGTAACGCTCTCCGCCGTGCTTACCTGCGCATCACTGGATTCCTGCAGCCCAATCCTGAAGATGTTCTTGAGAGAGCTCCTTACCTGCAGTCTACCGCTACATCACCCTGCGTGCCTTTCACTCCAGCTACACCATCGCTGAGGCCGCTCCTTACCTGTTGCCAGCCGCTACATCGCTGAGTGCGCTCCTTACCTGCTGCCAGCTGCTACACCGCTGGCCGCGCATCTTACCTGCTGCCAGCCGCTACATCGCTGTGCACGCATCCTACCTGCTGCCAGCCGCTACATCGCTGAGTGTGCTTCTTACCTGCAACTCATCGCAGCTGGAGACAGACTTTTCCTATTACCTGCAGTCCAAAACGGTCAGAGCTGAAGTCTCCTTCCTCACCGGCATCCCATCACAGTCAGAGTCAGAGACTTCATCCGGCAACCGCGAATAGAGAATCCGGACACCATTCTTCATAGTCGGCCGGCACTTACGAGGAAATAATAACACAACAGGTTTGAACTCATTTGCATATCGAACGCACGGCCGCATCATACAAGAGACCAGAGTTCCCTTATAAAAGCCAACTTACCTGTCATTGTTGAAACTCCATCAGCCTCTAAGGTCTTCCGGATTCTCTTCGGTCCCGATTTACTTCTTCGTACCTTTGGAAAGGGAATGAGACATTGCAAGAATTATTATAAGTCGAAATACAGACAGTCTAATCAAAAATAGTCATAACAAAAGACTTACCTTCTAAGTGGATTGGTCGCAGCTGGTCTGGATCAACACTCCCACGGAAGTAACTTGGTCCGTTCTACGCGCCCCTGCTAGGATAAGCAGGACGGATAGATCAACATTACAAAACTACAGGTGAGCTTATACGGGAACACCATATTCTGGCACGAAAGGGTTGGGGAAGTCATGATATCCCCACTCCATTTTTATTGCCTCTCCTTTTCACTCAGGGGCAACACCCATCTTCCGAGCTGCATGTCCAAACACTATCTGGAGGGGAAGGCGATTCCGATGAGACAAGTCAAGGGAGGGCTCCAACCGTGCTCCAACGCCCCTGCGGAGACCAGGTGAGCCTAACAGATGCTGTGGCGAAGAGAGAGGAGGGTCAAAATGAAGTACAGTCGAATGCACCAAAAATCATGAAAAACATTAAAAGTCTGATCAAACCTTTTAAGAAAGGTTCAGGTATGTCTATTGAGAAGCATTTGGAATCTGTCATTGAATTTTTCCGGACTCAGGACATCCTTAAAGACATTTGTCAGGTATTTCCATCTTACAATGGAACCAAGTGCATCTAGCTTTATAAAAGGCTTTAATGAACATGAAAAATTAACATGGAATGAATTTGAAAGGGAGAGTAGGAAGCACTTCTCTTGATTTCGGGCCATTCAGGATGCAAAAAAGGTGACATATACTATGACAGCTTAACAAAATGAATTTGTTGTGATGTAAACTCCAAATTAGCTTGTGCATTCAACAGAGACTGAAGAAATGGATTCTTGATCAGTCAACTGAAATCAATGAGGTAACTGCATATATTGAGGGTAAAAATAAGGATTCAAAACAGCTGAAGGTGAAAGGATCTGCCCCTGCAGTGTTAGAAATCAAGTCTGGGAAAAACATGTCATAAGAGAATGCTCAGATAAAGAATGACACACCACATAACCAGAAGGGTGTAGCCATGCCAGGGAAGGCAACCATGTTTCAGTTGACAGACCCCAGCACAAGAGATTCTTACATTAGTTCCAGGTAACTTGGAAATTCACCAAGGGTAAGTTCAGGTATGAAACGGTAGGACCTACTAACACCCAAAAACAACTGCATAATGGACCCCACCAGGCATTGTGGGCCCAGAGTAGGTTTGACCCTGCTACAATGACATATGGAAATCAAACAGGGCCACGGTATGTCGATACGTTTACTGAAAATGGAAATCAGTAAAGAGAGCACTATCTATCAAATGAGAGACAAAATGTAACCTTGTAACCTATAGCCCCGACAGGTGGACCCTGGGCACCCCACATTTTCCACCTCCTTTGTTCAGGGAGTTCAGGAGAAATACTAACAGAAATCAGTCTCCTGAAAGAAACCAAAGTAGGCCTGATCGATATTTGTATTTGTATTTATTATATTTTAAATAGCGATTTACACCAAAGCGCTTTACATGGAACAACAGTAATACATACGAAGCAATGTGACACAAATCATGATTAAAAAAACCAGGAACAAAAAGTGGAACAATTTGCTGAGATACTATTAATGGACCAGACTAGGGTAAGGCATGTGACAAAGAGGTAGAGAGCTGTTAAGAGGAAGATTGAAGAAGGTGGGATTTTAACGAGGAGCAGAAGAGTTAGTTAGAGAAGATAGAGCGGATAGGGAGAGAATTCTAATCAAGTGGGGCAAGGAGCTGGAAGGAATGGAAGCAGGAAGGGGCACAAGGTGGGGGTGGAACAGTGAGTAGGAAGTGATCAGCAGAACGGAGGGGACAGGAGGGAGAGTAGAAGGAGAGGAGGGAGGAGAGGTAGGGAGGTGCACGAGCATGAAGGGATTTGAAGACGAGACAGAGGAAGTTGAATTTGAGTTGGGAGTGAAAGGAAAGCCAGCCAAGTGAGGAGAGTGAAGAGGAGATGGAGTCATGTGGAGAGACGGAACAGAGAGTACGGATAACAGAGTGATAGAGGGATTTAAGGGGGAAAGATGTGAGGAGGAAAGGCCAAAGAGGAGAGATGAACAGTAGAAGAGACAAGAAAAAATGAGGGAAGATAATTAGGAGTTTGGTGGCGTGGAAGGTGAGGGAAGAGTGGATTTTCCAGAAACTGTAGAGATGGAAGCAACAAGCGTGGGTGGTGAGAGATGGTGAGTAAAGGAGAGGTTTGAGTCAAAGTGGAGGGCGAGATTGCGGGTAGAGACATAGATGGGGAGTTGTACAGGGAAAAGAGGATGGAAGGAGGGGGGCAAGGGGAGGACATGTGGAGGCAGGAAGGAATAGAACTTTGGTTTTGTCAGCATTTACAGTGAGAAACTGGGAGGACATCCAGGATTTAATAGCGGTGAGACACGAAGAGAGTATGAGGTGGATGTCGGGAGTGAAAGAAGAGAAAGAGAGGAAGTGTTGGGCATCATCAGCGTAGAAGTGACTGAACAAACTGAATTGGTTAGTAATATAGGAAATAAAATTCACACAGGAAAGGAGGCTGGTCTAATTTAGAGTTGAACCAAACCATTCCGCTGGGTGAAGATGAGATAGAAGGAAAGAGAAATGTTCAGGAGGAACCCAAAGAAATAAGAGTTAGAAGACAATTTAAAAAGAACATGCAACATGAAACTGATGAGAAACATACTTTTGAACAAATGATAGCCAATAACCAGGTGGACCATTACCGAATTAATGGTGCACTGAAGGCCTCAGCAATAAATGAAACAAAATTGAATGAAATGATAGGTGAAAACAGAAAAACAAATGATAGGTTTCCATTGTCTGATAATTCTCATAGTGCTCATATCTCCACAGAAATACACATTTCCGAAAGGAAATGTGTAGGTGTATTCCCAGAGGAGTATTTCGAGACACAGATGTTCCAAGAGGCAGAATTGACAGGTATGTTTCAAAGACAAAATGCTGACATTCTGCCACATGAAACCAGGGGAGTTGCTAGGTCTGGAAAAGACCCGGGGCTACGCTGATGTTGGAACTGTTGGGACTGGGGGCTAGCTAGTCTTTTGGCTGAAGCTCCTGAGATTCTATCCGGGGCTACAACCAAAAGATCAGGGGCTATAGCCCCCTTAGCCCCCCCCTAGCAACGCCCCTGCATGAAACTAATGAAAACACAAAACAGTCATACGCCACAGTAGAGGTAATTGAAATAATGTGGAAAAAGCAAAAAAGGAATGGGATGAGAACACAGGGGGTCTGCTCTTCATTGAGGTCAATCAGTGGTAAAGCTTCAAATGAATTCTCAGTACAGAAACATAAACAGAGAAATAGTAAAAGAGATGGGCAAAAAGGGGGGTCAAATTGCATTTCATATGCCTTTGTGCTTAGCAAAAAAACAGGCAGACCTGAAGAAAATAAGCCCCGAGATAAGCAACAATTCACATGTCCTTTGCATATTGGAAGAATGTGAAGGCAGGTATTGTGCACCCATTACAATTGAAGAGCATTGCAATGTACTTGCAATGGTGGACAAAGGTGCACAGGTGACTGTGATGTCAAGGAAATTATTGGAGAGCATAAATGAAGGGAGACTCAACCAAGATATGCTGGAATTGAGACTGGTTGAAGGGCCTGTGCACAGTTTCAACAGGTAAGAAATACTGGTGGACATTACCTCTGAAGTTGACATCAAGGTATATATATATATATATATATATATATATATATATATATATATATATAGGATGAGTCAAGAGGTGGTGATCATGTCCATTGAGGACAAATTGTCCAAACAGATTGCCACTGCTCATTGATGGGATAAATGGGGTGCTGTGATCTTTGGGTAAAAAGCCATTGAAACCGAAAAATGTGATAAGTCAAGTTAGCAAAACAAAATAATGTCACACCATTGCTAGGTCAGAGAGAGCACTGGGAGTGTATCTTTAGAATGGTTGTTTACCCATGGTCACTGTCATTCTCATGTGACATGGTTAAATGCAAGGAGAAAGAGAACAGCAGTCATTAGAGATAGACTTGGATCCCAAGAAGAACTTGCAAACACAGATTGATGTAGACACATTGCGGTTGTATTTAGGTGATGAGGACTATCAACAAAGCAAGGTTTCAGAGTCAGACCAGGAGAAGTACATTACAACTATTGCAGAAATATAAATGAAGGAATGTCAGGTCTGGATACCTGTGCATGCAGATGGGCATCCAGAAATGATTGATGCAGTGATGGCCCTGGAGCATGGAGCATGAAATACATTTTATTAACAACAAGGTGTTCAAACAAATGTTCGATATAGAAGAGATACCAAGTTTTAAAATGAAAAATCAACACATTTTTGGACTAGGTGGGCGCGAATTGGGATAAGAATTGTGGGAAGGTGCATGTCAGAAATAAAAATAGGGTCCAAGAGCATTCATCAATCCATATTGATTGTGAGTGTAACCAAAGCCAAATTCTATTTAGAAAATGGCAGCATGCACAAAATGAGTATGGTTTTAGATTGCTTGAACCAAAACGTTTGGTCCAGACTGGGTGGAGCAGAGCCTCATTTTGGGAATAGAAGGCAAGCCTACCGTGGGGAACAAATGTCATATGCAATAGAGCTTTGAGTGAAGATGGATGTTACCATTCCTGCAACATTGAAGGAGTCTGATGCATTTGTGTGTCACAAAGAATGCACGAGACTGCAGGGGATAGAATGTGAATGCACACCATTGGTGGAAGTTGGAGATGGTCCCATTCAAATTATGGTGAATAAAAAAGGATGTCAAGATGTTCACTTGGAAGATGGCACACCATTAGGGATGCTAATGCAGGAATCATATCACACTGCAGATGTAAACAAACCAGTCATTGGCAATATTCCCAAGAGTTATGTCACCTTAAAGGGTGAACTGCCCAAGTCTTTAGATTTTAAACCAAAAGGGAATTACATAATTAAATTCAGTGAGTATATACATATGAATCAAAGGATGTGATTTGTTGTCATCATAACAATTGCACCCTATTTCAGGTGGATAATTATGAGGAGGAAAAACAGCAAGTTCAGGTGGAGGCTGAAATGCAAAGGTACTCGAGGTAGGTGTCTCCCCAAAGAGATACTGCCGTGCAGTTAGAAGAAAGTACAGAAGATCCTCCTCTGGAGGATTTTCCAGAATTTTCCAAAATGGTTGAGGAGCAAATTCAGGCAGCAGATGCCTGTACCAATAAGAAGGAGAAAGACTAATTGAGAAAAATATTTATTGAATTCAAGGAGGTGTTTGCCAATGATGCCTATGATTGTGTGCATACCGATTTGCATGTTGCTGCTCTGCCTGATGGATATGGTAGGAAACCTGTATTTGTGTGACAATGTAGGCTACCCTGGGTCTGTTTAGAGTCCTTGGCAGAAATAATTAAAAATGTTGAGTCCAGAGGAATCATTAGACCCATTCACAATACTTCAAACACACCCACTTTCAATGTGCTGAAGCCCAATGGTCAATGGCTTTTGGTCGCAGATCTGAGAGACCTAAATAAGAGGGTTCCTGTGTGAAGGTGGTCACTCCAATTTATTGATGAAGGCCTTGCACAGATCCAAGGGTCAAAGGTTTTCACTACCTTAGATCGTACGGCAGGATATTGGTGTGTGACCCTAGACAAAGTTATATAAAATCTGTTTGCCTTTTCATCTAAAGGACTACAATATGCATGGAATCTTACTCCCTTTGGGTTCATAAATAGTGGAAGTGAGTTTGGGTTCTTCCTGAATAAAGCAGTTCAGGGTGGAGTCAAGAGGGGAACAGTGATATATGTGGATGAAGTCCTGATCAATAATGAAGATATGAAAAACATTTCAATGAAATTATACATGTGCTCAGACAGTTACAAATGGCTGGGGCAAAAGTGTCATTTCATAAGGTGCAGTGTTGTAGGAAAACGGTACATTTCTTGGGACATGAAGTGACAGAGCAAGGGTTAAACACACACAAGAAAAAGTTGAAGCCATCCAAAAGTTAAAGCATCCCACAAATCTGAAGGGTTTGTTAGGGTAGACAAGTTACCAAGTTACAATAGGAAATATATTGAAGAATTTTCAGAATCACACAACCATTGTAGGGAGTGCCCTGGAAATGGGGAATGATTGATGTGAAGTGATAGCCATACTAACAGATTGTCTAGAAATGCCTCTTGTCTGGCTTATCCAAAGAAGAACCAAGATTATTTCTGGAGATAGGGTACACACGTCAGTGTATGTCAGGGGTTGTATATCAAAAACTTGATTCAATTAACAAAACCATTGCCTATGATATCAAAGCATTGTCACAAGTAGAAACATCATTTAATGAATGTAAAAAGATACTCTTAACTACTGTGTCGGCATTATAAAACTTCTACCCAATTACTAAAGAGGACCTGGTAATCGTTGAAACTAATCATCAGCCCCTACAATTTTTGCAGAGTAAAATAATCGGATCAGGGGATTTAGCCCTGTCAAGAATTTCTTCATGGACATTGGCATTGCAGGGATTCCCAGTGGAAGTGAGATATGGGAAGAAAACAAAGAATCCAGTAGCTCAGCAGACTTATATGACTGTGCAGCTGCGAGTACTTGAGATGATGCAGAATTAGAGACAAATTTGACTTAGTTTGAACAATCACCACACAAAGCCTTCGATGAAGAAGCATGCAGGAATCTCCCAACTCTGTATGTGAATTGCACTGCAGAATCATATAGCAGTGCGAATATTGCTCTAGTAAGATGTTTCCCACTTATAATTCCACAGAATAGCCACACACTACCTCTCTTCATTCATCTTTTTATTAACAATTAAATTAAAATGTTTTTGATTATAATGGATGCCACATCGTCTATAATAAAATTGCTCATATCCGTCCCGCGCTTTCTTTAAGTTTCCTCTCCATGTTCGAATCCACCTTAAGATGGATGCCACATTACGAACCTTCATGAATCCTGTCCCTCTTCTCTGTCAATGAGGTTGGAGGTTGATTATTCCTCTAATTTACATAAAATGCACCTTCACAACATTCAGTTTTTGGTTCCCTTAGTTACGGACACTGAACTGAATGAACATAGTCTTTAGCAGACAGGTACAGAACTATCTAGGTGATCCTGTCACCCAATATAATACTCTGACGCTAGATCCCTTTTGTGGGCTTTCTAACGCATACGATCATGTAACACGCAGTTCTTTTCTACTTTTTGATAGCCCAGAACGAGTCCTCTGTCCGTGGGACAACTGATCGTCATTGACTGCCGTGTCCTTGGATACTGAAATGGCATCTAGTGAGGATCTCTTGGATTACGTGTATTCTGTAGTCTTTTAAGGTAGAAGCCTGTTCCTTTACACTGTACCACTTAATTTATGAGGAGATTCTTAGCAATGCTTGTCATTACATTGACTGCATGTTTCTTTGACTGTAGGGAACCAGTATCCTTATGGTCGCCTTGCTACCGCCTATGCATCGAAGCCCTGGGCACACATACACCTCACCTTTTTCTTTCACCGTCAGCTGTTGCTGTGAGCAGATCAGGGTGAGTTAATGTATAGGTTGTTTCAAGCCATCCCTTTACTAATTATGACTACGTGATATATTCTGTGATCAGGATTTACACAATGCTTGAACTTAAGGATATTATTGTTATTATTCATATATAGCGATTGTGTGATTGGGAGTCGATCTCCAGACATTTGAACTGGCCATTTCTGTACCTCTGAGATTTTGCGCAATACTTGGGCGCATATGCACACCTTTAGATGGAGACACTACACTGGATGGTGAGTGCATTTATAAGTATGTGAACAGATTTAGTTTGCTTATTTAGTTCTGACCGCTGATTGCAGAGCGACTGTTGATACCCACTGAACAATTCTTTCCACCTAATCTTTCTTTTGACCTTCTTTTTACGTCCATATAACATTGGTTGGTTAATGCAATTATTGGGAACTGTTGAGCATACCTGGGGTTTGAGTCTTTACTTAACACTCTCTTATGACTTCGATACTCATAGTAGCACCACACTGAGCCTTGGAAACGCACTCTTTCCACTTTTTTCCACAACTGTTATACAAATTTGAATGAGCATGCTAGCTACCGCTTTCTGGGATAGATGATGGACAGTTAAAATGTACATTTATCTCAAATGTGTTGCACCTATGTAATTCTGAAGGCTTAGCCTTTCAAATATGCTTCTGTTTTGATTGGTAGATGTACGGATCAATTCTCATTATTATAGGAGCAGATGGTTTTGTCCACACTTAAGGATGGGTATTAACAGGTGATATTGTGCTTTTCTTTTTCTGTGTGTGGCACCAATCAACAGTCTGATTAGGCTTTGAAGAAGAGGAACTACCTCGAAAAGCGTTGACGATTAACATTGGACACTTGGATGCATTTTTGCTTATATATGTCTCCATGATTAGATAGTCTATTTTAGAAATGTTGCTTGAATGTTACTCGTGATAGAATCAACATACCAAAATAATGTATTATTAAATAGCCGCTCTGGATTTTTCAAGATTGTTGACTAACCACCATAAGGGTGGATTTAGATAGTGTGCAGGGGATGGGAGGGTTCCAATTTTGTATCCTTTTTCTCCTTTCTTGTGTATAGTTATGTCTTGTGTCAAGGCCTCATTTCCTCCTCTGCACCTTTAATAATCTAAAATCAACATCTCTAGATCCTTAATCTCTCAAGCCTCATTTCCTGTAAACATTGGTGTGCACCCATCACCCCCATTTTTGTATATGTGGACTGTTTTGCAAACCATGTAGGGTGTGATCCTGAAAGGATTTGGTCGCAGGAATAGGGAACATGTGGGTGAAAAATAATTGTATCCCATGAGTGATCATAATGTTAGGTTCCAATAGTAGTAAAGTGGCAGAACAGGCTGCAGTTTACAAAGCAATATCCACAGAAGTGGAAAAAGAAATTGCTTTGGTTACCGACACTGATTATGCCTGGAACAGTTTTGTAGAATACTTACCGGGGGGAAAGCTGAGAGGAATGTTCAAATGTAAGAAAAAACCATTCAAACTCAGAAAATTAATTCAAGCCATTGACAATTTTGTTCCAGTGAAAGATGAAAATCCACTGGAGGAAGATTTGAGGGCACTCCATAATACCAGCGGAAGACAAGGAAGGGAATGACAAAGCTGATAAAGTTGGCAAAATTGGAGCAGTGATGGCGGTACTATTTCCCATTGAGCACTTGCATGGTGAGATCCAAGTGGATGTGGTCACACGTTCCAAATCTCAGGAAGCAAGTGATCAACCAGTGGTGCAATGGCGTTTTCATACGCATGATCAGGGTTTGGTCAAAACACAGAAATTGTAGGTCTTTTATACAATCATTTGGCAAATGAAGAGCAACATACTTTAACAGAGGAAGATTGAAAAGGAAGAGACAAACTCTTGTTCAAGAATAAAAAAAAATTCAAACTGAAAGACAGACTGTTGATTCGAGAATCAATTTCAGGTCAGATCCAATGGTTGGTTCCCTTGCCATTTAGGGGCTTGGTGCCATATCATGCCCTTGATCCAATAACAGCGGGGCACAGAGGTGCACAGAACACACTGGAGATGTTGAAAGAATATGCTTATTGAATGTATATGTCCCAATATGTGGAGTTATATACTCAGGGGCATTTGGTGTGTGCACAGATTCAGCCAGCCTCCCCACCACAGAGGGTACAATTAATGAAAAGAGGTCTGACACTACCATGGTCAGATTTGCAAATAGATCTCATTTGGCCAGTCCAAAGATCATTGTGAGGAAACAATTACTTAATAACAGTTACCTGTCTAATATCTAAATGGTTTGAATGGATACTGGCACCTGACTGTAGTACACGCACAGCAGCTACTTTGTTGGTGAATCACATATTTTCAGTTTTGGTTTACCTCAAAGAACAGAATCAGACTGTGGAAGTCATTTCAATAGTGCAGTGATGACCAAGATGTGGCAGATTGTGGGAGTAAAAAGGAAGCTATATATTTCGGCCAGGAATACTGGCCATCTTGTAGTGGTGGTGAGGAATGTTGAAACCGATCTATAATTGATATCCTAAAAAAGGAATTGTGGTTGAAGCAGGGTCTAGATGAAATTTGAAACTCCCTTTGCTATTAATGGCTGTTACATCAACACCATTAGAGTCTACACATCTCAGCCCACATGATTTCATGACAGGCAAGAAAATGGTTATACTCCAACATTTGTTATACAGAACTAATGAGCACATCTTGTTAAATGCATCCACAATTCATGAATACCTAGCTTAACTGAGAAAGCATTTGCAGCATGCATTTGCATTTGCAGAGCGAAACCTGAAAAGGGCAGCTGAGGGTGCAAAATCATGACAAGAAATCACATGTTAGAGAGTATGAAGTTGGTGACTAGGTGTTTAAGTTCAACTTTGTTAAAGGCAAGCATAGAAATGCCAAATTCATGGCATCCAAAATTGTGGACAAGGTTTCACCTGCTGTTTACAGGATAATGCCCAAAGAAGGTGATTTGGTTGTTGAATAGTTTGTCCATGTAAACTAGGTCAAACCATTTCGCCTGAAACATGAGATCAAAAGGTTAGTATAGTCTGTAGAAATGAGTCGGGAGTGTAAGGTATAACTATCACATTGTATCAAGGTGAGTAAGGCAGTAAGTGGGAGTGAGGTAAGTAACTCTGACAAGGAATGAACGCAGCTCATTAGGGCAGGTAAGTAGGTGAGTAGGTCGAGGTGCGCCTGGAGGTGTGAATGAGAAGTATATTAGTGAACATGTGAAATGTATACATACAATGCAAATGTATATATAACATATACATTTTATTCAGGAGATTCAATAGTAAAAGAGGAGTTGTAAATAAAAACAAAATATTATTTTGCTTAATACTTAACCTGTCTGCCCCTCTCCACTGGTTTAGATCACTAACTCGTTTCCTTCATCAGTGGTGGGTCCCAGGAGCCTGATGTCCATGGAGAAGACCGCGGGATGGAGAGAGGGGTCCACTGGATTAAAAGGGGAGAGAAAATGGAAGGAAGCACGCGGGCAAAGGAGATGAATTCAGATGATGGCATGACAGCCCATGTGACGTGGGGTGAGACATTGTGTCCTTTTATTAAAAAGCATTTTCATTGTAATAAGTTTATAATTTTTTTAATGTGCTACAACAGTAGAATGTCAAGCGCTAGTGGAAAAGGGGACTGCATCTGGGATTGTAGTAGAGGAAGTCCGAGTTTCATTTTGGGAAACAGAAGACTGTTATATCAGAACATTTATACCAGTGTGAATACAGATACGATCCTGGAGAGATTTTTTAATGGCACAGAGGTTAAATCTACCCAGGTAAAAGAATGGGTGCAAATGCATAGGGAAGGGGCTCAAAGAGCAGTGACGATATGGTTACACATAAAACCGAAACATTTCAGAAATTCACAAGTTATGTTAAGCTAATCAACCATAACTCATGCCACCACTGTGCACTGCTAAGACCAATAACCAGGACATGAAAGATGACATCACATATCTGGACCACTTGTTTTTGTTTACTGACATGATCAGGCTAGTTTTTTTATTTTTACTGACAATGAGAATTTCCCACATTTTAAATGTGCTATATCTACACATTAAACTTTTTATATGTTCTAAAAGTACTTTCCTTAGAGTTCCATCTGAGCTCATAGTGCACATACATGGGGCAATAAGCACGCCTCAAACATACAATTAAAGTGTGTACATGATGATTAACTCTAATGATATTGTCATTTTTTGATGCTGTTGTTTCTTCCATCCTTACTTTAGTTTCCCTGTATGTGCTTCTAATTTGTGTGCATTGAGTGTTTTATATGTATGTTTTCTATTAACACAAGTGTGTGGTAAGTTTTCAATTTATTCCTATTGTTAACATTACTCAAAACTCTCATAAGGTAGCATTTATTATTTTACTATCAGAAATTACCAGATTAAACATATTGTACTTCCATGGTCAATGCTGCACCAATTGCCTATATGTATGTATGATTAGGTTTCGCTACTAACAACAACACTAGAATTGAATGATTTGTTTATATTAGTGCATTCTTTATTACATTACGTAGTTCATAATAGTTCTCCCAATCACCCCTAAACTCTTGTTTCCAACATTATAAACTCAACCCCTTGTAGGGACACTTTATTAAAATGAATGTAATATGTGGTACCATCAGTGATGTTACCAATGCCATTTGTAATGTCATCTTTCATGTCCTGGGAGTTAGTCTTAGCAGCACACGTTGGTAGCGCAAGTTATCGTTGCTTAGCTTACCATAGCTTACCATAACTGGCGAATTTCAGAGATTTTTTAGTTTTACTTGTAACTATAACGTCTCTTTACCAAACATTTTCATTGAAATTCATAGGTTTTTATTAGTGCAACTTAACCATAATGTCCCTTTAACACATTTATTTTCAGTGAATTTCATAGGTTTTTACCAGTGCACCCTTAATTTCCTACAACTTACAAATATCATCTTTACCCCAATACATGTTTGTCCAATTTAAGTTTCACCTTAAAACTCTGCCATTCCCCACCTTCTAGCATTAGCTACTTTTTCCACAGTTTTTGTCTTTGTCGACATTCACGCATGTCTGACATCATTGCAGACTTTTTGGACAGTGTCACATGACCACACGCACGTCATGATGACGTGTTCACGAATGTGTCTGCACTTCGCAAAAGGGTCTGTGCTTTGTGAACAGTTCGGAACTGCATTTTCTGCTGATCTAGGAACTTTCAAGCTCAAAATGTACCCTTGCACAGCTCCTACAACGATCTTACTCCTTTTCCATTAACAATCTAGCATGGAGCACATACTTGGAAGAATATTACCAAAACTGACTGTTCTTAAAAATGGCATCAGATATTGCCATCCCTTCTCCCGATGAGCCACCACCATCACCACCAACTGGATGACATACACAAAAAAAAGAACATGATGTAGAGGAAGTGCCTACCTCTAGCATCCAGAGAGATTCCACAGAGATTCATGGGTTTGACAGTTATTTACCACTGTAAAGCTACCAAAGTGAAATGCATTGAGTGTAATGATGCACTCAGTTGCAAACTACCTGAAGAATACTCCTACAACCCCAAATCCAACCACTGCAATGCACTCAGAAACATTGTTCCTTTCGTAGCAAATAGTAGGTGTCTTCCTGCACCTCATCTTCCTCAACCAATACTGTAACCACACAGCCTCCTTGTGTGGGACACAGAATCCCGGCAGCTACCTTACAAGTGATAAAAGAGGCTGTTGATCCATATCTTCCGAAGACAACAGTTCTCTATATATACTGTAACATACCACTCTGCAGGGGGGGGGTGCAAATTCGAAGTGCTTTTGAAGCTGTAATCAAGGAGCATGAGAAACACTGCACCCACCTTAGATTTAACACACGCACAACATCTTTCCCTGTCCACCTGCCCCTCCATATTTGTATTTGTTGCCTCTTCCCTCATTTCCCTACCCACCTTATTTTTTGATCACACCTGCCAAAAAATAACACCAAAA
The DNA here is from genome assembly GCF_040938575.1 of Ambystoma mexicanum. Lineage (NCBI taxonomy): Eukaryota > Metazoa > Chordata > Amphibia > Caudata > Ambystomatidae > Ambystoma > Ambystoma mexicanum. The sequence goes on from NC_090925.1 coordinate 651,792,564, forward strand.
AAGGTTCCTTTAGGAACCACCTTTCAAAGTTAAAACATAGAACTAAAGAAAATAATCTTATAGCTCCATCTACTTTACATTTCTCAGTAAAGTAGTTAGACTCAATAAGACTCTCCAATATTTCACTAGCATTTAGTGTTATTCTGTCGCAAATACGTTTCTCTAGCATACAATAAGGACCATAAACGATGGACCTTTATTTTATAACTATCCACGGTCTCCACAGTCCTCTTTCCAGGCCATGTATCATTAAAAGACCCAGATGGCACGTACACACCATCATACAGTGCAGCCCTTTTACACTTTTTAATTTTACATTTGCAACAGTTCTGCAATGCCTGCTTTCAAACAGTCACACATCCATCACCAATGACTTCCAAAAATTGTCATATATCCCTATGACCATATTAAGCTTCCACACACAAACTGCCACTTAACAATCTTCTACACATATTTTCCATCTGCATTTCCCCTATCTATACAAAAGAATTGTACACAATGTTCCTATAAATGCACACATGCATTGTGCAGTGAGAGAAGTGCATACATAGAAGGGGCAGTACGGATGGGCAAGCACCATGAGAACCCAGGAGGGAAATCCCAAGGGATGACAAGGTGGGAGGCCACTGCCTAACTACTGGAGCAGAGGAGTCCCAAGGGTTTGATGCATTTTAACCATAATATCCCTTTAACAAAGCTTTTTCTGTCAATTTAATAGGTTTTTATTAGTGAAAATGTTTTAGGGTGTTACATCACTGTATATGAGTTATTAATAATTCCTCTTTTCATATATCTGAAAGAACTATAAACCTCCTTTAAGAAACATATTTTTTTGCAACATATACTTATGTCTGTTATCAGCAGTGCATGCTGGGGATACAAATCATTGTTCAATTGCTTACGGTATAAGGCTCAACCATGACCCCAGCCCAACCAAAACACTCCTATTATTTACTGCACTTACCATGCATCCTAGCTCAGTGTCCACTATACTCTAATAATGTAACCAATGGCCCATTCTCATGGCTTGCAGTCATGGTCATTCTCCAAATCCACATGGTCATGGACTTTGGACATGCTGCATTCCCCAATAAGCAAATCAGAGTACACATTTGCATTTGCCTAGGGCCAGGCCCACTACCCAGACAACTAGTCCCTGGTTCACAGAATATTTTCCTATGGAAATGCGCCGTTATAAAACCCTTCTGTGAATCAGGCCCCAAATGTTTATCAGTACTTCTTCTACTTACATTCTTACACTTTGGAAAAATAAAACACAAGACATATTTCCCAAAACATGCTTTCAGGTCCTTACTAATGCTCGTCGTGCAGGTTTGTTGTAATCTAGTCCACCACTTCAGGCTGTAACCACAAGCAGAATATGTTTTCCCATTCAAACCTACCACTTCAGCCAAGCCAAAAGCCCCAATACGCAAATTACAGTGCACATTTCTCCTTGCTGACGGCCAGACCCATTGCCCAGACACCAATGATATAGAACTGTGTTGTGTACTTACATTTTCACACTTTCAAAAAAATAAAACACAATGCTTTGAAGTTCTTGCTGACCCTCCTCGTGCATATTTGCTGCAATACCATCAAGCACTTCAACCTATACCCACAAGCAGGTTTTTTTTTTCCATTCAAACCTATCCCAATTTTCGAAAAACTTTACCACATAGCTGGTCCCTGTTGGCCATTCCCACTTTAACCCCATTGCTGGTCCCTCGTGGTCATAGCCAGTAGGCAGATGCCCATGGCCACAGGCTATGCCTCCATCACCAAAGGTATATCACTAATTGTTATACCTACATTATGACACTTTAAAAAAAAAAAGACTCTGAAGCATTTGCAAAAACATGTTGTCAGGTCCTTGCCAATTCTCCTTACACATGTTTGCTGCAAATCCGCTGTGTTTAATGTTTTGAAAAGTGTCAAAATGTACGTACATAAAATAGTCACATAACTTAACCCCCACTTGACAAAATCATTTATTCCATTGCTTCTATGGGAAACACTAACAGTAATGTCCAAACTGCTGGCAGTTTAATTATAAATTGTTTTAAAGCAATAACTTTGATAATAAGTGTTTCTTATGCGATATCGCTTAAAGATTTAATTAATGGCTGTATCAAATTCTGAAAGCAATGGAGATATTCTCATGGTAAAGAAGGCACAATTTATTTCCATGAATATTGTGTTTTAAAGTGCAATATTTTGAACAAGAAATATAATAATAAAGTGAAAAAAGCAAAAAAATTCAAAAGAGGAAATATGATGAACACAAATTATAGTATTCAAGTAATCATAATATTCAAACAGTCTTGCAATTGTTGATCAGGTCAAAAGTTGGACAGTAAAATAATACATCATCAGAACAAAAGGGCAAACAATCATTTTGCAAGTGAAAACAAAAATAAGAGACAGTGGGCCTCATTATAAGGTAGGCGGTAAGGGTTTACCGGTACTGGTAAGGGCACCAGTACGGTAAACCCTTACCGCCTTACTACGAGGTCCCTTTGCAGGACCAGACCTTAACGGCCGGTGTAGACCAGCCGTTAAAGTTGGGAACCGCAAAGGGACCTTGGTGCTAATTACGGTACCGCAATTTGCGGTACCGTAATCAGCCCCTTCCCCATTCCCATTGAGCCCTATCGGGCAAAAATGGGAATGGGGAAGGGCCATGGAGAAAGGGGGAATTACCGCCCTGCCAACCTTGGAATGGGGTGGTAATTTACCTTTTCTCCATGATGGTACCGGTATGGTACCGGCGGCAACCAGGGTGCTAATAGCACCATGGTTTACCGCATAACGTGTAATGAGGCCCAGTGACTGCATCTACCTAGGATGCAGTAGAGATGAATTGTGAAAGTAACTACTCGAGGTAATAACTTGTAATCAGCCAACACTCTAATTTAAATTTTAACAAAATGAAAAAAGGCTGATCATTTCTAAACAGGTCTTCCTATGTCTAAGTGTCATTTCTGAAAGTATTTTCAAGAAATAATGAACAAATTTGAATGGACATCTGGAACACGTTTCGGCAAATGAGCCACCCATCTGGCAAATCACTTCAAAATTGACTTCCTGAGGGCAAAAAACAACTGGACCCTGTGGGGAAGTAGACATAAAAAATGAAACATTTTTTAGTTTTAAAGAAGTTTATTCGATGTTAGATTCTGACAAGATTGCTTGCAGAGTAAGTTAGGCCATATGGCAAACTGCCAAATAGTAGAAACTGCAACATAATTCAGGCTCCCGGATGAGGTGCTTACCGAGATACCGGGGCAAAACGTCTGGGGAGTAGGCCAGGGTTGACCTCAACTGCACAGGACCGGCATAGACGGGTGAGGCAAGGAAACAAGCTATGTGGACAAAAGGTAAATTGAAACCTATGTCATGGTAAGGTTAAAAACAGATTTTTCTTTTTTTTTTTAAAGAAGAACATATGAAATTCTAGGTGCTACATGTTAGGATTTGCATCTCGCCAAATAGAAAACGATAAGGAATACTAAAATTATTATGAATGAATGAATAATTAATCAAAGCCACCTGGCTTCTCAGCTGTGTTTTGTTTGGGAAAAAATGATGATACAGCCAGTAGGATCAGTGTTGATCAAGAGTCGTAGATAGGTCCAGGCAACGCCAGATTTAATAGTAGACTTCACGGGTAGCAATGCCCTGCGATGAGTCTTGAAACTCTTGGGTTGATATTCTCAGTCTGCATTGACAAACCTTAAATAAATTGAATTGGTGTTGTTAATGACTTCAATTCAGCACTCCCACTAAGTCAATGCCTTTGTCTGGGATGCCCAAGGGAAGCCCTTATTTATATATTTTTATGACACGTTATAATCTGGATGATAAAACCTTGTATAACGCCCCTCTCTTTGAATCCCCCTGACCTCACTGAGCCAAGAAGTAGGTTTGTTTTGCAATTTAAAAGATTTATTGAAAATTAAACAATATATATATATCACACTTTTATGAATAAATTAATATTTGATAGCACACTTAGGCATATGACAGTGATCATCAATGGATAATATTACAATAGTACACTTATTTAATTACTTAGGAGTTAGTATAGAAAGGATAAGGTAGCTGAGAATACTTTTATGATTTCAAGGAAATGCAATGATGAATAAAAATGCAGTACAGAAATAAACTGATATGGTTTCAACAAGAGAGAATCTAATCACTTTTCCCCTTGTGGCAATTCACTCCCCCCTCTGCAGTATAAAGAGATGGAAGGTGAGCACACAATTTTCAGGAATACCATCAAATGCAATACAGATTCAGTTCAAATTCTAGTAATCTTGGAGCAACAGGTATGCTTTTAAAATATGCAGAAACATTTTGAATGTGATTTGTACGGTTTGCAGTTTTTTTATATAACAAAGCATTCAACACATTACATCATATTATAAGCTATAGTTAGAATTCTTGTCAAAGAAATATCTGGGATGCTATCTAGTCATTTAGTATGTCCCAAAATGCAATGCTAAACATGAGTCTTGTCCAGATAGGTATCTGTAATGTAATGTGTTGAATGCTTTGTTATATAAAAAAAACTGCATTCAATCTGTATTATATGTAATAGAGTTACTAAATTACACTGTGTTCTATCTTTCTCTAGAAATTTGATTGTGAAATATGTTTTTGCCCCTGAAGAAGAGTTTATACTCGAAAAGCATCGGGCCCAGAAATTCTGTATAATAAATACTAGGATTGTTGTCAATATAAGTTTTGTGAGCGGTTTATTCACTTTGACTGTTCCACCCATCTATTTTGCTTATTGAAAAAATGCTATGAAAAATTGTAATACTAAAATACACAAGGTATTGGTCTGCTCCACAGACATAAGATAGTGTGCAGGGGACGGGAGTTCCTAAAACTTTAGGAACAACCACTTCTTGCCCTGCTATTCGTTCCAACCCAGTTGCCAAGGTTGAGCTTGGTTTCCCCCGCACCTCAAGTGACCCCAAATTTTGTATAAATTACTCTAACAACTCCCTAATACTCTCCTTTCAATCACAGGTGTGCCCCGTGTTTTTGTCTATTTCATCTTCAATACAAACCCAGGTAGGCGGAAATCATAAGAATTACCAAATCACCATAAAACCTTGTTTATTCACAAACCACTACTTGCTAGTTGCTATTGACACATGCATGACACTGTCGGGTGTCTTGACCCACATTTGAATAATTAGGCTACAACATTTGGTGCTGTGGGCTTAGAAAATACAAGATGGCCGAAAAGCCCACATTGCGCCAGAATCCAGGAAAACCGTGCAGTTTTTGCACACACCAAAATGGTTGCCTAACCTGCCACCCACCAGTGCGAGCGTGATGGACCGGAAGCACCATGAGTGTAATGTGGTGCCAAAGGAAAAACCGCAGTGCCTGTTAGCTCAAAAAGCGTTTTGAAATCACTTTTGTTTCTCTGAATTCAAGCTCAAAATGCCTATTTCAAACATTGCAAGATAGTTAATACAGGAGACCATCTGTTCAAAATCCGTTTTAATTGATGTCAAAAATGGCTAAAATTATGGGCACAAAATGATTCTACTGCAGAATCCACATCAATACAATGTTAATAGCGATCATATGCTATCAAGTAAAATCATTTCTTTTTGAAATGTATTCATTCAAGAAAACTCCCAAAAATGGGTGCAGTACCGGCGCGTGACACTAACCGGCGCTAGCAGTCTAAACTACAGGAGAACTGTATTTCAGTAGCTGACAAAGGAGCCTGAGCCAGCCTGGACTTCAAAGCCTTGCTGGTTAATGAACATTCTTAACACCTGCTGCTCCCAGATGACAGTCTGATTCAATTAACAGTCCAAGAGGCTGGGAAGCCTTCACACCCCAGAACTCCACACAAGAAGGCAGGAAATCATCACAGGTGTCTGTTAACCAAATGCAGAGTGGCCCCCTGGTCTGCTGACCTCAGTCAACCAATAGACTCTTTACATTGAATAGAATATTCAGATTTGAGCTGTGACTGTAAACAGTGCTCTGCCTGGAAGGAAGGACATTTGATCTCTGACTCACCAAGTTTCTAGAGGCGGGCAAGACTGGGTTGTGGATTTCATATTGCGCCAAATGTATGTTTGATTAAATTGCTTATAAAATATTGTATTAAGCTCACAGAAATGTACAATTTGGGGATCCTTAATATGAAAAATGCCCTCACGATTTGAGACCAAACTCCACTTTGTATGGTGTTCTGGGACCGATCCTCGCTATTTATTTATATTGCAGACACAGGGTTTATGCTAGAGACATAGTAAATTACTGTAATATGGCCAGAAAGGGGGTGTACCTCTGGGTAAATTTGGGTAAAAGTCCAATATTGGAAAACCAACTAAAAAGCGCAAAATGTTGTCATTTCTTAACCCAAGCTCTTAGAAACATCAGAGTTGGAACAGAGTCCTACCCGAAGTAATATATGATGTGTATATGTAATTTCAACAAACTGTGTATCTGGGAAATATGTGTTTTGGGTAAAATTGATTTTTCTAAGTGAAACCAAAGGGGAGGATCCTCTGACCCATGAACATACCTCATCACGATGACTCACAACTCAGTTCCCCCAATCAAGGGAGAGAGGAGGACTTAGCCAATGATAAGTTATGAGGGGCAGGCTTAGTTATGCCCACGCACACACATTTTCAAAACACATAAAAAGACACTGCTTTGGACAGGCAAGACACTCACTTTCCATTTTCTTGCGAAGCATTTTGCCGGACCAGACAATATCCAGAAGGACCATCTCCAGAACTTAGAATCCAAACTCCAGAACTTGTAGCAGAGAGGCCTAGTCCACAAACTGAATCCTTTTCAGAGGCCTCAGCATCCAGCAAACCTAACCAAACTATTCAACAGCTGGGCGAGCTGTTTGATTCTGGCCTAGAACCCTGTGCCAGAAACACCCAGAAAGCAGAGCTGTATCCAGAACCAGAGACCAGACCACTGTGAAGTGCTGCTAGCAGACCCAGACCAGATCGCTGTGAGCAGAACCAGTACCAGAGAGAGCAAACCTGACCAGACCCTGACGGCCTATTTCAAATTTATTTTAAACCTCCGATTTTAAACCTGTAAAAGTGTTGTTTTGCCATTTTGAATCATCATTTCATTTCTGAAAAACAACCTTCACAAAATCATCCGTATCTTTGGAACCGCATGTGCTGGGAACGAGATTTAACTTTCATTTTAAAGCTAAGATCCTAACCTTTCCAACACACCCTAAAGCGGACAAATCACATTCAAAATATTTCTGCATATTTTAAAAGAATACCGGTTGCTCCAAGATTACTAGAATTTGAACTGAATCTGTATTGCATTTGATGGTATTCCTGAAAATTGTGTGCTCATCTTCCATCTCTTTATACTGCATAGGGGGGAGTGAATTGCTACAAGGGGAAAAGCGATTAGATTCTCTCTTGTTGAAACCATATCAGTTTATTACTGTACTGCATTTTTATTCATCATTGCATTTCCTTGAAATCATAAAAGTATTTTCAGCTACCTTATCCTTTCTATACTAACTCCTAAGTAATTAAATAAGTGTACTATTGTAATATTATCAATTGTTGATCACTGTCATATGCCTAAGTGTGCTTTCAAATATTAATTTATTCATGAAAGTGTGATATATATATATATATATATTGTTTAATTTTCAATAAATCTTTTAAATTGCAAAACAAACCTACTTCTTGGCTCAGTGAGGTCAGGGGGATTCAAAGAGAGGGGCGTTATACAAGGGTTTATCATCCAGATTATAACTTGTCATAAAAATATATAAATAAGGGCTTCCCTTGGGCATCCCAGACAAAGGCATTGACTTAGTGGGAGTGCTGAATTGAAGACATTAACAGAGTGGGGGCTCGAGCCGGGACGTCTGGATTAGGTCTACCATTTGTGCAGCTTAATACAGTGTGCTAACAGATAGGATACATACATCCTGTTGGATCACCACGCTGTGTTACGCTGTAAAAACACTCCTCAAAGGAACACTCTAAGGAGACGATCTGTTTTGCAAAATAAAATACAAACTTCTGTAAGTCAGGAAGGAAATCAATTTCTAGAATTATGACCTTGGTAGATATTAAAATAGCCAGAAAACACCTCTTACATAAGCTACTTGTGAGAGGCGAATGAACGGAACAGGACCAGACGGTCTGGCTGCAGGCAATTGCGCAACAGGTCACTGTAACTGGGTCAGATACATGGGGAGATCATGGTCCCTTACATGTGGCCCTGAGTGAACTATATATGGCCCTCTCAGGCCAAGGATGAGCACAACAAGATTGCCAGGGTAGCGGCATATTTATATTTATATATGGGAGGCATACAGGACAAATGCGCTGAAGGCCAAGATCTGGCAAATAGGCAACAGATGGCATTAGAGAAGGCCCAATCTGACCTGGTCTCTTCCGAGCAGAGGCTGCAGAGGAGCCAGGAGTCAGAAAATGATAGTAGGAAGTATATCAATAAAATAAAAGAGGATATGGGTATCCTGCAACAGGAAAAGTCTGACCAGGATACCAGATTTCTGGCCTTGCAGAAGGAGTACCAAGAAGGTTTGGACTCCCTACTGCAGAGCCAGAAAAAGCTGGAGCAACAGATAGATTTCAACAGGGCATGCACAAAGCAGGTAGCCAACCTGCAAAGCCAATTGGATAGAGAAAAAGAGGAGAGCAACAAACTGATTCTGAAAGACCTGGATACCCAGACAGAATTTGAGGAAGAGCGACAGAAAGCTGGTGCCTTCCAAAGGCAATGGGACGACCTGGCGGCACAGATGCAGGCTCTTAGTCAGGAAAGGGACACCTTAGGCCAGGAAGTCTGCCAATTAAAAGAAAAATTGAAGAAAATTACCTGTCCCTCCAGGGGCTGGGTGACCACCAAAAAGAGTATCAGGACTTGCTAGAGCACACCAGGAGGGTGGAAGATGCTCTGGCAAGAAGGGAGCAGGCCAGTAGGGATGGGACTCAGGAGGTAACCCTCCTGCAGTAAAGACTGGCCCAGTACTCCAGGACCAACCAGGAAGCACAGAGAGAAAATGAGGCTCCAGCAACAGGTAGCCATGCAGGAGAGACATATAGAGTGTAGTAAGGCCTTAACTGAGAAACTGAAAGCACAGGCTCTTGCATGGCAGCAGGGAGCAGGGGTTGATAGAGATGAGGTTCGCTGGGAAAGGGAAACACCTCAGCATAACCTCAGGAGCCCTAGTACCAGAGGCCTTCATCTCTCCCAGTCCCTGGACTCTGCCACCCCCATGTCCCCTGGCGCACATGAGCACAGGGCCACAGGGATGGCAGATTACTATCCAGCCAAAAGTGTGGGGCTCATAGGCCAGTACCACCCAGGAATGGAGGGGCGGGCATCCGGGTATGGGCACCTAAGTACAGTGCAATTTAGTGGGGAACCCCAGGAGAGTAGGCCCACTAAGGGTATCCTGAAAACCTCTGCCCAGTTAGGTCAGTGGGGGGGGTACTCATCAAATCCTGGCAGCAAGGAGGAATCTGAAGACTCCTCTGAGCGTCACAGGACACAAGAGACCAGGTCCCCACATTCTGCCAGCCATTCCCAGGCACGCAGAATCCGTGAAAACCTGGAAGATCAGACAGGCACCTCTGGGAGCAGTGCTTCTGAGTCAGAGGATGAATGGACCAGGGTTACCCGAACCAAAAAGGCCAATAAGGCAAAAAGGGTCTTGCTTAAGGACCCCTTAAAACAGATTAAGGCAATAAGGAGTGTCATCACCCCTTATCACAAGAACGCCAAATATTCTGTTTGGGAACACTTGGAGCTTTACGAGCAAATGATGTAGACTTTCCATTTGAAGGACAGCAGTAGCTGCATTCAGTATGTCAAATGGACATTCCCCCCAGAATACTCCAGTTTCTTTGCGGGGCTGGAGGACCAAAACCATTCAAGATGGTCCACCTATAGGGCGGTCATCTTGAAACATTTTTCTGTTCACCGAAATCCCCAAGAGGCCCGCAAGGCAGCCTACAATTTGCAATCTGGGGAGGATCAGGCCCCACAAGAATTTGTGCAGGAATTGATGCATGCCTTTGCGCAGACTACCAGAAGGGTGCGCACGGACAGCAAACACTTTGTAAATACGTTTTTCCATGCTAGTGAGAGATTTTCTCGAGAAAAGGTCACTAGACTGGGTCATTGAACAGGCTACCCGGATCTATGAGGTGCAGAAGCCCATAGAAAATAAAAATAACGCTCAGAAAAGCCCCAAATCGACCAGCACCCCTTCTGCTGCCAAGGTGGTAGAGGTAAAGGTTGCCCCCATTTTAGATTTGGAGATGGGAGGGCCTAAAAACCTGCCTGCACCGAATAATTCTCAGCCCAGAAGGCCCTCGGGCCAGTCACAGACAGGGAGTCAAGGATGTAGTCCCACAAACGGGGTCCCTCTCTCCCCTGACTATGTAAGTCCCCGCTACAAGGGAAAACGACCCATCCTGGGGTATGTGGGGACCGCTCCAACCCAAGGGGGGGATCCAACCAGGCACCCAACCCAGGGAACTTCCCTCCTAACTTCCCACAGGAGAGCAGAAATTCACCAAACCCTGGGCAGAACTTTTTCCCCAGGTATCCACCCAACTTCCAACCCCAAAATCATCCATCCTTCTTTCCCCAATTCCCTGAGCCCAGACCACCTAATCCGGGAGAGGGGAGGCCATGGGTGGAGGGGTACCCAAATCTTCCCAACCCGGGGTACTATCAGAGAAGGGATAGCTACCCTTCCCAGGATCAGCCCAGGGGAGAAAATATAACTCCGTATCAGCCTGAGCGGGTTTCCCAGTTAGAGCGCCAGGTCCAAAATATGGCACGGCATCTGGGTCACATGCTGAGGGCTCAACAGAACCCTCAGATGAGCATGCCGGTGCAGAATGCCCCAAACTCTGGCCCTGGTGCTCCAGAACAATGACGGGGGCAGCACCCCGATAACCCACCGGTTCCCAGGGAGGAGGCACAAAGGGAAGGGGGGGTGTAAAGCCTTGGAGGAAGCTTCCTTCCCCACTTGTAAACAGCCTCTGGAAACCCAGGAACCGGAAACAAAATCTTCTACCCCTGAAAGTCTGCCACCCACGGAGCAGAGAGGAGGTAGGAGAAACAAAGGACCCAAACAGACCCATTTTGTGGAGGAGGTACAGGTCTTACAATTTGAGGGAGAGGGATCCTCCGAGGATCCTGAGAAAAGGATCTTCTCCTTCAGAATTGGGGGAACTCCTCCCAAGGAAAAATGGGTCCCAAGGGATTCCAATCCAGACTGGGCAGATCTGGGGATTGAGCTGTCGCCGCCCATCATTCTATCCCAGAACCAACAATACCGAAATCCCTTGGTTCAAACCCATCCTGTGGACTGCCTCCAAAAAGGGGGGGGCGGCCCAGAACCGGAACCAGGGGAACACAAAACCGCATCCACAGACTTGGTAGATGTTGGGATTGAGCTGTCGCTGCCCATCATTCTATCCCAGAACCAACAATACCGAAAACCCCTGGTTCAAACCCATCCTGGTGACTGTCTCCAAAAAAGGGGGGGGGGGCAGCCCAGAACAGGAACCAGGGGAACCCAAAACCGCATCCATAGTCTGGGTAGATGTGGGGATTGAGCTGTCGCCGCCCATCATTCCATCCAAGAACCAACAATACCGAAAACACCTGGTTCAAATCCATCCTGGTAACTGCCTCCAAAAAGGGGGGGCGGCCCAAAACCGGAACCAGGGGAACCCAAAACCGCATCCATAGACTGGGTAGATGTGGGGATTGAGCTGTCGCCGCCCATCATTCTATCCCAGAACCAACAATATCGAAAACCCCTGGTTCAAACCCATCCTGGTGACTGCCTCCAAAAAGGGGGGGGCGGCCCAGAACCGGAACCAGGGGAACCCAATACCGCATCAATATCCAGTTGCCAACTTTTTCTTGCAGAATCCCATGACTCTCCACAGAATTCTGCCCAGATCTGTTCTCTCTCAATGTCCAAAACCAGAAAATTATCCCACCAGTTGTCCAACAACGTGCATTATCTGTGCCCTGTTGAGGAGAAGGAGGGAAGATACTATGCCCCGGTACAAGTACAGGGGCAGGGTACAATTATGGCACTGGTGGACACTGGATCCCAAGCTACTCTTCTGTCCAAAACGGCCTTTGATGAACTAAATGCAGGAAGGGCGGAGAATTACCGTATTCCTCTCACCTCTCTTCCTGGACAACTTCAGAACTTTGACGGGAAGGAAATTCCCGTTGGGGGACTTCAGATTTGGACATCAAAATTGGGCGACACATGGTGAAACCCCCGGTCATAGTAGTGACTCCAGAGGGTACCCCTTGTTTACTAGGGAATGACCTCCTGAGAAGGTTGTCACCCCTAATAGATTGCGTAAACAAGGTCCTCTGGACCCAGACTAGCTGACCAATAAAATTAAAACAGAGCGTCAACCATGTCAGTTTAAACGGCACCTGCCACATGGTTGAACAAAAATCTGACCAAGTAGAATTTCACTTCCAGAACAACCAAATTCCCGACGTGACAGTAATAGCAGTAGGACAACAGACTGGTGACGGGGGGTCCTCTCTATTTCTGAAAATCAACCTTCCTTCCAGTTTAAGGTGGTATTCCACACTGGAAGGAAACACTCTGAAATTCTTTACTAATCCACAATCAGACATTCCCACTCCGATAGTCCAGAAAGATGTGAAATCAGCTCAGAGCCTGGCTGATATTCAGCAAATTGGAGAGCGGTTATTCATCCCCGTTCAGTTAAATGAAGGGAAGAGCTCTGTTCTCGCCCAAGTGTGTGTGAACAACGGTAAGAGCTTCATCAGTGAAGCCATGTTCCGCCAACTCCCAAAAGATCCAGCCACTCCCACATTCAAACTGATAGACACATGGGAAATGGTTCTGGAAACACCCAATTCCAAACATCTCCTGCCAAGCAGGTGTATGCTCAAAATCTCCATTGGCAACAAGAGCATAGCCCATAATTGTTGGGTTGTGCGAGATGTCACTGCCGCCTTTTACTTAAGCAGTGACATTCTCAATCACTTTGCCATTAGTTTGGACCTAATAAACTTCAAAGCTTGGTCCCGATTAGCGGATAATCCCATGGGCTTTGATGATCCAGAAAAAGCATTTAGGTCAGCTCAATTGCTACCTTATGCAGTTGAAATTCAGGTTAAAGAGGAAGTCACCATCCCAGAAAGGACCCGACAATTCTCCCTGGAAGTGAAAGTTAAAAGAGGACAAAAATTGAAAAACCCTGAGGCTTATATTCATCTAAATGCTTCTCTCCAACAGCAAGGGTTGGGGGTAAACCCAACACCATTAGTCAACATAGAACATTCCAATAGAGGTGGATAACAGCGAATTAAAGAGTATTACTCTAGCCTTGGGGACCATTATTGGAATGGCAGTTGATGACCGACATGTCTCCATTGATTTAGGAAATGAACTGTTAGGACCAATCCCCAAGGAATGTTTTGACAGTGACAGTGATGACAATACAACACCAGACAGGATATTTACCCGGCATGGGGGAAACTTCCTGGTGTACACTTCCTGCCGTTATGGAAAGGAAGATGTGACTTGTGACTTCAGGAGGGATGAGGTGATTTTCCAGGTCCATGAGGGCTGCTTTTCCCACCTGAAGGCTCCTGTCCAAATCAGCACTCTGACCAGGGACTTATCCACCCAGCTGGAGGAGGCCGCTGAGATAGCAAAACCAGAAGTCTTGCCAGGCTTCAGGCAGATGGTGGAAGAGAGAGTCAACCTAGCTGATGCCTGTACGACTCTGGAACAGAAGCAAAAGTTGAAACAAGTTTTCTTGGATTTCCAAGATCTCGTTGCGGTAGACTGTGGTCGCACCGACATCCACACAACAACAACAATTCCCTCGGACCCTGGCATGACTCCAGTGTTTGTGAAGCAATATCGCTTGGCTCTCGCATCCATGGAGTCCCTACCTGAAATAATTAAGAACCTTGAGTCCCGGGGGATAATCCTTTCAGTTCACAGCACCTTCAATAATCTGGTGCTGGGAATATTGAAGCGAAACGGCAGGTGGAGACTCTGTGCCGACCTTAGGGAGCTCAATAAACGGGTCCATACTTCCCGATGGCCTCTTCCCTACATTGACCAAGGGCTGGCCCAGATCCAGGGGTCACAGGTATTCACTGCAATAGACCTGACCAATGGATACTGGACCGTGCCTGTCAGTAGGCAGGACCAATACAAACTGGCTTTTAAATTTGGGGGCCAGCAGTACACATGGATCCGAACTCCCTTCGGATATCTCAACTCTGGAAATGAATTCAACATTTTCCTACACAAGGCCATGCCCGACCTGGGTGCAAGGGGTAACCTGGCTTATGTAGATGATGTCCTCATCAAAAGTTCATCTGTGGAGAAACATATAGCGGAGATCCGTTATGTTCTGACACAGTTGAGGTCCGCCGGAGCAAAACTTTCCTTTCAGAAAGCACAGTGGTGTTGAACCCGTGTTAATTTCCTGGGGTATGAGATTACTCCTCAGGGTCTCTGTCCCCAGGAAAAGAAAGTGGAAGCACTTCAGAAACTGAAAGACCACACCACTCTGCGGGAACTAAGGAGCCTCCTTGGACTGACTAATTACAGCAGAACGTTCATTGAGGCTACTCAGAGATCACCAGACCCCTGATTCATCTCTTGAAGGGGGGGTCAAGTGGGAATGGGGTCCAGAACAATCCGAGGCAGTAAGACAGCTCAAAAGAATCCTCTCACAAGCACCCTGCCTAGCTTACCCTGTCAGAAAAAAGGAGTTTTTCTTGGAGACAGGGTTCTCTAATACATGTTTGAGTGCAGTATTATATTAAAAGCATGACAAGGTCAATAAGGTAATCTCCTATGCAAACAAAACTTAATCCTCTGTGGAGGCAAAATTCAACGACTGTGAGAAGTCACACCTGGCAACGGTGTGGGCATTGAAGAATTACCACCCATTTATCTAGGGGGAACACATCATAGTGGAGACTCCACACCAGCCTCTGCAATATCTCCAAAGTGACAGAATCTGGGCCAGAAATGTGAGTAATTCCCGAATTACTTCCTGGATTCTGTCAATGCAAGGCTTCCCTGTGGAGGTCAGATATGGCCAAAACACGAAGAGTCCCCTCGATCAAGGTCTGGCTGACTTGCTTGATTGTGCCAGAGGACGAAAGTCTAAAAATCAAGGACAACATGGAGGCATACCTTAATTCCCCACACAAAGTCTTTGAAGAAGACAAGTGTGAGGGAATGCCCACTGTCTATGTGGATGGATGATCTTACCATGTTGACAACAACGGTGAAAAAGAACTTGTGGCCGGCATAGGGAATGCATGGGTGAATGAGTCCCCAGAACCCTCCGCTGGATACAAAATTGGTCCCCGAAGTAGTCAGGTGGCAAAATTGATGGCTGTGTATCAAGCCATCCTAACTGCTGTCCAACATCAACTCCACGAAAGAGGACCTTAGAGTGTTGATGAAATGTCCAAAAATGTTCTGAATCCAAGACGGTTTGCTGGTAAGGAAATCCCAAGCTGGCCATGATCAGTGGGTGGTCCCTACCTTATTCCGAAGCCTGATGTTAAGTCACGCCCATGATGCGGCCACAGCCGGTCATAAGGGGTTTCATACAACACTTGAGATCTTAAGAGAGGTTGCATACTGGCCACACATGGGGCAGGACCTCGACCAATACTTGAAGGGGTGTCTTGTGTGTGCACAATTTCAGCCAACATCCCTCACACACCGTGCACCTCTCCAAAAGAGGGGGATGACACTGCCATGGTCAGATTTGCAAGTCGACTTCATAGGCCCATGATTTGCTCCTCCAGGGGAAATAAGTACATGTTGACAGTGACATGCTCATTTACTAAATGGTTGGAATGTCTCCCGGCCCCAAACTGCAAGGCAGAAACAGCAGCTGCCCTGATGTTCAACCACATCTTTTCGCGTTTTGGTCTACCCCAAAGTATTGAGTCAGACAGAAGTAGCCATTTTACCAGAGAAGTAATGACTAAGATGTGGGAGATACTGGGGGTAAAAAGGAAACTACATATTGCTTACCGGCCAGCCTCTTCTGTTGCAGTGGAGAGATACAACAGAACCATTGTGAGCATCTTACAAAGGTTTGTGGCAGATTCTGGGCCAAGTTGGGATATCCGATTACCCGATTACCTCTGGTCCTAATGACCATCAGATCTACCCCTTCATCTGCAACTAAAATGTCACCGTTTGAGCTGATGACTGGACGCAAGATGGTGCAATGCCAGAGGGGGCCGCTCCAGAGTAATTCAGTTCCAACCCTAAAATATCCCACATATAGTCTCTAAAATATTATGATTCTTGAATGCAAATGTCTCCTGATTATATCTTGTTTTTTTAAAAATGAGAATGCAAATGTCTCTTGATTATAAAATGTATATGCCGCCCCACTGTATCGATAGTGTGGGAGAAATGTCTACGAATAGGTATTGTCGCTTTGCTTTGTCATCCTAGGAGAGATAAACCATGGAGACTGACCAAGGAGGACTACCCGGGGACTGGGAGCAAAGATCTGAGGGGTCTGGGGTACCGCTCAATACTCCCATCAGGACCGGCGAGGAGAACTGATCGATCCACCCTGATGGAGGAAAAGATGCTGAACTTTGCCATCTACGGAATCGGAAGAAGATGATGCGGACATCCCAGCGCGTGGATCAAAACATCCTTTGCACCCGACTCCCCTTCGACTCGAAATCAAAGTGCAGTTGGGCGGGGGGGCTTCTCGGGTGTCTTGACCCATGTTTGAATTATTAGGCTACATTTGGTGCTGTGGACTTAGAAAATCTGAGATGGCCGAAAAGCCCACATTGCGCCAGAATCCAGGAAAACCGTGCAGTTTTTGTGCACACCAAAATGGTCACCTAACCTGCCACCCACCAGTGCGAGCGTGATGGACCGGAAGCGCCATGAGTGTAATGTGGTGCCAAAGGAAAAACAGCAGTGCCTGTTAGCTCAAAAAGCGTTTTGAAATCACTTTTGTTTCTCTGAATTCAAGCTCAAAATGCCTATTTCAAACATTGCAAGATAGTTAATACAGGAGACGATCTGTTCAAAATCCGTTTTAATTGATGTCAAAAATGGTTAAAATTATGGGCACAAAATTATTCTACTGCAGAATCCACGTCAATACAATGTTAACAGCGATCATATGCTATCAAGTAAAATCCTTTCTTTTTGAAATGTATTAATTCAAGAAAACTCGCAAAAATGGGTGCAGTACCAGCGTGTGACACTAACCGGTGCTAGCGGTCTAAACTCTGACAGGAGAACTGTATTTCAGTAGCTGACAAAGGAGCCTGAGCCAGCCTGGACTTCAAAGCCTTGCTGGTTAATGAAAATTCTTAACACCTGCTATTCCCAGAAGACAGTCTGATTCAATGAACAGTCCAAGAGGCTGGGAAGCCTTCACACCTCAGAACTCCACACAAGAAGGCAGGAAATCACAGGTTTCTGTTAACCAAATGCAGAGTGGCTATTGACACATGCATGACACCAATTCAATTTATTTAAGATTTGGCAACGCGGAATGAGAATATGAACACAAGAGTTTCAAGACTCATTGCAGGGCATTGCTACCCGTGAAATCTTCCATTTAATCTGGCTTTGCCTAGACCCATCTATGACCCTTGATCAACACTGATCCTACGGGCTGTATCATCATTTTTACCCAAAAAGACACAGCCAGATATTTTGGCTTTGATTAATTCATACTACCTGCAGTTTTTCTTATTCTTTTCTATTTGGCTAGACGCAAATCCTAACATGCAGCACCTAGAGTTTCATGTGTTTTTCTTTTTTTTAAAAAAAAAAATCAGTTTTTAACCATACCATGACATAGGTTTCATTTTACCTTTGTCCACAGAGGTTGTTTCCTCGCCTCACCCCTCTATGCCGGTGTTGCGCAGTTGAGGTCAACCCAGGCTTACTCCCCCGGGTATCTTGGTAAGCACGTCATCTGGGAACCTGAATTATGTTACAGTTTCTGCTATTTGTCAGTTTCCCATATGGCCTAACTTACTTGGCAAGCAATCTTGACAGAATCTAACATAGAATAAACTTCTTTAAAACTGTTTTTTTTATGTCTGCTTCCCCACAGGGTCCAGTTGTTTTTCACCCTGAGGAAGGCAATTTTGAAGTGATTTGCCAGACAGGTGGCTCATTTGCCGAAACGTGTTCCAGATGTCCATTCAAATGTGTTCATTATTTCTTGAAAATACTTTCAGAAATGACACTTACACATAGTCAGACCTGTTTAGAAATGATCAGCCTTTCTTCATTTTGTTAAAATTTAAATTAGAGTGTTGGCTGAGTACAAGTTATTACCTCGCGTAGGTACTTTCACAATTAATCTCTACTGCATTCTAGGTGGATCCAGTCAGTGGGCCACATTACGAGTCCGGCGGTAACCATGCCGGAAAATCTGTCACATTACCGCCAGACTCGTATTACCATTCCTCCTCCGTGATTGCCGGAATCACTGGGGCATTACAAACCCGGTGACCCAGTAATTCCCCATTCCCAGAGGACTCCATGGGAATGGGGAAGTGGAAACACTGGCACCTTTTTTTTTTAAATTATTTATTTGTTTTGGTTTTAGTTAAAAAAAACCTTAACACAAATCTCCTTACACAAACAAGCATTTATAAGCCCAGGAAGTAACCAAGGATGACCAGAAATAGCCAAGGGTGACTTAACAAGAACCTAGCTCAGCCCTCATTATGCTCTTAAAACTTTTTCAGATCTACAGGGCTCAATAGTATAGTGAGTTTTTCCAGAATTTTTACTATTGTAGCTGTGAGCATAATTTCATGGCCTGAAATCAGTCTTTTCCAAAATTGATCACACATTAAGCTTTCTTCTTTTGCCACGAAGCTTCCGAGCAACTGTGATCTTAATTCCCAGTTACCCTCACACTCCATTAACAGGTGTTTGAGGGATTGATGGCTTGGGGGATTGCAGTGTCTACAGAATACAATAGCTTTGTCACCCTGGTTTCTTATGGCCAATATTTCCCCTGAATGAGTGATATTAAGTTTTAGTCTTATGAAGTTACTTCTTATAGCTCTTTCTGGGTATTTTTGAAGATAACGCGGAAGAGAACCCAGTTTTCTGTCTACTATCAGGAAGAGATTGGGCGGCTTCAGTTTTCTTACTCCGTCCATGGTGAGGATCAAGTCCTTTATTTCCAGGAGCTTTTTTACTTTTGATGGATTGTAGATAAGAGTTTCTAACGTTGTCTCAAGGCCAATCACAATATTTTCCACTGTCCTCTTCAGTCCATTGAGTAGCTTCTATTTTGTTTTTTTGAGATGTTTGTTTACTTCGAAATAAAGAGTGGACTGATCAGCTGTTATTATTTCACGGTACAGGGAAAGAAGTTTCCAATCAGCGTGACTGTCCAATGAGGTCAATCCTAACTCAAATCTGAGGCTAACTAGTGGAGTGCACATTGGAAGGTTTAGCGATTTTTTTCCACAAAAGTCCCTCGATTTTGTCCCAGTTGTAGTCCCAGAGTGAGGGCTTTGCTTCTAGCCCATATAAGAGGACCGGAACAGCTTTGGCCATATAATATTTAACAAGCGGAAGGAGTGAGAATTTACAAAATTTGACATTCAGTTTCTTCATTTGGGAGACCATATTTGTGGCTTTGTTCAAAATGACTGTTGACGCTTTGTTCAGAGAAAGGTAAGCTGTGATTTTGTAACCAAGATAGGTGAGTTCTTCCACCCGAGGGACTGCTTTTCCGTCCAAAACCCAGTTTCTAGAGCCCAGATTTTTTTTGGGATGTTTAAAGATAAGAATCTTAAATTTCAGAGGGTTGATTAACAACCCATTTTGTGTAGCTTAATCCCCTAATCTGCTCAAAAGCCTCTGCAGACCAATCACCGAGCTGTCTAGCAGAACCAGATCATCCGCATAAGCCAACCAATGGATTCTCCTCCCATTTAGCCTCGGGCTGGCCATTGCAAAGGACTCCAGAAAATCTCCAAGGTCTGATAAGAATCGGTTGAAGAACAGAGGAGCTTGAAGACAGCCTTGCCTAACCCCTTTGAAGACCTGTATTTTTTCTGACAGATTGCCCAAGTTATCCAGCCTCACTCTGATGGTAGTATTCCTGTGAAGCTCCATTAACATTGCAAGTAGAGGAGATGGACTCCCCCAATTATGCAATTTCCGTTAGAGGTGTGACCTATCCACTTGATCGAATGCCTTCGACAGGTCAACCCAGGCACAATAGAGGGGGACACCCTCTTTCCCACTGGTGTTTCACTAAGGAGATTCAGGATGAGCCCATTAAGGCTGGTAGATAGGCCTTTCCTGAATGCTGTTTGATGTTCGGAGAGAATCTGCTTGGACTCCACACACAGAACCAGATCTTTTAGTAGTAGCCGCATAACATTTTTACTGTCAATGTCCAGGAGGGCGATGGGGCGATAGTTAGCTGGACTTAACCGATCGCCCCCCTTGAAAAAAGGAATTACCAGTGCATTCCTCCATGATGGTGGAAAAGCCCTGTTTTGCAAAATTTCTTTGAAGAGGCAGTATAGCAGTTTAGCCCACATTTTTGGGTTGTCTTTAAGGACCTGATAGGTGAGTCCATTGGGGCCTGCTGCTTTCGATGTTGAAGATGAACGAATGAGCTCTAAGATGTCTTGTTCCTTGAAGATGAGAGACCAGTGAATATCTGATGATAAGATAAAGTCAATGGACCCTGTTTGTTTGAAGTTGTTAGACATATATGCCACCCATGCTTTCTCTGGGACCAGATTACAAAGATAGCTGTTCTGACCGCTCTCTAATTGGTTCAGAGCCACCTAGAAGTTTCTACAATTGTTTGTATTTAGTAGATAAAGCATTTTCTCTCTGTCTTCTTGGATTTTCTGATATTTATGGTTTTTTGACCAGTTTCTGTAGGTCTGTTTGGCCACGCTTTGATCTTCTTTACATAAGATTGGATCATTTTGTCCCTTTCTTATGCAACGGAGGGTTTGTCGTAAACTTCTTTTTTTCATTTGTGTCTCGACATCAAAGGGGTGCAGATGATCTTGTTTGTTCCCAGCTTTTATTTTGCTTGGTGGACAAATGGACCAAACAAAATTTCCAAATTTCTCTGGATGAAGTCGCTTGCCATATTGAAGGAGGGACTTCCTCAAAAAGTTTGTTCAGTGTTTTTCCACCCTGTTTGTATTTTACTACTCTCAGTTTTCCTTTTTGACTTTTGATTGTCTGCATGCTTTAGAATGCCTAGGCTTCTTTATGTCAGGAAATAGAAGTTGTAAGCTTGCATGGTAACTTCCCCCCTTTCAATTTATGGACAATTCTGGGCGGAGAACAGAGAGACCGGGAGAAACAAAGAAATAGTCTAAGGTGGATTCAAGGGACCCCTGCCAGCATGTTACACCGGCTTTATCATCACCCCCAATTTTTACTAGAATCATTTCAAGGTCCCAGGAAGTCAAAAGGTCTCTCCATAGTTTAGCATTTTGTAGATTACCCAGTTTTGGTTGTGCAAGCGAAGTGCTTCTGGGATGTATGTGATCTGTGTTTAGGTCCCCTGCTAGCAAGATGTGTGCTCCCTCCCACTCAGTCTTCACCATTGTAAGCACAGCGTCCAAGGTTTCTAAGAAGTACTGAAGTTTGGAGTTAGCAGGGTTCCAATAAATATTGATAATTGCTATAGTGAGGTGAGGGGCTTCCATTTCCAGTTTTACTATACAGGCTTGAATCCCTACCGCCTCTTTACATAAGGATGTAGTTTCTTTTATGCTGGAGTTTTTAAGTGTGTTTATCATCCCACCTGCTGGTCTTCCTTTTTTTTCGAAGCTTGGAGATTGAACATTGTAAAACCCTCTATCTCAACTTGGTTTACAAGCCATGTTTCCTGGAATAATAAAATATCGTTTGGAGCCAAAAGTTCCTCTTTCACTTTCTTATTTTTAAGGAAGCTTGGTCCTCTTGTATTCCAGGAAATTATCCCCAAACCCCTTTGTCTAAAGACTATTTTCTGCCGCACCCAGTTTTAGAAATATTTGGGAGATGATCTCTGGTAATTTGGCTATGAGATTCTCATTTATGTTTGAACGCAATACCATATTTCTGCCCGACTCTCTTTCCTTCTCCGCTAATACTTCATTTTTCTGGACTGCCGCCCTCCCTATTTGTTTTGTTCTGGGCATAGTCTCAGATAGAGCCTCCTCACTAGTCTCGTAGACCATCAGGCCCTCTTTGTCAAGATCCTTTTTATTATTGAACAGGGCTTGTTGTGCTCTTCTCGAGTTTAGTCCAACTTCCACCAAAAATAAATCTTTCTCAAGTGGGAATCTAACATATTCGATCTCCTCAGATGAAAAGAGGAATATATTGTGAATTTTTTTAATCTCAGATAGTAGCACAGATCAACAGAGAGATTTGTTTTTATTTGTTCAACCAATCTTAACCATGCTTTTGGGATTTTAAAGTCTCCCACAACCTGTTCTTCATTTTTCTTTGCAGGTGTGGGGTACGAAAATCCCTCATTCCCAGGACTAGGTAATGCAAGTATTCTGTGTTTCCCCCTGCCATTTTGGCTATCTGTCTCATTAGGAAAAGATCTTAAGGCCACTTCCTCCTGGGTAAGGAGTGAGTAGTGAGAAATGGTCTTGGCTATGGGTGAAGCTGGTTTTAATATTGGTTTCAGGAATATCGGTGCCAATTTCCAGATGACATTTGAAGACACTTTTGTAGAATCCTGAATTAAGTTTTCTTGATTGGTATTCAATGTCTTTAAGTTTTTTAGAAATATTGGAGCAATCCTCATTTTTCCAAGCCCTGTTTTTTGACCTTGTATCTTCGAATCCTTTTTTGGGGATGCTACAGGGTCTGTTTGCAAACCGACGTTTGAAGTTAGAATTTTTGGACTCCGGGGATCAGTGTTTTTGCGCAAAGGATACTTCTTGCTACCTTTTTTCCCTGTGGCTGAATTGGTGGGATAAATTTGTTTCGGGCTTGAGCTCTGTGGTGGATCTGGAATCTAAATAACTGATGCCATGGTTTCTGACAGTTGCTGATCAGTTGGCAGGACCAGCTTTTTTAGAAAAGAGTTGGTACCTGTGTTTTTCATGACTGAATTTTGTTGATTTTTTGATTTTTTGGGGCTTTTTTATCTGCGGAAGTGTCGTTGCAGGTTTTACACTGCGCCATCTTTTCCTTTTTTGCCTCTTTCTCCTTTTAAAAACTTGAGAGGCTCCTGGGATCCAGTTTATTTCCTTGCATGTCGGGCCTGTTTGGGCGTTGACCTTCCCATCCCGAGAATCATCAGGAATATCTCCCAACACATATGCATGTTAGCCAATCTTCTAAATTCGTATTCAAAATAGTGTTCATGATGTGACTGAGAGACACCATGGCTGACTCATTCTTGGATATTTCATTAGTTAATTCCAACAGTAGGCCAGCCTGCATCTGAACCTCTCATTTTAAAAGTTCAAAAACTGACACCAGGGAGTTTAAAACGAAGCTGAGTGCTGCCAATGTACTTTCACTGTTCTTTGTGGAATCTCTGCAGGAAGCAATCACAGGGCCTTCCGAAGAGGCTTGGGGTGAGGCAGATGGTGTTATATTCTGTATATTTGTATCTTCAGGAAAGGAGCCATTTTGAGATCTTTCCAGGGGGGTTATCCTTGCTTCCCCCTCTTGGGCTAAATCAAGAGGCTGCCAGGTGCCAATAGATAAATCTGCCATATCGTTTGTACTTTTATTTATTTTCCTTGGGAAATGGTTTTTTATTCTACTCTGTATCTTCTTAGTTGTGATTGTAAATTCCAATCCCTGTTTCCATCCTTTCTCCCCTGTTTGCTGACTGGTCGTGTGAATAAGAGCTTGTGTGACAGCTGGTGCTGCCAGAGGAGTGGTTAGAACAGGGATATTTTGGCCAGCATTTCCTACCGTGGGATGTGTAATATAGCTATATATATATTACACATCCCACGGTAGTGGCCGTGTATTTATGGCTAAGTTGCTCAACTTATAGGAAGAGTATATCTATATTAATTACACATCCCATGGTAGCGGCAGTGTAGTAATGGTTAAGTTGCACAATTTATGAGAGCACTTTTTGGGTGGCTTATAACTCCTCCCCCTGGAAGAAATTTTACAAAACATTTTTATAACATTTTATATAATATATAATTATATATACATTAATATATATATATATATATATATATTAATTACACATCCCACGGTAGTGGCCGTGTAGTTATCGTTAAGTTGCTCAAATTATAGGAAGAACACTTTTTGGGTGGCTTATAACTTCCCTTCTTGTGGACAAATCGTCAGCAAACGTTGCAGAAAAGGTATATGGGCAGCTGTGAATTCTTCTGGTAAGTTTGGTGAGGTTTCGGCCAGGGGGGCCAGAGTTATAGGGGGGTCCCAAAAATGTTTTTTTTTCCATAGACTGAATGGACAAAAACTTTACGGATGCTTGCAGCCCAAACTGTTGGACGGATTTTCATGAAATTTGGGGCAGGAGTGGCGGCTTGATCCTGAAAGCGTGCTTTTGTATATTTTGTGATAATCAGTCCTGTACTTTTTTTAAAAGCAGGTAAAATGTACATCTAAAAAAATTAGTGATATCTGGCTCCGCTCTGCGGTCAAAAGACTGTTTGGTCTGGGGTGTAGCGTGATGTCCGCAGACAATGACGCTCCCAGTGGTTGGCTGGAGGGAAGCGTGATGAGTGTCATAAGTTTGGGTAACTCCGCCATGCTGTAGCTGAGGATAGTGTGATGCCGAAAGGGTCTGGAAAACATGCTTTCTGGCATATGATGGAGGGAAGAGGGGATGGATAGGGTGGGGGAGTGTACTGAGTATACATGTGTACTGTGCCAATTTGCGGGTACTTCCTCAGGTGACTAGTTTGTATGGTGACTGCAGGCAGCCTTCGTTACAGCACGAGACAACCTGTTTTGGTTGGCAGTAGAAAAATACTATGTGATTGGAAGTGGGTATATGTGCTGTAGGCTGTGTTATGTTTGTGGATTTTGCCAAGTAACTACATATTTGCATGGATGGCAGTATTCTGGTGCAGGTGTTGGGTAGGAGTGCCGGTGGATGTATTACGTGTGTGGGTTCTGGTACCTGGCTACATGGTCACATGCATGGATGCATAATGTTGCCATGGGTGTGGCCAAGACCTAAGCCCTTGGGTGCATGGCCAAAGGCCGTAGGCCGTAGGAGTGCTGGTGGCTGTATTACGATTGTGGGTTATGGTACCTGGCCGCATACATGGCTGCATAACATTGCGGTGGGTTTGGCCAAGGCTTAGGCTCTTGGGTGCATGGCCAAAGGCTGTTAGCCATAGGCCATGCACCCAAGAGCCTAGACCTTGGCCACACCCACTGCAACATTATACAGCCATGCATGCCAACACTATGATACTGCTATATGGATTTTCTTTTTCAGTTGCATAGAAGCTCTACATTTGGCGAAATTCATGCATTTCACTGAAGCCTATTTTACAATGAGCTCCTCCCCTGTTGAAAAAGAGGTATGGCACATTTCCATTTCCTGACACCATGCGGCTACAAAAACAAAATCAGGCGGCAACGTGTTACCTTGTCATCATGCATTTCCGATGCAAAGTATTCCAGTTACGTACAACTGCCTTGTGCACTATTTGCAAGTATGTTTCACATTGTTGCATTGTATGTGTGGTGTACAGCATTGTACATATTGTTGGTTGAATGTGTGTGGTGATTGTTTTTCCATCCTACAGTTTTGGGTCCATGGCTGGACATGATGGAGTCAACAGTCCTTAAGTGTCTCCACTGAGTGATGTGTTGGAATACTGAGTGTATAGAAGTGCATAGGGTTCCAGTGCATGTTTTACGTGGTTGGGTTGTGGCCATTGTGCAGATTACAGAGTACTGCACTGTACTATGATGTATTGGGTCTGTGTACTTCATAGACTGCTGGGAGCAGGGGCAATGCTCTGAAGAATTTGTGGTTTGGTTGGCAGTACAAAATTACTATGTGAGTGGAAGTGGGTAGAGGTGACAGAGGCAATGTTATGTTCGTGGATTTTCCTAACTACCTACATGTTTGCATGCATGGCTTTATTATGGTGCAGGGGTTGGGTAGGAGTGCCGGTGGCTGTATTACATTTGTGGGTTCTGGTACCTGGCCACATGTTTGCATGCATGGCTGCATAACGTTTCAGTGGGTGTGGTCAAGGCCTAGGCTCTTGGGTGCATGGCCAAAACCGTAGGCTGTAGCCCATGCACCGAAGGTGGTAGGCCTTGGCCACACCTTCCACACATTATGCAGCCATGCATGCCAACACTGTGATACTGGTATATGGATTTTGTTTTTCAATTGTACAGAACCACTACATTTGGCACACTTAATTCATACCACTGAAGCCTATTTTACAATGAGTGTTTCCCCTGTTGACAGAGAGGTATAACAGGTTTCCATTTCCAGCCACCATGCGGCTACAAAAGCAGAATAAGGTGGCAACGTGTTACCATTTCATTGTGGATTTCCAATGCTAAGTACTCCAGTTACGTATAACTTCCTTTTAAGTACATGGAGGCATGTTGGTACCTTA
The DNA here is from genome assembly GCF_040938575.1 of Ambystoma mexicanum. NCBI lineage: Eukaryota > Metazoa > Chordata > Amphibia > Caudata > Ambystomatidae > Ambystoma > Ambystoma mexicanum. The sequence goes on from NC_090925.1 coordinate 651,819,252, forward strand.
TACATGGTGCAATGAATGCGCAGCTTACGCAATATATACATGTACATTTAAGGCCCCTATCTAGAATTTATATGTGCAGTGAGTTATGAATCAACAGTGTATGTTGGCAGACTCTGTGTGCAATGGCTGCGCATAAGTGAGTGTCAGGGCCATCTTACGCACTTTAGTGCCTTTGGGGAAGGACATTTTTGGGCCTCTCCTTCATGAAAGGAAATTAATTCTTTTCTAACTTCTTCAAAGAGTGTACCTGCTTTCTAATGTACAAAGCATAGTGACCTGACCCGGGTGTGTCATCTGTGTGGTACATTACGGCTATTGGTGTGAAGATTTTGTTGCCAAATGAAACCTGTCCATGTATGAAGGTAGTAAGGTTGCAGTTACTTTTTTTCCCATCTTCATTGTACGTTGAAAGCATTCATGTTATGCATTGCCTATGCGATTGTATATGTAAGGTGGAACGATTATCGATATTGAAGGCCTACACAATATGCCATGGTTTACATTTTGTACCACCTGTTGAAATGGAAATGAAATGGAATGGAATCACAGTTAGGTATACATAAAGAGAGAAAGCGTTTGTTAGAGACTTTTTCCAGAATGACATGATTGCAGAGAGTGCATGTATGTTTCCACATGTAGGAAATCGGAAAGATTTCATTTATGGGTATGTTTTTGATTTCCAATACCTGCAGTGAGTACATTGCCACTTCCTGAGGATTTACTGGTCTATTTAACGTGAATTTCCCAAGCACAATAGTCCAATTCCTGCCTTATTTCTGAGCCCCTGTAACTGTCTCCAGGATTGTCTGCAGCATTTCTGTTCAGCCCTCTTATTTGTAAACACAACTGGTGTGAGCCGTTTTAAACAATTAGTGCCATTTGCAATACATCATTGCTTGCTAAATTTGCATACTAATTTACACCACTTGTGCAGGAAAAATTGAATGGACAAGGCAGTTTTGTGGTGAGTACTGTTATGGAGAATTCTCATTTATGGCTAATTTCTATCACCTAGTGAGTCCCCCAGCCACTTTGCTGGACATCTGGAGTTTATTTCTTTCACTTGATACGAGTGTGAGCTTTTCCCCCACTCTTACCCATGTTTTACCATGTGTCTTTTACCTGTTTTATGATTGTGGACTCTGGAGTACACCACTTCAGAAGCCCCCTTCTTTTGTGTGTTACACAGCACCTTCAGTGCAGTGACACAGGGTTGTCTTTTAGACTTCCTACCGACTCCATTTCTGAGGCTGACTACAGTCCCCCAGAAAAGGGTAAAGTTGCCATTAACAATTTACAACAGATCCAGTACTCCCCATCTTCCATGGAGTACTGGAAAGGGTTACTTCGTATCCCTTTGAATCTGTACCTCCTAGGGTATTGTTTCGCTCTTTTAACATTAAGAACATTAAGACTTGGCTGGTAGCAGTGGTTTCTAGCTTAACTTTTCTTCCGCAATTATATTAGATAAACGTGGTATTGTTTTAGGCTATTATATTAGCTTCGAACTTAAATCCGCTTGACCAAATACTTTTTCTTTTAGCTCTGGTCAGGTTTATTCGCCATTTCTTTTTGTTAAAGTCCTTCTTGTATCTTGCTTTGCGGGGTAAACCAGGTTTGCCTCCTTTGCTCACCTTCTTTTGGCGGGCTTCTGCTCAGAAGCCCCCTCCAGGGCCTGGCTGTCTAGGTAGGCTGAATGTGAGGGAGAGGTATAGTCACCCCCTGTACAGGGTATCCTAGGAAACCCAAGTCGCACTTTGCCATGATTGGCTGAGTTGGATGTCCGGGGCGGACAACCCCCCTGCTGCGTGATTGACAGCCAGGCTGTGTGAATGGGGGATTTTCGCATAAAAAGCAGGTCTCTTGGGCTAGAAGTCAGAGAGTCGCCACTGGAACTTCAAGGAACCAAAGAGAAGCAGAGAAGAAGTCGGCTGATGCAACTACCCCGTCCCGGTGAAGCCCTGCTGCCGTCCGAGCTATCTACCCTTCGACGACCAGAGAAGATCCAGTCCGGAGTCTTCTTCCCTTGAGCTTGGTGGGGATAACCAGCTCATCTTCCACAGCCAGAGGATCCTCTTCTTGGTCAAAATCGCTGCACACTGCTGTAGGGCTCCATAGCCATCTGAAGAGCCTCTCCTGTTTTTAAGGAGCGCACCTTTTACTCATCGTCGTTGCTGCCGGCTTCATTCCTCTGTGGTGCAGACCCCTCCAGAAATCCTCCTTCACATCGAAGCTCCAGGAACCGTGGGTTTGTGGGAAACCAACAGGAACAACTGCCAGGGCACCAGCTTCTCCATTGAATAAGGTACTTTGTCCTGCTTGAGGAATTTGGGTGAATTCCTTTTCTTCATCTCCAAGGCTTTCTCTTGTCTTCCCTCCTTCTTATAACTTTTGCTTCCGAACATTGACAATATCAAAGTACTCTTGGCTACGTTGAATCGTGAACTGTCCGACTGTGTGATCCTCGACAACAGGCACCCAGTGTGACTTGACCCTGGCTCCGGCCCTTTCACTCTGGAATTCCTTTCTATGAGTGTTCTTCGATTCTTTCTGCCTAACTATAATATTGCCTATGATTTTTGCCTCTAACTCCCTCTGGGTAGCTTAGGTGGTAAGTGTGTTTTTGCCCCGGTTGCATTTCTTGTTAGGGATACGTGTTTATTTAGTAGAGCGAACTGTCAAAAAGTGATCGCAATCGTATTCACAGTAACGTTTCTTGTTTCATAACACCGGTCCATTCAAACACAGGGTACTTACCTTGAATCATACCGTACAAAGTGAATTGGTTAGTTGTAGTATATTTTACGTGTGGTTTTGAGTTTAATAAAAGTGTTGTGTTTATAACAAATGGTTTAAAAATAAATGTACTTATATTTTTCTACCTGAAACCTTGAGTCAGTGTTTGCTTGAGTCACAGTAATTGTGGTTCCTTTGTGTAATCTCTGCTACTGCTCACATACTCTTGAGATAAGCCTGGCTGCTCCGCTACAGCTACCACTTTAACATAGTAGTACTGGCTTGTACCAAAGGTAAAACTTGTATTGCCACCTGAAATCTTAATTGTGTGTAGTGGTCCCTAAGGGCACTGCACATGGATTCTGCCTAACAAGTACTATTTGCTTACTACACTTTGTAAACAAGATTTCTTACAATACAAAGTTGTGTTGCTAACATTTGTACATGGTGGATTGTGCTTTTGGAAGCAGGTCCAGAATGTCCTTATTCTCCTGTGTTTTTGCACACTGGACAGGAGTTCATAGTTTGTAGTATTTTTCCTTTTTCTGTTGTTGCTTACCTTTACATGATGCTTGAGGAACTGCTGCAACGACTTCATTGAGTTGTGGCCACTGTTACAAATTGATGTGCAAGGAGATTTGAAAGTGCACCACATTGGTTTGGTACCATAGAGAGTGGCATCAAACTTTGCTGGGGATAATTCGGAAAGCAGTGTTTCTTCTTTCATTATGCTATTGTGTACCTTTTTATACCCTGGTACAGTGCTATTTATCGCAATTTCCTTTCTTTGCCTTGTTTGTATGATTTCTCATTGAAGTATTCCTCTGTGCTGGTGGTGTGCCTCCACTGACTAGAATTGATGTTGTGAAGGTATCTGTGCTGATATTGTGTTTGCTTCAACTAGTAGTGGTAGTTTACAGAGTCATTTTTTGAGTGCCTTCATTCTCATTGTATTTAATTGAAAGATTTTTATTTTAATAGAATTGCACTGTCTACAACAGTTTCCAGGATTACTTTTGTGCGGTAAGGTTTAAGGGTTGAGCGTGATTTCTCCTCTATACTTATAAGGGTCTGAAGGACTCTGTGGTGAAACGTTTTTTGTAAAAATATTCTTTTGGAATGCTTCCTTGTGGTGTCATTAGCATATTCCATTACCAGTAATGACAGTTGCACTCTTTTCAGTACCTTTATTTTCATTTCTAAATTTTAATAGAGCCATTGCATTTTCCTTATTGGAAGGTATTTTTGTTTTCCTTTGTGCCTGTATTAGCTGTTCTCTTTCAACCTTATGTACAAAATCCGCTACGGGTGTATGGCTACTTCCTATGCTTTTACGTGCAGCTCGGCTATTTTTTGTGTTGTTTTGTACTGAGTTCCTTTTTGCTAGGCATTCTGTAGCAGCTGCTGGAGAAAAAAAGTAGGTCTGCACATGTTGTGATTTATATGTGTGCATCTGTGCATGGATGAATATGAGGGTAGGAATACAGGTAGAGGTGCGTGATTGTGTAATAGTGTGTTAGTATATGGTGGGAGTGTTATATTGCTATTTGGGAGTTACTATAATGCCGGCGACATGATAACACAAAGTGAGCAACTGCTGAGATGCACTTAGTAAGCATGATACCAGTGGGTTGATACTATTGTGTACCTTAATATACAAAAACACTGCACTGTCTTAGTAAGAAGTGCACCTACACAATACCATTGCACTTGCTTTGTTGGCTGTCGAGAGTATGCTTCCTCTGGGTTACATTTTGAAGTTGACATGCCACTGGCTTTTAGGACAGAGGTGGTTACTGCAACTGTTAAAGAAGACCGTAAGACAATTTGTTTGTCAATGGCATACTGACTGCATTTGGAGAATCCATAACATGAGGGGGATGTGTTGGCAAGAACAGTTAGTGTGTGTCTTTGATTGGATGGCTTTGTGTGTGAGTGAGGATTTGGGAGCAGCAGCATTGTTGGTAAGGGGGTACATGGTTGACTTGAAAGTCTACCGTATGATGTGCCGTTTAGCAAGTTCGTGCATTGGAGTAGGACTATTTACTTTGCAAATGGATTAGTTCTAGTTATGGAAGGGTGAGAAAAAGGTTTGGAAAGGTGTACAGCTTGGAAAGGACAATGTGTTTGTGTGTGAAATTCCATTAACCTTTCTGCACCTACATGCTTTCTACATGAGTACAGCAATTATTACACTTCTTGTATTTGTGTATCCACATGTACGATTGGTACTGTTGTCAATGCACACATACATTATATTTGCCTTTCTAACTAATGTTACATTCTGTGAAGTGTGCAATGTAAGTGGCAGGTACCCTGTTTTCATGAATGCAATGTATGTACTTGGTTTAAGTTTGTAGGATACATTCAGTGCTCTTTTTGTGCAATCATTTTATGAATTTTGTAGGAGATGTGTCAGTGCAGAAAAAAATATGTACCATTTGTTGGAAGGAAATAAAAGAGTTCCTGTTTGGATATTGCAATGGCTGATATGGGTAAACGAACACTTTCAAAGCACATACCAATGAAGTGGCACTTGATGGTAGGTGATGGGAGAAATTAAAGTATTCTTATTGAGAATGCTATGGAGGTGCAGTGGCAGATAACCTGTTCAGAGGAACTTATAAAATAAAAGAGTTGTAACAGTACTGTAGAAAGAATATTTATACCTGTACTTTGTCGTGATGGGTGCCAATGTGGATGAATCTGGATGCAGAAATATTGGATAGTTTCACAGAACTTTCTACTGGGATTACACAAGATTTGCACTATGAATGATTAAGAGTACATATGGAGTGTTGTACAGAACTGCTAGTGTTATGCAGCGGTCTTGGATATGATGGGTGGATGCGTGTGTGACTATTTAACAGTACCAAATGAGGGAGTGCTGGGAAAAAGATACTGTAAATGGAAGAAGGACTGCTCCTGCATTAATGGGGCACGGCCCTTGTGGGACTTGGGGAGGCACACATGGCACATCCTGCCCTTCTCAGCATGCTGGCCATGGGAATGGAACTGTGGGGATTATCCAATCAGGGGCTGAGGGTGTGGTTTACAGGAAGGGGCGGTAATCATTTTTTTCATTACTCTGTGTAGTGAGAATGGCAGCCATAGAGAGACACACAGTGTTGATCGTGGGTGACGTCTTTGTGCTAGATCTGCACAGGTATGCCCTGGAAAAAGACTTTGCTGGCAATTTTGATTTGGAAGGAGTGAAGGCTTTGTGGTGCAGTGCCGATATGTGCAGTTTCTGCATTATGCTAGCACTTTGCAGAGAAGTGGCCACTTTTGTAACTGTTGTCGTGGTGCACTTTGGCACCCTGCATTTGGGATACATGGCTTGTTCACGTTTGTTCCATCAACTAAAGAGGTTGATGAAAGCAGTGAAACAGCTTTTTTCCACTGCCAAGGTGGTTTTCTCATCCATACCACCAAGAAGAGTATGGGACTATCCCAATGAACTTTGTTCCCAGCAAGAGGTCAGAAGTTGTCTTATGAACAGAAGCATGAGTGATTTTCTGTGCGCTGCTGAGATATTCTTCTGTAACAATGACAAACATTGATTCTCAAGGTGTGAACCTTTTTGATTCAAATGGCATTTATTTGTCCACCATTGGAAATGGTATTTTGTTTCACCATCTACAGAATGTGTTGAAGAGGTTATTGTAAAAATGTGAGGAGGAGAAGAAAACAAAAACCCCTATAAAAACGATAAAGAGGTATTTGTTTACAAGCACCAAAAAAAAAAAGTCTCAGAGCCACCACTAAAGACGAGATCCCCTACCCTGGTTGAAATGTATTCCCCCACACTCAGATACAGCAAGAATAGACCGTGGACACAGCGTTAGTTCAAGGATTACACATGCCACATCCAGGGCTTTTGGAAATGGCGGGCTTGGAAATGGCGGGCATGGAAATGCAACTCTGGAGGCTGAGGGATTGTGTAATAAGGTTTCTGGGTGTGGTGTGTATGCAGAGACAGTGGTAGAAAGTGTATGTGTAAAGAGGAATGCAGAAGCATATGATATTGTCTGTGTGTTTCAGGAGGCAGAGTGTATGGAATTTTGGGGAGTGCTAGATACATTGGTTGAAAGTGAATGCAAAACGATGTGCAATGGCTGTTCATTTTGTATTCTATCGTGTGGATGTGCACTGGTATGGAGTATGTGCAATGAAGTGGCTGATTTTGGTTCCTCTTTGTGCCACTTTGGTGACGCGCGATCATCCAGACATTATTGTTCTTCATCATGGAGGGAAAGGTTTAGGACATGTTACCGGAATTTGTCTGCAGTTTACGATGAAGGAGGCACTTGGCAAGGTCATGCGTATGTTTACGAACTCCTGCATAATTTTTTGTCACATTATGCAGACACAGATGTGGCTGCATTCTTCTTGCTTTGGTTCGCAAATGGAGAAAGCGAGGCACATTGTCAAGAAGGCTAGTTGTGCATTTTTTCTGACATGTGGCCATGTCCTACTTCCACAATGGAAATATTAAGTTTAATAGCACAAGCATTTTTCCCACAAATGGCGTTCATCTTACTGATTCTAGCAATCAAGCTTTTCTGCAACCTACTCAAAATGCATTGCTGCCCCTTTTGGAAGTACAACATGCATTTTTCTAGTGGGTGTTGTACACTTCAACCCTTCTATACGCAAACAAACAAGAAAAAAAGCCTCTTTTTACAGCCAACCCTTTCTACCTAAAACGACTGCAATGTTTCTCTCAGAGCCACACCTCCTATTATTTACAGCGCAATCTGTGGAGCGTATAGGCTACATGATGGCCTGCGTCCTTTTGTAGGGCTGCTCTGTAGGCCTTACAACTGGAAGAGAGGCCTAAATAGTTCAAACAAATATTTACATGTGCAATGGCACACTGTGGGATGTTTGTAAGCATGTACTTTTACAATAACACGCTGTACATTGCAGAACACAGTACTTTTCCGATGTGTGAGGGCCTGGATCGGGTCCCGGAAATAAGGGCTTATGCGCAGCGTGGATGCGGTCACATAGGGATATTGAGAATGCTCTTAAATGGGACGGCTGTCCATAGGACGCGTTTTGGGCAGAATACTTTGTGCACTTGTGCATAGGTGTGCTACAAACAGGGTTGGTCTCCTCAGACTCCTTAAAAGTGGGACACATGCGGCGCTAATTTTCGCACAAGCTTGGTGTTTGTAGGCTACAGCAAGTGCAATGTTCGTGTGCATAGTTGTCCGGTGGACGTGGGTGGATGCCTCCAACTACTGAAAGTACATTACAATATTTTTGTACCATGCTGGACACATAAATGCCAACATTTTGTGACCAAAACTGTGTAGGAATATTAATGTTTAAAAAATTATAATTAGCATAATGATAAGATCCCAGGAAATTATGTCACATCGGCTTGACCTGATGAAATTACAGGAGATGACATCACAGGAAATTATGTCACGAGAACTTTGAACTTAACATCGCAAGAGATGACTTCACGTGCCATATGTCCTTGAAGAGATCGCAGGAAAGGACTGCTTGTCCTCTGACCCAAAATGAGAAATTAATGTACCAAATGTGTGAGCTGTGAGCACTGTGACCAGCTTCGTCCTCATTAAGACATATTTTTCTTTTCAAACTTGCAATGAGGTGATAACAAATCTGTATACCCCAAGTTAAGTGACGGCCACACGGGCAAATGCAGATTGTAAAGTGAGCACTGCAAAGTGCACATTTAAAGGCCCAGAACAAAGGTAATATGGAGAGAAATGTATTGTTGTTTTGTTAGACTGCTGTTTTACAACATGAGGTAGTTGCTGAGGGCCTCCCGGTGCCTCATGGCCACTTTCCACTAAAAGAGTGGAAAGTCCCTGATGCTGTACCTTCTTTTGACACGTGAATTGCCAAATATTTTTTGGAACGTATGGCAGTGTGAAAAGGCAATGAGGTGATAACACTTCTGTATACCTAAATTGAAGTGACAGCCACAAAGGCTCCAGCAAATGCAGCTTGTAAGACGAGGACTGCAAAGCACACATTTAAAGCCACACAACAAAAGTAATATAAAGATAAATATATTGCTGTGTTATGAAACTGCTGGCTGAGAACATGGGACAGTTGCTGCCCCCCAAACCTCTAGGACTCAGGGCTGCTTGTGACTGAAAGTGTGGAAAGGCTCTGATGTTGTACTGAGATAAAGCACTGGCTCAGAGATCTGAACAAACAGTATGCATAGAAGAGCTCAGCGAGGCAGCTCTGAGATGCACAGGATGTTTGTGGCTGGAGCTAGGGCATATGGGAGCTGTAGTCCAAAACATTTGGAGCGCCAAAGGTTGCAGACTTCTACACTATTGTATTCTATATAAAACAATTTTAAAAAGTAGGTTTAAAAGACGGAATATTTGTTACTGTTCCCTGGAGCTGCAAGCCATTGCAGTAGAAAATTGTTTAAATCCAAACAGAAAAGCGTGCTTTTCTGGTTTGTTATTGGCATTTTACTGTTCTGGTCTATGTTCTTTTTAAAGGGAAAAAACACATGTGCACTGTCATGTCCACCGCAGCACAAACCCTTACCTGCTGAGCTAGTGAAAAGGAGAGAGCATGGGAAAGGTGTCAGAGAAAGCTTCACAATAGTCAGAGTGACATTGCACAAACAACACATCACAGCAAGGGCCCGATTCATGGAATATTTGCACAGTTCAAAGTCAGTGCATGTGGTTATTTTTGCAGTACTAAATGACATTGCACTGACTTTACACTGCAAAAATAAACTGTGCGCAGTTCCATGAATCAGGGTTTGTTTCAGTAGTGCAAACTCATTTTGAACCATGCAAAATGTGAATGAATTGGCCTCCAAGTTCTGATTAAAAAATAAGAGGAGTTGAAAGAACAATACTGTCTGACATTACGTTACAGGTATCTGGAATATTTTTAGACTTGTTAAAAATTAGTTTATGTGGTACTACCGTACTATCGCTTTCCACTTCTGAAACGAAATCTACTTTTTAAATGCATTTTAGACCACTCTGTTGTGTAAACCAATATGTCCCAAAACATAAGCATTGCTATTTCACTTCTCCATTTTTGGGGGGCACTGAAAATTTCAACCGTGAATGTAAACTTTGTCAAAAATCCAACATTATAGCAGTGTGTATATGACTGGTAGGAGGTAATTACAATAGCTATAATAGCTTTCAAATGTTTTAATGTATCTTTATGAAACTTTGCAGTTGGGGTGCTGGGGGTGCGAGCACCGAATCAATATCAGAATTTAGATCAAATCCATTACTCAAATCAAAAAGCTATTAACAATAGAATTTTAAGGATTGCCTATGGGAGTCCGCCTCACCTTATCTATACACACATCACAAAGCCACAGTAAGGTGCACAGGCACCTTGCGAAGGCACACCCCAACCTCATTCACAATTCAAAGAGCAGCAGCATCCAGGTTTGTTGGTACAAAGCATTTTATTACAGTATCCCCAAGAGTGGAATTAACAAATAAGTGCACAATATAACATGGTGCTTTATCACATACATACATCATAAGGATTGTCCCAGTTGTTTTCACAACTCGATGGTTGCCTGCCGCTTAAACCATAGTCCATTGTTTGTGTTGAAACTCTCACTATAAGACATGAGCAAAGCTGTAATCTGTCGGCCATATTAACACTTGTTCAATATGCATCAAAGTAACCCAGTCTATCTGCAAAATGTAGCTGGAACAATCTATTGTACCACGCTCAGTGCAAAATACTTTCCCCTGCAGATTGGAACCCACAGAATGTATAGAATTATTCACATAGCCAATCAAAGGGTTGTGTGGGAGTATAACCTCAATTTCAGTTATTTATTCTTTAGTGGTGGCTCTGAAAATAACCTTTTATTTTGGGTTGGTTATCAAACACCTTTTTTTCGATTTGTTTGCATTTATTTACAGCAGTACTGTACACCCCACATATTCCCTTACAATTTTCGTGCAGGAACATTTTCAATGTATTCCAAATATTGTAAAGGAAAATTGCATTTCCAACATCTGTGAAATGAACTCCATCTTCACAAACAAAATTCACACCATCAGACCTTATAGTGTCATTCTGAAAAGATGACATGTCTGCAGCATATGAAAAAGCAGCTTCAGCTTTATTAACAAGCTGCCTTAATTCTTCCATTTGTGGACTGAAAAAGATGGTTGGACATCGCTATGTTTGCCTCTGATTTAATTCAGGGAAAATAATTTTGGCAGCAGGAAACAGTTCCATTAGGCTTTTAAAGAAATCCTTCCGGGCAACCTGCAAATACACTGCAAGTACACTGGAGTTACATACCCCAAATTGCCCCGTCCACAATGCACAATTACAATGTCTGGACATTTAAAATGAGCCATACTCTCGAAGAATGAAAACAAGCTTGCCCAGTTTAAGCCACACAGTACATGCCACACAACTTCCACCTCTTCCAATCCAACACTTCCAAAGATACCATATTTTCGAAATATACCTTTAGTGACTGAATTGAAGATTCCCACAAAATCCACACAGCCTGACTTCTGAAACACATAGCCATAGCCATTTTCAGTGACCTCAAAGCTCCACCAAAGAAACTCCTGCTACCCTCTCTTCTTGTACACCACACCCAGAAAACCTAATTGGCTGATCCCCACAGTCCCCTTTCCATGCCATACATCCTCAAAAGTCCCCGATGTGGCACGTGCTGTCCGCTGACTACCGCTATGTCAGCAGATCCGTAATGCAGGGCAGCCCTTCTACCCTTTCCACTTTCATGTTATCAACACTCCCTCATTGGCTGCTTTCAAACAGTCACACATCCATCCACGAATCACATCCAAAACCTCTACACCTATTATATACACCTGTACATAGCTCCTGTTAATCAAAGGCATCTGCATCAAAAACTACTGTGAAACTGTCCACAATTATTTTTCCAAATTCAACAAGATCTGCAGCTAGCAAAACATAGTACAGGATTGCATATATTAAAAAAATATTCTCTTCAACTCTTTCACAAATGTTTATATATATAGAGGGTTCCTTCTACTTAACCTGTAATAAGCTTCTCAATAAGCATATTCAATGTTTTAACCATTCAAGCAAATACCATGCATTGCAGCATTCATCACCTGCTCACATGAAGCAGCAAACAATTAGAATGCTCTGTGTTTCAAAATGCTTCTTTTTAGAAGCATTTTGATGAAAGTTAAAATACCAGCACTGTGTCACTTTTTCATAAAATAAAGGAATAACAGATAAAATAGATTTGTAGACCATTTCTAAGTGGTATTTAGTGTGTGCCAGTTTAATATGTTGGCATTACACTCATACATCCCAACATCACCCATTCCAATCTATAAGTGCTTAATTTTTCCTTTGCATTTTGTGACTTCCAAATCCACTTTTCCCATTATATAAAAGTCAAAGTACAAGTTCCAGAATGCAAAGAAAAAAACAGGACTGGACTTTAACATTTGAAACTGTGCCATCTATATCATATAAACATATAAAATGCTGTGCATTGCAAAATATTTATTTTTGGAATCATTTTGATGAAAGCTAAAAAATGCATATGTGCATTTATAGTAACACTTTGTATCATTTTCATAAAAGAAAGTAAAAGCAGATTAAATACATGTATAGAACATTTTAAATTGCCACTCAATGAGTTCCAGTTTAATATACTGACAGTTCATTTATACTAACAAACATAACCCATTCCAATCTTTGGCTGCTTATGCAGTCCTAATTTTTCTCTAAAATCTGGGACTTGGACTCCGTTTTTAATAATACAAAATCTGGAACTACAATTCCCAGAACGCTAGCAAAAAATCTAGGACTACATAAGCACCTACTGATTAGAATGCATCATGTTGGCATATATGCATATACTCCTAACATATTAAACTGCCACACACCAAGTGCCGTTTAAAAGTGAACTACATTTCTTTTCCATTAACTTTTCTTCTTTTACAATAGTTACACACAAAGCTTCTATAAACGCACATACGTATTTCTTAACTTTCATGAAAAATTCTCTTAAAAACAAAATGTCAAGCAATTTCATTAACTGTTTTTTATCAACAATTCCTCCTACCTACATACATCACAACCTTGCCTACTAAAAGTACTTCACCATTACTACATATTCGCTTCTAACTTTCTTTTACAATTAGAGGAAAGAAGCACATTGCCGTAGACAAGAACCGAAAAAAGAATACCCTTCACATCCTACAAAGTAAGTACATTAATGTACCATGTACATGTATATAATTAAAAAAGCTCATTTCCACTATATACTACCCCAGACCACTCTTTATTCTTAATCAACATATCTTTCACTCTAACTCATTATATTGCACCATTTACACTCTTCCCATTCCCATCCAAGCACCACCATTGCAATGTCTGATATAAAATAACTTGTTCAGCTTTATAGAGGTTAATGGTTAAGTTGCTTGATAGTTTCAAAAGAGTATGGGCCTCATCACGAGTTGGGTGGTAACGCTGGCGCTATTAGTGCCGGCGCTAATAGCCTTACCGCCAAACTCCCCTGCGCTATTAGCGCTGGATCACAGAAGGGTTATTGCCGTTCCCCATTGGGCCCATTTGGGAATTCCTCATTCCCCATTGGGCCCAATGGGGAAAATTTACGTTATTACCGCCGGCGGTAATCACGCCGAAAATCTACAATTTTGCTGCAGATTTCCCCCCAGCTTAGAGCTGGGGGGAAATCCACCAAAGCCATGATCTGGCGGACCCTTAAATGCGGCAGTAATAGCACTACTGCCGCATTTAAGGGTTTCCACCAGACTCGTGATGAGGCCCTACATGTGAAGCAAATGGCTGCATTGTCGGAATCAAATTGTCCAAAGGCTGATCGGGGTTTTGGACAAAAAGAAAAAAAGAATTTTGATATCCGAAACAAATGCGCCTTTTCGTGTTTTTATTGGCAACATTATTGTTTGCAAACTTTGTCAGATCAAATTGTCTTCATTCAATAACATTCCTCATATCTGGTTCAAGAATTTTACATCATCATATGTTTTGATTTCTCTGTTTGACTTATCAAATTATATTCATTCAATAATGCACAGATTTATTGTTGATTGTCCTCTTTGCTTGGCTGTTGAATTTAATTCATTTAATAGTAATTAGATTTTTACTTAGATTTCTCATTCAAGTTTTCTGTTTGAGCCCCTCTCTGTTTGGATATCAAATTATGTTCATTCAATAGTGCACAGATTTATTGTTCATTCTCTTCTTTGATTGGCTGTTACATTTAATTCATTCAATAGTATTTAGATTTCTATTTGGATTCCTCAATCAAGTTTCTCTTTGAGCCCCTCTAGATTTCTATTTGGGTTCCTCATTCAAGTTTCTGTTTGAGTCCATCGACACGTGTTTCCCTGTCATTAGATTTGACGGTTCATCAGGAGGTGCAATAAAGGATTTCTATAATGAACACATTTCTTAGAAAAACAAACCAGACATCATGTATTTAAACTTTTTGTGTTTCACAGACAAAAAAAAAACAATATGTCATAAGGCAATTAGGCCTTGTTTATACTTACTGTTAAGTCTAGTTGTGTTTTGAACTTTATAATTTCTCAGTTCCTTCTATATTTTTTAATTTGCAACGGCTTAGTATGACAGCATTTATCATAGTTTCCTCCTGCAAGAAGAGGATGACTTTAACCTTAATGTTTTGCGTTTAATATTGGTAATATCATTACATTCTAAAAAGAGCCTTCACATTGAAAAATATGCTTGTTTACCTGTTTGGTTGCAGAAGAACTTTAGTTGAGCTTTTAGCCTTAGGTTGCTTCTATTGCACATATAGACATCAGCATGGTATATAGTTATTGGTGGTAATTTTCCTCCTAGAGAGAGAGAGAGAGAGAGAGAATATTTGTGACCTTATTTTCTTTATGGGTTAAATATCATTGTTGCATCATTGCATTCAAGACATAGGTTCTGCACTAAATTAGAGTAAAAGAGATCACCATTTACCTGTTTGTGGTAGAAGGATGCTGTTTGCTTGCCTTGTGGTATGGTGCCATCCATTTTGTGGGGAACTCAAACTGTTTATTGAGTGCAATGATGCAAAAATGTGCGTCTGCGGGATGATGTCATGTTTCAATCTGATGCGGACTCCATGACGTTATGCGTCAGTCTGGTGCCGATCCAATCTTGCCTTGGGTTAACTTTTTGTCCCTCTAATACATACAATTACTTTGATGCAACAATCAATCTTTTTCAATTCTGTAGAAAACTGAAGCTTAAAAAATACATCTTGAATACAACAATCACTAAACCACCTCAAAGTGCATCTCTCACATCAGAGTTTGCAATAGCCAATGTGGAAAACACGGTGAATCTTCTTAATCTACCAGAAACAGAAGACATACACACCATGGAAACCTTTTCGGAAGAAAAACATATCATTTTGGGACTATCTACAGAAACATCATTTATACCATGGTCTACATTTATTCCCCAACTTGCAGAAGGAGACGTTGTAGATATGCTCTTTAAGGCAACATAGAAGGACCTAAGAGAAATGTATCTAAAGATGCAAAACCATATATTCATCACAATCTAACAATAGCAGAAAAGCAAGCTTTAACAAAACTTAAAAATGACCCAGACATCACAGTCAAGGTAGCGGATAAAGGGGGAAACATTGTGCTGTTAAGAACAGAAGACTACGTGAAAATAGCAACCAAACATGTGGACAACCATCAATACTATGAAAAATTAAAAACAAATCCCATCTCAAAACTACAAGAAGATTGGCACATAATGAGCATGCAATGGAGAAATACTGGACTACTTATGGATGAAGATTATTCATGTATGTATTCCCCTTTACCCATAACATCACCTATTTACTTCCTACCCAAAATACATAAACCTTTCACAGACTTGCCCCATGTAGAGCTATAATAAGCAGTATAGGATCTCTAACGGAAACAATTTCAGAATACATAGACAATCATCTTCAACCTTTGGCAACCGGCTTATCTTCCTACATCAAAGACACAAAACACATCATACAACAACTGGAAACAATACAATGGGAACCCCATTTTTGGCTAGTAATCTTAGATGTTGCAGCTTTTTGAACAAGCATTCTCCATGAAAAAGGAATTCCAAACTGCCAACTGATTTTTTAAGAACAAGATCTGTATCATTCTATGAACAAAACTTGATGATCCTAGAAATGTTTAATTTTACACTATACAACAATATCTTTTGTTTCAATCAACAACTCTACAAAAAAGTCCAAGGCCCAGCCATGGGGGCAAACTTTGCACCACTTTTGCCAACCTCTATATGGGGCATTATGAGGTTGAGCACGCATGGCAACACCCATCCTTCACTATATAAAACAATGTAGCATACTGGGGAAGGTATATAGATGATATCATTATGATTTGGAGTGGAACTGAAGAATAACTAAGGTAATACTATCATCATCTCAATACTAACACATACAATTTGCATCTCACTGTACAATAGAGCAAAACTGAAATAGACGTTCTGGATCTCCATATATGCATCTCAAACAATACATTCCATACCACACTTTTCATTTAACCTACGGAAGTAAATAGCATATTACATGCCTCCAGCAATCATCCCAAATATGTCATACAAAATATACCATATGGAGAACTGCTTAGACACAAGCAAAATTGTACAGCACAGGAAGAGTTTGAAAGAAATGCATACAGTGCTATTAAAAAATGTAAGCAGCGAGGATACCAACAAACACATTTAGATAAAAGCTCTCAGAAAACCACATTAAGAACTATCAAAGACATATTTTGGGATAAACCAAAACTATCCAAAATGACTCAATGTGAAAACGTATGTGGCATCATAACATATAGTAGCAATAGTAACTTAATCATAAAAATACTAAAGAAAAATTGGAATGTACTTAAAGTAGATAGCGACTTTGAACATCTTCAGGACACAAAACCAAGCATAACCTTTCACAAAACAAAAAACGTTAAAGAAATGTTAAGCCCATCTCACTTCCATCAAGGACAAAAACAACATATTGCCCAATCAACGGTGTGGCTACAACCTCCTACAAAAGGAAACTACAAATGCGGTAACTGCCATGTATGTAAGTATTCAGACAACGCCAAAAAAAACATTACAATTATAAATGGGATCCAATGTATCTGCAACAAATACTACATGGGAAGCACCATAAGAACTCTGAAGACATGAATAGGTGAACACATCAGATCCATCACTAACCAATCCAAGATCCCATATCATCGTTGTTAGGCAGAATCACCTGCAGTACCATTTGGGAACACTAGAGGCAATTAGGACTACAAGTGTAAGCACAATTTCACCTTTGATACAAGCCTGAACTACACAGTAAAGAGGTAGTGATGGCTGAGCAACCTGAATTTTCTCAAGACTTTAAAGTGTTTAAAGTGAGCAGTAGAACAAGTTACACAAGTTACACAAAGGACCAACAAATACAGTGATTCAAACAAACACTGATTCAAGGTTTCTTGGTAAATAAATATACATTTATTTACTCAGTCAGTTACAAAACATGATACTAGCATAAGCAGCTCAATATCACACACTAATACACCACAAAAATCCAACCGATAAGTAAATGAACAAGCTTAGCTCTAAAGTGGGAACAAGATGGCACTTCATATGCTTAATAAAGGAGGGAAAAGGCAAAGTTATAAGAATAGACAGCCCAAATACTTTCATAGGCAGGGCAAAGGGTTTCAGTTAAATACAACCATCAATTCTTCTCAATAGGCCTGGGCCAAAGTCAATGGTTCAGAGTCTTGTGCATAGGATAGCACAGTTCAGGTATATAACGGTTAAGTCTTTGCCACAGATTTTTAAAGGATTTGGCTGGGTGAAAAGTTTGATGAATGTTTAGGGAAATACAAGCCTTCGTAGTTGAGGAAAGTTTCATGCACTTTCTCGATTGCTGAAAAGATTTCCGGACCGCATTTGCACAGTACCTTGTCAATGAAGAAAGCTGTAGCTGAGGCAGTTGTGCTTGGCAGTTCAA
Source organism: Ambystoma mexicanum (assembly GCF_040938575.1). Lineage (NCBI taxonomy): Eukaryota > Metazoa > Chordata > Amphibia > Caudata > Ambystomatidae > Ambystoma > Ambystoma mexicanum. Next base: position 651,837,049 of record NC_090925.1, read on the forward strand.
GCAGATCTCGATGTTCAAAAGCTTCAGTCATGGGGACAAGAAGGAGAATGTCGGGAGGTTCCAGCACTGCCCAGGGAAGAGGCCAAAAGCTGTAGCAAGACGTTGGTTTAAAGTGTGAGTGCCTTCAAGTCCACAAGCTGGTTTCCTTCCCTCTGGCTATCCGGTTTTCAACAGCACTCTGATGAAAATTCAACCATATGGGGACGGTGTCCAGGTGGCTTGCGAGTTGGTTGTTCCCACCAAACTCAAGGGAAGCAGTTAATCTTAAAGGGCTTCTCTGTCATCAGAGTATCAGGCAATTCAGACCTGCAGCAGGCCTTCACTGGTCGTCCAGGAGTTGCAGCAGTCCTCTTCCTTCATCTCCTCTTCGGTTCTTTCGTTCCAGTGGCTTTCCAAGTCTCAGAGACCTGCTTTTAAACAGTTTCCCCCCATTAATTCCAGCCTGGCTGTCACTCACACAGCAGGGTGGCTGTCCTTGCCGAACAGCCAGCCAGCCAATCACGCCAGAGTGCATTCAGGTCTCCTAGGAGACTAAGCACAGGGAGTTTCGGGCACCTCCCTCACATCCTGTCCACCCCAGACACCCTAGCGCCAGAGGAGGGCTTCAGCACTGAAGCCTACCAAAGGCCAACAAACAAAGGAACCAAACCTGGTTTGGCACGCAGGGACAAACACAAGAAGGACCTTTCCTAAAAGAAATGGTGAAAAAAGATGACCATATTGAAAAACACGGCTGACCCGATTTTTAGCTACTGTTTGTTTTTGTTATCGGTTGGGAAAAATCATGGTCGTTTGATCTAAACCACTGCCACCAGCCATTTAAAGTAGGAAAGGGTAACATTTTAATGTTACATGAGTGTTTTGACTCAGGGGAAGCTAGGTAACCCCTCCAGCACTCTATAGGAAAATAGTGTGTGCTGGGTCAGTAAATTTAAAGAGACTAGTAAAGTCAACTTAACTTTACAAGCTCTGGGAGACGGTAGTCAGTTCCAGAGAAGGTATTTAAACCTTGGGAAGTATGAAAGACAACCCTGTGCCACTACACTGAAGGTGCTGTGTGACACACAGAAAAAGATAATGCCTATGGAGTTGTTTTAAAACTCCATAACCAAAGTACACAAAAGTAAAACACACATCAAAATACATGAAAGAGTGGGAAAAAAGGCTCACACTCTTTCCAGGTAAAAAAGTCAAATCCTACGAACACAACCATATGGAACAATTACAACACATCAAATTATTTGGCATAGAAAAAGTGAAACCACCACCCAGAGGAGGCTATCTAGAAAAAAAATTAAGGAAAAAAGAAGCATATGTGATATGCCTCATGGACACCTGCGACACCGGATTACACACGGACCAGGAAATGTATCCCTTCCTTTAATAACTCACAGGGTGATTCATGGAATCATTGTGCGCCAAAATGGGTGGCCCAAGCGTGAAAAATGGTGCGCACGCATGCGAAACGCATGCAAGCACCCATTTCCCGATTCATGGAAGGCACAGTGGGTGGCTCACCTGGGACCTGAGCCGAATCTGCATGTGGCGCACATGTCACTGCGACATCCCGAACACTGTGCGTGAGTCGCCCAGTGAAGGTGCACAACGTCCAGCGAACACACCTAAAAAGGGGTCGGAGCACGCGGAATGGGGAACAACATGTGAAAATGTGGGCATACTGGGGGAAGTTCAGCAGTGAAATCCCTGCAAAACCCACACGCGTGCTAACAACACGTATTCATGGAATTGAACAGGGCAAACCTGCGCACGCCAAAAGACGTGCAAAGCCGGAAACGCATCCGCCATGCAAAAGCAGATGGAAGCACCCCAACACAGCATAAAAGTGCACACAAACAACAAACAAGCAGATACAGCTACGATGAACATCCCATTTCTCGCAGCAGTGATCGTGGGACAACGCAGGAGGAAGAGGATAGCCAGGGCCTGCATTTTTTTTACCCAGGACCAGCCTTTCTGGGATTCCTGATGACCAGGTCTATGGCAGGTATAGGTTTCCACTTCATATCATCCTAGACCTGGTCACTGAGTGGGAGGATGACATCACATCGCCCAGCTTGTGCTCACAAGCACTGAGCCCCTTGGAAATGGTGCTCAATGTCCTGCATTTTTTGGCCACTGGGTCATTTCAGCAGACAACTGCCATAGTTGGGGGCATCTCACAGGCCACGCAGCCACTCTGCCAACACCAGGTGTTGGCAGTCATGACTGCATGCCCCTCAGTCCGCAGGCACATATACATGCCCGAACACCCACAGAAAGACAGGCTGTGATCCAGGACTTTTACAGGGTAGCACACTTCCCCAAAGTGCTTGGTGCCATTGATTGCACCCATGTGGCCCTACGTCCACCTAGGGCCACTGAGCACATCTATCGCAACCTCAAGCACTGGCATTCCATCAACGTGCAGGTTGTATGCGATGCCTAGGGAACCATCACCTCTGTCTATGCAAACTATCCCGGGTCCACCCATGACAGTTTCATATTCAGAATGTCATCCCTAAACCGGGCCCTGGAAGCTGGGAGGAATGGCAACACATGGCTCATTGGTGAGTACCAATTCCTGTGCACATGCATGCATGTCACACACAGACAAATAAACAAACCCAACTAATGCCAACCATTATCACCTCCCCAGGGAACAGTGCCTACCCTCTGAGCACCTACATGATGACCCCAATACGGAACTCCACCACACCACTTTCAGGAAAGATACAACGAAGCCCATATTGCAACCAGAGGCATAGTGGAGCGCAAATTCGGAGTGCTCAAGTCACATTTCCGTTCCCTTGCCTGCTCTGGTGGGCAGCTACTATATATGCGCCCCCAGTAGTGTGCAGGATAATTATGGCAGCATGTGTCTTGCACAACGTTGCAACATGGCGAGGTGTACCGGTGGACATGGTGATGCCCCCACATTCCCAAACACATGCACGCCCACTGCGCATGGGAGGGGAAAGGGCTTGTGGCGAGGCACTGCGTACCCAGCTTGTGGCTCAAATTTCACCTAAACTCTCCTCCCTGCGGAGTGCACACAGGCCTGGCACATTCTAGGTGACAATCGATGGTGACAAATTGTCACAACCTTAACACTCTGAGAATGTGTCCTTGGAATTGCATCATTGTGTGCATCCGTGGCCACTTGAACAAACACAATCCTGTGTGACCAAAAGGCACATATGCAAGCTACAGATTTAATCCCCCCATGCAAAACAGCACATCCAAATGTTGTTATGTCACCTAAACCTCCCTCAACCCCATGTCACCCACCCGACATACCATGCCATAGCAGGCAATGTGAAAACTTCAATAGAAAATCAACACACATGACACAACTGTCACAAAGTGCACCGTCACAAATGGAAACAGGCTCACAGACAATTCCCTCACACACAGTCTCTGAAGAAAAGAGTAAGCAAAAATATCCAACCTATACTAAAAGGACGTAAATGCATGCCACCAAAGGTGTGAACACCAAAAGCTTGAACCTTTGGTGGCATGCATTTCAGAGAATCCCAAAAAAGAAAAGAAAATGCAGGTGTTTCAGGGGTGTCCCCCGCAATGACCAGCTCACTACACAACACAGTACAGTGAGTGGTGTTTGCGGCCTAGAAAACCCTGCAGATGGATTAAAAAAGAAAGCAAAAAAATGAGCCTGAAGCGCCAGTTCACGATCACAAAAGTTAAAGTGAAATTGTGCAGCAGAGACTCAGCAGGTCTCGGAAGGCAAGTAGTGTGTGCGTGGGAGATTTTGGAGTGGTGTTGGGGGTAGGGTTGGGGGGGTGTTGTGTGTGTGGGTGGCGGTGTGTTTGCAGATCTAGTCAATGCATGTTAGCATGGGAAATGCATGAATCTTCAGTGTTGCGTACAATTTTCCATGTGAACTACTCCGTTGTGGACAGATCTGCAACGGAAACATATTGCCGATCCCATGACACATCATAAGCAAAACCAACAAAGGAGTATCAATTTACCAGCATAACATATCATGAACACAGGACCCAACAGTGACAATCTCAGACAGTGGCGAATCACCATAGCACAAGTGTCTTAATGTGACATTGCCACCACACGTCCCCCTTCCATCTTGAGCGTGGCTTCAACAGCTGAAGGGGGCATGGGACCGCATATAGAATGAGGTGCATCAACAATGTATACAGTCAAGGCAATACATGAATAAGCAACATGAAATCATGCACACTCAACAATATACTCTCCAAAATGCAGTCCAACTATGCACTGGAGAAACCATCATGAATCCCCACTAGGGGTGTATACACAAGTTGGACTTCAGACTGGCCACAGATATGATGGAAGCCCAATGCCGCTGTGTAAGTAACTGTCACACGGTGCCATACTTGCGAGCCCATGGAAAGGGGTAGCAGGAGTGGCATATGTGTCTGGACCCCAAGCCACAAACACAAACATGGGACAAGCCTGTATGGGCCCTGCTGCAACACACAGTGGATGCCATTGTATGCCACAAAGCACCACACTGTTACATGAATGCACAATAGACAAAAAAATAAAAAAAAATAAGTCGACCCATGTGTTGATGTTGAGATTTTAAAAAAAAATCCTCCATGGGCTCATGGTCTGCCCGGCCAGAGCTGAGTGAGAGATTTGTCGTCGCTCTCACCCTCTGATTGCACATCAGGAGGTGCACATGGTACAGGTGCCTGACCACGCATAGCCCCAGCAAGCCCCTACATGGCAGCAAGTATGCGGGCCTGGTAAGCCTGGTTCTGCAGGAATATGGCACGGAGGTCCCCATGCATCACCTCACGTGAAACACAGAGTTCCTCCTGCAAGGTCCCACGTCTAGCACGGAGTTCTGCCTGCAAGCCCTCACGCCGACAGACTGACCTCCTCCCGGCTTGCATGGAGTTCAGCCGAGATGGTGCGTTCCAGCTGCTCCATCCTCTGTTCTACTTGTGTCCCCTGGGTCATCATGAGTGCAGCCAGAGTAGTTCTGAGGGAGGTGTTATCTTCCCCCAGGGGTTCGCTGTGGGCCTCTGCCTCAGCAGCAATAGCTGTGCGCAGAACCACCAGTTCAGCCGGGCGGGCCCTGTTGGAGGCTGCCGTGCCCAGCCTGAGTGAGCAGCACGTGGACTGCCTTGCCTGCTGCTGGGGCTCCACCTGCCTATCAGGGAGAAGAATGGAATCGACCACACATTCCATGCCCTGAGCCATCATCTCAATAGCTCCCCCCTGTTGCTGTGCAATGGCATACATGGCATTCTCCCACCCAGTGTTCACAGGTGCACCGGACACCAGACCTGTTGGGCCCAAGGAGACGTGGTCCTTGCTGTGCTGGCACAGCCTGTGGCTGCAGAACTGCATTCCTCCATTGATCTGCTGCCCCAGGAACAAGAGAAACTGGTGTGGAGTGTGACCCTGCACCCGTAACCACCACAGACGGACATTGACTGGCCCCTTGAGTGGTCAACCCCCACTGCAAGTGTGGCGGACAGAATAGCATCGACTGCAGAATCACTCACCATCGATGGCATGGAATGATGAACATTTGATTCAACATCAGAGTGAAAGAGATCCTCAGAGTTGTACCCAGAGGCAGACCTGGACACATTTGGCCTGGAACACCGAAGGATGTTCGCGGCCTACCTCACCACGGCCTACACTGGTGCATGGTTGTTGATCTCAACCCTCCACTCTGTCTGCCATCTTCTCCTCTCCTCCTCTGCTTCCAGTGCCTCATCACCTGTAACAAAATAAAAAAACACATGATCACACCCGTCAGCAGCACATACCACACACATAGACATCACAATATTGACAGCCAACACATGAAGCAGCCATGTCACACACAACACAAACTCTGGCATGCATGCAGTGGCAATGAAATGGAAGGGGACCCTGAAAGCAGACATGGATGCGTGTCAAATGTGAAGCCTACACATGTACTGCATGTTGCATATCACCTGCATCACAAACAACCTTCTTGCAGGCATAGATCTTAGCCGAAAATGACAGATGGCAACAAAGAGATGACACATAGCATAGCCATGGAAGGATTCCCAAATAGCCACAGCAGTAAGTTAAATAGGACTGTCGATGATGCATGTAAAATTCATGTCAACATGCACTACAAGAAAATAACTATGAATAAAATGCACACATGTCACAGGATGCAACGCTAGTGCATTGAAATACAGTGAAAGGGGGAACATGGATACATACATGCCATGTCACTTTGACATCACAGCAGTGAATAGGGATGTTGAAGGTTGAAACATGGCTCAGAAGTGTGTGGGTGCAGTGCAGTACATGTGTACAGCCTCAACTATTAACATGAACAAAAACATAGAGATGTCAATCTCGTGACATGACTGTAGTCTAAGGGAAAGTTCAGTCATAATGTGCAAAGTATTGGCATTGGGTTGTAGGGATACAGTGAACCCCCCTGCCCCCTCCGGGGAATGGCAGGGAGGCAGTGCATGGCTCTGAATGGTTGACCAGAGTACTGTGTAGTTGCAGACACTGTTGGCAGGTGTCAATTGCATCATTTCAGTCATCTGAGACTACAGCCGATGAGTGGGGGACAGAAAGCAGGACCCATGAGGAACCATCAGAAGTACACCCATACATGAAGAAGCCACAACACCAGTTGCCTCTAGCTAGGGGGCCTGTGCTCGACACAGACAAGGACACCCTAAACATGTGCCTGAGGAGGAACTGACCCTGAGTGAGCATGAAATGGATGACCAAATACCATGAGACGGATGAAAGACCGGAGATGTAGTACAATGAGGAGCCTGCCAAGGAGCCATAGGGGCTTGCAGGGAATGCACATGGTCCATGAATGAACACTCATGTCCACTGTGAGCCTGTGCCATCTGCACGGTGCGAGTGAGACACCCTGCATCAAGGACAAAGGATGTACCCGACAGTACAGGTTTGGCAGGGTTGCAGAGGGAAGTGTGCATGTACACAGGAATGGGGAACAGGCCATTCCAGTAGTCCAATACGGAAATCACCAGTACCATGGAGACAGTGAGCTGCAGGGGGGTGGAGAGGCAAGGAAGCAGGCCCATCAGGAGGACCAGCTTGCAGGGTGACCTCAAATAGCCATCAGTCATGTGACGACATAGGCCGAGTGTTGAGTGGAACAACACCACAGGCTATATGCAAACGTGTCAGTGAGCTTGAACATGGTTGAACATGGATAGGAGAGGCTGCAGAGTGACTTGCATGCAAGTAGGGTGCAGGTGTAGTGATGAGGACTGCCCCCATAAGCAGCACATGGCCTACATTCAGACTGCATCACAACTGGCATGCATCAGTCAAGCATTGCATGTGTCACACATGGCACTCATGTATACATAGCATGAGCTGGCAGTCAATCACAACACATCACATAAGCAAAACACACATGGGCTGGACACACCCATCAACACTCATCGGACGTTGCATCATTATCCAGCATCTCTCCCAGTCCCTGGATTTGGCATTCATCAATGAACTCCTCTGGTGGTGGCTCACTGCCAGTCACCAGAGTTAAGGCATAATTAGAGGCCTGCTTTTCTTTTGCACAGCATCGGAGGTCAGTCCAGCGCTTGTAGCAATCATGAGTTGTGCGCCTCTCAAATCCCATGGCACTGACACTTTCCGAATGCACTGCCAGTGCACCTGACGCTGGGCAGGCATGGTATGGCACTGTGGGCCCACCAGCATATCGCAGTCGTGTGCCGACACGTAGCCCACAAGGAGGTCCAGTTCCTCTTTAGTGAAAGACTTGTTACTTGACATGCTGGAGGCCGGAGCTGTGTCTGGGGATCCAGCCTCTTGTGCAGAAACACACTTCCTCCTCTTGGCTGGTTGTACAGATACTGAGTGGCTAATGTCGCCCTGGTCAGTAGGGGCAGTGACGCTGGTGGACTGGCCAATGGGAATAGTCAATGGCATTAGGACGGAAGGCCTGAATTGAGTAATTGGCTGCTGGGTGCTGTTGCCAGGACCCAGCAGCAAAACTGCCTCAGTGCCAAGGGCTGTGACTGACACAGTTCTGGCTGGCAGACTCACAGCCGGGGTGGTGTTGGCTGCATCTGCAGCTCCCACCACCTGGCTGCTTGGGGCAGCAGATTTCACCACTGCCCCTGATACATGTGCCTTGGTCACAGCAACCTTAGACACACAAGGCTTGGCCTTCCTGACCTGAAAGTCTGCCTGGGAGTCCTCCTATGCCAAGGCAGCCTACGCTGGCTGACCTCGAGCCTGGGTGGTGGTTGCCACAGCCACACCTGCAGCTTCCACTACCTGGTGGCCCATGCCAGCAGATGAAACTGGCCGTGGGCTCAGATGAGCGCCGGGGATGTCTGCAGTAGCAGCATCTCCCTGAGCCGCTGGGGTTGGTGGCATGGCTGTGCCAGTATGTGACTGGACATCCTGCCCCTGTGGAACACCCTGGCCACGTCCCCCTCCATGGCCACCTTGGCCTCCCTGGACTCCCTGGCCACCCCGGCCATGTGCTCCATCAAGCCAAGCTCTGCAAGGTCACCCAGCTTTTCCACCCTTACCTTTTTGTGGCCTCTCAACCATGTCACTGATGGACTAGTGGCTATGGGAGTTGCACACAACAATTGTCCTAGGCAATTGGGGTTAAGGGGGAAGGGTACGTGATGGTAGACACACCCCTGTGCTCCTGCTGACGGGTCACGCAACACTTAGGCAAAATACAAAACAAACATGCACGCAACCCCCGGTAGCCCACATTTGTGGAATAAACCTCCCGCAGTACGCTGCGGCATCCAGGGATACATAAAAAGCATATGCGTGGACACGCAGGCTACTCTGACCTCACAAATGCGGTAGGCAACACACAGGGGGGACCACAGTGGGAAATATAAGCATGCCCAACTCACCGTCTGCCTTGCATGGAAAAGAAAAACACATGCGCGTGTGTGCATAGGCAACTTCCCCACCAAAATAAGAAGTACGAACGGTAAACATAGTGAAGATATTGCGTGTGAACCCACAAGAAGAAGAAACACATGCGTCGGTCTCCATGAAAATCAAGTACAGCGAACTGCTGTCCTGCACTGACCTAGAACCCGTACCAAAGGCAACGCCCACGCGCATCACTTCACTTACATGCTTACGCGCTAATGGCCATTCCTCAAATTCCATGCTAAGGCACAGTTTTTTCATGTGCAGAGTCACTCTGCATCAAGCTGGCCACGTAACATAACCCAGAAGACCACACTCCATTTACCTGCCCCCAACACCACAAGCTGCCTCCTACAAGCCATCTGCTGCTGCCAGCCAAGCCAGTGTGCCTGCTGCCAACGTGCCCTGCAATTTGGTTCCTGCACAGAAGCCATTGAAAGAGATCCTGTTGCTGAGACCACCTCTGCTGACACAGAAGACTCCCGACTTCTGTACCATCACTCCACAGCCTAGCCCCAGGACCCAGTTGCCCTGCCACACCTGCCCATGTTGGACCGAACACCACCTGGAGCCAGTGGCACCCCCCCCGGCAGAGAGGCAGAGGGCTGCCAGCTTCACTGCCAATGAAGTTGGCATCCTGGTGGAGCAAGTCCTGGGGAATTATGATGCCCTCTTGTCACCATCGCGCACCAACAAGGAAGGATGGAGAAGGATATGGGAGGACATTGTGGGTGCCATCAACGAGTTGGGGGTGGCAACCCGCGACTTCAAGCACGTCCTGGGAGGACTTCAGCTCTAGGACCCTCAGAAAGGCCCAGCGCCTCATCGAAGTGGGTGGAGAAGTGGGACGAGTTGAGCAACATCCAGATGAGCATCCTGGAGCGCATATGCCCAGCGCTTTACCACCAGGTCCTCCAGTTGCAGACCAGTCTGGAGTCGAGTGGTAAGTGTCCATGTGTTCTTGTCCAGCGTTGTGCATGTTGAGGTGTGACTGGAGTGTGCACCTTGGCTGTATGTCTGGCATGCCCTGTCTGTGTGCAGGGACATGATGGTGCTGCACGTGAGTACAGTCAAGCATGTTCCACATCAACGGTGTCTGTGTTGCAATGCACGATGTGCACCAGCATGTGATGAAGCACACATGTTTGCATGCCTGTGTCTGTACTTGGCCATGTTTGGGGTGTGATACATGGATGCTTATGTCACCTTCATGGATGTGCACAGTGTACATGTGTGTGTGTCTGAGTGGTGAGTGTGTGACTGTGAAATGCCATGGATGCATGCCACATGGCCATCTCAATGCCTGATTGACTGATGCGGCACAGTTGACAATAAGTGCTCTATGACAGGAGGTAGACATGGCCAGTTGCATGACTGTCCAGTGGTGTGTGTGCGTGTGATCAGCATGTCCCATGATGCATGTGAGGTTCAGCCCCCTTTCTGATGTTCATACATGATGTTTAAACAGTGCCTTGGACATGGATGCAAATGTCTGTTGCAGGTGCCATGCGCGTTTGTGCATGTGTGCTGCTTGCACTGACCTGTGCGTTGTGGATGGTGGTGATGGTTGTGAAATTTGACAGTGCCACTCATGTGCATTTGCTTTGTGTCTAGCAGACTATTGTTCATTACCCTGATGCTTGTGTTCAATGTCTCCCTATCTACAGTGGCAATTGAGGAAGAGGGCAGAGACGGCGCTGTGGAGCAAAGCGGCAGGGATGCCTCCACCATGTGGAGATGCAAGTCTCAGTCACCCTCTCAGGCTACAACATCTTCCGGGAGCGAGGGGACTGGTGCCGCATTCACGACTATGGCCACAGCTGGCGAGGGGATGCCCAAAAGGGCGAGGTTGGACTTGGGCTCCTCGGCAGCGGATGAGGTAGGTGAGCCCCCACAGGGGCATTCCGGTGCGGAATATGGTGTGGCCGCATCCAGGTTGGTGGTGGTTGAGGTGGAGAAGGAGGCCATATCCGACCCGCAGATGAGGCCTAGAGTGGGTGACAGCACTTGTGCAATTGGTGCAGTCCAGGAGCAGGGGCAGGAGACAGCACAGGTTGCTGCAGAGGGGCCTGTGACTAATCCTGTCCCTTATACTGTGACTGCATCACTGTGCACTGTCAGGGATGCCTCAGTCCAGGCCCATCTGCAGGTAGGGGAGGGGTCAACATCAACTGACCTTCCTCTACTTGTGGATGAGGCAATCCGTGACAGGGTTGAGCACGTTGTAGTCTGTGTCGCGATGCGCACACATTTCATTTGTGATGATGTGCGTGCTTCCTGGCAGGACCACAAATGTCATCACAAATAGGTGTGTGCCACCCTGAACTGGCTAGGACGGCTCATTGTCGCGGCTTTGCTACATGTACAGGGCCTTGGTGCAACCCCCCCCTCCTCTTCATCCACTATGCGCCAGTCGTATTCCATGCCGTCTTCCGCCCCACATGCCACCATGGCCCCCTGTGGACCAGTCTACACCAGCGCAGCCAGTCTGGAGGAGATCCCATCCCTGCCACAGTCGGGAGTCGGAGGTTCAGCAGAGGTGGTCACCCCAGCAACAGGACCCCTGGCAATGGAGGTTGTGCAGGCACCTTCGAGCAGAGCATGTGCACGACGGCCCTGGGGGTTGGCATAGTCCGGGAGGCCTTCATGCTGGCACAGGCACATTGCATCAAGGCAGCAGCAGAATTGATGTAGGAGGCGTCAGGACTCGGGGCCAACTACATCACGGGGGCAGGCATCGGCCAAAGGGCAGGAGGACTGTGGACAAAGTGTGTCTTCCGTGTGGCAGCGGATGTCGCGGCAAATAGGTTTAGAGCGGAGGCGGGCAGAGAGGGCCTGGCTCACCATGGTCAGGGCAGAGATCTCCATGCGGTGGGCAGGGAGGTGGGCAGAGTTACTCGAGGAGACTCGCAGGGAGTTAGTGGAGAGCATGGCGGGGACCCTGCGAGCCCTCGAGTATAGAGGACAGTCCCGCCTCAGGGCTATAGACACGAAGTAACAATGGTGAGCTGTAGGACTAGCCTGGCAGCATTGTAAATAGTTCTTTAGTGTTAGATTTCCTTTCTTTTTCTTTTTTCTTTGGAGTCCATGTACATTGCTCCACTTTTATATATAGTTTGTTTTTTGTGGTGTTTATTCGTGGATTAGTCAGACTTTTGGGATCATGGACCCTTCATCATTTCACTGTATATAGTTGGGCTTCGTTTTGATTTTTGCTTTTTTTTCTTCACATGGAGTAATGGATTTTATGGATTTTTATGGTTTATGTTTGGTACAGAAAACATTACTTTGGACAAGGACCACTTTATGGATTTTCACGTGTTTGGATTTTCATTTTGCTTTTGGATTTGGATTTAATTTCTCTTTGCATTAATTTCATTTTCATTCTCATGCTTGATTTTCATTTGGTGTATTTTTCTTCTGTTAATACGTTTGCATGTAGTTCAATCTATGTGTTGTCTGCTCTCATTTGTTTGGGGCATGTGGCAATGGCCCAGTCATGTGTCAATGCTGTGGGGCCATGTTGGGCATGTCTTTGGGTGCATGCATGTGTGCTTTTGTGAATTAAATGCCATGGGGCCTGTACTGGGAAGTGAGGCCAATGGATGGGTGTGGAGTTGCTCTGTGGAGGGGCAGCGTGGTGTGGCATTTGGGTGGACATTTGCTGCATGATTGTATGTTGTGACAATGGGCCTCATTCCGAGTATGGAGGTAGTCATGGTGCTATTTGCGCCATGACTACCTCCCATACCGGGTCCGGGTCCGACCTGGTTCAATGGTGACTTACCGGTCCATTCCGACCCTGGACTGTCCAGTAAGTTTCCATTGAAAAATCAATTCCCCATTCCCATTGAGCCCTTACAGGGCTCAATGGGAATGGGGAAGAAGCTAATAACGGTGCTGCAATTTGCGGTACCGTTATTAGCTCTCTGGTCCCTTAGCGACTCCCACTAAGGGTGCCTGGTTTTACCAGGCACCCATTGCGGGACCTGCTAAGGGACCTCGGGATAGGGCACAAAGAGATTACCGGCACGAATGTCCTTAACGGTGCCCGGTATACCTTTGCGCCCACCTCGGAATGAGGCCCAATGTGTTTGTTGGGGGGACATGAGTCTGGCCTGCTTGCAGGTTCCCGTCACTGGTGGGGGACAGGAGTCGGGGCCTGCATGCGGTGTATGGTGCCATGTGGGCTGCCTGCAGGCATGGTCATGGGTAATGGGGCTCTCTTGTGGTGTGAGGTGCCTGTGGGCATGGTCACGGGTGATGGGGGTGTCGTGTGGTGTGAGCTGCCTGAGGGCATGGTCACAGGTGATGTGGGGTCCCTTGTGGTGTGGGCTACCTGTGGGCATGGTCATGGGTGATGGGTGGTCCCTCGTGGTGTGTGCTGCCTTCGAGCATGTTCACGGCTGATGGGGGGGTCCCTTATGGTGTGGGCTGCCTGCAGGGTGTGTTTGTGGGTGCTGCCAGCATGCAAGGCATTTTTCACACAATTCGACAGGCGTGAGTGGGATACGCGTATTCAAGGGAATGCGCAAGGGGTTTTTGAGCGATTTGGCTGGCGCGAGCGGGTTACACATATTCACAGGGTTACGGTACGCCCTTTGCACATGATTTGGCTGGTGCGAGCAGGGTACACATATTCAAGGGGGTACACAAGGAGCTTTCATGCGACTTGGCTGGCGCGAGCGGGGTACACATATTCAAGGGGGTGCGTGAGGAGATTTTCATGTGATTTTGCGGGCGCGAGTGGGGTACGTGTATTCAAGGGGGTGTGCAAGGAGATTTTCATGAGTTTTGGCTGGTTTGAGTGGGGTACACGTATTGAAGGGGTTACGGTAGGCCTTTTTCCTCACGATTTTGCTGGCGCAAGTTACTATAAAGTATATGCCATCTTTATGAACAAGTATATTGTTAACACCATACAAGTGAATGTATTAAGTATAATTGTTCTATTTATGCACTTAAATTGCATGCTCAAAGTATTTTCAAGCACAGTAAATAGAATCAGTTCATTTAGGAAAGTATTCAGCCTATACAACGATTTTAGAATACTCATAATTTATTACAAAACACTACTAAACAAACCAGACCTTTAATAACATTTTAAAGGAAATAACTGAATTCCAAAGCAACGAATCATGCCATTTAAACAGAAGAGGCCTCATCACGGGTTTGGCGGTAGCCCTTAAATCTGGTGGTAGTGCTGTTACCGCTGGATTTAATGGTCTGCCAAATCACGGTTTCGGCTGATTTCCCCACCAGCTCTGAGCTGGGTTGGAAATCTGCCGAGATGTTGACGATTTTTGGCACTTTTACAGCTCCGGGAAATCTGCCAGTGGTAAAAGCACAAAATGTCCCCATTGAGCCCAATGGGGAATCTGGAATTCCCGAATGGGCTCAATTGGGAATGGGCAATACCCGGTCCGCCAAACCCGTGATCTGGCACTAATAGCGCTGGTGGGTTTGGCGGTAGGGCTAATAACGCCAGCGCTATTAGTGCCAACTCGTGATGAGGCCCAACAACATTCTGCCTTCCCAAGGCAAAATGGCGTCCACGCCCGACTGATGCATGACGTCATGGCGTCCGCATCAGATTGATGCATGATGTCATTGCGCAGATGCACATTTTCGCATCATTGAGCACAATACAAAGTTTGAGTTCCCCACAAAATAGACGGCAACCATACCACAAGTCAAGCAAACAGTGTCCTTGTACCATAAACAGGTAAATGGTGATCTCTTTTACTCTAATTTAGTGCAGAACTTATGTCTTGAATGCAATGATGCCACAATGATACTTAACTCAAAGAGAAAATAATGTCACAAATATCCTCTCCCTATAGGAGGAAAATTACCACCAATAACCACATACCATGTTGATGTTTATAAGTGCTATAGAAGCAACCCTTGGAACTAAAAGCTCAAGTAACATTCTTCTGCAACCAAACAGGTAAAAGAGCATATTTTTACAATTTTTACCATTGCAACGCCCACTGTTTTCCTGAAACCGCACAAGTCCCTACTGATTCAATCACACCACCACTACCTTATTCAATAATGTAACACCATCACACCACTATAGACTCTCACAACCTTCCCAAACACAGCTAATATGCCACTTCACAATCAAAAAGCGCTTTATTAGGCTCTCCAATCGCATGCACAACACACAACAAAATGCCTACTAAAAACAACAAGCGATGACTAGCGCCAATAAGAATAAAAGCAAACCATGTAGTCATTCATCTCTTAAACAATGTATATAAAACATTTAAAGAAAAGAGCTAGTAACCTCACTCAACAAAACTAAATAAACCACCACTAAAAAAGGTAAGGTCCCCTCTTGCAAAAACTAAAAGTAAAAAAATATGTACAAATAAAATCAGCCCTACTAACAAACCTAACTTGGTATCTACCAGTGTTAATGTAGTCACGGTAAAGCAATCCAAAAAAATGTGTGTTACAATAAATGGTCCACCTAACAATTCTTCACAAAACAGCTGAAAAGTCAAAACTCTAATTGACTGCACTTTTTTTCTAAAGAGAAAATTGTTTATATTGATTTTAAAAAGAATTAAACCACTAACTAAATCAATCAATTAATTACAAAAAGGACTTCTAAACATACACAGTGTCAATATAGAGACCTTTTCAAACTTCTGTGATGGTGAATGCATTCACACAAGCAGCACCGAACCATATTTCAATGAAGAAGCTTATAAACAGGAACAAAAAACGATTGCCATAGACAATAATGGTCGAGGGTATGAAATGGTAGAAGACACCATTATGGCAAAAGAAGCCCTTACAGAAAAATCATCCCCAACAGGCTTTCAACCTAATGCTCCTTTCACCCAAACAAACTGTAAAGTGTACAAATGGGCATGCAGCTCAATGTGTAACATACACAACAATCCTTTACATTTTACAACAATTCTGCAATCACTATGTGAAACAAAATGACAAAAGACAAATGAACACTTTTCAAACTATAGACTCTTGACTTTGAGGCCATTCATTAGCCTGTATTTTGGGAACTACTTGCAAAAGCACCTTCCACTGCATCAAAATGTTAGCAACACACATTCTGCGATACAGAATCTTGTGCATAGACTATACTATGAAAAAAGTCATGCGCTATAACTGCACAATTTAAATAACATTCTCCTACATAGAACAGCCAAAGAACTGCTTCAGAAAAGTAAATACTTTGGAACTGAAGTTGAACTAGAAAATTCTTCAACTTCAGAAAACATTACCGAAAACCTCATAAACACTAATGTCCTAACAAAGACATACATAAATGAAATAGCTACTTTTCAAAACAAAGCTGCAGAGCTTTTTATAAAAAGAGCAAACAAATAGTTGATATAGCCTACAAAATAGAGGACGATGAGGAATCCCAATGGTTTCAATTAGCTTTATTTTATATCTAACAGCAGAAACTAAATATAAAATAAGTGACCTCTCAATAATTTGCACATACTGCAACGCAAAGCTTGACAATAACCAAATGCCATCAAGTTCTATCATTAATAACTTCCCACTTCCAAAAGCTCTCCAAGAACTTAACTTGTATGATAGCATTATAACCCAAACAGTGCATCCATTTCAAGCTATAATACGCCTTCAAATGAAATCAGCCAAATTACCTGCATCTGAGTTAATAAAGGGCATCCGTGGCAAAATAGTATATTTGCCATTAGATCTCAAAGAACATGTAGAAACTCTAGGAGTACAATGACCAATAGATCAGTCTTTGTTTGTACTATTTAATGGTGCACCAATAAAAGACACCTTTTTTTTAGCATGAACTAGTCGACTTAAACAAAGTTAGACAAGCCCTACAATATCTAAAAGAGAACAATGAATACTACAAAGATATAAACATAGAGGAAAACTTAAGAGAGCAACTTGCCAATTTGAATGTGAAGATCCTATTACTGCAGCCAACATTTTATACCAGTAGACAATTCACCCACTACACTCCAAAGACACCACTGACGATGCATTAGAAATATATCAAATGCATCAAGCCAAAGGATACCCAATGAGCATATGGGAAAAAAGTGCAGCAGCAAGTTCTTTTCCTCTACTCTTTCCTACAGGAAAAGGAGGAAGATATGATGAAAGGTCCACACAATTACTGCATCAGAATGTCGTTCTTTAAGAATGTATTCTGAAGACCCCAGATTCAGACACAACGTTAAATTCATTTTCCACCTTCTCTTCAATAGTGAACTAGCAACTCTATGTTATGGAGTTGCACACACATTAAAAGAAGTTTCTAACTTTTTAAACATGTCTGCTACCCAAATACTTCAAAAGATAAAAGACAAAGATGAAGTTTTGCAGTCAAATATCGCAAATCTCTTGGCAAACAAGCATGGCATAACAGAATACTGGTTCTGACATCACGCTGATGTATGTTGTATGCTAAGGAACCTATGCCCAACCACATGATTTGTTACTTTGCAGAGAACACATGCGATGTCTTGCACAACTTCTTACGGCATGCAAACCAAAATAAAGATGGAATAGACATAAAAGCACCAGGATAACTCTGTTATCTTGACCCTCTG
The DNA here is from genome assembly GCF_040938575.1 of Ambystoma mexicanum. Classification (NCBI taxonomy): domain Eukaryota; kingdom Metazoa; phylum Chordata; class Amphibia; order Caudata; family Ambystomatidae; genus Ambystoma; species Ambystoma mexicanum. The sequence goes on from NC_090925.1 coordinate 651,854,556, forward strand.
AATGTATCAAGGTTCTTTCACCATCACTTCATTGCAATTCTGCAGTTTATCTGCAATAAATCTACCCCTCTGCTCGGAGAAGTGCAACACTTCTTTTGGAGAAAAGAATATCAAACCAGAGGAGCACCACACATCCACATTCTTTTGTGGCTAAAAGATTATCCTAAATTTGGCCATGATAGTGACACCACAATTTTACAGTTTATTGAAAAATACATTACTTGTGACATCCCTTCAGAAAACACAAATAGCGCACTACATTCACAAATCGTATGCTTCCAAAAATAAAAGTGTGGAAAATACTACGCACGTTGATAGAAAAACAAAGGCACATACTATATCAAATGTCACTTTAGCTTCCCTGGACCAGTTTGCAAAAAAGGACAAGTAAATAGCTTGATGTCTTCTGTTAGACACTAGGTAAAAGACAAAGGCCCTAAAACCACATACATCATTAAAAGGGACGAAGCATCCAATTTCATCAATGATTACAACACAATCATTGCCCTCTTGTGGAATGCAAACATAGGCATACAATACATTGCAGACAATTCCACTGCAGTTGCAAGATATGTGACAGTCTATCTCACCAAAGCTGAGAAAACAGCTAAAAGACCTCTGAGATGACATATCATCTGACAAACCACTATCACAGAAATTGTACAACTTCGGTATAAAAATGCTCTCCCACAGAGAATGCGGGTACTACGAAGCTGCAGACCACTTAACAGGTAGAGTCTTATATAGCAAATCTGAAGATGTTGTCTGGCTGAACCTTGGTCCAGCTTCATCCCGAAAAAGAGTCTTAATATCCTACCAAGAGATAGAAACCATAGCAACAAATGATCCCAACAGCCAGAACATTTTTTAAACCAGTTAATTGACACATACTAACCAAACAGAAGTACTGATTTGGAAAACATGTGTCTGTACGACATTGCCCAAAACTACACCGATAAAAAAAATGGTCACATCAAATGACACTACTGGCAAATATTCAGTCTCAACTTGTGAAGGAAGCCTAGTGAAACTCAGCAAACTCAGTCTAATTAACCATATAAAATTATCATTTAAATCTCTACAACATAGAGAACTGTATTACATGGCCTTACTCCAACTTTTTAAACCTTGGAGAAAAGAACACAAATTATTAGGTTACTATGGCTCATTTGAAACTGCATTCAAAGCAAATGAAAACAGAATAACTGTTAGGGAGAATTCTCTGTTTAGGCTGAATTTCCTAACCTGGTGAGTCCCCCAGCAGCTTTGCTGGATTTTTGGGGTTTATTTTTTTCCCCTGCTAAGAGTGAGACTCTTTTACCCTCACTCTTGGGCATGACTTGAGAGTATTTTTGTGACTTGCTATGTACTTATGGGCTATGGGGTATTTTTTCCCCATAGGCTATCATTGGTTTTTGAACGTGTGTTACACAGCACCCTCAGTGCAGTAACACAGGGGTGTCATAGAGACCCCCAAACATAGACTCCACACCCTGGGACTGACTACTGTCGCCCTGGGTCTGTAAAGTCACCATTTACTTTACTAGTCTTAACTTAGGAACTTAACCAGTACAAACCATCATACTGTGGAAGTACTGGAAGGGGCAATTAGATTGCCCCTGGGTCTGATGTCGAGGGGGTACTGTCCCGTCCCCCCTCGCCGAGTTTCTGGCTGGTGGCAGTGGATACCACGGAAATATTCCACCGGAATATTTCCCAATGGGATTTCCCGTTGATTTTAATGCACCACTTTTTGGTGCAATGTTAAAGATACCGCTGGTTTATTTATTTAATATAAATTCACCGGTTGGGATTTTTTGCCGGAACTCGCCGCCAAAATGGCGTCTAGGTTCACTTCAGTAACCCTGAACCCGAGTCGAGCCTTTGTTCCACTTTTGGCGGGCTTCTTCACAGAAGCCCTCCAAAGTGGTGCCATTCTGTCTGGGTACCAAAGGGAGTGTGGGAGGGGGTTTAGGCAACCTGGACTGAATTGCCTTGCCAACTCATGTCACACTCTGGTGTGATTGGCCCAAGTGGTGAGCCACCCCGCTCAACACTTAGCATGTTTGAGTGACAGCTAGGCTGTATGAATGGGGGTTTGCTGCATAAAAGCAGGGTTTTTGGGACTGGTTCTTCAGAAGTCGCCACAGGACCTAAGAAGCCGAAGAGGGAGAAGCCGAGCCGACCTGCCAAGATGACACCACCGGTGGAGCCCTGCGGAACCGTCTCACCACTTTTCCCAACGACAGAGGAGATCTCCCGCCTGGAGAGTCTTCTTCCCTTGACTGGTGGGGACAACCAGTTTCTGCCTTCTTTTCGCTGCCCTGAAGCATCTCGTGGCCGCCTTGCCTGTGCCAAGCACCCCGGCAACTGGGATACCACTTTTTACCTCAACCGCGAAAGAGGGGTAACATCCTTTTAACCGGAAAACTCCACAGCTGGTTTCTTCCCTGGTAGTGCAACGACCTTCAGCTTTCCTCCACGTCGAGATCTTCTCTTCCTCTGGACGACGCCGCGACTTGCACCCACTACCAGGAACAACTGCCACCGCTGGAGGATCCTTTCCATTTTCAAAGGTACCGTGTTCCGCCCGGCTTCCCTTGCCACCGATTGTACGGGGTAGATTTAGCCCTCGGCTCTCGACCCTGGGTAAGCCTGGGACACCCTAACTAAACTTTTCTAAACTTAGTGAAACCTTTTCTACTCACCTGTAAAGACTTGTGACATTGTGTGATCTTGGACATCTTTTCGCCTGGCTTGCCCTAGAGTGGGCCTGGCAACCAAACTTCCTTGCTCCTCAATAGACTGCCTTTCTAAACTCACTGTGAATCTCTGAAAAGTGTTTTGCCTTGCTGTTTTCATTACTTCTGCTTTTTCCCTCCCTTTTTAACTAACTTGTTGGAGTGCCATCTAACGTTAAGCGCTCACCTCTGTTTGGAAATAAGTGGTGTTAACTTAGACTTGTCCAACAAATAACTAGGGATGTACATATAAGTAATAGTGACTGTGTTTTGACTTACTTACCTTTTCTGTGCTAGTGTAATTTATGAGTGTGTCTTTTAAATAAATAATTATATACTTTTACACCTAGCTCTGGTCAGTGTTTGCTTGTACTACTGTGCCTCTGTACCTATTATGTATGCTCTATATTCTGCCTAACTCTTCTTGAGGGAAGTCTGACTGCTCAGCTACAGCTACCAGGTAAATCTGGGTGGTACAGACTGCTACCAAGTGGGTTTACTGCCAAACACCTGTAGTCTTAAATCTTTTGCAGTGGTCCCAGAGGGAACTGCACAGGTTTCTGCCTAACACTGGTGTACAGCGGTGGGATTTGTATTGAGTATGCACTTTAGTGTACTTTTGAGATACCTTAGTGCAACTAACCACAAAGCTTAAGCACAAAAAGAAAAAAAGTCATTTTCTAACAGGTCTGCTATGGAAAGTTATAGTCAAGAGTCTCTTGCTACAAAAACTGCTGATTGTTTAAGAGTTCTCTGTAAGCATAAGAATCTCATGACTAAAGGAAAGAAAATGGAGCTAATAGAAAGGTTGTTAGAAAACCAAAGTCTGGATGATGGTTCAGAGTAACCTACCACTCCAGCAAATGTAGAGAACAGCAATGATATTGATATTGAACAAAGTATTGATGATCTTGGGTCAGAACCAGAAGAGCAAGATGAAACTATTGTAGGTGTTCCCTCTAGGCCTCTGTCTGCTCTACCAGCTGTACCTACTGGGCCTTTGCCAGGTCCCACATTTGGTCCTCAGTACTACGAACTGGAGAAAATGAAACTTGAATTAGAGTACAAGAAACTTAATGCTCAAACTGACAAAGAACTAAGGCTAAGAGAAATGGAGCTCAAATATGAGCTAGAAATGAAGAAATTGTCTGTTGAGAATGCTTCTCTCTCTGGCTTCCCCAGAAATTCCAGTCCTAACAGACCCCGGATGCCTAAAGAACTGATTGGTATGTATGAGCCTAGGTTGGATGTGTTGGATTGGTTGTCTATGTTTGAGTATAATCATGGGCTCCAGAACATCACAGGTAATGAGTTACTTACCTGGTTGTTCTCTAGGCTCCCCCCTGTTGCGAGTGATGCAGTAATGGAGTTGGGGGAGGAGGATAGGAAAGAGTATGAATGTGTGAAACTAGCTTTGATAGCTAGGATTGGGAAGACCCCATCCCAGTATCTTAGGAGGTTTAGAAGCTTCAAAAAGCATGATGGTACCCCTTGGGCTACCTGGGTGTGTGAAGGGTTTAAAAACTTAGAGGGATGGATTAAGGGTTACAAAGTGAAAACACTTATGAAGGAATGAGAAATCTTGTAATGCTGGAGTCAATTTATGATGCCTGATCTCCTGAGCTCAGACAGCACTTGGCTGATTCACAGGAATTAGATCCTAGAAAGCTAGCTAAGGCTGCTGACTTGTGGGTTGCCAACAGGGCTACTCACAAGGATTCTGGGGTAACTCAGAAGAAGGAGGAGGGGAGACAGCTTAAGAAAGACTCCAAAGAGAATTCTAATAATTACTATCCCAAAGAGGGCCCCAAACCACAAAATAACCAGGGTAAGCCACATGGGAAACCCAGTCAGGCTAGTGTACCTTCTGGGCCCAAACCAGAATGAGGGCAGAACCAGCCACCCTTTCAGAGAGCATTTGGATGATGCTATATCTGTCAGGGTACTGACCATATCAAAGGAGATCCCAGGTGCAAGGGTAAACCTGCAGGGATCAGCACAGTCTCCTTAGCCTTCACTCCTGAGGATGAAGTACAGATGTCTAGTGCTCACTTTGAACTCTTTGCTGAAGATCCCTTGGGACTTCAAGCAACTGTATCTATAGAGTCCATGGATCTGGTTAGCTCCCAGAATAGGGTAGTGTATAACTCCCTACCTGCAAACTCTAAAGTGTACTATGTGGACAGTGTTCTTGTCAATGGCCAGGATACTCCTGCCAGGAGAGACACTGGGGCCAGCAGAACAGTAGTGGATGAAAGCTTCTTTCAACCTGAGGATGTGGCCAAAGCACCCAAAGGTCCCACTAAGATGTCTGGAGGCCCTGTCCAAATGGTTCCTATTCTACCAGTCCTCATTCAGTGTAACAACATGACAGTGAGGATCCCTGTCAGTGTTCAGACTGAGGTACCTGGGAAAGTCTTGTTGGGGAATGACCTAAGAACTCTAGGAGTAGTGTCACATACCCCCAGGCCTCCCAGTATGGAGAAGCAGAACTTAACCAAATTGGCTAGAAAGGCTACCTTGAAGGACCCTTCCAGCCTGTGGGACCCTCTACTGAGAACCCCACAACAAGCACTGGTGTTAGTAAGTTGACCTCTAACCCAGGCACATTTCAGGCTAGTACAGTAGGGAAAGGGGAGCCCCCACCAAGCTCCATCATTGTTCCCCCAGTTTCAGAGTCTGTGGCTCCCTCTGCTTCTGAGGAAGAGGAGGATAGACCAACTGGACCCCTACCTAGGCCTAAGAGAACTGGTAATTCTCAATGCTGGTGGAAAACCAGGAAAGAAGAGTCTAAGGCCAAACACCTTCAGACTGTTGGACCTTCTACTGAAGACCCCAACCCAAATCCTAGTATTAGGAGTGAAACTCCTAAAATAGGTAAGGTTAGATCTAAGAGGAAAGGGAAGCAGGTACATTGCCTAACCCCAACCCCTCCAACCAAGAGGCCTAAGACCCAACCTGCTCCCTCAAGAGAGGTGGTGAGGAATCTTGGAGGCCCCTCTAGATCTAAGGGAATCCTTTTTAAGGACCCTTTGAAAAAGCCTAACACAGGTTCAGGAGTTGTACCAACTTCTGAGGGACTAGTCAACCAGTTCCCCTATACCATTAAAAAGACTGATGTTCCTCAAAGGGTTTGTAGGACCTATAGCTTACAAAGGAAAGCCTTTGGGTTAACCATTGAGCACAGGTCAGGGTGTCACCATCAAAATGCTGATGGACTCTCCAGGATGTATGTCATCGACTAGGGGTATGAGGTTCATCCAGGAGTGGATTAAATCCTCCTGTCCCTTAGTCTGGGGGGGCGAGTGTTAGGGAGAATTCTCTGTTTAGGCTGAATTTCCTAACCTAGTGAGTCCCCCAGCAGCTTTGCTGGATTTTTGGGGTTTATTTTTTTCTCCTGCCAAGAGTGAGATTCTTTTACCCTCACTCTTGGGCATGCCTTGAGAGTATTTTTGTGACTTGCTATGTGCTTATGGGCTATGGGGTATTTTTTCCCCATAGGCTATCATTGGTTTTTTAATGTGTGTTACACAGCACCCTCAGTGCAGCAACACAGGGGTGTCATAGAGACCCCCAAACATAGACTCCACACCCCGGGACTGACTACTGTCGCCCTGGGTCTGTAAAGTCACCATTGACTTTACTAGTCTTAACTTAGGAACTTAACCAGTACAAACCATCATACTGTGGAAGTACTTGTAGGGGCAATTAGATTGCCCCTGGGTCTGATGTCGAGGGGGTACTGTCCCGTCCCCCGTCGCCGAGTTTCAGGCTGGTGGCAGTGGATACCACGGAAATATTCCACCGGAATATTTCCCAATGGGATTTCCCGTTGATTTTAATGCACCACTTTTTGGTGCAATGCTAAAGATACCGCCGGTTTATTTATTTAATATAAATTCACCGGTTGGGATTTTTTGGCGGAACTCGCTGGCAAAATGGCGTCTAGGTTCACTTCAGTAACCCTGAACCCGAGTCGAGCCTTTGTTCCACTTTTGGAGGGCTTCTGCATAGAAGCCCTCCAAAGTGGTGCCATTCTGTCTGAGTACCACAAGGGGTGTGGGAGGGGGTTTAGGCACCCTGGACTGAGTTGCCTTGCCAACTCATGTCGCACTCTGGTGTGATTGGCCCAAGTGGTGAGCCACCCCGCTCACCACTTAGCATGTTTGAGTGACAGCTAGGCTGTATGAATGGGGGTTTGCTGCATAAAAGCAGGGTTTTTGGGACTGGTTCTTCAGAAGTCGCCACAGGACTTAAGAAGACCAAAGAGGGAGAAGCCGAGCCGACCGGCCAAGACGACACCACTGGTGGAGCCCTGCGGAACCGTCTCACCACTTTTCCCAACGACAGAGGAGATCTCCCGCCTGGAGAGTCTTCTTCACTTGACTGGTGGGGACAACCAGTTTCTGCCTTCTTTTCGCCACCCTGAAGCATCTCGTGGCCGCCTTGCCTGTGCCAAGCACCCTGGCAACCGGGATACCACTTTTTACCTCAACCGCGAAAGAGGGGTAACATCCTTTTAACCGGAAAACTCCACAGCTGGTTTCTTCCCTGGTAGTGCAACGACCTTCAGCTTTCCTCCACGTCGAGATCTTCTCTTCCTCTGGACGACGCCACGACTTGCACCCACTACCAGGAACAACTTCCACCGCTGGAGGATCCTTTCCATTTTAAAAGGTCCCGTGTTCCGCCCGGCTTCCCTTGCCACCGATTGTACGGGGTAGATTTAGCCCTCGGCCCTCGACCCTGTGTAAGCCTGGGACACCCTAACTAAACTTTTCTAAACTTAGTAAAACCTTTTCTACTCACCTGTAAAGACTTGTGACATTGTGTGATCTTGGACATCTTTTCGCCTGGCTTGCCCTAGAGTGGGCCTGGCAACCGAACTTCCTTGCTCCTCAATAGACTGCCTTTCTAAACTCACTGTGAATCTCTGAAAAGTGTTTTGCCTTGCTGTTTTCATTACTTCTGCTTTTTCCCTCCCTTTTTAACTAACTTGTTGGAGTGCCATCTAGCGTTAAGCGCTCACCTCTGTTTGGAAATAAGTGGTGTTAACTTAGACTTGTCCAACAAATAACTAGGGATGTACATATAAGTAATAGTGACTGTGTTTTGACTTACTTACCTTTTCTGTGCTAGTGTAATTTATGAGTGTGTCTTTTAAATAAATAATTATATACTTTTACACCTAGCTCTGGTCAGCGTTTGCTTCTACTACTGTGCCTCTGTACCTATTATGTATGCTCTATATACTGCCTAACTCTTCTTGAGGGAAGTCTGACTTCTCAGCCACAGCTATCAGGTAAATCTGGGTGGTACAGACTGCTACCAAGTGGGTTTACTGCCAAACACCTGTAGTCTTAAATCTTTTGCAGTGGTCCCAGAGGGAACTGCACAGGTTTCTGCCTAACACTGGTGTACAGCGGTGGGATTTGTATTGAGTATGCACTTTAGTGTACTTTTGAGATACCTTAGTGCAACTAACCACAAAGCTTAAGCACAAAAAGAAAAAAAGTCATTTTCTAACAGGTCTGCTATGGAAAGTTATAGTCAAGAGTCCCTTGCTACAAAAACTGCTGATTGTTTAAGAGTTCTCTGTAAGCATAAGAATTTCATGACTAAAGGAAAGAAAATGGAGCTAATAGAAAGGTTGTTAGAAAACCAAAGTCTGGATGATGGTTCAGAGGAACCTACCACTCCAGCAAATGTAGAGAACAGCAATGATATTGATATTGAACAAAGTATTGATGATCTTGGGTCAGAACCAGAAGAGGAAGATGAAACTATTGTAGGTGTTCCCTCTAGGCCTCTGTCTGCTCTACCAGCTGTACCTACTGGGCCTTTGCCAGGTCCCACATTTGGTCCTCAGTACTACGAACTGGAGAAAATGAAACTTGAATTAGAGTACAAGAAACTTAATGCTCAAACTGACAAAGAACTAAGGCTAAGAGAAATGGAGCTCAAATATGAGCTAGAAATGAAGAAATTGTCTGTTGAGAATGCTTCTCTCTCTGGCTTCCCCAGAAATTCCAGTCCTAACAGACCCCGGATGCCTAAAGAACTGATTGGTATGTATGAGCCTAGGTTGGATGTGTTGGATTGGTTGTCTATGTTTGAATATAATCATGGGCTCCAGAACATCACAGGTAATGAGTTACTTACCTGGTTGTTCTCTAGGCTCCCCCCTGTTGCGACTGATGCAGTAATGGAGTTGGGGGAGGAGGATAGGAAAGAGTATGAATGTGTGAAACTAGCTTTGATAGCTAGGTTTGGGAACACCCCATCCCAGTATCGTAGGAGGTTTAGAAGCTTCAAAAAGCATGATGGTACCCCTTGGGCTACCTGGGTGTGTGAAGGGTTGAACAACTTAGAGGGATGGATTAAGGGTTACAAAGTGAAAACACTTATGAAGGAATGAGAAATCTTGTAATGCTGGAGTCAATTTATGATGCCTGCTCTCCTGAGCTCAGACAGCACTTGGCTGATGCACAGGAATTAGATCCTAGAAAGCTAGCTAAGGCTGCTGACTTGTGGGTTGCCAACATGGCTACTCACAAGGATTCTGGGGTAACTCAGAAGAAGGAGGAGGGGAGACAGCTTAAGAAAGACTCCAAAGAGAATTCTAATAATTACTATCCCAAAGAGGGCCCCAAACCACAAAATAACCAGGGTAAGCCACATGGGAAACCCAGTCAGGCTAGTGTACCTTCTGGGCCCAAACCAGAATGAGGGCAGAACCAGCCACCCTTTCAGAGAGCATTTGGATGATGCTATATCTGTCAGGGTACTGACCATATCAAAGGAGATCCCAGGTGCAAGGGTAAACCTGCAGGGATCAGCACAGTCTCCTTAGCCTTCACTCCTGAGGATGAAGTACAGATGTCTAGTGCTCACTTTGAACTCTTTGCTGAAGATCCCTTGGGACTTCAAGCAACTGTATCTATAGAGTCCATGGATCTGGTTAGCTCCCAGAATAGGGTAGTGTATAACTCCCTACCTGCAAACTCTAAAGTGTACTATGTGGACAGTGTTCTTGTCAATGGCCAGGATACTCCTGCCAGGACAGACACTGGGGCCAGCTGAACAGTAGTGGATGAAAGCTTCTTTCAACCTGAGGATGTGGCCAAAGCACCCAAAGGTCCCACTAAGATGTCTGGAGGCCCTGTCCAAATGGTTCCTATTCTACCAGTCCTCATTCAGTGTAACAACATGACAGTGAGGATCCCTGTCAGTGTTCAGACTGAGGTACCTGGGAAAGTCCTGTTGGGGAATGACCTAAGAACTCTAGGAGTAGTGTCACATACCCCCAGGCCTCCCAGTATGGAGAAGCAGAACTTAACCAAATTGGCTAGAAAGGCTACCTTGAAGGACCCTTCCAGCCTGTGGGACCCTCTACTGAGAACCCCACAACAAGCACTGGTGTTAGTAAGTTGACCTCTAACCCAGGCACATTTCAGGCTAGTACAGTAGGGAAAGGGGAGCCCCCACCAAGCTCCATCATTGTTCCCCCAGTTTCAGAGTCTGTGGCTCCCCCTGCTTCTGAGGAAGAGGAGGATAGACCAACTGGACCCCTACCTAGGCCTAAGAGAACTGGTAATTCTCAATGCTGGTGGAAAACCAGGAAAGAAGAGTCTAAGGCCAAACACCTTCAGACTGTTGGACCTTCTACTGAAGACCCCAACCCAAATCCTAGTATTAGGAGTGAAACTCCTAAAATAGGTAAGGTTAGATCTAAGAGGAAAGGGAAGCAGGTACATTGCCTAACCCCAACCCCTCCAACCAAGAGGCCTAAGACCCAACCTGCTCCCTCAAGAGAGGTGGTGAGGAATCTTGGAGGCCCCTCTAGATCTAAGGGAATCCTTTTTAAGGACCCTTTGAAAAAGCCTAACACAGGTTCAGGAGTTGTACCAACTTCTGAGGGACTAGTCAACCAGTTCCCCTATACCATGAAAAAGACTGATGTTCCTCAAAGGGTTTGTAGGACCTATAGCTTACAAAGGAAAGCCTTTGGGTTAACCATTGAGCACAGGTCAGGGTGTCACCATCAAAATGCTGATGGACTCTCCAGGATGTATGTCATCGACTAGGGGTATGAGGTTCATCCAGGAGTGGATTAAATCCTCCTGTCCCTTAGTCTGGGGGGGCGAGTGTTAGGGAGAATTCTCTGTTTAGGCTGAATTTCCTAACCTAGTGAGTCCCCCAGCAGCTTTGCTGGATTTTTGGGGTTTATTTTTTTCTCCTGCCAAGAGTGAGACTCTTTTACCCTCACTCTTGGGCATGCCTTGAGAGTATTTTTGTGACTTGCTATGTGCTTATGGGCTATGGGGTATTTTTTCCCCATAGGCTATCATTGGTTTTTTAATGTGTGTTACAAGGCACCCTCAGTGCAGCAACACAGGGGTGTCATAGAGACCCCCAAACATAGACTCCACACCCTGGGACTGACTACTGTCGCCCTGGGTCTGTAAAGTCACCATTGACTTTACTAGTCTTAATTTAGGAACTTAACCAGTACAAACCATCATACTGTGGAAGTACTGGTAGGGGCAATTAGATTGCCCCTGGGTCTGATGTCGAGGGGGTACTGTCCCGTCCCCCGTCGCCGAGTTTCAGGCTGGTGGCAGTGGATACCACGGAAATATTCCACCGGAATATTTCCCAATGGGATTTCCCGTTGATTTTAATGCACCACTTTTTGGTGCAATGTTAAAGATACCGCCGGTTTATTTATTTAATATAAATTCACCGGTTGGGATTTTTTGCCGGAACTCGCTGGCAAAATGGCGTCTAGGTTCACTTCAGTAACCCTGAACCCGAGTCGAGCCTTTGTTCCACTTTTGGAGGGCTTCTGCACAGAAGCCCTCCAAAGTGGTGCCATTCTGTCTGAGTACCACAGGGGGTGTGGGAGGGGGTTTAGGCACCCTGGACTGAGTTGCCTTGCCAACTCATGTCGCACTCTGGTGTGATTGGCCCAAGTGGTGAGCCACCCCGCTCACCACTTAGCATGTTTGAGTGACAGCTAGGCTGTATGAATGGGGGTTTGCTGCATAAAAGCAGGGTTTTTGGGACTGGTTCTTCAGAAGTCGCCACAGGACCTAAGAAGACCAAAGAGGGAGAAGCCGAGCCGACCTGCCAAGACGACACCACTGGTGGAGCCCTGCGGAACCGTCTCACCACTTTTCCCAACGACAGAGGAGATCTCCCGCCTGGAGAGTCTTCTTCACTTGACTGGTGGGGACAACCAGTTTCTGCCTTCTTTTTGCCGCCCTGAAGCATCTCGTGGCCGCCTTGCCTGTGCCAAGCACCCTGGCAACCGGGATACCACTTTTTACCTCAACCGCGAAAGAGGGGTAACATCCTTTTAACCGGAAAACTCCACGGCTGGTTTCTTCCCTGGTAGTGCAACAACCTTCAGCTTACCTCCACGTCGAGATCTTCTCTTCCTCTGGACTACGCCGCGACTTGCACCCACTACCAGGAACAACTGCCACCGCTGGAGGATCCTTTCCATTTTAAAAGGTACCGTGTTCCGCCCGGCTTCCCTTGCCACCGATTGTACGGGGTAGATTTAGCCCTCGGCCCTCGACCCTGGGTAAGCCTGGGACACCCTAACTAAACTTTTCTAAACTTAGTAAAACCTTTTCTACTCACCTGTAAAGACTTGTGACATTGTGTGATCTTGGACATCTTTTCGCCTGGCTTGCCCTAGAGTGGGCCTGGCAACCGAACTTCCTTGCTCCTCAATAGACTGCCTTTCTAAACTCACTGTGAATCTCTGAAAAGTGTTTTGCCTTGCTGTTTTCATTACTTCTGCTTTTTCCCTCCCTTTTTAACTAACTTGTTGGAGTGCCATCTAGTGTTAAGCGCTCACCTCTGTTTGGAAATAAGTGGTGTTAACTTAGACTTGTCCAACAAATAACTAGGGATGTACATATAAGTAATAGTGACTGTGTTTTGACTTACTTACCTTTTCTGTGCTAGTGTAATTTATGAGTGTGTCTTTTAAATAAATAATTATATACTTTTACACCTAGCTCTGGTCAGCGTTTGCTTCTACTACTGTGCCTCTGTACCTATTATGTATGCTCTATATACTGCCTAACTCTTCTTGAGGGAAGTCTGACTTCTCAGCCACAGCTACCAGGTAAATCTGGGTGGTACAGACTGCTACCAAGTGGGTTTACTGCCAAACACCTGTAGTCTTAAATCTTTTGCAGTGGTCCCAGAGGGAACTGCACAGGTTTCTGCCTAACACTGGTGTACAGCGGTGGGATTTGTATTGAGTATGCACTTTAGTGTACTTTTGAGATACCTTAGTGCAACTAACCACAAAGCTTAAGCACAAAAAGAAAAAAAGTCATTTTCTAACAGGTCTGCTATGGAAAGTTATAGTCAAGAGTCCCTTGCTACAAAAACTGCTGATTGTTTAAGAGTTCTCTGTAAGCATAAGAATCTCATGACTAAAGGAAAGAAAATGGAGCTAATAGAAAGGTTGTTAGAAAACCAAAGTCTGGATGATGGTTCAGAGGAACCTACCACTCCAGCAAATGTAGAGAACAGCAATGATATTGATATTGAACAAAGTATTGATGATCTTGGGTCAGAACCAGAAGAGGAAGATGAAACTATTGTAGGTGTTCCCTCTAGGCCTCTGTCTGCTCTACCAGCTGTACCTACTGGGCCTTTGCCAGGTCCCACATTTGGTCCTCAGTACTACGAACTAGAGAAAATGAAACTTGAATTAGAGTACAAGAAACTTAATGCTCAAACTGACAAAGAACTAAGGCTAAGAGAAATGGAGCTCAAATATGAGCTAGAAATGAAGAAATTGTCTGTTGAGAATGCTTCTCTCTCTGGCTTCCCCAGAAATTCCAGTCCTAACAGACCCCGGATGCCTAAAGAACTGATTGGTATGTATGAGCCTAGGTTGGATGTGTTGGATTGGTTGTCTATGTTTGAATATAATCATGGGCTCCAGAACATCACAGGTAATGAGTTACTTACCTGGTTGTTCTCTAGGCTCCCCCCTGTTGCGACTGATGCAGTAATGGAGTTGGGGGAGGAGGATAGGAAAGAGTATGAATGTGTGAAACTAGCTTTGATAGCTAGGTTTGGGAACACCCCATCCCAGTATCTTAGGAGGTTTAGAAGCTTCAAAAAGCATGATGGTACCCCTTGGGCTACCTGGGTGTGTGAAGGGTTGAAAAACTTAGAGGGATGGATTAAGGGTTACAAAGTGAAAACACTTATGAAGGAATGAGAAATCTTGTAATGCTGGAGTCAATTTATGATGCCTGCTCTCCTGAGCTCAGACAGCACTTGGCTGATTCACAGGAATTAGATCCTAGAAAGCTAGCTAAGGCTGCTGACTTGTGGGTTGCCAACAGGGCTACTCACAAGGATTCTGGGGTAACTCAGAAGAAGGAGGAGGGGAGACAGCTCAAGAAAGACTCCAAAGAGAATTCTAATAATTACTATCCCAAAGAGGGCCCCAAACCACAAAATAACCAGGGTAAGCCACATGGGAAACCCAGTCAGGCTAGTGTACCTTCTGGGCCCAAACCAGAATGAGGGCAGAACCAGCCACCCTTTCAGAGAGCATTTGGATGATGCTATATCTGTCAGGGTACTGACCATATCAAAGGAGATCCCAGGTGCAAGGGTAAACCTGCAGGGATCAGCACAGTCTCCTTAGCCTTCACTCCTGAGGATGAAGTACAGATGTCTAGTGCTCACTTTGAACTCTTTGCTGAAGATCCCTTGGGACTTCAAGCAACTGTATCTATAGAGTCCATGGATCTGGTTAGCTCCCAGAATAGGGTAGTGTATAACTCCCTACCTGCAAACTCTAAAGTGTACTATGTGGACAGTGTTCTTGTCAATGGCCAGGATACTCCTGCCAGGAGAGACACTGGGGCCAGCTGAACAGTAGTGGATGAAAGCTTCTTTCAACCTGAGGATGTGGCCAAAGCACCCAAAGGTCCCACTAAGATGTCTGGAGGCCCTGTCCAAATGGTTCCTATTCTACCAGTCCTCATTCAGTGTAACAACATGACAGTGAGGATCCCTGTCAGTGTTCAGACTGAGGTACCTGGGAAAGTCCTGTTGGGGAATGACCTAAGAACTCTAGGAGTAGTGTCACATACCCCCAGGCCTCCCAGTATGGAGAAGCAGAACTTAACCAAATTGGCTAGAAAGGCTACCTTGAAGGACCCTTCCAGCCTGTGGGACCCTCTACTGAGAACCCCACAACAAGCACTGGTGTTAGTAATTTGACCTCTAACCCAGGCACATTTCAGGCTAGTACAGTAGGGAAAGGGGAGCCCCCACCAAGCTCCATCATTGTTCCCCCAGTTTCAGAGTCTGTGGCTCCCTCTGCTTCTGAGGAAGAGGAGGATAGACCAACTGGACCCCTACCTAGGCCTAAGAGAACTGGTAATTCTCAATGCTGGTGGAAAACCAGGAAAGAAGAGTCTAAGGCCAAACACCTTCAGACTGTTGGACCTTCTACTGAAGACCCCAACCCAAATCCTAGTATTAGGAGTGAAACTCCTAAAATAGGTAAGGTTAGATCTAAGAGGAAAGGGAAGCAGGTACATTGCCTAACCCCAACCCCTCCAACCAAGAGGCCTAAGACCCAACCTGCTCCCTCAAGAGAGGTGGTGAGGAATCTTGGAGGCCCCTCTAGATCTAAGGGAATCCTTTTTAAGGACCCTTTGAAAAAGCCTAACACAGGTTCAGGAGTTGTACCAACTTCTGAGGGACTAGTCAACCAGTTCCCCTATACCATTAAAAAGACTGATGTTATTCAAAGGGTTTATAGGACCTATAGCTTACAAAGGAAAGCCTTTGGGTTAACCATTGAGCACAGGTCAGGGTGTCACCATCAAAATGCTGATGGACTCTCCAGGATGTATGTCATCGACTAGGGGTATGAGGTTCATCCAGGAGTGGATTAAATCCTCCTGTCCCTTAGTCTGGGGGGGCGAGTGTTAGGGAGAATTCTCTGTTTAGGCTGAATTTCCTAACCTAGTGAGTCCCCCAGCAGCTTTGCTGGATTTTTGGGGTTTATTTTTTTCTCCTGCCAAGAGTGAGACTATTTTACCCTCACTCTTGGGCATGCCTTGAGAGTATTTTTGTGACTTGCTATGTGCTTATGGGCTATGGGGTATTTTTTCCCCATAGGCTATCATTGGTTTTTTAATGTGTGTTACACAGCACCCTCAGTGCAGCAACACAGGGGTGTCAAAGAGACCCCCAAACATAGACTCCACACCCTGGGACTGACTACTGTCGCCCTGGGTCTGTAAAGTCAACATTGACTTTACTAGTCTTAACTTAGGAACTTAACCAGTACAAACCATCATACTGTGGAAGTACTGGTAGGGGCAATTAGATTGCCCCTGGGTCTGTTGTCGAGGCGGTACTGTCCTGTCCCCCGTCGCCGAGTTTCAGGCTGGTGGCAGTGGATACCACGGAAATATTCCACCGGAATATTTCCCAATGGGATTTCCCGTTGATTTTAATGCACCACTTTTTGGTGCAATGTTAAAGATACCGCTGGTTTATTTATTTAATATAAATTCACCGGTTGTGATTTTTTGCCGGAACTCGCTGGCAAAATGGCGTCTAGGTTCACTTCAGTAACCCTGAACCCGAGTCGAGCCTTTGTTCCACTTTTGGAGGGCTTCTGTACAGAAGCCCTCCAAAGTGGTGCCATTCTGTCTGGGTACCACAGGGGGTGTGGGGGTTTAGGCACCCTGGACTGAGTTGCCTTGCCAACTCATGTCGCACTCTGGTGTGATGGGCCCAAGTGGTGAGCCACCCCGCTCACCACTTAGCATGTTTGAGTGACAGCTAGGCTGTATGAATGGGGGTTTGCTGCATAAAAGCAGGGTTTTTGGGACTGGTTCTTCAGAAGTCACCACAGGACCTAAGAAGCCGCAGAGGGAGAAGCCGATCCGACCTGCCAAGACGACACCACTGGTGGAGCCCTGCGGAACCGTCTCACCACTTTTCCCAACGACAGAGGAGATCCCCCGCCTGGAGAGTCTTCTTCCCTTGACTGGTGGGGACAACCAGTTTCTGCCTTCTTTTCGCCGCCCTGAAGCATCTCGTGGCCGCCTTGCCTGTGCCAAGCACCCTGGCAACCGGGATACCACTTTTTACCTCAACCGCGAAAGAGGGGTAACATCCTTTTAACCGGAAAACTCCACGGCTGGTTTCTTCCCTGGTAGTGCAACGACCTTCAGCTTTCCTCCACATCGAGATCTTCTCTTCCTCTGGACGACGCGCGACTTGCACCCACTACCAGGAACAACTGCCACCGCTGGAGGATCCTTTCCATTTTAAAAGGTACCGTGTTCCGCCCGGCTTCCCTTGCCACCGATTGTACGGGGTAGATTTAGCCCTCGGCTCTCGACCCTGGGTAAGCCTGGGACACCCTAACTAAACTTTTCTAAACTTAGTAAAACCTTTTCTACTCACCTGTAAAGACTTGTGACATTGTGTGATCTTGGACATCTTTTCGCCTGGCTTGCCCTAGAGTGGGCCTGGCAACCAAACTTCCTTGCTCCTCAATAGACTGCCTTTCTAAACTCACTGTGAATCTCTGAAAAGTGTTTTGCCTTGCTGTTTTCATTACTTCTGCTTTTTCCCTCCCTTTTTAACTAACTTGTTGGAGTGCCATCTAGCGTTAAGCGCTCACCTCTGTTTGGAAATAAGTGGTGTTAACTTAGACTTGTCCAACAAATAACTAGGGATGTACATATAAGTAAAAGTGACTGTGTTTTGACTTACTTATCTTTTCTGTGCTAGTGTAATTTATGAGTGTGTCTTTTAAATAAATAATTATATACTTTTACACCTAGCTCTGGTCAGTATTTGCTTCTACTACTGTGCCTCTGTACCTATTATGTATGCTCTATATACTGCCTAACTCTTCTTGAGGGAAGTCTGACTTCTCAGCCACAGCTACCAGGTAAATCTGGGTGGTACAGACTGCTACCAAGTGGGTTTACTGCCAAACACCTGTAGTCTTAAATCTTTTGCAGTGGTCCCAGAGGGAACTGCACAGGTTTCTGCCTAACAATAACAAAGGACAATTTCAAACAATACAAGCAAATGCTGGACAATGAACGCCAACAAGAGGAAGAAATTGAAGATCAACTAGATAAAGATACTCCTGAGGCCAGTCAACCTTGCCTTACAGGAAGCCAAGAACCACTTGGAGTACCACTCATTCTAAGTGAAACAGAAAAAGCCATGACTGAGGTAGAAAATGTCATGTATCAATATAAACAATCCGGGGAAGACTCGATTCACAGTTAAATGATTAACAACTCACCAATTATCTAGAAGCCACTCTAGAAATTGAACATGGTTTTAAACATGAAACTAAAAACTGGTGCTGTAAAAAAGTATAAACCTCTTCTCGTATATGCAAATGGTGAAGCTGGTTCTGTTAAAACATTCTTAATTAAAATAATCAGCACATCTCTACAAATCTTAACAAACAACAGCTCCTACAGGTTTAGCTGCCGACAACAAAGGAGGTCTAACTTTACACCAACTACTGCTCCTCCCCATAGAATACCAAAACATTGATGTCATCAATGACAGTTGTGATATCATCTATGATGTCCTTGATGTTAGTCTTATTAATGCATGGTGGTAGCACAAGTTATGGTTGCTTAGCTTACCATAACTGGCAAATTTCTGGGGGTCTCAGTTTTACTTGTAACCATAACATCCCATTGACGTTTTTTTCACTGAATTTGACAGGTTTTTATTAGTGCAACTTATCCATTACTTCTCTTTAGCAAAGTTTTAAAAATTAATTTCATGAGTTTTCCTAAGTGCAACTTTACCATAATGTCCCTTTAGAAAAGGTTTTTCTGTGAATGTTATAGGTTTTTACCAGTGCACCCTAATGTGCTACAACTTCCTAATGTCATACTTACCCGCAATATATCAGCATTTTCAATCTAGAAAGTTTCAAGTATAAACTTTGCCTTTCCTCACCTCCTAGCAACATTTATAAAACTTCTATTAACTTTTGGCAACTTTTTAGTACTGTTTCCTGTTCGCCAACATTCGCAGATGTCTGACCTCATCGCAGACCTTAATGACAGTGGCCCTCATTACGACCGTGGCGGAAATCGAAAAACGATGGCGGAAATGCAATACCGCCATCGAATAGCGCTCAGTGCGATTATGACCCGTCACCGTAAAGTACGATGCCATTAGCGACACCGTAGTGAATGCCAACGCTAACTGCACCAAGTACGCGCACGCGCGCCAAGCGAAACCGTAATTACCACCATGGCGCAACGGTACGGGAATTCTGACCCTAGCGGACATGTACCTAACACCATCAAGCATGGCGGAAAGTACCATTCCGCCATGGTGAGAAGTACGGCATCGCGAACCAACCGTAAAAGGCCCTACAGAGTGCCTGTACACCACTCCCTGGCCACATTGCACAACTCCTCGTAGGTTTAATGAAGTCACACAATGCAACCAGTGAAATGTACAAGTCACCCATGCATGCCAACGAACAAATGAATGTAGGGGCTCCAAGTGCCATGTGAGTGGCCATCCATATTAGCCATGGCACCATTGCCGTACTGATGCAGCACAGGCATGTGAAGCTTCAAGTATAGCAACATGAACTGAAAACTGAGACAAACAAAAACAGGCCCCCCATCGCTTGACACCAGTGTAAGGCAACATTCAAAGCAGTATCCTGAGTGAGACTGCACCAGCCCTGTACTCCTGCCAGTAAACAAACCAACCATCAGCATAAGCATGTACCACACAAGTTGGCAGAGTGACTGAGCAGCCAGGCTCATCTCAAGAGGGGCCAATGGGAGCTGCAGGGCACAGATGGCACGAATACAGAAGCTATTCCAATGGACATGACCTCAGTCTCCCTCCTAGAAACGCACGTAAACACAGGCACCTGTGACCAGCCATTTTCTGATAATCACATCATTCCACCAATCCACCTGGCTGACCGGCATCTGTTACACAAAAGCTAATCCCCCTCCCATGAGCATGACATCATTAAAATAGTCATAATGGCAGGCCCTATCCCTGACCTCACTGGGCTTCGTAGGCAAACGCGCCCAGTACAGTACCACGCAACTATACTCAGAAGCCGGAACCCAAAGCAGATCTTCTCACAATACATCACTCCACAAATAGGAATATGCTACATTACTTGCAAAGAATAACGCTACACGGTCAATATCACAATCAAAATTTAATGCACAACAAAATCACCAGGCCCATACAGCCATTAGGTCATGAACTCCAAAATATATTTCATTATTGTGGGCTGCATCCGCAATAAATGACCAGCTTCTTCTTGTGTGACGCCCTGTTCCTTCATGGTACACAGGGGCTACATTCACGTTAAAAAAGGCAACATGGAAGCGCCTAGAACCGCAGGGCAGTCCCATTAGGTAGGCACTAGTCCAGCTGAAAGGTCGAAATGTTGCTCCTAGCCACTAGTACTGCGTAAGGGCATGTGGGCCATTGGCGATCGTCCCACAAGATGGTAATGGTGCTCCACTGATTAACACGAAGCAGCAGGTGTCGGGAGTAAAAGCCATCTGCAGGAGTGGCATACAGATGGCAGCGGCAAAAGGGGAGGAGATACCTGTCACCCAAATGAAATGAAAAAGAATAGTATGGGCATCAGAACTTCATTTGTATTACTCACTTCAATGATCACACTAAATCTACAGCCATATGCATGCTAGCCCACTCAAAAGGATCAATCGCACACAAAAATCACTTGCGAATCATAACTATATAAATCGAGGTGAAAACACTATTACAAACGAGTGTTTGTGTGCATGCGTCTGTTAAAACAGAATCCATTAGATGGGATTAGTAACGTGCATAGACACAAGTGTCCGAAGGCACGT
The DNA here is from genome assembly GCF_040938575.1 of Ambystoma mexicanum. Lineage (NCBI taxonomy): Eukaryota > Metazoa > Chordata > Amphibia > Caudata > Ambystomatidae > Ambystoma > Ambystoma mexicanum. Next base: position 651,875,233 of record NC_090925.1, read on the forward strand.
CGAAACAGGGAGGGTTCAACAAGGGCAGATAGACGATGGTCCCACTATGGCAGCCCTGCATCACATAGCGCAGGGGAAGTGGATAGATTCCAAAAAGCCATGTACATGGCAGACTCTCTATTAAATCATCTGTGCATGCATCCATACATCATTCCCTCATCCCTGTATGAAAACGCCTCATTATTTACTCACATAACATGTGAAACTTCCATTGAGTCTGTGCGTAATGCAGTCTGCAAAATCCTCTGTGCTCCAGGCCGGAATTCTAGTGTTGTGAAGTAACATGTATTTGGGAACGTCCTGCCTTATCCTCCACTACGCTATTGCGCATCCCATACTATTCATATCAATCATTGCATTCTCGCCATGGCCCCTGTCCCAAGGACATTAAACAATAGAACTTTATATCTGCAGTCAGACCTGTGGGCGTCTCCTCGCCGCTAGCTGGAAACCGAAAGCACTGTCCTTCGAATTCCTCATTTGCAACATCATGTCGAAAATGCATCTGTGACCGCATGAAATCACAAATTCATCCATGTAGTGCGGCAGTGTGTGAAAATGGCAACTGGCTTCACTCACAAATGGGACGCCCCGCCCGTTGGTGAACCGCGGTACAGTTCTGCATGAGGGTCCACCGTTAATCGAGTACTACATTCCACTGACCCTTCACAAGTTTGTTCGCGACTGCAAAAATAGTATGTGAAACAATGGGACCATAGCATAATGAACATATCAACCAATATCTCACTTCCATCGGGATGAAATACATGATTGTAATAGCAAGATGCCATGCGTCGAATTGCAGCGTTGTGTGCGGGACGTGCTCGCCCAAAGGGGATTGCAGCTTGCACAGGTGGAATGAATCACCACAGGTGGAGGCTATACAGCTTGAAAACACATAAATTGCACACCCAACCCCCTCCCACAACCACACCCACTCCAAAATGCTACCGGCAGGACTAGCGATGTTGGCCCTGGGGGACCTGATAGCACTGCAAGTACTCCAACTTCAAGAAGAAGACGAACACCAACTACTACAACAACCGGCCGCAGAGAGGCGACGCAGGAGGAGGAGGAGGGCAAGGCAGGGCCAGCAAGGCCCACCAGCACAGCCACTACCACCACGCAGGCAGCCCGCAATCCCACGCCTCCGAGCACATCCGTTCAACCTCACTGATGAGCAGATCCACACCCTCTACCGTTTGGACCGGGACACCATAACCGCCATTGTGGACATGACACACGCTGACCTTGTCAGCATGATAGATAGCCCAACCGCCATCCCACCCCTACTGAAGGTGGTGTCTGTACTCCACTTCCTGGCCACAGGCTCCTACCAGCACACAGTCGGACAGTTGCATGGCATTTCACAGCCACTGTTGTCACGGACACTATTGCAAGTGCTCGATGCCCTCCTGAAGCACGCAGACGACTACATCTCTTTACCACGCTCGGAGCAGGAGATTACAAACACAAAAGTGGGATTCCATGCACTTGGCGGCATACCGGGTTGCATTGGTGCCATCGACTGCACCCATGTGGAATTGGTTGTCCCACATGCCATGGTGGCCCAGTACCGCAACCAAAAACAATATCATTCTCTTAATGTACAAATGGTGTGTGACTCCAACAGGATCATTACACATTGTTGTGCCCGATTTCCTGGATCAACCCATGATTCCATGGTCTTACGGAACTCTACAATACCACGCTACATGGAGCGACACGCAGGGAACAGATCCTGGCTACTCGGTGAGTCTCATTTCATGCATGATAATGTGGGGTATGTGATGCGGCAATGACCTGGCAGGAAGGGGGGGGGGTGCTTACGTAGCAATGGCATTCCTCAAACATCCTTTATTGTCCACATACAGGTGATGCCGGGTATCCACTGAAGAGATGGCTCCTTACACCACTCCGGAACCCACAGAACCAGCATGAGGAGGACTACAACCATGCCCACTCACGTACCCGTGTAGTCATAGAACAGGCATTCAGCCTACTGAAGGGTCGTTTCCGCTGCCTCAGCAGGTCTGGCGGGGCACTCCTGTACCGCCATGAGAAGGTTGCAAAGATGGTCATGGCATGTGTCATGCTACACAACATGTGCGTACGTAGAAATGTGCCCATGCCCCCTGACGCAGAACTGCAAGCACCTGAATATGGTCATGATGAGGGTGGGGATGTGGCAGCACCTCAAGGAGTCCGCGAGGCACAGGAGGGCCGTGAAATTCGTCAGATTATCATAGATTCATGCTTCTAGCACTCACGCCTGGTGGCTGATACATGGACACGGGACTTGTGGCACTGTGTGTGTCTGGAACATGCACAATATGGACTGTACGCCTATAATGGCCTCGTACACAAAGTTCAATGTCCTCACATCTCATTGGATGCTAGTGAAATGTTTATCGCATATGTGAAATTATGTTACACACCCCATCGACCCGCCACCCAAGTAAGCCCAACACACCCCCTCCACCCTCCTACCTCCCCCCCGAACACCAGTGTCCAAAGATGCTCATTGTCAGTGGGCAGACGCTATTGCAAGCCCCCTCTCCGGGTATCAGGGGCACCCCTGCCTGTGGAGCGCAGGTTCCTCCCAGATCTACGTTGGGGGCTGCCCTAGACGGAACTTGCAACAGATGATGTCTCTGCCTGCTCACGTCCATCCATGTCCCTAAGGGTTTGTGAGAGCTCAGTGAGCACACGGCGCACAGCGGCAAGTTCAGCACATACGTCTTTGGACGTCGCATGCAGTTCCCCCCTCAGGCTCTCGGTGCTTCTCTCCATTTGTACTCTCAGGCTCTCGGTGCTTCTCTCCATTTGTACTCTCAGACTCTCGGTCCTTCTCTCCATTTGTGCCCTTAGTGTCGCTGTACATGTTTCTATGGCTGCCTTAGTACCCCCACATTCATCAGCATGGTCCTTGAGGAGCGTGGTGAGTTGCTGCTGTTGCACGATCACTTGGTCGAGGGACTGTTGCCTCTGCTGGGCCATGGAAATTTGCGGTGGTGTCACAGAGGGGCTGATCACCTCATGTTGCCTTGACACAGGGCTTGTGGGGGATGGCCAGTCGTCGTCTTGTGGGTGCCCCTGCGTGGTATCCTCATGGTGTACGGGATGAAACAAACAGGGGGATTGAGACAGGTCATGGATGGATCCTACATCGACATCACCGTTTTCTGTGTCGGAGCATGCTGCCATTAATGCAGTGTCACCTATGGTGCTGCTGCCACCAGAAGCAGTGCCTTCTGTGGCATCCATTGGGGGGGCCTGTGGTGGTGCTGTTGTGGCCATGCTGGGTGCTGGGGTGCCTGTTGAAGTACCCTCCTGTGTGCTGCCACTTGATTTGTGCTGCTGCCGTGTCTTGATCCGTGCAGCTGAGGTGGAGGGTCTTTGGCCGTTGGTCTTGGCCCTCTTTGCAGTTGTGCTGGTAGGGGTGTCCTGGAGCTCGTCGTTTGAATTGGACCCTGTGGTGGAGTAAAGGAGGGCGAGCGTTATTAATGGGTCTGTGGAAATTGGAATGGCAATGTATCACATGCATTGGGGTGGTACCTGAGGGTGATTTGGGTCAGGGCCTTGGAGGTGTTTTCATTTTTGTGTGGATTGAGGATGCAGTTGTTTTGCAGCCTGCAGTTAGGGGGTGCCTGCTGCACGTGTAGAGGGTGTTTTTAGGAAATTTAATTATTTATTTATTTAATGTGACTTTTAATGTGCGCTATCAGGCCAATGTATGTGGACGTTCTCCTGGACATGTGTTTCTGTTGCACTATGTGGACACATGGTACTTCACATGATTGGACATTGTGGTTTTAGCATTGTTTTATTTGGGACACCTACCTGATTCTGATGTCTGCACTCCTTTCTCCATCCCTCCGACTCCCTCTATGGTCTCCATTCCAATGGTGGAGGCACAGATTTCTTCCCAGGGGGTCAACTTGATGGGTGATTCCGATCCTCCCCCGGTAGCTGTGGCAATGTTACGGTTGGCGGATAGTATGCTCCGTACGCGTATCCGCAAGTCGTCCCATCGCTTTCGGCATTGCTGTGGGTTGCGGGTGCGGTCCCCACCGCACTTACCCGCTGTGCCACCAGGGCCCATATGGCCTTCTTGTTCGCAAGTGCCGTCCTGGTCATTTGCATCGAGAAGACGACGGCAGCATTCTCCTGGAGGGTCTCTGTGAGCACCGTGAGTTCCTCACGGGAGAAGTGGACCTGCCGCTTGCGGTCGCACGCTTTTTCCGCTACTTTTCCCATTGTTTTTGGTTTCACTAGGGTGGATGACGGGTTGGGATGTGTCTCAGGGTAGTATTTTTAATGGTTGTGTGGAAATTCTGATTTTATGGGTGTACGGCATGCTGTTTCCCGTTCCGGGACCATGTTTTTGCTTCCGTTTTCGTATATTTACGGTCACCGTATTTTCTGATTGCCGCTCATTACGGTGACCGCTATGATCGGTGGCGGAATTGCACCTAGGTCGCCGTACGACGGCGGTGAGGGGCGTTTTGGGGACATTTCCGCCATCGCGGACTTTGCACTTCCGCCATGGCGTAGTGCTCGTGCCCAATGGGTCAGAATTAGCCGCACTTTACTCCGTCGTGCAATGGCGGAAACGCTATTTACGCTATGGCGGTCAGGTCAGTTGCTTTCCGCCAGGGTCGTAATGAGGGCCAGTGTCACGTGAACACGCACGCATGGTCTGATGATGCGTTTGCGAACAGATCTGGCTTTATGAATGTGTCTGTGCTTCGCAAACAGTTTGAAACTGCATTTTTAGCTGATCTAAGACATTTCATGCACAGCTTCTAGAGCTATTCTTACTGATTTTCAAACTACTATCTAGGAGAAAGCACATGCTTTGCACAATATTAGCACAACACCTTTTTACATTTAAAAATGGCATTAACCATGGCCATCCCTCCTCCCCAGGAGCCACCACCACTTAGAGGGCCTCCAAAACGGAAAAAGCACAATCATGCACAAATCAATCAAGAGAACCAGGAAGATGAGACAGAGATAATGCCTACCTCCAGCACCCAGGAAGAATCATGGCTGTGGCAGTTTTTTTTTACCACTGTTGGGATGTACCGAGGGGTAAGGCTACAAAGGTTAAATACACTAATTGTACTCAGTCACAGACAACATGGGCAGTACTCCTACAGGACCACCTCCATGCGATGCCACAACAAATCCAACCACTGGGAGTAGGCTTTCTTCCTCTACCTCATCACCCTCAACCACTGCTGTCACCACACAGGCCACTCCTGTGGGGCAGAAGATCCCACCAGCTACCTTGCAAGCCATAAAAGAGGATGATGATCCATATCCATATCTTTCCAGGCCACAGTACTCTGTATATACTGCAACACACCACTGTGCAGGGGGGGAGCAGTTCTGAAGTGCTTTCAAGGTTGTAATCAAGGAGCATGAGAAACACTGCCCCTACCTTACATTTAAAGCACACTTAAGATCTTTCCCTATGCACCTGCCCCTCCTTATCCTTATATTTGGTTGTTTCCCCTTCCCTGACTTCCCTCCCCCACCTTACTTCCTGGCCTCTCCTATCAACAAAAAACCAACAAAAAATATACAAAATCAAAAAACACAACAAAAAAAATCCTTTAGGAACCACCTATCAGAGTTAAAAAATAGAACTACAACAACTTATCTTATAGACTCTGTTAACTTTACATTTCTCAGTAAAGTAGTTAGACTCAATACGATGCTCCAACATTTCCTTTAGCATTTTGTATTATGCTAATGAGAATAATGGATAATTGTAAACTAGAGAAAAGTGGTAAAGAACAGAAACCATTTTCTGTCCTAAATACTTTTTTCTAGCATACAATAAGGACCATAATCCATGGACCTTTAAAATTATCCATGGTATCCGCAGTCCCCTTTTCAGGACATGCATTATTAAAAGATTTGAAAAGGAAAATGTACTGGCTCATCCTTTTTTGTCATTAAAGATCCTACTATGGAAACGTTTCATAGATGACATCTTTGGAATCTGCTGTGGTATACAAGTGGAACTTGATCGATTTCTGGAACATTTGAGTTCTATAAACAACACGATCAAATTCACGATGGAAATAGGAGGGCCATTATTACATTTTCTGGATGTGAATCTGCAAGTTAAGGAGGGCAACATCGACACCACGGTTTACCACAAACCTACAGACGTCAAAAATCTTTTACATTTCAGTAGTTTTCATCCGAAACCTAGGCTAAAAAGCCCCCCCTTATAGTCAAATGTTGAGACTTAAGAGAATACTCTCAGACTCAGCAGGTCTGGGTGCAGAATGTTCACTCTTTATTGAGAGGTTTGAATCCAGGGGTTATCCAGATACAGTTACAACAGAAGCTCACAACAGATCGGCTAACCTTACGAAGGAACAACTTTGTATTCCCAAACCCAAGGAGAAATCAACACCATACTTTATATCTCTAGGTACTCATGCCAGAGCTTCCAAATCAGTAAAACACTGCGTAAACATTGGCCTATCCTACACAATGACCCCAATCTACTGAAACTATTCCCCAAAGCACCTATGATGGCATTTAAATGGGGTCGGAATCTAAAAGATAAATTGGTGAGAGCGGAAAGACCCCCAAAGGATAAACAACTTGTGCCAAGCACTAGAAAGAAGGGCACTTTTCCCTGCCTAAATTGCACAAAATGCAATAATGTAATTAAAGGTGAAACAATATCTCACCCTCAAACGGGCAAGAAATTCAAAATTAGAGACTTTGCCACTTGCCTCTCTACAGGTGTTATCTACTCGCTAAAATGTCCTTGCGGCAAACTATACATAGGGCAAACAACGAGGCCCGTAAAAGAAAGATGGTCTGAACATAAATCCACCATCAGTTGCAAGAACCTGAAGTCCCCAGTGGCAAGACACTTCATTGAACACCAACACACGATTGCCCAAATCAAATTTCAGGTGGTAGAAGTTGTCAAACGACCACCTAGAGGTGGCAATTATCAATCTCTCTTATCACGAAGAGAAAAATACTGGATTCACACACTAGACACCCTTCAACCTAAGGGTTTGAATGTGGAATTCTCCCTGAGTTGCTTTCTATAGTTTATTTCATGATATTAGTTTGAATTTCACCATCTTAGCCTGAATATAGGCATTTGAGCCTCATGAGTGTGTTCCTTGATCAATCCCCTCTCTTGCTCTCCCTCTCGTCAACATTATCCCTGTATGTTTGTAAAAAAACCTTTACAATGATTTTTGTGTGGACCTTACTGTCCACTTGCATCTTCTAGTATTCTTCATGAGGACTGCTACATTACCTGCAATCTTGATGTACTAATATCCTTGTAAATTGCAATATATGTATATCTATTTGCAGTGACTCTGACACACCTTGCTATATCTGTACTGTGTAATACTAAACATGTTCATATTATCACTCTGAATTTCTAATTAATTTCATTGCAACTGATCACTAACAAATTACATGTATGGCATTCTGCTTGAAGTATATACGAAAATGTATAAGATGTTGATTGGCTGTATATAATATATTGTCCACCAATAGCGATTATGCAGAGGATCCGTTTGTACAATCATCTATAGACCAAATACTGTAAACATGCTGATACATTGTTTTTGATGGCATATAGTAGGATGACTGGCTTTAATGTATTAAGTTTTATTTATTGAACAATTAATAGACTTTTCCATTCGAGTGCGAAATATCGCCACGCGGATTAGCTACACCCCTACACCTATCACTTATTTGTACGTTTTCAACTTGGACCATTCTAAGATGGCGGATCCGCTTTTTACTAACTGGCTCTAGCACCTTCCTCTATATCTATGCCCACTCTCCCTGGGCCCACACGGCCAACACACTTTGGCGTGGAACGTTGCCTAGGTGACACCCGCGCTCTCGCTCGGATCACTGTTCTCAGTCTTCGTGTAGATGTACTCATACCACTTAAAGGTAAGCGATCGGATCACCCCGATCATGATGAATGATACCTTCCTGCAATAAGTGAACCTTACAGCGATTTTACCCCCCTGGTTTTTCCCTCACACTAGGTGCATATCAGCTTCAGTTGATTACATACCGCTGTCATTTCAACACGGCTTCTACAACGCACGGTAACCTTGGTTACCACAGAACGTGTCGTTCCCGGTACAATAGAAGTCCCGTCCACAAAGGTATTTCGCTTATCTTCTTGATTTTCCATTATCGCCTTCTCTAAGATTTGTATATTTGCTGACTTCCCTTTCTTTATGTGGAGTGCAGGCTCCGTATTGTTTAGTGTTAAGCTATGCTTGAATTTTGAGACTTTGAGACTTTTTGACTCATCCAGGACCCATTGAGATTTAGATTTTCCATAAGCCTTCCATAACATTACAAAAATATTCTGAGTGCACATTGAGATGTTTAATATCATTTCACTATTGTTCGCTTGTATTTACAAACTGTTCTCTATATTGTGCATTGAATAGTTTCTGTCATACAACTAAGTGGCGGTTAGACATAGAGGACCTTCTCATGATCTAAACCGTCTTGTCACTTGAGGTTCATTCACCCCGCTGAGACCCTTAGTGTATTTTGATTCTATTTCTCCACAGTGTCCGCTGCTCATGGATGTCGTATCATTTTGAGTCTACGTCCACATTGACGTTCTTCCACACCAATTAGGCGTGGATCCATCTCTTGTATTTAAGTGAGTTGATTTCTTACCTCCAGTTTACCCTTTCCGCACTTGTTCTATCACCCTATCCACCTTTGTGATATTTTAACACCAATACACCACTGTAGCTTCACGCCACAGCACCTTGTATATTTTTCTAACATCACCAAGACCTCCTATCTCTAATCTACCTAGGCTCACGTGGATAAGTTGGGTCAGTTGTGACTTTGTTCTGATTTGCAGCCAACAGGAACTATGGTGTACGATGAATTTGAGCACTATATGGTGTACCATGAGTTTTCCTTTATGGGTTTCTCCTCCTTTTTTTCCAGACACCCGGGCTTGACTTGTTCACTGTTTACCATATTCTTAGCATCCTAACATACATAAAGTTGTAATACAATTTCTATGACATTGAATTATATTTGATTGTTCTCCCCTTTTTTCTGTCTCCCCAAATTGCTAAAAAGAGTACAATTAGGCCCCTTGGAAGAAGAGGGACTCCTCGAAACGTGTCGGCCACCATTGGACATCGCAATATGCATCACTTGTTGAGTTCTTCCGCATTTGAATTTGTTGAATGTGAATAATCATTCTTTTTTAATTGGAAAGTGACTTTGGGCACATTTTTGATGTATTTAATAAATTGTGATTCTTAACCCACATAGTGTTGCTATACCTACATATTTGAACGCCTTTTTTGGAATCCATAATCAGTGTGCAGGGGACGGGAGGGTCCCAAATTAGGGTCCTCTTTTCTTCTTCTTTGTTGATTTAGGCTTTCTGCCAGGGCCTTTTAACCTCCCCCGCACCTTAAAACCTTTGAATCAGCCAGTGCTGTTATCTATTTTGTCAAATCTATACCGATTACTATTAGGTGTGCACCACTTACCCTTGGTTTTTGTTGTACCACAAAGGATACCCCTTTGGGGCAGAGAATCCCACTGGCCGCCACGCAAGCCATACAGAATGCTGTTGACCCTTACATTTTGAGGGTCACAGTCCTATATTTGAACTGCGTAGCATCAATGTGTATTGGTGAGCAATTTTGTAGTGCTTTGAAACTGCAGTGAAGAAGCACGAGAAACACTGCCCCCAACCTTAGATTTAAGGCCTGCCCAACAACTTCCTCTGTCCACATGCTCCTCCGTCTCTGGGTTTGGTGCTGCATCCCTCCCACACCGTATCTTCCCTCTCCAGGAAAAACATTTTAAAAAGCCCAAAAAAAATCAAAAATTAAAAACACAAAAATACTGTTCCTTTAGGAGCTACCTTTCACAGTTAATGAATAGAACTGGAAAACACAAATCAGTGATACATGTGGCTGGTAGACTCAGTTTCAAAACAGAAACATGAAGACCGGATGAATATTCCAGGTCTGCGGTAGTCCAAATCGTACTGCAATAGTGTCCACAATTTGAGTGACTACACATGGCCATACAAAACAAGGAAGAAGCTTCTGCACAACTGGTATACGAAGACTGGTTGTAGATAGCCTTTTACGGTAGTGAGGAACTGGTCTGTGCTATGCATCACTGTAATGCTGTATCCTCTCTTGTGCCTTTTGTAGGAGTTCACAGAGCTGGGCTTGTATTTCATGGGCATGCTGCAGTCATAAATCAGCTGAGATGAGGCCATAGAAGCAGAGAAAATTGTCACTCTGAGGGGATAGTTCCTGTTAGAGCAATGCATTGCTGTTTCTTCGCAGGAAGTTAATTTCAACGTTGGTGCTTCACACATGCTCTCTAATGTCAGATTGGCTGAGCGTCACTGAGCATGATGACGTAGTGCGCATTGGGGATGACAGGAACCATAGTTCCACTCATGCACCCGATCCCCACGATGCTATAGAGCCTTCAGGGATGTTGCTGTTAGACGCTCACCTAGCACGGAGCAGTGCCATGACATGCAACATAGAGAATGCTTAATGATGAGATAGTAACAGGGAAATCCTAATCCAAACGCTACCAGAAATACTGTCCAAACTGAATCAATAGCTGAGAGTGGTAATTGACAGTCGTAAAATAGTCCAAATGAAACTACCCAAGGAGAAGCAGTAAAGCGGGAAACAATAGGAAAGATATGCCAGAATTTACTTTCTTGTTTGTCCTGTGAAAATACAGTGAGTTTGCTTAAATATGGTTAGATACCAATAGTGACGCTCTTCTTTCCTTTAGGCAAAATCAACTACAAGCAAAAATAAAAAAAGTTCAGTGAAGAGAAAAATGTGACAATAACATTTTAGAAATTATAGATCTCAGTGGAGACAGAGCCAAGACTTTTCTCTTTCAGAGATGAATGGCCTAGGAACACTTGTGTATGCGCACGTTATATATGATTTATCATATAATTTCATATCATTGCCACCTCTAAAAGAACAATGAATCATACTTAAATAAGAGTGACACATAGCTTAAAATAGGACAACAAGATTAAGGAATAAACCCCTAGAATGAGGCCCAAAAAGAATAATGTAAAATAAATTGGACTGAGAGATAGAAAAAATAGGGAATTGCTTCTTCTCCAGCTTTCTCTAGATGCCACACTCAAAGCATAGGCAGTGACTTGGACTGTGAGGAGAGGGGTGACGCGCCTGCTGCATTTGTGATTTTGAAATTCATTCTTATTCCTAGAGAGTCTTTGTCCAACCCATCTAAGCTTTTTCTTGAGAACAATACCCAAGAGGGGGCATCCCAAAGTCAAGGTCATGGTCATGAAATCCAAAACACAAGAAGGATACATTTACAACTATCTACTATTTTTGTACTTGATCTATATGCTGGAAGTGAAAGATGCGAGTTTTTTCATACATGTCCAGGGTCAGGGATAGTGTGAAGTATTGGCTGCCATGGCATTGGGCAGCAAGAGTCCTTGATCTCTCAAGAAGTACTCGAAACTTTGAAACAAGGTAGAGGGGATAATCATATAATTGCTCTCAAACCTTCCTGGGAGAATTACAAAACTTTGTTGGAAAGGAGTTTTTAAAAGATGAAGTTACTGAATTAGAAATCAAAATTGGGCACCGTCCTGTGATAGTTGTAACTCTTCAGGGTATACCTTTGTTCGGGAGAACAATATACTTGAAAGGTTATCACCTTTGATATATTGCAGAAACCTGGGCCTCTGGATCCAAATTCACTGTCTGATCAAATTAAAAGGATGTGACAATTCGGTCAGTTTGATTTGATTTGATTTTATGTGATTAGATTTGGTGGATTTATAAAACACATAACACAAGGCTCATGTAAAAACTGCATCTGGGCTCAGATCGAATAAAAAAAATAAGTTAAGCAAACAATTATGAGAAATCTATGTTTTCCAACTTTTCTGGATGGAAAGAAGACCATTTGCCTAACAGAATTGTAGGGGAGATTGTTCCATACATGGGAACCAGTACAGAGTATTGTCTGTCACCTCCAGTGTACAGCTGATTGGGAGACTAATCACCAAGTGTTGATGTAATGATGGCAGCAATCTTGATGGTGTATAGGATTGTGTCATACACATGTGGTGTTGAGGGGCAACATCATGAACACTTAAACAGAACATCTTAAAAATGATGCCTTGAAAATGGGGAGCCAGAGCAGGGAACATCTAAAAGAGGAAATTGAAGAAAATGTAGCAAGTTTAAATATAAGTTGAACAGTTGCATTCTGGACAGTTTGGAGATGATAAAAAATGTATGCTTAAATGCCTGATTATTTGCAATGAACTAATCAAGACTTGATTTAAACAATGCGCCAAACCACCACCACAGGACCTCATTGAGGGAGTTACGGGAGACTCTGTGAGCAGTCGGAGGCAAAACATGAGTACTTTACTACTTCATTAACTTGATGAATTCAGCTCTAATCAGGTCCCCAAACAATGTGAAGATTCTTTACCTTATTATAAAAGGCTGTAGATAGGCCAAAAAGCTGAGATGAGGAGGGATAGGGCATGGAACTCTATCCAGTGTTAGGCTCCTTTAAACGTACGTCAGCATTTAAAGGGTTAAGAAGTTCCCTGAGGGCATAGAGGCCCAAAAGTACAGCAATGTTTTGTCAGCATAAGAATGGAGCTGCAACTGGATTTGTGACAGCATGGAGTCCTGATGGCACCACAGTTCATTGGAATAGATCCAGAGGTCAAGAGGCCTACCATCACTGCTTGCAACCTACCAGAAGGAAAGACATGAAGCAAGCCAAAAGCTTGATCTGAGATCCCAACTAGATTTTTCAGATCGGCAAATAGGATAGTATGAGCTACCATGCATACATGATAGATATAAATTACATTCCCAGCATGGACATATAGTCACTGTCGGAATTGGAGAGGATATCATCTCAGACAGAAACTAGACACGTTTCCATTATGTGCCCCTGACATAACCCAGTGCAGTGAGTGCAACATGGGGTTGCCTTCAGCAAAGTTCTGTAATTGTTCAGCCACCATGTTTTTAAGGATTGTTGTGATCCAGTGCAAGCTAGCTTTTGGTATGTAGTTGCTAAACATGGAAGGATCTAATTGTGTTGGAGGAATACGCGCTGTCTTTATGGCAAGGGAGCCATACCAAGTACAATATAAGGAAGTCAGCGATTGGGGTGATCAGTGATATTGAGATATGACTCGCAGTAATTGCAGGTGAACTGACTGATTTGGACTGAATGGTACTTGTCATCTGAATGAAAAGAATCCAGACTTAGTAGAAATTTCTTTCTAGAATATTCAAGCCTCTCAAATCGGTGAAGGAGCATGATGACTTCGACTGAGAATTTTAAAATAAAAATAAATCTTCCACAAGATAAAGACTGGTTCTCCACTCTGGATAGAAACACATTAAAGTTCTATCCACAGCGCACATCCTGCCAGTATTTAGTGCAATCCATAGAAAACTCAGGCCATAAAATAGGAAGTATGGCTATAGGAAAGAACAGCTAATATTCTTCCACATTCAAAATAATGGAAGTAAGGATTCAGTTCTCTCAAAAATCACTTTCACTTAAGAAAAGATACTTTTTTGTGAAAAACTGCTAAGACAATTAAAAAAAAGAAGGGACGATTCCCATATTTAATGTGCTAGCTGAATGGGATTCCATTCTTGATACCATGGAAGTAAAATACCTGATAGCTTGCAGGTGTATATTGAAGATTACAGTTGGAACCAAACAATACATTATAATTGCTGGGATATAAGAGAAGTTCTTTTTGATCTCTATTTCGCAATGCCATTGTTCATCAATTAGCAATTAATATTGATTTTATTGACATCAATGACTGGTCCAGAATCGGGGAAACAATGGACTTCAATGATCTACAGAGAGTATTTCAGGCAACTCAATTTGCTACCTTATGCTAAGGCAAATCAAAGAAGACATTATTATCCCTGGAAATACTCAACAATACATGTTGCCGATAAAGTTTGTAAAAGGCATAACTTGTGAAATGATGAAGCTTTTACAGTGACTCCTTATACTTGTCAAGGGGGAATTTCAAGGTATACTCCCTCTTCTTTGGGATTGAAGGATGATACCTGTGATACTTTGGAAGATGAGATAGTGCTCTAAGTTAACAGTAACTACCTGTATACTAAGTGTTAGGCAGAATCATATGCAGTACCCATTGCGAACACAACACACAATTAAGACTACAAGTGACAGTACAAATTCACCTTGGTACAAACCTGTACTACACAGTAAAGTGGTAGTGATGGCTGAGTAGCCAGACTTATTTCAAGAGTAAGGTGAGCAGTATCAATAGTTACACAAAGGACATCAATGACTATGGTTCAAACAAACACCGACTCAGGTTTCTGAGTAAAAGAATATACATTTATTTACACATCAGTTGCAAAACAATTCACTAAAGTAAAGCAGTAGAAAAATCAGACTCTTAATATACTACACACCACCCAATAGATTCTGGACAGGTTAAGCTCAAAATGAAGTGTGAGCAAAATGGCACTCCAGCAATTTAAAAGGGAGGGAAAGACAAGGTTAGACAAAAATTAAGCAGCACTAACAAGTAAGTAGGCAGGGCAATCTGGAAAGTGACTACGGTGAGGAAATCAAATCAAGAGGCCTGAGCCAAAGTCAATGGACCAGAGTGTTTGCAGAAGATCACACAGTTCAGAGTAGTTTGCGGTTAAGTCTTTGTCAAGAGTATGGAACGAAGTTGGTCAGAAGAAAAGTTACTTTAAAGAAAAGAGAAGGACAATCCCTCGGATTGGTGAAAGATTTCAAACACTTTCACCGCGGTCGGACAGAACAAACAACCGGGTTAGAACAGTACCTTAAATGAAGAAGAAGGCTGTAGCTGAGGCAGAAGTTCCTGACAGGTCCTGCAGGCTCATGGTTCCTGAAGCGACTGTCGGACTGACATGGAGTAGGAAGACTGGAGGGTCCTGCACTGCCCAGGAAAGAAACCAGCAGGATAGCAAAGCAATGAATAAAAGGTGCACTCCTTAAAACCCAAGCAGTGTCCGGTCCTCCTGGCTATCCGGTTCACTGTAGCTGTGCACAGCAAATTCGACCGGAGGAGGGAGGCCTGGCTTGCAGTTTGGCGTACTGGTTGGTCCCACCAGCTCAAGGGGAGAAGATTCCTTGCAGATCTTTCCTGTCATTGAAGTTTGGAGATTCAGACCCGCAGCAGGGCTTCACTGGGAGGTTCAGTCGTGGTAGAGGTCCTCTTCTGTCAGCTTCTCTTTGGTTCTCTCGATCCAGTGGCAACTATCCTTCTGTTCTCTCGATCCAGTGGCGACTCTGCCTTCTTAGTCCCATAGACATGCTTTTTATGCAGTTTTCCCCCATTCACACAGCCTGGCTGTCAATCACAAAGCTGGGTGGCTGTCCCGCGGGACAGTCACCACAGCCAATCATACAGAGTGCGACATGGGTCTCCAAGGGGACCCTGTGCAGGGAGTCTAAAACCCCTCCCTCACATCCTGTTCCCCTCAGACATTCAGGCGCCTAAGGAGGGCTTCTGTGCAGAAGCCTGCCAAAGGATGGTGGACAAAGGAACCAAACCTGGTTTGGCGCGAAAAGTAAAACACAAGAAAGACCTTTACAAAAAGGAATGGCAAATAAACCCAGCCAGAACCACATAAAAGTAAATGAGACCCAGCGGGTTTAAGTTTGAGGCTACTAACTTAGCCTAAAACAGTATCCAGGCTATTTAAATAGATTGCAGTAGGAAAAATAGGGCAGATACCACTGCCACCAACCAAATCTTAAAGAAAGATGAACGAAATAATGTTCCATGAGAAACAGACAAAAAGGGATAACTATTAACACTTTCCAGAACTCTATGTAAGATAGTTTGTACTGGGTCTGTGAATTTAAAAAGACTAATAAAGTCAATGGCAACTTTGCATGTTCTGGGAGACAGTAGTCAGTCCCATAAAATGGAGTTTAAAGAGGGAAGTCTGAAAAAGACAACCCTGTGTCACTGCACTAAAGGTCTGTGTAACACACAGTAAAAAGATACCTATGTAGTAGGTGAAGCTCCACACTCTATGAACACAAAAATGTAAAACACACACAGAAAAACACATGTAAGAGCGGGAAAAAAGGCTCACACTCTTACTAGGTAAAAAAAAAAATCCTAGAAATCCAGCAAAGCTGCAGAGGGACTCAGTAGGTAGGGGAAATTAGCCATTCTGGAAAATTCTCCCTAACACTAAGTACTAGTTTGTCCCCATACATACCATAAGTAGAGATCTCTTCATCCAAATCGGAGCTCCTTCAGAAATGGCTATTACAAAATATTATCAGGTTTCCATCACATGATTCAACAACAGATTAGTCTTGATGATGCCTGTGAGACAAATTAATAATGACAACAATTTAGACAAGTATTTATGTAAGTCTGTGAACACAAGCCTATGCATTATACAAAAATACCTACAGACCCTAATAGGGCACCAGTATTTGTAAGACAGTACAGTTTGCCACTTTAAGCAGTAGGGATTTGATCTTTTTGGAGTAGAGCATCAAATATGCACTGGATGTCCAAGCCTGGATCAGCAAGAGGCAGTTTTTCAGCTAGTGTATGTCCTTGATGGATTCTATCTTGAGGTATAGCTGTGTGTCGTCGGCGTATTGGTGGATGTGAATGTTGTGTGTTGGTAGGAGGACTGACAGTGGCTACATGTATAGATTGAAGATCAATGGGGAGTGGATAGAACCATGGGGGCTCCACAGGTTATTGGTAGCATTGGCGATCTAGAGGAGACAATCTGAACAAACGGCTGGTGGTTGGCAAGGTGGGACTTGAACAAGCGTAGGACAAGGTTGCTGATCCCTATTTGTCGATGTAGAGTGTCTGTGAACTCCTGCTGGTCTACTGTGCCGAAAGTGGCCAGGGGTCAAGTAGAACCAGGAGGCAGGGGTGGCCATCATGAAGGATGTTGAGAATGTCGTTGACCTCCTGTATGGTTGCTGTCTCCATGTTGCATGTATGTCCGAACCTTGATAGGTTAGGAGGAGATTGTTGGTGTCCATGTGTTGCTGCAGTGGTAAGGTTACCACTTTCTCAACGATCTTACCTAGGAAGGAAAGATGGATGATAGGGCGATAGTTACCTAGGTTGGCAGGATTCAGGGTGGGTTTCTTTAGTAAAGGGAGGATTTGTCCTGTCTTCAGGGTCGATGGGAATGTAGTTAGGGAGCTGTTGATGATCTCCTGGAAGGAAAGGAGAGCTTCTGCAGGGAGGGTCTTGAGGATGGTTACTGGGAGGATGTTGTCTGTATACAATGTGGCAGTGAGGGCTGCTAGGGTTTCTACCCTCTGCAGAGAGTGTCTTGAATGTTGTCCAGGGTGTGGAGATTTTGAGAGGAGGGACATGTGGATGCATAGCTGGTGTCTGTGTGCTGGCAAATCTTGCTGATATTTTTGATGAAGATTGTGTTGATGGCAGTGGATTTTTCAATGGAGTATGGCAATGGCTGGGTCGGGTAGTGGGTTGAGGCAGTGCTTGTTCACTTTGAAGAGGGCTCTGCTCTTGTTGTTGGCTTCTGCTATGGTGTTCTGATAGTGCGAGGCCTTGGCTGTGCTCATTAGTTGTCGGCTGTTTGCTCAGAGTTCCTTGAGTACTACTAGGTTGGATGTGGTCCTGGAGTAGTGCAAAGATTTCTCTTTTTTCCTGATGACTCTTTTGCTGAGGTTAAGTTCTTACGTGTATCAGGGTGCTGACAGTTTCAGGTACACTGTTTCAGATTTGCATGTCAGTTGATGGAGGCTGGAAGGGTGGCTTTGAGTGCTTCCAGTAAAAAGTCACAGTTTGGTTTGGGTGTTCGATTCATGTGAGGTGGAGATTGGCCTGGTCTTCCATGAGGGATTCCCGGGAAGTTCTTAAAGGACCTGAAGGTTTGTCTAAACGGATTTCTGCTGGGAGTGCTTGACTGGAGAGGTGTGCAGGATGTTGAAAGACACGGCCATGAGGTCAGACCTTTCAGGCCGGAGAGGAGAGTTGTAGTTTAGAGAAGGCAGTGCAGTGATGATTTGGTCAAGGATGTTAACTTACTCGTACGTTGGGTCTTTCATGTGATGTATGAGGCTGAGGGTGTCGGGAAGGCCGGGAGAGCTTCCTTCATCGGTTTGGTGGCCCAGTTGGCTCCGAAGTTTAAGTAATCTAGGAAGATGTTGTTGGCGTGCATGAGGAACATGGTGGTGACTAGGACGTGAAGTCTCCAATGAAGGTGGTGTTGAGTTTGGGTGGTCTGTAGATGAGATGGATGTTGACTCTGTCTGTCGTGGAGAGCCTGAAGTTGCAGGAGAGGACTTCAAAAGAGCAAATGTGGTCAAATTCAAGTCTGGTGCAGGGCCACATAGTCTTGTGGATGGCTGTGAGGCCTCTGCCTGTCTTGTTCCGCGAGCCTCTGTTTTGGATACTGTAGCCATCAGGGACAAGGACAACTAGGATTTGGGTGGAGTTGGGTGTCAGCCAGTTCTCTGTGATGAAGGTGGCATCAGGTTTGTGTGTAGTGATGAGGTTGTTGATGTCTGCTGCATGGGTGATAGCTGAGCAGACTTTGGTGAGCATCAACCACTGGTTTTTGGACGATGAGGGGTGCTGATGGGCTTCAGGCTGATGTGGGTGAGGTTGCAGGATTGCAGAGTCCATTCCTTAGAGGAGGGACAATGTTGTTAATGTTGACTGGTAATGGTGGGGTTTGCCTGTGGGAACAGAAGGAGAAAGTACATGTTGGCACATGCTTACCTGTTGTCTGTGCAGGGTTTTGGGCCCTGAGTCCTCCCAGTCTGAACAGGTTCAAACAGGAATTGCCTTTTTCTTCATCTGCCCTTCACTTCAGAGGCCCAGACGAGAGACGCCCTTGATCTAAGAGTTAATAGCAGAAATGAAGAGACAGGGCTTAGAATGTGGGTGGGGCTTAGGCCACGTGACCTAAATCCAATTGCTCCTGCTTACCAACTGCAAAGGAAAAGAGGCTGGAGGGCTGCTTAAGTAGGGTAAAAGGGCAGTAAAACAGGAAAGCACTAACAGTTTAGCAGTGAGTGACAGATGGGTGGGGGTTAGGCCATGTGACCTATATTCACTTGCACCTGCTCACCAACCTCAAAGGAAAGAACTTGCAGGACAATGCTGCAGTTTTGTGCGATGCAGGTGCACAGGAGATGCTGCCTGTCGGTACCTAATATGTTGCACCTACTCCCACGCATCTAAACCTTTAGAAAGGAGGATAAGACCCTCTGCAGCAAAGCCCTCACAGGACAAAGCCGCAGGGTTGTGCAACGCAGGTGCACAGGAGATGCTGCTCTTCGGTGTGTAATACATTGCGCCTGCATCCACACATCTAAACCTTTAAAAATTGAGGATCAGACCATCTGCAGCAAAGCCCTTGCAGGACAAGGCTGCAGTGTTGTGCGATTCAAGTGCGAAGGAGACACTGCTCGTCGGTACGTAATATGTTGCGCCTACGTCCATGCATCTAAGCCTTTAAAAACCGAGGATCGGACACTCTGCGGAAAAGCCCTTGCCAGATAAGGCAATGGTGTTGTGCGACGCAGGTGTTCGTATCTCACCCTGCATTGTTTCTACACATCCATTAGGCTATCCCGCTCCCGGCCAGTCATACTTTGTTTTTCGGCTGTTTTTTCAAGCTGTTTATCTATTTTCTCCCCATATAGTTGTTTCTTTATGCCCCAATCACTATTTCTCTGCATTCCTCTACTGTAATGCTTTTTCCATCTAGGTTAATGTATTGGCCTCTATTACTCTGCTTCATCTCTCATTCTGTGATCTCTACTGTTGCCCTTAAGGTTGTTCCTCTCTTGGTTGAGCTGAGCCTGGTTGCCCCATTGCATTCTTCACACACTGCATGTTGCTGCCCATGCTGCTTGTGACCCGCTGTGCTCTGCTGTTGCCTGTTGATCCCTTAGTTACCCCCCCCATTGTTCCTGTCCCCCCTCCTTGTGCACCCTGCGGATCGTAGCTCTGTGCAGTGCTTTCCTTTTCTTCTCCTCCTCGCACTTTTCCCTTTCCTCCATCTATCATACCCACTTTCGTTCTCTCTAATTTTCCTACCTTCTCTAACTGCTTTTCTATCTCTTATCCTTCTCTTCTCACTAAGTCTGGAAGGAAGAAGCTCAAGAAGGACACGGTTGTCTCCAAGCCAGGCCTTCCCATTGCTGACACCTAAGTCAGTACATCTTCCAGACAAAATCTCAAGGGGATCCTCTTTGTCTTTCCTTCGTCCGACCTATTGTCCCTTCATATGTTTGCACTTCTCTCCCCTTCCTCCTTCTCTCCCATTAATGGTGCCACCCCGTGGGAGCTCCTCATGGCCCCCCTCCAGTCTTTCAGAATCATCATTAATGTATATCTAAATGGCACCGTCATGGCCCAGGACCTTCAGCCCAATCTCCTTCTATTTGACAGGCACCTCCCCTGCCTCATCCCCTTCCTTCCTCATCTGCATTCCTTTTACCACTTCTCAAGCTACTCTGCCTCCTCCTCCGTCTACCGCTCTTGCTTGCTTGCCACCAACTACATCACTGTAACCCCTGACCTCCCACTCTCAGGATCCCGTGCCAATCCGATTCCTCTCTGGCTTTTTTGCAACCTCCTCCTTCCACCTCTCTGGCTCCTCTGCTACTTCCATTGGGGACTCTTTTCCCCATCACCCGCCCCTGGAAGTCTATCAAAAGTGGCAACCTGCTTCACATGGCTACTCTCAACTCTCGCTCTGCTGTCAAACACTCCTCAGACATCTGCCACCTCCTTGAACTTCTCGACCTGGATTTTCTCACTCTTACTGAGACATGGTTCAATGCAGTGCTGGAAATGGAAAACAAGTATTGAGGGAACTGTCACCTCTTTGGAAGGGCAGGGCTGAGGGAAGAAGGGATGGCCCCCAGCCAGGCTGCTTAACACAGTCTTCATAGACCCCAATCCTAGCAATTTCCAGAAGAGCAAAGAGCATTATGTGAACATCATAATGTCGACAATCTTATCTTTAAATTGCAGGACATTTATACTAGTTTGCAGAGCTGCAACACTGTATGTGAGGATTTGGCAGTTTCTGCCACAGTGTTGAGTTTTCTGAATGCTCGTTGAAAAACAGGTTAGCCGTGTGTGCAATCTAACATATGCAGTGAGCGCTCCTGCCGAGTCATCTGAAATCATTCTGAGAAAGTAATGTGCTATGCTGACCCCTCCCTTGGTGAGTCATGTGCTGGCCCCTCGGCTTGTAGGACACAGCGGTACTCGGACAAGACTTTTCTTGGCAGAGTACTGCTCCTCCTTGTATCGGCCCATTCCTACACTGGTTCATGGCCAGCTCTGTCACAAGTTTTGACACACTCCTCCCTGAGGGCTACAATATCCTCTCTGAGCCCAGGCCCAACCGGCCCAGAGGTGGATAGGCCCTGATCTTTCCAGAGTAGATCCCTGCTTCCATCACCCCCACTCAGATCTACTTCTCCTTTCAATGCCTGTCTGCAGGCTCTCTAGCTTTCATGGCCTCTGTTTGACCATGGCCACCATTTACAGGCTGCATGGCCCGGTCACCCTCTTCCTCTCTGAATGGGCAGATCCCTCATCCTCTCCCCTATCATCCACCTCGTAGCTTCTCCTTCTTGTGGATATCAACATCCACCTGGACTCCCCAGAATCCTCTGGTCTCTTTCACAATGTATGCAACTCCCTTTCCTTTCCATTATAACCATTCTAACCTTTGGTCCAACTCACTCTGCTGGCCACACCTTGGACACTCTCATCTCTTCAGGCCTCCCCCTCTTTAATCCTCTGACTACTCCTCTCTCCTGGACTGACCACTTTTTTCTCTCTTCTCACTTGAAAATTCCTGTCCCTTTGTCAAAGGCCCTCCCATCACTGCCACCTTCCTTTGCGGTCATTCGATCTATGAAGTGAGTGTCAGCCGGCCATCTTTGCCTCAACCTTCTCTGCTCCACCTACTCCTGCGACTGACTTCCATCCTGACACAGACCTTTTCAACCTTCATCTCTCCATCTCTAACACTCTGGATATCTCTTAAAGAAGTAAATAACGCCATATGTTTACTGTAAGTCTTTAATGGATCATTGTAAGGAACATCACATAAAGACCCCCAACACATCCAAAGTATGGGGCTCAACTGACACAACTATAGAAACAATAACAAGGTTGAATGTTCTGTATTCCAGAATGGTTTCTCCCTCACCCTCCCATTCTGGAATTAACACACATCACCTAGCCAACCTAGCTAGGCCTTATACAACAATATCCTTGTCCCTGTTATGAGGAAGCCTGCAACAAAGTGCAACTCTTGGTACGACTCCGATTTGGCTGCTCTGAACGCAAGTGCAGAGTAGCTGAGCGGAAGTGGGGAGCTTCGGTGCGCCCTCTGACAAACTGGCCTGCCACCTGCTCCAAAGGCAATACAAACTCTCCATATTCTCTAATAAGAGGGTCCACATCCAAGCGTGCATATCTGCAGCCTTTAAATACATGGACTAACATTTCAAAATCAACAGGGAGCTGACCAATCCTACTGTGGTATCCTCCTTCTCTACACCTACCCAAGCCCTCTGCACAGCTCTGGCTTCTCATTTCACCACTAAAACCCATGACATCCTGTCTGCTCTCTCCACCACATCTCCTCTCTCTCGTCCCACTCCTCTCAGGCCAGCTTTGGCCATCCCCCGTCCTCTCCTTCTTCTTGTAAAACCTGAAGATATTTCAACACAAGTCTGGTCGATGAACGTCTCGTATAAACAGGTGACTCCCTGCTCCTCAAGAACCATCAAGGACAACATTGGTTCTCTGACTCAAGTCTTGGCAGATTTCTGTGATCACTCCTTTGCCACTAGCACTTCCCCTCTCCTCTCAAGCACTCACTTGTACACCCCATCCTAAAAAAGCCTTTTTCCGACCGCTCCATTACTGCAAATTATCGCCCGATCTGTATGACTCCTTTCCTGGGCAATCTCCTGGAGATATTGGACATATCCCATCTAACCCTCCACACTGAATCTGTTGGTTGTCTCCATGACAATCATTCTGGCTCCATAGCAGCCAGAGGCCTGGAAACTGCACTCCTGAGCACCCGTGAAGATGTGTTCTCAAATCTTTATTCCAGTTAACACTCTGTCCTCATTCTCCTGTGCCTTTCCTCTGCTTTTGACACTTGTCAACCACAACATCCTGATTACTCATCTCCAAAAGACACTTGGCATCACAGATCAGGTGCTGGCTTTGCTGACCTCCTTCCTCCTGGACCGACCCACCCAGGTCGAGCTTGGTTCCTTTCTCTCCACCACCTCTCTCTCTCCATGTGGTGTTCACAGGGGATCTATCCGCTTCACCCTGGCTCTTCAACGTCTATCTGGCCCCTTTGGACATCCTGATCCCTACCTTCACTGCCAACTTTCAGTGTTATGCGGATGACACACATCTCTCTTTCAGGCTACTCTGGCCTCCTCCTCACTCATCCCTGACTGCCTATCTGCTATTCAGTCATGGGACACCGCTAACGATCTCTGCCTCAACGCCAGCAAGATTGAGATCCTTCTTATTGGGACTCCTGCTCCCGCTCCCGCTTTCCCTCTCTCACCCTGGCCCCCTCCTTGGGCCTTCTGCCCTCACCCTCTGGTGAGGCAGAAAACATTCAAGTGATCTTCGACTCTACACTCTCCTTCTCTACACACATAACAGACCTTGCCAAGAAGGCCACTTCCAGCTGTACCTTCTCAAAGGTATTCTTCCATTTCTTACCTTCCCCCAGAACTTTGATGTCTCCAGAGCTCTGGTTCTCTCTAGGCTGGACTATTGCAACAGCCTCTTTCTCAATCTGCCTAACTCTACCTTTCACCCTCTTCAACTCATCCAAAACAGGACCATGAGACTTATCCTTGGCCTCAAGCCGAGTTACAACATCTCTCCGCCTGTGAAATCCCTCCAATAGCTGAAAGGATCAAGTTTAATACCTCTGCATTCTCCACAAGGCTTTTGTGGGCAGTGTGCGTACTAAATTCAACTCTCTTTTCCTAAGTACCTACCTCCTAGAGCCCTTTGCTTGTCTACCTCTAATTCTCTGCTGGTGAGTCGCTTATCCATGCAGAGATTGAGGGGGAAGAACACTCTCCTTTGCAGGTGCCTCCCACTGAAATTACCTACCTGCCTCTCTCTACCTTGACCCAGACATCCTTAAGCTCTGGAATCTCAAGACCTACCTTTTCTCCTCTTCTTTCTCTCTTGCTCTACCCTGCTAATGTTCAGTTGCTTCTGCTCCAACTGCAAAGGAAAAGTGGCTGTAGGGCTGCTTAAATAGAAAAAAAGGTCAGCAAAACAGGAAGGCACCTACAGTTTAGCAGTGATTTACATGTGGGTGGGGCTTAGACCATGTGACCTAAATTAATGTGCACCTGCTGACCACCTGCTCTTAAAAGAAGGAGTCTTACCTCTGCAAAAGAATACCTTCAGTTCCATGAGTATCCTTTAAGGCCGAAGAGAAGTTCTAGGGACTCTCATCTGCACTGTGCAAATCACTCAGCTGAAGGAGCCATCCAAGAAAGAAGGAAGAACTGTCCCCTAACCACTCCCAGGAACTATCGGGCATGACCAGTGCTCTGAACCAGGAACCAACCAACCAATCAGCAATGGATCTTCTGTGCCAGAAGAGCAGACCCTGAAGTTGAGTATCCTGTCCTCGAGCCTCTTGCAAATGCCTCATAGCAACCAGCAGGGCCAGACCAGCTGAAAATCCCTGTTTACCCACACTAAACCATTTGCTCTGTGTTCCACACTGGTATCTGCGTTCCTCCAACCAGCCGCACGATTGTACTTCATCTCAACAGTCCGACACAGACTCGCATTATAGCAGAGCCTATAAACTGTCAGACCCGAAGCATCTGCTCAATGACAGTAACCAAACCAAGGGCCTCATTACGACCCAGGCGGTAAGTTACCGCCTGGGCCGTGACTTTACCACCATGGCGTAAACTACGTTTACGCCATGGTGGTTGGCGGACTTACCGCCCCATTCCGAGTTTGGCGGGGCGGTAAGTCCCCAATCCCCATTTACCCTTCCCCATTCCCATTTTTGCCCCATAGGGCATAATGGGAGTGGGGAAGGCGTTAATTATGCCACCGTAAGTTACGGTGGCGTAATTAACTCCATGGTCCCTTAGCGCCATGGATTTTAACACCTCGTACTCAGGCGGTAAGGGTCGGCGCTGTTTACGGCGCCGTAAACCCCTTACCACCTGAGTTGTAATGACGCCCCAAATCTCTTGAGGGTCACTAGCCTGGAGGTTAAAACATGACTCTGGGAGGCCACCAGGGGGCGCATGGAGAACAGGCAGTGGTTTCGCCAGCTCCCGAGCCCAGAGGCCAGAAGGGGAACTGAGCACCCCCTTGTTCCCTCAAAACTGAAAAAAAGATAGCCCCTCACTCCTGTTGGCTAGGGGCACCCCTTACCCCAAATTTGGTAAGGTTTGAAGCAGAAACTGCAAAATTAGCCGTGTGGAGGTGAAACGGAAGAACACACATGCAGACCATTCAAGCAGAGTGGGAGACACAGGCAAATAGGGGCCCGAGTCAGCCCCCAGAGGGGAGAGCCCAGGCTTTGACTCGCACCGTCAACACACTGCCCCCGGGAGGGGGCGGTGTAGTGCTTTGGTGCCCCCCAGCTCTGCCAACGGACGGTGAGTGCAATGCTCAGAGGAGGTGCACAGCCAGGGCAGCCCTGATAAGGAGACCCAGTGGACCGTGGACAGGGAGAGAGGGAGAGTCAGCCCATTCTCCTTGCATGCTTTGTGGAGGAGGAGTGGCACACCAGAAGGTCCAGAGACGGCAGGGAGGTAATAGCCCAGCTGACAGTGGGGTGGACCCGGGTCACCTGTTGTGACCCCACCTAGATGTGGAGAGTGGAGGAAGAGAAGGTGAACAGAGCTTGTTGGTGGGCTCGGGTCCCCCGCAGCCTGTAGGGAGGAGAGAAGAGAGCACACCTCACAAAGGTAGGCCCAGGGAGGCCTGAGGAGGAGGGGGCACCAGAGCTCCACAGCAACAGTGGGTGGCCTGGGTGGTGAGGTGTGAGCTCCCCTCTCCTGGCCACCCCACCTAGACTGGTGGAAGACCTGCATCTTGAGTTGGTGAAAACCCATATTCACACAGAGGTTCAGAGGGAAAGGTAGGTACCAATAAAGAGCCCTGTTGGGGTGACACAGATTCTCCAGAGGACACAGTGGGACAACCTGTGACCAGACAAGAGGAAAGAACGTGGCCCTCACCCCCTGGTCCTTGGCCTACCTGCCTAATAGACCCAGAAATATCAAAGCTGAAACAAGAGGGCACAACCTGCCCAGAGGTGATAGGGACATCAGTGGAGAAGACAGAAAGCAAACACATCTACCCAGGGACCCCGGAAGAGACCACCCAGACCCAGTGAGGAGAGGGGGCAGCTAAACAAGGAGATGAGACTCATAGGGTAGGCAGGAATAACAGGAGAGTGCACAGGAGACACCCGAAGCGAGGTGGGACTGCAGGCCCCCTGCACCATCCCGCCCCAGGAGATAGAGGACTGCTGAACCAGGGAAGAGAAGGAGAATGAGAAGAGGTGAAGGGAGGCCACCAATGAGTACAGCGTAAAGGGCCCAGGGGAGCTCAGGATCTAGGGCAGCCATATAGGCCACATAGGACTGTGGAAATCGGGAGTGGCCCAGCCCTACATCCTCCTGAAGAGGAAAGACATTGACGGAAAAGGGCGAGATCAGGACAGGGCACGGTTGGTGAGGTGAGGGCCCCCTCAGCTGACAGAAGGGCATGTGCCCGCCTTACCATAACCCACCTGAGATTTGCTGCACTTATGCACTGGGCCAAAGAGGAAGGGAGAACGCTCAAGTGGCAGGCAATAAGGGGGAGAAATAGCCATGACAAGGACCACAGAGAGAGTACCACCGAGGGGACTACCGAGAGCGCTGAGATCCCAGAGATAAATGAGCTGGAGAAACACCCTTGAGAAGTTTCAATTCCAAACCCCCTCATAGCCGGTGCCCACCAGGCTTTGCCCACCCAGGCCAACACCATTGAAGAGGACCTGATGTCCACCAAGAAGGACATAGCCGCTCTAATGGAGAAAATAAGAGGAATGTGCTCAGCACTGGGCCTCAGGCTAGACAAACTGGACAAGAAAATATACTCCATTGATGAGAGGGTTCAAAGGCTGGAGAACAACCAAACTTAATTTTATACCCTGGAAAAACAGATGGACATTTGGCTCTCGGAACTGGAAAGGACAGAGAACAAATATCTCCCCGTGTCATCAGCGAGGACTGATTCCACAACAAATTCCAAATGGGCTGATATCAGGATTGCCAACCCCTGCCTTTTCCTTTCATCCGAGGCCTTGATCACTTCACCAACGTTATCAGTTTGTAGGAGTAGCCCTTGTGCTCAAAGGATATTGAGAAATGGAAACCCCATTGGTATCTCACCCCCATGTCAGTAAGCCATTTCACCAGGGGGGCGCATTGCTTCCTTTTAGCCAATGTAAAAGCTGACAGATCTTGGTAGATAGCCACCTTTGTGGACCCATAGGTCACTGGTACCACCTCTCTCGCCTTCTCAAGTATCTTTGCCTTTTTAGGGAAGTAATGGAACCTTGCCAACACCGTTCTCGGTCCTCCCGCTCCACCCCCTGCTCGGTGAGAAAGGTCTATCGTAGGTTTGTCAATCGCGTCAGAGCCGACCAGGATCCTCAGTATCTCCTTGTTTGACCTCTTTATATCTGGAGGGGAGGCAGATATTCTAGAGGTATTGGGTGGACCTCGTGGGGGGAAGATCCCAGAGGAGCTATGGGTGCAAATCTACAAGGTGGCCTTTCACTGTGAATTGTTCACCTCAACAGTGGAGCACAACTTTCAGATGTTGATGGGATGGCACAGGGACCCTTTGAAGCTATCCAGGATGTTTGAGGGAGCCTCTCCAATGTGTCTTAAGGGGTGTGGGCAGAGGGGATCTCTGGCCCATATGTGGTGGCGGTGCCCCAAAGTGCAGGTGTTCTGGAAGGAGGTGCTTAGCTGGATGGAAGAGGTCACAGGAGTCAGACTGAGCTTAGACCCTTTGTGGATGCTGTTGGGGGCTCCCGCGAGAGACGGGGAGGAATATCAACTCCCCAGGATGTGGGAGGCAATATTGAGAGCGAGGAGACTAGCCATAGCACACAGCTAGTAAAATTAAATGTTACCATCGAAAGAAGTTTGGGAATGGAAGGTACATAGCATGATGGTAATGGAGAATCTGACGGCGATAGTGCACGACAGGCTGAGTGAGTTCTATGCGGAGTGGAGTGCGCTACTTGTGACATGGGGGCTACAAGAGCATAACCCAGCAGGTCACATGGATAAATGAGCAGTGGGGGTGTGGGAGAAGGGGGAGACCTCAGAGGGAGCTGATGTAGGACAGTAAAGATATTAAAAAGGACAACTCCTCTGAGACATTGGTAAAGGAGTTTCAGCACTATTGTACACACTTAAGAAAGAGGGTTTGGGGTGGGGAGTGGTTTATTGGGGTTCTAGAACACACAGGGAGAGGGTTTTGTGAAGTGATGCCTGGGAGAGTTCAGGAGGGAAGGGAGAGGGGGGGGACTCAAACTGTTGATTATTATGTGATTTGTAAGTTGAAAAACAACACTTTTCTGTTTTGTTCCCTTACCAAATGCTAATAAACACTAAAGTAAAACAAAATCAAAAGATCCCCTTGGCCGAGCTTGCCTGAGAACCGCTGCTTTATTGATTGCACCTCAATAAACCCTTGATCACCACTTCACGACCTCCGCCCAACAGCTCAACCCTCTAGAGCATTACTCGCCATCCTCTGCCTGTTGTTAGGCCCGACTAGGCTGGGCCAACTTTGAAGTGTTCTTGGGACTGCACCAGCCTGCATAACTTGAACTTCTGGCCATCGACCACACTAAGAACCTGCATTCTGCCCTGTTCGACATGAAATTGCTGCCAGAACATCTGTGATGCTATGTGCCCGACTGAGCCTGATCAGCTCACATTAATGTTCAACCTGGATTTGCGGCATCAGCCCACCAAGAACTGAGTTCATGTACTGTGACACTGAACTGCCCCCCTCCCTCTCCCCTCTTGAACACTTGGGCCGTAGGGACTGGTTAGGTCGCGATTGTCCCTGTCCTCACCAAGAAATCCTTTTTGGTATTGCCTTACCTAACTACCAACCCTGAAACTAAGATTTTGTAAAGTAATCTATTTTCGTATTACTTGCAGATGGTGTGTTTTATTAAAGTGATTATATTTTTATAGAACCTTGATTGGACATTTCCTTTATTATGGAGTATGATACTGAGTTATTTGGGTCACTACTGGTTCAGCTTCATATCCCTCTTAGGAGTATAGCCTGCACTCTGCCCTCGTTACCACAAAAGGTGAAGGAGGTATATCTCTCAACGGCTCTGTTTTACCTTTATGATTGCATTGTGTTTTGGCTTGTAAAAGTGAAAGGTGTGAAGGAGCCATTGTATCCCTACTCACCCTTGCACTCCTGTGATGCAGAATCCAATTTGTCAGAATACTTTCCTACAAAAGGGATAGAGATGACTCAGTTAGGAAGTTGGGAAGCCCATGGGAGACAAGTGAGGGACGGCCTTTATTGTGTCCCGCTATACACACATTCCAACCACTGTCATCAGCATTGAACATTGTGTAATAAAGATTTTTGAAGCATCTCTCAAAGCGTTGGTATTTTTGAGGCCCTCTGTGACATATTTTGTCCTTGTGGTATTATTTAGGCTCCAATATAGATGCCATCCATGATGAGAAATGGAGGGAATATATGAGGGAGAGGTTTCCTGGGTAATGGCTGCACCCAAGGTGTCAGATGACTCCTGGTAGTCCAGCGGGTCCGACCACACCCCAACCAATCTAGAAAACTGAAGAAGGACCATTAGTCTGGACCAAGAGTCAAATAAGAAACTAGCAGAGGAATTCAGGGAGGGGTAGTGGCAGTCAAAGCAGATGCAGAGAGCAGAAAATAGTGGGAGTGAGTTGACTGAGGATACCAACACTGTTGCCTTCCGCTAGTGGAAAGATTTTTCCAGCTGTGAAGAAGAGGAAGAAGAATGCAAGATCCCAGAAGAGCTAGTGTAACATGACCCAGACGAATAGCCCAGAAAATAATAAGAGCCTTGGCGGAAACACTAGAGGCATCACATTTGGCCATTACAGAAAGACACACCCAACCCGCAGTGCTACCCATGGAACCACAAATATTCAGAAGTGTAGAGGATGCCTGCTGCCATTCTTTACCAACTTTGGGCAGGTCACAGAACCAGCCGGAAGGCTGCAAGAGCGATAGGTTTGTTACATCACCCCCTTTCTGAACCTAGATGAGTCCACCTTGTATGAAGAACAGAAACAGCACATCATAGAAAGGCAGGGACAAGATGTGAAGTTCTTCTGGCTAAAACTATGATAGCCATGAGTAAGGGAGAAACTCCTCTGCAGTTGTCTCATATGGTGAAGAATTAATTTAACAAATGGCTCCAACAAAGAACGTACGAGGAGGGCAAAGAAATGTTAGTACTTGAACAATTCACTGAATCTCTGCCCCATACCTTTATAGGGTGGTATATCAGTTACAAGAGCCTTCCCTCAAGGATGCCAATATGACATCAATGTGCCACAGATTCCTAGGAGCCTTCATGAGGCACACAGAAACTGCTGAGATGACCTCTGTTAGTTGAACCAGAGAAGAAATTGCTAAGGGTATGGTATCTCCACTAGAATCAAAGAGTTAATCACTGTATGCCCTAAAACTAGGAGGGATGTTATGATGCAATGTGTGCGGGAAACCTGGGCATATAGCTCAGTTTTGACTCCTAGAACCAAAGAAGGAAGATGCCCTAGAGATTAAACTCATGAATACCAGATACCAGGAGGAATTTCTAACCTAATTGGAACAGGCCTCTGAGGCGGACATAATCACAGATGAGTATCTGCCAGAGAACTTTAAAAAAGAAGAGATAACCCTACATCCTCAATCATGGATAGTCTACGCCACTGGGGTAGCCAACCAGATAATTCACCCCCTGGTCATCATCCAAGGAAAACTAGTGAGAGCACGCCTACATGCATTGAGCAAACACACAACCATCCAGGACAGTCATGCCAAAGCTACCTGAAACAAAACCTCTTCAGATCTAATTTCCATTCTTTGATAGATGTTGGGAAGCACTAAGATTGGAACGATCTAATAAGGTTGTAAGTATTGCCATCTAGCAAGGGTGTAGAGGCTGTGGCTTTCTTATTTTGATTTTATTAATAACATAATTATGCAGGTAATCCATCTCAGAAAGAGTGGTCTGGTCTGCTAATCAGACCACACCCTTTGAGAAAGCTCCACGTCAAAAGCACAGGGTACATCAGTGCCCTGTTATATCAGGATCGTTGATCTGCATCTCCTGTCTCTCCAGTAGCCCAACGCAGCCTCGGAGATCACAGAGCCTTGTTTGACAGCTGCCATAACAGCAAAGTCACAACAGATAGACTTTGCATTTAAATCTGTTCCTCTGATCGGAAGCCATATTAATTAGCATGACAGTGTATCTGGAAATATAAGTCATACCAGGCTTTTGGTATTGTGGCTGGTAGTTCATATAATTATTGAAGCCACCAAAGATTTGTAACATCCACATGCCAACAGTTGCAGTAGACAGTCCACACAGCAGTTTTGCCCAAGATGTGCCCTTAGGATGAGCAGTGAGAAGAGCTTTCCTCTACATTGGATCCTCATGTCGTCCCTCTGTGGTGAAGGACTTTGGAATTGATTGTACTAACAACAGAACTTCAGGTGAATCCTTCTTGTTTTGTAGGCCAAAGATGAATCAACTGAGGACACACACCTTATTACCCTCCAGGAAGTCAAAATGCTACAGCAGTTTGGTACAAAGCAAAGCCTGTTGTCAGAGGTCCAATCACAGGTGCTGTAACAAGTG
Organism: Ambystoma mexicanum; assembly: GCF_040938575.1. NCBI lineage: Eukaryota > Metazoa > Chordata > Amphibia > Caudata > Ambystomatidae > Ambystoma > Ambystoma mexicanum. The sequence goes on from NC_090925.1 coordinate 651,907,359, forward strand.
TCCTTTGCCTGCTTTTATCATGCACAGAGTGCCTTGTCTGAAGGAAGTGGGGAGTAAACAAGAGACCTGGGGAGCCGTAGCAAAATCAATATGTGGAACCGGTCACTGGACTAAACCCCCCCTCTCTGCTACTGTAACTCCACCCCATCCTCTGTCTGCCTACTTCGCCCTGCACAAAGCGGACCTTTGTCATGTCAGGAATGTTGTGGAATCACTTGTTCCTCTGCGACTTTCAGGGCAGCATTTATTTATTTTCTGTGTGCTAACTCATTAGCTGTCTTGTGGTAATTTATTGAAAAGAGCTATGAACATCAGCGAGCCACATCTTAAATCTAAATAATTAAGCATTTGTAACTGTTGTTTTTATATATTTGTATAATTGTTTGACCGCGTGCATAATCTACTAGGATTTTTGCTTCTTCTAAAATGTCTCAAGGAACTCACATTTGACTTGTTACTCGTATCTGATTGATAGGCCAGGTGTTCCTTCTATTCTGTCAGTGTGTTTCTTACCACTTACATACTATTATTATTGCTGATCAATTGTCAAATCCGTTGTTATTCAGATAATCACTTGTAGTCATTCTTCTCAGATTGAAATGTATGGAAGTAATAGTGAAAACTAATTTGAAGGAAGTTTACCTTGTCTCTCTCTAATTATGGGGTAAGCATTATGCACATATGGTATATTCCAAGCACTGCCACCAAGAGTCATGATTGAAAGAGACACAGCAAGCTTTGTGATGCAGTAGCTATTTTATTTAGAAGTAACACAAGGGAATTCAGAGTAATCATACAAGGTTTCTGGGGAATAATACACTTTGCGATTGACCATAGATGAAAGGCGGTCTTTCGTATAATAAGCAGTAGAGGAGGTGATCCAGCAGGCAGTTTTGCATTTTTCATTCTGATCCTCAAGAAGATGCAGGCACCAAGTCTAGTATGTTCTGAAAATGAGAAAAATAAATACACTGAGTGAACCGTCCATGAGCAGAAATCTCAACTCAAATAACAACCAAAGATATATCGCTGTTCAGGCCCTTATTTGTCAATTGCAACTCTAAGTGAAGAGACAAGTTCCATCAAGATGCACTGGGAGAACTACTTCCTATCATTATTAAACACTTTAGGGATTATCCTACAAAAATGAGATGAAATCGAGCACAACAAACTTTAATACATAGTAAAAATATGACATTCTCATGAAGCGCTTCATGTCAGAGGACTCACACTTCTAAGCCCTAAACAATGCATTAACTTCTGATTGGCGAACAAGTGATTCACAAATCTGTGAACTGCAGGATCTCCCTCTGTCTTAGGTGAGCACTTAACTCACGTCCAGCAGGGATTACTTTTCAGGGTGGCTTGGGTTACTGGCTGCTATCTCTCTAAAACGCCCTCCTACTACTGACACTGCCGCTCCAGCACATGTTTCAGTGATCACAGATGCAAAGTGGAATCAAAGGTAAGGAGGGCTCAGATGAAAACACTATTTAATTTCTTAAATTCCCACCGTTTCTCAATTCTGCAGTGCCTTAGAAAACTCCTACTGGCAGTACTTAATGGTGAATGGCATTAGTGGGGAATCTGAGGCTCTGTTTCGCACATTATGGCAGCCAATTGGTGTTCGGGGACATATAGCATTTCCTTAGAATCTAGCATGCACATGAACCATTTCGTGCCTGGGTTTTGAATTGCATTACTGGATTGAGGCTAACCAGGCTGTATTTGAGGCTGCTCTTAACATACAAAGCCTGCCATACTGTGGCGAAACTGCAAAGTGCATCTGGAAATGACACCATGCATATGAATGTTTAACTGGTGTTGGATGGCAATACTGGGACATGTGAGGCTGCACTTGGCATATTAAGACAGCAAAAGGGTAAGTTGGATGCACAGTAAATATGTTGCTGATACCATGCACATGAAACATTCTCTGGTGTTGGAGGGCATTACTGGGTCATATGTGCCTGTGTTGTGCATGTAAAGGTAGCAACTGGGTATGTGAGGGTGCACCTTGCATATTGTGGCTTTACTAAGCATATTCTGCATTAGCAGGCATTACATGGAAATACATAGATTCTTAGGCATGTTAGACAGCCCTTGGGATGTTATGCACCTTGTATATTATGACTATTCCTGGCACGTTCATTTGCCACAAAGGTGGCAACCTTTGCATAAGGAAGCTATTTGTGGGACATTATTGCAGCATTGGAAATGTGGGGCTGTATTTAACATGTAATTACTATAGCTGGTGGGTGAGGCTAACGTTGGTGCAAGGTGGCAGTAACTAGACATGTGAGGCTGGACAGGAACCTAAAGGCAATGCTTTTTGTAGAACTATCCTATCACAAACCCACTAATGGAACACGAAGGCAGCGTCACAAGTGGTTGGTATGTACAATAGTATGTTGTCTGCACTAGCAACTGTTTGCATTATATCAATCTTGAAAGGTATGTGTTGCCGCCAGTGATGACACTTTCTGTGATGACATCATGCTAACAGGTAATGCAACACCATGCCCTGCGATGAACTCAAGATCAGAGGTCACATGATATAATGTCTTCTGATGTCTTCAGGTTTAGGATATTACTTTTGATACCCCAGGCATTTTGGGTAATTGAACTTGCTGTGCTAAACCACTGTGGGTAATCCATTTAACAAACATCAGAACAAACATTCCATTCAAGAAGCAACTCATGGGATTTTCCCAAATAAAGAACCCACTTAAGATGTTTCCTTTCAAGAAGCAGCTAAACATTTTTTTTTATTTAAGCACCACTGAAAACGTCATTAAATCCAAGCACTAAGTACGTTGCTCATTCTACTACAGCACCAAAGGGACTGTTGTATTTATTCAACAAGATAGCGCTCATTCCCCTAAACCAATAGACCAAGCCACAATTAAAGAAATTATTTTAAGCCAACATCAAAGTGAGTATTTCAAAAACTCACCAACTGTACAGGTAATGTAGATAAAGCAAACTTTAACACAAGATCTCCCTCAACTCAAGGACAGGCAGCACATGTTGTTGTAATTTTGTTATTCATGAAGTATGTGGAAATTTTAAGTGGAAGTACTCTGGGCTAACACATGTGGACTGCTTCATTCATTACTGTATACTGTCCTATGATTTGCCTCTCATATGTGTATCCTTGTCATATGATATGTAGAAGTGTCAATAATGTTTTCTATTGCTATTAACTCGTTATCAAACAATGAGCAGAGTGAATTGAAAGGAATACAGCACTGCATTGTAGTGAAAGAATGGGGGATCCCATGTGAATCCCAACTCAGGTTATCCTGGACCAGAACTTCTTGCAAGGACATCTAAGTGAGTATATATAGATTCATGGTGCAACAGCACCATATGCTTCTGCTGGCGCAATCCACTATTACCGGGTACCGTTGACCTTTGTTGGCACAGAGTACTATCGCTTGAAGTCACTACTGTTAGTAGTAAAATGCTTGCACCAGCCCAGATCACTACTGTGCTCACAAAGTAACAGAGCAGGCATAGGTTCATGCAGTTATTAGAGTGTTCTGTTGGTGACAAACAATATGACTGGAGGCTCTTAGATGTGCAATCAGGGCTTTACGGTCAGCGCATTCTGGGTAATTGCAAGAAACTCATTTTGCACAGTGTACCTATCTGTCACTGCCATTGGTTGGCCCTGCCCACTAGCAAAGATGTGTGAAACCTCTTGCACATACAGGGACATTCACCACACCTACATTATGCATGTCCGTTATCCAAAAGAGCACATATTTCTAACATTGCTGGCAACAACACAAACATCAAATATGTTTAGAATGTTATAAATACGAATGTAAGGAACAGGAGGGAAAAACATATTCACAGTTTTTAGATACATGTGTGACAAATTATTCCGAATTCGAAGGTCATTATGAAGAACAATTTGAGGGTCATTATGAAGAACAATGAATTTGCATGAGAAGTCCATTTGTGAACTCTGGCTGTTTTACCTGTAATTATTGTGGCACCACATAATGCTTCCAAGATGTACTCATCCAAGTAGACCACCAAGAAGCCCACTCTTTCCTCCAAGTGCACCATCAAGAAGTCCACCTTTTCCTGCTTCAGTTCCGTCACTAAGAAGCCCTCCTCCAAATAGACCTCCAAGAAATCCACCTTTGCCTCCAAGGAGACTACCGAGAACTCCATTAGGTCCAATAACAGTGTCCTGAAGTGAGAACAAAAATAGTAATTACATCATCATTTCAAAATCATTTTTTTATTGAAAACATCCAACATAACAACAACCAGATCATCCTATTGCCCCCCTCTCTCTCTCTCTTTCCCTCACTCTGTCTTTCTTTTTCTTTCTCTGACACTCTCTCTATGTCTCTTTCTCGTTCCATCCCGCTATATCTATCGGTCTACTCTTGATCATCATTCATACATTTGATTCCTTATAGTGCAAGGAATTTGTTCAGTAGTTTCAATTCTAAAGCAAACCGTCAGGCATTTTAAAAACTATTTGTATATTTTAATTTTTTTTATCATATGTGAGCACAATGTTGTAAAGCATTTGACATATTTTCTAGTAAGTGGGTCTGTTTATGTTAGGCTTCTTTACGTGTATGAATTAGTTAAAATTATAGTTTAAGCCATTTTTAGACACTTATATGTGAAGGGCATGATTCACAGAGCACCGTCCAAGCACGAGACACATGTCTGGAAACTGCTGTTAGGGCAGTATTTTTTATGTCCGACTTCACAAAGGAATACTGTAAGGATTCACACTGTTAACATATGTTGAGGTGCAGACCTACAGTAGGCTCAATATTATGCAGATGAAAGTAACCTTATAAAGGAAAAAAAATATAATTCAACCAGCAAAAGAAACACACCCATTGACATATCTGAGAAATGTAGGCATGTCTAATTGGGTGTGCATGGAAGGATGGCACATGCACTCAAAGTGTGTATTCTTTTAACAGACTTCTATTAGACCATGATCCTCTTGATGTGTGAGATGTGAAAGTGCCTACATTTGTAAGCAAATCTTTGTGACTTGTGGACCACAAAGAGCTCTGGGGTGTAAACTTGTGTTCTTTTATAAATAAAATGGTTTTGTATTGAGATTTTCTGACAAGATACATTTGTATCCACTAAGAGCAATGAAAACTAATTCAACTCATGATGTAAGCAGAAACATCCCAACAAACCATGCAGGACATGCAGAAACATAGCTAATAGGAGGAACAAGGAGTGTAAAGGAAATAAGAGTCTTGTAGGGAAATGCTTTGCTATTGCCACCAGCGATGAAACCTAATAAAGGCAGGCCTTCAGCTGGCCTATTGACCACATACAAAAAAGCAAGCATTGGCTTTACCTCGGAGCATTGGGCTTCCCCAAATGCTTCACACATCTCACAAAATTGAAATGTCCAAATGTTCAATTTACTCTATTGAACTTGTACTCGTACCATGAAGCAATTTCGGATGACTTGTTTTTGCAGGGGGTAGAACTAATGATGGTCTTGATTTCTCAAGATTCCAGTATTACTTCAACAATAATAGGGGTGATTTAAATACTCAATATATAGATGTAAGTGCCAGTACCTTAATTTATCCTGCAAAGCGATGGCTAACTCTAATGAAAAACAGGCAATTTGTCATGCTAAATGGCTCTTTAAAGGGTGACATACAACCTAGGTTGACATGGAGAAGGGGTAATGAATTCCTCTTTCATTGATTATATTTTCATTCAAAGAAACATTTTCATGACCATAAAAGTTTTCCAAGTGAGTCCGCAGATTCATAGTGACCATGTTTTATTATGCTTAAGCTGGGATTGCCCGATGAGAACCTCACAAGCGACCTATTATGGTTTTAATGTGGAGCTGACGGGTGGAAGGAGCAGGTGTAGATGGACCCCACATCCTTGCACAAATGAAATGTCTGTATGATGAATGACCAATCATTGCTTGATCCAGAATTAACAAGGTTGCTAAATGGCCGCAATTAACCTTTTAGCACAGGATTATGAGGTTGGTCAGAAACCACGTTTCAAGCATAAGCAAGTGTTTGGCAGTAGGATTAGAGCTAACAAGATGCAGTTAAGAAATGACCTGAGGGCAGCCTCTCATTTATATCTGGCTATGAGATTGACCTAGTCTCAGAAACTTAAACTGGCCTATAAGAATTGGTTGAAGTCCACCACGCCTTTATGTACCAGCTGGATGGGGAACTAATGCTACGTATACTTGCATCCAAAAATAGCACCCACACATGGACCATATTGAAGTAAGCTAGTGATAATGCCCAACTTCCCTTCCAAATTAATCCAATTCAAGAGGCAGTATGGGTGCAATACTTCCGGGAATGATATGCCTGTCGGCAAGTAGTCAAGAAAAGGACAATTACACGTGGACCACACAAGACATGTTTTCGATCTGGCCCTAATGGCCTACCGAACCATATGCTAAAAGCCCATCCAGAGGCTTGGTCCAGGATTCTCTGTGCTAGCTTTACCCAGGTGCTACATTAGAAGCGAATTCCTCAATCCTGGAAAAAATCAGTTATCATTCCCATTTTTAAGAAGGGATACAGAGAGTCCTTGCAGAAATACTCTTTGCTCACCTGCTTCTCAGGGATATTACTTGTTGGATTCAACGTGAATTCATGGGGGACAGGCTGCAGTCAGGTTTCCTCCTGGGCCTGGGCACTTCAATAAATCTGTTAGCGTTTACCTTGGTTAAGAAACAAGTCATTCAATCAGCCCGATCCATTTGTTTGGCTTTCATAGATTTTAAAATGGCCTTTGACTCCATTCCACAGGACCATTTGTTGTCAAAGATGGAAGAGACAGCATGTCCATCATATATTCTGGCACTGGTTTCACAGTTTTACTGAAATACTTGTAAATAAATTAGGCAGAATCGAGAGGGAGTTTTAGCTCAATCAATCCCAACATTCAGAGGTTTCATTTAGCGCCTGCTCTTTTTAACTTTTTTTTATAGCTGATTTCGGCCTCTATTTAAATGGTGTCCTTTCTTAGCTGACACAATCGTGATCTGTACCACTGCCATGGCTTATTTATGCAGACAATGTCATTATTTTAGACAAAACCCAGGTGGGTTTACACAATTTGTTAGTGGCCCTCGAGCTGTATCCAAACAAGAATCACCTAACCATTTATTTTGAGAAAATTAACATCCTCATTTTTTCAAACAAAAACTATTCAAGGAAACACTCATTTGAATGTTTTTTTATGTAAAAAGCCTTTGATAACTCTGAATGAATATTGCTATTTGGGAATAAATACTAACATCAGCAAGCAAGAGTCCCAATACAAATTGGATCTCAGAATGAAGGTTTTATCGACAGCTTCTCGGGCAGCAATAATACATAGGCAATATGGGAAATTGTCCTGTAAACCTTTACTCACCTTCGATAAGCAAAAGGTAGTTCCCATTTTAATTTATGGAGTTGAAACTAAGATGGTAGAAACTACGCCGGTTTTGAGCAAACTTAAGGCCTGTTCTGGCAAAAAGTGCTGTCTCTTCCATCAAGTCTGCCAGTTCAAATGACTTGTCATTAAATGTTATGTGTATGTGGTGAACTGTTGCCTTGTTCAGGGAATGTATTCTGAGTAATGGCAACTCTGGATAGCCTTAGTATTAGACTCCGACGTAGACCATTCTCTACAGGTGTGGAAGAAAATGTGTACAGACATAATGTTGGAATCTGATATTTCAATAGATTCACTGCTATCAAACCCAGATTGAACCAAGATGAAATTGTAGCTTTCATGATTGGAGGCTTAACTGGGTTCAGTGCAATATATATATGAATTTGAACAATGGTAATTATGACCTCAAACCTGTCACTCAAATGGCTCCCTAGCTTATGAAATTCCGATCATGAAAATTTAGAGCTATGTTTTTAAGATTCTGTTTTAATGTATGGCCAACTAAGGAGCTCTTGGTGGTTAAGAATAAAAAGCTTGATGCGGGAAAGAAGCTGTCAGTATTGGAAAAGACCTGATTCAGCTTGAAATCTTGAAACATCTAATGGTGCATTGCCCGCTTTTGCTTCCGCAATGAAATTTGCTTTTACAACATCTTTTTAAGGACTATAGAGTTTTATCAGTTTATGGCAAAAGATTTTTAGTGGGGAATGTATGGCTGTGATTTTAGCAACAATTACGTTTTTGGAGTTTTTAAACTTTTAGCAATTTTAGATTCTAATTTACATTGGAATTTATTTTTTCTAATAAGTGACACATCTAAATAGACCTGCTTCTAATGTGGTTAAATTGTTTTGTTTTCTCTTTTTCTCTTTCTTATGTCTATTTTCCCCATTGTTATACTGTTATATTTGTTTTAAACAACATTGTATTGAAAGGTTGAACTGTTTTTCAACTATAACAATAAAAAAATATCTTACCAGCAAGAATTTCTAAAAGTACGGTATGCATTTACAAAAGTACACACACCTTTGAGTTCTGGTCCCTTGACTAACTCATTTTCAGTGATCGCTAAGATGGGGTCCTTTCCATGACAACTCAGAAGGGGTCAATGACGGTAGTGGTTTGGAAAGATGGCGTAGAGATACAGCTGTATACGTCATTAGTCCCCACCTCCTCAACTCCGTCATATTGTTCAAACAAGAAGACACTATGCCTGGGTATTTTTCCAGTGCCACAACAAAGATATGAGAGACGATATTCACCATATTGAGTGTTTCCTAGAACTGAAACAGTAGACGGAAGTCTGCAGACATCAATGGAGTTAGAAGATCTATAAGTAAAATCAAGGGCAACGTGCAAGACAACACGGTGCAACACAGGTTCGAATCACGATCCTGTGCTTAAAAACCACTCGCTGGTATTAAGCTTGTTATAAACTAACAATATAATAAATAAATAAATAAATAAATACAAGAAGAGATGATGATGCACTAAAACTATATACGAATACTCAAGATGTAACTGAAGAAGCAAAGACAACATGTATACAAGTCTGAAGAAACCATATATACAAAGAAAGTAAGTAACGAGACATGTAGTAAATGTGAATACGCAGAAACGCAACGTAGATGAGCCACGTAGAAGCTTGCTGCAGTGGAAAATATAACATAGGTAAAGCGGTTTTGTTGAAAAGATGGACGTTAGCTCTGAATACTAGTAAGCATAAAGCTTGAAATAGAGAGACCAAGGCTGCAGAGCTGACAGGCGCTGGAACATGAATTTGTGCACAAACAAAGTATAGCTGTTCGGCCAAGGATCAAGGATACCACAGCAAGAAGCAATTGCAAGGTACAAATGTAGTCAACGAGGATAAGCAATGAACGCAAGACATATTTCTCTTAGATTAAGTAAATGAGTGAACATTTGCGAATGCCAAGTATTGACAATTAAAGATGCAGAAAGCATATGTGAAACGGAGCAACCATGTCTCCAGAGGCCAACGAGAGTAATGGCACACAGTCTATTTGAATCAAATAGCACTAAATAGAAAGTAAACATTGACAAAATCATAGTCTCCTCACACGTGGGTCAAGAACAGAAAACAAGAAAGAAGATAGCAATGTACCTAAACTCCCTTTAAAATACCGGAGAAGAGAACATTCAGCAAGGTCAGCCACAAAGAAGAAGCCTTGGCTGAAGGCCTAATTGATGACAAATGGTAGGTTAATTGGTTAAGTGGGCAGTCGTCTGACATTGTTCCTCGCACACAGGTTTCATTTTTCTTGCATGCTGCTAACGAGCCAAATGTCCATGGTTGGAAGAGAAGCCACCCAATCAGGAGTGCCTGTGCAATGGTGAACATACATTTTTGCAGGGGCCAATCTGCTGCTTCTATTCTGCTATTATCTGTATTATACGTAGTCAGTGGGAAGTTCAAGACATGCCTACCAGATAAGGGGCAGCCAATAATGTTACTAACAGCTAAATAAGTAATAGGTATACATGTTTCCCTAACCGTTCCCTCCGTCCGATAGGTTTTATTATTTTCCATGTAGGATGACAGTATAGCTGACACACATCGAGGTATAAAACCTTTGTGTAACCAAAATGTATCTGAGAGTGTGTGAGCTACAATTTGGTGTTCGCCAGGTCTCCCTACTTTATTGAGCTGAAAATAAAGTAGTATTTTGCCATATTCTTTTAGTATGTCTGGCTATTTGGGTCTGAGAACATTTATTGTGGTAATCCCATATGCACCTACAACGCTCAAAGGTGCTACTGCATAATGGTAGCAGGGCTGGACAGCTTTAATACATTCTAATGACTATGACATGGGTAAAAACACAGAAAGAGAGGGTTGGTCTTGGCTTGCAGGGGTGCTACAGCTGAAACTCATTAGTAGGCCCATAACACATGGTCTTCCTTACTTTCTTGGAGTACTTGAAGGCACTCTCAGTATAAGGATCATGGAGGAATTCGGAGTAACATCATGGACATTAAGGTTGTAGCCAGTGCTCCAGATAAGATACTGTAGTGGGAGTATTTTACTCCCTGTTTTTATAGTTGGGGGTGAAATGAACTTTTATGGAGTAGAAAAGTAAGTCCCATTCCCAATGGCAGTATGTTACAAGCGAGTAACAATGTTTCAACTGTAAATCAGAAAGGTTTTCAACACTAAATATTTCTTTGCACCTATTTATTTAAGCTCATTAAAAGATGCATGTTTTACTCTTCGGCTCCTGCGGTAATAATAGCAGTCTCTTTCTCTTGCATTATGCATACTACTGGTCAGAACCTATCCATGGAGCTACCTATATGGGTGACAGTAGGGGCACACGCTCCTATGTGTCTGTTTCCTGTTTTTTGTTGGTAGTATAGTGCTCCCTATTTTTATTTTTGGGGATAATTTGCCTTTTTTTGGAGTAATAATGTCCGCTACACACCTTATCTCTAGGGCTGGTTGTAGCACTGAAGGAAACATGGGCGGTAGAAGCTCTGGAATGGGATGGGAGAAATGCCATTCACATCTCGTCCAAGCAGGTTAGCAGAGGCAGACCCAGAGGAAGCCTATTAATTAGGATAATAAACTTGCTCACCTTGAGCCGAATAGAGGCTGACTCAGAGTTTGTTCTGTCAGTCCACATTAAGAGCAGATGGCTGGACTCATATAAAGAGGCTATTGTAATACATGTATATGATCTCCAGGGGTAGACTACACCATTAAAATTAAAACTACACTGGAGCAAATACTCAATGCCAACATACCTGGTATAGACACATTGAAACGTGAAGAGTAATGTAAAATACTTCTGCGTATTTTTAAACAAACAAAGAGTTTGGGTGCAATAGATTCCTTCGTAGTCATTAATTATGTATGTTAAATGGAAGGAGTAAGGGGTATATCCCAGGTGGCTACTCTAGATCAAGCAGCATGAGTACCTTAACCATAGACTATTATTTTATACAGGGTAGGTACTTCTCCTTAATAAAAGGCTTTTTAATCATTTGTACAGAAGAAAGTGATACATTCCTGTTGGCGGTGATCAGTCATGCTACTCCCCAAACAATGGAAAACAATAGGGCAGGTTTAGTAGACTTGAACACTGCTGCTAACCACATCTCCTGGAAACCCTGAAAACTAGAACACATAACTATATAAGTGAAAGGTGTAGTTAGCTTATCCAACCCATGAGGGATTGGAGCTATGGTAGGTAAGGAGAAGAACAGATAAGGCAGGGTATAACAGGGCATGAGTATTGTGCAGAGTTCCTAGTGGAGAATGAGCCTTTATCACACAGGTTATCAAATTGACCTTTCATAAGGATACACTAAAACAGGGAAAACGAATGGTCATTAAAAATTCTGAACAAAGGTCTCATATAAAGTTATTTGATCATAACATCCAAGACAGAAAAAGAGCAATGGGACTTGAACTGACTTCAGCACTGTGGCTGTGAGATGTAAAAACTGTGACGAATTGAAGGAATTTGTCCCTTACCCCCAAAGAGGGAGCCACCTCCTGTGAGACTAAAGAGGTGAGCTTGTTCCACATCGCCATCCCTAGGGGTCGAGGCAAGGGGGCTGCACCGGGAGACACTCTCTGTTTGGGGACAAGGACTCATGTTCCCATGAGGAACTCCATGATGCCATCCGTACAAGTTACATGACTGGGACAAAGGTAAAGTAAATGTAGATCGTTATCAAAGAAAAAGAGAAGCTGTCCCTTTAAATCACAATCACCAATGGACTGTGTTGCGTGTGTTGAAGAGAGAGGAGACGCCAATCAGGGAGAAAGAGGGAGAAGGAGAGGAAGGCAGAGCCAGACAGGGGAGGCCCCTTGTATGAAGAACAACTGATGGAGGTGGAGCTGATGCAGCCGACGAAGCTCATGAAGATCAGAACTGCTTCAAGCTGAAACAGGATGCACTGGAAGCCCAGCATGTCAGAGAAACAGGGAGCTGATACGCGTGGACCGGAGTGCTGAGTGACGGCGTGACCACAAAGCAATCATGGTGGGAAGGTTGGTCTCTCTACGATGACGACACCTCCTCAGAGAGGAAGTACTGAACAAACTGATTAGCCACATGGGTAATGGAAGCCAAACATTAGCCAGATATGCGCATGAAGTGGACATCACGGAACACAAACCGAGAAGCAAACCGAAGGAAGAATCAAATTCCAAGTACTTATAGTACCGGAGAGGTTCCCCTATTATCCTGAAGGTAACAGGGAGAACACGAATACCGAAAAGCCAGAGGGAATTGTTACAGAAATAACAAAACTCATCCCAGTACAAATAATGAAAATATGGAAAAGAAGTGGATAATGTTGAACTATACTAATGTGGTAACAAGAAATACAAAAGGCATTAAAAGTAAAAGGAATAGAATAGAGATGTTGATACCTTGGGAAAAGGGGAAGACCACCCGATATTCAAGAGACAGAGAGTGGAACACGATAAACGGAGACACTTGGCAACTAAAGACTAGAGAGGTTCCTATGATAAACCTTATACAACAAAGGCCACTTTGGAAAAAAGGAAGCATATGCATTTGAATAACAAAACACCCAGATAAAGGGACACAATACAAATACATTCAGAATCCAATAATAAAGAGAGGAGGATTCTGACAAGAACAAAGAAGAACCATAACAAAGAGGAGAACAAGATAATCAATCTCCTAAGGGAGTTGAAGTAATTAATACAAAGAATAACATGGGACTATTTAGGGATTGTATATTGATCAGATCTCTGGAAAGAATTGAACATAAGCACATAAGCACAACGACCAGGAGAAGGGAGACATCCTCCCGACTTTAGTTGATTGAAATAGTGGTAGGTTCAGCTTTGGAGAGTGAACTGATTCATTTTGGGCATTTATTCACGACTGATGAACTTCTTAGATAGTAAAGTATGCAAGGAACACCCCATAGTGATAGGGAAAGATAGGTCTTCTTTCTATATTTTGATAAACGCATGGCAAAAATATCCTAAGAGTGTCCGTGTCCTCCTTCTGAATCGCCACAAAACATAAAAGCTGAATAGAGAGGCTGACTACATGGTTATAAAAGTGAACAGAGATGTGAAAACTGCAATATGCTAGTGCGTTTGTTAGGTAATTTGCTCGTTTGTTCATACTTTATTTTGACAAGCGTGCCATACAAGTAAAGAGTACAGTACATATTCAGTGCATACTTAACACCCAAACATTGTCAATGAAATCAAATGAATGGCAGTAGAAAATGTTATTGTGTTGAGGTAGAGTAAAAGATTAATCTAGTAAAAACACCCCTAAGCACAAAATAAGAGGAGCAAACATGACAAAAAGCTTTCCAGCCAACATGCTATATAAAATTGCTGTAGTAAAACATTAAAAGCATTACAAACATTGAGTGCAATCTAGAAGAAATAGAACATGTAACATTTTAAAGACATTGGGTATGGGTCCCAATGCATAGAGACAGAGATTTTCCCTGTTCTGTTTGGTGGGGGACAAGCATTACATCTAGGATGCACCAAAAAGCATCCATGGTCCTCACATGCTTGAGATGTAACGTGATCTCTATCTCCGTGCCACGAGTAAGAGGTTCCCGATAGTATTTGTGTCCAGAAACTCATTGGCATCAAGACCCAATATCATAGCTCCTGTGGTAGTTCTGACAGCATGTGAATTAAATAAGGGTTTTAAAGAACTTCTTCTCAAGTCACTGTGACAAGAACAGAACAAATCAAAATGGAGAAGGTCTTCTGAGTGCTCAATACAAAAAGGACAAGATGGTGAAACATTGTGATTCCATTTGTTTTTGATATCTGCCAAGGGGAGAATACCCATCCGCGCCATGAGGAACAGGGCTCTCGTCTGCTTGGGCTGCATGCTATCTAAAAAGTTCTCGCTTCTTAACTTCTATTTAAGCAGCTAATAGCTGGAGAATTGACTTGAGAGGGCCAACTTCTTGTAGATTTCATCTTCTCTCATTGCTTTGATGGCCTGAGCAATGCATGCCTTGGTACCACTACCATTGTTACACCACAACCTGGACCATTATTTATATAAGCTTAACTTTGCAAACATTAGCAATGGGATGCAAATCAAGTTCAAGGCAAACAGAAAGTTTAGCTGCACTAATAGGTAGACCTAATACCTTTTTGTAAAGAATCTTTTTTCTGCAACAGCGAAGGTTTAAATATTGGTTCGTCCCCTGAGCTCATCAGCATAGTGAGCAGCTTTTCTGGCCCGGGAATTGGAGGCCTTAAGGGCAACCTTCATGAGACCCCCTCCGTGCTCTTTTGTGAACTTGGTAAGAGCACCACTGTACCTAGCCAACACAATCTTTGACGTATCTAGCTGCTCACCTCAAGTACCATCAACTTTGACTCTAACACCCATATATTCAATTGGTCCATCTGGGAGACTAAGTTACATTTTAGGTAGCTTTTCCCCCTGCTCCGTCTAAAGGCCATAGACCATAGAAAAGTTTGGAAATATCTCCAGCTGACGATGCAGCCCCGTTGGCATGAGAGAGAACAAGACTGCATCATCTGAAACATTAAAATTGGAACTTTTCCAACAGCCATTGCTCATTATAGCCACATGAGCAATTAAAATATAATTCTGGGCCTCAGCCAGGCACATAAATTCTCAAGAGTAGGCAGAATGGCATTTTAAATTTCCAGGATAACAATACCATGGTCCAGACAATACCACTTCAGTACACATTTGGAATGGACACTAATGGATATTACAGTCTTTGGTTTATCAGCCCGCTCCACCAGGGCTGTTGCTAACACAGCATCTGCTGTCACAATTAATGGGTGGTGCTCACTCCTAAATGTATAATAAGAGACCACATCTCCAAATTAACTAAACTATAGTCAATCAGACTAGAGCGATTATCTACATGGAAGGTTATGTTAGTTTGGGAATCACCCTGGAAATGACCATTACAGGTCATTGGACTAGCTGACATCAATACGTTTGCCACTTTCCCTGCATATATATACTTTACCTGGAAGGAAGAGCCGCTAGCTCGCCTATACCCCAGGATCTGTCCTCATCGTCTAAATTGTTAGCCATGATTTCTACTGGCTCGAATTGAAGGTTGAAATCTCCTAAAACTATGATCTTTAGCAAATCTGGATGAGTAAGACTCCAAGCATCAACACAATCAAAAAGATGGACAAACAGTCTGGCCCCCTTGTGTGGCCTCACAGTTGTAGATATTAATTAGTAGCAGCTTTGAGTCATCCCAACAAGTCATATGGGGTTCCAGGAGGTCCCTTGAGCCAGTCTCAACCAGTTGGATTTCCTTATAGGTTAGTGTGGAGACCCAAGCAAGTAAGCCCTACTGGGTGTTCCACCCTTATTCCAAACGGCTGGCCTTGCAAAAGATGCATAACCCTGCAGGTGTGGGATTGACATGGCCCAGGTCTCCTGGAAACCAATGAAAGCATGTTTACGTATCAAGTGTACCCAGACTGGGTAATCTAGGTGCCTATTCAGACCTGCTATATTCCAAGAAAACTACCCACACCTCCTTCCTTAGTGACTCCCCATCCCTGCAAGTACTCAAACTATCTTGCCAACATGCTGGAGGGATTAAACCGTGGCGAAGGGTGGCACACACATCTGCAGCAAATTTCTCCCAGAACTAAGTCATCAATGTTCTCAGATATGACATTAGAGGCAACCAGTTTAGAATCAACTATACTGGGCAAGATATAACTATTTACTAGTACTGGTGACAATGACGGTGATGGTGGCAACGGCAGAGATGTTCTGGATATAGACAAAGACCCTCCTTGAAATACAGAAGTTATATTATCTACATGGGCTATAGTTTGACCTGCTGTGGGGGTTAGTGTACATGGCTTTACAGTTTGCAATGGATGCAAAACCCCACCAGGGTGAATCACATAAGGGTTGGTCCCAGACATGTACAGTGCAGACATGCACTAATACATACATGTAAACATAAAGATGCTCGGCAAAACACTCTGGGCCACCTTCACCCAGATCCAAATAAGAATATAGGGACAGGAGTAAAATCGAATATAAATGTAAGGTAGCGGACATTTTAGCACTAATCAATAAAAATAAGGACCCCCCAGCCATGGGTCTGTATGTCGCATGTAACGCTGAGCACAGTCGCATGGAAAGAACTCTTACAACTGCTCTTTCAGACCGTTAGTATATCAGACATCCTGCCAGAAATGAACTAAGAGCATATCTGTCCCAGTTTGCAAATGGAGACACGAAACAACCCTAAAAGCTACTGTATTTTAGCGATGATGGACACAGCAGCAAAGATTTTCAACACGCTGCTACTGACGGAATTAACTGTTTAGGGACAACCAGCGCCGAAAACTGCCTTTCAATCAAACAGGATTCCGTAGTGCACACTTCACCACAGACAATATACTGACCCTGGTCACCTTGATCGAGAGCACCTGGGGACTATGCAATCAACCACCTTTTTGTAGACTTCAGTGCAGCCTTCGCTACAGTGAATAGAGGCAAACTCTTGTTTAAACTTAAGGGTTGGGGCTTGCCTGGGGGACTCCTGAACATCATTAATGCCTTATATCAGAATACCCCTATAATGGCAAGGCTTAATGCATATGGCTCACTTACTTCCCCAATGCCACATTTAATGGACTGAAACAATGATGCATTCCGGCCTCACTTTTATTTAGTCTTTATATGGCAGACTTGGCATCCTATCTAACCAGAGCATGATCTTGTCATTCAAGGTTGGGTGGAGTGCGGATATACTGGCTGGGTTACTCAGTTGATTTGCTGCTATTGAGCTTAATCCCTGTGGGCCTACAAAGGTTGTTGGATCAAATGCATGATTTCCCTAATACACACAACCTAATCATCAATACATCGAAAACTAAAAACATGTCCTTTAAATAAAGGGAAGGCCAAGTTGTAAAATCAATTTTAAATGGAGGCTGAATGCTGCAAAGTGGACAAAGTCAATGACTACAACTACTTAGGATACACCATTGAACATCAACTAAATTGGGGACCACACATGGAAAATCTGGAAGTCACGTTACTACAACACAAATGTGTCATCAAACATTTTGCGGTCTCACATGCAGGCTACTCCTTGTCTTTCCTAATCATAATATACAGGGCTAAAATGATTCCCAAACTCACATATAGAACTGAAGTTTGGGGGTGGATGAAAGTTGGAGGCCTATTGCCTCATATCTATTGTGAATCTCCCACCCCGAACCCCTGTATAATATCGATGTTATGAACTGAATTTATGGTCAGGTTTTCATAAATATCAGTATGCGATGTATTATTGGAAAATTATAAATGCAGACAACAGTTTCCTTTGTCAATATCTTACTCTGGAAGCTTACAAGCTGTAATAATACTAAGTGATCTCCTCCAGTAAGCTAATTCTGGTAGAAGGAGAACAAATGGACAGCGGCTACAAATGTATAGTTATAGACTTCCGTTGTCAAATGTAAAAAAAAGGGAAAGGTGCACATGCAGTCAATGGACAAAGAAGAGACTGGATTCAATAATCCACCAAGCCTGGTAGTAGGAATGAATGATGTCAGGTTTGGTACCCACGAGCATTATAGTCATTACATTTGGTGGGTGTACATGCAGCTCAAATTTAATCTGAAAGATAGATTGGAAGTCATCAGCCCCAGATTGACCTTGCTGAGAGAAGAGCATAAATGCATATAATGTAAAACTGAGATATTTTGCTCTGTCGTTTTAGAGTCCTGATAGATCTTAGAAGAAAAAGCCTTGTGGGAACGGGGTGGGGAAGAGCTCCATCTCTGGACGGAAACGTGATCTGGAGGGCCTACCTTAAGGGGAACCACATAACACCTATATATCATTTAACTGGCCTATGGATGACCATTAGAAATATACTGGGGTTGGGAGGTGCGCTAGAGAGGTGATTATTGTTTGATGAAGAGAGCAGGCTGACAACTGATGGTTTAATATCAATGAAGAGAAGGCTTCTCTTATTTTGTAAACTGAACCAAGGTAATGTATAGTCTAAATTTACTTTCATTGTGTTTTACCGTGTCATGACAATGTGGCATGGCATTCATGAAATATATATATATATATATATATATATATATATATATATATATATATATATATATATATTATTATGGATGTACCATAATATAAAAACAAATTATCACATGTTCAACTGAAGAGAAAACCATATATTATATAAAGGTCAAGGGAGTTGGTAATGAAACATAATCCAGACACAAAGGGGAGAACACGATAACACCTTCTCAACATGTCAACCACCTAAAATAAGATTTATGAAAGGAAAGAAAAATGAACAGTATTAAAAGTAAATCTTAATATGCAAGGCCAAATACTTTGATAACAGAAATCCGCTTGTGTTAACTCCATGCACTGGAGACAGAGCGGAGAGATAGTGCTCATAGAATCAATATTGCAGATACATGATACATTGAGATGGTATCAATTATATGGCAGCCGACGGGTTAATTTGAACACATACGACCGATTAAAGGTGAGCTTAACTTGTAATGCAAAATTCTCCTATAACAGTGATCGAGTTTTATTGATTGCATGCAGTGGAAACAATGTGTAGACACATATTCAAAGAAATAGCCCT
Source organism: Ambystoma mexicanum (assembly GCF_040938575.1). Classification (NCBI taxonomy): domain Eukaryota; kingdom Metazoa; phylum Chordata; class Amphibia; order Caudata; family Ambystomatidae; genus Ambystoma; species Ambystoma mexicanum. Next base: position 651,926,445 of record NC_090925.1, read on the forward strand.
GCATGAGGAGTCTACATTCAAAGGGTCATATTTGATCAGTTCATTGGGATACCAATTTCAGAGTAAAGGTAAGCTTAACATGCAATGCAAAATCCTCCTTAACGGAAATTCATTTTGATGGATTCCACAGCCATGAAACACTGTGCATGGAATCCATAGGCATTTAAATTCTAGAACATGTGCTAATTCAGATGATTACTGCATTAAAAAAGGTGCAGCAGACTACAAGGTGTTTGCTAAACGAAGGCAGATTGACAGTGACATAATAATTTAGCTGGAACTATAAAGTGAGGCTGTGAGATCTCTAGTAAACAAGGTGATTGAGGCAAAAGGTCTATTAAAAAAGGATAGGAGACTCTGCAGAAAATAAGCAAGAACACGGTAAGTGAACTCCCCCATCAGGTATGCTCCGATGATTAATCTGTTTTTTGTTTGCTTTAGCGTTTCCACTGTCTATTATTTATATGATCATCTACACCCACCAGGTAAGATGTTAAGGTAGCTTAGCTGATTTCAAGGTGGCTTTGGGCCTGATTTACAAAGTGTGCTTTAATGTGAAATTCCCATTGAAAAACGTTTTGTAAATCAAGCCCAAAGACTTAAGAGCAGCACAAATCAGCAGATTAAACAGCTGTTCATGCTCTTTAGTTAGTTCACTCAAAACTATGAATTTCTGTGACAAGCTGCCAGTGCAGGCACAAGTTTCTTACTAGTATCCCACTGATTTCACACCAAAACTCTTTGCGGCAATCCAACATCACGTTCAAGTGAGCACTGAGGCAGGAAATAATTTAAATGCAGTTAACATCGGTTCACGGGGTTGTATGCAAGAATAGGGTTGTAGTTTGGGAGGCAACCATCTATCCTGATGATACTAAATAACAATCCTTATACTTTTTTATTTTAGATTTGGAAAGAGGCAGTCCTCCCCCTATGCCCTGTAATAACCTAGGAAGGATGTGAAAAGAGCATCATTCAGGAGCTTAAACGCTTTGAGTGCCGTATGATTATTATTTCACGACAGAGTGAAAGGCAGGGTGACAAAGCTGCATTGTGGATGAGCTTAGCTATTCTTGCTCTCACTCAATCAAATCGAAAGAATTCTCTATTTATACCTTTCCTTAGCCGACTTTTCCAATCAACGTCATTTTTACCCAGTTGCATGCAGGATTTGCCAATAATGATACCTCTAAAGAGTTATGGATGACATTGAGAATATGTTTATCGGAGTCCTGTAACCTAATCTTCTGACTGGTGATGTAGAGGCGAGGCCAAAGTACTCTCTGCATTGGAATGCAAGTTATTAGCACACAAAGGCCGGACCATGATGGATAGATAACGTAGCAAGTTAAGGTCTTGCCACACACATCTGTCTTGAGACTGTAGAATAGCAGCTTCGATACTGGTAGGACTTGACCCTATAGGGCACAGTGAATTGAATACTGCTGAAGGGGGTGATGATCATAGTTTTAACAGAGCTTAGAAGAAGGGAGAATCCAGCTGGAAATTCAATGTAAAAATGTGTTCATAAAATGCGGCAATATCTTTCAGCCACATGTGCTGCTGATTAGTAGGGTCATACTGAAACAAGGTCATCTGCTGCTGGACAATGAAAGCTGGGATATATACCCGGAAGTTCAGCAGTTAGATGCATCCTCTCTCTATAGACTGATCTTTTCTTCATTCATTGCCAATCTGTGCTCTATGCATTTCTACGTGAAAGCAATCAAGAATATTTGTTATCATTTAAAGCATGCTGAAATGAGTGAACTTGTGAAGAGACTAGTCTATGGAGCTTGTATAATATTGAAGACATCCTTTCTGCCCAACTAACAGTGAAAAGGAGAATTCCATTTATGGCGTGTATCTGTAAATCGAACTATTATTTATTCATGTACTATTTAATGATATAATTAATTGTGTTCAGAATAATGACCCCCAGGCACTAGATATTATTTATACAACAACTGAGGGATTATTCTCTAACATATTTTGGGTACCCGAAGATTTAAGTGGAAAAAATGCAGTATTTGACTTGTTCAGAGGGTGCCATGATACCTTGGAGCAATTACCAATTATAGAGCAAATTTGTGCTTCTGAAATCTCTTGTTAAGAGACAACTAAAAGTATCACATCAGCGTTAGCGAATTATTATGTTGTTGCCAAGATGAAATCCTTAGACTGAAGGGTCAATCAGTTCTTTTTCTCATAGGCCAAAAGGGTCTGGGGAAGAAAATCTGAAGAAGTATTTTCAATAAAGTGACTGACCAGATACTGCTGTCTCATTATCAATATTATCGCAGCAAACCTCACAGGACAGAGTATAAGAGTGGCTGCAATAAATCAGACAAACAATCTGTTAGAACTCAAGCATAGCTTTTGCCCGTTGCCAATGGAAAATGTGAGACATAGACAAGGTGCAGTGACAGATTTTCTAAACTTTTGGGAGGGGGGCAAATGAGGAGAAGTAAATCTCACTTGCACCAATAGAGATGCACCTCAATCCCCAAAGTGCATCTGCATGTGCACATCTTAGATGATTACATTCAGACGCCCCTTTTCAGCCCCTTTGTAATTGTGTGCAAATAAGGGGGCACGCCCCTATTTGCCATGTGGTTGCTGTCAGCCAACACTCATTTATTCACTGGGGCTGGCCATCACATCTTTCCGTTAGTGTCCAGAATAATATGCTTTGCATATTTCTGCATTGAGCGCAAATGAAAAAAAAACATGTTTGAGTATCTGCTCCATAGTGTCTTGTTACTGTGGCAATATGTTATCCAATGTCAGAAGTCTAGCTTTAATCATATTATCAGATTGGGCCTTTCTGGTGATAGACTTTATTCTAAAATAAAATTCCAAATGTGAATCAATTGTTTGTAAGATTCACATCTACAGGGTATTTGAAGGTAAAACCTCCCCAACTGAATTTGCCATCCTAGGGGAATTCTCACGTGAGAGTGGCATTAATATGTGTGCGCCACAGTCAAGTTTTTTAAAATCTTTACAATGGAATCACATTGATGTTTTGTGAATGTGTGAACTTATAATAGCACTAACCTAAAGACCAGCAATTGATTAGTCATCCTATCTTTGCTGTTGGAATTTTTTTTTTTATTTTTAACAATGCTATAGCCTGGAATTCACCAGAAATGTATTTCTTGGTTGTCGCTTGAAGACAATCCTATCATTGATTTGAGTATGCAAACTTGGATATTGCCAAATATGTAAGCGGAAAATTGTCTGCATATAATCATAGTGACTAATCATAGTCAACATGTTTCTGATTTGGTTTCAGGAAAAAGTCTTAAGCTGCATAAAAACGAAGACATGCTCACCAGGACTCCATTCAATGAACCAAGGGCAAATTCTAGAAGATTTCCCTGTAAGGAAATAAAGAGCAATAATTAGAGCTACATTATATAGATATCTTGCTGTTGCAAGCAATATCCACCTTTATGTTCATTGACCAAACACTGAAAAGCATTTACCAATCGAGTACTTTTTGGTGGGGAAAACCTGCATATAAACAAATACATTAAAAGTATAAAGTATTAAATTTGGTTTACCAATGAACCAAGAAGGCCACCCAACACATTGCTGAGCATATTTTCACATTTCTTAGGATCCATATTTTCGACAGATCCTCCATTCTAAATTAATTGAAAGGAAGCAAAATAATCTGAAGTCAATACCATTATTTTGAATTATTTTCATTTAAAGCACAATTATACACAACACAATATTAGGGTAGTAGCAGAACACCCTGAACATACTTTTCAGCATTTATACAGTGTCCTTTCTATTCTACTGAAGGGATATCACAAGTTCATGCCTTTCTATATGTCATGATCCTGGGGTTTGGAGGGTTGGGAGCTACAATATTTGGACTAATGATGATGTTGAATCATACCAACTAATGATGACGTCTTTGAGTTAATTGAACACTGTACAGTAACAATGAACTGGAACCTTGAAATACCAATGGTTTCTGCATGTTGTTTCAGACACACTGGTGGCACAGAATAAGGCTCAAATGACATTCATGAGATGTTAGATGAGGGCAGTCCTTGGGAGATAAGCAACTTGTATTGACCTCTCAGACACTTATACAAAAGAGTACCATGAGCTCCTGCTTGAAGGATCCAAGAAAAGGATTTGATTGAAGGTGGCAATTTGAATTGTGTTTGCTGAAAGATTTGAGAATTCTTTCTGTTTCCAAATCAACATCGACACATGGGGCCTCCTAGTGAGCTGATATATGTGTCTGGCAAGTGAGGTTGCACCTCGTCACTGTAACTGGGCTGCAGACTGGTCACGATATATAGTTTGAAATGTGTGTTAATGATTCCAAGCTAATGTATTGGTTGAAGTGGGATTGGGTGGAGTGGGATTGGGTGGAGTGGGATTGGTGAAGTGGGATTGGGTGGAGTGGGTATGATTACTCTTCATCTTTCTCCTCATGTACAACTGGCTTCTACACCTACAATACTGAATTGCAGGAAAAACAGCTGCCAGTCAATTGTTGGACGTCTGACAATGCACACATTGGACCATCACCAATCTCCCCAAATTGGGAAAGCCTATTTCCGTGGCAAGCATCTTTAAAACAAACTGTTTTTGATGGGTACGCTGGTTTCTTTCTGACTGCATGACAACCTCTCTGGGAACAGTTAACTCCTTTTGTAGAGGATACTTCCTGAGGGCTCATCCTATCTCTGGGAGGCAGCCTCCTAATATTAGAGAAATATTGCATGATTGAGAATGAGAATATATGATTCTTTTGAAAAGCTCGGGAACTTTAGGCCAAAGGACAATGTACCCTGCTCCATTATCTGACAGTTGAATTGATCAACAGTTACATTCTTCACCTTTGAGATCTGTCCGATTTCAATAACTAACAGGGGCTCGAAATAATGCAATTTAGAAAGTGGAGTGTTGTGGGGTTGCCATTCTATACCCACCCTTCACCCTACACCTGAAAACGTGCATTCCTTAACTGCCATCATGCTGTTTATTAACTATGCAAAGACACAGCACCACCCGGCCATGACATTCACATCCTGGTACATGGGACATTTTGAGGAATCCACAGTCCTCCTTTTATCTCAGTCACCAACCCATGAAGAAGCCTCAGCAGGATTTCAGTGTCATTCTGAAATTGTGCAATTGCCTCAACCTTAGCTGTGGGATGCAGCCTTTTATTGTCTTGCTTAAGACCAAATGTGTGTGTCATAGCTTTTTGTAGACACTGGCATAGACCTCTAAGAGAATAACAAGGGATTCTGGCTGCTGCAGGGACAGACTGTCAAACACCTTGATGAACGTGTTGCCCTTAAAGGTCAACAGGTCCTCTAAGCACAGAACCTGAGAAGGTAGGGGTGGATTCTGAGTCTGGGTTGATTCGACAGAGTCTGAGACAGAGCTCAGCCTGTCAAGCCTCATACTAAGGATAGTGGAGTGTGCCCCTGGCTTGCTCCTATGCCTGGCAGATATTTCTCTGAACTGAGAATAGTAGGTCTCCCATGGCCTTAGGATCTTTGCTTAAGGTAATGAGTGGAGTCCCACGTCTTCACCTTCCCCTCATCTGCCAATTCCATGATGAAGGGTGCTTGAAGTACTTATTTGAAAGATTGAAATAGGGAAAGGGAGGGGAGAGAGGGAAAGACAAAGAGAAAGAGAGGTAGAGAGAAGGGGGAGAAAGAGAGGAGGGAGAGTGAGAGAGAAAATTGAGAGAGAGAAAGAGAAAGACAAAGAGAAAGACAAAGAGAGGTAGAGAGAAGGGGAGAACGAGAGGAGGGAGATTGAGAGAGAGAGAGAAAGAGCGAGCGAGAGAGGGAGATAAATAGAGGAGGGAGACTGAGAGAGAGAGAGAGGGAGAGAGATTGAATTAGCCTATGATAAAACAAGAAAGTGACATGGGAGCTCTCTGCTGATGTTAGTCGTAGGAGTGCGGGGAGTATGTCAATTTTTGCCCTGTCAGACCATGGTTTTGATTCCTTATGTCTTCCAAAGGTTTGCATGCCTTTCATGCCTTGTTATTCCTTCATCATGCCTTGCTATGCCATGTATGTCATGTTTAATGGGGCTGGATTGTTTGCATCCGCCATTTACCTGCTTAATATACTACTTCCAATCATAAACTTTGTGTTAAGGTGCCCCACTGTGATTTTAACCACTGGGATCTGCTCCCATGTGAATTGTTGGCACTGTACCGCCAACTAATAAATCCTTGACTGTATGTTTGCACCATGGTGTCCCACTGTGATTTCGTCCTCTGGTGCCCAAAGCAATTTCTGCTCTACCATGATTGTGCTCTCTGATGCTCAATATAATGTGTCATTGATTTTGCACTTTGACATTGCACAATGGTTGGTTGTTCCTTTGACCCCCAGAAGGTCTCTGCCCCCTGTCGAATACTGAGAAGAACCCCACTGCTTTGCACATATGAGGCTCATCTGTGACAGCATAGAATAGACGCCTGCGAATGCGGGAAGTCTCTGGCACAGTTGCAAGCATACAATTTTCCGAATCAGCTATGCATTTCCTACTAAGCAGAAGCTCCTAAGCATTATTGTAGCCCTTACTCTGGGAGCGGTGCCCATGCGTACAGCAATGCACACTTGTAAATCAGTGTGCACTGAGACTATAGAAGTGAGAGTTATTTTATGATTCAGGCCGATAGCGTTTTTACACTAGGCTCAATTTGGGATGATTTTAAACACTGTCTGAGTACCTAAGCCTGCGACTGCCATATTGCATATGTATTCCATTGATTTCCATGGGAAATGCATTCTAAGGGCCTGATTTACAGTGCGATTTTCGATGTGAATCAGTCCCTAAGAGTTTACCCTACATTCAGAGTAAAATGCTACAATAATCATATTACATATGGGCAGTCTTTATTCAAACATGCATGTGGAATTGCACCTGTACATACAACCTACACGTGTGTCTTGGGAATAGAGATGGCACACATTATGTAAGTGTAAAGTTTGCATCTCCTCTACATCCAAAACTGTTTCACACTTATACAGATGTTGTTGTTGTAGGGTCAGATACAAGACACTGGTATAAAAGACGCTCGCTGACACTCAGTGCAGAGAATAATACTTATAATACCTAATTAAGGCACACGTCTGTACAGTTCTCTTACCTGAATCATTGCCTCAATTTCCCGGACGTTTAACTCAGAGAGGCCCTACAAGGGGATGTAGAAACGTCATAGTGGCTCAGAGCTCATTTCTATATTTAAACAACACGATTTAAGAAAACACAGATTGTTAGCAGAATCATGGGTGACATGTGAGTTTTGGAGTCAATCTACGGCAAGGCGCAACCTCACACCCCACCTCTCAGAGGCAGCAGACCGTGGACAGTGAGTGCAAAGGTCGTGCCATTCGGCCGTCAATTTTAACTCATTGAACTGGAGATGTGAGATGCCCACCCATAGTATCATGCAAAGTAATGGAGAAAGGAACTGAAGAATAAGGGTGCAGTAATGTGAGCTTCAATAGGTTTGCATCACCTAAGCTAACCTAGGTCCCTGCCTCAGTGCAGAGAATGCAGGAGGTGTGCTAATCAGTGTAAGCTGAACTGATTATTTCAGTATACAGTATATCTCTTAGAATTCACATTTCTTTTTCTGAAAATGGAGGTCCTCCTTACTATTTTCTGCAGGATTTCTTCAACGCTGAGTCCCAGCTTATCAGCCATTTCTTTCTAAAAGACAAGCCACATCAAAGGATTAAACAGTGGCATTTATATCCTGTGTAGGATCTAAGCATTCTGGTACCCGGGTTACAAGTGCAAGTTAGCCAATGGCCTAAACCCATCTCAGAGAAGTGGTGAAGCTGGGCGATGTTACTCTACAGTTACATTGGATATTCTGGCAACCTAGACAGCCGTAAAGCATTAGCCATCTCTTCTATCAGAGGTTTAGACCTACCATTGATTGCAGCATGCTAATACGCGCAGCACGTGCTCCAAAATGCAGTCTATGTATAGCAGTATTTATTTCAGTGCGGAAAAAAATACATTATAATATTTGTCTCTGTTCATTCATCATTGCTCAGTATGATAATAATAATCGTAATAATAATAATAATAATAATAATAATAATAATAATAATAATAATAACACTAATGATGATGATATAATCAACTATTTCTATATATAACTATAATGATGATGAGGATTATAATAATATGGATATTAATAATAATAATAATAATAATAATAATAATAATACTAGTAATGACTTACTTTGAACTGTTCTTATTAGTATTGTTATTATTGTTATTAATATTATTAGTAGTAGTAGAAGTAGTAGTAGTAAAATAACATGTTATTATAAGAAGGAATCTGTAAGGAAGTAGGGCATGTTAATTCATTTTTTATTTGTGTTTCAAATCGTATTAATATTATTACTATTATTAATAGTACTCGTATTATTAGTAATAATGATAATAATAATAAGCACATTTTCAGAACACTTTTGAACAGGTGTAACTAACTATTATCATAAGCGATATCTAGATCTTTAGATAGATCGATAGATAGATAGATAGATAGATAGACAGACAGACAGACAGACAGACAGACAGACAGACAGATAGATAGATAGATAGATAGATAGATAGATAGATAGATAGATAGGTAGATAGATAGATAGATAGATAGATAGATAGATAGATAGATAGATAGATAGATAGATAGATAGATGATTCACTTGTCATATTTTCTGTGGACATCAATTAACAAATAGTTAAACAAGTGGACATAATATCTTACCACGACTGAGAGGATGTCATTCAGGTTGCATTTCATTTCAAACTCTTTACTTTTTGAGGTGCTTTGCTGAAATACAGAATTGTGCAAAGACATGTTTATTTCCTATAGAGTTGTCTTAGGAGTACCACAGTCACTAAGGATCGATGTCTCTTTCATCGTGTACTTTGCTCTCCCCAAATCAAATAACATCTAATTTATATAAGTAGACATCATAATCAGCATTCACCATAAATCAACAAGCCCAACAGACAGAAACCATAAAAATACCATTCCAAATAGAACTCCAAAGCATTGAGACTGTTGAGGGCACTGTGTCGCAGACCAGCCAATGACCAAGGATAAGGTGTCAACACAACCTGAAGGAGGAATTGTGTTTGTAGCAGCATTGAACTGATATGTACTCCGTACGTGGACATGACATCAAAGGTGTTTTAATTCTTTAATTATCACAATTTTGTACATGCAGAAAGAACAGCCTTTGTTATAACGGAGGCATTGGGGGTCTCTTTTCAGACATTATCAACCAGCAAGGAAGAGTGATTTGTGGTAGTAACAATGAACCCTTCATACTTGTGACTGAGTGTACATGAATTATTTGGGTCTACGTTCATTTCTCGTGGTTAGTTCATGCACTTTTTCACTGTATATTTTTCACAGATGTGTTTATGGGGCTGTCCCCCCAAGCCCCTCTCAAGACCACATCCTCACTCTGTCACCCCCTACACCAACACACACAACACATATATTTAAAAAATAAAAATTCAGTGAAAAACATATTGAGGAAAACTGCACAAAGTGCAAATAAATAAATTAGCAACGACAAACAAAAGCTACAAAGGTAGATTCACGTCACTACTCTTCACTGGTGACTGGTTGTCGCAGCAGAACATTGGCCCTCCTAACTCTGTACAATGGTACACACACACTAGTTGTGTTGGTGAAGAAACTTATGCCACCGTTCGCAAGGTGGTATTATGGCCAACACACTTCCCTACCCAAGGAATACCTTTGATGTTTTGTACCGATAAAAATAGATGTCATTCTTCTAAAACTGTCACTGAACAATGTTAACAAGTTAGGATTCTTCTCACTGTTTGAATGCACAGAGGAAAACATTTGCCACTTGTCTCCTAGCAGCACCTTGTGACAGGAGACATGTCTCTTGGTTCTCTCAGTTTCACTGGATAATTATGATGGCACTTAAAAGATGGACCGTTTTAATTTTAAAATCCTGATAGAATCCAAATGCAATCTTGTGCTGTTGACCAATGAACAACAATTGCACTGTTGCGTCAAGTTCCCGGCAGCAATAAAACCTAATCTCATTATTCAAACAGTCTTAATTTTTCAATTGATGTAACTTCTCAGTGAATTCTTCATCTGTGGGTCCTAGCCGGTTTCTTTAGTAGATTCGCTTGTATATCACAATCAATGAACAGTGTACACAGTAGTTGTCACCATAATAATATGTCTTATTATTGACAAAAACGCTCAGTTTCATATATCTCCCTTTTAAGAGCAAAATGATGTGTCTATTACACAAACTAAAAAACAGTCACACAGACCACAGCATGAGATTTAACCAGCTGAGCTGCTATCAATTTCTCGCATATGGGACATCTGTGAAGCATTAGGGTAAATCATACACTCATTTTAGAGGCAATATATGCAAAAGTGAATTTTACCATGAGCTCCTGGTACTTCACTGTAGCTTTCTTTATCTGTTGTACGCAGCAATACGCATCTTCTTGCTGAAAAATATTATAGCATCTAATTAGAGTTTTGAAACAAATGACATCACTGCTTTTTCAGGTATATTTCGATGAAATGTAAGACATTTTACACCTAAACTTTACTCTGGCCCTCATTAAAGAATACTTACTCTCCACCGAGTATGATGGCAATTGTTGTCAACATCCGCAAAAATGTCGTGTTAAAGTGTGATTTCATCAGATGTACCCACATCACCCCAAGGGAAGGTAAAAGGTGCCAACAGTCGCATTGTATCACCTGCTTGGCAAATTCCTCCCACTGTTCAAATGCTTCCCGAACGATGTAGGACCATCTGGAACTACGCCGTTCTGGGGAGGCTATCTTTGTGGCCCCATCACCAGTGGAGAGAATGATGCCCATGGAGCCCTCAACACACTGTGTTTCTCCTTGGAGAACCACATGAGTCCACAGAAAAAAATCCATCCAATTTTCGAGCATCTTTTCGCTAGTCAGAAATCGGGCAGATTTTTCTCAATTTTTACTGGCTCCATAACACTGAACTGGAATTTAGAGCCGGCAGTATCAGTGGGCATGCTCACATTAGAATAGGACATGCGGCTATCCTAATGTGACTGCCACTTGCACCTGCTGGCAGAACCGGGTAGAGTTTCCCACCTCTTGGATATTTACTTCTGTTCAGAACCTATATCCTGTTCTGATGGGCTTCTGGAGTGGGTGTTAGTGGACCATGGCGCCGTAGCATGTCTAACCCAGCAGTCACCTTGCACCAACTCCTCTTTTGAGGGCCTCAATCTTATAACAACTTTTCCTCTATCCTAGTCTCTAATGAATTCCTGGATTAAAGAAATATTGGTATTGCCAGCTTTGGATATATTTGGGTGAACTTCATCTTCACCGCCTCCTTCCCCCCCTCTGCTAATCTCACAGTCGCTGTGATTGGTGGCCAGGGCCCTTATGTGTCCTACCAGGTCCTGGCCTTCCTCACCCAATCGCCTCAGCCTCTGCCTACTCACAGCACTTGCCTTGGCACCCACCTGCCTACGTCCTGTATGCTTGCACTCACCTATCTAATGCGGCTCCACACCGCATAGCACTTACTATACTAGGCACTTACATCTGCTGCTCACCCACGAGCACGGACAGTCTAGCACCTACCCCCACTCCCACTTCCCCACTTCTCTCTGCACTTGCATGTTCTGAATATGCATAGGGCACAGTATGTTCATCTTTATCGTCCACTGTATTTAATGTTTCAATTCTATGTTCCCTCACTGTAGCCCTGTGGGCACTTTGAAACAGAATTGACTTACTGTATAAGCGCCTAACAAATGCACAATAAAATTAAAATAAAAAAATAATAAAAATAACTGTCTCGAGAGAAAGTTTTAGTAAGGTAGAAAATGTCAACATGTATCTTTGGATGCTATTAATATCTTTGCAATCTTTGATTTTGAGGAACATTGAAAGAACTTGGAGGGATCTGAGATGATGCATGTGCCAAATTGCAGGTCACGTGCTTGAATGCTGCCTTTCAAACTTCCGAGGTTGATAAAATGAGTATCACTGATCTGGAAAATAACTCGTGTTTTTGCACGAAAAACCATTTCCTTTCAGACATTGCTCTGCACAAAAAACAATCAATGGAAGGTTTTTTTGTATAAGTTATTAGGAGTTATTGGTACTGATTATACCAAGTTCATAAGGTTGATAGGCTGAGCTCTCTCTACCTACATTCAAAAATGCAATGTGTGGATTGTCAATAGCATTAGGTATGTGTGCATACATGGAAAGTGTGTATGGCAGTAATACAACATCTGCAACAATCCCTGGTGGAACCATGTGCTTTTTTGAGTTGGCCCTCTTGGAATGCATACTCACGTGGCTGCTCCACCTTCCCACAATAATCATAAATACATGCAGCTGTGCATTCAGGTCACAGGGAAAGTCTAAATAGCACTTCCAGAGTGTTCACTCAGACCCTTGCAGGCGCATCGCCCCAACCAAGACATATGAAATGGAGGGGGGCTTGTGACATTCAGGCAAAGACTTTTCTTGGGACAAATGTCATTGAGGCTACTGCTCTGATCATTTGGGTTATCAGTTGTATCTGCCACTGTACACTATCTCGCCAGGTTGATGTATCAACCAAAACATCAATAATTTGCTTGAACATTCAGATGCTGTTTCTGGACTTGTGTGGGGCAGAATATTATGTTCAGTTCCATCACTGGCAGTGATTATAAGGCGTGTTCTCATCTGTACTCAAATAGATAGCAGGAGGTGCTGTGTGTCAGAATTGAAGCACACTGACGTAGCTTTGCTGAGACTATTTTATTTTTCTTATTTCATTTTATTGTTAAGTACTTATAGCATATTAAATGCCTTTTGTACCACAGAAGAAGCAAATAACAAAACAGTTCTTCCATACATTTTCATTAACAATACAATACAAAAAACATTTCAATATCAATACAATTCATCAGTTCCAAATTTAAATTACCTACACAATCGATCATGCCACACAATCACAATAAAACAGTCCTTCACATTTATGTCATCTAAAAACTTCAATTTTGCACAAAAAAAATTCCATATATAAAATGAAGCGACAGTGATGACCAGTGAACGCGCCATATAAATAGCGGACAAAAATTGGTCAGTGGTGGAGCCACTTTTTACATTGATGAATCTACCATACTCTTTCCTATACTGGAGAAGCAACACTTTGCGGCCAGTAAGCATGTGCCTAGGCGATTCTGTATGTAAGTTACATAGCCTACATTTGCGCCAATATACTCTAGCACAGGGAAAATATTCAAACGTCCATGCAATATGAATCTTCGTAACTTCATGCTACACCAAATCACTTACAGGGGTATTCAGTGGAAAAGTCTGCCTTTCATATCTCTTTTTCCCTGATAGTTCTTCAATGTTATCAACCTTATCCCTATGAGCTGACTTCTGACTTCCTTTTAAACTTTTGCTGAGACTATAGGAATAGAATGTCAGATAATTATGCAAAAGGTCACAATCAGTTAAGCACAGACACGTGTGCTATTATGAAGTAATGGGATGGACGGCATATCCCAAGATGCCATTAAAATGGCACAGCATTGCATAGTCTGGTGCATTAAAAACTGCCGGCATCCATGATGGAAATTTCAAGTTGATCACTTTAAAAGGGCTGCCACTACTTTCCAATTGGCCGATATGTTAGAGGGTCCAATCTTGCATATGCTGGATTTTCTAGCTGCTACTCATTGATTGCCATACCGATGCAATGTGCTGTATCGTCAACCTTTTGAAAATTCAGCAGAGCATCTCACTGCCTTCCACTAGCCAAGCTGTTAAATAAATAAAGTGCACTTCTTTCGCTCAGTTGGGCAAAAGCATCCAATGATAGGATCTGTTTTAGCTCAAGTCAGAGATTCGAATCCTAGGAAGGCTATTGGGCGCTTCGTATTGCCGAGGTTGCTCTTTGGAGTTGGGCATCACACATCTGATATCTGTGTCTAGTGTCAAGAGTTCCAGTGGGTGAAAATGTGACACATAATTCTGTTATATTATCAGTGCTAGAGCACCTACTGCCTTGAGGGCAGCAGTCATTAAAAATAAACAAAGACCAGCCAGAGATGCATTTATAATGAAACAGACAATGAATGCCCATTTACAATGAATGCCATTTTAGATCTGATTTGACAAACGGTTTATCATTTCCAAGATTGGCCACTTGAAATTAATTAAATAAATACAGAAGTATATAATTGCCCGGGGGTAGCTCAGTGACAACGTGCTCGCCTTGGAAGCAAGACGACATAAAGCACAGGTTCGATCCCCGGGTCTGCACTTAGAAACCTCTGGGTATTTAAGCACGTCATAAATACACAACTAAAGCAAACAACTACACAACTAAAAACAAATAATTCCTATAACAGCGCCACGATGGCCGCAGGCTGTGTGAGCGCTTTAAAAATACAAATAAATACATAATTGGACCAATGAGGAAGTGTCTTTCCTGCAAGTGTCAAAGGCTAGCGGTTGAAAAGCTACCCGTCATGCTGTTGAGTTCTAAGTCTAATGTGGCCTCAAATGCTGCAGTATTATAGGGACAGAAGAAAGGGACGACTGCTGACTTCACCTTTTGCCCTTTTAAAACAAGCAAGACCAACTGACCACCAAAAGGCAATGAAGTCACAGAGGCCACAGCTGCTATGTTTGGAGTTCTCCTGAAGCGCTAATATTTGGCTGCTAAGAAGAGCTGAATTGCAGCCACCAGGCTGGTCTTTTGACGAGTCAAAAAGTGAAGAGAACTATCATAACTATATAATACCGCTATAAACGCCTATGAGAAATGAAGTAACCTCTCAGAGGTCCAGTAAAGTACTTGTATGTATTATATATATCTTCTCCTCAGGCGCAAGATGAAAAACAAAGGGATCATTTGCTAAGCTCCCTGATTGTGCAATAAAAGAGTTAAAAAAAGGCAAAATCCAGGAGAATTTAGTAGCATTTGAAGGCGAGTGGGAGCACGGAACACTCCCCATTCCAATACTACCATTAGAACCCGTCATTTCTTCCCCCAGCACGATGATGTTGATGGTAGAAAATCAAAGAATCCCCATGGAATCCGCCAGACATTTTCACCTGGTAAAAGCAGTCATAATTGGAATCCATTGAAAATGGTGTTGCCCTTATCTTCCCTGAGTGGATTCCTGCCACTGTCACTCCTACGCAGACCTACTCCTCTTTTGAATGTCTTGTCTGCCGACTTTCTCTCTCTCCTAGCCATTCCCTTACCGTGGCTACTATCTATCGGCCACCTGGTCAAATTTCCTCCTTCCTCTCTGAGTGGGCTGATCTCTCCTCATCACTCCTGTCCTCAACCACCCAACTCCTCTTTCTCGGCGACTTCAACATCCACCTTGATGCCTCCTGTCCCCCCACTGGTCTCTTTCGCGAACTCTGCAACTCTCTCTCACTCTCTATTCTCCCTTCTGGTCCTACTCACTCTGCAGGGCACACTCTTGATGCTCTGATCTCTTCTGACCTTCCCCTCTCCCTCCCTCTCTCCACTCCTCTCTCCTGGAGTGATCACTTTCTTCTATCCTCCCACCTCTCCCTCCCTACCCCACAGGCAAAGCCACCCTCTTCACTGCCACCCACCTTCTCGGTCATCCGACCCATGAAGCGCGTGTCAGCTGAGGCTTTCGCTGCCACCTTCTCGCCCCCTCCTCCCCCCTCGGCTGACTCCCACCCCGACACAGCCCTCTCCATGCTCTATTCCTCTATATCTGATACTCTCGACATCCTTGCCCCCGTCATGAGAATCCGCCTGAAGCCCAAAGCCAAATGTAATTCTTGGTACGACTCGGATCTCGTCACCCTAAAACGCAAGTGCAGGGTGGCAGAGAGGAAATGGCGTGCTTCATGTTCATCCTCTGACAAACTGGCCTGCCGCCTGCTCCAAAGGCAATACCGGCTCTCCGTTCTCACTAAGAAGAGAGCCCTTATCCAAGCCCGCATCTCTGAGGCATCAAACAACTCGGCCGAACTCTTTAAAATCTGCAAGGAGCTGGCCAACCCTGCTGCAGTCTCTACCTCTCCTGTCCCCTCACAGGCCCTCTGCACTGCACTGGCCTCGCACTTCATCTCAAAAACTCAGGACATCCTGTCCTCACTCTCCTCCCCTCTCCTCCCTCCCTCTCTTCCTGGCTCTTCCTCTTGCTCTCTTGCAGCCGCCCCTCCGCCCTCCTTCTCTTCATTTCCACCTTTTTCTGCTGACGAGGTTTCCAGACAAGTCCGATCTATGAAAGCCTCGTCTAAACAGGTTCACCCCTGTTCCTCCAAAACCATCAAGGACCACATCGTCTCCCTGGCTCCTGCCCTGGCTGACTTTTGCAACCACTCATTCGCCTCTGGAGTCTTCCCATCCCCCCTCAAGCACTCCCTTGTGCACCCCCTCCTCAAGAAACCCTCTTCCGACCCCTCCTGCCCGGCCAACTATCGCCCAATCTCCATTACTCCCTTCCTGGGCAAGCTCCTGGAGAAACTGGCCATCTCCCAGCTTAACCTCCATGCTGAATCTGTGGGTAATCTTCATGACCATCAATCCGGCTTCAGAGCGGCCAGAAGCACGGAAACTGCTCTCCTGAACATCCGTGAGGACCTGCTCCTGAACCTCGATTCCAACACTCCCTGTGTTCTCATTCTGCTCGATCTCTCCTCTGCCTTTGACACTGTCAACCATGCCATCCTGCTCAACCGTCTCCGTGATAACCTGGGTATCACTGGTCAGGCTCTGGCATGGCTGACCTCTTTCCTCTCTGGTCGACCCTCCCAGGTCCAAATGGGCTCCTTCCTCTCTGACATCTTTTTCTCCACCTGTGGTGTCCCCCAGGGATCCAACCTCTCTCCCTGGCTTTTCAACCAGTATCTGGCACTCCTTGCCCACCGCATCGCCGCCCTCTGCCCCCACTTCCAGTGCTATGCGGACGATACCCAGCTCATTTTCAGGCTACCCTCGGCCTCCTCCTCTCCTTCCCTCATCTCCGACTGTCTGTCTGCTATCCAGGAATGGTGTGCCGCCAATGACCTCTGCCTTAACGCCAGTAAGACTGAGATTCTACTCATCGGCGCACCCACTCCCTCCTTCCCTGCAGCTCTCTGGCCGGCCTCCCTTGGCCCCCTTCCTGCCCCTACATGCAAGGCTAAAAACCTCGGGGTCATCTTCGACTCCACACTCTCCTTCTCTCCTCATATATCTGACGTCTCTAAGAAGTCACACTACCAGCTGCACCTCCTCAGAGGTATTCTTCCCTTCCTCTCCTTCCCCCAGAAGCTCACTGTCTCCCGAGCCCTGGTTCTCTCAAGGCTGGACTACTGTAACAGCCTCTATCTTAATCTCCCTGCCTCCACTCTCCGCCCTCTGCAACTTATCCAGAACAGAACTGCGAGACTTGTCCTTGGCCTCAAGCCCAGGGACCGTATCTCTCCAGGACTGAAATCTCTTCACTGGCTCCCAGTGGCTGCGAGGATTAAGTTCAAAACCCTCTGCATTGTCCACAAGGCCTTCTGGGGCTTGGGGCCTAAATACCTTCAACTCTCTCTTCCTAAATATCTTCCTTCACGAGCCCTTCGCTCATCCATCTCTAACTCCCTCATGGTCAGCCGCTTCTCGAAGCAACGCGCTGGGGGTAGATCTCTCTCCGCAGCAGGGGCCTCCCTCTGGAACAGCCTGCCTGCCTCCCTGAAACTTGAGGAGAACCATCTCCGGTTCCGGAAGCACCTCAAAACCTTCCTCTTCGCTTCTGCCTTCTCTCTCCCTCTCCCCTGCTAAACCTGCTTAACTCCCCACTGAATTCTGCACTTAACCTGCATCTGGGCCACTCTCAGCGACCTCGGTCCAGGGCCCAGCCACTCTCCACTTGCACTGCCCCCCTGGCTCCCCCTGCACTGTGGGACTGTCACTGTATCCCTACAGCCCCCTGCCCAGCACTTGCTCTGCACTTACCTCGCACTTGCCACCAGCTGGCCCTTTTTATTTATTATTTATCATTATTATTTCATTACGCCACTTACCTTGTACTGCACTTTTCCCCCCACCTCCTCCCCCTGCACTTTCTCCTTTTTCCCCTTACCTCTGCACTTGCGCGATCTGAATGACACCTGGCCTAGTAGGATCGCTTGTCCGTCTTCCCCTTGTTTCCCTCCCTCCCTGCCTCGTCGCGCCTTG
This sequence comes from Ambystoma mexicanum, assembly GCF_040938575.1. Classification (NCBI taxonomy): domain Eukaryota; kingdom Metazoa; phylum Chordata; class Amphibia; order Caudata; family Ambystomatidae; genus Ambystoma; species Ambystoma mexicanum. The sequence continues at coordinate 651,944,705 of NC_090925.1, forward strand.
AAACACTTGTGTATAGGCGCGTTACAAATACCTTATCATATCATATCATATCATAACCTGCAAAGCAAGCCTAATGTTCACTTGTTACAAAACTAATTGGAAAAGTGAAGACTAAACGGAATTTTGCTTATGTTTTACTCTTCACATACCCACTCCATTTTGGAAATTACATACATCGCATGCGTGGGGCTCTTCTGCATGTAGGTGCCCTCTGGTACACTTTGGGAGAATCGTGAAATTACCCCTACGCCCTGACAGCTGTAGATCATTGGGGCATGTGACCAGGTTCTCCAAAAGCTCTTTGCCTCGTAGTAAACATGTTAGTTAAGGCAGACCAGAGGCCAGTTTACATGATGATGGACTATTTGGGATGTAACCTTTTTTTCCTGAATCTCTACAGTCTGGACATGTATATGACTTTTCAGTGTATCTTTTATTGGACTCTCATCAGTGTGGGGAATTATCTGCAATTCACAATGTGTCTTCTAGAACAAGTACAGGGTTGTATGTTGCTTTTGGGCAGCAAAACACTCACATATGGTGGACGCAGGAAAATGAGATCATACCCTCAAAATACAAAACACAGTGCAGCTATTTCACATGATATCGAGCCGGAAATGAAGGCGTATAAGAATGGCATAATGCTTTGCACCTTCGCATGCAACTAACTCCAATTTCCATTTCTTTCAATGTGCAGAAGAGGCACAGAGTGTAGTAAAGATCTCTGCTGTGCTTCCCTCCTGTGTCTTCAAAGTGCTTTTGTTTCAAGCCTCCATCAGATTTTCTTTCAGATGCAAAGTTAATTGACACCTCTGGAATCTGGCTCCATTTTGCACTTGATATAAGCAATCTGATTCCATCGGAATTGTTAGGGAGAATTCTCCAGAATTGCTAATTTCCCTTACCTATTGAGTCCCTCAGCAGCTTTGCTGGATTTCTAGGATTAATTTTTGTTCACATGGTATGAGTGTGAGCCTTTTTTTCCCACTTTTCCATGTGTTTTGCTGTGTGTTTAACATTTTTGTGTTCATAGACTGTGGAGCCTCACCTACTCTATCTTTTTATTGTGTGTCACACAGCACCTTTAGTGAAGTGACACAGGGTTGTCTTTTTCAGACTTCCTACTCCATTTTCTGGGACTGACTACTGTCTCCCAGAACATGTAAAGTTGTCATTGACTTTATTAGTCTTTTATAAATTCCCAGACCCAGTACAAACTATCTTACATAGAGTACTGGAAAGGGTTAATAGTTATCCGTTTTCGTCTGTCTCTCATGGAACATTGTTTCGTTTCCCTTTCTATAAGATTTGGCTGGTGGCAGTGGTATCTACCATGTTTTTCCTACCGGGGTCTATGAAAATAGCCTTGGACCTGTTTTAGGCTAAGTTAGCAGCCTCAAACTTAAATCTACTGGACCCCATTTACTTTTATTTGGTTTCCGGCTGGGTTTATTCACCATTTCTTTTAGTAAAGGTCTTTCTTGTGTTTTACTCTGCGTGCCAAACCAGGTTTGGTTCCTTTGTTCGCTGTCCTTTGGAGGGCTTCTGCAAAGAAGCCCTCATTATGCGCCTGAGAGTCTAGGTAGACAAGATGTGAGGGAGGTGTTTTAGGCCCTATGCACAGGGTCTCCTTGGAGACCCAAGTCGCACTCTCGTTTGATTGGCTAGGTGACTGTCCTGCCAGGACAGCCACCCTGCTGGGTGATTGACAGCCAGGCTGTGTGAATGGGGGAAAAACTGCATAAAAAGCAGGTGTCTGGGACTTGGAAGGCAGAGTCGCCATTGGATCGAGAGAACCGAAGAGAAGCTGAAGGATGAGGACTACTACCACGACTGAACCTCCCGGTGAAGCCCTGCTGCGGGTCAGAATCTCCTACACTTTGACGACAGAGAAGATCTGAAAGGAATTTTCTTCCCTTGTGCTGGTGGGACCAACCAGTTCACCCAACACCAAGCAAGGCTTCACTTCCTGGTCGAATTTGCTGTGCATCGCTGCAGCAAACTGGATAGCCAGGAGGACCGGACCCTGTTTGGGTTTTAAGGAGCGCATCTTTTATTTGTTGCTTTGCTCTGCTGCTGGTTTCTTCTCTGGGCAGTTCAGGACCCTCCAGTCTTCCTCCTTCATGTCAGTCCGACAGTCTCTTCAGGAACCGTGAGCCTGCAGGATCTGCCAGGAACCTCTGCTTCAGCTACTGCATTCTTCTTCTTCTCAGGTACTGTTCAAATCCAGTTGTTTGTTCCGTCCGAAAGCGGTGAAAGTGTTTTAAATCTTTCGCCAATCTGAGGGCTTGTCCTTCTCTACTCTTTTAAGTAACTTTTCTTCCGACCAACTTTCTTTCAAACTCTTAGTAAAGACGTAACCGCAAACTACTCTGAACTGTGTGATCCTCTGCAAAGACTCTGAACCATTAACATTGGCCCAGGTCTATTGATTTGAATCCTCATTGTAGTAAGCCTTTTCTAGATTGCCCTGCCTACTTACTTGTTGGTGCTGCTTAATTTTGTATAACTTTGTCTTTCCCTCCCCTTTGAAATTTCTGGAGTGCCCTTTTGCTCACACTTCATTTTGAGCTTAACTTGTCCAGAATTCATTGGGTGTTGTGCAGTGTATTAAGATTGTGATTGTCTGCTGTTTTATTTAGTGAACTGTTTTACAAATGATTCTGTAAAAAATGTATATTCTTTTACGCAGAAACCTTGAGTCAGTGTTTGTTCGAACCATAGTAATTGCTGTCCTTTGTGTAACTTCTGATACTGCTCACTTTACTCTTCAGATAAGTCTGGCTGCTCAGCCATCACTAGCACTTTACTGTGCAGTACAGGCTTGTACCAAAGGTCAATTTGTACTGTCACTTGTAGTCTAAATTGTGTGTGGTGTTCCCAAAGGGTACTGCATATGATTCTGCCTACCAGGTATCCATTGATGAACTCTGTCTGAAAAGCGTAATTTTGTAGACATTCAATTTTTTACAAAACAGAGCATAATTGTGAAGAGGTAATGATTATGATATGATAAGTCATGTATAAAGTGCCTGTACACAAGTGTTTAAGGAGTGACAAGACAAGGAAGTGGAGACACAGGCGGGACAAAACAAACGATCTTACTAGGACTTGTGTCACAGATCGTGCAAGCGCAAGGGCGAAGGTAGAGGAGAAGTGCAAGTGGGGGCAGGAACAAGGTGATTTTTGTCTGGGTTTATCCTTTGCTTCTGCTCTGCGCCTTGCGGAAATCGAAGATTGCATGCATCAGAACCAGCAGCAGTAAGGGCTTATGCTGGTGGTCCTCTGCATGCAGCTACTGTTAAATTACCACCAGAAAGTCTCCAAAGGGGATGGAAATGTTTGACTCATTGGTCCATGTGATCTGGTATCCAAAAGCTCTTTGCCTCAATTAATAATAAAAAGGTAATCTCGGTATTTTGTTATAATCTCTTTAGTGTGAGTCATTATTTGCATTAAATTTTTTTTTATACCATATTTCAGTGTGTGTGTCTGTTCACATATAAAAAATTGATATATAGATTATTCAGGAAAGTGAGGCTAAATTCTTGAAGCACACATTGACCTAAGGGCAGTATATGCCATTGACACATAGGAGAGGTGTGTGTCGCTCTGCCATTAGAATAGTTCTATTCTTTGCCTACAGTGGTGTCGCTGTTAGGTGGCCCTTTTGAGGGAGTAACTGTTTCATAGGAGCATCATGATTTATTGCAGAATCGCTGCAGCTAAGCAGTACTGCCAGACGGAGAGGACAATAGGGGATAGTCCAAGCCAGGAACACTTGCTGATGGTTGAGGGGGAAGGAAGGGCACTAAGGGATCAGCATTTCCTGTACTGTCCACTGGTCTTTAATTGTAATCAAATTAGGCCCTGGCCCGACAGTTGGGTGCCCTATATGTTGCCTTGAAAACTTTGAATAACAAAAAAAAACACTCTATGATGGGCCATTACTATTTGAGAATAGGAGCCGGAACAGAGACAGTTGCAGGCAGTGGTGACTGAGCAATGATGGAAATGAAACCGTGGCCGTCCAGTCGTGAGGGGTGGCACCAGGAAAGAGGAACGGGCAGGCAGAGACAGGTGCCACTGAAGGAAAAGAAAACATGCAGCACAGTTCCATGAGCAAGTGGGAGAGAGGGGTCGGGCAACACAGAGGACACCGGGTGAAATGGCAGATGGAATCAACGGGATTGATGTTTGCAGCAGAGAAAAGCCCCCTTGGAAGTTGGATATTGATAATTTCCCATGATTCCAAAGTTCTATTATGGGTGATAATTTGGGAAAATGTAGTTCAGGAGCACATTAAGCACTAATAGATACTCTGGAGTGTGGAACATTGTTCTGCAGGAGCACGCTTGCTTTGAGAGCAATCTATAGAGAAAGGGACATGACTTTTTGTATAATGGACTCCCTTCTGTGAAGTGTGTGGTAGTTCGATTACCACCACCTTTTCGGCGTTAATGGAATAATGGTTGTTTTTAACCACAGTGCTGAACCTTTGACCTTAACGTGGGTGATTTTCTTGCAGCATTATGTTAGTGCGAAATCCACCATTTTAAGGCCAAATCTAGGCAGAATTACCACAGCAGAATTACTGACGGTAGTAACTCGACATAAATCCCCATGGAACCTAAGGTACTATGGAAATGGGAATGAACAACATCCGAAAAACCACTTGTAATCCTGTGGAAAACCCACAGGACCAAGTGATGGTAACGGTAATCGAGAATGGCAGTCATTTGCCAGATCTACAGCTGAATTACCAGCAAACTTGTAATGAAGCCCAATATTGTCTTTTTTTGGAAACTACTGAGGCTCGAACACTATTCTGCAAGAGGGCTCTGGCTTCATGAAACTCAATGGAGCCTGGAACATCTGTATTCCAGAGCTGGAGGAGATTACCTGTTCTCTAATAAACTGCAATGGAGCCTGTGGTCAGAATAGTTCTTATTTAGTTATACTTTTCCTTTAAACTTGATCATGAAAATGCCCTACGCTGCCTGGTCAGCTAGCATTCACATTCTGCCTAAAGTATCTGCGATATGGTTCCTTCTTTAGCCAACAGTTCTAATTAGCATCCGCACTGTCAGCGTACTTAAAAAGAAATCCACTTACCGTCATGCTTGTAGATTGCTGTTGCTGATAGCCATAGGAATATCCAGGGGACACTGGAAGAGGAATAATAAAAACATGTATCCAAAGAACAACATCTGCACCTTTTTGATCAACTAATTTACAGAGGGAAAACAGAGATTCATCAAGCCCCTGATAGAAAAAGGCCAATCATTGTGTCCACCCTAGATATCTGGTGTCAAGTTCAGATCCATTTCCATGTGAAGTTGAATTAAACAAAAAAAAAAAAAAACTTACCAAAGAAAAGGTATTGGTTTATTCCCAATTCCTTAAAGTTAATTTGCATAAACTTGGAAAATGCATTTAACTTCTTATTTGGAAACAATGCTCTTAAAAGTTTCATCTTGGAGCTTCCGTGAATGGGGATGGTGAATGTGAAGGGAGGGTAGAGGGCAGGATTTCGGAACGTTGGAGGAAGAAAATGCCTGGGTACAAAACCCTCCATTTTTAACAACATTTTACCTAAGCACTGGATATTCTTGCTGTTGGAGGAATATCGCCCAGCTGAGCGGGTCACCTTCTCAGCAATATTGTATCAAGACAAGGAGGTTGAAAGTGAGACAACACACCTGAAACTGGATCACACAATTAAGAGGAAGACAGGGCATTCATGAAGGATGTGTGTGACTATGCTGTATGCCATACACATCACTGGCCTTCCAACAGCAAAAGAGGGGAGAGATAACCCACCTTAGCACTATGAAGGAGGGTACATCCGCTGTCAAGACTAGAAATAAGCACATCCTTGACAGCAGAATGGAAATAAATATAAGATGGAAAATAGTAGGGTTTTTAAAGAGAAAGTTAGAACAGAACAAGTCTGAAGCAGTTTGAAAATGTGCCCTTTAACAGCAATTGCCCATTGCATTCTAAAGTTAGTAATACTAGGCGTATGATTTGGAATATATAATGGAAATGGCTAATGGGATCCAAATATGCACCTCAATGTTATGAACCTGTGGATGAGTTTTTTAAATTGATGGGTAGAAGCTTGAAGTTCACAAATTCTAAAATTTGATACACAAAATTGATTGTAAGTGTGGTATGTCAATTTGTTTTAAAGTGCTTCACTTACAGAATATTCATTTAATTCCTGTTTAGATCTATTATTATAGGCCATGGCTTAATTCGGTGAAAATGCACTTATACACTGATGGCCAACACTGTACAGAGATGAGAAGATGGCACAGGGAACCAGGATAAAATCAAACACTTCTCCACTGGAAATGATGAGTGTGTAATATGTTTTACCTAAGAAGCCAAATACATGTAAAAATACAATGTGCGGGGAGAATGAGTATTATGCTAACAAGAATTCATTGAGAAAGTAAAGAGGACTTTAGGAAGCATGGAAACCAAGGCATTCTCAGGAAAAATACAGGCGCATAGGATCATGTACTGGACCTTACCGAAGCAGCTGCTGAGAGCCACCAGCAAAAAGACCATGGAGACATACATGGTTGTGGGATGGCTGGTCTTTGAGTCTTCTGCTGAGCTGCTGAACACTCTCGGATTTGTGATCCCTTCAACTTCAGGGCACTCGATTTATATTGAAAGTGTGCCATCTCAGGTTACACTCTCATCAATGATTCTCAGAAGATAGTCACGTCTCTGGCACCAAACCCAGAATAATCCATGTGTTTGTGGCATCGAAGTGCCCTTTACATATTGGGAAACGGTTTAAGAGATTACTCTTATCAGCAGTTGGAGGAGTTTTAAAGGAGGTGAGAATAATTAAAACTGGTGGTTTGTTTCTTTGTTTACATGTATCTTTATCTGTCCTGTACACACATAGCCTCTCTCCACCTTCTCACGCAGCTCTCCTCTTAATCCTCCCCATCAAATTCCCCAACTTTTTTACGGACAGGCTGCCTGTGTATTTCTCGGTCATGTGTTACAAATCCAGAAGTGATACATTTGAATATTCGTGTGGGTGCTTCTCCCCAAAGATACTGAAAAAGAATACAGAACCATCGGTCACACATACACTTAAAGAAGTGTGCACTCCACACTGGGTTGGCAAATTACCACGAACAGCAGTCAGATTAATGGAACTTGAATGCATGAATCTCCTTGTCAAACCACTGGGTTTCTCCTACTTGCATTGATACCCTGCTAAAAAATGTCTTCCTCTTCGACTCTGGCAAAAGCAAAACTAAAAGGGTGGTAATTCCATAAAGTTTGGCACCAGCACATTTCCAGGCACTGGCTACAAACACACAGCAACCACATATGCACTCATGACTATGTCGTTGCATAAAGAAGTGAATATGTGCACATTCCTGCAACAGTAAAGGATGGCAGAGAGAAGGTTAGACAAGTGGGTGGGTTGTTTTGGTTTGCAGTATTGTAAGAAAAAGAAGGCCTGGGTGTCAAGATTTAAAAAGGTAATAGAAGAACAGAATGGAAGTGATTATGGTACTGTTAGATGCAGTGTATTTGTGAAGAGAAATTAGTACAAATAATAACTTGGTCATCTCTCCGTAAGAGGAGGGGAAGTGGAAGTGTGTGGTTGTTAGGCAAGATTGTATGTAGTAACCCTGTGGGAGACTACACCAGCCTTGTCCTCTTGGCAATAGGTAACCCAGCCTTTGGTATAGGCCTGTACTACACAAGTTGGTAGAGTGACTGAGCAGACAAGGTTATCTCAAGAGGGGTCATTGTGAGCTGCCAAGGTGTAACATAGAGATTCACTGTGACAGGCATTCCAAATAACACTTATACTCAAGGTTTCTTGATTAAAAAAAAAGATTTCTTAATTTAACAGTCAGTTTAAAAAAAAACTTCTTTAGACAGGGCAATATGGAACAATAAAATACACTTCAACAATACACTCCTTCAGTTCAGTTAAATAAGTAAATACCCTTTTGGGATGTCACACACACACTTCCTACACCCCCAGGTGACTTCAATGGCTAGGACACTGTGGACATTGATATATCACTTTTTACACTTAAATGTAATACTGGAGTTATGGCAAAAGGAAAAGGTTAGGGAAGGAAACAAAGGTTAATACGTTTCTCCAAACAGATAAGTACTTTCCAATACCCCAATTAAATAAAGGTTCAGTAACTTATGTATTACTTTTTTGAGGGACAGATGAACAAAAAGTCAGAGGGTAAGAAGAGTCTGCAGGGAGCCAGGACAGCCAATGAAAATTGAGCAAAGTCTAGGGGGAGCTGAGGCACCTCTTGAAGATAGGGCAAAAAGTCTTGCACAATGTTAAAGAGAGTTTTTGTAGAAAAGACTCACTGTTGAGCCACAAGCTGGGAGGCTTGTGAAGTGAAAAGCTGCAAGCAACTCTGCAAAGGGCAGCAAATGCAAGCTACACACAACAAGAGGTGAGTACCCCTAGTTACACAGTACCTTGAGTCTAAAGAAAAGGGTCAAGCTGACTTCTGTTTCTGTTGTAGTCCTGCAGATCCAGTTGTTCGTGGGCCTCATTCATGATGGCAATAGGGAGGACGTCTGAGGACTACTGCTCTAGGGTTTGAAGGTCGGTGGCAGCAATGGACTTATTCCAGATCAGCAGTACTTTGTGGTTTCATTCTACTGGCAAATAGCACCACTGCGGTTCTTGGACACCTTGTGGGCTCCCTTTGCTTCTGGAGTCCACCACTCTGTTGAGGTGGCTTAGGGTTGGGTCGTCCTGCTTAGAGGGAGTCCAGAGGATCTTCCTGGAGCTCAGGTCCGGCTTAAAAACATTGCACTTGATTCTGGTGTTTCTGTCCCCTGGCACTCTGTTCCAGCAGCAGCAAAGCAGTACAGCCAACAGGGAGAGATGTTCCAGTCAGCGCAGAAGCTCAAAATTTCCAATCGACTAGAGAAGCCCGGAAAGGCCGATTTCTCCTCTTAGGTTGGTGGGACCAACTGAGCCCAAGATGAATTTCACCGGGCAAACCAATGGTCCAGGAGGGTGCAGCAAGCTTCTGTTCCAGTGTCTTCTTCGATTCCTTTGTTCAGTGGTCGACTCTACCTTCCCTGCAAAAGACCTCAACTTGTATACAATTCTCTCCCATTCATTTGCAGCCTAGCTGTCACTCACACAGAAGGGTGGCTGTCCTCCAAGGACAGCCAGCCGTCCAATCACCTTTGGTTGCATTCCTGTAGCCAAGAGTTTCAGGAACCTGCATGGCTTCCTGCCCTGCCAGACAGGCTGCTGGAGCCGGAGGCGGGCTTCACCAGTGAATCCCACCAAAGACAAAACTAAGAAAGGGGCCAAACCTGGTTTGGCGCGCAGAGTAAATCTCAAGAAGGACCTCTCAAACAAGAAATGGCAAAAAAGAAGACCGGCCCCATTTTGACAAAATGGGCACCCATGGTGCAATACTGCAGCTGTGAATACAGCCTGCAGTAAAAACACACAATGGTAGGAAACATAAACCACTGCCTCCAGTCATTAATTGTAGTAAGGGTAACATAAAAATGTTACATAAGAAAGTAGACAAAAGGGGATTCTAAGTATCCCCCCAGAACTTCACATAAAATGGTGTGTACTGAGTCTACAAAGAGAAAATATATGTGTTGTAGGTCTCTACACCTTAAGGGAGAGACAGATTCCAGGCGGGAAGCAGGAGCGGGACAAGGAAGGGGAGGAGTTAAGGGGAAAACAACAGTTAAATGTTGTCAGTTGAATAAAGAAGATGCATGCAAATCCCTCCTGTGTTGTGTCCCTTAGTGAATGTCTGCGCCCCTGGAAACTACTGGCAACAAGGATTGTCCTTCGTGCACCGGAGTCTTCTGCAGTGGCCAGTGTTCCCACTGCGGCCGTTTATTCTCCCGAAGTGATCCTGCCTCTGTCATCCGGGTGACAGGTGCCGGCGGTCCCGTGGTATACCAGAGTCCAAGTGGCTGTTTGCCACCCCTTAGAGGCGATCCCGCCCAAATTACAACGTGCCCAATCCCAGGCAACACAGCACTGCTGGGTGCCAACCAACTCATCAAGGCACAGAGAGATGTGGCATTCCGCCACTCTGCTGCATGTCAGTCCGCCAGTGGCCGTAGCAGCAAAAGACACGTGGCAGCAGAAGACACTCTATCCTGCATATCAAAGGAAAGACAGTAAATGCAAGCAGCCTCTCCGCCGGTCCTGAAGCAAACAGCGATCCTGCCAGAACTCCCTGCTCCAGCTAGTTGCCATCACTCACAACCAGCACACCAGAGTGCACAAAAAAAAAAGAATACAAACATAACAAATTCCGCTAAAGGGGAAAGTGAAAGAGGGACACCATGAGAATTGGGACAACCCACCCCTCCACCCAAACAAGGGCCCAAGACCCCACTCACAAGAACCATAGGGGGAACACCTCTCACAAGGAGCAACCATCACATCTCTGTGGCACCGGGCCCCCAGAAGTGCCAGGAATAGTGGCCGGCAGAGGTGCCACCACAGTATAAACATGCAAAACACCTCCAACAGCGCAGGCCCACCCACCAAGCCACACAGCTAGCCAAATGGTGTGACCCCGACCTCAACCCAACGCAAGTCAACATGAGTGACCCAGGGGCACCGCCTCCCACCCTCACGTCCAAGGCAGCCCTGTTGCGCAAGTCACTCCCATTCGCCATGACTACTGTTAGGCAGAATTACATGCAGTACCCTTTGGGAACACTACACACAATTAAGACTACAAGTGTAAGTAAAATTTCACCTTTGGTGCAAGCCGGTACTACACAGTAATGTGGTAGCAGTGGCTGAGCATCCAGATTTATCTCAAGAGTAAAGTGAGCAGTACAAAAGGTTACACAAAGGACTAGCAATCACAGTGGATCAAACCAACACTTGTGCACTAGGACCCCAACAAGCCCATAAAGCTGGGGTTTGCCCAATAGCACTTTAAAAGCATCAATCCTCAGACAGGATAGGCTTTCCAAATTAGGAGCGGGGTAGCTCTTATCTTCAAAGAGGCCATATCAATTAGGCCCTTACCCCACCAAGGGGAAGGGAATGTAGACATCCTATCAGCCAAACTAACACTTTCACCTAAAAATACTATAAATATCCATGTCATGTTCCGTCCACCGAGACCTACTACTGACTTCCAAGATCAAGCCACCCACCTTTTAGGGGACAACATTAAAAAAAAAATCCATGAAAACACTACTCATAGGTGATCTAAATTTAGGATTCAATGGCCCGAATGACAAAACTGCCACCTCTCTTAATAAGGACCTCCTCTATCTGGGTTTCTCGCAGAAAATCACGTCTCCCACTCACGCAAAAGGGTGCATCTTAAACTGGGTAATAGATCACAATTGGGATACAGCCATTGTCTCTAATACTGGCCTCCCATGGATGGACCACAACTGCCTACCAGTCACTATTCCATTAACGCCATGCACCAAATCTAGAACTCCAGCCACCTTAGTCTGAAGTGTAAAAAAAAACTCACTGAAGACAACATCAGTGCTTGTCTTAACCTTCCATGCCTAGCACCATCATTCTCACCAGACCCTAACGCATAAGCTGATATATTTAAAGACACCCTCACAAGTGCAATTAACTCCATTGCCCCACTAGAGAATAAAAAGGTGAAAAAATCATTTCACACCAATTCCTGGTTCACAGACGAGCTCCAAAATCTGTGGAAAAGCAAACGCCAGGCGCTCAAAACTTGGCAGATCAACCCTTGTGACATCACTAAAGCTAATTTCCAAACCATTGCTAAAAAATACAAAGATACCATCTTCAATGCTAAATCTTAAGCTTATAATCATCGGATATCCGCTGCGCACTCCCAAACAAAAGAACTCTTTACAATCTTTAAAGAACTAACTGATCCCCTCATCTGCACCGATGAGATCGTTAAAGATGAGGCATGGTACACAAGCATACAAACCGCTATGCTAAAAAAAATAAACCTCCTCCAAAACAAAATCACAGACCACTACAAAGCATTGCCTAAGCAGAACCACCTGACACAGACCCTGCTCAACTCCAAAAATATCAACCTTCCGAAATTCTCTTTTTCAGAAATCACAGAAGAAGATGTAATTGACATCCTTAAACATCTAAAACCATCACAATGCAAGGGTGATGTGTGCCCACCCAAAATCATCAAGGAATGTGCTGAGCCACTTGCTCCTCTCCTTACCGCCTTCATCAATGCCTCATTCAAAACAGACATAGTCCTGGACAGTCTTAAAGAGCCTTGGGTGCGCCCACTCTTAAAAAATCCTACGCTAGACCCCTCACAACCTAACAACTACCGACCCATAACAACCATCCTGTTTCTTCGAAAAATATTAGATAGGGCCGCCCACAGGCAAATCCAAAGTTACCTTGAAACTAACTCAATCCTAGGAAAGAGACAGTAAGGTTTCCGCAAAGGGCATGGAACTGAAACCGCCTTATTTGATTTAAAAAATCTAATCACTAACATCCTCAACAAGGGCAAGCCTGCCATCCTCCTCTTCCTCTCAGAAGCGTTTGATTTGGTTGACCACAACACCCTCACCAATCATCTCACGCATGCTGCGCATTTCTCTAGGCACGCAGCGTCCCGGTTCACCTCCTTCCAAGAAGGCAGAGCTATGAAAGCGTTCTCCAACATAGCTAATGCAGAGCCCACCTTCATTAACTGTGGTGTCCCACAAGGATCCTGTACTGCCCCCACTCTTTATAATCTTTTTACTAAGCCTCTTTTTGATAAACTAGATGCACTTGCGATCACATACACAAACTATGCTAATGATACCCAGGTGCTCCTTCCCCTTGCAGGGACCTATCACAAAGACGCTACAACCTTACAGCAGATCTACTCCACCATCCGGGCTTGGATAGCCACTAACGGCCTCTGCCTCAACAGGGCCAAGACTGAAATCTTCATTCTTGGTCAAAAGTCCACTTTAGCCAATCTTGACCCTCTCTACCGCAACTTCAGTATTGACAACTGTGTCATCCCAGTACTATCCTCTGTTAAAACTCTCGTAGTCCACATTGACGCTACATTATCAATGGATACACAAGTCAGCGCCATTGTCTCGGCCTCCGCCCTGAGCACGAAACTGACCAATGCTATAAAGCCGTTTCTAACAAAGGACAACTGCCTCTCCATTGCCAGAGCTACAATAGGAGCCAAGCTGGATTACTGCAATGCACTCCTAGCTGGCACCTCCAAAAAAGCCTAGCTAGACTACAAACCACTCAAAACAATGTAGTCAGAGCAGCCCTTAGTATACATAAGAGAGACCACATCACACAAGCAAGAAAGACCGTTCATTGGCTCCCAGTCAAAGACCGTATTACTTTCAAAATTCTCACAACTACACACAAATGTATCAACCTTACAGCTTACCTGTCAGACATACTATCCAGATCAGAGTCAACAAGGCCTACTAGACTATGCTGCACTAACTAATTCACGGTACCGCGCATCAATAGGGCCAAGACAGGAGGAATAGACTTCCCGTACCTCGCCCCTAAGCTATGGAACACGCTCCCTACTGACCTCAGAGCTGAAACATCTATCCATACCTTCCGCAAAAGCCAAGTTTTACTTTCCCACTGTAACAAGTGCCTCAATGCCTCTGGGCTGCTGTATGTATTGTTGTATGTAACCAAGGTTTAAGCACCCACTGTACCAAGCGCCATGATGCCCAAGGGCTGCTGAGCACAAAACAAATGTGAATAAATATATTAAAAAGTAAATAAATAAATAGCAGCACCCGTGAGATGGATGGGGATGCAGATTAATATTGTTCCATCGAATCAATAATGACAACTCAATAGTTTGGCAAAGGGAGTCTGTTTAATGACAAGTAAAAAAAACAGGGAGTTCATGAACATCAGTGGTGGGTTGATCTTCTTCTCGCTTCACAACTCCAATGAACTTCATAAAAAACACATCTTTTATACTAAAAACTCGTCATCACTGATGTGTAATGCTTAAAATGCTGCATGCAATTCTATTGGTTATAGGAAGGTAACTTTAATATAGGTACTATATCTGTATATGGTAACGAAGTGAGGGTTTTGGATAAACAGTGTCAGGTGGGGCGTCTGAGCTCTTCCTTCAAAATGGCTGCCATTGACGTCACTAAAAGTACAACGTCTCATTGGCTCTATTAAATATAGGACCCTAGCTTACTTGGTCCACTATGATTGGTTTGGCAACAACCCCTCTCATACTTTTCCACCAGCCTAGCAGCATGCAGAATAGCCAGCTAGATGCAGGGAGTTCATTTGCTTCCCCAGTTTCCCTCCAATTATTGCAACAATCAATCATCACTTCAGTGGTCATGTGTCAATTATTTCTTTGTATCTTGGCATTGCGACTGCTCTTGGTCTGGAAAAGTGAAGGCGCCTGGGCATGGCACAATTCTATGCGTATGTGTGAAAGTTTCATCTCTTCTGCTGGCTCGGTCACATGATTCCGACACCGTGAAAGTCGTCTTATTCTCCACGTAATTCATGCATTTGTTTTACTTTTGTCAGCCATCTGCCCCCTGAAGCTTATCTTTACCTTTCAGAATAGGATACTCTGTTCTTCTCTTTATTAAATGTATCTACTATCGGCCTCCTTCAGCTGGTATGACCTTGGCTTCTTGGCATGACTTGTCTTCGTCTGGGTTTCTGTCTGTCCTTAATTCTTGATTTTCCTGCTACGAAACTCGCCTTGTGAGACCTTAAGTAACCTTTGGTCGGTTCTGCTCTTGTACATGGTGAAAGTATACTTATATACAGTTCTTTTCTTGAGGTAGATATGTATAGGTGGCGCTTGCCGCACACTATTTTACTATTAAGCTTTATCAAGCCTCACGATTTTCTTAGCTTCTTGCGGTTCCTTGCATATGTACATGTGTAAACTGGCTGAATATCTTCATCGCACTTATGGCATAAGTATTTAACATTTGACATTGTTATTTTGCTTCAAACTCAGGATGTCTTTTATCCATGGTGTTTAGCCTCTTTTCATCATTCATAGGTCGTCATATCTTTTATGTGTGAGTCAGTCCGGGTTCTTGTGACGTCCCCATTCGTCTTCTTTTAGGACTTTCTTGGCTTCTTCCAGTGTTGAATTTTGACAATCGTCATTCTGTCTCATTTGTCGATATGGTTTTCTCAATGGGTACCTTACTGTCCAAGGTTTCTTAGATGCAGGTACTTCAATTTGTGCTGTCAGTCTGATAGGTACTGTGCAGAGCCCTGCTGCTTCTCTCTGCTAGCTTATTTTCTCATCATACGTTACATATTTCGGCGTGAACGTTCCTGGCACCTCAAAATGGGCGGTGGGGGTGCGAATCGTGTTTGGGACCTCCTCTATGCACTTACTCAAGGTTTCTTGGTAAAACAATATACATTTATTTACACAGTCAGTTGGAAAACATTCCACTAGTGAGAGCAGCTCCATATCACAATCTAATATACTACAATACACAACCAATCAGTTGCTGAACAAGTTCAGCTCCCCTGAAATGTGAGCAAAATGGCACTTCATTCACTTTAAAAAGGGGTAAAAACACAAGGTTAAAAGAATTAAAGCACAAATACTTTCAAAGGTAGGGCAAATGGTTTCTGTTCACTACAACCAGCAATTCAACTCAATGGTCCTGGGCCAAAGTCAATGGTTCAGAGTCTTGGATAGGATAGCACAGTGCTGGTAATAAACAGTTAAGTCTTTGCCACAGTTTTTAGAAGTAGTTGGTCAGATGAAATGTTATATGTCGGTTTAGAGAAGGATAAGCCTTCAAAGTTGGGAAAGTTTCACAAACTATCACCATGTCAGAAAGGATTTCCTGACCGCACTTGCACAGTATCTTTTAAATGAAGAAGAGCTGTAGCTGAGGCAGTTGTTCCTGGCAGTTCCTGCAGATCTCGCTGATCCTGAGCTTCAGTCGTGGGGACAAGAAGGAGAATGTCAGGATTTTCCTGCACTTCTTAGGGAAGAGGCCACAAGCTTGGCAAAACATCGGTTTAAGGTGTGAGTGCCTTAAAGACCACAAACTGGTATCCTTCCCACTGGCTATGCGGTTTTCCACAGCACTCTGCAGAAAATTCGACCAGTATGGGGACGGTGTCAAGGCGGCTTACACGTTGGTTGTTCCCACCAAACTCAAGGGAAGAAGTTAACCTTGAAGGGCTTCTCTGTCAATGGAGTTTCAGGCAATTCAGACCTTCAGCAGAGCTTCACCGGTGGACCAATAGTTGCAGCATTCATCTTCCTTCAGCTCGTCTTTAGTTCTTTCGTTCCAGTGGTCGACTCTGCTTTCCAAGTCCCAGATGCCTGCTTTTAAACAGTTTTCTCCCATTCATTCCAGCCTGGCTGCCACTCACACAGCAGGGTGGCTGTCTTTGCCAGACAGCCAGCCAGCCAATCACGCTAGAGTGCATTCAGGTCTCCTAGGAGACGAAGCACAGGGAGTTTCGGGCACCTCCCTCACATCCTGTCCACCCCACAAGCCCGCCAAAGGCCAACAAACAAAAGGACCAAACCTGGTTTGGCATGCAGAGTTGTACACTAGAAGGACCTTTCCTAAAAGAAATGGTGAAAAAAGTAGACCGGAGTCTGTTTTAACAGATAGGTCTTGGGCGCTATATTGGAAAACATGGCTGACCCGATTTTTTGCTACCGGTGTTCG
The DNA here is from genome assembly GCF_040938575.1 of Ambystoma mexicanum. Lineage (NCBI taxonomy): Eukaryota > Metazoa > Chordata > Amphibia > Caudata > Ambystomatidae > Ambystoma > Ambystoma mexicanum. The sequence goes on from NC_090925.1 coordinate 651,961,418, forward strand.
TGGTCGGGAATAATCATGGTAGTTTGTTTAAAACCACTGCCACCAGCCATTTAAAGTAGGAAAGGGTAACATCTGACTGTTACATGAGTTTTCAGACTCAGGGGATGCTAGGCAACCCCTCCAGCACTCTATAAGAAGATAGTGTGTGCTGGGTATGTAAATTTAAAAAGACTAGTAAAGTCAATTTCACTTTACAGGCTCTGGAAGATGGTAGTCAGTCCCAGAGAAGGTATTCAAACCTTGGGAAGTCTGAAAGACATCCCTGTGCCACTGCACTAAAGGTGCTGTGTGACACATGAGAAAAAGATGATGCCTATGGAGTTGCTTTAAAACTCCATAACCAAAGAACACACAAAGTAAAACACACATCAAAATACATTAAAGAGTGGGAAAAAAGGCTCACACTCTTCCCAGGTGAAAAAATCAAATCCTAGAAATCCAGCAAAGTTGCTGGGGTCTCAAAAGGTAAGGGAAATTAGCACAATTTGAGAATTCTCCCTAACCCCCCCACCCCAACCAGTGCAAAATGGAATGACAACTTGACACAACTTGACTGCCCTTCCACCAACATCAAACACACTGGCCACATACCAACCTACATACCCCCAAACTGGGTGTACTGATGCAGAGCAACACTGGATGCACATCACAGATGTCTGTGGAGGTGTCCAGTCAAATGGTCGAAAATAAAAGATCGAATGACCATTTGATCGACAATCAAATGGTCGGAAAAAAAAGGTCTAATTTTTTATTTATTTATATTTTTTTTTAGTTTTGGTTGGTTAAAAAATATTTTAATAAAGAAAACGGGGGGTTGCAGGGAAACCCCCCATAAATAAATAAATAAATAAATAAATAAATTGACCATTTTTTTCGACCATTTGACTGTCGATCAAATGGCATTCGATCCTTTGGTTTTCGACCAAATGACTGGTAACCGTCTGTGGAACATCACAACCAGCAGCAGAGCAACAGAACTGCAGAATACAGCAGCAGCTCCACCATGGAAACACTAGCACAAGTAACCCAGCAAAACAATGCTATGCAATGTAAAGCATCACAGTGGGTGATGAGTAGCAAAAAACAAATTCACACAAAGTATGGAGAGTGTTGTGTGTTGGTGGTCATCCATGCATCGGGATGCAACTCCTCATGCATGACTGATGAGTGCATGCCACATCTCCACAGTCATGGCCACGACCCACCTGACAGTCACATAACAAATCTATAGCAAAATGAATGTAAACCACATGCTTCCCATGAACAAAGAGACAACAAAAAACGTTTGTGAAACAACAGAAAAAGGTATTACTAGCATGCACACAAAATTAAACATGGATGTTGGAAGGGGGAAATGTCCAAGGGGAAAAGAGAAAAAAACAGAGACACCCGTGTACTATTTACATGGGAAGCGGGCTCATTGTTCGTCCAGGGCAGACTCACATTCCTCCTCTTCCTCTTGGAAGCGGGCAAGCCTGGTCCTGGATGGCTTGCAGGCTGTCCCTCATCCTCCTCTCCAGCACCCCTGCATCCCTGCAAGTCTCTTTCAGGATCTGGACCCGCCTCTGTACCCTCCTCTCCACCGCCTCTGCCCTGGCCCTGGCAACTTGTGCCCACCAAGCCCGCTCCATCTCCACAACCAGCAGCATCATCTGTTCCATCTGGACACAGACCATGTCCCTTGGTGCTCCTCCCACTTGGTGACCTTTGACTGCTGTGCAGCTTGCCTCCTTGATCTAAATTGGCCCTGGGAATAGTGCCCCTGACCACTCCCATAGTGCAGCTGTCTGTTCCAGTGTGCCCTGCGCATGCACCCCCGCCACCTTGATGTTGGTTGATGGGGGGGCTACAGTGCCAGCACTTTCCTGCTGAACCAGTTACCCCAATAATGGCTGATGAAGGACCCTGGTCAGGCACAGCAACCACCTCCAATGTACTCCCTTGGACATCCACCTCAGGCATGGACATTCCAACAACCAGACGGGGTGCAGTGGGCACAACAGGAGTAGAGGGGGTCATGATGGGAACCTACAAGGAAGGCCCCCTGTAGGACAACTGGGGCAGTGGAGAAGTGGGCATATGAATTTTCCAGCGCACACAGACCACCTGAGAGCAGTGCACGTGCCAGCTGGGACATGGGGTTTCTCATTGATCTGTGATGATCTGAGAGTCCCTCATAAATGACCCTCATGCCCACCCACCTTGCAATCCCAGCCAGCATGATGTGCAAAAGCTCTAGGGTGACCACCATGGCCCCAAAGGGGGTCCGGTCTGGGTAGAGGCATACACAAGGTTGATCCCTGCTGCATCAGATGGATCAGGGACAGGAGGTTGGTCAGTGCCCTCCACAGTGCACTGCACATCCTCCTGTCCCTGTTCTAGGGGTGCAGCCTGAAACCCCTCCTGGATGATGTCTCTACCCAACCCTGTGTGCTGTCCTTCATCTTCCTCCTCCTCCACCACCAACTTCCTCTCCCTGGATGACTCAAGAGATCCTTCCTCCCTGGATGGCCCCTCTCTCCCTGCACCTTGGCCCACTGCCTGCGAGGAGTCCCCTTCCACACCAACCTCCTGGGATGTACCCCCAGCAGCTGCACCCTTTGGACCAATGTGCACCCCCAGCCAACTCACCCTCAGATGAGGTGGACTTAAGTCGGCCTGTCTTGGGAGTGCGCTTATGCCTGGCAGTCTTGTCCCTGCCATGATGCTCCACAATGATGCCTCCGCCCTCTCCATTAGCCGCAGCAAATGTACAAACATAGGAGACAAAACATTGAAATAAGTCACAGTTGCCAATGGGAGTCTGGAATACACAAAATAAACAAGGTTAAGTCAGGCATCATGTCACATCCATGAATTTAGTCACACACAATGCACACATGCAGGCATTTGAGCACCTGTGTCACATCCATCACATGTGCCTGATGCATGCACTGTAAGTACTACCACACATGGGCCTCAATACGAGGTGGGCGGTAAGGGATTACCGGCACTGGTAAAGGTACCGGTGCTGGTAATCCCTTACCGCCCTACTACGAGGTCCCTTAGTGAGGCCCTTCCTTAACGCCTGGTTTTACCAGGCGGTATGGAAGGGACCCGTTTAGGGACTTCAGAGCTAATAATGGTACTGCAATTTGCGGTAGTGTTATTAGCACCTTCCCCCTTCCCATTGAGCCCTATGGGGGCTGAAATGGGAATGGGGAATGGCTTTTTCAATGGGGACTTACCGGTCCCGCAAAGGTCAGAATAGACCGGTAAGTCCCCATTGAACGGGACCGGACACGGTACCGGTATTGGAGGTAGTCATGGTGCTAATAGCGCCATGACTATCTCCAACCTCGTAATGAGGCTCATAGACTTGGACATCATGCATGTCACTCATATGCCCACAACCCAGCCAGTCCACATCTGTCATGTCTAATCACCTACACCACTCACACACCCTGCATGTGACCAACAACAAGCTTTGGCTGCGCCATACACCAATGGATACTCAAATGCTATTATACACTGTCAAACGCAACACTCACCAGCGTCATTCAGATGTCTCTTCCGGGCCAAGTACTGGCAGTGGAGGTCCCGGTAGAACCTCTCAAGTATCCGCAGCTAAATCCGGTGGAAGCAGGTGCAGCCTGCACGGTTCACCTCCACGGTGGGTTCCGTCTCGAGGGCTGCCAACAACTTGATATGACTGTGGGTCTTGAGATTTTCCCAACATTTCTTGACCCGGTCCCTGGTGCGGACGGCCACCCCTTCGCGTTTATCTCAGTCGTGATCTCATCCCAGATCCTCAGCCTTGCGGTGGAGCCCAGATGCATCACTGGGTTGTAGAGGGCATCATAGGCGTCCAGCACCCAATACACCAGGATCCCAACTTTGATGTTGGTGAAGTTGGGTGCCCTCTGCTTTGATGTGGGGTGCTGCCCTCACCAGATGATGATAAGTATGCTGCTCAGCTATTGCTACCATATAACTGTGTAGTACAGGCTTGTACCAAAGGTGAGATTGTGCTTACACTTGTAGTCTTAATTGTTTGTAGTGTTCCCAAAGGGTACTGCATGTAATTCTGCCTAACATCGCATATGCATTTGTTTCAAATCTGGGTGCCCCTTTGTATCGCGCACCACTATTCCTACTTTTCTGGTAGCTTTCCGGGGTTTGCATATGCATTTTTTGTTTTGCTGGGTGCCTCTGTCTATCGCGTACTGCTTTTCTATTATTCTGGAAGCTATCCTGGTATAGCGTTTGCATTTTCTTTTGTTTCGGGGTTCCGGTGCGTCACGCGTACTGTACTATCCACACCTGGGGGTACATTTGAGCCTTGCTGGACCACAGAACTATGTCTCTCATCACATAAACTTCCCCCTCACTCATATTGCCCAGGACAATAACTTGGTGTGCCTTCCACATATCCGTTACACTTTGAACATGAGTGGAAAGGCCCCAAAAGGGGGCAGGCAGGGTCAGGGGCTTGCTGTGGAATCAGTTGCCCCAGTCCCAAAGGGTCAGGGGCGTGCTGTGAAAGCAGCTGCCACCGCCGCAAGGGGTCATGCCATGCCCCAGGCCACTTGTGGGCCAGAATCTGGATCCCAAGTGGCCCAGACACTCAGGGCTGGCACCAACACCTCGTGGCACCCATTGCAAGAATGCAATGTTTACACAGCAGGAACAGTCTCAACCCCATGACACAGCACAGGACACTGGCATGTTGAGGAAGAAGAACTTCCATGATGAAGAACTCCAGAACCTCATGGACTACGTGGCCAGTTACCATATGTGCCAGCACCCATACAACTGATCAACGTATGCTGCATTGGTAGCATGTCACAGATGAGGTCAATGCCTTAGGGTTTGAGAAGCGCACTGCTGCACAGGAAGTGAAGTGCTGGAACAATCTCACCTGTTGCCCCAAGTCCAAGCGGGGGGCAAACCTGGACTCTGCTCTGACAATTGGAGTGGGATCACCAGAGGAGAAGGAGCTGACACAGCATGAAGAGGCTATGAGCCAATCCATACTACTGGAGCAAGTGCAAGGCGTGGGAGGACTGGAAAACTATGGGGACACGTCCGATGAGTGACCAACATTGTATGTGAAAAAATGCATCAGCAAGATGTATAATGGTGGTGCACATCTGGCTGCATTGGAATTACTGGTCTGGGTTAACCATGTCATGTGGTGGACTGACTCCTGTCCAGTGGACACAATAGCGGAACCAGACCATGTGATGTACATTAGTGGAATATGTCCATGTGACACGACTTCTCCCTCACAAGCATCCCTCCAACATCTGCAACATGATATCACTGCCTGAACAGTTGTTTGCTGCATCCTTCATGTGGGTGAACCTGCTCTGAAGTTGCATTCCATACCATGCATGGTATTGAATATCTTTTCATACATGTACGTATGTGCTGCCATGCCACATAGACCATCCGAGCTGACACACAACATGCCGTATGGCATGCCCTGAGTGAGTGTGCATATGTTCAGACTGTACAAATACCCGCTGCCCCAATAGCCATGACTTCCTAGGCAAATCATTGTGACGCCTGCTTCTGTTACCCTCCCACACTCAGAAGAAACTCCATCTGCACACGTTCCTCTCCCTCTTGTGGGCCACTTGTTCCTATCTACAACCCCATTAACTTGCTCTCTGCACTTCAAAGACCTTGCCTAGGTGGTCCTCTTACAGTGATACATTGCCTGGGACTATTTGCTGTTTCCCGAATTTACAGCATGCTCTCTTTGTCTGCAGTCCCTTTACCAAGGCAACACTGGTGTGGCATGTGATGGAAGCGGACTTGTAAGTGCATATTTGTGGCTGTCTGTTGCCATGTAAAGTAATTGCACATCACAGAGACACATGTCCATGCTCATTTCACTGGTATTAGTCAACAGTGTATGGTAACATGGCCCTTAATGTGGTTCTTAACAACACTGTTGGCAATGTGGAAGCATGGCTTTGGGCAGGGAATTTGTTGACCAGTCACATTTACCATGATCACATTGCTTGTTGGCCATAGTATGTGGATGCTTTATTTCTTCTGACTACATGCCCTGCATGTTGTTGCATGACAGCTATTTGATACACATGTTTACTGTAGACACATTGCACAAGACTTCACATATCTTTTTCTGTCCACGTGCAGGTGAGGATGCACCAGATGCAGAGGAGGAGGAGGATGAAGAGTGTGTGGTGCTTCAGACCACCAGTGGAGGATGTTGCGTCACAGGCTGTGAGCACCCTCCGGTGCTCCAGGCCATCTTCAGCCGTGGTGCATAGTCTTCTAAATCTGTGGACTCAGCTGGCTCTGATGCTGAACCGGTTATTCAGTCCTCAATGCTGGTGGAGGTGAGTGAACCAATGGGTAGAGCAGTTGTGGCCTGTGAGTCTGCAGGGGGTGAGGTGCCTTCACAAGGCCAGTCAGTGGTGGCCCCTCTGTCTGCGGTGGTTACCGCTGCAAGGCTAGTCTCCCATGTACTTATTTCTGGACCTGGGACAGATGTCCAAGGGAGTGTTACAGACCTGCTGCCAATCACAGTGGCATCACAACATGGGCCATGCTCTCTTGCATTACGCAGGCGTGGGTGTAGGGGATGTGTGCAGGCTGGTCAGACAAAGTGGCAGTGGCAGATGTTGCATTCCACACATCGACAGAGTGCTGCCTTTGAGAGTTTGGCTGAAGGCATGGATAGGGTGGCCACTTCCATGGCCCCTCCAGCAATGCAGGTGGTGCAATTACTGCAGATCATGCAGCCCATGTACCGTTCCCAGAGACTGCACATGGCGGTCAACATCAGGGGCCGACGGGCAGATCTACAGTGTCTGCAGGCATTCCTGCTTGCAAAGAGTCATGCACAAAGGGATGCCCTGAGGCATGAGATGTTGGCCTACAGGGCTGCAATCCACAAGAAACATGCAGCCACCAGAGACTGTTCCACCAGGAGGTTTTAGCATTGAGGCAGACAATCTCAGAGGTTGTCCATAGTGACGTCACAGCCCGCAGTCTGCTGGTGCATTCATCAGTGTCACGCATGGTGGCTGCCACTGAAGACTAGGCCAGGGCACTGCATGGTCAGCTTCCAGCACCACTTCAGCCTTCAGTTTCAATGCAGGATGGGAGTGCCAGCACAGACATGCCTCCCGGTCCACAGTAGCCAGGGCTGGTGGGAGGGACTGTAGGGACACAGAAACAGTGCCCAAGTGCGGGGGTTGCCAGGTGGGCTGGGCAGATGTGTGATGCTGGCTACTAATAAGGGTTGGACCTGGGCCTGGGATCAGAGGGTGTCCAGGTGGCCAGTTCAGTTCTGGTTACAGCCATGAGGTCAGCAGAGGAGAGGAGGAGAAAGAGCAGAAGCAAAGAGAAAGGTTTTGAGGTGCTTCCGGAACCAAAGATGGTTCTCCTCAAGTTTAAGGGAGGCAGGGAGGCTGTTGCAGAGGGAGGCACCATCCGAAGAAAGAGATCTACCACCAACTCATTGTTTGGAGAAGTGACTGACCCTGATGGAGTTGGAGGCGGATGAGCAGAGAGCTCGAGAAAGAACATATTTAGGCAGAGAGAGTTGAAGGTATTGAGGCCCCAGAAGGCCTTGTGGATGATGCAGAGGGTTTTGAACTTAATCCTCACAGTCACTCGGAGCCAGTGCAGAGATTTCAGTCCTGGAGAGACACGATCCCTGGGCTTGAGGCCAAGGACGAGTCTTGCAGTCCTGTTCTGGATAAACTGCAGAGGGCGTAGAGTAGAAGCAGGCAGATTTAGAAAGAGGCTGTTGCAGTAGTCCAGACTAGAGAGAACCAGATCTCTGGAGACAGTGAGCTTCTGGGGGAAGGAGAGGAAAGTAAGAATACCTCTGAGGAGGTGCAGCTGGTAGTGTGACTTCTTAGTGATGTCAGAGATGTGGAGTCGAAGATGACACCAAGGTTTTTTGCCTTGCATCTGGGAGCTGGAAGAGGGCCAAGAGAGGCTGGCCAGAGAGTGACAGGAAAGGAGGGAGCGGGTGTGCCGATGAGGAGAATCTCACTCTTACTGGTATTAAGGCAGAGGTCATTGGCGGCACACCACTCCTGGATGGCAGACAGACAGTCAGAGATAAGGGAAGGAGAGGAGGAGGTGGAGGGTAGCCTGAAAATGAGCTGGGTGTCATCCGCATAGCACTGAAAGTTGGGTATTTAGTTGGGGATGTTGGCATGTTATTTTTGAGGTGCCTTTTCCAGGTTTATTTTTGTTTCTGTTTTTATTTTTTACTTTAGTTGTGCAGTTGCTCTCTCAAGGCCATGATGTATGCAATGGTGGACATGCAGGTATGCAAAGTGAGGTCAACTTGCATGTTTGCATGGTGGTGCTCAGGGTGGCATGTGCAATTAACTGTGGGTTCAGTGTATTGATGGGTGCTATGTGAATGGTACTTAACTATGCCTGTTGTAATGTATTGTCCCATGTTGTTCCAGTAATCCATAATGAGGCCGCGACTGCTGTCCCAGGGGAGACACCCTGCACCCTTTGACGTCCATGCTCCCCATGCCCTCTGCCAGGCACTGGCCCTCCTGTCACTTATTTGGAGGCACATTTCCCGGTGAAGGTGATCTAGGAATCACACCATGCCGGCTCTGTCAGCAGGTAAGCATGAGCAGTCTTGAATGTTGAGCATGCATCATTGTCCCCTGTGTTTGCTGCATGTGGAATTTTTCTTATATGTGATTTGCATGCTACCATGCCAGGATGGTTTTTCCAGTGGGACTCATGTCACTGTTTTCCTCCTTCGGTCAACTCAGCTATGCCCGCACCTACTGTAGTGGAGTGCATGCTCTTGGCCATCTGCAATCCAGACAGTGTACTCCTTGATGTGTTTTCATTTTGCGTTCCCTCTCACTGTCACTCTCTCTCTCTGTTGTGCTACGCTGCACTCATGGGCAGATCACAATCTATGTCCTGTCACCCTCTTGCGTCCTGTGGTCCTTCTGCAGTGGGTGATTTCAGCATATTTTCATGCTCCATTCATGTGTTGTCATGGATGTGCCGTTTCTTTCTGTTCTTACTTTGCATGTCATTGCATTTAGGGAATGTGTCTACTGGTGGGTTGCATTATGTTTATGTTTATTGAGTTTATATAGCGCTATACTCCAAAGGGCTTTACAGAATAACAACAAGGTACAATAATGAAAGAAGCACAATTTACAAACAAGAAACAAACCAGTGGTACAGTATGTAGAACAATTAACTCAGAAGGAGGGGGGAGGGTGGGAGGGAAAGGGTGATCCCTCAGATGACCTTCTACGCCCTTTGGTGGTTACAGTATCTTATATGAGGAGGGGGGAAGTGGGGTGGGGAAGGGAAGGGGGGGCAGGGGTGTGAGGGGTGAAGAAGGGCTTTCAGGAGGAGCAGAAAAACGGGTAGGTGGGGGTGGAACAGATAAAGAGAGGTAGGGAGTTCCAGTGGAGGCGGGGCAACAGTTTGAACTAGCGGCAGCGTGAGGAGGCACACAGGGCTGGGGGTACAGTGAGAAGGTAGAGATCACCTGAGCGGAGAGAGGGGGGGAGAGTAACATGAGAGGAGCGAGGAAAGATGGGGGGGCGAGGTCATGGAGAGATTTGTAGACAAGGCAGAGGAATTGAAATTTCAATTGTGAGATTAAGGGGAGCCAGCCCAGTTGGGAGAGTGAGGTAGAAATAGAGTCTTGAGGGCCAAGAAGACATCGAGTACGGATAGAGGAGTGGTAGATGGATTTTAGGGGAGCCAGGTGAGAGACAGGGAGTCCAAAGAGAAGAGAGGATCAGTAGAAGAGACGCGAGAAAATAAGGGAGGAGATTAGGAGTTTAGAAGCGTGAAAGGTGAGGGAGGAGCGGTTCTTGTGGATGTTGAAGAGGTGGTGACGACAGGCATGAGAGGTTAGGGGTTAGAGAGATGTGGTTGGAGAAGGAGAGAGAGGACTCAATATGGAGACCAAGATTGCGGGCATGGGTCGAGATGGGGAGATTGGAAGGGGGAAAGTGGATGAAAGGAGGAGGGGAAGGTGAATGAGTGTTAGGAGGGAAGAAAAGCACTGCAGTCTTCTCAGTATTGAGGGAAAGAAAATGGGATGATATCCAGTTTTTTATAGCCATAAGGCAGGAAGAGAGAGTGTGGTATTGGTCGGAGGTGAAGGAAGACAATGAGAGAAAGAGTTGGGTATCATCCGCGTTGAAGTGGTGGGAGATGCTGAAAGAAGAGATGACACAGGGAGAAGGGAGGTTTAGAGAGAGAAAAGAAAATGTCTGAGGACGGATCCCTGGGGAACGCCATAGTTCAGGGGAAAGTTAGTGGAGGTGCGGCCACCCCAGGAAACAGTAAAGGATCGGTTGGATAGGTAAGAGGAGAGCCAGGAGAGGACAAAGCCTTTGAATCCAAAGGAGGACAGAGTGCTAAGAAGTAAGGGGTTATCTACAGTGTCAAAGACTGTAGAGAGGTAAAGGAGGAAGAGAATTGAGGATTACTTAGCATAGCGAGTGGTGAGGAGAGAATTGAGTACATAAGTGAGAGCAGTCTCAGTGGAGTGTTTAGGGCAGAAACCAGACTGAGAGGTGGGGAGGAGGAATTGAGAGGAGACGAAAGCTTAGAGTTGAGAATAGGCTAGACGCTCAAGGAGCTTAGCGATGAAGGGGGAAGGGAGATTGGTCTGAAGTTGGAGGCAAGAAGAGGGCTAGCAGAAGGTTTCTTCATAATAGGGATGATGGTAGCGTGTTTGAAAGCTGAAGGAATGGTAGCAGAGGAGAGGCAGGTGTTAAAAAAGTGGTTAGGTAAGGGATGAGGAGAGGGTAGACTTTGGGGATGAAGGAGGTGGGGATGAGATCAGAGGGGGCAGTGGTAGGGTGAGTTTTTGACAGAAGACTGGAGACGCAGGCTGGGAAGAAGGTGGACATGTTTGTAGAGGTAGAAGAGGAGGATGGGGAAGGAAGGGAGAAGGAAGGAGAGGAGAGGATGTTTTGGTGAAGAGGGAGAATTTTGGATGAGAAGAAGTTGGCAAAATCAGAGGGAGAGAGGGGAGAGTTTGCAGAGGGGTCAGAAGTAGGAGGGGAAAGAAGGTGAGAGATGGTATGGAAGATACGGCAGGGGTGAGAAACTTGTGAGTGGAAGAGGTTAGAATAGTAGGAGCGCTTGGCAGATGTGAGGCAAGAGTCATAGAGAGAGTGATATGAGAAGATGATTGGTTGGTCAGAGAAGGGGATTTGAGCCAGTGTCGTTCGAGGTGACGGAGGAGGCGACGCATAGACAGAAGGTGAGAGGAGAGCCAGGGTTGGGAAGGTTTGTGAGAGGGTGAGAAGGAAGTGAGAGGATAGAGTTGGTCAAGACTGGAAGATATGGAGGAGGACAGTGAGGAGAGGGTGCCATAGGGCAAGAGGGATGAGAAGTTAGGGAGAGGGGGAAGGGAGGAAGAACAGGAGTCAAGGAAGAGAGAAAGGTTGAGGTTGCGGAGATCACAATGAGAGAGGGAGGGAGAGGGGGGAAGACAATGAGGAGGGTGCAGGAGCAAGGGAAAAGGAGAGTAAGGCGTGGTCGGAGAGATAGTTGGGAAGAGATGATACGGGGGAGGAAGAGTAAGTTGAGAGTGGAGCCAGAGGAGAGGGTTTGGGGGGTTGGAAGGGCAGAGAGGATGTGGGAATCAAGTAAGGAGAGAAGAGGGGAAGAATGAGATGAGGTTGAGAGAGGGAGGTTAAAATCGCCGAGGACAGAGAGAGGAGTAGGGGAGGGAGAAATGAGAGAGAGAAGATGGTCCAGGTCTTCATAGAAGGATGAGAGGGGGCCGGTAGGTCTGTAAATGATTAAGAAGGATATCGCGTGAGGGTAAGTGAAGGATTTTAAGAGAAAATAAAAGGAGGAGAAGGTAGGGAGAGATAAGGAACGAGATGAGGAAAGACTTTTAGGGTGAAAAATGAGACTGATGCCGCCTCCGCAACCCGAGGGGCATGGGGCATGAAAGAAGGAGGAAGAAGGGGTGGAGAGAGATGCAGGAACAGTGGAATTGTGGGGGGAAGGTCCAAGTCTCGGTGATGCAAAGGAAGTGAAGGTTGAGTTGGAAGAACAGATAAAGGGCCGCAGTGGCTTTGTTGCATATGGATCGGGCATTCCAGAGGGCAATGTTGATGATACTGGAGGGATTGGTAGTGTGGCGGTGGATAAGATTAGTGTGAGAAGAGAATGTGCGAGGGGGAAGAGGTGGGCAGGGGGGAGGTGAGAGACGGGGAGGACATGGGGATGGGTAGAAGGTAAAGGAAGGGGAGGAGGAGGAGGGAGAGGGGGAGGAAGATGGAAGGAGGCAGACGGTGGGAAAGGCAGGTAGAGTGCATGACAGGAAGGGGATGAGAGTAAGTGCTGGTTGCCACACAGCAGAGTGCCCACAATTGGAGTCGGTGTCAGGAGCTGTTGCAGGTTCAGTGGAGCGGAGGGTGAGAGGGCTGGGGAGGGTGAGGTTTTAGAGAAGAAGGATTGGAAGTCACAGCAGTTGAGTGGGAGTCCAGGCAGTGGAGTGAAGGTTGCAGCTGCAGAGTGTCCGAGGTGAATTGATGAGGGTGGTAGGATCCTTTGAAGATCAGCAGTAAGCAGAGAGCCAGACAGGGCAACAGTCACAGTTGGTCTGTATTATTGAGGGTGAAGTGGCACGCCCGCAGTGCAGCAGCAGTCCGTTGCAGCAGAGCGCAGGCAGGCTGGGTCACACAGTGGTCTTTGACAGTGCTGGGTTGAGCAGGGGCAGGGATAGGAAGATGGAGGAGGGAGGCCCAGTTTTAATGGTAGTCTCAGTGGCAGTAGTGACAGGTGCCACAGCATGCAGAAGGCCAGACAGAGCGACAGTCCACAGGTGGTCTGCAGTATAGAGGGCATTATGACACGCCTGCGGTGTGGCTACAGTAGAGGGGGCTCACCAGTCTTTATGGGAGTGAGAGCGGCCATTTGCAGTGTATGGGTAGTGGCAGTGAAAGTGGCTCCTACCTCAGTGTGCCTGTGGGTCACTCTGTATAGGAGTGGGTGCGGTCACTTGCAGTGTGTGGGTATTGGCAGTGAAAATGGTCCTACCTCAGTGTGGCAGCGGGTCACTTTGTGGACTGCTACGGTGCTAGGCTGGGCGGAGGGCCGGGGCAGCCAGAGGTAGGAGGCAGGCGCTTCTCCCGATGGAAGTTGCAGTGGAAGTGATGTCTAGTGCAGCTGGCGCGATTGCAGGGGCGGACGCGGCACAGGGTCCTGATGGAAGTTACAAGTTCGAGGAAGTTGGTCCTGATGGAAGTTGCAGTGGAGGTGTTGTCTGGCGCAGCAGGCACAATGGCAAGAGCAGCCGCAGTAGAGGGACACTCGGTTGTCTCTGTTCTATGGTGGCGGGCCGGGGTAGCAAGATGTCGGATGGAGACACAGCTCCCGATGGTGGGTAGGAGGTGATGGTAGGTGCTGCAGGCGCGATGGTAGGTGCGGTCGCGGCAGTGGGGCTCAAGGTAGTCTCGGTTAACAGTGCAGTCCAAAACAGAGGGGATAGTCTGGATCAGAGTGGAAGGGCCGCAGAGGAGGGTCATCAGGGGCACTGCACCTCTTTCAGTCCAGCGTCGATGCAGCACCACAGAAACCCGGGGACATCCTGAAGATTTAACTATCATGTGTGCTACCAAGATAGTTGGCAAACACTTCAGTAATGATGGTCTTGGCATCACATGCAACCTGAAAATTGATGGAGTGCCAATGTTTCCGGTTGCAGTAGATGTGCTCAGTTGCTCTAGGTGGACGTAGAGCAACATGGGTGCAATCAATAGCAACTAGCACTTTTGTGCGCAAACCCATAAAAATCCTCGACTACTGCTTGACACAGTGGCCAAAAAATGCAGAGGAGTGAGCACCTTTTGCAAGGGGCTCAGTGCTTAGGAGCACATGTTGGGTGATGTGAGGTCATCTTCCCACTCCCAGATCAGGCCTAGGATGATATGGGGGGAACCTATACCTGCCATAGACCTGATCATCATGCATCCCAAAAAGGCTGGTCTGTGGTTGGAAGATATGGGCCATGCCCATCCTCCTCCTGCTGTGTCCCTGGATGATTGCTGCAACAATTGGTGCATTCATTGTGGATGTATCCATGCATTTGTTGTGCTTGCATGCTTTATATGCAATTGTTAAGGTGCACGTTAATGTTTATGCCTGCTATCATGTGGCATAGGTGTTCCAGGATTTGTGTGTGTTTTTTCGCGACCCGATGTTCCCTGTTCAATTCGATGAATACATAACGTAACACCCACATTTTCGCCTGTTATTCCTCATTCTGCATGTTCCGCCCCCTTTTTAGGTGGCTGCACGCAGGCCCGGCTCACCCTCTTCTTGGAGTCTCACGCAAGGCGTTCGTCGAGTTACAGTGACGTGGCGGACCAATGTGGATTCCTCTCAAGTCCCAGGTAAGCCCCGTGCGTTGCTTTCCATGAATCGATGAATGGGGACTTGCACGCAATTTCATGCACAAGTCCCCGATTTTCCCTGCAGAATATTACATGAATCGGGCCCTAAGAGCTGGGGACCTGTATACCATTGGGATAGTTTTATGAAGTTACCTCAAGTGGACTTTAGGAAAACTCCCCTAACATCTAGTAACAACATTTATTTACAGCACAGTGGATCTTTTAGAAGTTATCTGTTAGAAGGTTATTTATGGTTACTTATGGTGTGATCTGAGGGTTTTCAATTCATGGATTCCATAGCCAGGGTCATATACAAGGAAGCAGTCACCTTACTTTGCATAACTGAATGGTGGTCCAGTGTGTGACACACTCATTTATTTGCCTCTGACTGTCTGCCTAATGAATTGAACCACCAAATGAAATAATTTTACAACACAGGCTAGAGCATTACCAGATTGTCTCATTATTACGTACTTTTTCAACAGATGCATGATGCAGCCACCTTGCTAACTCCATAGTGAAAACGTTCATCATTATAGTTGATGTACTGGCAACCAAGAACTGGAATGCCCTACCTACCTCAGTAAGAAACGAAACATCCTACCCCACTTTCCGCAAACTGCTGAAAACAAAACTATTGTGCTAGAACCACATGTATTGATACGACGTCGTAAACTGCATCCTAAGTAACTACACATCTGATGACTGTAATGTATGTGTGTAATTTGAGATATCCATGTCACGCATGTATCATAAAAAAAGCCTTCTGTAACAGCACCTCGATGCCCCTGGGCCGACTGTGCGCTTTATAAATGCAAATAAATAAAATAAATAAATAAATAGTTAGGATGGGATTACATCCTTAGAATGCATGGACACTTGTTAATCAATGGGCTTATTTACCATCATACATGTATGTCATCTTTAGTGGGCTTTAAAGAGATATACACATACATTCTTACCAGTAGCTACTTTTTGTATGTTTGCACTTTGCATCTTCCATTGAATTTGCCCTGTTCTGCTCTTGACACTGGTCTAAGTAAACTCTGCTCTGCATCTGAATATTTTTCAGCAATGCTTATTTACTTTCATTTCATTGTAGATGCCTGTGCAATTCTGCTTCAGGTTTGAAGATACATAGATGAAAACTCTGGGAGTAATTCATCACCGATATGAAAGGTGTGGCCTTTCATGAGGTGAAGTGGAGATGTTAGCCTTCTTGTGCTGACAGAAAGTCCTCAGAGAAAATAATCTGTCCCTGAACTCTGCATCACTTACCAATCACATATTTCCAAATGAGGAATATTCCATTCAACCCTTGTTATAAAAGGGAAAAATTGAATAACAAGATCTAAGTACTGTGCAAGGTGCACAAGCGTGAGACCCGACCTGATCTCAACTTTGATCTAAAGACAGCTTTGAGCAAGGCTAAATAAACCGGATCTTAATCATTACAACAGTAGTGTCATCTTTTTTCACAGGTGCTTGTAAACCCTCTACAAATATTTGTACACTGGGTTGTAGAGCTTATAGAAGGAGAAATACGTGACTGCACTAGTGAGAGAGATCAGATCATATTGGTG
Organism: Ambystoma mexicanum; assembly: GCF_040938575.1. Classification (NCBI taxonomy): domain Eukaryota; kingdom Metazoa; phylum Chordata; class Amphibia; order Caudata; family Ambystomatidae; genus Ambystoma; species Ambystoma mexicanum. Next base: position 651,977,403 of record NC_090925.1, read on the forward strand.
CTTGTGTCATCTTTTCACACACTGCTATTGTGATTTGATTAGGTGGGAAAACAAATGTGGTAAGTGCTGAATGCACACTGTTTTCTTCACATGAAATGAATGTTATTATTGCTGTCTTTTCGATTCGATTTTCTTTTCTATGCTGAAAAGCCCTCGACTGTGAAACCCCAAGCACTGTTTGCTGGACTTGTGGATTCTTTTTCCATCTTCCTAAATAAGCAGGAACCTTTTACCACAATCAGCCTTTCTTTTACTCTTTTCATGGGTGTCATTTTGCTGACTCCACAGTGTATTTTTGAATAGATCCTTTCCTGTATCTGTTTGGGCATTTGCATTTATTTGTTGCAGCATGCAGCAATTCATGCGCAGTGTTGATGGCTTGTCCCTAGGGCCTCCATTTTTATTTTATCTTTACTTACCTTGTAGAATTACCATTCTCAAGGGTAGAGAGGGATTTTCATCCCCTTAGCAATTTATATAGTGAGACCGGCACTCCCCCCTTACATGGAGTGCCGAGGAGATACATGGTATCTCAATATGGAAGCATTTTGCTTCCGTCACGCTGCACTGATCGTCATAGTCCCACTACGCGATCCCACTTATTGAATGGTCCTTGTCATGCCTAGTTGCCTAGTAACTGACGCCACTCTCCTCATAGCCACAACATTGTAAATACTCATACTCACAACAAGTGGTTTTACCTTCTTGTTTCCCCCCTTTTTATAAAATACCCAGCACCTATGTTTTTGCACAGTATGACAGTGCTAATGAATGAAATTCACCCAACACACCATGAGACACAATGATATTCCGGTGTTTTCTTTCTGTTTTTAAATTTTAAGTTGAGAACCTACTCAACACTCGAAAATCTGTACTTGCCTTGTAGAACAACCTACAGTTACAGCCCATCCAGGTTCGCTGGACCAGAGAAACTGCTGCTCTTTCTGAACATCGACTGGAAAAACAGACCACCAGGTAATTTCCTTGATACTAGCTGGCTGTCAGCATATACAGAGAAAATGTGACCATATATCTGGAGAATGAGGGGCATTAAGCCCTTTTTTCGACTTTTCTCTGCAGCCATCTCCAGAGATGAAGAAATAATACATCACTGCATAGCAGGCAGTCCTTTCAAACTCAGCCCGAGACACAGAGAAGAAATAGTAGATAGGTAGTGTCCCATAGTCAGAAGAGTCCAACATTGTGTGCCTCTCTCTTGACCAGATACACCATTCTGACACAGTTTTATTTGCTTCCACTTAGATTCGATGCAACATCCATCTCCAAGGTTCCCACACTGCTCTCCACACCAGTGTCCTGAAGAAAGTTCATAGGCCAACACAACCACTGAAACCTGCATTTTTCTGAGTTAACTTGGAGCTAGAAACACACAAAAGTGTCGACAGATGAAATGTGCTGTCGTTGCTTGCAGCACATAAAATCAATTTTACCTACTAACCCTACTTGTTCAGAGTCTAAATTGTCATATTCCTTTGTGTTATGAATACATTGTTCAATCTTGTCTTTGATATTTGTACATGTTTTTTCAAACTTGATACATCTTTAATGTAGAATAAACTTTGTTTTAACAGTGTTAACATTGTTAGCCTGATCACAAATGGCTGAGAAAAATACACCTTAGCCCCCTGTGGGCCACTACCATTGCCTGTGCGTTTAAGGGTGGGATAGCCTTGACTCATTTTTCGAATTGTCCCTAAAGCCATTCAACTTTCCTCAATTGGTTCGTTTTATAGCTAGTCAAGCACAAAGTCATAAACCAAAACAGTGTGGCAAGAAGTGTTAGCAGTGTTGTATGACAGATGGCGTCAAAACCTGTAGAGAGGTCAAATAGGACAAAGAGACAATAATCTACTCCTTCCCTGATAAGCAAAGTATTGTTATCAACCTGTATTATATCTGTTTCATTGCTGATTTTGGGTATGAACTCAGATCGGTAGCCTTGTGTTTATTAGTTCACACAGTTGTATAGACAAATGTTTTACCTTGACTTTCCTTATGAATGGACAGTTGCTGATTGAGCAGTTGTTTCTGATGGTGTTTGGGTCCAAATTCAGATTGGTAGGTTTCACACATGTGAAAGCTGTTTTTAGAGATGATGGGACGATCTCTAATTAGAGAGATGGATTGATGATTTGGAAGAACGTAAAAACACTTGGTCCTGGATTGATTTGATGATGAAGGTGGGAGACAGTACAATGCTATTCTTTTCATATCCTGTCACACCTGTGTAACCGTGGAGCGAAGATACTATTGAGTCATTGTGAGAGGATCTAGGGAAAATGGTGCACTTGGTACCTATCAAAGATGTCAGTATTTAGTTATTGGAAACTCTCAGATGGGAGAAAGAACCAGATCATGCAACACAGATTTTGGAATGCTTCAAATTGCTTTATTTTCATTTGAACCAAAAATCAACTTAAAACATGAATACACAATAAATTGAAGATAGTAGCTACATTTTATCAAATGTGTTAATCAGGTGGGTAACAAAGTGGACCACTGTTTTAGTCTTATGCCCAGTTCTCTACTGAATCTCCCCCTCAATCTCTCTCTCTCTCTTTCTTTTTCTCACCCCAGCTGTTTTGGAGGCTCTCTCTTCCCCTCTCTTGCTCTTTCTCTCTCTTCCCCTCTGTCTTTCTCTCTCTCTCGATCTATTTCTATTTATCTCTTTTTTATTCCAATGTTGTCTTTTCTTGGACAAATTACTTTACTCTTGGTATGGTCCCTTCCTGCTTGTACCAAAGACCAGCTTCCGGGTCAGAAAACTCTCAATGGGCTTAGTGGTACACTAGATAACACATAAAACCGTACACTAGGTTCAACTCTGTCAGGAAGATGGACAGAGGTGTTTCTAGGTTTGGAAAAGATCTGGGGATAAGCTAAAGTTGGGACTGTCGGGTTTTGGGACTAGCTAGCCTTTTGGATATAGCCTGTGAACTTCTATCGCGGGCTACAACCCAAAGAACCAGGTTTATATCGCACTCAGCCCCCTCCCTAGCAACGCCTCTGATGATGAAATAACTACATCTAGCACTAATATCTAATTTTTAGAACCTAGTGTCCACTGTCCAACTCCATAAAAAAACAAGGTCCTAGGGCATCTGTGCCATGAGAGCATCTTTCAGCTCATTCACAGTGTCAGCCATTTTGAAAGTGTCCGAACAGACTTCTCTCTTTGCACGGGCAAAAGATTTCTGAAAGCTAACGCTTGCATGTTTACTGTATTTGATGATTTTAATAGTTACTCTTCTATCTGAAGAAGACAGGATGATTTCACAACCTGTGCTAAGGTTCTTCTGGATGAGAAAATTCTACATGTGCAAGACCTTGGGAAACCCTCTTGCTAATGGAGACTCTTTGTGTAGGATAGTCAACCCTACTGGATGAAGTAATTACAATTCCCACCCTGCCAAGAGAGCTTGAGCCTAAAGTGCTCCTCCCCTGGCTCTCATGCTCTCCACTACCTGCCAGGTTCCAGCTGCAGCAGGGTGATAACACTTCACTCTCTCATACTCTCTGTTTCTGGAGATTTCCTAGCGCTCACCAGATTCCAGTTTATGACACCTGTCAGGCTAATCATGTTGCTCTTCCTTGGTAGCTTTAGGCCTCAGTTGGCTACCTACACCTTTCTATCCAAACTCACTCAGGGTTTGAGGTATTTGGCTTAATTTTCTATTGTTCTCTCTTTGTATTGCTCTTGTGTTAACTCACAACTCTCTGGAATACCTACCCACTCCACACAACCAGCCTCATTCTGACTCTATTTAGACTGTTGAATGGGATTCAAGTTTCTCATTAAAGGTTGTGATTGACAAGTCTCTTTTATTTCCAACACAAGGTTATAGTACTAGCCAACACTTTTTAGGATCACCTCCCACGTTTGTGTTTCTCCTGCTTGTCACATTGATAACATATGTTTGATGTATGTCATTAGTTATGAAAGGGCTGAGGGGTCAAGAGAACTATCCACTATCTCTGAGCATTGCAGGTTCAACCTGGTGGCCTTGAGGGCACTTGCTTTCTCTAGCTCACTTCAAGATCGTTTGCATTATTATTTTCTCCGTACAGTTATCATTCTACATGTGCACTTTCTGTTTACTTCTTTGAGTCCACAGACACAAGTGTTATCTCCGACTCTGATCCATCAGCTTTGGGGTGCACGGCTTAAGGTTTTGTGAAGCAAGCCATGCAACACAGTGAACTAGCTGCACCTACTGGGGCTCATTGGTGGTATCTGGAAGCATCAGAAAAATGATAGACATGCATAAATATGTTACACATGTCTTTACACCTCTTCGGTTTGGTTTTATTTTCATATAGGAGTGCGGGCACAGAGCGTGAATACCACTTCCACCCTGTCTTCCCACTCCCCTTGCAAAAACGGAATGGTTTTACACCAACAAAACACTTCGCTTTTGCAATAAAACCAAGGAATCAGCCTGTTTTAGAACCTACTAAAACTAGCTCGATCACAGAGGTAAATTGTAAATGCCTCCCTCAAGTGTGACTTGTGGGAGTCATTTGCAGCGTACATGTGGCAAATGCTTCATGCTTCCCCACTAAGTGCACGCTTTATAAAGGCCCTGCATTCATACATGCATACATTTACACTTCCGTGCAGTGCAAAGTATAAAAGAAACGTGTAAAACTGGATCTGCCAGGGTTATCACATGTTTATAGCACTCTATACTGCAAATGATGACAGTTGGAGAGGTGGGACACAAATGCACAGAAGTGGGAAGGTGGGCTGTGCTATTTATAGTTAGAAGAACATGACCCATGCTGTGTCTTCTAGACTTCCTATGCACACACAAAATTGTATTTATTTCTGTGCAATGGAATTGCTACTTTGCTGATTTCCTAATATAGGGGAACCTTCCTTAATGCTAACAGAAAACAACTGGGATGAGGAAGAAAATGATCATTTGGTTGGGGAATATACAGAATAGATTTTGATTAAACATTGGAGGTGCTTGGGGGTTACTTACATACTACATCCAAATGTGTTATGGCATAGCAGGTAGCTCTCCCTGAGCCCTGGGGTCTACAGGGCCCCCGGGTGTCTCCCTCAAACATTGCTCCAGAGGGTATCATGTATTTCTTAGTTAAAGATACTCAAACCTCAGCTGCATCTTCCAAATAGGATAAAGGCAATCATGCCATTGGATGATGTCACAGAATGTCATTCAGTTACATAACACTGTCTGCACAAATCCAACATCCTACTTTCTGGCTGCTCGAAATTATGTTAACTATTGCCTGTGCCTAAGGATTTTGGCTTACTGGCATACGTTTTTTCCTTGTATTATTGATTTATTGATGTCCTATATGTACTTATATTCATTAAATGTTATCAATATTGTTTTGGTACTTTTACATATTCATATAATTATCATTTACCTGTTGTGCCTAGAAACATTTACAGGGTAATTCATAGAAATTTGCACAAAAGTGGCGCACGCGACTGGCGCACAGCGTGCCCGTGCGAATGTCTGCGCCAGCCGCGTGCGCTAAAATCGATTTCCGCGCACAGCGTATTCATGGATTTTCGCATCCAAAACCAGCCGTGGCGCAGCGACCCTGCAGCAGCGCCAGTTACGCCCCCAAGAACGCCCTGGCGCAAGGAAAAGCCTTCAAAATCCCCAAATAATCGCAAAGGGCTGCGCTAACCCTGGACCAGTTCACAGGGCTGGCAAACAGCAAACGCCAAGCTGGGAACGTGTATTTCAGTGGTTCGCAGGAAGTTCCACACGCGATTGTCCTGTGTACGTGTGCATCAGGGGTGCGCTGGAAGTATCACACGCAAAATCAGCAGGGTACGTGTATTTCAGGGGTGCGCGGGAAGTATCACACGCGATTCCAGCAGGGTACGTGTATTACAGGGGTGCACAGGAAGTATCACACGCAAAAGCAGCAGGGTACGTGTATTTCAGGGGTGCGCGGGAAGTATCAGACGCGATTCCAGCAGGGTACGTGTATTACAGGGGTGCACGGGAAGTATCACACGCAAAAGCAGCAGGGTACGTGTATTTCAGGGGTGCGCGGGAAGTATCACACGCGATTCCATAAGGGTACGTGTATTACAGTGGTGCACGGGAAGTATCACACGCAAAAGCAGTAGGGTACGTGTATTTCAGGGGTGCGCGGGAAGTATCACACGCAAAATCAGCAGGGTATGTGTATTTCAGGGGTGCGCGGGAAGTATCACACGCGATTCCAGCAGGATACGTGTATTACAGGGGTGCACGGGAAGTATCACACGCAAAAGCAGCAGGGTAGGTGTATTTCAGGGGTGCGCGGGAAGTATCACACGCAAAAGCAGCAGGGTATGTGTATTTCAGGGGTGCGCGGGAAGTATCACACGAAAAATCAGCAGGGTACGTGTATTTCAGGGGTGCGCAGGAAGTATCACACGCGATTCCATCAGGGTACGTGTATTACAGGGGTGCGCGGGAAGTATCACAAGCAAAAGCAGCAGGGTACGTGTATTTCAGGGGTGCGCGGGAAGTATCACACGCAAAATCAGCAGGGTACGTGTATTTCAGGGGTGCGTGGGAAGTATCACACGCGATTCCAGCAGGGTACGTGTATTACAGGGGTGCGCGGGGAGCACCACACGTGAATTGCATGTGTGGGTCCTCCCAGGTGTTCCCTCTACACCCTCCACGGCCCCTGCAGGTGGCCCACACCACAGGGGCCTACCCTGCACATGTCCTGCAGGCACCCCATCCACCAGGGCCATGCCCCCCAGCCAACCCACATGTCACCTTGCACTACTGCCCACCAACGCATGTCCCCCTGCACCCCCAGCCACCAGGGGCAGCCTCCACCAGGCCCCCACCCATGTCTACCACCACCCCGCCCCCCGGCAGTGCAGGGGCAGCCTCCACCAGGCCCCCACTCATGTCTATCACCACCCCCATCCCTCAGCCACCAGGGGCAGCCCCCACCAGGCCCCCACCCATGTCTACCATCACCCCCGCCCCCCAGCAGTGCAGGGGCAGCCTCCACCAGGCCCCCACTCATGTCCCCTATTACCCCCACCCCAGCAGTGCAGGGGCAGCATCCACCAGGCCTCCACTCATGTCTCCCATCACCCCCACCCCCAGCCACCAGGGGCAGCCTCCACCAGGCCCCCACTCATGTCCCCTATTACCCCCACCCCCCAGCAGTGCAGGGGCAGCCTCCACCAGGCCCCCACTCATGTCTCCCATCACCCCCACCCCCCAGCCACCAGGGGCAGCCTCCACCAGGCCCCCACTCATGTCTCCCACCACCCCCACCCCCCAGCAGAGCAGGGGCAGCCTCCACCAGGTCCCCACTCATGTCTACCACCACCCCCACCCCCCAGCCACCAGGGGCAGCCTCCACCAGGCCCCCACTCATGTCTCCCATCAACCCCACCCCCCAGCCACCAGGGGCAGCCTCCACCAGGCCCCCATCCATGTCCCCTATTACCCCCACCCCCCAGCAGTGCAGTGGCAGCCTCCACCAGGCCCCCACTTGTGTCCCCTATTACCCCACCCCCCAGCCACCAGGGGCAGCCTCCACCAGGCCCCCACTCATGTCCCCTATTACCCCCACCCCCCAGCAGTGCAGGGGCAGCCTCCACCAGGCCCCCACTCATGTCCCCTATTACCCCCACCCCCAGCAGTGCAGGGGCAGCCTCCACCAGGCCCCCACTCATGTCTCCCATCACCCCCACCCCCCAGCCACCAGGGGCAGCCTCCACCAGGCCCCCACTCATGTCTCCCACCACCCCCACCCCCCAGCAGAGCAGGGGCAGCCTCCACCAGGTCCCCACTCATGTCTACCACCACCCCCACCCCCCAGCCACCAGGGGCAGCCTCCACCAGGCCCCCACTCATGTCTCCCATCAACCCCACCCCCCAGCCACCAGGGGCAGCCTCCACCAGGCCCCCATCCATGTCCCCTATTACCCCCACCCCCCAGCAGTGCAGTGGCAGCCTCCACCAGGCCCCCACTTGTGTCCCCTATTACCCCACCCCCCAGCCACCAGGGGCAGCCTCCACCAGGCCCCCACTCATGTCCCCTATTACCCCCACCCCCCAGCAGTGCAGGCGCAGCCTCCACCAGGCCCCCACTCATGTCCCCTATTACCCCCACCCCCAGCAGTGCAGGGGCAGCCTCCACCAGGCCCCCACTCATGTCTCCCATCACCCCCACCCCCCAGCCACCAGGGGCAGCCTCCACCAGGCCCCCACTCATGTCCCCTATTACCCCCACCCCCCAGCAGTGCAGGAGCAGCCTCCACCAGGCCCCCACTCATGTCCCCTATTACCCCCACCCCCCAGCAGTGCAGGGGCAGCCTTCACCAGGCCCCCACTCATGTCCCCTATTACCCCCACCCCCCAGCAGTGCAGGGGCAGCCTCCACCAGGCCCCCACTCATGTCTACCACCACCCCACCCCCCAGCCACCAGGGGCAGCCTCCACCAGGCCCCCACTCATGTCCCCTATTACCCCCACCCCCCAGCAGTGCAGGTGCAGCCTCCACCAGGCCCCCACTCATGTCTCCCATCACCCCCACCCCCCAGCCACCAGGGGCAGCCTCCACCAGGCCCCCACAATCTAGATCCCTGGCCCTTATGGTCAGCCTCCAAATGCCAAACACCCACCCGAGTATTGCATCCACCCACTTAGAAATGGCAAAAACATGATCAAACCACAATTGCAAGCTTGCAAATGAACACATGTCCCTCACATACACCCAATGGGTGTCAGTGAATGTCAAAACCCATATCATGGTATGCATGAAACCAATGAGATGATACTACACTTTGAACTTTGAAGAAAAAATATGTATTAAAAGCAACATAAATTGAATAAAAAATAAACAAACAATAATAGAAATTTAGAAAAAAAATAAAAACAGCAGGTACGCGAAAAAATGCAAAACCACAAATCATAATGCAAACGAAAGGTGGCGATCCCCGCCACTGTGCTCCACAGCACCTTCTCTGCCCTCTTCATCAGTTGACGCTGCAGACAGGGAGAAATAAAACACAGGCATCAGGGCACTGTACAATGGACACAAACACACATGACAGTTGCACATGAGTGGCATTGGCAAACCTCAGACATGGCATCACAATCGGCAACACACATGTCATTTCAACTTGCACACATGAGCCATACCACAGCCACATCGCAACTGCCAGCACCATCCATACACATACAACAGCATGAGCAGGCAAAGGTGAGCCAGACATCACATGCAACATAGGGAGTGCACTACACATGCATGCCACCACCACACTTGCATGCATGTGTACACCTCAGCCAACTGTCGCAGTGTTCTGATGGGCATCCATGTCACATCTGCCAATCAGGCTTCCACATCCCGCTGTCACATGCATCCATGTTGCCTCACTGTTGCACCCTTGTCAAATACACACACATGCACATGTACGCAGTGCTGATACATGCAGCTGAAAACAACATACATGCGTGACATCATGAACATGCCCACTTACATACACATTCATCCAAACATGTGTGCCCACGCAACTGCATTTGGCATGCAAGCCTACACACACAAGCACCATCCATGTCTCACACATGACAGCCCTCGCATGTGTTAGCCTCACGGTCCTGTACACCCCCACCCATACTCGGCCCCATACAAACAGATGTGCAACCGGCACACTACTGGCACATCACCACACGCACAGCTTACAATCATGATGCATGTGCACTTACCGCTCGACTCCAGATGGGTCTGCCTCTCAAGGACCTGGACGTGGAGCGCTGGGGATATGCGTTCCAGGACCCTCATCTGATCTTCCGACAAGTGGCCCCGGCGCCCCTTAGCATCCGCTGCCTTCAAGAGGCGCCGGGCCTTGTTCAGGGTCCTGGACCTGAAGTCCTCCCAGCGCTTCTTGACATGTTGGAAGTCGCGGACCCCCTCCGCGTTGATGGCAGTCACGATGTCGGTCCAGATCCGAATCCGTCATTCCTTGTCGGCGCGCACACTTCCGTAGAGGGCATCATACTGCCCCAGGACTTGCTCCACCAGGACACCAACTTCCCTGGCACTGAAGCTGGTGCCCCTCTGCCTCTCTGGCCGGGGGTTGTCAGTGGTGCCAGATGTTGCAGTGCCCGACATGACAACCCCAGAGGCAGGAGTGGGTGGGCAACTGGGTCCTGGGGATGGGCTGTGGAGCGATGGAATCCCAGTCGGGAGTCTTCGGTTCCAGCAGGGGTGGTAACAGCAACAGCACCCCTGGCTGATGTGCAGGCAGCAAATGGCAGGGCACGTGGGCAGCAGGCAGTCAGGCAGCAGCAGATGGCAGGTGGGAGCGTGCTCAGGGCTCTGGGGGGCAGTAATTCAGCCTTGTGGGCAGGAGCGTGGTCTTCCGTGTGCTTACGCGTGGCCAGCTTGATACGGAGTGATTTGGCACGTGAAAATCCTGCACGTCTGCGTGTAAATCGAGGAAAGGCCCTTAGCGCGTATGCACGTCAGCACGCATATGCGATTTCATTGGACCAAAGGCCCTTAGCGCGTGAGCGCGTCTGTGACGTGAGGTGCGCGGGTGTTTCCCTCATTACACGTGATGACAGAGCACACATGGATTTCCACCAATCGCATGTGGAACTTCCTGCGCACCCCAGAAATACACGTACCTCGGCCAATCGCGTGTACGCTCACTTCCCTCCGATTACACGCGATGACACTCGGACGTGCAGTTTTACCACCTGTGCTCGTATATGCGATTTCATTGGCCCAAAGGCCACCATGCGCAGCTGTGACGTCACGCGCCTGGCCGTAGAGAATGGCGCGTGTCAAAATGAAGAGATACACGTCCGAGTGTCAAAGCGCGTAATTGGTGGAAATGGCCTCATTGCGTATGCGCGTCTGTGACGTGTGTATAAAAGGTACGTGTAGAACGCCATTTCCTTGTACGTGCTTTTCGTGGAGAGCGAGTGGGTGAAATCTGTACTTCTTGTCAGTTCACACGCGATTTACTTCACAGCGTTTCCAGTTCGTACTCCCTGTTACCTCTGACAGCTTTTTCTCTTTTCCTCTTTTTCCTGGGCCTGTTTCCTCAAACAGCGTTCCCTTCTACCGTTGTCCTGTCTCCTCAGACAGCGTACAATTCTTCTTTTGGTGGGGGTGTTGCCAACGTGCACACGCGCATATTTTTCACGCTTTTGTTCCTGGCACGTATTTAACATCTGTGCTTGGCCCTTGTGTCGCGTACCCCTTCAGAGGTCATTCTAGGCTGCATGTGACACGCATACGTTCATTCTTGTGTTCCTGGGTGCCACAGCATAGTGCAGGTTTATTTTTCCACGCACGTGGTCTTGGAGGGGTTGCGTGCACCTTACTTCGCTTTTTTGGGGTGCCTGTGCGTTGCGTGACCCGTCATCTTTCCCCAGGGGTGACATACAGCCTTGCTAGAGCACTAGGGAACGATTACCATCTGGTACCCAACCCCTTTGACCCCCAATTGCCCAGGACAATAGTTCACATCGACTCCCATACGCACAATAACATCAGTGCCATGGCTGGGAGGCGACCAAGCCGTAAGGGTGGCAAAGGTGGCCGAGCCCCAGGTGATGGCCGTGGTGGATCCAGTAGGGGACGTGGCCGTGACTTGCAGGGTGCCCCTAGCCCCCCATGTGTGGAGGAGCAGTCAGGGACACCCATTCCCCCCCCCCTGGTTGAGGTTACCGTGGCTGACACCATCCATGCTCAGCCCTTGTTGGACCAGCCCACTGTGGAACCAAACCTGGCACAGGGTGACTCCATGGCTGACTTCCAGGTCAGCAGGTCTAGGCCACGTGCGCCGGTGAACGTTGGTGTCATCAGGCCACGTGGATCAGGGGCAGCTAGGTCATCTGCTGCCCTGCATAGGCAGGCTGGGGAGTCTGCAGGGGCAGCTGCGGCTCCATCCACCCCACCTCTCACACACCCGTCCAGGACAGTGTCTGTCCAAGTCCATCATGCTGACATTCCCCCTGACAGCATCACACTTGAGCTAATGCCTGCACCAACTCCCATGCTGAGTGTGCAATCCCACGCTCCTGCCCCTAGTGTCCAGAGCGGCGTAGGACACTCAGGATCCCCACCACCTTCCAAGCGGAAGACGAAGAGTGCTCGTCCAGTAGAGGCTGATGTCCCAGACACGGCTGCACAGTCCGGCCCACCAAGGAAGCCCAGCTTCAATGAGGCTGAACTGAATGCACTTGTAGAGTATGTGTCCGCACATGACCGCGAAATGGTGATTGTTGCAGGATCCAAGACCACACCTGCACAACGTCAGGCACACTGGCAGACCATTGCGTACATCGTAAGTGCCCTTGGAATTGTTAGGCGCACAGCTAATGAATGCTACAAGCGCTGGAATGACCAGAAGCGCAGGGCAAAGAATAAGAACTCACTCCACATGAGCAGGTTGCTGGGACCTATGTCACGGAGGAACAGATCCAAGGCGTGGGCAGATTATGAGGCATTGTCTGGTGAGTGCACATGCGTGTGTGTGTCATCCATGTGCATAGTGTGTGTGGGAGGGCTTCTGTTTGGGTGCCAGGGGAGGGTGTGTGTGCCTGAGTGGTTCGGCTCACCCATGTGCCTCTTCCTATACATTCTTGGCACCAGCATTTGGGTATAGCAGCATCCCTTCGGCCAACATTAGACATGCAGCCCAACACCACGCCAGTTGCCCTTGGAGTGTCATCTTGCCACAACACTGTTGCTTATTTACCTCTGTTTATTCAGGCAGATTGTTTGCATACCACCACTTTTACTCGGGATTTCTCAGTCCTATTGTCACATGTCTGACATGGCTATGGTACAGTGGACTGGCTCAGTTTCGTGGACATGATTAGTTTGGACATGTCCCTGTGCTATAGGACCATTTTTGACTGGCAGCTGCAGGTTAAACATTTGAACCATTACAATGAAAATAATCAATTATATGAGCAAACTGGACTGAATGAACAATTGGTGACCTCCTCTCCCTCTTCACTTCATGGCTAGGGTACATGCCATCTGTGTGATGGCATGTGTATTTGACCTGCCAATCACTGGACAATGTGTGATGCCATTGCTAGGCAACATGCAGCAAATGTGTTCATCTTCCATCTTGGTGTCATCAATGTGTGCCATCTGCCTCCCCATCACACGCAGTGACGGTGCATGCATGGGAGTGTTTTAGTCATGTGGGACATGTGTCAATCAAGTACTGTTTCTGTAGCCTCTCAGCCCTAATTGTGTGCCATAGTGCTAATGCCTGTTTCCATTTGTTTTCTTTTATGTCTTTGCAGGGGAAGACGCACTTGATACTGCTGGGGTTGTGGAGATGGTGCAGACCCAGGAGGGGTCTGAGGGCCGACCGACCACCAGTGAGGGACGTGGTGTGGTGGTGGGTGAGAACCCACAACTGCTGCAGGTCGTGCTCTCAAGGGGTGTCTCTGGCTGCACCTCCCCCGAGCTGTATTCAGGTGTCCATTCGGATGATGAGACCTACGTGCCGTCGCAGGTGAATGTTCCTGGGAGGGATTCTGTTCTGTCCGACCCACCTGCACCAGGGTTAGAACCCTCAATGGGGATGTCAGTGTTGGCAGGTACGCCTTTGGTGGTTATGGATGCAGGGTCACACTCCGCGACATCTGATCCTGTTCCTGGGCCAGCAGATCAGAGGGGGAATGCAGTCCTGCAGCCTCAGGCAGTGCCGGCACAGCAAGGCGCAGTTCGCCTTGCCCCAGACAGGTGTGGTGTCCGCTGACGTGGTGGCCGTACGCCACCTGGCAATACCGCATGGGAGCAATCCATTTACGGTATGGCAACCCAACAGGCATCATCATCAGAGATGATGGCTTGGATATGGTGGCCACTTCCATTGTCCCCCCCGAAAGGCTGATGGAGCGACTACAGCAGGCAACCGACTCCATCTGCCAGTCACACAGGGAGGACATGTTGGCGTCTGACAGGGACAGGCGGGCGGCACTGGTGACTCTGCAGGAAGCCATCTCCATAGAGTCCCAGGGCCACAGGGAAGCCCTGAGGCTGGAACTCCTTCACCTCAGGACGACTCTTGTTGAGCTTGAGGCTTCAACAAACTGAAGGACAGAACAGCAGCTGGAGCGTCTCACCCGTACGCTCTCAGCTGAGATGCAGGCAACTAGGGCGGAGGTCCGGTAATCCCGTGAGTTGTTGCATGGGGACCTCCGCACACTTATCCTCCAGAACGAGACCTACCATACCCGCATGCTTGCAGCCATGGAGGAACAGACTAGGGCTTTGTGTGGGCTGCCTCCCATAGTGCCACCACCTCCTGATGCAGCTGCAGAGGGTGAGGATAGTGACAGCAGTGATACTCCCACAATAGGGTAGCCGTGTAGGCCATGAGCCCATGGAGGTGTTTTTTTTTCCGCAAGATCCACACAGGTGGGTTTTCGTGTGCACCCTGTCCTCGGACCTGTGGCCTCCCCCACCCCTCCGCGCCCATTAATGGCTATTTTTGATTTTTTTTTTGTTTGTTTTTTTTGTTTTTTTGGGACAGTGTGTTGCCTTGTGTGGCTCCCGTGGGCATACGCTGCATTGTGGCTGGGCACATGCAGGCTTGTCATGGATTTGGTTCAGATGCTTGGGTTTTTGTCACACACACCCCTCCTGCTTCCCGTTTCCATGGGCTTGCAAAGGGTGTGCCCAAGTGACATTGACGTACATGGTGACATTGGACTCCCATGAGCTGTGTGGGCAGTCTGTAGTCAATACTGTGTATACATTCATAGTGCATATTGTTGTTGTATTGTACACTGCGTGGTGTATTGATATGTGCCTCTGCAGCCATCTCATCCTCCATATTTGCAGGTCCATTCCTCATGTCTTCACAATGTGGTCCACCTTGGAACTGGAGTCCATGTTGTAAGCAGTGCACCTACACTCTTGCGTGGCGCTAACACTGTATACTTGGAAGTGTTCGTAGGGCTGTCATCATCAGGTGGTGAGGCTAGCTAATTTTTAAGTCTGTAATGTCATGTTTAAGGTAGGTTGCAGGTTGTGTAGGTGATTGGTATTCTTGGTAAGTATTTGGTTATGTTGGTTGTAGGTCCTGCATTACTGTGAGCATTTCATGTGTGGACATGTTTCCATTAGGGACACTGTAGCTGCCGACACTTGGGGCATGTTGTGGGGATTAATTTCTTTCCTCTCACATTGCATGACATGTCATGGTGTTTTGTGTGGCCGTGCTGGGGAGGGGGTGGGTGACATGGCACTGTTTTCATGTTGTATTTTGCAAGTGGGTATTCATTTTTGCAGCATGGAAGTGTCTTTTCATGACACTGCATTGGTGGTGTTTGTGTAGGTAGGGATGCATACATTGTGACACTTCTACATGAACAATCTCAGGCTGCTATGGTTCTGACAGTTGACAGTCCCTTTGTTTGTCTTAATTGTCAGGTCGAGTCATCATTGCAGATGGTATGTGCCAGGCCTGTGTGCACTCCACTGCGGTGTGATTTCTATGTGAAGTAATTAGCCACCAGCTGCGTACGGGCTACCTCACCCCATGCCCTCTCCCCTCCCATGCGCACCGGCCGTGCATGTGGTTGGGGATGTGGGGGCACCACCATGTCCACAGCCAGGCCCCGGCGTGTTGCAACATTGTGCAGGACATATGCTGCCACTATGATCCTGCACACTACTCGGGGCGCATATAACAGCTGCCCGCCAGAACGATGAAGGGAGCGAAAGCGTGACTTGAGCACTCCGAATGTGCGCTCCACTATGCCCCGGGTTGCAATATGGGCTGTGTTGTATCTTACCTCTGGAGGCGTGATGGGGTTCCGAATTGGCGTCATCATGTGGGTGCTCAGAGGGTAGGCACTGTCCCCTGGTGAGGAGGTGATGGGTATCATTAGTGGGGTAGTGACATAACACTGCATCTGACATGCATGCATGTGCAGTGGCATTCATACTCACCAAGCAGCCATGTATCGCCATGCTGCCCAGCTTCTAGGTCCCGGCTTAGGGTAGACATTCGGTAAATGAAGCTGTCGTGGGTGGACCCTGGATAGTTGGCATATACTGAGGTGATGATTTCCTTTGCATTACATACCACCTGCACGTTGATGGAATGCCAGTGCTTGCGGTTCCTATAGATGTGCTCAGATGCCCTGGGGGGACTTAGTGCCACATGGGTGCAGTCAATGGCACCTAGCACTTTTGGAAATTGTGCCACACCGTAGAAATCGAGGGTGGCAGCCTGCCTTTCTGCAGGTGTCCTGGGCAGGTATATGTGCCTACGGACTGATGGGCGTGCAGTGATGATGTTCAAGACCTGGTGTAGGCAGCGTGACTGCGTGGCCTGTGACACCCCACCCACTATGGCACTTGTCCGCTGAAATGATCCTGTGGCCAAGAAGTGCAGTACATTGAGGACCTTCTCCAGGGGGCTGAGTGCTTGGGAGCACAGGGTGGGTGATGTGAGGACATCCTCCCACTCACTGACCAGGTCCAGTATTATGTGTGGGGGAAACCTGTACCTCACATACACCAGGTCATCAGGCATCCCAAAAAGGCTGGTTCTGGGAGTGAAAATTCGGGCCCTCACTATCCTCCTCCTTTGGTAACCCACGGCCACTGCTGCTACGAATGGTATATTCATCCTGGCGTATGAGCTTGTTTGTTGTTTGCGCGCACTTTTATGCTGCGCGGGTCGACGTACGCCTGCTTCATGCTGGAGTACATGTCTCAGGATTGGAACATTTATTTTTCGGCACGTCGTAGGCGAACGTGTGAATCTTCCCGCCTACCCCAGGAATGCACATAGCACGCTCTCCCAGGCCCAGTCGCGGGTAAATATTCCCGCCCACCCCTGGAATACATGTACCCCACTCTCACAGGCCCAGTCGCGTGTGGTAGTTCACGCGCACCCCGTAGTACACGTACCCAGGCCAATCGCGTGTGGAAGTTCACGCGCTCCCCGAAGTACACATACCCAGGCCAATCGCGTGTGGGACTTCCCGCGCACCCCGAAGTACACGTATCCAGGCTAATCGCATGTGGGACTTCCCGCGCACCCCGAAGTACACGTACCCAGGCCAATCGCGTGTGGAACTTCCCGCGCACCCCGAAGTACACTTACCCAGGCCAATCGCGTGTGGAACTTCCCGCGCACCCAGAAGTACATGTACCCAGGGCAATCGCGTGTGGAACTTCATGTGCACCCCGAAGTACACGTACCCAGGCCAATCGCGTGTGGAACTTCCCGCGCACCCCGAAGTACACGTACCCAGGCCAATCGCGTGTGGAACTTCCCGCGCACCCCGAAGTACACGTACCCAGGCAAATTGCACGGCTGTGGGGTGGAGGTGCAGGGGGACATGAGTGGGGGCCTGGTGGAGGCTGCCCCTGCACTGCTGGGGGGTGGGGGTGATGGGAGACATGAGTGGGGGCCTGGTGGAGGCTGCCCCTGCACTGCTGGGGGGTGGGGGTAATAGGGGACATGAGTGGGGGCCTGGTGGAGGCTGCCCCTGCACTGCTGGGGGGTGGGGGTAATAGGGGACATGAGTGGGGGCCTGGTGGAGGCTGCCCCTGCACTGCTAGGGGGTGGGGGTAATAGGGGACATGAGTGGGGGCCTGGTGGAGGCTGCCCCTGCACTGCCGGGGGGTGGGGGTAATAGGGGACATGAGTGGGGGCCTGGTGGAGGCTGCCCCTGGTGGCTGGGGGGTGGGGGTGATGGGAGACATGAGTGGGGGCCTGGTGGAGGCTGCCCCTGCACTGCTGGGGGGTGGGGGTGATGGGAGACATGAGTGGGGGCCTGGTGGAGGCTGCCCCTGCACTGCTGGGGGGTGGGGGTGGTGGGAGACATGAGTGGGGGCCTGGTGGAGGCTGCCCCTGCACTGCTGGGGGGTGGGGGTGATGGGAGACATGAGTGGGGGCCTGGTGGAGGATAACCCTGCACTGCTGGGGTGTGGGGGTAATGGGGGACATGAGTGGGGGCCTGGTGGAGGCTGCCCCTGCTCTGCTGGGGGGTGGGGGTGGTGGGAGACATGAGTGGGGGCCTGGTGGAGGCTGCCCCTGGTGGCTGGGGGGTGGGGGTGGTGGGAGACATGAGTGGGGGCCTGGTGGAGGCTGCCCCTGGTGGCTGGGGGGTGGGGGTGATGGGAGACATGAGTGGGGGCCTGGTGGAGGCTGCCCCTTGTGGCTGGGGGGTGGGGGTGGTGGGAGACATGAGTGGGGGCCTGGTGGAGGCTGCCCCTGGTGGCTGGGGGGTGGGGTGATGGGAGACATGGGTGGGGGCCTGGTGGAGGCTGCACCTGCACTGCTGGGGGGTGGGGGTGGTGGTAGACATGGGTGGGGGCCTGGTGGAGGCTGCCAATGCACTGCTGGGGAGTGGGGGTGGTGGGAGACATGAGTGGGGGCCTGGTGGAGGCTGCCCCTGCACTGCTGGGGGGTGGGGGTGGTGGTAGACATGGGTGGGGGCTTGGTGGAGGCTGCCCCTGCACTGCTGGGGGTGGGGGTAATAGGGGACATGAGTGGGGGCCTGGTGGAGGCTGCCCCTGGTGGCTGGGGGGTGGGGTCGGTGGGAGACATGAGTGGGGGCCTGGTGGAGGCTGCCCCTGGTGGCTGGGGGGTGGGGGTGATGGGAGACATGAGTGGGGGACTGGTGGAGGCTGCACCTGCACTGCTGGGGGGTGGGAGTGGTGGTAGACATGTGTTGGTGATCAGTAGTGCAAGGTGACATGTGGGTTGGCTGGTGGGCATGGCCATGGTGGGTGGGTTGCCTGTGGGAAATGAGCAGGGGTGCAGGGTAGTACCCTGTGGTGTGGGCTGCCTGCAGGGGCCGTGGAGGGTGTAGAGGGAACACCTGGGAGGACCCACATGGCCAAATCACGTGTAGCATTCCCCGGCACCACCGAAATACACGTACCCTGCAGAAATCGCGTGTGAATCTTCCACGCACCTCGGAATACATATACCCAGGCCAATCGCGTGTGGAACTTCCCGCGCACCCCGTAGTACACGTACCCAGGCCAATCGCGTGTGGAACTTCCAGCGCACCCCCACCTACCCAGGCCAATCGCGTGTGGAACTTCCCGCACACCCCGTAGTACACGTTCCCAGGCTAATAGCGTGTGGAACTTCCCGCGCACCCCGGAGTACACGTACCCAGGCTAATCGCGTGTTGAACTTCCCACGCACCCAGGAACACGCGCACACGCTATTTTTCACACAGCGGGTGTCCGTGTTTGTCAGTGCCCCTTTGCACCTCATTTGTCCTAGAGGGCCACTGTATGGCCCATTCATCATGGCTGTATATGGGTGCTTTTTGTTAGCGCACATTTTGGCGTACATTTTTTTCAGTCGCAGGGGCGCTACCGCCTGCTTTCTTGTGGCATACTTGTTTGGCCCTGTGCGCGTCTTTGACCGTGCGCTGGTTTGCCCTATTCAATTCCATGAATACGGGTTGTAGGCGAGCGTGTGGGCGTTCCGTGCACTTGCCTCCTGTACTTCCCCCGTGACGCCCATATTTTCACGCGTTGTTCCCCATTCCGAGTGTTACGCCCCGTGTTCCGCCTACTTTTGTGATGTGCGCCGCGCTATGTGCGATTTCGCAGTGGCCGTGGCGCACGCTGTTGGATGACCTGTGCGACGGCTTGCGCGGCGCACATTTTTAGCGCACATCCAATGTTTTTCTCCCGCACGCACTTCCATTAATCGCTGTGCGCTGGTTTTCCTGCGATTTTCGCACTTGCACTGCGATTTTCGCACTTTTCCTGCGATTCGCACGTTTTGGCACCTCTGCGTGGGAATTTTCGGCGCACATTAATTCCATGAATCAACCCCTTAGTGTAACTATGCATTTCATCTGCAATTACTATTTGGGTTTGAGTAATATCATGTTTATGCTGTCTGCTTGATTTGGTTTCTGACTTTAGTTCACTTTACACTTTTCTTTTCTGAAATCTCATTCTTCTAAATGCATTTTGAGGAATTAGGTTGCAACAATGCAAATTAACGAATCAATTTTAGATCCAAGGTGATTAAAAGCTGCCTACTCCCTGTATGTAGAGCGCCCTGGTAAGGAATGTTCAGACTTACCTCCACTCAGAAAGCATGTGGTAGAACTGACATTCCAAAATCTGTTCACCCCGACCTGGACCCGATGGTTCCTTTCTCCATCTCTACTCAGAGTAAGGTGATGCAAAGGGCTGAACGGTATACCAGGACCACCTCCTTGGTATATCTAACCCACTCATGATTTTGTTAAATTTAACAGCAGAATTCTATGTCTCAGAAAAATCTTTGAAGCCTATGATCATGGTGGGTTGATTACAATTGATCCAATGCCTATCGGGAAATGTATCTGACACTCTGCTGATGGAATGTTGCAGAAGAATTCACCTTAAAATAAATTCCAAGTTGGCCTGGCAGACTACTAATGAACTTGGTTCTTCCACCCAGGGTATATTATTTGAGTGTCCCTTCCTGGATGAGAGAAGTATGTTTGTGGGAGCATTTAACACTGTGAAAAGGGTCAACAGAAATAGCTGTGTTTTTGCAAGGGCTGTAAACCAGAGCATGCAGTTTCCTGACCATTAGCTTTCCTAGACATGTATCACACTCTAGGACTACTTTAAGGAATGTGTGTCCATCTTCCCAAACCATGGACACACTGCACACGGATGTGCAATGGTGCACTGAATCTCCAGGACGCTGCACAGCAAGAAATGCATCTCCCATGGAGAATACTTGGTCATGTATGTTACTTCTTCCTTTCTTGTTCAGGTGGGTGCAAGGTTGATTCTATTTAAGGAGGCCTGGGCCAGAATAACTTCGATATCCTGTGCATGAGCTGCCATGAAGAGCCAGCTACGTGATATCCTGTTGTAATTGACCCATGAAGCAAACACCCCTCTGCCAAGCACCTGGACAAGAGTCAGGCATTGATTGTAGACACAAATGTCACAGGTATTCCCCCTAAAGGCACAAAAGCTTGGGTTCATCTTCTTGGTGGAGATGGAGGACAGTTTTGATGATGAGACCCATGATCAGTATCAATAACCTCAATATCTGTATGGTGTACCACCACTTCTAATTTGAGGGGATTCTCCTCCAAATGGATACCCTGCATCAAGAGTGGGGATAACATACTTGGATTGAATGTTTATCTCACCATCCTGATTCTGTTCTTTCACCAGCGCTTTCTCATATTTCAATAGGTGTGCCAGGTCTGGCATTTAACTTCCTTCTCATTTGGCTTTACATCTGCTACTTGGTGCTTAACATGGTCATTCACCTAATTGCCTCCCAGATCCATCCCCAAGGCTTGCAGCTGATTAGGTAACTTGACGATCTGCTAATTCGAGAAAAGGCTGAACACATGTTTTGTTGCCAAACACATACATGGCTGAGGACCTAATGATCAAGTTATGGAGGCCCTCGTGAAAGCACTCCCAATAAATAAAGTTCTTGAGGTTTCTAATACGTATCTGCTCCCGCACTTTGAACTGGCTGGTGCATGAATGCAGCCATGCCTGTTCTCTTGCCCTTTGGTCAGGCTCACTTATCTTCTTCAAACCACAACTGGGTTATTCAATGCCTCAATTGATTCTTTCTTCAGTGCATACTCCAGTACAATCAATCTGTACTCCCAGGTCGAAAGGTCACTGAGTAATGAGATGGCTCTAACATTTTCTCAATCCCTGCTGGACATAGTCAAGAAACTGGGTGGATGCAGGCAGACCTTGGAAGTGCATTGTGGTCCAGCATATAGGAATGACAGAGAGGCACATTAGGCCTGTTAGTAGGCAATAATGTATTGGAGATCTGTAAGCCCTTTTTAGCATGGGGAGCCTTCTGCATCCCATTTTCAATGAGCGTGTAAAGTAAATGAATAGTGTAAAAGCCAAGCATAATGCTTTTATGCTATTCATTCACAACATTGCACATTTTCCTTAATTTGTACCTCACACATGAGGGGTGAAATCGATCTTATGTTTCTGCCGCTACCTTCCTCTATGTCATACAAACACTGAAGCATTTATGGATTTTCATGCTGTAGCAAATGCAGTGGATTCCAATAGAATGTGCTGGCGTTTTGCATGGGGAATCCTATAGGAATCCATTGTAATCATTGCCTGCCATGCGGACATGGCAGGCAGTGTTTACTTCATAGGACGGCACAGTGCAAAAGCCTTTATGCCTCCTTTTTCTCTACCTTATTGCACTCTGCAGTTCCAATGAGGAATACTTGGCAGCGGGACCTGACTACCTTAATGTGCAAACGTAACAGCTCCCTGCCGTCCACATGATTTCAGTATGAGCACCACCATGTCATAGTGTGGTCCATTATGTGGATTACCTGGGAGGGCCATGCATCATGCTGTGATGGTAGCACTTGTGTAGTGATCCTATAATTGGTTTCCTAATGTACTGGAATATATATATATAGAATTTTAACAGAGCAGATAACCTGCATGGTTTGCATACATTGAAATTGAGCCAATAACACATGGATGCTATTTTGTCTTACCTAGAGGCAGCTAATATAGACAAAAAACAATGTGATCTTCAAACTGTTTTTTACAAAACAACAAGGACATTTTATGAAATGGTAAGTGTTTTGGAATGCTGCTTTTTATTTAATGTTTTATTCATTTTTTTTATTCTCAGACTCCTTAAATATGGGATACGTAGATAAAGTAGATAGGATCTGTGGGGCTGGAAATTACTTGTTTATGCATAATGGGGGGTCAATGTTCACTCTTCATTTAAAGGTATTATGCAAATGTTTTTAATGTTATTCTCAAAGGAATCTTCTTTTGTCCTTGCCCTATTTCTATTTTGCATTCTAGTACATGTAGTTAGTTTGTATAATATATTAGTACCCTACAGGGGCATGGTCTCAGCCACTCAGACATTGAGGAGGCTCAGAACAGGGGCTGTACCAAATGGCAAAGCCCCTACTCAGAGTCTCCTCAGAGTTGGAGAGCTGCTATCTTCCGCTATCGTCCCCTGCTGGGTAATCCGGTAAGTCCTCCCCTGCGTCCATGTGTCCCCATAACCCACCCAACCCCTTTTTCCTTATATTTATCCTCCACACCTACCCCCACTCAACTTACCCTGAGCTGCTGTCCCTCGTTGTTGCCGGGAACAATAGTGTCCCGGAGAGTCTCCATCGCATGAAAGCCACCAGGGAAAGCCCGAAGGGTCTATGTGTAGTTCACTTCACCCTAATCCATGGTGGCCTTATTTTTTTGTATTTTTTTCCTTGAGTTGAGAAACAGTGAACACGGCGTTTCCCAACCTGAGAAAAATACACTGTTAATACCCCAGTACAAAGTGATGGGGTAATAATAGCAATATAACCCTTGGAGGGGGACATTCTAACGGTTGCCCTGGTGCATTACATCATTGTTAATGCCCCCCCCCTCCTTGGGTTGTATTGCTTATATATTATTAGTAGCAGTATTTGGGGACCAGGGCTTTGAATCAACGTTTTCCCCACTCATCACTTTTTGGTGTGTTTTTGGGCTAGTCAGCAGCAAGGTCATGGATTTGAGAGGTGTTGCCTACACCTCTTCTCAGCACTAGAATTAGTTTGTAACCGGATACCTTGTGCTTGTTAAATGATTTTTACTCTTTACTACCTTGTCGGTAGTGGTTTGTGTGCAGTTTATTGTAGAAATTGCTGGTCAGTCAATTACTTGTGCTTATGTATTATATTGCTATTATTATTGTGTTTGTATGATATTACACAGCCACGGTAGTGGCTGTGTAGTTATGGTTAAGTTGCTGTTTCCATAGGAAGAGCACTTTTTGGGAGGCTTATAACTTCGCTCTCCCTGGACGAATCCTCACCAATCTTTGCAAAAAAAGTATATGGGTCACTCTGAATTGCAAAGTTTGGTGAGGTTTGGTTCAGGGGGGGCAAAGTTATAAGGGGGGTCCCAAAACTTATTTTTTTCCCATAGACTGAATGGGGAAAAACTTTGCTCACATCTACAGCCCATACCGCTGGATGGATTTTCACCAAATTTTGTGAAAATCCGTCCAGTCGTTTTTTATAAAATGAGCAAAAAATAGGTTAAAAAAAAATTGTGATAGCTATGTTCGGTCCACGGACACACTTTTCTGTCGCTCCGCGGACAGTGTCCTGATTAGCCAATCGGCTTGCGTCATGTCCGCGGACATGCAACGTGTTCGTTGATTGGACAGTGAAGAGCGTGAAGCGCGTCAGATTTTTGGGAACGCCTGCGGTGAAACTTTGTTGAAAAATACTATTTAGTACAGTGTGTTGTTGTGTGAAAGTGTTTGGGGAGGGTGTGGGAGTAAGAGATGGGTTAAATGTTTTCTTGATTTAGGTGGTAGACCCCCCTGTTGTGTTCGCTTTGTCCGCGGACAACGCAGATGTTATAAAATGTTCTAAATAAACAAAATGGGGGTGTTCTGAGGACACTACGCCTGTCCGTATTGTTCGCAGGCAAGCTGAAAGTGTTCTAAGAACACTGGCTGTGTCCTGAAATGTTCGAAAATAAACAAAATGGGTGTGTTCTCAGGACGGTAAGCCTGTTCGTTTTGTTCGCAGGCAAGTTGAATCTGTTCTAAGAACACATCATGTGTCCTGGGATGTTAGTCAATAAATAAAATGGGGGTGTCCTGAGGACGGTATGCCTGTCCGTTCTGTTCGCAAGCAATTTCAAATTGTTCTAACAACGCATGTTCACAAGCATGTTCAAAGTGTTCTTAGAACACATTACGTGTCCTGGGATGTCCGTAAATAAACGAAATGAGGGTGTTCTGAGGACGTTATGTCTGTCCGTACTGTTCGTAGGCAAGTTGAAACTGTTCTAAGGACACTCATGATGTCCGCAGACATTAAAAGTGTCCATATGGCATAGTTGAAATGTTTGATTCTATGGGTGTGATGTGCTGCGATGGTTGTGGCTAGGGCATAGAGTCTTGGGAGCATGGCCATATGGCCACTCACCCAAGACTCTATGACCTGGCCACAACCACTGCAGCATATCACACCCATAGTGGCTTATAAGTTTTGGATACAAGAACCAATTTATAAGCAACGAAATTATAAACCACTATGGGTGTGATATGCTGTGGTGGTTGTGGGCAGGGTCTATAGTCTTGGGTGAATGGACAAGATCACATTTATAGGCAGCAAAATTATAAGTCACTATGAGTGTGATTTGCTGTGATGGTTTTACTTAATATAATATACTTACTGTTTGGTTTAGTAACTGGAGTACATGTATTTCTTGTTTATTTCTGTGATAAAAAAAAAGATCATGTTAGTATTGGTATTTTGTAACAATTTATAACATAGAATAATCACATTTTTTGTTTGATCCTCATATTTAGTAGATTACAAACCAGTGTACTGTGCAATTTGCTCAGTTTCTGTGTTTGTTTCTGAAATCATTGGGTCTGTGGAAGAAGAAAAATCCTTGTTGGATTAAAAAAAACCTTTTTTGTTATGCTACAGTCTATTTGTTTGTTTGTTTTCAGTGTTCACGTGTTGTTTCTGTCTAATGCTCTGTATATTGGCTTGTTGCAGATTTTTGGAGCAGTTAGATACCTGCTGACATATTCTAACAGTCTATGTTTTGTTATAATGAAGTGGTATTGATTTATCTATTTGGATATTGTAAAATTTTGGGTTAGTTAGATACCATTTGGCGTATTCTGTCTATTTTTTGTTATAATGTAGTGGTATTGATTTATCTGTTTGGTTATTGAAAATCTTTGGCTAGTTAGATACCAGTTGGCGTATTCTAACAGTTTATTTTTTCATACAATTTAGTGGTATTCATTTATCTGTTTAGTTGTTGTAGAATCGTGGGGCAGTTACATAGCTGTTGGCATATTGTAACAGTTTATAGTTTTCTAATAGAAGTTTAGTTAATGTTTAAGTACAGTTTAGTTAATACATTTTGGTTTTAAGAAGATTAAATAAGTGTTTGTAAGATTTGCAGGTAATCTCTGCTTTAGAGTAATGGTACAATCATTACATCCGAAAAATCCACAATTCTTTTTTATATATGTAGTATAGTGACCTGTATTGGTTGTGGCTCCTGTGTGGTAGATTATATCTATTGTTGTGAAGGTTTTTTTACCAAGTGATACTTGACCATGTGTGAATCCAGTCAGCTTGCAGTTGTTTTTGGTACCATCTACATTGTAACATAGAAGCATTAGTATTACGTATTTACTATGTGTTTGTATTAGTAAGGTGGAGCGATTATCTGAATTGCAGGTAGTACATAATCTACCATGGTTTGCATTTTGTACAAGTTACTGAAATGGAACGGATTCACAATTAGGTATTGATACATATACAAAGCGCTCATTGGGGATTTGTTCTTGTGTGACATTGTTGCACAGAGTGCATGTATGTTTCCACATGTATGAAATCTGGAAGATTTCATTTATAGGTATGTTTTGTTTTCCAGTACTTGTAGTAAGTACATTCGAAATTCTTGTGGATCTTCCTGTGAGTTTATAGTGAATTTCACCAGTCCAGCACAGTAGTCCAATTGTTATCTTTTTCCTTTAACACTATACGTGTTGTCAGGATTGTTTGTTGCGTTTCTATGAAGTACTAACATTTGCAAACACAATTGGTCTGTACTGTGTAAGTAAATTTTGTCAACTATTGGTGGTAATTGAAATAGAATATTCATTGCTATATTTGCGTAGCAATTTACACCATTTACATTTGAAAGTTTATATGGACCAGGTAGTTCTGTATCTGAGTGCTTTTTTTGGAGTTTGTCTTCCTTCTTTGAAGAAGTACCTGGATTACTTTCCCTAATAGGTTCTTTTTTGATTGTGGTACTTGATAAAGTATTATTTTCTTTTGATCTCTTTGGAGGATTTGCAGTGACATCCTGTTGCATTTCTGTTTGATTTAGTTTTCTTTTAGAACATTTTACTTTTTGTGGAATAGGATATGTTTTTAAGTGGGGGGTGTATATTGAACAAAGTCAATTGTATTCTGAAATGCAAGGAACATCAGCGTTTACTTTACTTGCATCAAAGTTGATTAGAAATAGACCGTCCAAGTGTACGTAAGCGTGATAGGGCTACGTAGCTCATGCCTTCTTTAAAGACTGTGTTACCAATTTCTATCAATGCTTTGTCTAGGGTAAGACCTTGTGATTTATGAATGGTGACTGCGTATGCAAGAGTTAGAGAAAATTGTTCTCTTCGTACATACATGTCTTTGAAGAGAAGGAATCAAGCTGTTGAGCGTCCTATTCCTTTCACTTCTGAAAGTTTGTCAAAGAGAATATTGACAAACTGAATATTGTTGTCACGTGGGTATGTTTGAAAGCCAACAACTGTACCCAGTGCTCCATTAACTAGTCCTTGATCCACGTCAAGGTTACGTTTAAGCATTACTCTGCAATTTAAGGATAATTTTAATATTTTTTCCAATCCAGCTGTGTTGGAGATTGAATTTTCTAAACTATTTAGTCTTGTTGTGGCTTGTTCACACATGGGTAGTGTCATACCATGTATGTCTAGTTTGTCTGTGGCGCTAATTTCAATTATTGGTTGCATTTCTTTTTTTAACATTGTTTCATTGAATTTGAAACAGCTTGCAAGAGTTGACATTAAGGCCATACAATTTACATTTTTGTGGGCTAATTGTTCCATAACATCCGTAAGCACATGCATTATGGCCATAAAGTGCATGAATGTGCTGGGTTTTCAATATTGTTTGTGCTGCTTGAGATAATATACCAACTCTAATACTTTTTAAGATGTTGGCATAAGTGAGAACTGCAGATTGCCCTATATTTTCTGTTAATTCTCTGTATTGGAAATATTGCCAGAGGTTGACATTTCCAATGCTGCCAACAGTTTTACGGCCGAGTTTGTGTCCCAAGGTTTTAAAAATAGGCACACCTTTCACTGGTGTCAATTGAAGAAGATCTCCGAAAACAATAATGTGTTTTCCTCAAAATAGCTCTTTGTAGTTTATTTTGAGTACTTCTTGTAATCTGAGGTGAATCAAGGCCAACATTAGGTTGGAGACCATGCTCACTTCATCTATTAGTAGCATTTTCATTTGTTTTAATACTCTGCGTAGTTCCATTGCAGCTTCTGTAGAAAGTTTGTAATAGTCTAATTTGTTTTGGTGTTCTACTGGCAGGAGTAGTAATCCGTGTAAAGTGACACCACCTATGTTGTAGGCAGCTAAACATGTGGGGCAGTGACAACAACTGAGAGTTTGTTGTTTGTCAATTGTTGAAGGAATTTACTGATGATTTTGATTAAGAATGTTTTGCCAGAACCAGCTTCACCAGTGACATACAGTAGTATAGGTTTGTAATTTTGGCAGGTGCATTCTTTGTTTTCATGTTGTACAGCATGTGAAATTTCTTTTGTTACTTCTTCAAAAATGCTATGTTGTTCATTGTTTCGATTGTAGTATAGTTAAGTCTTCTTTATCTTCATACTGACACATGGTGTTTTCTACTTCTGTCATAGCTAATTCTGCCTCATTTGTTATTAGTGGCTCTCCCAGTGGTTCTTGGCTTCCTGTTACAGAAGGTTGACTACTTTCAGGAGTGTCCTTACCTAGTTGGGCCTGCAGTTTGTCTTCGTATTGCTGATCATTGTGCAACATTGTTTTGTACTGTGTAAAGTTTACATTAGTTATAGTGCTTTCATCTGCTTTGGAAGCATCTTCATAGGAGTCATAGTTATCTAGTATTTTTTCTTCTTTTCTCCATGGTTTAAAGAGTTGTAGCAGGGACATGTAATATAGTTCTTTATGTTGAGGAGTCTTTAATGACAATTTGATATGATTAATTACATTTTGTTTGGTGAGTTTTACTAAGCTGCCTTCTCAATTTGTCACTCTGTATCTACCTTTTTTTTCATCGGGTTTTATATTATTTTTGTATGTGAAGTTTTGGGCTATGTGGTATAGACACATGGTTTCCAAAGTGGTACTTCTGTGTGGGTAGTATGTGTCCAGCAAATTGTTTTTTAAAATGTCTTGGCTGTTGGGATCATGCTTGGCTGTTGTTTCTATAGCTTCGTATGATTTTAGAACTCTTCTTCTAGATTTAGCCGGACCAAGACTTAGCCATACTATATTTTCAGATTTTCCATACAAAGCAGTACCAGTTAAACGATCTGCTGCTTCATAGGAGCAACGTTCTCTATGGGACAGCATTTTTATGCCCAAGCTGTATAATTTTTGAAACAGTGTTTTTTCTGATGACAGGTCATTCCAGAGGTCTTGTAGCTCTGTTTTTTTCTGCTTTGGTTAAGTATGCTGTAACATATTGTGCAACTGCAGTGGAATTGTCTGCAATGTGCTGCACATCTATGTTTGCATTCCATAAGTGGGCAATGATTGCATTGTAATCATAGATATATTTTTCTTCTTCTGTTCTTTTCATGTAACATATATTTTTAGGTGATTTGCCTTTAACACTATGTATTACTGAAGACATGAAGCTGTTCACTTGACTTGTTTTTGTAACCGGTCTAGGGAAACCAAAGCGGCATTTGGTATAGTATTTCCCTTTGTTTTTGTATTTGAGATGACAATATTTGCCACATTTGTGTCTTTGAAATTGTAAAATTTGTGCTTGGAAATCACTATTAGTTGCTTCTGATGGAATTTGACAAGTGACATATTTTTCAATAAACTGTAAAACAGTGGCATCACTGTCTTGACCAAATTTAGGAGCATCTTTAATCCATAAAAGCATGTGGATATGTAGTGCTCCTCTGGCTTGGTATTCTTTTCTCCAAAAGAAGTGTTGCACTTCTCCAAGGGGAGGAGCAGTTTTATTATAAATAAAGTGTAGCATAGCAATTAAGCGATGGTGAAAATATCTTGAAACATTAACAGGATCTAGAGAAAAAAGTTCTCTAGGTGTTAGTATTTCTATGTTTGTTTTGTTTTTGTTTGATATGTGTAGGAAATCATGTAAATCTTCCCATGCATATTCTGCACAACTTAATGTAACAAACCAAGTGGGTGGCCAAGGTTTCTTATCATACAACTTACATCTCTGTGACGTCGAAACCAGTATACTTTAGTACCACGCATATTTGCTAATAGATGTGTAATATTTGATTGTAAAACCTCATCTTTTTGTTGCACTTTTTGTAATAATTGTGTAGCTGACATATTTTAAAAGTGGGATCCTGATTTGAATGTGTGTGCAACTCCGTAACATAAAGTTGCTAGTTCACTTTCAAAGAGTAGGTGGAATATGTATTCCACATTTTGTCTAAATCTGGGATCTTCAGAATTCATCCGTAATGAGCGATATTCTGATGCTGTTATTTGAATAGGTCTATCATCGTACCTTCCTCCTTTGCCAGTAGGAAAAAGTAGAGGAAAAGCATGTGCTTCTATACTTTTTTTCCCATATGCTGATTGGTGATCCTTTTGTTTGACGCATTTGGTACGTTTCTAGTGCATCTTCTACGGTGTCATTAGAATGCAATGGATGAATTGTATAATGGTCTAAAGTATTGGATATTGTAGCAGGATCTAGGAGCTCAAATTGACCAGCTTCTTGTGTCTCTTGAATTATTTCAGTGGTATCCTTCAAGTTTTCTTCAATATTAATTTCTTTGTAGTATTCATTATTGTCTTTTAGATATTGGAAAGCCTGTCTAAATTTATGTAAATCTACCAGTTGTTGCCAATTTCTTTTGTCTTTTGTAGGTACACCATTTACTAAGATAATTCAAGATTGCTCCATTGGACGTTGCACTCCTAGAGTGTGCACATTTTCTTTTAGATCTAATGGTAAATACACTACTTTTCCACGAGTACCTTTCACTAATTCAGAGGGAGGTAATTTTGCTGTTTTTGGTTGAAGGTGTATTATTGCTTGAAAGGGGTGCACTGTTTGAATTATGATGCTCTCATATAAATTGAGTTGTTGTAGGGGTTTTGGTAGTGGAAATAATTCCAAATTATTTGTGATAGCACATGAAGGAGTTTGGTTGTTGTCAAGTTTTGTAGTGCAGTAGCTGCAAAGTGTTAAGGGGTCAGTTATTTCGTATTTGTTTTCTTCTATAAGGTACAGAGCTAATTCAAACCATTTAGAATCTTCATTGTTTTCTATTTTATATGTTAGGTCTACAGTTTTTGTGTTACTTTTATAGAAAGTTCTACGGCAACATACACACACATGGTTTGGTATTTCAGCAGATGTACTTTTACATTTCAGTATTTCTTTTTTGTATGTATAGTAGAAGGTTGCCATGCATACAATTGTTGCTAATTTGCTTTAAAGCTATTTCATTCTGTAAGTGGCTTTCACGTGCAAAATATTTTTTGGGATATAGTCGATTTCTTCAAGTAGGTCTTTTGCTGTACCATGTAGAAGAATGTTATTTAAATTGGCTAGTGCTAAAGCAGGACTTTTAGCATAGTACAGTTTATAGACTAGATTTCTTATAGTTGAATGATGTGTTGATATCATTTTGATATAATGGAAGGTGGTTTTGCAAGTAGGTCCTGAAATGAAATGTAGGCCAATCAATGTCCTTGTAGTCCTGTGTACCTTGCACACTGGACAGGTATCCATATTTTGCAGTAGTTTAATTTTCATTTTCTCTTTGCCTTTCACATATTGATTGAGGAATTGGCGTAGAGACTTGAAAGATTCTTTGGGAATGTTACACATTGACGTGCATGGCCATTTGTATACTAGACGTTCTGATTCAGTTGAATGGAGAGGTAATTCGAAGTTTTCTGTGGATATTTTTGTAAGTAGTATTTCTTGTTCCATTATGGTATTAGTAACTTTTTCATAACCTCGTCCACTGCTATGTATGGCAATTGTATTTGTTTGCTTTTGTTTGCATGCTTCTTCATTAAAGTATGGTTCTGTGCTCGTAGTGTGACTCCATTCACCTCCACAGATACTTAAGAAGTTATTTATGTTGACATTTCGTTTATTGAGAAGTCTTTTTTGTAATTTAGTAATTAGTTTTGTTAGTGGTTTCATTTTGTTTAACACTAAAATAAATTTCTTTTGAGAAGGATTGCACTGTCTATCAACGCTTCTAAGATTAATTTCCTACGATAGGTTTTAAGGGTTGAGTTTGATTTCTCTCCTGTTTTTATAAGGCTTTGCAGGACTCTGTGATGGAACATTTTTGCTAAAATACTTTTTTTGGTATGCTTAGTTTGCACTATATCAAGATATATAGGAGCAGTTTCATATGTAGTGGTAGCTTATTTTTTAATTGCTTTGTGGTTTGTTTTACATTTTGATAGAGGAGGCAAAGTTTCTGTACTTGAATCTTGTTTTGTTTCGCTAAATGACTGTATTATCTGTTTTGTTTTAACTTTTTTTACAAATTCTAATAGAGATGGATGCTTGTTTTGGACACTTCTTTTTTAATTTGCTCTGTTACTGCGTTGCTTTCTCGACTTGATTTTTGGTAGGCATTCTTTATGGTATGTTGAAAAAAATAAAGAAGGTATGGGTTGGGGTGTTCTTAATGTATGAGTGCTGTTTGCATGAGTGTGTGAGTAAGATAATAAAGATATATGTAATTGTGTGTGATTGTGCATTGGGCAAATACAACTAGTTGGGATGGCTATTCTTGAATTTATGTGCTACTAAACTGGGGTTCAGATGATAGTAGAAAGTAAGCTGGTGGTGTGGAGCAGTAGAAATAGTAAATCTAATGGTATACAATTAAAACAGTTGTGTGTTCTATAATATGAACATTCTAGGGGTTGAGTTGGGTTATTTGTGTGTCGAAAACTAAGAAATTGTGCGTCATTCTGCCTGTAAATCTCTGTTTAAGAAATGGGGATTTGTAGAGAGAATGGTGCACAATCTCTATTTTCAGACACAGAAATAGCATGAATTAACCTTACAGTGTGTTTGAATAATAGTACAAATAATATGGTGGTATTCAACTTACTTTTTTTTAAAAAAATGAGCAGGTTTCTTCTTAGTTCAACTTCGGCTGCTTCTTTTCAGGAGAATGGTCTTCACTGCAATTGTAAAGGAAACAAATAAGGAATTTTGTTTGTATATAGCATTGTTTTTAATTTAGACATTGATTTTTTTAATTGACATTGACATTCAGCGCCTTCCTCAAAATCATGAAAACTATCTTATTCACATAAGATGCGTCGCTCCAGTTGAATACATATCATATGTTCTTAATGCATAAACTGTATTGTAATGACTAACTGTACCAACCAAAATATAATTTGTATGCCTTGTGGAATTCATAATGTACCACTTATTACCACTATTTCTGTAACTAATCTCTTGTAAGTAACATCGCCTCAATGCCATGGACTGCTTGCGCACTATATAAATATACGTAAAAAAATGTTTACATTTTTGTACAAGTATTGTTGTTTGATTTTTGAACATACAGTGTGCATGCAATTTTGTTTGAGTATGTTAACTCTTCATATTGTACTTTAAATATGTTAGTTCAACATGTGTGTGTAAAAAGAAATTAAATAGCAGATAGGTTTGGAAGTGACAGTTGATTTTGGGAGCTGGAAAAAATGACAGAAAATTCATGTTATAGATTATACAAGCTAAAAGTCAGTTAATCTGTTTATATGATTATATAAAAATTGTACATGTATTATATAGAAAATATGCATACCTGTGGTTTGTGTTCATGCATATGGATATGCATGCAGCTGCAAGTAGAAACCTTGGAGACGTGTACAGTATTTCTGGTAGAAGGTGCTTTCCAATGATATGACATTTGTACTTAGAGAGATTAACAGTACATTTAAAGTGCTGATCTATGATGATGCAGTTAGATGTACAGGTCTTGGATGTGATTGGTGGATGTTCAAGTGACTTCTTAGCTATATCCAATGAGGGAATGGCACAGAAAGTGAAAAGGAAATGGTAAAAGGATTGTTCATGTTATGATATGTCTGCGAAAGGTTTGCAGTCAGGCCCCTGCAGTCTCATCTATGACTCAGCAGCCTGAGGAGCTCCAGCTCATACTTTTTTGCAGACAGGCTGCCCTTGCTGCAACCCTCACAGCTGTGCAAGCCGTGTCTGTTTCCCACTGATACCACCCTGGATCAGCATTTTTCGACCTCCAGCGAGAGGATCATACAGAGACCAGCCCATGCTGTCTTGAATATGTACACTGTAATATGTGAATTTCTTGGCAAATCCTAATAGGAGTCGGGTTTGTTGCACACACACAATTTGGAGATTGTCCCAAAAAATGTTTTTTTGGCACTGTGTGTTGTAAATATCTTTCTGTTTTTTTGTCTGATTGTTCTGTTTTAGCAAACCATTTTGATGTCTTAATTTCTCTAAATGTTGGATTTATGTCTTTTTGCACACAACTCTAATATAAAAAAAATGAGATTTGTCTCTACAACATACTATTGAAGAGTGATTCCTTCCTTAGCAATGCAGAGTTTGATAATACATGTGGAGGTGTTGTTCTGAGCCTAGCATCCTTGGACCTATTCATTTGTATCTTTTGTTTTCCATTATATGTCCGCGGACATGGCGGTAGTCCACGGACATCGGGTGTTACATCCGGGGATTTTTGGGTTGGGGAGCCATGCAAATGAGAATGCCCTATGGTCGCCTCCAGACCACACTCGAAATGTGTTGTGCCCTATGGTCGCCTCCAGACCACATTTGAATTGTGTTGTGCCCTATGGTCGCCTCCAGACCACACTCGAATTGTGTTGTGCCCTATGGTCGCCTCCAGACCACATTTGAATTGTGTTGTGCCCTATGGTCGCCTCCAGACCACACTCAAATTGTGTTGTGCCCTATGGTCGCCTCCATACCACATTTAAATTGTGTTGTGCCCTATGGTCGCCTCCAGACCACACTCGAATTGTGTTGTGCCCTATGGTCGCCTCCAGCCCACATTTGAATTGTGTTGTGTCCTCTGGTCGCCTCCAGACCACATTTAAATTGTGTTGTGCCCTATGGTCGCCTCCAGACCACATTTGAATTGTGTTGTGCCCTATGGTCTCTTCCTGTTCACATCTGAATTGTATTGTGCCTAATGTACCTCATGTCATCAATGCCCCTTATTCGCCATTCCTCTGCACGTCACCCCAGCCTTAGCATGCTACTCTGCCTTACCACGATCATGTTCCCCTTTTGTATCATGCAAAGCAACATACTCTGCACTGGCAATAGTTACATAGCCCACAAAAATGGTCTAGCCAGACTTACCTGCCCGAGACATTACCCTATCACTTGCCCCACACCATTCCTGCCCACCACACTGGCCTTCCTCCCGGTATCACAATCCGCCTATCCTACCTTTGGCCACGCACACTCTTCTGATGTCCCAGCCAATATATACTCAGATATCTCCAAACAGAACCCTATCGACACGAGAACATCATGCCCCACCCTTGACTACAGCACCTCCTTAACCGCTAACCTAACTGTCTCTAGAACCACTACCTTCATCCCTACCGATCGGAACATTAGACTTGGTGCCAGAACCCACCACAGAACCAGCAAACGCCCAGCCAAACAACCCAATAAGACCAACAATTACACTGTAACACCTCTCAATTCCATCATTCCCATTCCTAAAGGAGCTCTTCTAAATGTTAGATCACTAGTCGCCCATTCCATAGAAGTCGCTGATATTATTCTAACTAACAATCTGGACTTCCTCGCTGTAACCGAAACTTGGTTGCATGATGCTGCAGGACCATCTCTCACCCTAGCTATACCTGATAACGACACCATCCTTAGAGCAGATAGACCTAACGCTCGAGGAGGTGGTGTAGCTATCATCTTTAAGTCTTCGCTTGATATTAGACTAGCCTCCTCTCCTCCACTTAAATCATGTGAGCATCTCACAGTCAAATTACAAACTTCCCCCAAGAGCACTATCATGCTGCATTTAATTTACAGACCCCCGGGCCCATCTGGCTAATTTGAGGAAGACATCACCTCACTAGTTGCCAAAAGTTCCGAACCGTCAGCACAAATGATTATACTTGGAGACTTCAATCTTGGGTTTAATGACCCTCTCGACACCCCAGCCATTGCCCTGGCCACAGCATTAGAGGAACAGCCTCCAACAACTCTGCTCCAAACCCACCCACTCGAAGGGCAGAATCCTTGACTGGGTAACTGCCCTTAACTGCAACATTACCATGAAAGATCCCGTACAGATCATCTGGACTGATCACAACTTACTCCCATTTGACATTAATACCAGCAATTTAGAGCAGAAAAGGCCGGTTATTGCACCTGCCTGTCCAACTAGGAAAAAGAGTAACATCACAGCGGAAGCCTTAATACCCTTGGTGACCCCTACTCTGAACGCACCACCAGCTACAACTGACTTGAACCAACTGGTCAACGTCTATAATGATCCCATGGCCAAAGCCATCGACATCATTGCCCCACTAAAAATGTGCAAAGGGAAACCAAAAGTGCACCTGAATACATGGTACACCCCAGAGCTCAAACTTCTCCGTCAACAAAAAAGTAAACTTGAAGCAACATGGAAATCAGTGCCTTCAGTAAATAACAGAACCAATCTCACCAATATCTCCACTCTCTACAAAAATAGGATTAAACGTGCAAAGAGAGAATCTCTCAACTCCAGGATCTCTCAGGCAAGCTCTAGCACAAAGGAGCTCTTTAACATCCTAAAGCAATTAGAAAAACCCACTCCTCCCACTGTTTCTTGCACTAAGGATACACCTTGGTGCACAGGGATCCAGAATGCTCTTGCTAACAAAATTTCAGGGCTCCAAACCAAAATGGACAACAAACAACAACAACTCACTCATGGCCCTACTTCCAGCTCCACCCCTCCTCCACCTACCGCCACTAGCTCAGGCTTTACTTTCAAAAGGGTATCCATACCGGAGGTACAAAAAATTATAGCATCTTTGAAACCCTCGAATTGCAAGGGGGACAGTGGCCCCGCACAGATCGTAAAAGATGCAGCCAGGGATCTCTCCCCCTTCATTACTAAATTAATAAACCTGTCATTCTCCAATAACTCGGTCCCCAATAATCTGAAACAATCCTGGGTCCAACCACTACTAAAAAAAACAACCCTCGACCCAGACATACCCATGAATTATAGACCCATTACCAACGTCCCATTCTTACTAAAAATTCTTGACAGAGTGGCCTATCTACAAATCCAGGATTACCTCGAGACAAACCATTTATTAGGAGCTCGCCAATCTGGCTTTCGACCACAACACGGGACAGAAACGGCCCTTGTTGATCTCAAGTGCCAGATAGACGAACTTAAAGATAAAGGTAAGGCTGCCATTCTTCTTCTCCTCAACCTCTCCGATGCCTTTGACCTCGTTGACCATAAAATCCTGTGCAACCATTTGTCATCAGCAGCACACTTCTCCCACTCTGCGGTCACATGGATCCAATCCTTCCTGGACAATAGGACCATGCGGGTCTTCTCACCCTTAGCAGCAGCCGACCCTATCCCCATTACTTGCGGTGTCCCACAAGGATCTTGTGTCTCACCTACTTTGTATAATATATTTACAAAGCCCCTATTCGACAAGCTGGACCATATGGGTGTCACCTACACGAATTACGCAGATAACACCCAGATACTCCTCACCCTATCCGGTAATTACAACTTGGACGCCAACTGGATCAATGAAGACTTCTCCATCATTCAGGCATGGATGACAACACATGGCCTTTGCCTGAATGATGACAAGACCGAACTGCTCCGTGTCGGCTCACCCAACACCATCTGGAAACTCTGTCCCAGCTACACCAGCTGCACCATTGACGGCAACACCATCCCCATTGCCAAGAGGGTAAAAACCCTTGGTTTCTACCTAGACACGAATACCAACCTAGCCAAACAAATTAATATGACTGCCTCAGCCACTGCCTACACTGGTAAACTAATTAGGGCCTGCAGACCGCTGATCTCCCCCAACAGCTGCCTCACTCTAGCCAGAGCACTCATTCAATCCAAACTGGATTACTGTAATAGCCTTTATGTAGGTGCCAACAAAACGGTAATCAATAAGTTGCCGCCCTAAATATTCCCAGAAGAGAACATATCTCCGCTACAAGAATTTCATGCAAATGGCTTTCCATCCAACAAAAAATACACCTAAAAACCATATGCCTCACCTACAAAGCTCTTAACCACCGAGCCCCGCCCTATCTCACTAAAAATTTACATTAAGACAGAATACCAGAACGACTAGATCTTCTAATACATTACAACTGACTGTGCCCAAATACTCCCTCACAAGAGCTGGTGGATCCAGCTTCCCAGCTCTAGCCTCACAACTATGGAACACCATTCCACTGGATATCAAATCCACACCCACCTTCCAACCCTTCAGAACTAAGGTCATCACCTGGTTACTTAACAAATAACCAGCCATGTATTTATGCATACCTAATGTACAAATGTATCATTTATTATGTTTGCCTACTATTATCTATGCACTAACTTCTTTCTTGTCAACTATACATATGCCTCACTACTGTGCTATTGTTCCCTAAAGTTGCCTGTAACTTGATGTTCAAAGCGCACATATACCCCTGGGTCAGGAGAGCTATACAAATAAATAAACAAACAAACAAACAAACAAACAAAGCGATTGGTCAGGAAAGTTTAGTGCGTGTGTTGTGCCAGAAGAGAGTTTCTTAGATACTCTTTTTGCTGAGAGAAGAACAGATAGCTATGGCTGTGTGTTTCAAAAAACAGATTGTTTGGATTTTGGGAGACTCGTGGATACATTGGTTGAAGGTGCATGCAGAAAGCTGTGCCGTAGCTGTAGATCTTGGATTCCCACATGTGGAAGTGCACTGGCATGGAGTACGTGGAATGAAGTGGTTGGACTTGCTACCTCTCTGTGCTACTTTGGAGACAGAGCAACATCCAGACATAATTGTAATTCATGGTGGAGGGAACAGTTTAGGACATGTGTCTGGAATTTCTTTGCAATTTGCAATGAAAGAAAGACTTGGGAAGGTCATGCACATGTTTCCGAATTCTCAGGTAATTTTTTCACGGATTGCGCAGAGACAAATGTGGCTTCGTTCTTCTTCATTTGGTCCACAAATGGAGAAAGCAAGGCGGAATGTCAATAAGGCTGCTTGTGCCTTTCTAAGAGATTTTGGCATGTCCTCTTTTCACAATGAAAATATTATGTTTCGTAGTACATACATTTTTTCTCAGAGATGGAGTCCATCTTACTTATGCTGGCAATCAGATATTTTTGAGAAATGTACAAAATGCATTGCGACCTTTTTTGGAATTAGAGCATCCATTTTATAGTAGGTGTTGAGCATTTCAAATTTTTCAAACACAAATAAACACCACCAAAAGGATATTTTCTTTTCAGAGCCACCACTTACTCCCAGAGAAAACTGCAATGTTTATGATAGGGTAGCACCCCTGAAGTCCTGCTTCATTTATTTTCACTTCTATTTTTTAACTCTAAAAGGCGGCTCTGAAAAGAGCCTTTTTATTTTTGTTGTTTTAAATTTGTTTTGGTTTTTTATACAAGACACACTAGGAGAGGAGGGGAAAGGAGGGTAAGGGGTGGACACCAACCACGGGGATAAGAAAGGGCGAGCTGAGAGAGCAAGATGTTGAGTGGGTTTCACTTGGGTAGTGAGCAGACTTTTTCGTGCTCTGAAACGATAGCCTCAAAAGCACTACAAAGTCTCTCCCCCCTGCACAGTACTGCGTCGCAGCACATACACACAACTGTGACCCTCGAAAGGTAAGGGTCATCAGCATTGCGTATGGCTTGTGCAGCAGCTTGAGGAATACGCTGTCCCACAGGAGTGTTCCTTGTGGTGACAGGATCGGAAACAGAGGATGAAGTAGAGGAAGTCAAGCTGCTGCGCTCCTCGCAAGGAACAACTTTGCGAAAGGCCCCCGAGTGGAATGACTTTAGGTGTCGCTTCATGGTAATTGTCCCAAAGCTGTATGAACCATGCCTCCCGCGACTGAGTACCATTTTGCACTCATTGCAGGTGACTTAGTTCGCACGTGCCTTAGGACCATTACCACGAATGGTAAATAACTGCCACACACGAGACTCACGGCGAGTGCTGGTAGTAGGGACTTCCACTACCTCATTCTCATCATCCTCTTCTTCCTCCTGTGCATCCTCACTCCTGTTCCCCTCTTCAGTCCCCTGGGGAGGTGGTGGTGGTGGAGGGGGTGGGGGTGGTGCTGAGGAAATGCAGCACCAGGTCGCAGTAGTGGAGCGATGGATGCCATCAAGTTTGCGATGGAAATCTGCAAATTGGCAGCAAAATTTGCTGTGCTCTGTAGGATAGCCAGTAACACAATGAGAATGAGCTCTAGGGCGTGGTCTTTTATAGGGGTGCTTGTGCACGGTTCACAGACATGCGTGCTGTCCGTGGACAGATTGAAAAGAAGAAAGGGTTAAAAAAGTCACAAAAAGTATGTAGAAACTCAGGATTACTATGTGGGACTTGTTCTATGGTGAGTTTTTGTTTTTTGTTGGAAAATATTGTAGATTACTTGAAAATGTAGTTTTAAATTGTTCGGGGACACAAATAGTGTTCGCAATCAGAACATACGCTGATCATGGGCGCGGTCACATGATAGCTTCACGAACATGTCCGCGAAGGGAGCGGGTGTCCGCAGGACACCAAATGCATTGAAACTATTTTGCGCATGCGCATTGGTGTTCTACGGACACTGTTCGGGTCCTGGAGAGATTAAAAGTGCGTCACAAGTGAAACGAACTGTTACAGACAGGCGTTTGTTCTTAGAACAGTTTCAACTTGTCTGCGAACAATACGGACAGGCATAGCGTCCTCAGGACACCCCCATTTTGTTTATATACGAACATTCCGGGACACTTGATGTGTTCTGAGAACAGTTTCAACCTGTCTACGAACAGTACGGACAGGCATAGCATCCTCAGGACACCCCCTTTTTGTTTATTTACGAACACCCCAGGACACATAATATGTTCTAAGAACACTTTCATCTTGCCAGAGAACAATACGGCCAGCGTCCTCAGGACACCCACATTTCGTCCATTGACAAACATTTCAGGACACCGCGTGTGTTCTTAGAACAGTCGCAACTTGCCTGCGAACAATACGGACAGGCAGAGTGTCCTCAGGACACTCCCATTTTGTTTCTTTATGAACATTTTAGGACACAGCCTGTGTTCTTAGAACAATTTCAACTTGCCTGCGGACAATACAGACAGGCATAGCGTCCTCAGGACACCCCCATTTTGTTTATTTACGAACATCCCAGGACACGTAATATGTTCTAAGAACACTTTCATCTTGCCAGCGAACAATACGGACAGCGCCGTCAGGACACCCACATTTCGTCCATTGACGAACATTTCAGGACACCTCGTGTGTTCTACGAACAGTTTCAACTTGCCTGCAAACATTATGGATAGGCAGAGCGTCCTAAGGACACTCCCATTTTGTTTCTTTACGAACATTTTAGGACAAAGCCTATGTTCTTAGAACAGTTTCAACTTGCCTGCCAATAATACGGACAGGCATAGCGTCCTCAGGACACTTCCATTTTGTTTCTTTATGAACATTTTAGGACACAGCCTGTGTTCTTAGAACAGTTTCAACTTGCTAGTGTACAGTGCGGACAGATATAGTGTTCTTAGGACACCTCAATTTTCGTTTCTTCACAGACATTCCAGACATCCGCCCTGTCCGCGGACACCTGAATTGCTTTAAAAAAAAAAACAAGAAATTAATTAGGACACAATATAATAATTTTACTTGATTTTACATGTATGTTAAATTTATGACAGAGAAGGTGAGGCAGAAACTGAAACAAAAACAGGAGAATTAGGGGTTTCAATAGGATTTATATGAGGTGAAGAAGGGATGGAAGTCTCAACAAAACGTTTTGGTTCATGGAGAGGGTTTGGGGATAATTGACTGGGATATGGTGAGGGGGACAGGTACATGTGGGGCAATGGTATGTAGTTGTTTGTTTGAAGTGATCCTCCACAAAGTTTTTCAAATTATTAAAATTTGCCAAGAGTAGGTCCATTTTTTCTTCTATGTGCTGAACTGTCTTATCCAATACAGCTTTTCATTACTATTTTCAATTTTTGTATGGTCTGTACAAAAATATATATATATATATATATGGTAATTGTATATAAAATAATATTAATTAATTGGTTTATATAGTAAAGTGTCTACCATTAGATTCACTATCTTTTGACATTTCCTCACGTGGGAAATGCTCCTCTAGCCACTCCAGAGTACAAGATATTTCTGTGAGAAAAAAAACATAATATCATTCTTTTTTGTATCTAATACAG
This sequence comes from Ambystoma mexicanum, assembly GCF_040938575.1. Lineage (NCBI taxonomy): Eukaryota > Metazoa > Chordata > Amphibia > Caudata > Ambystomatidae > Ambystoma > Ambystoma mexicanum. The sequence continues at coordinate 652,019,741 of NC_090925.1, forward strand.
AAAGTTTACAAATATATGAGTAAAATGCAGTAAACTTACTATTTCAGGTAAGGTGTGTTCTGAGTGGTCTGTAGATCTGCTGTTGTTCTTAGTTGTGGAGTTCCTGTGAGGTAATCATGTTGGAAGCCTATCTTTCTTCTTTTGGTATATTCCATTTTAGAAAATATTGTATTTAAATGAATGGTTAGTGTGTTATATATATGGGTTACACTTCTTATTTATTACTACATATAATGTGTATGTGTGTTGGTTTGTGAATTTGTAAAATGTTCATATGTTATGATATAACAATTAAATATACCCCCAAGACTTTTTGGGTAGTGGTGCTGTTGTCCGAACATGTCCGCGGACATTAAAAGTGTTCGCGGACATCAAATTCAGTAGAGGGAGTTCAGTATGTTCCATATTACACGTACATAAAGTCAGAGTTATTATTATGTTAAGTTGCGCTACTAAAAACCTATGAAATTCAGTGAAAAAACTTTGTTAAAGGGACATTATGGTTAAGTTGTGCTACTAAAAATCTATGAAATTCAGTGAAAAAAACTTTGTTAAAGGGACGTTATGGTTCCAAGTAAAACCAAAAAAACCCTGAAATTTGCCAGTTATGGAAGCTAAGCAACCATAACTCGCGCCACCACTGTGCACTGCTAAGACTAACACCCACAACATCAAAGATGACATCACAAATGTATTACATCTAGGTGCTATTTTGAGGACAGCCAATGTATTGAATCTAGTTGCATTACTGAACATAGCCAATGTATTGAATCTAGGTGCATTATCTCACATAGTCAATGCATTGAATGTAGGTACTATTTCAAGCATAGCCAATTTATTGAATCTATGTGCCTTATTGAGCGTAGCCAATGTATTAAATCTAGCTGCTATTTCAAGCATAGACAATGTATTGAATCTAGGCGCTATTTTGAGGACAGCACATTTATTGAATCTAGTTGCATTATTGAATGTAGCCATTGTATTGAATCTTGGTTCTATTTTAAGGACAACCAATGTTTGAATCTAGTTGCTATTTAGAGGACAGCCAATGTATTGAATCTAGGTGCATTATTGAGCATAGCCAATGTATTGGATGCGGGTGTTATTTTGAGTGAGGACAGCCAATGTATTGAATTTAGGTGTTATTTCTAGCAAAGCCAATGTATTGCATCTAGGAGCTATTTTGAGGAGATCCAATGCATTGAACCTAGGCACATTTCTGGCTACTAATGTTTTAAATATATATGCATTTCTATTTACTGCTGTTTTGAATCTAGATGCATTTCTGACTACTTCCTATTTTGCATTCAGCTACATATTTGAGGTATCCATTGTCGCAAATTTGAATTGATATTTGAACTAGCCACTATTCTAAAAAGTTCCAAGGACAAGTATGCTCATCCTTTTTGAATAGACTTACATAGTAGCCTGGCACTTAAGGGGTTACGTTCTAGCGAGTCATTCAAATTAGCAACTGATTATTTATTTGTAGATGTATTTCGGAACTAGCCACTGCGCCCAAAGCTAGCAAGGTTTTGAAGTTAGCCACTGTTGGTCATATTTTGCTGGATATCTGAATTAGCCATGGCACCCAGCGCTAGTGAGACTTTCAATTTAGTCACTGTTTGATAATGTTTAGCTGATATCAGAAATAGCCATTGTGCCTAAAGTTAACATTACTTTTAAGTTTGCCACTGCTTGGTCACTTTTACCTGGATATCTGAACTAGCCACTGTGGCCAAAGCTAAAATGACTTTCAAGTTAGTCACTGCATAGTAATGTTTAGTTGATATCTGATTTAGCCACTGTGCCCAAAGTTAGCAAGACTTTCAAGTTAGCCATTGCTTGGTAACTTTTAGCTGGATAGCTGAATTAGGCACTGCACTCAAAGTTAGCGAGACATTCAAGTTAGCCACTGCTTGGTAAATTGCAGATGGAAATTGGAATGGTAGAGAGAAATTCAAACTAGCCACTGCGTGGTAAATTGTAGTTGAATAGCTGGATCTGCCACTCTACCCAATATTAGTGAGACTTTCCAGTTAGCCACTGCTTGGTAATTATTAGCTGGATATCTGAATTATCACTGTGCACAAAAGTTAGCGCAACTTCCAAGTTAGCTATTGGCTGTCAATTCTTAACTGGATATTGGAAAGTTAGCGGGGCATTTAAACTAGCAACAGATTTTTATGTTTCAGCTTGATATCTGAATTAGCCACTGGGCACAACGTTAGCAATACTTTCAAGTTAGCCAGTTCTTTGTATTTTTAGCTGGATATTGGAAAGTTAGTGAGACAAACAAATTAGCCACTGCTTGGGTACATTTTAGCTGGATACTTAACAGTTAGCAAGACACTTAAGCTAGCCACAAGAGAGTCCATGCCACATCTACAAAACCGAGAAGTCAGGAACAGCCGGCGCGTACATATGCTTATGGAAGATAGCCGAAGGCAAGACCACTCACCCACACACATCTTCCACCATACTCCAGTCCCAAAAACATATTGCACGACACCTCTTCCACTAAAATGCAGCTATCCTCATGTCAAAATATTAGGTCTAGCTGGACACTTGATGTATATACTACTCTTGCACTCTCTCTTGTAAAATTCAAAGCACTCATCCACTTGCCAGCTCAATATTGGCAGCTAGTAGGGACCGGGCTGCCACTATGAAATTTCGCTTTGGCTAAAATGCCCACACACACTCTAAACTCCTCTAACCCATTTCCCATAACTGGACTTCGCTCCCCCAAGAGTGTTCAAACTATTGTGTTGGGACCATACCAATGGTAAAAGGGGTATTAACCAAAAAGACAGAGTTCAAAAGTCTGAATGCGAGATTTGGCCGAATTTCGGCCGTTCGAAAATACAGAACGGCTGAAAAGTTTGACCAAATCCCTCATTCAGAGGCAGGGACTGCAGGAGTGTCCCCCGCACCCTTGGTCACTATATTGTGATTGGGAGTTGCTGGGGTATCCCCCGGAGCAGGTCCCAAAAACAAAAAGGAAAGGACCCTGCGGCGCTGGTCCCCGATCACAGAAGTGAAAGGGAACAGGTATTGCAGGGACACAGCGAATTGGCAGCAAGGTAAGTAGGCGGGTGTGGGTGGGGGTGTAGTGGGGTGTAGGTGAGGGCAAGGGCCAAGTTGCAAATGTTCTGGGGAGAAAAGACTGATGGTTATTTCAGAAAAATAATCTTCAGTCTTTTCTCCCTCGAACATTTCCATCTCAGGGTTTCAACCACGATCCGGCGAAATGCGATATGCAAATGCTAAATGATGATGATGAAGATGATGATGAAATATAACATGAAATTACATGTGCTAGATTTTAAAGAAAGAAACAAGAGCTTGATAAATTGTCACATTCATTTAATTTAATATACTCGTAGCCTTACGCCTTTGTATACAATACAACATGTATAAATCCAATAAAATACAGATACATAGTTGCACAAAACACAATTCATCTTCCTTAAAATCATCACTAATAGAATAAAATTCACTGAGGTTCAAACACCATATATACCACATAAATACAAGAAAATACAAATACATTTTTGCACAAACACAATTCATATTCCTTAAAAACATCAGTAATCGACTACATTACACTGAGGTTCAAACACCATATACACCACATAGTAGTAACACCCAGAAAAACAAAGTCAAACCTTTACACCTTAAAAATCAATAAACATCCCATTAGACAATTCATCTAAAATGGTAATGAACTTCCAATAAAATGTTATCTTAAAAAATATAAAATGTAGGTCACCACCCTCCATAAATTTGGGCCAGATCGTTGACACATCATTCAAAGCATATTGGTTGTTATAAGATTTTAGGAAGGTTTCCCTTATGGAGCAGAGGCTCTCACAGTACAATAGGAGATGTTCTAAAGTTTACAGTGGGTCTCATTACGAGGTTGGAGGTAAGAATAAAACGATGCCGGTAAAGGATTACCGGCATCGCTTACTGCTCTGGTCTATTATAACCCGCCAACCCGCTATTAGCGGCACCCTAAATAACGGTGCCTCTAAAAATGGCATGGGCACGTACACGCGCCCCTTCGGGGAGCAAATACTGGCATGCCGGTAATAGGAGGAGATCACAACCCACGCGGACATGCAAATACCGGCATCCGGAAGCCAGTAATCAGGGGCTGCACGATGCCGGCCATACAGACATCGCGGACCACCCGCAAACAGCAATCAGCAATCAAGCCAACTGCCACAGGTGCACACAATCACCACTGTTGGAGTCAATAGAGGCTGGGCCAGTATAAAATCAGTACACCCACACACCACACCCCTTCCTACACCAAAATGCTACCACTAGCTGTTGCAATTATGGCGCTGGAGGACATGCCTATACTGCTACAACTACAGCAACAACATCAACTACAACAACAACTACAGCAGCAACCACAGGCAGCACAGAGGAGATGCAGGAGGAGAAGGAGGGAGAGACAGGGCCAGCAATTACCACCAGCGCAGCCAGCAGTGCCTCGTAGGTAGCCACCAATCCCTCGCATCAGACCCAGTCCATTCAACCTAACCCCTGAGCAGATTCACACCCTGTACCGGTTGGACCGAGACACCATCACCACCATAGTGTACATGATACACAATGACATTGTCAGCCTCATAGAAATACGCACTGCCGTCCCCCCGCTACTAAAGGTGGTGTCTGTGCTCCACTTCCTGGCCACAGGCACCTATCAACACACAGTGGGGCAGCTGCATGGCATTTCGCAACCACTATTTACACGAATGCTGAACCAAATGTTGGATGCCCTCCTGAAGCACGCAAGCACCCACATATCCCTACCACGGACTGCCCGGGAGATAACCGACACCAAAGTAGCTTTCCATGCACTGGCAGGCATGCCCAATTGTGTTGGTGCCCTGGACTGCACCCATGTGGAATTGGTAGTCCCCCATGCCATAGAGGTGGTGTACCGCAATTGCAAGCAATACCATTCCATCAATGTGCAAATGGCATGTGACTCCGGCAAGATCGTCACACAAGTCCCGGGAGGATAGCTCAGTGGCAACGTGCCCATCTTGGAAACAAGACGACACGGAGTTACACAGGTTCGATCCCCGGTCCGCGCTTATAAACCTCTGGGTATTAAGCGCGTTATAAATAACATATCATATCATATCAATGCTGCGCCCGATTTCCCGGATCAACACATGATGCCATGGTGCTGCGTAACTCCACGCTACCCTGTCACATGGAGCAACATGCTGGACCATGTGCCTGGCTGCTTGGTGAGTTGCTTGACTGGGCCATGGCAGTGCAATGGGCTACTGATGTGTAGGGATGCATACTCCACCTGGGTGGGAAAGGGGCGGTGCATACTCCACCTGGGTGGGAAAAGGGGGGATGCATACTCCACCTGGGTGGGAAAGGGGGGGATGCATACTCCACCTTGGTGGGAAAGGGGGGATGCATACTCCACCTGGGAGGCAATTGACAGTGATTGGAGAATGCATGCAGAGCTAGACACTCCTGACCTGAATCTCCCAAACCCAAAATGACACATCACTGGCAAACATTTGACCAATTATGCATATCGATGACAATAAGTAAGAGGCACAACCACGCCACCATTGGTATGTCAAGCAATGCATGACTGCACATGATTGCAACTGTCGCAATGTGGCTGGTGTGACCATGCACAGTGTATAATACACAGCATAAATGGGAGGCTAACATTGTTGTACAACCACAGTACATCCGCCTCAGCATACATTATTTGACCCTTCATCATCTATTGAACGCCATCCAGACTACCACACCTCATAGCAGTATAGTATGCATCTAGTGAACATTCTTGCATACGTACAGGGACATGTGCATGTCCACATCAAATAGCTGCGGCCATGACTGTGCCTCCTGAAGGTGGCAGCTCAGAGTGACACACACCTATTTGTATTCGCTTGAAGGTGATGGAGGATATCCCTTGAGGCCGTGGCTACTTAGCCCTGTGCGGAACCCGCATAACAGCCATGAAGAGGAGTACAATCTTGTTCACAACCGTACCCGTGTTGTGATTGATCAGACCTCTGGCCTGTTGAAGGCACGTTTCCGCTGCCTAAGCAGGTCTGGTGGGGCACTCCTTTATAGGCCTGAGAAGGTCTCAAAGATCACCATGGCCTGTGTCATGCTGCACAACATGAGCATCGGATAAATGTACCACTGCCACCTGACATTGACATGCATGCACCGGGTGAGGATGATGAGGATGGAGACGCAGGTGAAGTAGCCCCCATGCCACTACGTGATGCACAGGATGGCCATGCAGTACGCCAAGCACTGATTCACGAATACTTCTGAACCACAGGGACTATGATAGACATGTGTCAGTGACACGCTGGGTCCATGTGGACATGCACACAGGGATTGTTGGGAGTTGGCCACTGAACACTGTCACACATTAAATGGATACACACAAAATGAACAATGTCCAGCCATTGAAAGTTTTTTCACACAACGGGTGTATTAGTTCAAACAGCAAAAATGTGAGCATTCTCCCTCCAATCCCAGTGAACTCCCAAACCCACCCAACAAACCCCAAAAAACCCCAGTGAACTCCCTAACCCACCCCAAACCCCCAAAACGCCCCAATATACTCCATAAAATGCTCCCCTTCACCCCCAACCATGTGCCCCACCCCCATTGTCTCCCCACACTACTTCAGGGACTTTTTGCTATCCGGGGGCGGCATCTCGGAGTGCCGTGCACTCCTTCAGGTTTGGCGCACAGGGCTGGTGGGGACTGAGGATACAGGTGTGGTGGCTGTTGATGAGTCGGAGGCAGGTTCCACGCCTGCTCCAAGGCGTAGCCGCTGCATGCGGAGCAGGATTGAAGTGAGTACTTGTGTTACTGCCCCCAGACAGTCCCTCATGAGCACAGCCGACGCATTCACAGCAGCTGTGTTTGCTGCAATGGCTGCTATGGTCCCCTCAATGGCAGTGGCGATTCCCCACCTGGTCTCTTCTCCATCGGCAATGTAGTGCCACAGGAGGTCCGACATGGCCTCCTGTCGGGCCTCCACCCTCGACAGACGTGATTCGAGGGTGTTGGTGGGAGCTGGAGTGGTGGGTGGGGTACTCAAAGGGCCTGCATTCTGGGTGGTGCACTCACGGGGCCTGCATTCTGGGTGCTGTCCTTCTCGATGGTGCTCAGGTCCGAGTCATGGAGGCAGGGATTAGCACTGCTGTAGGTGGGTGAGTACTCGATATGGGGCTGGGGGTGGACCATAGTCTTGGGCTGTGTGGACATGTCACTTCTGTGACTCCCTCCTGGTCCACATTGCCATCCAAGTCATCCTCGGTGGTGGCCGGCACATGTAGGGACTCCCATCCAACTGGTGTGGGTGTGGGCTGCTGGGTTTGAAGTGTGTCCGCCACACTGGCAGCAGGTGTTTTTGGCTGTGTTTCGGCTCGGTCAGGGACACTGCCTGTGGGTGTGGCCTGCTTGTCTGCCATGGAGGTGCTGGTGGCGATAGCCCTTTTCTTTTGTTGGGACTTGGAGTCCTCGCGGTGTTCTCTTGCCTGGCATCTTCCTCATAGGTGCCTAGCGGGTAGAAGAGATGCAGGGCATCAGTGATGGTGTTACATGCCAAAGGCATACAATTGTGCTGTTCAATTTTCATTCATTCATGTTTTACAGGTGTGTCACACAGGGTGTTCTGAGGGGGCATTTCGGCATTCACTGCATGGCAGGTGGCATGCCGTTGATTTGGGGTTTGTGTGATGTGTTACATGGGCATGGTCCAGGTGTGTTGGCCGTGTGTTGGTTATGGGATTGGCACTCAGCATGCATTTCTGTGTGGCAGGGTTTGGACCGCAATCTGGACTTGGATATGTTAATGTAGGTGTAGGGACGTGCATTGCCTTGCCTAGACTCTCTTCTACATCACGTTGTGCTATGTCATGGTTTCCCCTACAGGGATGAGCAGGGTCACTCACCTCCTTCTGGGGATGATGCCGCACCCATCTCCATCTCCCCGAATCCCTCGATCGACACTCTGGATCGATGAAGCTGCTTGCGGTCTCCTCCCAGGGCATAATTTTTGCAGGAGAGTGGGGACCACCTCCTGTGGCCGTGGCCACCCTCCTGTTGCTTGCCATGATGTTGCGGACTCTGAAGCAAAGGTCGTCCCACCTCTTACGGCAGTCCCTGACAGTACATGGGGTGGTCCCCACAGCTGAACCTTGCGGGCTACCTCCTGACAGATGTCCTTTTTCTTCTGTTGGACCTCACGCTTCATGTCATGGGATTTAATGAGGTCTGCATGTGCAGCAAGAGTGTTCACTAACATATTTCTGCAGCCGGGGGGTGGTCTTCTGAGTAGCCTTGGACATCCTCAAAATATTGCCACAGAGCTCAACAGGTACCAACTGGTGGTTAGGGAGGATGGCAATGGATTGTGTTTTTAAAGATGGCCGCTGGGCCATTTCCCGTTCTGACGCAATGTTATTTCTAGGTCCGTTTTTACGAGCCCGGTATTAGCATGTTGGTATTACCGGGTCGGTATTTAGGGGTTCCTCCTAGGCGGTGCCAGTATCAGTGGGACCCGTGATGGCGCTATCGGGGGTTGGATGGCCTTTTGCGGCATGCCGGTATGGCCATTACCGGCATGGGGGTTCGCGCGTGCTCGCGCACTCATAATCACCCGCTATTAGCTGGGTCATACGAGCACGGACCCGCTCGTTCTGCCATGCCGGTAATGACCCCATTTTTACCGCGCTACTCGTAATGAGGCTCAGTGTGTTCTCCCCACATAACTGACACATTCTCTCTGCTCTAGATAGGCCGACTCTAGCACCTTTGATCTCGAGGACATCACAGACATTAAACTTATATCCTGGATGGTTTGAGGCTTCTTAGTACGAGCCATGCTGTAATGGAGATGTTCTAAAGTTTACACTGTTGGTTTTGGTGGACAAATGTACTATGTTACACGCATAGCTATAGTTTGTTACTTTTATGGTCAGCCACTGAAAAGAATACTCCTGGCCACAGCTCTCCGTCATCACATTCAGCCACTGAGCACTAGAGACCATAGAGACAGTACGCAAGACAGTCCAAAATATCTCCAACTCCCTTGACGCCAACCACATTGCCTCTAAAGATCTTCTCTATCCTCGCATTGTCCTGAGGAAAGCTCGGAGCTTCTGAAAGCCATTTCACCATCAGAAAGACTTTCTTTGTTTTGGATCACCCAATCTGAGCCAGAAACACTATTGTGTCGACAGTAGAAATGTGTTTGTAAATTGATACCACATCATTCCTATTTGTGTATTGAGTATGTGAACAGTAGATATCTGTTCGTAAATAGTTACCACACATTATTGCTTTTTCTGTATTGAGTATTTTGTGAAATGACACAATATTTTGCTCTATGTGGTCAACAATAGTAATCCTGTTGCCCCCTTTGTATGCTGTATGTGTTTTAATAGGTTTTACTATTTCACTTTTGCTAAATTGAAGTTTGGTTTTTATCTGTTCAAATTACGAGTGTGAATTTCAACAGCTAGTTCTAATGATCATTAGCTTATAGTAGGGTTCCACCTTGCACGTTCAGAAGGGAGGGGTAGCTTGGATTATATTTCCCTTTGCTCATATAGCCATTGCCAGTATCCATCTCCTACCATTTCTAGCTCTAAACCCTTTTTAGTCATAGAAGGTACAGGAGGGGCACATAAATAGTGAACAGCACTTGCAAAAATGGCACTTCTGCAAATTGCTAATATGGTGATTCTGGGTAGAGGGCGAAGAACTTCACAATGTTTTTCCTAAAAGCAAGCAAAAATATAATATCAATCTGTAGGGATTAGATTTAAGCACTTCTTAGTAGCAATATAAGTATAAATGTCCATAAGAGTCAATTCGAAGGTCTGTACCACTTAATTTCTTCCAACACAGCACGGGTAGCATAGGCAGCTAATACAATGAACAGCACTTGAAAAAATGTCACTTCTGAAAAATGAGCGCACCTTGGATATAGGACAAATTGAGATGTCTGGAATGTTTTCATATTAAATCTTAATTTACTGTGGATGTTTCTGAAAACAAAGATTGTTTTGCAGTAACTTAACATGTATTTAATAACAGTACTTAAACTTAAGGAACTAGTCTTAAGCAAAAGGTTTAGTTTACCACTGGAGTCGCTGTGATGGTTCAGTGAGTTCAACGCTCATCATAGAGGGATGCACACAACTCAACCCTTCATCATTCCAAGGTCAATACATTGGATTTTGTGAAATTGGGCACCTATGATACCTACTATTACAGCACTTAGAAGTGGGAGTACTCCACTAAGTGGTGTATAAAAAGTTGCATTATATTTAGTAGGACAAATGGAGTGCGATACAGGTTAACTTTATGGCATGATTGTCTCAGGAACTCTGCATGTACAGTACATCTCAACCTACTGACACACATGCGCATCCTCTTTAGAAAGAGGGTCAAAAGGTATAGCTCAGACCGTACCTGTGCAAAGCAATCACACTGGGGAAATGATGTCAGTTCCTGTCTGTGCAATGCTGTACTTGAATATGACAATTGTATCATTTTACGGTTCGGCTATAAAAGACATTGGGCCTCATTCCGAGTACGGCGCTAACCAATGGCGCTATTAACGCCTTGGTTGACGCCATACCCGGACCGGCAGCGCCTTGGTGGATGGCGGAATCACCGCCCCATTCCAAGGTTGGCGGGGCGGTAATTCCCCATTCACCAAGGCTCTTCCCCATTCCCGAATGAGCCCCCATAGGGCTCAATGGGAATGGGGAAGATGCAAATAACGGTGACCGTTCATTGTGGTCACCGTTATTGGCTTGGAGGCCCCTTTGCGCCCTCGACTTTAACACCTGCTCAAAGCAGGCGTTAAGGGCGAGGGCGCAGAGGGAACTCGGAGTATGGCGGTAAGGGATTACCGCCACCGGTCTCGTTACCGGTGGCCGCTATCCCTTACCGCCATACTCGGAATGAGGCCCATTGGATGTGAGACGATAAGTGGCATAAAATGGCATTAACTGTGCTGATGGTCCTGCTGGCAATCTCATCCGACTACCATTCCTGAAACAATGTTATATTAATTGATTGTTTATTTATTATGCACTTATACAGAAAGTGTTTTAAAGTGCAACCATGCATGGAAGGGGAAGACATAAGGGAGACAAGAGAAACAAGCTAACTAGACGTGATACATTAAGGTTGTGTAGTTCATAGGCAGGAAGTGCGAGGGGGATTAATGGGGATCAAATGTACCCAGTCCAGCCAGAACCTGGGTTAAGTGCTAAGAGGCACCACTCTCATGGGTTGTAACTGAAAGTGCTGTAGTGAAGTGGCAGCGCAAGGCCCAGAGGCATGTGCAGAAGAATGGCGAGGTAGCTTGGGACTTGTGAGGCTCTGAAGGTGCACCAGGCAGCCAGTCAGCAAACTGAGCAGAGAGGACAGGCGAGAGAGCAAGAAAGCATAAAGAGGTGGTTTGCACGGGAGTGGAGAGAGAAGGAGGAGGCGAAGAGGAAGGTCTTGAGGAGTTTCCGGAACTTTAGGTGATCCGGTTCAGGACGGAGTGGGGCAAGGAGGCTGTTCCAGAGGGAGGCACCTACAGAGGATAAAGATCTCCCCCAAATCTCTGCTTGGAAAAGCGGCTCACTCGCAGAGCTTTGGAGTAAGATGAGCAAAGGGCTTGGGAAGGAGAGTATTTAGGGAGAGAACATTGCAGATAGAGAGAGCACAGGCCCCAGAAAGACTTGTGGACAATGCAAAGAGTATTGAACTGGATTCTTGTAGCCATGAGGAGTCAGTGGAGGGATGTCAGCAGCAGAGAGATGCGGTTCCTGGTCTTGAGGCCAAGGATAAGTCTTGCGGTTCTGTTCTGGATGAGATGAAGAGGATGGAGAGTAGAAGCAGGGAGGCTAAGAAAGAAGCTATTGCAGTAGTCCAGTCTAGAGAGAACCAGGTTTCTGGAGATGGTGAGACTCTCAGGGAAAGTGAGAAAAGGTAGAATACCTTTTAGAAGGTGCAGTTGATAGAGAGACTTTTTAGAGATGTCCGGGATTTGGGAAGAGAAGGAGAGAGTAGAGTGGAAGATGACCCCCAGGTTTTTTGCCTCATTGGTAGGTGGAGGCTCAGGGCCCAGGGAGGCCAGCCAGAGGGGAAGAGGGAAAGTGGGAGCAGGGTTCCCGATGAGGACAATCTCTGTCTTACTGGCATTGAGGTCATTTAGATAGTGGACAGACAGTCAGGAGTGAGCGAGGAAAAGGAAGAGGCAGAGGGTAGCCTGAAAGAGAGCTGTGTGTCATCCGCATAACACTGAAAGTTGGAGGTGAAAGTGGCTATCCTACGGGCCAGGGTGACCATGTAGCAATTGAAGAACCAGGTGATAGGTTACATCCCTGGGGGGCACCACATGTAAAGAAAGTGATAGAGGAGAGAAAGGTGTCTAGTCAAATGGTTGACAGACAACTGGTCGACAGACAAATGGTCGACACAATTTGGTCAACAGGACAAATGATCAAATTTTTTTTTTAGTTATATATATATATATATTTTTTAGGTTTTCGTTTAGGGAAAAAAGGGTTTTTTAGCAAAAAAAAGAGGGTTGGGGGGACTCCCCCAACCCTCCCAAAAAAAAAAATGTGAAAAAACAAACTAAAAATTCGATCATTTGACCTGTCGATGTTTTGGTGTCGACCATTTGTCCTGTCGACCATTTAGATTCGACCAGTTGACCTACAACTGGAGAGAAAGGGCCTCAGTTCCACCTGGGATGGGCGGTCGGAGAGAAAGGAGGTTAGCCATGCCAGGACCTGATCAGTGATGCCCAGGGTATCACAGAGACATACGATCAGGCTGGTGAGGTTTACTGTGTCGAAATCAGAGGAGCGGTCAAGTAGAATGAGGACAGAGGGAGAGTTAGAAGGTTTGAGAGCAGGTTTTCGGAGGTGTTCAGAAGAGCAGTGTCTGTGCCTCTGGATGCTCTAAAGCCAGACTGGTGGTCATAGAAGCAACCAACCAATTTGGTGTGAAGGCTGAGGTGAGATATCGCCAACTGCTTTAGGAGTTTTTCCAGAAAAAGAGAGTCCAGCTTGGAGTCGTACCAAGACTTGCACTTTTTGGTAGGCTTCAGTTGAACCCTCATGACAGAGGCAATAGTGTCTAGAATGTTAGAAATTGAGAGGTTGAAGTTGGAGAGGGCTGTTGCAAGGTGGGAGTCAGCCACAAGAGTAGAATGCAGGGAGTATGTAGAGGCAAATGTAGCCACTGACACTCTTTTCATGGGTTGGATGACTTTGTAGGTAGGAGGCAGTATGGGCTTACCAATACAAGATGAGAAGAGGACCTCAAGTGAGAGGAGAGAAAAGAGTGATCAGGAGAGAGCAGTAGTTAGAGGGATCAAAAGAGGGATGGCTGTTGAGATGAGAGCATCCAGGATGTGGCCAGCAGTGTGAGTGGGGCCAGCGGGTAGAGTGAAGAGGGAGAGAGAGTCACAAAGTTTACAGAACAGTCCTGAGGAGTGAGTCTAGATGGATGTTGAGATCAGCCAGTAGGAGGAGTTGAGAGGAGGAGGAGAGTAGGGAAGAGGCTAGGTCAGCCCATTCTGAGAGGAATAGGTTCGGCGTATCTTGGTGGCCAATAGAAAGTGGCGAGAAAGAGAGAGGAGCTAGACGAGAGGGAGAGCATGCATACCAGACACTCAAAGGAGGAGTAGGCCTGAGTGGGAATGGCAGCCACAGGAATCCACTCTGGTAAGATCGCTGCTACTCCCCCCATGGCATGTTTGCTCTTGGTGCAGAGAGTATCATGTAGCCTTCAGGGAGGAGTGTGTCTAAACTCATGACAGAGCTATCCTTAAACCAGGTTTCGATGAGGGCAAGAATATCAAAATACAGGAGTTCAAGGAGGTTCCAGATGTCAGAGGAGTGTTAAGCATGGCAATGTTGAGCAGATGGCCATCTTTGAAAGGCTTACAGTGGCTGTATGGGACAGAGGTCTCCCCCATGAGCGGCAAGTGTGCCCGAAGGACAGAGATAGAAGGAGGCAGAGAGGGCCCAGGCTGACACGGGGGCCGGGACAGTAGTGGATGACACTACTGGTAGGGAAGCCAGTGAAGGGTCACAGAGGGCCGCAGAGGTGCACCAAAGAAGAGGAGGCTGATGAGGTTTTCAATGAGGGGAGTGTCAGCAAGGAAGCTGAGGGTAGGTTAGGAGCGTGGTTAGGTGGCACCAAGGGAGCCAAGGTAGGGACTGTTGGCAAGGGAGCCAGGGATGCTGAAGGAGCCGGTGGCAACGGAGCCGGTGCAGAAGAGGAAAGAAGGTTGATAAGGCAGCAGAGGAGCTTATCAAAGAGTAGCAAGTTGGGTTGAGGATCCTGAACCATGATGGTACCAATCCGATAGACATTGATGGTGATCCTTGATGTGAAGAGAAGGGCAAGACGGACCTCCGAGCGGATGCCACCATTAATGGGTGAGGAAGAGAAAGGCGAGAGATGAGCGATCATATGGAGGGTCTATAGGTCGGGTGAGGGAACGGCAAATAGGATGTCAGTAAGTGTCTCTCTGGCAGAAGCAGTGACGTAGGTGTCAGCAATAGGAAAACCTGAGTTTGAGCCCATTGTGTCCTTCTTGAGTTTCTTCCTGCCAGACGTAGTAAGAGGCGATGGATAGGAGATAGAGAAGCAGTTTGGGAGGATAGGGGTGATAGAGAGCGCCATAGCAAATGGCAGAGAGTGAGGTACATGTAACCATGTTGAGGCTACTGAGGCATGGGGAAGGAGTAGGAATAGATGGAGACAGAATGCAGAACTGGGAGGAAAAAAGAAATACTGGGAACTGATTATTGTGAGGGAGCAGATAACCGTCATCGCCTTCCCACAATGCAGTGTGTGCACACACCAGAACAATTTAAAGTGGCAGTAACAAATGCAGGATGTGCACATACCACAATGTATTATCAAATGGCAGTAAACAAATGCAGGATGTGCACACATTAAAAACTTAGTACTGTTTGCTAAGCAAAATAACTGTCTACTTTAGAAACTATTTGTTATTGTATACATCTACACTTAGTGAGGGTTTTCTGCATCAGAAATGCAACTTTCTATGATATCATCAATGTCAAATGCTTTGTGAACCAATTCCAGTGATGTCTTAGGGCAAGTAATTTCACTTCTGCTAACCCTCACATTTGGTGAAATTACATCCCTGTCTTAGCAATAATTTAGTGTAGTTAAGCATTAAATATAAAGCAATGCTGGCTACTGTGCCCATTTACCAGACATTGGGCCTCATTACGACCCAGGCGGTAAGTTACCGCCTGGGTCGTACCTTTACCACCATGGCGTAAACTATGTTTACGCCATGGTGGTTGGCGGACTTACCGCCCCATTCCGAGGTTGGCGGGGCGGTAAGTCCCCAATCCCCATTTACCCTTCCCCATTCCCATTTTTGCCCCATAGGGCATAATGGGAGTGGGGAAGGCGTTAATTACGCCACCATAAATTACGGTGGCGTAATTAACATCAAGGTCCCTTAGCGCCGTGTTAAAACCTCCATGGCGCTAAGGGACCTCGGAATCAGGCGTTAAGGGTCGTCGCTGTTTACGCCGCCGTAAACCCCTTACCGCCTGAGTCGTAATGAGGCCCATTATCATGCAACCCATTAAACTACACTCAGGGGCATTGCCTAAAGGTATTTTAAAAATGCAGCACTTGCATGTTAAAATCATTTTGAGCTGGCGTTTACTCTGGGGTCTGGCGACCGCTTGTCCCAGAATTTGAGGATTCTGGTTGAGATGGCAAAACTAATTCAAATCTCAAATACTCTTGCCAGGCCAGCTAACAATCAACATTCTTCAAATACCTGGCTGGCTTTTGTAGTTCAGAAATATTTGCGCAACTGTTAGAACGGTTTTTGCACTGCCCTCTGGGAAATGGAGCGAGGAGACCTATTCTTAGTGAGAGAAAAAGGTGCCCACCAAGTTAGACAAAGAGTCTCTCAGTGGGGAATGCAGCGGAGAAGTCAGTCTTCCATCATAAGAGGGGATGGGCTGCTATCAAAATACACCAGTCAAAATATACTATTAAAATATATACACACACCAGGTATTAAGCATTGCATTAGCCTAAAATGACAGTTAATTATGTGAAATATACACCAACAAAATAAATAGGCAAGGCATATTAACATGCCTACTTGGATAGTCACTGCCTCTGTACAATACAATAAGGTGGACAACCCATAACAGCTAAGAACCTGGCATATGTACTAATCAACAGGAATGAAGAAATGTTTAAACATACACTAAATAATGCCCAAGGGGCCAATACGCATACAATAAAATGAGTCAATCAGTTCTGGGCATAAATAGGTCCCTGTTCACCCGCTATAAATAGATAGAAAAAATGCAATATTAAGGGGTCACTCTAACACTGCTACTTCTTATAGCAGAGGAGAGAGAACTGCAAGGATATATTAAACTAAAACCTATAATAAATCACTGGTAATTCTAAAATTACAGCTTTTTGACTAGAATCTCCACAGTACCAATGGGAAATAGGGAAAAGTGCCTGTGTGGAGGTATGTATCTTCTTAAGTCACTTTAAAGGATTTGAAATATTTGCATTTGTTTACTGTATAGAAATCAATGGGAAAAAACCCATAGATCTTCCATGACTGCGGGCCATCTTCTGGTATGTTCTATCTTTTCCCACAGGTGCATCTGAAGTAGCAATCAGTTCACTGGAGGATCGGACTGACCCCGTCAGAAGAGTTCAAGCCCAAGGTTTCTGAATCAGCAGACCAGGGATGGTTGTAGTAGGAGCAAAAGGTCTACTCTGGACATTGGCGATCAAATCTAGAAGCAGAGCTTTAAAATCCCACTACTCTTGGATCCTGGAAATACATGCAAATGGAAACAACTACAGAATTGACACTCAAGTATTGGCAGCTCTGAACTTTGTCCCGCAATGGCTGGTGTACAGGTGAGTTCCATTGATAGTTTTAGGTCTAGATATCAGTGATAATAGACTGTGCAGGTGCCATGTTCATAATGTCCTGGATTGTGTGGCCAGAACATCTAATTGAATTTCAGACATAGCCAACCTTGTAGGTTGGCTGGAGCCCTCCCATGCACCATCTGCTCTTCACATCGGAGTCCCACAGAAGCGCAGCCAATCGAGAATCGTGGCTCGCCTCTTATCATATGCACCAGAGATCCCCCATTTTCTGCAGCTACCTACTGTTGCCTGCAGTGCCTCAATAGAGATGATTCCACTCCCACTGATGCCCGACTCATGTGGTAAGTCAGCTGCCATTACCACACACGAGTTACTGCATTGAAAATGGCTGCCCATATTTTTGTTTCTCTGGTTGCCTAATAACCTACACACGCTGCCACGTGCCGTGATTGGCCCTGCACGCCCATGTATGTAACTAGTTCCACAAGTTAAGCACCTAGTTACCTCAGGGTTCAGCGTTCTATATAAGCAAATTATAAGCAAATAAAACGAACAAACAAACTTCAATAATTTCGTCAAGTGAACAATCTATAATAAAATAGCATGACCACAAGAAGGTTTGAATAAAGAAAACAGTAGGATTTCATAGCCAGAGCAGATGGGCTGGTAAACCTAATTCCATTCTCATAGGGCTCAAACGTGTGGTAAATCCAAACATGCCTTTAAAATGTCCCACTCTTGCTCAGTATAAGTATCGTTATCAGTATTTCCCCACAGTTTTTGCCCAAAAAGTGTTATCATGCAGACGTTTGTTTGATAACGATAAATCAATGATTGTACGTATCCACCCAACACAGTCTGAGCGTTTGTTTTCCTGCCAGGACCCAATCATATTGCAGTTGATTTACTTTTCCATGACATGCATGCTGAATGGCACGTCCAGTTCAACCATGTTCCTAAGTATTTGAATGGCTTAATAACTTAAAATGAGTACTGATATAAATGCCACACACATTTAAACAATTTTCTGTCCTACATTCATTACTTTAGATGGTTAATAGATAGCACTGCACTACCAAAATGGATCGGACCCTAAGTTCAAAATCATTAGCATAGAATGTCCCCAGGCAAGCAATTCTTTGTGATAGGCCAAACATTCTACATAGCACACTGGAAGATCGGAATTATAAAACTGAAAAGCAAAGGATCTAAGAAGAAGCAATAGTGATCAATTTAGCCAATAGGTATATACCATTCTGAACCATGGCATACAAAGTACAGCTTTTCCAGGGCTTCATGGATTTGATAATCACATAAATGAATAAGCCATAAAACAGAGTGTTTGGGAAATCATTTGAAGATTAATCTACAGGTGATTCTGCAGTGGAGCCTTGTCCAAGTGGCTAGGAATATAGTACTATAGGATTGGCTAGTCTATTCTTCAGGCCTGAGGTACATTGAGGAACATTGCCAGACAAGTGGTGTCTACTGTAAAGTAAAATGATGCTATTGTATTAAGAAATAGGTGATTTGTTGGAGCTATGTATATCATTCATTGTAGAGAAGTAATGTCATCCCTTTTGAGATCAGTGATAACAATTTCTTTTTCATGTAAAGCAAACAATATGCTATCAGCACTCCTTATTATGAAATATGAACTTGTGGACACACATAATCCAATAACAATAGCAGTGTTTGAACAGATGGCACAAGCACCAATATACTCTGATCTCACGGTTCTGTCACTTGAGCAATCATTTAAGGCTCATTCTATAATCCAGCAGACGAAGTAAACACATATTTGTAGAGGGTTCACTGACACCTGGGAAACCCAACAGATGACGCTCCTCATGCACGCTTTAAGAGGATTTTTAATAATGATCTTTCGGAAGCTATCCTTGGAGCACATTTGAGATCGTGACTGGTCAGTTTGTTTGTGCTCCTTGTGAAATCAGCAGCTCAAGTATTTTACCTTTGGCTTTTTTGACAAAAAGATTTCAATGGAGTTCGTTATTTTTTCAATGCGGTGTTGTTTCGAAATCTCTGATTTCATAGATGAAACAGTGGGTGGGTTCTCTTCTCTTAACATTTTCTGAGAGCACAGAAGCAATCTTGCACAGGTCACCTCATAGCAGTTCATACCGTTTCCATCTGTGATGAATTACACCAAGGGTCTCCCTCTTCGTTCCAGGAAAATTGAAGGAGATTTGAACATGCCTCTACAATTCAATTATAGGAAATAATCATGGTTTGGACATTTCTGGGCACACTCAAAACAGACACTACTTAAGTATGTGCCAGGATCATAATGGGGGTAATCAATGCAAATGATTATGTCTAAACAAAAGAAGATTTAATATTTCTAAAGAGCCAATGTTTACACGACTCTGGGGGCCATTGAAGATGGAATGGCTATATGGTGGGAATTGAAGTTCGACTGTAAATAAATGTCCATACAGCCTAATGATTTGGTCCCACCCAAAAAATGATGGTGACCTTTTGCAATACAATGAAGTACAAAGAATATATCTTGATAATAAAATAAAATAAATCTAGAGATAATCTAGTAGTGTTCTAACCAATGCTGTAAAAGGATTTTCTTTGGAGGTTTCATTTAGTAGATAGATAGACAGTCAGAGACACATAACCAAGTGTACCGGTGAGTGGACAAGCATATAGCTAAGTCAAAGGAACTTTTCTGCTGTGCAGTATAAGGACCCAAGCTATGGGATGCAACCCTTGCCAACCATCAAACTATTAATAAACATTTAACAGATCACTCAGTACCCATTTATTTATAGTGCTTCAAATGAAAGATACTAATATTATCCTATTCAGAAGTACTCAATGAAGCACTCTCAGGATTGAAGTGACAGAGCTGTCTAGATCAACTACTAACCTCAGTAGGAGAACCCTAAACCCACTCTTTCTGAAGATTCATGGTGCCAATGCCTGAACGTCTGAAAACCTTTATATAATTTAGTTTGCTACATGTTATTAGACACACCTTTGCAAGTATTTATAGTGTACACCATGGGCATGATTCCCAGAACCTTTCCATATGGGATTAAACAATTCAAAAATACTTCTGTGAATCAGGCCCTATGTATCTCATTATATGTACACGTGTTTCCATTGCAGCAACAAGCTGCTTTTCCTTTATGCTTGAGTAGTACAATGGTGTATACTTCCTTTCCTTGTAAACATTATGACATGTGCCCCATCCACCATTTCCAGTGTAAGACCCAGCCGTTTGATATCAATTTGATATAGAGTTAATATATATTGTATATCAAAATAAATAGGACCCCCACATTTTTTAATATCAATTTTATTGGAGCCCAGTACTTGTAATATACACTTTATATACATGTCATGTTATTTTTTATATAAAGTTGTTATAAATGTGATAATGACAGTATGTTTCATATACATTGTATATAGTTTAAGAATCCCAAGAATGTCTGATATAAAATGATTGAACTACAAATAGGTCTGTGGTGGTTTTAAGGCTAAAACAGCACAGGGGAGGGTCTTATATCACTGCTATATAGCCTTTATGGTAGCATGGGTAACATGTGTGCTCTTCCAGCTTCCCAGGGGTTATCTGGAATGGTATCCAGAAATGACAATTATGAACCACCACATTTACTACGAGGGGAACCCCCCCCCGCCCCCAGAGGCTCTGAGGGTTCTGACAATAGTTATATCCCTGATTGTCTTACGGTGTATGATGTAATGAAAGATGCTCAGGACTCCATGGTGGATCGCGAGGCTGGCGAATTCTGTGAGAACATGGCTACATCCGCAGTCGGCAGCAAGCTGCCGCTCACTGACGCTGTTATGGGGTAGTCTTTTGGAGATTTAATTCAAAACATTCATGAGCATGTTCCCATAACCGTTGCTCATCTGGAAAGGGGTACCTGGTGCTGGACGACCATCCGTGGGTGAAGTGAATCGTGAAGACAATGACTACGAATCTGTGGTTTTGCAAGAAAATGTGGCTATGACACCAGAGAGTGACCCTACCCCAATGAGGCCTTGGGAAAAATGGGGATTCATGCGGGCCAGGTATTAGACAACCTGTTGTCCAGTGGGTATATTTTAAAGCGTTTGTATTTTGTAGGGCGCAAGAATTAGTCATAGTTAAAACAATGCGTCTCTGTTTTGTTTAAGCCACCAACTGATTAAATGGATGGTGATGAGGAGAGCCAAGCTGTAGCAGAGACTATCAATATTTGTTGTGTTTGCTGTTCAACCAAATTGAATACCCGGGGGATTGCTCCAATATCCTATGTAAGGCCTGTGTTTCGCTAATGGGGGCAGATAGCATTAAAGCTGATACGGCCACATCGACTGTGACCTGGATTAACATCCTGGCTATCTAAGGTTCTACGGCCATTGTGGTGAAAACATTTTTAAACAAACACTTTCACAAATAGTGCTCAGGACAATAAATTGATGATCCACAGCAGGATGCTCACAAATGTTTGGAAATATCTTACACAGAGCTCTAAATACCTTATAGAAATTATGCGAGTGATGAAGTCACTAACACAGATAAGGATTGAGAATGGGGAAGAATGATGCATATCTAAAACATTGTGGGCTATACAATTGGCGAATAACCCCCTTTTAAAATTGAAGCAGTTTAGATGGGGGTGTCCTTTGTCTCCAACGCTATCGGTCTCCATTAGCGAAACTCAGATCTTAAATAGGCTATTATAGCGATCCCCTAGTTTTCAATTTGGTTTCAATAAATAATGATAGTCTCTTCTACAGCTTGACTCTCCTCACAGATGTCCACTTTATCGGTTAAAGGTTGTAAACAAAACAGGGACACATGGTTTTAACTACGGCTAGTTCTTACAACCTATAAAAAAAATGGTCACTTTAAAATATACCCACCGGACAACAGGTGGTACGATATCTGGGCTGCATGAAGCCCCATTTTTCCTGAGGCCCCATTGGGGCAAGGTCACTGTCTGGTTTCATAGTTGCATCCTCTTGCAAAACCATAGATGCATAGTCATTCTATTAAGAGTTCACTATCCCCACCGATGGTCATCCAGGCACCATGGCCATGGCCAGCAGCTGCTCCCAACCACATTGTCATCACCCCAGGAACTCCGTTCCAGATTAGCAATGGTTATGGCACGTAACGCACATGCTCCTTAATGTTTTGAATGGAGTCTCCAACAGACTGCCCCATTACAGTGGCAGTGAGCAGCGGCTAACTGCCAACAGTGAGAGTAGCCATGTTCTCACAGAGCTCACCAGCCTAACGATCGGCCAACAAGTCCCGAGCTTCTTCCATCCCATCAAACAGAGTAAGACAACCAGGGATATAACTCTCATTGGAACCCCAGGGGCTTCCAGTGGGTGTTTCCCCTTCATCGTAACTGTAGAGTTCATTATCATTGTTTCCTAGATACCACGCCTGATAGCTCCTGGGAAGCTGGAAGAGTGCAGGTGTTTCCCATGTCTACCACAATAGTTCTATAGCAGTGTTTTAAGTTCCTCCCCCAGCTCCGTCATAGCCTTGGAACTGCCCAGACCCATTTATATTTAGATAATTTTATATTAAACATTCTTGGTATTCTTAAACTACATAACATTTATATATAAAAATATTGGGGTCCTAATCAAATGTATATCAACTTTATACAAAAATAATATAAAATGTATATAACTTTTTTTATACAAATGATTGGGGTTCAATAAAAATATATATTAAAACATTTCAGGATCATATGATTTTGCTATAACATTATGTATATTAACTTTATATTAAATCGATATCAAAGGTGCGGGTCTTAGACCGAAAATGGTGTGTGGGGAACCTGCCAAAACGTTTACATGGAAATGAAATGTTATCTCGTTGTACTACTTGTTTGGATCAATTTGAGTCAGTGTGAGCCAAGGAATGCCCATTACCTTGAACGATTGTACTACGTTAAGCCAACTGCTTGCTGTGATCTCAGGGCCAATAATCCACAAAGGAAAGTATCTCCACTATGATGGGAGTTGGAGAGACTAAGTAACTAAACAGACGTTTTCCCATCAGAACTGGTTTTATATACAAAGTTAGTCATTATGCATTTTTATTCCATGAAGCATGCAGGGCAGGACTGAATCCTGACATTAATTAGACATTCAAACACTTTTAAGGGAACATATGCAGTATCCCACAATAAATGATTCTGATACATGTGAATTAACTTATACAGAAGATTATTTTTATTGTGTATAATCAAGTTAATTGGTCAAAAAATACATATTTAAAAAAAAAATGAATACTTGAGTCCAAACCTGGAGAAACTCATTTGAACATACATGCTCCTACTTGGATGCATGTTAATTACTCACACACTTATAGCGAATGTATGCAAAAGTCAAACAAAAATATAATACAAACAGCAAACATGAATCTAAAGAAATGGTTAAGGGTCAACGCCAAAGAAAAAAATGAGAGAGGTGTTTAGGTGATGTAGACAAGTGATGCCTGCCTTCCTCAGGACCAATGACAAGTGTGGACCCTGTGGAAACAAAACGTGAGCATAAAAACTCAAGATAACGCATAGAAAGATTTACTAACTACACCAAGTATGAAAAAAACATGGTAGAGTCTGAGGGACCCCATCACCTTAGAGACATGAAGCTCACCATGCCACCACCGAAACTACAAGCCCCATGCGGCGGGGCCAGCGAAAACCATAAATTAATGGGGGTGCGCTGTGCTTAAGAAATAAGGTAGTGAGGAGTGTAGAACTCAAGTGAGCCCAACGCGGGAGAATGTAGAATCAACGTAGATTCAATGAGCCAGGTATCCTAATCGTCAAAAGATGGCCATAGGTTGCATGGGATTGAGAATGGGGCCATTCTGAAAATTAAACTGATCAAAGGAAAGCAATAAGAGGTTTGACCTACGGTTGGAAAGCGTGAAGCAAACACGTAAGACTTACCCAGGTGCAGCAATGCAGCAGGCCACAGCTGATGAGGTAGCCCTGCAGATTATCATCGGTTAAAAAGCAATGGATGCTGATATGGCTGGTCAGTGTGAAGTGACTGCAAGAAACCAGGAAACAATTAAAGGTGAAAGTCAAGTGGCGGCACAGGGGGCAGATCAAGAAGTGTCCTCAGTGGCATCTAAGCAATGGGACATGGCTGGCTAACTGTCCATGTACCCCCATGTATGACAAAGGCATAGCAAGATCGACTAACCTTAAGTGCCTTTAGTAGAAGCTTCTGTGATCTCAGAGCCGGCATCAAATGCTATTCTCCACATCTGATTATATTAATTGGAGGTGACCAGGAAACATTAGAACATTTCCCAACTGTCAGAAAATGTCATTGTCTGTTTTATAACATAATACGACTCCTCGGCCTCATCTCTGAGTTTTCTGACTTGGCTCTAGTTGCTGTAAGCAAGGATTCATTTATTCAACATTCTTATTTTTTTCTGCTCACTACCTCTGTGAGGTGTCCTCCAAACTTTGAGGCTGGTGCATTGCAAGGACCCAATGGAAACCCATATGTGGTAAGCACACACTTGCTTTTCTCAAGGAAAGTATTCATGTGTGATTTCTCTCTCTAACCTCTCACGTCTCTTTAACATCTCTCTTGCCTCTGAAACCTTCCAAGCCTGCCATAAAACAATGACATTTCTACCCATCCTGGAACTTCCTTTCCTGAACTTCCTTTCCTGAAACCAAAAATCCCACTAATTATTGAACTGCCACATCACTCCAAACATATTACTGCATATTAAGAGAAATCAACTCTGCAACCCCCTTTAACCTGGGTTTCATGGTAATATCTCGGGAAAAGAACACTTGCTCAGCACTCATTACGCCAAGTTCTTAACCATTGACATCTGCGAGTCAACCTTTGATTGGATCACCATCAGCCTTCTTAGTCCAGTTCTCTCCTATCTCTTAGAACTCTCACACTTCAACTCCCATTCCAAAAAGGTTAGACACACGCATTGTGTTGACTCAATGCTCTTCCCAATTTATATGTCATCTGCCAGAAATATGATCTCCTCCTTTCGATTCCCCTATAAAGCGTTTCAATGTTGACACCCAGATCTTGTTTTTCTTATCACACTTTAAACAAGAACTTCACTAGAATGTATATAACCACTTCTTTGCCATATTTCACTAGTGCAGAAATGTGCCCATCCTCACTTTATGTATGTGATATCACACTCCGTCATGATTGCACTTGAAGGCTCTATCTTTGGGTTTGCAGCACGTGTCTTGCAATGTACCAGGGTGAAACATTTATGGAATACCACCCATTTACTTATCCTTTTGCTGCATGGAAAGAAGATGCTAATTTTCAGCAAGCTCAGTAAGTTAAAGCCAGCATCTCGACTATTCAAGTTCCATGCCTCTGATCTCAATATATTAAATAGCAGACCTTCTGCTCTTTTAGGTATTTTGCCCAGAAAATGTAGAGAGCAGGCTTCACATTGCTGAGGGCTGATGAGTCACTCCACTGAGACTAATGATGCTACATTCTATATCATTACATTCGGAGAAGTACCCACACACATATTCAAATATGCTCTATTTTGTAGGTGTGACATATGTGGGAGAAGTGCACACATTTATTTTTATTGTGCATTTTGTTACAAACTTTTAATATTTTCATTCAGTCCTTTCATCATTATACATCAATTCGGATATTTGATGGTAAAGATCAAGAGGAGAGGTGCATATGAAGTGGACGAAAAACGATGGATATGGAAACAAGTAAACAAAGAGAAAGCACACGATGCAACTCATTTCACTTTCCACCCACTGCTTATCAGAGTAATCTCTTAAACCTTGGCCCAATAAGTGAAAAAAGAATATGTAAATATGCTTTGTTTGCACACGCATTTGGATGCTTCTGGCGATGATGCCAGGGACGTGACTATCGTCTGAGAATCGCTAAGGAGAGTGCGACCTCAGAGCTCCCAGACTCAGTATAAGTAGAGCACCACGCAGTGGAAGAACTCACAGAATCTCGAGTATTCAGCAGCTCAGTAGAAGACTCAAAGGCTGGCCATTCCATAACCATGCATGTGTCCATTGTCTTCCTGCTTCTGGCTCTCAGCAGCTGCTTTGGTAAGTAGAACATGTTTTAAACAAAGCGTTCTTCTCTTCCCTCTGAATCCCTTAGCTCCCAAGCTTCCATGAGTGCTCTGTTTTCACAACCTACGCTTGTTAGTGTAACTCTTACTTTCTTTTCATTTTGAATGTTTACATGTGCATTTGGTAAGTAATAGAGATGCTGTGCTCCTCTTTTAGAGGAGATAAGTACTTGATTTCATCCATGATCCCCTGTGCCATCTTCTCATGTCTGCACATATTTGAGTATCATTGTATAGTACATGTTGTCACTGTATTAAGCCATGGCCTGTGATAAAAGACTTTGAAATGGAATAAAAAAAGATGCACTTTATGATTGTGCAAATTAAGCATGTTAAATAAGCGAGGAGATAATGTGCTTGCAATTTTTAAATCCCATTTTAAAATGTGTACATTTTAATCTTCTGACCATCAAATTAAAAATAAAGATTTTTTAACAACTATCTCTAGGTTCATAGTTATCGGGTAAATATTGTGATCACTGCAACAATATTCATGTCTATGTTCCAAATTATACATGTATGATTCTATCTTTATATGGCACAGTGTGAATCGTTTAAACGGAACATCTTCAAATAGCCTCTTCTAAATGTCTCAACTAACAATACATAAACAATCCACAGCACTCCAATGCCATGGATGTGCTTATTTGTAGATTTAACAGCTGAATTGCCCTTCTCCATAGTCCTGGTGGATTATTTCTCCCCCAGAGGGTATTTTATGCTGTTGGAAGGGCAATTGATTGCTTGGTCTTTCAGCCAAATGACACCCATTCTTCATGAATGCACCGGCATCCTCTTAGATAACAGGTTTATTTGTAGAGCACTCGTCCTCCCCCATAGAGGTATCTTGATACTATTGACAGATTCAAGATGATAACTGTTACCCTATATAATGGCACTCATTGTATTGACCTCGGAGGGATTGAATGGCCAAGGGGTTGCGTTGGCGATTGAACCTGTGACCACGAGGTCAATCGAAGGCTGCGGTAGGCAACACATTAATCTACTGAGTCACAGACACAACTTACTCTTTGACACAGCTTCTTTTAATTTACTGAAAAGTTGCCAATCTCAGTTGGGCCGTATTTCACCACCACCACCACCAACACCCTGTGATTAGATATACAATATGCTGTTAAAAAACAGGATTCTGTAACATCTGCATTGTCTGCCTCAGCTACAATGTTCTAAACTTCATTCACATTCACAATTCCCCTTCATGGATATTTGGATGTATGTGAAATTGTCTTGTGATATGCTTTTATTTATTGTTAAGCCATATGTATCTTTGTGCATAATGACTCTTAATCAACACACACATTGTACGTGCATTGTCTTATCATAACAGATTTTAGGTGAATGCATGTTACAAGTTAATGCAAAGCAACTTCAAGCGATGGAAAATAAATAAATATAGCATTTCATTTGGTAGTCATTTTTTAATATGAAATTGACAGGTTAATGGACATGAACTGAGCACAATATGGGGAAGAAGGATAGCTCAGGGCCAACGCATTTGTCTTGGAAGCTAGACACGTTATAAATGAACGCGTTATACATTTCAAATTTCAAATTAGGGGCAGAACAAATCTCTATTTGCACTCTGCAAAAGAGTACATTTAAAAGATTGCTGATATTGTTCTATGGATAGGGGTCACAGTTATTTTTCATCTTTTTTTTCTATCAGCTTCCACTGAATATTCTTATGGCTATAACCAACAGCAGACTACAAGCATGAAGGTAAGAGTGTTGTATTTTTCATAAGAAGGCTGCCAGTGCAAACGCTAATCAAAAATATTTAATAATAATAACGAGCCATGCCCCTGATAATTTAGGCTGAGTTTGAATGTTAAAATATCATAAAATTTAGCATATTTTCAAGATTAAATCTAGGAGTTTAGTTTACTTTATTTATTTCTATAGTGCACAAAACCCTCAGGTATCGAGGCGCTTGAGCTTAGTTTCAGTGCTTCAGGTTTCAGAAAACGACGTGTACGTGGTAAATTCCAGCATTTCAGAAACCTGCAGATGGTAATATATCGTACATAAAGTGCAAAAGGAGAAGGTAAATACATCCCTTAAAAACTGACCTCAAGGAGGCGGCAGAATCGTACAGAAGTGGATGATAAATCAGGGGACAATTACATGGTGCCTACCCCATCTTAAAGGGCGGAAACGGCATACAGATGCAGACAGTCCAGCAGTAGGCAAATACATGATGCCTACCCCATGTTACAGGGCGGCAACGGCATACAGATGCAGAACGTCCAGCAGTAGGCAAATACATGATGCCTACCCCATCTTACAGGGCGGCAACGGCATACAGATGCAGAACGTCCAGCAGTAGGCAAATACATGATGCCTACCCCATCTTACAGGGCGGCAACGGCATACAGATGCAGAAAGTCCAGCAGTAGGCAAATACATGATGCCTACCCCATCTTACAGGGCGGCAACGGCATACAGATGCAGAAAGTCCAGCAGTAGGCAAATACATGATGCCTACCCCATCTTACAGGGCGGCAACGGCATACAGATGCAGAAAGTCCAGCAGTAGGCAAATACATGATGCCTACCCCATCTTACAGAGCGGCAACGGCATACAGATGCAGAAGGTCCAGCAGTAGGCAAATACATGATGCCTACCCCATCTTACAGGGCGGCAACGGCATACAGATGCAGAAAGTCCAGCAGTAGGCAAATACATGATGCCTACCCCATCTTACAGGGCGGCAACGGCATACAGATGCAGAACGTCCAGCAGTAGTCAGATTACGTGGTGAATGTATCAATACAAAATAAGTAAATTCTGTCTTCATATTTCATTATAAAATAAGTCCCTTTTTTCGAGATCCTATCACAACATCCTGATTCTGGAGTTTCACGCCCCAAGCTCCATTGAGTCAAAGTCCATCTGCGGAATAGTGCCTCAGCCTCAAAAAGTCAAAGTGATTCAGATAAACTGTGCCCCACATTGCAGCAATTCCACAAAACAACATCAAACCTCATTCTCTGGAGATCCCACTGAAAGCAACAGTGTCCCTGGAGAGCAATGCACCACACACCGGAATTGCAGTTGCAAGACAATGAGCTCCTGAATTACATTATCCCAAATTAGCACCCAGAGCAGACATTTGTAATTCTTTGTGTGAGTCCATATGCAGCACCAACTGGGATTAGTCTTCATTGTGGTGTGGTCATGGATTATGACAGCATCTGCCATGCCACCAGGTGCCTTCCATGTTCCCTTCTCCTTCTCTACCACTTACTTCTACAATTGAACTGCACAGATTCCTTTCCTCCAGTGGCCCCTGCCTCAGCTTGCCACTTCCTTTGTTCTGGCTCAACTCCTACCCACATGGACAGCCATGTGCTCCGTTCCACCGTGCACCTGTCTCCACCACCTACCACTTCCTCTACTCTGGCTCATATTGTCAATCCCTGGACTGTGATGAAGAAACTGCAGGGCTATAACTGATGATGAATGACCATGGAGATTGTTTGTTTTCTGTTCAACATCTTCAAGACAAAATATTGAGCACCCGGCTGCTCAAGGGCCTCTCAGTATCACAGGAAATTGTTATCCCCAATGCGCGGCATATGCCCTCACTTCGCTCAGTCCCATAAGAAAGCTTTCATACCATTGCAAATTGACCTTTTCTCATGGAATACTCCTTAAATACAAAGATTCCACAGAACATTAATGTGCACCTATGGAAAATATCCACAATTGGATGGGGTCGATCACTAGGCAAATTGCTGAAGGGGAACAATAGAAATATCCTAGAGCTAGAGAGACACACACTTCTCCCATTTGCCAAAGAAACATCATTCCCTGTACACTTGAAGTCTCTTGATAAGAGACAAAGGCAGGCGGTGGCGGGCATGCATATTTTCATGTAGATGTAAAATTAATGTATTCCTTTGAAATCAGCCTCAGTTTTGCGCAGGCTAAACACCATGGAGATTCCATAGAAATCCTTTATAAAAGCCACCTAAAAAACATTAGCTATTTCACAAGATGAAGATTAAAATGAAAGTGTTAAAGCTGGATTGTCTCGTTTTAGTCTTTTCTGAACCAGCCACCCTTTCTTGTGAATGATACAATTTACATGCAGGGGACCCGGCAGCAAGTAAGCACAAGCATTGTTCATCATACCCTGCATGCCATTAGCCTCTGATAGATAATAGACATGTTCTGTCTTTTACACGTGTTGCTTAGGCAAAGATCTGTGTACCATTTTACTGGGTAAAATGGGGAATGCTTTTGCTTCTCATTTGTTTCTATGACCATTTCATATAACTATGATAGTTCTCATCACTATTTTGGCGTGTTAATAGGTCCCACTTGTGGGACAGCAAGATCTAATCCTTTTGGAGGCACTTCATTTAAATGCTCTATATTTCTTGGTTAGCAGATCTCTCTTTTCCATTTGTAAATGCTGAGGTCTGTACTCATTTATTGCCCTTTGGCAGTTGGTGAATCAGGGTGAACATGCAAGGCCAGCAGTGATCCCTTCCCGTTAGTGTATATGTCCAATGGGTACCATAATAATATTGTAGCATTTGGGGCCCATATGTAACTCTATCAAAGTCTTTCTAAACCTGTAATATGAACAGTACTTTTTAAGATGCCGACACTGACATGTGAGTCTAGTTTTTTTTTCTTTCTTTTTTAATGTTAATTTCAGATGATCCAACTTGGGGAACAATAGACCTTTTGTCCTCAGCAAATCTAAAACTGCATTAATTTGAAGTAATCATGAATTATGTGTTAACTTTTAAATAAATATAAATTTGGTGCTTGTTTTTTTTGTTTTTTTTTTAAATAAAATGAATGCCTCCCCTTATATAATTTCAAGTTTTCTCACACTAATAACTTGACAGGTTTATTTGCTACTTCCTCAACCATTGGCATTATCCACAGATAGGAGATGCTTGCCACCTAAGTCAATGCAGCAACCTCAGTAAAATGAATGCATGAATTGCGTTGCTGGGATTCAAACCTCTTACTAAGAGTTGAAGCAAATCCCACCAGTGACTGCACTTCTCCACTGAGCCACAGTGAGATCTTTAGAGCAGATCAAGGTTGGTGAAAGCAAGTGATGTGTTCTGCATTGACTTACCTCCATGCTGCAAATGTTGATCATGCATGAGTATCAGAAACAAGTGCCAGCATATGGGTTGTTAGACTAGGCCCTTTACTACACAAGTAAATCGGGCGAAAACGGTATTAATTGAAATACCAATGTCAACAATTGTTCACAAATTCTATGTAAATGTGGGAAGCTAGAAAACAACAATATCGCTGTGACGAATTGACTATCTCTTTGCAGGAGTACAGGGATGAGTAGTGGTTTTTAACCTCCTACTCAGTCCCACACTACTATTAAAGCAGCAGTGGTCCAACCATAAATATGAAATAGGCACAAACTATTTGCTGCACCTCCTTTGGCACTTTTTAGGTAGCCAAGAAAAGGCTATTCTCTTTAAAAGGCTGTGAGCGAAAAATAGAATATCCGAAAACAACAATAGGGCTAAGGTACCAAAATAAAATAATTAACCAGACAAGGTTCGACAAAAATACAAGACTTTCATCAAACTAAAAGGACATACACACTAATCAAAACACTAAATACCTACCCTGCAATGAAATATACAGATGTTTAGATGAAAGGGACACTGTGGGTATGAAGCCAAGCATAGGTAAGTAATTTTATTTTCAGGAATATTCATTTGTTGGTATATGTATACTAAATAGGAGTTGTGTCTTAATTGTCACTAGGGCCAATGGAATCAGGTCAGGGGGATAGAAGCACTGTGGTATATCTGGTACTCTTGTTTCTGGAGCGCCACAATGCTGAGCTGGGCGCCTGGCTCTTTCCGGTATATTAAATAAGGTTCAAGATGTTGGAGCGGGATTCAGTAATGCTCTTCCACTCAGCAAGTGCCAAAGGTAATTGAGTAAAAGAAGCATGGGACATGCAGGCAATGCTTGGGTGAGTGTAACTCACAGGTGCTGGAATCGGTATGAAATTGTACTAAGAGCCAATGGCACCTTCTTTTGTTTCTGAGATGCTGTTCACTTAAGCTTATCCAAAGCGACTAACGTCTTTTATCCAATAGCGAACACGATGTTAGAATAAAGAAAACGTTGATATAACATTGCAGACCTCAATATATATGTTGGTGCAACGAGACTGCCTGGAAGTGAACCATCACTCCTTATACAGGCGTGTCATTAAAGGATGTAAGATCCCATAAGAGTACACATCCAACTACTGTGAAATTCTACCTGGTACCACCTGGTACCACCTGTGAGAGCAGGGAGGGCAGAACCACATTAGCATAGGATCATGTTGCAAACTAATTGGACCCTTGGCCCCTAGTTATGCACACTATGCATGCCAGATCAGTATTACAGGACTGGTGTAAATGGAGAAACATCTATGCCATTTCTGGCAGCTCATAGTCTGAGGGAGGATTCTTTTTGGGGCTCATGCAGATCATGAGTTAAACCATGATATGGGGGATGAGGTCTATGGGCACAGCTCTCTCCACGGGTTATAAGGCCACAAACATCCGTTCCATAGCAGAGGGTGGTCCCAGATGGGCCAGGCCTTTGTGGAGGTATTTCCACCTGATCGTCCACAGGATCATGGGCTGGAATTATCTGGCAAGTGTTTAAATGTGACAGTCTCCCGCTGTGGCAGTGTGGTGTTAACTCATGTACCCTTAACTGGCAATGACAATAATTATTGCTGGCAATGACAATAATTACTGCCCACCCCGAAGGAGAGTGAATATTCTGTCACGAAGACCACAGCCAGGTTTAGGGCTAACAAGAATGCCTTACATTTCAGCAAACTATTCATTGAAAACAGTGTTATTTCTTTTGTTTCTAACTTCCAAATACATGTCTATTTTTTCAGCAAGAAGATGCCTATTGCTACGTACAATACGTAACTAAAGCTACGATGAAGTACCAGATGCTCATGGTAAATGTGAATTTTGTCAAATGGCTAATAATCTAGCAGAGCCCTAGCAAAAGAAAGGGGAGAGCAGCATGGACTGCAATGGCAGAGAACGGATCACTGTACTGTTTAGTTTAACCTAATCCTTCACAGACTTCAGAGGTTCATAAGACAGATCAAGTGGTTAAGGCGCTTGCTGTGGTCTTTGTGAATGTTTGTATCACTGGGTTGTAGTTTTTGTATTTGACACATACTTATACTCTTGAGAAGCAGATATTGGAAACCCAACTTTGTTGTCAATTGTGAGACACCTGTGTACAACGAAACATATCCTTGACACCTTTTAATGTTCTTGATATGAAAGGAGAGCTACAAAAGCAACTGTTTTGAAGCACGATGAAAAATGCATCAGAAAATATCCCTCTTAAGACCATTTTCCATGAAATAAATATTTCCCTGCACAATTCTCCCTTTCAGCAAAGTGCTCCAAAAGACAAGGACTTTCAAATGAAATGCAACTTGCATGGTCTCATCTCAGTCGTGGTAAGAAATCCTGTCCACTTTTTTCAACTATGTTAACTGATGACCACAAAAATATGGCCCATAAATCTAACTCTCTATTATTATTATTATTATTATTATTATTATTAGCAGTCTCTCCGTCAACCCTTGTATATATCCACATGTTCATACATTTATTGTTATGCTTGCCTATCTTAATCTCGGTCTAGACAGATATGTAAATACATACTAATTTACGAGATATACGTGCAACACTTTGGGGGACTTTTTATAATAGGCCATGCATGACACTGAACCACAAAAGAAAGGAGTCATGTTTTTAGGCCTCCGCTTTCAACTCCAATACATGTTCGTCTGCTTCCAATGTAAAGGGTCATGAAGCAGAGTTTGCATCTCCACCATGCTTTCCTCTTCTGTCTTGGGAGTGCACTTTGTCTTATGCCTTGCATGAGATGTTCATGTAAGCGCAAAATCCATAGATTCAAATAGAATCCACCCTGAATTAGAACCTGCTCAAGAGAAGTCAGATTTCATGGGAATGTATTAGTAAAGGCTGTCTGCAAAGCGTCATTTGAAGGGTGCATTTACTTTTTGAATGATGGAGAGTAAAACTGAAAGGTAAAGGAGACTTTGCCTTTGTGTACTCTTCACTATCCAACTCTGCCTTGCAAATGTTTATAATTTCATGTAGGGGACGAAACTGCATGCATGTGCTAACCAGGGGCATTGCTGCAAGGGGGGGTATAGCTCCTGGTCATAGATATAAACTCAGGGGCTGCAACCAAAAGACTGGCTAGTGAGTCCCGACAGTCCCAACATGAGTGTAGTCCCAGATCTTTTCCCGAACTAGCAACACCCCTGGTGCTAAGGTTGGTGGTCCCTGAACACACCTTTCGTTTGTTTTATGATGACCCCCTTTGTCTCGCCTCTTCTGTGCGTTTTGTAACAAATGCAGTGCATTTAACCCTACAGGAATCACTGGCAAATCTAGTCCTCATTGAGTATTGTGGGATTATTCATGACATCTTTCTTTTGTGCACACGTTGTTGGACTATATGTGCTAGAATGCATGGTATCTCCTTTGAAAAGAAAAGCTACAGTGTGGTCTTAACAAGCACATTTCTTTTTTTTTAGAAAGAAATGGCTGATGAGCTCAACTGCTCCGTTGAAGAAATATTACATAAAATGGTAAGG
The DNA here is from genome assembly GCF_040938575.1 of Ambystoma mexicanum. Classification (NCBI taxonomy): domain Eukaryota; kingdom Metazoa; phylum Chordata; class Amphibia; order Caudata; family Ambystomatidae; genus Ambystoma; species Ambystoma mexicanum. Next base: position 652,054,559 of record NC_090925.1, read on the forward strand.
AGATCTTTCAGATTCGGAATATGTGATATGCATTCTGATATGGGCATTGCATTCTAGAATAATCAGTATCCTGGCACACTACTGAGCACACCCCTGCCCTCTCTATCTCTGCTTCAGGCACATGCACAGAATAGTTTAGGACGGTTAACACAGACTAAAGCTCACGTAACAGCACACTAGTTCGTCAGTTCTTTTCTCCATTCCTATGCATGAGTTTCTGGGTTGGCATGGCATATATCGGGTTTAGTGAGCTAAGTCTGATGGCTGAAAGGCATGGCTGCTGACCATCGTAACAGCCATCTGCTGTCTGTGAGACGTTTACTGTGAGATTGGACCTTGTCTTACTTTGACTCCAGAACTCTAGTCACCCAGGATATTCATGATTATCCCTGTCTTCAAATCCTTTATTTCAAAAATCTGGGAGGGTTTTCTGGAGTAATTGTGCTTTCCAAGCTTTTCTTTCCTTTCTAACACCGTATAGGCACTGTAGAATCATGGTTGCTACTTATAAATAACGTTGGGTTATCAAGCTCATGGAAATGTAGCACCACCTGAATTGTGAGTGGCTTGATATCTAGGAAACCTTTAAAATATATCAATTAACTTGTCTGGAGACGTTTAGGACTCTGTAAGGGAAGCAAAGATGTAATCACCAGAATGTTCTATAGGATGTTCTACTGTCCAACTTGGGCCTGGTAGGCCCGAGCAGGGTAGTGGGACATGTACATAATATTATTTTTATGTATTTTATTTTCTGCCCTCTTGCAAGAAGTGGCAAGCTATTTAAAGCACTTCTTGGTGTGCTGGTTTGGGTGTGAGGCCATCGGGTGCAGTGGGTGGCTGAGGAGATAAAAGGGATGACTTTGGACTATTTTTCATGCAACTAAAAGTGGCCACAAATATTCAATGGTTTCAAACCTTTTGAATCAGTGACCAGTAGAAATCCAAAGGTCCCTCTTCAGGAAGAGCCCCCAGCCATACCTACAAATCCATATCACAATATAAATCTGCATAGCATAAACAAAGGATATCTCATTATATTACATTTGGTACGCTGTCAAGATAATGAATGGGGCTTCATGTCTACCAACAGATCTCCATGCCAGATAGGCACAAATCTGACTCAGCCTATTATTCGGCAGAGCTTGATCAAATGAGTTCCATTGATTTAGGTAATGACAGCATCCAAAATGTAATACCTCAAATCAGTTCAGATTGTGGTGTGTGCAATTTAGTAGTATTATTAAAAAGTTGGATGAATAACCTGGTAGACTTGTTACAATTTCTAGCATACCTTCTCCTAATCAACTTTATTATCTAAAAATCTGTTTATATGTTGACTACAGATGCATTCATAGCCTTCAATTACAATAATAAGGGAGGCCAATTGCGCTCATGCAATCATGCTATTGGGAAATATGAAACAAGGTAGATTTGATATTGATGGTCATGATGAAAGTCCAAAGGCAGGCCAAAGGACAGGAGGAATTTGATGTTGAGAAAACAAAGTGTAAAAGGGAGAAAGGCTGCAGCATGGCACAGACCTATTTATATCATCTCATACTGCAAACACTATGACAGTAAGTGCCACTGTACACATTATAAAAATCAGAGAGTTTAACGCCCATAAATATTGTTAAAACATATGCAAAACGTTAACAGAACTGCCAAATCGCTGTTGCAAATCATGGTCTTGTCTGAGCAAAGCACATAGCGCTAGCAACAATATTAATTTATAGGCTGCTTGTAAAGGTGCTCCAGGCCTTGCAGACAGGTGCTGTGTGACCTCTGGCATAGAACTCAGTAGCAAGTCAGACACAGGGGTTCCCTTCTGAGTTATAAGTCTGTGATCATTTGTCTTTGGATCTCTTAAAATTTGGCCTTAATATGTGACCTTGTGGTTTATATTTTCCTTTTTAGGGTCTCTCCGGGTTAAATTTCTATGAAATGGAGGCAATGATTCAGGTACAATTACCCTTTGCTGTCGTGAGATGTTATATGCATTATTCTCTGCTCTAAAGCTGATCAGCATATTGTTGAAATGTGCACCTGAAATGGCTGTTCAGAAAGTGTGTATACTCCTATCCTCTATTGCCTTTATCTCTCTTTTTCCTGTAAGTATTATTCTTTTGACGTTCAGCTTTCTTTCATGCCACCATGCAGTGTATACAAGTAGCATAGAATACATGGTGCGTGATCTATTTGTTTACCTCTTACCTAGATCACTCACCTATGCACTTTGGTGAGTTATGTGATTTCAGGATGCTTTCATGCTACACTTTAAGTGTTCATGGTACTCTACTATCATATTCCTGAATCTGGATGACTAGATTGCTTATTATGCCTTTTAACATTGGGTGAGCATTTCTCATCTCACAGCGGTAATACAAGACCTGGCTATTTAGACAAGGAGAAGGATCATCTCAAGCCAGGCTATTGAAAAAATGATGTTCTTGAATCATAAAATCATTACCTCACTTGCAGGTGATCAGAGCTCAAAGTACTGAAAAAAAAAGTTTGCTTTTACATAAAATAATCTCACACTGACAATTCTGAAACACATGCTAATTAATCACTTCATACATGTCATCTCATCAACTTGAATCCGTCCATTTTGTTACATAACTTGTTGTGCAGACTCCACTTCACATGAAATAGCTGTTTCAAACTACAATTGGAAATCAACATTTACATTGGCATGACATTCATAACATGAGTGATTTGCTAGATTTCTGCATTTATTGGTTATTGAAACAATATATAAAACCATTTGTTTTTCAAATTTCTGTGTCTCTTCCTCTCTCTTTCTCACAACCTCATTCACCATCAGAAGGTTGGTTATATTTTAAACTTCCACTCATATTTAGACCAAGCTTATTCCTTAACCTGTTGGTCCTGTTAAGGTTAATATCATTTTCAATCAAACAATTCCTACTTTATTTCAGCGTCTTTGTGCAGAAAAGACAAAATACAAATACATTAATCATAAAACTTACATAAACAAGAAAGATAACATTAAATAGAATATATATAAACAATACAACATTCAGAATAAAAAAAATAAAAACAATCGCTCTATCGATTAAAGCGCAGAGTGCTGTAGAAGATTCCCTAAGCATAAAACAAAAGTCTTGTAACATCTTAAAACAGTAAAATCCAACAATATAAAATGAAAACAGCCGTCATAGGTAACAATAAAACATCCGGTCACCACTCCATATCTATATTAGGAAGGAGGCCTGGCTCACTAAGTACAATAGACTGAACCATGTATCTATTTGTCAGTCTCATGTCTCCCTCAAGATTGGAGAGCAGTGGCCATGCCTCATATCTTGAATAAGCCAGTAATAAATCCAAAAAAACTGGTTATAATTTAGCTGTCAAAACTGGTGTATAGAGTAGTAAAATGGACAGACCATCATAGCATGTAAAATGTCCTATAATTGGAATTTACAAATGAGACAACTAGATGAATTCGAAAAGCCTCCCAATTTTGCTATATCTGAACTAAGATTCTATAGATTGAAACGTGCCCTAATGATTGCCCATCAGTCTGATAGTTGGTCACCATAAGATGCAAGATGTCCATAGAATGAATCATCTCTAACCTTCTATTGGCAGGAATTTGTAGGGCTTTAACTTCACGGAAATCTTTAATGCGGACTGCAAAACCTTTTTAAAATTGTATTTACATTTGAAATGTAATAAACCACAAAGAAACAGGGGGTGGGCCATTCAATTCCATGACGTGGCTATTGATATAGTTCAAAAAACCAAAGGCAAGTTGTCTTCTGTGAAACCGAGACCCAGTTCTGAATGGACAGACAAAGTGGGTACAGAAGCTTTTTTGAGAATGTATTTTAAATCAACTGTAAAGAACACACCTTTTCAATGCCCCATAAAAAGGTACCATAATTTGTCACAGCCTTATTTTGTGTCCTATAAACTTTCAGGATCTTTATTAGAGGTTCTCCACAACACATAGCTGTAAAGCGAGAAACTGCATCTAGGGATTGAGCCGTACACATATATTTTTTTGCTATGTGGGGTTTGCCTAAGAATGATGGGGGAAAACGAATCCCCAAGTAGTAAAATGCAAACACCCTGGGAATCATCAGGCTGCCACTCAACATGGGATGCATTCTGAATTTCTTCTTGCCTGGGCCACCAACCATGACTGCCGATTTCGTAGTATTAATCTTTAAATACAATGTGTTCATGAAAGTGGTGTACTCACCAATCAGCCTCTGAAGCACATTCAGTGTCCGGGCAATGAGGTCAGTATCATCAGCGTATGCCAAAAGAGTCAACGCCATAGACCCTGCCATCAGATAGTCTATGCCATACTCCACCATGGCATTGAGAAGTCCATCAATATACAAGGGAAATGTGACTGGGGCCAATACACAGCCCTGCCATAGCCCCAGATTCATGTAAAAAATGGCAGTGCACTGACCCTTGACCCCAAAATGCACACACCGCTCATTATCAGAATGAATGCGGCTTAGAATGTCAATAATCTCCCTCGGAAATTCATGAACCTGAGCACCATCCATAGCTTACTGCGATTCACCTTGTCAAACGCGGTGCTCAGGTCCATAGGACTCCCGCTTGACAAAAACTGATTCAGCTATCAGCAGATAAATATTCACCACCTGTTCCCTCGTACCCACTCCTGTCCCAAATCCCAACTGAACATTCATCAATATGCCATTCAAGGAGATCCATTTTTCCAATAATGATATGGGTCAATATGCCATTTTGCTGCCCCGATTACCCATTTTAAAATAGGATATATAATGGCCTTTTTCCATGAAGGTGGTATTTTCCCTGTGGCTAAGATGGAATTATAGCTACAGGAAAGTAAAGGCACCCATAACTCTTTGAAAACATGAACAAAGTCTGCTGGGACTGCATCCGGGCCAGGGGCTCGATCACGAGATTGGCTGCAGACTGCCAACATAACTTAATTTGAAGAGAAGATGAGAGAAGTAGTATGGGAACTGAGCTCCCTGGGCTCAGGCTGGCCAGAATACAAGAGTGGGAAATGCTTGACCCAGGACGAAGCGTGAACCAAAGCCTCATTACCATTGCTAATGAACAAATATTTGGGTCCCAGTCCACACACTCCCAAGAGTCATTGGCCTCCAACGCCGTAAGCAAGGATTCCCAAGCTTGTTCCTCCAGTTCTTGTTTCCTAAGTCTTAAAGCAGTCTGGTACTCTACTCTAGCCTTAATAATTTCATGTTTAGTCCTCGTTGATGAGTGGAGAGTAAAAAGAAGCACTTGTTTGGTGACTCTACAGTGATCATTAAACCATGCCTTGCAGGTCTGTTTCCTCTCACGACTATCCACCAGAAATGAATTGGACACAATACCAATGAGTTCAATAAACAATGGAAGTTGGGCAGGGCGGTTAGGCCCTTCCTTCAGAATCAGAGACATAAGCACAGAGCACATTAGACCCACACTAAGATCCAATTTAGTAGGATTAAACCTCTCCCATTTAAGCCAGCTCTTAGAAAGGACATTAGTAAAAGCACTTTCTAGGTGGTCAAAAGATAAAGATGTTATATCATCGCAGTCTGACAAAAAACTAAATTCTGCTTTTTGTCAAATCTGAAACCTTGCCAATTATTCTGCTGACGGTATTCATTTATATTTATATTCATCATCAGAATGATTTTCGTACCTTCCTGTAACTTGGATGGGCTCTCCGGCCCTCATATGTCTCCCCCACCCTCGCCACAAGTCAGCTCCTTTCGCGTTACTCAGTATTCCTCAGCTCGCCCTTGTCAGACCAAGACCCATGCACTGATCCCCTAATTCTCCCCCGTCACAGCCGTCAGCAGCCTACTTCCTCCTTTCTCCTCTATTTCAACTCCATCCATTCATATCCGTTCTCTGTACATTTTCTTTGCCTTACTTCAACCTTCTCCATGCAATGTCATCCCTCACCATGCCATGTACTAAACTGTGTAATTTTCTAGTTTCAACTTCCATCCATGGCAACCTTTCAACAGTATTCCGTTTGGCACAATTGCATGCTGCGCGCAAATCTATTAGCTAAATCGGCATCCCTTCTACTTACCTTCTGTTCTAACTTGCATGAACAATGACTGTTTTTTTTCAAGGCCAATGTCACTTCTGCCATATCAGTGCCACACTACAAACCTTTTTCTTCATGAAGCATTGCTGTTCACGTTTGATTTTACTTGGGTTTTCGGAAACCCTGCTGTATTTATGCACCTGCAGCCAGGCTAGAATTTGAGTTGTCCACTAACCTTATTCTACTCAGCTCACATTTCTAAATGTTAATGCACATACTGCACACACTCTTTGCACACTTTATCTCATAAATTCTCTATCAGTCCCTTACATTTTCAACATTTACAAGTCAGAGTGCAAACTAATTCAAATGAGAACAACCAACAGGTTAAGCCATGCTTCCTCCAGGGAAGGCCGACATGAAATGCATATGCCTGTCTGACCCTGCGGCCCCCTTATCTGCACGAAAGGACGACCACAAAATGCCCGTGCTTGCAAACCCACAACCACCCTCACAATGGAATCGTCAGCACCTCTGTGGTTAGGAATATGTCCAGAGACTCTTTGCAACATGGCCGACAAGATATACAGCAGAGCAGTAAGCTCTCTTCAAAGGGAAGATGTCCTGCGACGTTGACTGCAAAGCAGAGTTCTCTATGGTGCCTAAAACAGCCTCTGATTGGCTGCTGCTTGACTCTCTACCTCCATTAATTCAAATGAGAACAACCAGCCGTCAAAGATGGCGTTCTCAAGGGAAGGGCGACAGGAAAGGCGTTGGCCTGTCTGGCCCTGCTTGCTATGGATGGGCTCAGCCATCTACACCTTCCAAGATACGTCCTCATCCAGCCGACTCGCTCTATATTGACACTATCGATGCAGGCTCTTCTTCTGGCCCTACAATTTATCATCCCTTTTTACGGAACTCCTGCTGCACTGCACATTTTACCAGGTATGATCCCTTATGGCCCGCCCCTTCTAGGACCAACAGCTGAACATCATCCATTGCTCAGCCTTGTTACGACCCTCAAAAGTACATTTGCATTTCCATATTTATTTATTGGGCATTTATAATGCGTCTATGCACAATGTGTTTCAAGGCACAACTACAGCCGAATAACACACGCTATGCAACTGTTTGTCACAGCCTGCAGCTCTTTGCCACTAGCACGAAGAAATTAACGTACGTATGACGTTCCGAATGATACTGGCACAATACGTGGCCTCACCACATGAACAATCGCATATCTTCACCCCCTAGAAAAATACCTGACAACCTTCCCGCGCTCCCTCATGCCAGCACTTCCCGGAGTGGACTGACACCTCTAGTGCAGACAGGATCAAAAGAGCCTCACACCACTCAATGCCCAGACCACACCACCACCGCCCACCTCATGAAACAACAAGTTAGCCCAGCACTCCCCTACCACCCCTTGCAAAAAAACTGCCCCGCGTCATTGTCTTCGGCAAGATATGGCAAAGGATCAAGGTGCCCCTCAGCTAGCACCTTAAACGTATCCCTTTTTAACACTAGATCCATAACGGCACAATCAGTGGAAACACGGGACTTCATCTCTTTGCTTAAGCACGACTTACTTGCAATCAGAGAATCGTGGCTGCACTCATCTTCAGGCCCATCCCTTTCACTAGCCACCCTCCCCAAACTCCACAATCCACAGACAAAATAGACTCAACTCCAGGGGCGGAGGGATGGCCATTATAGCCAGAAACTCTCTAGCTAGCAGGGAAAACAGCAGTGCCTACCTGAATTGGAGATGTGGGAGGTGAAATGTGATCCAGGGAGCTTTGTTAGCAATCTGTCCTTGCTTCTCTGCCCCCGCAAGTGCTAGTGAATTGGCCTCCATATATTCCCCATAATTCCTCAGTCGTCCGGTGAGAGGTATATATTTTGATTTTGTTGGGAGAATAATCCTTCTACATGCAGATTCATGGTTCATTTCTGATTCAGAGGCACAGTTCTCAAACATTATTTCCACTTTTCAGCGACTTTATTAGTTGGACTCGCTTGTAATCCCTTAGATGTGGAATTAAATTGTAAATTCTTTATGGAATGGATTGGAATGATCAATGTTCATGTCCTTTGTGAATTTCATGTTTCTTATTGGGGCACCTTGTGTAGAGATTTGCCATAAAATGAGGTTTCCTGCTTCAGACAAATGAATGCGGGTCTGATGATCATATTACCAGTCTTCCAATAACGGAGGGGGAGTCAGTTCTCACTTGTTGTAGATGTTGAAGACAATTATAGACAGCATGAAGAGGAACATAAGTAACGTACCTGCCCTCTCTACCCAAGCCAACCAATCCACCAGATGATAATAATTGACATATATGTTGAAATATAGTCTCTGACCATTTAGGACCCCATGTACACTGACCAGGTACAAACTCAGTTACTAGATACATACACCAGTTCAATAGAAAGTTGTACTAGGAGGGCCCCGGCAGGGTTCCTTTTGGCAAACGAGTCTCTTTTAATTTGAAAAGAAAATAGATAAACCTTTATTTCCGTGAACCCAATCCAAATTGTACATTTAATTCCAATCTATTTATTGGACTTTTCGAGTGGTCTCCATTTTTTTTAAAGGTGGCTGAGCAATCGAGTGGCATAATAAAAGCTGCCTGCCCCTTATCAGCTGCTCTCATTAACCTCTCATTGATGTCATTAAAGACTTAGTCCATGCCTTCTGCCTCTCTGAACCCAGTCACTGATGAAGGTTTTGTTTGGGGCCACAGCTCATTACCATGTTTGGTGCCCATGTTTCTGTACGACATCATCACCAATACCGATATTTAACAATGTTATCAGTCCAAATTATGCCAAACCCAAACTTTACCTGTCCCAAAATCACCACAACTAGAACATTAAGAAACTATGATGTTTCCTAAGTGGAAGGAACATGGACACTGTATCACTGCTGAACCGTATATTCACGGTTTTAACTGGTATATGATGTACAATCCTGTTACTGTGCATATGAGCTTGTTTTGTGCATTCTTGTTTGAAATTAAATCATGTGAAAAAACGTTACCAACTGTTTTCTGTTTTGCTTCTATTCGATTATTTTAGAGTGGAGGATCTGTTGAAAATCTGGATCCAAAGAAATGTGAAAATGTCCTTGGCAACTTGTTGGGTGGAGTCCTTGTTTTAGTGGTAAAAGCACATTTAATACTTGACACTTTGTATGCATTTATTAGTGAATTTTTAACAACAGAGAGTGCCAGTTTACTAAACGGCTTTCACTATTTAGTCCCTGTTTAGAAGTGAATTTAGCTTGCAATGGCTAGCTATTGTGTAATGTATCTGTACTTATAACTCTTCATTGCTTTGCAGACAGATGTTCTAGGACCTCTTCTTGGAGCATTGAGTGGAGTACTGGTAAACTGTGTTCTTTCTTTTGTGTCTTAAAATCAGAATCATGATGACTGTGATCAGGTCAAGTAGCTCAAATATATCTAGACAACTCACTACCTGAACATTGGCAAGATTTAAGTGTGCACGCTCAAAGTAATACAAGGATGGGTTTCTCGCAACAAGAAACCCATTTCTTTTGCATTATTTTTTGCAGCATGATACAGAATCTACAAACAGCACAGAAAGATCAAATGATCAAATGCTGGTCAGAATGTTGATTTTATTATATTTCAACACAGTGACACAAATCTATTTGATTCCATCAATATGAATGTCACAAATAACTGGAACATTACTAAAGTGTGTCTGAGAGGAAAGCCTGTCACTGTAAAGGTCCAATCTGCAAACATAATAACAACTGGACTTCTGAAAATTGCTAAAGTGTTTGCTGTGTAAGCAGAACTCCACAACTTCGCTCTGCCTAACATTTTGAAATATCAACTAGAACACGTCACTAATGCAAAATGGATGGGTAAACCATGTGTTCTATGTCAATACGTCTTCCAATGTTTCTCCCTGGGTGCTTGAAACTCTTGATAAAAAAATAAAAAAACATTGATTATATTATATGGTCCTTCATGATTGTGACACCCAAAGTCTATAATGTGGATGTGTACTTCTGAACTAGATTGAAGATCTCTTCACCACTGCAGGAACCTAAATCATTCTCAAAATGTCTTCATGACCAGTCTTTGGGGTTATCTATGGGCAAACCTACATACCCTTTCTGCCAGCTGATATCCAGGTATTACTGGGCTATTACAGGCAGCGGAAAGGGCGTTAAAGCCCATTCCATTGAGTCCCATAAAACGGCAAGGAGGGGGTTGCAGATATTACCAGCTCTTGGCTGCAGGTAAATCAGTGACCCCCATTGGCAAACTTGTGGTTTGGCGGTGTGGTAAATGTGCCAGTAATGGAATTACATCTTTTTCTGGCATTTTGACTGCACCGACAAACCTATAATGACACCCTTTGTCTCTTACACCAATTGCTATTACTGCACTCTGAAAATGGTATTATGCTGATTGAGGGCTGACTCTTCAGTCCTCTCACTGACTCTCAGTGTCTCTCCAATCCTCTCACTGATTCTTGACACCATCTACAGGACTCCTATTCCAGCCTCCCTCATCCTCTCAGAGTGGTCTGACCTCACCTCTCTTCTCCTGGCCTCCACCTCCAAGCTTCTCTTCCTCTCAGACTTCAATATTCACCTTGACGCCCCTGATGTGGCCTCTTGACTCTTCTGCAACATCTGCAACTCTCTTTCCCTCACCATTCTTCCCTATGGTCCCAGCACTCATCCGGCCACAGCTTGGACACACCTTAGAGGCACTCATCTCAGCAGACATCCCCATCTCCAACCCTCTCACTACAACTCTCTACTGGTCTGATCATGCTATCCTCTCCTCTCACCTGGATCTCTTGGATCCACTGGCTAAGCCTCTGCCCACACTGCCAGTCTATTTCTCCATCATTCGACTGATGAAGCAAGTGTCATTTACTGCTTTTGACACCACCTTTATTCCCCCGCCCACTCTGGCTACTGACTCTTAAACTGATACACTCCTTCCTAACTTTCACCTCTCCATCTCCAACACTCTAGACATACTTAGCGCTGTCATGAGGATCCACATGAAGCCTGCCTTCAAGCAAAACACCTGGTATGTTTCCGATATAGCCTCTCTGATACACAAGTGCAGGGCTGCTGAGCAGAAGTGGCAGGCTTGGAGCACATCCTCTGGCAGATTGGCCAGCCGCCTGCTCCAAAGACACTACAGAATTTCCATCCACTCGAATAAGAAAGCCTATATCCAAGTATGCATCTCTGGGGCCACTATCAACACAGCTGAACTCTTCAAAATCTGCAAGGAGCTCACCAATCATAGTGCAGTCTACTCTTCTCCTGTGCCATTCCTGACCCTCTGCACTGCACTGGCCTCTCCATTCATAACAAAACTAAGGACATTCTGTCCTCATTTCCTCTACACCCCTCCCTACTGCCTCACCCGCTCTCAAGGCTTCCTTGGCCCCCCTCTGCCATTCCCTTTGACTCTCCTCTTTCTCACCCATATCACCAGATTAAATATCTAGACAAGTCCTCTCTATGAATGTCTCTTCCAAACAGGTGCTCCCCTGTCCCTCCAGAACTATCAAGGACAACATTGCCTCAATTGCTCCAGCCATGGTTGATGTCTGCAAACATGTCTGCGCCCTCACCTACCAATGAGGTACAACATCTAGGGGTCATCTTCAACTCAACTTTCTCCTTCTCTTCTCACATCTCAGGCATCTCCAAAAAGTCCCACTACCAAATGCACCTCCTCAGAGGCATTCTACCTTTTCTCACTTTCCCCCAGAAGCTCACCACCTCTACAGCCCTGGTTCTCTGTAAGCTGGACTATTGCAACAACCTCTTTCTCAATCTTCCTACTTCGACTCTCTGTCCTCTGCAACTCATCCAGAACAGAACCGCAAGAATTATCCTTGGCCTCAAGCCCAGGGACCACATCTTTCCAGCACTGAAATCCCTCCACTACCTCCATGTGGCTGCAAGGATCAAGTTCAAGACCCTCTGCATAATACACAAGGCTTTCTGGGGACGGGGCCTGCACTATGTACAATGCTCCCTTCATAAATACTCTCCCTTTAGATCCCTCCATTCATCCTTTTCCAACTCTCTGCGGGTGAGCCTCTTTCACAAACAGAGATTTGGGGGTAGATCTTTATCCTCTTCAGGTGCCTCCCTGCCTCTCTCTGTCTTGAGCCAGAGCACCTTATGTTCCGGAAACTCCTCAAGACCTTCCTCTTCTCTTCCTCCTTCTCTCTCCCTCTACCCTGCTTACCTCTGTTCTCTTTCTCCCCACCCTCCTTCCTCCTTCTCCTTCCTAACTCTGTTCAATTTTTGATGACTGATTACCTGGTTCACCTTCAGAGCCTTGCATGTCCCAGGCTCCCCCCCATCAGTCTTTTGCACTTGCTTCTGGGCTGCTGCTGTAATGCTCACCTTGTATCCACGGGGACACCTTCTCGTCTGGCCGGGATACTCTTCGGTCCCTTCCCCTTCCCTGGAGTTCGTGATGTCGAGGGTTGGCTCAAGGAGACAGGAGATGAATCTTAACTGTTGTACTTTCCCTGGTGACCCGCCTCCCAGGCTCCCGATTCCCGTGCGGCTCCCCTGGGACGTCTCTCACCTTGATTTCTATAAAGGAGTGCGCTCCATCCTGCCGCGCTGGGCAGGGGCGCATCGTCAATGGCACCGTACTGGCGATTTTCTACACTGGCGAGGGCCGGAGTCCAGACCGGCTGCGACTCTGCACTTTCAGGTAAGTCTTCGTAGATGAAGTTGCGATAATGCCTTTGGTGAAGTAAGCACAAATAACCTTCTCCCCTTTTCTTGCAGGTGTTGGAGGCCGAGGTGGAGGCCACAGCTGGGAGTGAAAAGGTAAGATGAAATGCCAAGTGGCGAAGAGAGCGTCCTTGCAAATGGCTAACCTGTGATATTGTTGTCTTGCAGTTCGAGAAGAATAAACAAGGAGTGGGTCTTAAGAAACCACCAAAGCGGAAAATGTCTCATAGAAGATGACCCTCCTGGCAGACGGGTAAGCTGCTCACACGATGAGAGGGATGGAGACGGAGGAAGATGGTGAGGGTTGGATGGTCTCAGCAGCTGAAGGATGCCGTGGAACAGGTAAGTTGGAAATGCTTCTTGTCTTTTTCTCGCCCTTGCAGGTCAGGATGCTGAGCAGGACCCGGTGAACGTCACGCTGCTAAAGCAGAATAACGCGAAGCACGTGCCTTCAATTGGGCATGGTTTAAATAGCCAGCAGGTATCCCAGGTGCCTTCAGGGCGAGCCCCACCCTAGATGCTAGACCGCCGAATGCAGTTCCAAAGTGTTCCGCATGGGGGCGGCCATGCTTGTCCATTGCCCATTGAAACCCCATCCGAGCATGTGTCTCCGATGCCAACAGCGCTAGGACTGGCTCCAAGGGATTCGAGGGGGGCCGAACAGAGTCTTTAGGGCTTCGTGGACACTTGGTGGGGACAAGGTTGTGACAGCTGCACTATATTCAGCAAAACTGCACTTTCAGCACACATTCCATGAGCGTTGCAACCTCTCTGCACTTTACCCAGGGTCCTGATGGACTGGACGCGCTTGTTCCACTACCCCCCTTCCTTGCACCTCGGTCTGTACGTACGCATGACCTAAATGTACCAGGATTAGTAAGTTTGTCTGTCCTTCACCCCCATTTTATCCCCACCCCCTAGTTTGGCCGCAACTGAAACACTTCACGTACTTGCACTAGGAGAAATGCCATCAGAGCTAGTATCCTAGTTTTTCTGTTAGATCATTCTATCTACTCCTCAAAAACCCCCTCTACTCAAAAAGCCTTCAGCCTACACCTCCTGCCTGGCTAATTACCGCTATCTCCCTTACCTCCTTCCTGGGCAGACTCTTGATGAAGCTGATCATTTCTCAGCTGATCCACCACACTGAATCTGTTGTTTGTCTCCCCGACCAACAGTCTGGCTTCAGAGCAACCAGAGGCACAGAAACTGCACTTCTGAACACCCGTGAAGACTTGCTCTCAAATTTCAATTCCACTATCCTTCCATTCTTATCCTACTTGATCTTTCATCCTCCTTTGATATGATCAATCATGCCACCCTCATAAATCAGCTCTGTGACACCCATGGGATCACGGACCTGGCAATGGACTGGTTGACCTCCTTTCTCTCTGACCGTCCATCACAGGTTCAACTGCGCCCTTTCCTCGCCTCCATCACACTCTCCACCTTTGGTGTTCCTCTTGGCTCTATCCTCTCGAAGTGGCTCTTCAACATCCACCTTGCCCCCCTTGCCCATTTCATCTCCACCTTCTCTCCTCACTTCCAGTGTTATGCGGACCACACGCAGCTCTACCTCAAGCTTTCCTCCACTGCCTCCTCTTCTTCCTCTCTCATTCATGACTGTCTGACTGCTATTCTGTCATGATGTGCTGCTAATGATCTCTGCCTTAATGCCAGTAAGACTGAGATACTTCTCATTGGGACCATAGCAGTCTTATTCCCTTGTACTCTCTGGCGGCCCTCCATGGGCCCCCTCCGCTCACTCTCTTTTGAGTTAAAAAACCTTGGTTTCATCTTCGACTCCTCTCTTTCCTTCGCTCCTCACATCATGGACCTTGCCAAGAAGGCCTAATGCACGCTGCACCTTCTCAGAGGCATTCTCCCTTTTCTCAACTTCCCCCAGAAACTCAATGTCTCCAGAGCTCTGATCCTCTCTAGGCTAGATTACTGCAACAGCCTCTTTCTAAATGTGCCTAAATCCTTCCTTCGTCCCCTTCAACTTATCCTGAATAGGACTACAATACTTATCTTTGGCATCAAACCCAGGGACCACATCTCTCCACCCCTAAAATCTCACCATTGGCTCCCAGTTGCTGCGGAGATCAAGACCCTCTGCATCATCCACAAGGCTTTCTGGGGCCTGGGACCCCGCTATATCCAACTCTCTCTACCCAAATACCTCTCTGCTAGAGCCCTTTGGGCTTCAAGCTCCAACTCTCGGCAGATCAGACATTTCTCCAAGAAGAGAGTGGGGACAAGATCTCTCTCTTCGGCAGGACCCTCCCTCTGGAATGGCCTCCCTGCCCATCTCAAACTTAAACTGGATCTCCTTAAGTTCCGGAAGCTTCTCAAGACAATCCTTTTATCTTCTTCCTTCCCTGCACCTCCTCCCCTGTTAATGTCCCCCTCTGCCGCATTTTGACTGGCTGCTTGGTTCCTTCCGACTCGCACAAGGCATGAGGCCCTACTTGCCCAGTCTACCCCAGCACTTCATTCTCCCCTGACATCCTCGAACCTGCACTTGCCCTTCCGGGCTCCCTCCCCCTGCAATACCCTGGCTGGGCCTGTACCCCTATTGAGCCATTCCAGCCCCGTCCTCACACTTAGCATGTGGATCTCCATTCCCCTGCACTCTCTGCATTCCCCTGGCACGTGTCCACCTGGCCTCCCCTTAGCACTTGGCTAGGTCAGGAGCCCGTTTCCCCTCCTATCCCCCCAGAATGTACACGCTCTCCCCTCTGACCTATACTTCCCTTCCCTCCTTAGTATTAGTACATTCCGCTCTGACCTTCTCTCCCCCCTGCACTTCTTGTTATTGCACTTGAAAGATCCGAATGACACAAGGCCTAGTAGGACCGTTTTTGCTTCATCCTTGACCTCCCACCCGCCTTGTTGTGCCTTGTAACACGATTTGCTGTATATGCGCATTAATATACCCAATAAATAAAATAAATAAAAAACAAGGAATTAATCGCAGTAACACCATAATTGTTCAGTAAAGCTAATGACACACATTAAGTCTCCCATTGAAAATTACACTGAGATATCGAGGCACTCTCTGAACAAATCAAAGCCTACATTCTTTCCACTTGCACTTTGAAAACCCACAACTGGCCTCTTATGATGCATGGATAATGTTTAATGCTTGGGAGTCATCGTTCCAAGCACAATTTCTGATACCATAACATTAAAATGATAGATAAGCCTACGGAGGCTACCCAGAACTGAAGTCCTCTTTTTCTATATTAATGAGGCAAAATTAAAGTCCTTAAAATAATTACAGCCCCACTATTTAGTCTCTTCCCAAACTCGTGGAAAAGCACATACTAGCAATGAAGGAACAAAAAGACAGTCTAAGCAGAATGGGTGATCTAACTGCTCATCTTCATTCAGCTTTCATCGTCCAGCAGGACCTGGATTCTGGATGGACCAAATGTTTTTCAGCCCATGTGGTGGAAAGTTATTTTCAAATGTTAATATCACATATTTATACAGTATTACAAACTGGATTGACCCTGGTTCAAATCGAGTCTTACACCTGTGACTACCACCCACTTCAACAGTACTCAATGTATCAACACTGGAAGGATGAAGGGTTCAATCAGCTTTACCAATATTCCAAAGGCTGTACAGAGATATCAGTGGCAATAGCTTAACTTGCTGAGTTATCTAGCTACATTGGAGTGGTCTTTGTGCCCTACTAACTCTCATTCCAAGGGTGAGAAGTATTTTATAATAATAGTAAGAAGATTACACAGGTTCGTATAAGCTTATATTAGATGTCATCCACTGATATTTAGAGGCTGTATTATTAGAAACTCCTGTAGCACATTGGTTAAGAAATAATGAGTTGTGCATGGGAAGGCATCCTTGGAATTATTTATGAATTGCTCATCAGAGAGCAAGTGTAGATAAGCTTACCCACAACTAAGCTTCTTCACCCTGCCTCTCATTTGTCACAATAAATGGACATGTTGTGCTCACAGTCTGTAAACCATGTAATTATGCTCTAGTTCATTCTTTCAGGCTGTGACAGGGTATGGGAAGAACATGATCCTTATCCTAATCTAAAATCAAAATCTATATATTATTGTAGCTTCATATCAGCAATATGCACTGGCGTCTCCCATGCTATTGTGCTTCTGGTGCACAGACACCTGTGGACCCATGTTAAATTGCTCAGAGCTAAATTATTCCCCAAGTAAGTATGTTTACATGGTCTTTCGCACATGATACTTCATATATCCACCATAGTCAAAAAGTGTTGGTGTGAAGTGTTGTTTGTTATGAAGACCCTACTACCTGTACTTGGCAATTAATATATGTAGAGAGTTGTACTAAATGAATAAGTACTATTTTCATAGCTTAGGACAGCTCATTCTTGAGTCATTGAAGCATTACATGCTCGTCTCTTTCAGAAATGCTGGAGGGATCCAGGTGATCACCAACACATTTGTTTTTCTGTAAACTATTGGGAAATCCTTGAGGATATTAGTTTTCAATGTGGCTCATAATCCCTTCCTCCACGACTTCCATGGCCCAAGCTACCAGCTAATTTCACTTAATGATATCACACACTGAATGGGGTGGTCTTTTTTTTATCAGATTTCGAAAAAATAAATTGTCATTCATTGGATCTATATTATTATGTAATTCGTTCTTCGTGTTAAATATTGAAAAGGTGGATGTGGCCAGTTATAAATTGCTATCTGTAACGATTATGCAATTGTCATTCTTGTTTTTGTTTCAGGAATCTCTTATTGGACCTAAAGGAATTCTTAGTGGAGTTGTAGGAGGCATTCTTGGAGGAAACGGCGGTGGACCTCTTGATGGCATACTAGGAGTACTTGGTGGTGGAGCTGGAGGAGGAAACGGTGGACCTCTCAGTGGTCTACTTGGAGAACAAAATGAGATTGTTGGTGGTGTACTTGGAGGACAAAATGGGCTTGGTGGCTTATTAGGATGAGGACTTCTTGGAGGCATTCTTTGGTGATACAATAATTACAGGTAAACAAAGTCAGAGTTATGGCAATTCATAACAAGTGTTTCTCTGGTGTAATATCTTGGTTCTAGTTAATGACAACTTTGGAATTATTTGGTGGACCTGTGACCTCCAAACTGTTAATGACCGGGTCATGACCGGGTCATTACGAGTTTGGAGGTAGCCATGGCGCTATTAACGCCATGGCTGCCTCCAAACCTGGGTCCGGGTCCGGTCTGGCTGAATGGGGACTTACCAGGACATTCCGACTTATGCGGACCCGGTAAGTCCCCATTCAGTTTACCATTCCCCATTCCCATTTGAGCCCCCATAGGGCTCAATGGGAATGGGGAAGGCGCTAATAACGGGCCCGCTAATTGCGGGCCCGTTATTAGCTCCAAGGTCCCTTAACAGGACCCGCAGAGAACGGCTGGTCAGAAAGGGAGCTCGGAATAGGGCGGCAAGTGGTTTCCGGCACTGGCATCATTACCGGTGACAGTTAACCCTTACCACCCAACTCGTAATGACCCCCAATAATACAACAATGCTTAACATCATCATTAGACAGCATATAAAACTAGATTCCTTTATCCCATAAAATATGTGATACATTAAAAACTTTCTAAATAAAATTGGTTGCATCAGATAAAAATGTTACATCGTTAGTTTTCATAAAAATGTGCATTGCCCCATACAGGTTCTTATGTTATAATGGTTAAAATGCTGCCTAAGCTAGCGTATCCACAAGTACATTGTAAACCTACATAAAGTTCAAAAGTGAATCAGGTCCCCATACAACCCAAACCACAGGGGCAGGTTTTCTCTAACCTCAATCATGGGACTCACGTTTGCAAAGATAATACATTTATTCATGCAATAAGCAGTAACCTGCGGCTGTCAGGGGAATGTAATCCAACTATTGTTGGTGAGGATTTCAGTCCAAAAAACGCAGTTCTGCTAAAAGGGAGACATTTATCACACCCAATTCATAGCATACAGCAGCTACAGGAGACTTCGGAGGTAGGCTGATTAACCTACAAAGAACATTGTTTTGTACCTCCTCCACAGGCCTACACAGTGTAGCGCCCCACACTTCCACCCCATAGATAATAGCTGTGTTAATCTTGACCTGTATTACCTGTAAACATTTATCCAGGCGTTTCACTCCAAATTGATGGTAGAAACACAAAAGTCCACCCAAGCGATTTGGGCCTGACTGTAGATTATGCTTATATGATTTCTCCAGGACCCATTATAACACAATAGAAGGCCAAAGTATTTTATATTCATTCACAAAATCAAGCACTTGACTCTGAAGTGTCCATCTGGGAGTGTGCTTCTTTTATTTCTCCAAAAACCAGGATCTTTGATTTTACAAGGTTTAATGTCAGCCCATGATATGATATGATATGATATGGCATTTGTAACGCGCCTATACACAGGTGTTTCAAGGCGCGACGAGGCAGGGAGGGGAGGAACAAGGGGAGACAGACATCGATCCTACTAGGCCAGGTGTCATTCAGATCGCGCAAGTGCAGGGGTGGGGGAGGGGGAAAAGTGCAAAGGGAAGGGGAGGGGGGGAAGTGCAGTACAAGGTAAGTGGCGTAAAGTAATAAATAAATAGGGCCAGCTGGTGGCAAGTGCAAGGTGAGTGCAGAACAAGTGCTGGAAAAGGGGGGGGGGCTGTAGGGATACAGAGACAGTCCCGCAGTGCAGAGGGGTTCCAGGGCATCAGTGCAAGTGGAGAGTGGCTGGGCCCAGGATCGAGGCCGTTAAGAGTGGTCCAGTTGCAGAGTCAGTGCAGTTTCAGTGAAGAATATTAGCTGTTCAGCAGGGGAGAGGGAGAGAGAAAGCAGAAGCAAACAGGAAGGTTTTGAGGTGCTTCCGGAACCGGAGATGGTTCTCCTCAAGTTTCAGGGAGGCAGGAAGGCTGTTCCAGAGGGAGGCCCCTGCCGCGGAGAGAGATCTACCCCCAGCTCGTTGCTTCGAGAAGCGGCTGACCCTGAGGGAGTTGGAGGCGGATGAGCGAAGGGCTCGGGAAGGAAGATATTTGGGAAGAGAGAGTTGAAGGTATTTAGGACCAAGGCCCCAGAAGGCCTTGTGGACAATGCAGAGGGTTTTGAACTTTATCCTCGCAGCCACTGGGAGCCAGTGTAGAGATTTCAGTCCTGGAGAGATACGGTCCCTTGGCTTGAGGCCAAGGACAAGTCTCGCAGTTCTGTTCTGGATGAGTTGCAGAGGGCGGAGAGTGGAGGCAGGCAGATTAAGATAGAGGCTGTTACAGTAATCCAGCTTCGAGAGAACCAAGGCTCGGGAGACAGTGAGCTTCTGGGGGAAGGAGATGAAGGGAAGAATACCTCTGAGGAGGTGCAGCTGGTAGTGTGACTTCTTAGCGACGTCAGAAATATGAGGAGAGAAGGAGAGTGTGGAGTCGAAGATGACCCCAAGGTTTTTTGCATTGCAGGTAGGAGCAGGGAGGGGGCCAAGGGAGGCAGGCCAGAGAGCTGCAGGGAAGGAGGGAGTGGGTGTACCGATGAGTAGAATCTCAGTCTTACTGGCATTAAGGCAGAGGTCATTGGCGGCACACCATTCCTGGATAGCAGACAGACAGTCAGAGATGAGGGAAGGAGAGGGGGAGGCTGAGGGTAGCCTGAAAATGAGCTGGGTATCGTCCGCATAGCACTGGAAATTAGGGCAGAGAGCGGCGATGCGGTGGGCAAGGAGTGCCAGATACTGGTTGAACAGCCAGGGAGAGAGATTAGATCCCTGGGGGACACCACAGGTGGAGAAAAAGATGTCGGAGAGGAAGGACCCCAGTTGGACCTGGGAGGGTCGATTTGAAAGGAAAGAGGTCAGCCACGCCAGAGCCTGACCAGTGATACCCAGGTTTTCACGGAGACGGTTGAGCAGGATGGCATGGTTGACAGTGTCAAAGGCAGAGGAGAGATCGAGCAGAATGAGAACGAGTGTTGGAATCGAGGTTCAAGAGCAGGTCTTCACGGATGTTCAGGAGAGCAGTTTCCGTGCTTCTGGCAGCTCTGAAACCAGATTGATGGTCATGAAGACTACCAACAGATTCAGCATGGAGGTTAAGCTGGGAGATGGCCAGTTTCTCCAGGAGCTTGCCCAGGAAGGGAGTGATGGAGATAGGGCGATAGTTAGCCGGGCAGGAGGGGTCGGAAGAGGGTTTCTTGAGAAGAGGGTGCACAAGGGAGTGCTTGAGGGGGGAAGGGAAGACTCCAGAGGCGAAGGAGTGTTTGCAAAAGTCAGCCAGGGCAGGAGCCAGGGAGTCGATGTGGTCCTTGATAGTTTTGGAGGAACAGGGGTGAACCTGTTTAGACGAGACTTTCATAGATCGGACTTGTCTGGAAACCTCGTCAGCAGAGAAAAGTGGAAAGGCAGAGAAAGAGGGAGGAGGGGTGACTGCAGAAGGGCCAGAGGAAGAGCAGGGAAGAGAGGGAGGGAGGTGAAAGGAGGAGAGCGAGGACAGGATGTCCTGAGTTTTAGAGATGAAGTGAGAGGCCAATGCAGTGCAGAGGGCCTGGGAGGGGACAGGAGAGGTAGAGACTGCAACAGGGTTGGCCAGCTCCTTGCAGATTTTAAAGAGTTCGGCGGAGTTGTTAGATGCCGCAGAGATGCGGGCTTGGATAAGGGCTCTCTTCTTGGTGAGAACGGAGAGCCGATACTGCCTTTGGAGCAGGCGGCAGGCCAGTTTGTCAGAGGATGAACATGAAGCACGCCATTTCCTCTCTGCAACCCTGCACTTGCGTTTTAGGGTGGCGAGATCCGAGTCATACCAGGAGTTACATTTGGCTTTGGGCTTCAGGCGGATTCTCATGACGGGGGCAAGGATATCAAGAGTAACAGATATAGCAGAGTGGAGCATGGAGAGGGCTGTGTCAGGGTGGGAGTCAGCCGAAGGGGCAGGGGGGGGCGAGAAGGTAGCAGCGAAAGCCTCAACTGACACACGCTTCATGGGTCGGATGACCGAGAAGGTGGGTGGCAGTGAAGAGGGTGGCTTTGCCTTTGGGGTAGGGAGGGTGAGGTGGGAGGATAGGAGAAAGTGATCACTCCAGGAGAGTGGAATGGAGAGAGGGACGGAGAGGGGAAGGTCAGAAGAGATCATAGCATCAAGAGTGTGCCCAGCAGAGTGAGTAGGCCCAGACGGGAGAATAGAGAGTGAGAGAGAGTCGCAGAGGTCACGAAAGAGAGCAGTGGGGGGACTGGGGGCATCAAGGTGGATGTTGAAGTCGCCAAGAAAGAGGAGTTGAGTGGTTGAGGACAGGAGTGAGGAGGAGAGGTCAGCCCACTCAGAGAGGAAGGAGGAAATTTGACCAGGTGGCCGATAGATAGTAGCCACGGTAAGGGAATGGCTAGGAGAGAGAGAGAGTCGGCAGACAAGACATTCAAAAGAGGAGTAGGTCTGCGTAGGAGTGACAGTGGCAGGAATCCACTCAGGGAAGATAAGGGCAACACCACCCCCTGCACGGTTAGGCCTGGGCATGGAGAGGATCTTGTAACCGTCAGGTAGGAGTGTGTCAAAGCTGGTGGCAGAGCTGGCTGTGAACCATGTCTCAGTGAGACAGAGGACGTCGAGGTCCCGTTCCTCAAGAAGGATGGTCTTTAAAATACATATCAGCATAATCCATACTCAACTGTAAGCCTGTATAGCCTTGTATGCAGACTATACTGTAAGCCTGTATAGTCTGCATACAACAGTGCGCTTAGCTCAACCCGATTAAGTGAGGGTGGAATTAGAGATGTCTACAAGGCCATAGGATTAAAATCACAGAGCGAGAAAGGAGAGGAGGCTGAAGGGAGCCTGACAGAGAGCTGAGTGTCATCCGCATAACACTGAATGTTAGTGTAGAAGGTAGAGATAAGGTGAGCCAAAAGGGCCAAGTAGACACTGAAGAACCAGGGTGAGAGGTTAGGGCCTTGGGAAACACCACATGTGGAGAGAGAGGTGGTGAAGAGAAAAGATCCATGTTGGACAACGAGCAAGGAGGACAACCAATTCAGAGCCTGATCCGAGATGTCCAGTTTCTCACAGAGTAGATTGATCAGGATGGCATGAATGACCATGTCAAAAGCAGAGGAAAAGTCAAGGAGAAAGAGGACAGAAGGAAGGCTTGAATCGTGATTAGTAATCAGATCTTCAGGGGTGTTCAGGAGAGCAGTTTACATGCCTCTGGCTGCTCTGAAGCCAGACTGATGGTCATGGAGACATCCACCAAATTCAAGGTGGACATTAAGCTGGGAGATGGCCTGCTTTTCCGGGAGTTTACCCAGGAAAGGAGTGATCGAGATAGGTCGATAGGTTGCCATGCAGGTAGGGTTGGCAGAAGTTTTTTTAAGGAGGGGCAGTACAAGGGAGTGTTTGAGGAGAGAGGGGACATTTCCAGTGGCAAAAGAGTGATTGAAGAAATCAGCCAAGTCTAGAGTGAGGGTGTCAATGTGGTCCTTGATGGTTCTGGAGGAGCAGGGGAGCACCTGTTTGCATGACACTTTCATAGATCAGACTTGTCTAGAAACCTCATCGGGTATAGTCAGAGAGAAAGAGGAGAAGGGAGGTGGAGAAGGAGAGGCAGCCAGTGGGGACGAGAGAGGTAGAGCGAGAGGACGAGGAGAGAGAGGACAGGATGTTCTGAGTTTAAGTGGTGAAGTGAAAAGCCAGAGGGCATGGAAGGGAACAGGAGAAGTGGAGACTACAGAAGGATTGGCCAGCTCCTTGCAGATTTTAAAGAGTGTGCTCTGTTGTTATTGGCAGCAGAGACACAGGCTTGGATGTGAGCTCTCTTCTTGGACAGGGCAGAGAGTTTGTATTGCCTTTGGAGAAGGTAGCCAGCCATTTTATCAGAGAATGCGCCCGATGGGTTTTGGGGTTACGAGGTCAGAGTCATACCAAGACATAGAAAGATACAGGTTAGAGAGGGTTGTGTCAGAGTGTGAGTCAACCACAGGCACAGGAGAGCAGAGAAAGTAGTGACAAATGCATCCACTGACACGCGCTTAATGGACTGAATGACCGGGAAGGTAAGTGGCATTGCTGGGGTGGGCTTAGCCTGGGGGACAGAGAGAGTCAGGTGAGAGGAGAGCAGGAAGTGGTCAGTCCAAGAGAGAGGAGTGGTGAGTGGGTTTGAGAGTGGGATGTCTGATGAGATGAGAACATCCAAGGTATGCCCGGCAGAGTGTGTCACACCAGAAGGTAGAATGGAAAGAGAGAGCGTGTTGCAGAGGTTGCAGAAGAGCCCTGAGGAGGGATTAGAAGCATCCAGGTGGATGTGAAGGTCTCAGAGGAGGAGAAGCTGAGAGGTAGAGGCAAGGAGAGAAGAGGTGAGGTCAGCCCACTGTGAGAGGAAGCGGGCGACCTCGCCAGCAGTCCTGTAGATAGTGGCCACAGTCCAAGAGAGACCAGAAGAGTGAGAGCCTGTAGACCAGGCATTCAAAGGCAGAGTAGGCCTTAGTAGGAATGACAGAAGCAGGGACCGATTCTGCAAAAATCAGAGTTACTCCAACTCTGGTAAAGTTGGTGCTGGGTTCGGAGCGGATCTTGCAGCCATAAGGGAGGAGAGTGTAAAAACTAATGACATAGCTGGCCGTGAACCATGTCTCAGGGAAAGCAAGGACATCCAGGTCAAGTTCTTTGAGGAGGTGGCAGATGTCAGAGGAGTGTTTGACAGCAGAGCAAGAGTTGAGAGTAGCAACATGGAGCAGGTTGCGACATTTGAAAGACTTCTGTGGAGGGGTACAGGATTGAGGTAAGCCCTGCGGAAGTGGCAGGGGGCCTGAGAGTGGGCACAGGTGGTAGAACAAGGTGGCAAAGAGGCGACAGAAAAAGGAGGTGGTGGAAGAGCCAGTGAGGTGCTGGTAGGAGTAGCAGGAGAAGGACGCCAGTTGATAAAATGGAGGAGGCGACTATCGAAAAGGAGGAGATTGGGCTGAGGGCACTGGAACAAGATGGTGCCATTCAGATAGACATTAATGATGGTCTTGGAGGAGTGGAAGAAGGCAGGCAGACTTTCCGCTGAGTACCACCATTAATAGGCGAGGAGGAAAAAGGAGAGATAATAGAAACCATATGAGTGATCCATAGGTCTGGAGAGGAAACAACAAAGAGGATGTTGGTAAGAGTCTGTCTGGAGGAAGCACTGATGTAAGTATCAGCGATAGGGAGCACTAGGTTGGAAACCAGGATGTCCTTCTTGAACTTCTTCCTTCCCAACATAGTGAGAGGGATAGTCTAGGAGATAGAGTAGTAGTTGGAGAAGAGAGGGGAGAGACCGAAAGCCCAATAGAGCATGTGAGGTGGAAGTAGGAGGAGGAGGGATTAAAAAACGAGAAGAGCGATGCACAGCCCAGCACTGCAGGATGCACAGAGGGGGGATCACAAAGTTGAGAACACACAAAAGGGCCAGACAGGTACACTCAAAAGTACAAATGGTACCGTCAGCACGGTGGGATCTTAGAGAGTGGAGAGAGCATAGTGGGGACAGTTGACAGTTCACAGTACAACAGAAACCACAGTAGATCAGACCCTAGGGAGTGGGAGAGAGCCTAAGGGGCACAGATCACAGTACAATAGTAACCACAACTAAGGGGACCTAGAAAAAGGACACAAAACACAAGGTGCAGGCTAACATCTGGTGGGGAGAGCCTGGGGTTGCCCAGAAAAATATAACATGTTCTCCAGTTTCCCATTGATTGAGACCAAATGGACAATTCAACAAATTACAAGTTCAGAAGTAAAAGATACCAATGGTAGAGTTCATGTGAAAATTAATAGAGATTGCATGTCTGGATGGTCAGTGTAGTTGATGTATGATTGTGAATCAAATATATATATATATATATATATATATATATATATATATATATATATATATATATATATATATATTCTCAATAAAAAAACGTTGTTAACGGGGTGTTATGGTTAAGTTGTGCTACTAAAAACCTAAATAATTTGGTGAAAAAACTTTGTTAAAGGGACATTATGGTTAAAAGTAAAACCGAAAAATCCCTGAAATTTGCCAGTTATGGTAAGCTAAGCATCCATAACTCATGCCACCACCGTGCAATGGTAAGAATAACACCCATGACATCAAAGATGACATCAAAAATATGATTGATGACATCACTGATGACACCACATGTCTAGCTCCTTCTTTTTCTGTTCACTGGCATATCTAGGCCAGGTGAGTTTATTCACTGACAGTCAAAAATGTAGACGTTGCTATTCTCACATGTTCTTACAGTACTTTCCTTAGAATTCAATCGCGCCTTATGATGCACATACATAGGACAGTACTCCTACGGGACCACCTCCATGTAGCGCCACACCAAATCCAATGACTGCAATGCTCTCAGAAAGGTTGTTCCTTTCTCAGCAAGTAGTAAACTGCCTTCATCCACCTCATCTTCCTCAACAAATACTGTAACCACACAGCCTGATATCTGCAGGCTTTAATGAATAAATAAGGAGGTCTACGGACCATTTTCGTCCATTGCTGCCCCTGAAATGGGGGATAAGTGCCATTAGCACCCCTGGTTCCCAAAGCGGGAATCCAGTGTGCTAAAACATAGATTTTTCTTCCTATAGCAGGGACGCATTCAGCATCCAGCTGTAGGAAGGAAAATCCTTTTCCAAGAGAGCCAACATGGAAAGAGAAGATGAGGCTCCGGACACAGCCCCACTTCCCTTGCCATGGCAGCCTGCAAAATCCTATGAACATATTACCACAAGCACTTTTTTCCCTTTCAAACCTATCCTAACTTCGAATATCTTTACCACATAATATCTTTACCACATAGCCAGTCCCAGGTTCACATAGCCACTTTCACACCATTTTTCGTCCCTAACTGTCATGGCCAGTAGCCAGATTGTCCCCGTCATTACCTTATGCCATGACCCAGACAATCTGGCTATTGCCCATGGCCACAGACTATACCTTAGTCACCAAAGGTATATGACTATTTTTGTACCCACATCATGACACTTGTCAAAAAATAAAACAAAGGCCTCCTCACGAGCTCAATCTGAAAGTAGGTGCTGTAACTTTGCTTCATGTGTTATGCCATCACATGAACTCAGCAACTCAGCAATGGAACACAGTTGACAATAACACGTCTACAAAGACACATCATGGAGGCCTGTCTGATCGATGGGATTTAGATACTGTTCTAATAATGCGCATGCCTCTCATTCCATCTGATAGATTTAGCCTTTTCAATAACTATTAATAAGCGACAGGGAACTACGCCCCCTTGCTGGAAGAGATCAGTGGTAATTCTGATATTTAAGAAGGGGGGCAGAAGTGACCCTAATACTTACCGACCGATATTGACCTTTAAGGTATGCTAGGAGGGCTTATGTTACGCTGGGAACAGCCAATTTCCTTGTTAATCTGTTAAATGACACATCTGGATTTGTTCCCTGGTGATGAAATTGAAGAACTCATATACATAGTCTTCTCATGAGATTCTTTGACCACTAGAAAATCCTGATCTTGCATATTCATATCCTCTTTTATTAGATGAATGCAGCCTAGAGAAGCCACATTTACTTTAAAATAAATGAGATCACCTCAGATGCACATATTACAGATGAGACACTAGGCAGTCTGACTTCTTTTAAAAACATTATTTTCAACAGTTTTCAATTTTTGAAGGAGCTATAAATACAAAGTTTGCATGCAAACACAGTTGCTGTATGGTCACTTTAATGGTCAGTAAAGATGCCATCTCCTCATTTTCTCTTTCAGGATTGAATTGCACCTAAACAACACTTTGGAAAAAAGTCTGCTTTTGTCAATCTGGGGGACCTTAAGCCTCAAAACAAAACCTAACCCAAAGATAATTGAATTGCTAAGCGTGTTTTATAAATTTGACTTTTAGTCGCCTCGATTTGTAACAGGTTAAAGCCAATGTTTGAGAATGATTTGTCTTTAAACAGTGTACTATACACATGTCAGGTACAATGTCTAATTGCATTTTTGTTATACCCACTGGAGTCTTTGAGTAAATAGCACTATCATTGTACAGTAAAATCGTGTTCTTTATATAAAGGGGGAGCTTTATCAGAAATGAGTATTTATAGAGCCAATTCATTAACATATACAAGCAGAGTAGTTGAAACAAAGCACCTCCCTTTTGGAGACCTGTGTTGATAGGAAATTAATCAATGGTCACACAACCTGCACCCCATTTTACCACTGCTGTGTTATTGCTGTTTAATCTGATAACTCCAAGAAAAGGAATTGGTCCACACAGGTGGAAAATCACTTTGCAAAGCACAGTCCAGTTCAAACAGTAGAAAGTTGTATTAAACTCATTATTTAAACAGTCTCTAAGCTTTAATGGAATTATGTATACATAAAATGTCTGGTCTACTGTCCGTCTGCCTCTCATAAAACCAGTCTTGGCATCCATAATAATATCATTCTCAATGACTCAATCACCTAGGGCATCTGTCAAGGTGATTGGTCTATAATAAGTCAGGACTCATTTCTCACCTTTTTTTATTTAAAAAAAAAACTGCACAATTATTGCCTGATGGCTGGGCATGGGTGCAAACCTATTATTAACATTGACCACATTCAAACAGGATGTTAAAAATGGAACCCAAACTATCAGTTCTTCTGTATCAAAAAAGAAATCAAATAATTCATTGGGAATTTATCTGTGCCTGGCTCTTAACCCTTTTTTGAGCCATTACACCTGCTTTCACATCTCCTTTGGAATATAGATGTGGGCATTGACAAAATGGCCCTGAAGTGTCTTATGCATTAATACTCCTTCCAGCTCTTACAATAATATCATTAGTAAGAAGAAGGGCTGCCTGCAGTTTGCCACAGTATGCAGGCCATTCATGTTCTGGGATGTTTATCTCCAAGTCCTGTGACTTGTTTGTTTCTAAAGCTGAATAGTTGTCCGGTAATCTCCAGAAACAGTGCAAATCTGTCAGTACGAAGGCCAACTGAAGGGATTCACTTTCTTCCATTCATCCTCCTTACCTACTTTCTTTGTACCATATTTTGTACTGAGCTCCCAAATCTTCAATGTAACTACCAGCATTATCTCTCTTCCTTTTTAAGTAGTTTTGATTTGGCATTATGACACTCTTTATCGTACCAGCGATTGTAGGTGTTGATTCCCTCAGTTATCACAATAGTCATTAAGGGCACGATTGCAGATAACTGCTCCTGATAGGGTTCTTTTACATGAATACACAAAGGGTAACCTTCCTTAGACCACGTTTCGACTATATGTAAAACTGCAGCCTAAATATAGGGAATGATACCTTCCATTTACTCACTTATTCAATTCACCCTCCTATTATTTGTTGATCTTATCATTAATTTATCCTGAGTAGAAGGAGATTGGCTTGTTAAAGTATCCTCAAAATATAGTGTTGGGACTAATAGCTCATGATAAATCCCTACTCGTGAGAGAACATGTAATTTTCATATTTCCAAGCAGGTATTTCGAGGAGAATATAATCCAGGTGGTTTTTACTCTCACCTCTTCTATAGGTCAGAGCAGCCACATCTAAACTGCCATTATATGCCCTTGTCCCAAGCAATAGAATGTTTTAGCCGACATCAGTGAGTACGGACTACGAGAAATGGCAGGGACACAATTTGAATATCAGGGATTGCCCATGCAACATCTGAATCCTGTTCACATTCAGCTATCAAGCGTGTGGATGCAAGATCTGTATTGAGATCTCCTTGCCGGGGGCCTCTGCCACAGTTTCTAAACAATTACGAAACTTGACTTTAAGTTTCCTTGTTTGAGGCCTAAAGTACACATTAAACATATAGGTTGTATAGCTATCGGGAAGGAAATAGTTAAGGACATCATATCAACGGAATTAATTTTTACAAACTTTGTAATACACCGGAGCTTGATGTTAATCTTCATAAATAGCTCACAACCTTTTCATCCTGACGAACATTTAATAGCTGGACTGTGGTAGCATACAAAACCAGGTTTAAACACATTGGGCCTGATGACGAGGTGGGCGGTAAGGGGTTAATGGCGCCGGTAAAGGTGCCGGAGCCGTTAACCCCTTACTGCCCTATTACGAGGTCTGCTCACGGGACCCACTCTGGACACTCGGTTTTACCAGACGTCCTTAGCGGGTCCCGCGAGCAGCCTAGCATGCTAACAACGGGCCTGTTATTAATGGGCCCGTTGTTAGCATGCTCCCCATTCCCATTGAGCCCTATGGGTGCTATGGGGGCTCAAATGGGAATGGGGATGGTCCGGGTTCCTTGAATGGGAAAATACCAGGCCCTCCAAGGTCGGAATGCCCCGGTATTTCCCCATTCAGGCAACACGGAACCGAGCTTGGAGGCAGTCATGCCCTTATTAAGGGTATGGCTCGTAATGAAGCCCATTATCTATCAACCAGGTCTCTTGCAAATCGTTGTTATGCTCTCCAATAAAATATTGTCAATACTGATCCGCTAATTTGAATGGAATATCGACAACAGTTTTATAGAAAAGGCAGGCAATTTGCAACATATGTTTTTGTTTGATAACCAATGTACTCAGGTCTATTTGAACACCTTCATATAATTTATTTGAAGTATCGCCAGAGTAGGCATGTGTAAATGCAGGAGCGACTGAAGACTGATAAGAAGGGATTTGTGGGCAAGGCTCAAACCCAACTACCTCTCTGCAAGGTGTACATGGGAATAATTAGAAAATAATCCCAGTATCAAATATCCTATAAGATTTCCTTGAATGGCTCATAGGTCCTCTGTGGATAAGAGACAGCCATAGCAGACACAGCAGCCACAATAGCAACACTTTTTTACACAGTGTTCTTCATCTCCATTAAAATGTGATATTATTTCTATTATTTGTTACAATTATTAAGAATGATTTGATGTCTATGGTTGGTACTTGAGTGGGTACTCCCTATGAGTTATGTTCAGTGATCATTTTTACATGAATTATTTCACTGAATGTGCTTTGAAGGAAATCATCTTGCAATTGAGCCTGGATAGATGTGCATCTTTTGTTGGTGTTGTTTGAGTTTAGGTTTACGATCAAGAATGATTGGCTCAATATAATGTGCGTTCTTCTCTTTTTAAGGAAATACTAAACCTGGTTGCTGCATCTCCTTGAGGTTCAAACAAAAAAGCTGATAAGAACCTTCCAAATACTCTACTCTTCTGCTTTTTACACAGGGGACAGCCTTTCATTCATGTTCAAATGCAAAACTGGCTATTCTCTTTAATGTTTTTATGATTATTCTTGTCCCCTGCGTGACTTTTCAATAAAGTAGCAAATGCATCACAATTCTTGATGTTGTTCCTTACATCCGTATGATGAATGGTGTTGAATGGAAAGTGCTGTATCTTTATAGTGTTTAGTCCATAACTAGACACTCACAAAGATAAATTGGACACATAAATAGGACACTACTTTCAAATAGTTTCTTATTACTTCTTCTGCACCTTTCACTCTAAAAAGAATGACTATTGTTGACTATCGGAATAACATTTTATTGCCAGGTGATCAGCAATAATGATAGTATTAATGATTTTAATAACACCAACATTACACTAAAGCTGTGTGGGGGCACTTAATTGGAAGAAACGTATATAAATACTTGTAAAATAGAAGTTTATTGAAAATGTTTGGCTACAGCAAAGACTTACAGGACTACTGGTAGATTATTCAAGTGTTGAGTCTGTCACTCACTCCTTAAGTGAGTCCACAGACAGAAGTTGTATCTCCTGAATCATTTGGATTATAGTGAATGCATGATATTTATGTCAGAGAAGAAGTAGGTGGTTAGTGGCACAGTAAGAATTTCTTGCCAGGTTGGGCCTGCACATTCAACACATGGGGCAGCGGCTTCCACAACTAAAGAAGATATATGCATTTGTTGATTTTATTTTTATCAATTTTTCAGTTGACTAGGCCAAAGTTTTAACTTTTCTATGGCAATACATGTTAACTATTTACAAGACGCAAGTGAACCAAACAGCCATTGTCATTGTCTTAGAACAAGAAGTAATGTGACCTTAAAAAAGCAATTTCTCTGATTATTTTGACTGCACTTTCAAGAGACACAACAAATGACATTGATTGGTTAGGGTATCCAACTGTAGTCATTGTTTGACAAGGTAATGCAGCTTGTTATTTTATGTGATGTGATGTGATGAAAATTGTGAAGTGAGTCAAAAGCAACGTGTTGCAATTCGAATGACTCAACCTTCATACTTACTAGAGAAATCATCACATGTAAAGAAGCTAAATTCAGCATATTACAGTGAATACCAGTAGCTTCAAAACGTTATTAATAATGTGAGTTAATATTACCGCAACTAAGCAGTATTAATGTTATCGGGCCTCATTACGACCCAGGCGGTAAGTTACCGCCTGGGCCGTGACTTTACCACCATGGCGTAAACTATGTTTACTCCATGGTGGTTGGCGGACTTACCGCCCCATTCTGACCTTGGCGGGGCGGTAAGTCCCCAATCCCCATTTACCCTTCCCCATTCCCATTTTTGCCCCATAGGGCATAATGGGAGTGGGGAAGGCGTTAATTACGCCACCGTAAATTACCTGCTAAAAGCAGGTGTTAAAACCTCCATGGCACTAAGGGACCTCGTAATCAGGCGGTAAGGGTCGGCGCTGTTTACGCTGCCGTAAACCCCTTACCGCCTGGGTCGTAATGAGGCCCATCGTCTCCTAATGATAAAAGAACAGGTTGGCACTGGCAGAATTGTAAGCATACGTATTATTTCTCTTCTGACATAGAAGAGTAAAATGCATGACAAGGAAATGCTGAATATGAAAATGAACATGCCTGCTAAAGATAGACATGTCAAAAAAATGTAATCCACTTTTCTCACCTAACTTCATTTTTTCATTGCATGTCGTTTTCTTTAAAATATGACAGAACAGAACTCTCAAATCATGTTCTATGCAACCATCATGTGTACCACATGTCATGTTGTATTTTGTAAATACAATGAATGCAGGACTACATGCACCAGAGAAAAATATGTGATTTAAAAGATTTTTTAAAGTCTGTATTTTGTGCAGTTATGGTAAAATCTGACCAATTACATATACGTATATATGTTTATGTGTATATGTATTTTGGGGTAGGGGTTTAGGGGCTTAGGGAGGTGTAGAATGGGGTCAAGGGGTAAGGGGTGGTATTAGTGTTGCGCTGGTGCCCCTATACAAAAATATTTAGTAGAATTCATGATGACTGAAATGTGCAGTCTGTAAAATGTCATATGTAGTGAATCTAAACACCAGAACTGGTTTATTATTTAACACCTAACATGGTACAATTTGTAATCTTTTAAGCTACATACCCCATTACTTCTTTCAGACTCATAGACAACCCAGAAGAGGTTTTGAGATAGTCACCTGCTTGTAATCACTATCGACAGGTTCAAGTCTATTGGTTCTTTGCATAATATGTACAGTATTGCATGAGGTGTCCATTGAAAGCGGTGTGCTTGGGTCAGGGCTGGGAATAGTTTGCTTTAGCAACACATCTTTGATGCCATAAATACTTCCAGTACTTTTATTTATGGGGTGGACTCAATGCAGGAAAGAGCTCATAAAATGGATGTTCAACTCCTGTGAGCAGGTGCGCAATGTAGCATGAACATCCAACATAATTCTGTCAGAGTAGGGAAATACTTCCCAACTAGATGTTTGTTTACTCTTGTGTTCAGGCTCCATTTTCATCCACAGAAGGCACATATATTGGTGAAATCTTATTATTTTATCCAATGGGGTACACTGAACCGCTGATGGGCATCAGGTGTTTTTTTACTGTCCAGTGGTGTCTTCTTTGAGATTTTTTCTGACACTTTGTAAGTCAGGAGTATCATTAAGTGTTTGCGGGCTGAAGAGACAGGCAACTTTGCTGACCCACAAACCAAAAAACAGAATAGATTGCAAGGCTCCCAGGAATCACCTTCTGATATGGTTGTCAGAATAACAACCTATGACTTGGTATGTTGCCTTGGCAGGGATTAAATAAACACTCCCTTGAACTCTGCTTATCCCCTTCATCCATGCTTGAATGTAAATAATACACACATTTTTTTTTTAAGGGCAACACCTACTGTCCACAATGAGGCTTTTACTATTTTAGCATAGGTTAAGTGGTAAAACAGGGGATGACAGCTTAGTATTCACATCAGAAAATCCAAAGCACTTTGCTTTATATCATATATTCTAACAAAGTCACAGCAAAAGTACACACAAAATTAACATATTTATTAGAGGTGTATCAGTTTATTAGTTGTGATGGAGACAGACAATAATTCCAATGCATTTCATATCAACATGATCCATCATCAGGGAAATCTCCATGAACAACAAAAGATAATCACTATTAAGAAAAATAGTACAGCATAACTGGCTAAATAAATAAACATCTGTCCTTGTCAATATGCCCTTGCCTGGTGCAGAATGCTTGCATTTGAGCTAATTTGCATGCCCAAAATGCTTTGCTCATTGGGCTCTGAATTGGAGGTGAAATTCCAGTGATGGCTACTTGATGGCACTATGGCATGTGTTACTTGGCTCAAATGACTTAGTCTTCTTTCACATTTCTGGTGGAATGATATTTCCAAGCCTTTCTAAACCCACAAGATCGATGTTGATGTTTGCTAAACATGCCCCGATACTCTAACCACAAAGCTGTCAGACTATACCATACTGATTATGCCTAATAAGGGTTAATCCAGGTATACAGTTGTCTACAGTTTTGAGAACTTCGTGTCTCGTAGTGATTAAGCTCTCTATAAAATAGCACTGCTCTGCAAGCAGAGACAATATTCAGAAAAAAAGGGCTTGCACTTTGGTTAATTTGCATAAACACAATGATTTGCTTATGTCGCTCTTAATTTGAGGTTAACTTCAACTGATGTGGTGCCGTGGCATGCGTGACTTGGCTTAAATTACTCATTCTTCTTTCACATTTCAGGTGGATGTTTTTGTTCAAGCCTTTTTAAACTCAGAAAAGCGTTGTTGGTGTTGGCTTGTCAATATTAAAGCATACCTGTGGTAGGGTGCACAAATACACAGAATGTGGAGATTCTGAAAAATAAGTGAATAAATGAGCATCAAAGTAGTTCCAAAATCAAAAAGTACCTTAAAGAAAAATAATATGAAACATCATACTGTGGTTCACAGTTAAAGAAATGTAAATAATCAATTGAGCCCAACCATTATTCTCCGCTCTCAAAATTGTTCTTAATGTGAAAACAAACAACAACAAAAAAACGGTTAAAAATATATTTTTTGTGGATCAAATCTTTTGCAACCTAAGATAAAATGGGTTATTACTTAGCTGTTAACAGCAAAATATATGTCATCCCAAGACTTACCACTTATAGAAAAGTCTGTCAAAAAAGACTCAATGCAGAACACAGGAGCAAAAAACATCCGATTGAGCCAAAGGAGGCTTAATATGTAGAATATATGTAACAAGTATTTCTCATAATTTCATAAAATAGTGCAGTGTGGATGATAGCTTTTTTTATTCTTTGTTTATAATGCACCAAAAGCCCACAGGCATCAGTGCGCACATAAAGACTTGAGTCAATAACATAAAGGCCGGGACCACAACAAGAGTAGAACAGCTACGCTAAAGAGCTTATTCAAACAGGGAGGTTTTAAACCACTTCTGAAAAGAAGCAGGTTGTGCTCCTGCCGAAGATTTACAGGCAGGAATTTCCAAGCCCTTGGAGTCAGAGTGGAGAAAGATCTTGTGTTACCCATAATTCGTTTTGTTCTTGGGCATGTAAGCAACCGCGTGCCTGTAGACCTTAACACTCTTATTGGCTCACATGTGACTCTGAATCGAATGATGCTTCTTGGAAGACACCCAGGGGCTGATTCATGGAATTATGTGTGCCGGAAAACGGGCTTTGTGCGCCATTCTGCCCACAAATCCCTGTTTCACAAATGGGGATTTGCGAGCAGAACGGTGCACAAGGCCCGTTTTTTTGGCGCACATAATTCCATGAATCAGCCCCCCAGTGTTTTCACCTTTTCAAGAACACTGATCAAACAGTTCTCAATAGTGAAGCTGGAGTAGCTTGGAGAGAGTTCTGTCCTAGAATGGGAGAACCCAAATATCTACAGCTCCATTTCATATCTGTAAAGGCATATCCAGTGGGCCGACATCCAGTGGTTAACAGTTTGGTAAATTACACTCAGGTTATCAGCATCTGTCTTGTAGGTCCCCTCGAGCTCAAACAACAGTTATTTGTCGTTGGCGTAATTAGTGAAGTGCGCACCCATGTTGGCAAGAATGTCACGAAGTGGTTTAATAGAGATATTGAACAGTGCCGGCGACAAACATGCACCCTGAGAGACCCTGTACAATATCGAGACTGAGGCAGAAGCATTTCCCCAATGCCCTGCAGACCTCCTATTTCTCAGGAATGACAGAACCCAGTAGGTAGCATTTTCTGAGCAGTTATCCACTGTAGCTAAGGTAGTTAGAAGGTGGTTGAAAGCTGGCATTCCCCACAATTACAGCAAAATAACCAGATAAGAGACATTAATGGTCACACCCCAGTAGGGAATGAGACCAGGACCAAGTGCAAGTGAGGTAAAAGACAAGTCATTAAATAAAGTACAATGGGGCACCCAGAGGACTCTGCTTACTCCGAGGGCGCTCTGCCCAGACAACAGAAAATACATGTTATATTACAAAAACTGCTATAGGGGATACATTTAGTAGTATTCATTGGACAAAGAGGTCTGGGCAATATGTAGCACATATGGATGGTGTTCCTTGATTGGTTGGTTCCAGGTTGTAACATTGTGGATCGCACAGGTCAGCTGGGCTCATCTGGGAGGAGTGCGGGGTCAGGCGATGTCCATGCTGCTGTGATTTAGGCTGTCTAACATTTGCACTTATGGCCACACATATCCTAATATTATTTATACATCTCAACATGCAATAACTACATTACTAGATGTTTGACCTGGACAATAAAGGTGAGGGTACATGGGTCCAGGTGGCTTGTCTAACACAGTATTTCAATAAACATTCATCAAGTATCTCCTTAGAACTATTGAGAGGAAGTTTTACTGTTTGTTTGTACGAGAAGAACATATGGCCACACATGGGATTAGTGAAGGGGGTGAACTGGAGTGGCACACGGGCAAGGGGCATGCAACTGTTACATCAAAAGACTGAGGGGTTAGGGGGATTGTGGTCTATATTTCTTTTAAGGGGTCTGTTGGTGCAGAGGCAGGTTTGTGGAGACAAATGTTTTTTTCCAGTACCAGGCTGCGGCCCGGGTCCTCACAGGGCAGTGATGTAAACAGAGGGCGAGAGATACAGTGTTTCGTTTGTTGCTTTTCTTGCCCAAGTTTCTGTGAGAACGGGGCAGCAGCGGGGACGGCAGAGTGGAGGAGGTGGGGGGTTGGCTTGCTGACTGTGCACGGACAATGAAGGGGAGAGATGCAGACTGTCTTTTAGCGTTTACATGTGGCCTAGAAGAAAATGGAGTCAGCAACTGGACAAAATGGAACAAAATGAACAAAATGGAGTCCCATGGCTTGTATGCCAAGCACGGTTATCTGTCATTCAATGGGTGCCACACACCTTGGCCAAAGGCGCGTTGTCAACCATGAAATGAGCATTTTGTGTGCATTCAGTAGGAATGAATGGGGGCCTGGGAGACCCTTCCTCCCTTACACGGTCATGGTTGAGGAGGTTCAATGCCTCCAAAAGATCAACCAGTATCAACGGTCCTGATTTCCCTCGATCCATAACATTCAACATGTTTGACAGTAGGTCCCACAAGGTGCTCCTGGTACCAGATTGCTTAGAATGTAAAATAGCAACAGCTTCCAGATGTTCTTGGAGTTGAATACTGGCTATCTTATCAATCATCTTGAGTAAGAAGCGAGAGTTAGTGATAGGTCTGAGGTTAGCAGAGTCCATCAGGTTTTGTCCTGTTTTCTTCACTAATGGGGTAACAGAGACATCCTTGATAACATCAGGTAATCTGTTGTAGTCAAAGGACGAGTTACCAAAACACTGTTTTTAAGGGAGCAACGTTTTTAATGTTCTAAAGAATTAGTTTTGCCACAATAACATCTCTTAAACAAGAAATGGGATGTAGTTTCCTTAAGACAACTTCCATATCAGTCACTGTAATATGATGGAATTATAATTCTAAGTGACAAGGGGAATGTGTAACTTCCCAACATAATGTGTAACTTCCAAACATATATTACTCAGTTCACCTGGCAATTTGCCCTATGTGTCGCAGCTCCTTCTCAAATCTTCTCGAGCATTCATGATTTTATCAGAAAATGCCTGTTGTGCCCTGATACACTCAGTGTCAGAGGAAAGAAAAGGGTTGAGCTTTGGGCTTATTATTTTAAGATGTCAAAGAGTGTTTTAAATGTGTTTTCTGAATTCTTTATCTGGGCATTTGAAAAAAAATATGTTTTGCTTCATGAATGCCAAACTTGTAGGTTTTGACTGGACCTTCCAAGTTATTTTATTGATTTTGATTTTCAGTTTTTGCTATATCCGTTCAGCTTGTCCTATTTCTTTTTTGAGAACTCCAAGGTCTTAGGCAAACCAGGTATCTTGGGGTGGACCGCCACCAATGGTTGTTCTTCTCATTAGAGACACTTGGCCCACCTTATTGGTCAAGATCTTGAGGTAGCTAGGGTATACAGAAAATCTTAGTCAAAAGTGGATTCCAAAATATAATGAATACATTCAGAGAGCTAACTTGCTTTGATCTTAAAGTTCCTGCTAAAGATCCTTCTAGTCATGTTTAATTTTGTCTCCAATTGCTCCAGGAACTGAACATAGAACTCCACAAGTAAGTGGTCTGACCAGATACATGGTCTGGTATTAGTGATGATGGTATCATCACATTTGAAAAGTGATGACGTTAGCATAATGGTGGCAAATCATAAAAGAAACTAAAGTAAAATATGCAAAATGTACCGGGAAAACTAATTAGGATAAAGAGTAAGCTAATCAAAAATGAAAAATGAAAAAATTGTTTAAAAATAAAAAGAATATCAAGATATACATATATGTTTTATTTCAGCTAAAAGCCATGAAAGCAAAATACAAATAGAAAACATATGTACATATATCACATCAGTACCACAATGTTTTACAACATCAGATATCTGATGGCAACAGATTGTGTTCATTTCTGCTCATTTTACATACAAAGCAGAAATGAACACAGTACACACTACAGAATTAAAAACAAAACAAACCTGAGTAGTGAGCATTAGAAATACATCAACTCCAATCGTGTATTGTTATTCCAAGCTTGTCTATTTCACAATGTTAAATTAACTGTACGTTCATAAACTTTCATCTGATTAAGCCACTTTTTCTCAAAACATTTTAATACAAAGGTATGTAACAATAGCAATTCCAAATGGGTACAAATACAGTTCAAGAATGTAAGGATATAACATTGTGTTCATTTTGTGTATTGACTCCTCATTTGTTTCAACTAAACAATACTATTATAGTTACTATTGTGCACATATTCTGATATTTCATCAATAATTATGTCTTGCACACAATACATTTCAAAAGTAATCCTTATACAACCATCTTAATAATGAATTAAGTGATGCCATATTCCAGTTCTTTTGAACATGTTTCTTAATCACATTAGCATAGCAAAGGAGGCCCTGTATGGCTTCCAAAGAGTCATGCCACACTCTAATATTTTCCCTTCCAAAAGTTGAACAAAATCTGTGCTGTATCCTAAATATAGACAGTGGTCTTCTGAATCAGGAGCTGCAAATAATAGGACAGGTATATAACCAATAGTTTTAAAATACCATGTACAGCTGCTCTGCTGTGGGAGGGGGTTAGTGAACCATTGTGAATGTTGGGCAATACATTACAAATAGGTGTATTAGAATATATTACATTGAAACATGCGTTAGTCTTGTCATTGATCCATTCTTCATGGGAATGAGTATATTCTAATATCTGAAAGAGGCCAGTCTGAATGATCTTAGTGGATAAGTCCCAAATTTGAAATAAATGTTTGTTTCACTTAAGTGTCTTAAACACTCCATTGCTGATTAATCTGTATTTTGTAACACAAGGGCTCTATCCTTATGTATGTGATGGATAGTAAAACTGCTGTCTGTGTATAAAGACTTTATAATAATAATATATTTTTTTATTATTTGTTCAAATTGAACTTTACACAAAAGAAAACATGTCATAAAATACAATGCAAATCCATAAAATCCATACAATTCATTTTCAGATGTAATTTTACGAAAGTTCCAAAATTTAAATTAAACATTAAACATTGCTAAAATAATAAAACAGTTCATTATGTTTTACCGTTCATTTAGAAACATCAAACTTAAATACTGTATTGCTGCAGCCATCTGTTCTCCCATAATTTGTTACAAGCCCTTAAGTATTTTAAGGATAACTTAGCTCCCCTGAAATAATTACCTTATCGAGCAGATGTGATAGTAATAATAATTTCTTCACTTGTAGCCAAACCTGATATAAGGAAATTTGTGAAGAAATGTTGTCCATATTTAGGCAATAGTCCCAGAAGTACCCCTGATACAATAGCCTGACACTTGTGAACGAGGCTCCTAAGATTATATGTATATCTAGAGCCTAATTGGAGACAGAGGGTAAGCGCATGCCTAGCAGCTTCAGCTTTGTCAGGCAGACCACAAATACGACAGAATTGGCCCTTAGCAGCTACGACCGACAGCGGACAGCCAGTACTGCTAATTGGTTTGTCCGTAGCTGCAGTATAAAGTGCCTTATTGCAGGATGTGGGCACAATAACAAGTATGGCTGGGTCCTCCCATAACGATGCAACACATGGGACACAGAATCATATCCCTTTAGTTTCGAAAGGTGGGTATAGTAATTACACCAGTCCCACTTGTTAAATTGCATCTCAAAAGATATTTTTGAATAAAAGTAAGTCATGACTTTGCTGAAATCTGGGGTCCAGTAAACATCAATAAAAATAGCTTCGTCCAGGGACTTATAACTGGAACCCGTAAATACGGCTTCTACATCAAAACTCTGGCCCAGGCCTGACAATACCTTCTAGGCAGCGCAATATCTACATTTTATGTACAGGAAGACTCTAGCGCAAAGCGCCATTCCCCTCAATAAAGTCAGCCCATGTTCTAGGCGTATATTTTCTATAGAACATGAGGCGCCCAAATCCAGGACCGCCAATTCCTGTATATTGAAATTACAATATTTGGGTTTTTTGTATGAGATTGCATGTAAATCTGTCAGAATTCCTTTTGGAAAATACATGAATAGTGGGAGTTTGAACCCAGTGACATAAAGGTACTCTTCAGTTTCTATTCCATGTACTGCTATTTTAATCACTAGTGTTGTAAGTGTTTTGATACTTCTCGGCTGCTGAAGGACTCTTTTTTAACATGTACACAGGAGACATTTTAACAACAGCAGTCACAAGTAACAAATACATGTTGTAATATGTTGAATACAGACCAGTTGCAGCTGTATGACCAAGGTGCACACACCCCATCCAACAGAATTACATGACCGTAACTGCTGAGCCTTGGTTCAAGGGGACAGATTGGAAGCAACACACAATGTGCAGATATCATAGCATAGATAGGGCATACAGAAGTTACCATAAAGGTGTACATACCCACACTCAAACTCATATTAGAATGCATTATTGTTTTTCAATTGGTGCTGCAGTAGCCATTAAACAAACCGTGGTCTAATATACTTTAATGATCATTAAAATATAGGAAGATTGGTGGGTCATTAACCACTGTTAAAACGTATGTTTCTCTCCCAGCATCTGCCACTTTGATGAGGGTCTCCCTTAGCCAACATTCTACCAACCCTATGCTTACCACAAGGTTCTGAGCACATTATTCACCATTTTTGTTTCTGTTTTTAAACTGTTCTTGTGATTTAGCCATTGTATAATGTTATTACAGCTCTCTGCCCATGGCTGTAGTGTCTCAGTATGATTATATAAGCATTACCATAGCAACTTCACTCATGAGTGTGGATATTTTGAAGAGCACACCCTGAGAACTGAATTACGTTTGGGTACTACAAAATGTGAAGTATCAGGGACTGTCAATGTTGACAGGTTAGTCACTGTGAGTTTAAAGGAGTTTCCCCAAGATCACACACTTTGGGCCCACTCTGTAATTGTGGCACTTAACCACCCTGTTTCCCCATTCTTGTCATACATCAAAGTGAAAGTATTTGTGAATGAATTACTTTAATACATAGACAAAGCATGACAATGTTTAAAAGAAATAAGTGTAGAAACATGCTACACTAAAGGAGAATGATTGTAGCTTTGTTTTACCAATCATACATGGAAGCGTACAAGAATCAGACTACCAATTGATGCAAACCTAAAAGATCTCATCTGGTTTGACTTCTGTAATTTAAGCGTCTTAATAAACTCAACAAAATAAATGTTGTGATAAGTTCACCTGCACATTGTTTGACACAGAATTGCAGATTGTTATTCATGATGTGAAAGAGAATATTTGAAATTGTCCAAAAAGTTATTGTCGTTGTAACCGATAATCAGACTGCATTTCCTCACAGAGAACTGCAATGTTTGGTTGGCTCTCCACTCAAATGTTCTACCTGAAAAGAAAAAAAAGTCAATGGTGTAAGCAATGTCATTCTATAGTGATAAAGAAACCCATTTCACAAACAGAAGAATATATAGTGAGAAATAATGCTCTGTCCAGGATCACAGTATCTGCCAATATTGATATGGGCTTTGACCCATTGGCCCCAATGTCTCTAATTTGGTTTTCAAATTATTTCTCTGGGCTAGTGCTTTATGTTCT
Source organism: Ambystoma mexicanum (assembly GCF_040938575.1). NCBI lineage: Eukaryota > Metazoa > Chordata > Amphibia > Caudata > Ambystomatidae > Ambystoma > Ambystoma mexicanum. The sequence goes on from NC_090925.1 coordinate 652,097,255, forward strand.
TCATTGGAGGTGGCCAACCAGTTTTAACAAACCTTGTTTGGAGGGATCAAGGTATATCTCTATACCTGCAACATACTGAGGCTTTGTTAGTTTGTATAGCATTTTCTGGTGCAGATATATTGTTTTGTATCCCAGAATATGTTACTATCACCAATATGTGTATAGTTATATTTTTCAAATAAGAAAGAGGATCATCTCATTCTGCTTTGAGAGCATTTCGAAATGTGATAGGGGACACAAATACAGATCTATGTAGCACATGAATGACACGCTGAACGGTCTTCTTACAATCTTAGCAATCTATTCATTAACATGCATTTCAAATCCGTTGATTTCATACCATCAATATATTCTCCAAAGGAATCTGAAAACAACAAAAGTTGTGCTTTGATGAACACACAAAGTGCATGTACCACAGGGGCCACAGAATGCATTACAGGAATACGTAATCAATTTAGACCTTAGTTATCAACAGCAGCTAGACATTACATATTACAAAATCAGAAATAAGAAGAAAATTCCCACTGACTTATTTGTAGCATGCAAACAGATAAGGGCCCTTTTCTGGCTGTTATGTGTACTCACTTATCCCATCTCTGCAATCAGTATTCCACTTAACTCACGAACAGCATCAGCTTACTTCTCCACACTCATTCTTTCCCCCTTGATTTTATGTCACAGTTTGGACCCTGGTGAATTTAGAGTGTTCCTTGCTCCTCTGGCCATAGCCTAACTATGCCATTGTAGCTGCCCAAAAAGTATATTGTTTTGTTACCATTCTCTGTATATTGATGGCCTTAAACAATTAGCACCTCAGAAAATACGGTGCCCAACAAAACTATGCAGGTGCAGGACCTGAGCAAGAGTACCATGTGGTCTTCAAATGTAGCAGAAAAACATATCGAGTCAGCTTAGTAAAAAAGGCCCCGTATTTTGTTTACTTTGTAGAAAACAACTGCCAACCATGGCCAGACCCAAAGAAGTGGTTCTTAAATTATATTGTCACTTTGCATGGCTACCAGTGTATCACTGAAAGACGTCTCAGACTGCAGCTACAATCCCTGAGTAGCACAAGCAAAAAGTTTCAGAATAGTACAGATGCAGTGCAATATATTAGAGACCAGTAATTATATAGTGCAATAAAGTAAAGTTCAAATGCAATGGATTTCAATTCTGTTTAAACCCATGAAACATGTATTTATAAATATGAATGAGTTGCAAGTATGACGGGTCAGACTCCATAGAGAATGCAAAGACATCAGCAAACTATATTGAGGGACTGCCTCTGATAGAGAGGGATTGATCTCACTCTGGTAGTAACTAGGCTCATACTAAATCAAAGTAAGATTGGCCTTTTTTGTTTTTTGCTCTCACCTCCGGGGTCTATCTGGAATTAATGTCTTCCCAACTATCATCTTTGTTACCACTTTCCACGTGTCAGTTAAGTTTACAACCCACCCCCCTCCCCACATCAGTAAACTACTGATCCTGATCTTAGAGTCCTTTGGGTAACACGCAAGCACTGGAAGGGATGCAGAATAACTTGGAGACCAAATAATCGAACCATGTCAGGAAGATGACAAAGTTTGCTTTTTATTAACACTTATCTAAAACATGGAGATTACAACGGACATCAACGGACGTTCTCTCGAGCTCTTGGTACAACTCACATAAAACCTATCTTTTATTCATCATAAGTGACGTCATACTATGAGGTAAATGAGAAAAACCTAAGTGGGATAGTGATAGGATCAAGAGGAACATCTAAGTATACTTTCTATAGGAGGTGGGATTATGATTGGATCTCTACTGTAAGCTGGACAATTTATGCCTACCTCTAAAACATGCCATCTCTAACACTATTAAATACACAGTATGTAATTGGCTCTCAATTATAAGGTTCTTCGTTATATGGCCCTCTACAATTGGTTGGCATGCTTGTGCCATGTCTGGAACATTCAGTCCATTTAGCAGCATGTAAGCTCCGACCCAGCTGCCAGAAGGTGGACTTGACTTCACCTCCCCACCCAATTAGCCTGTCATCTCTCATCACCCATGTCTTCTGACATGCAGATTGTCTTTGAACTTGGCCTTGCAGTGTATTCTTGTCTCTGGGAAAATAAGGGAGTATGAGCATGCACTATTGTTGTTCTAGAATGCCAAGCTCAATTCTAATTTTGTCCTTGAATCACATGACTGGAGAACACAATGGGCCTCATTAGCACCCTGGCGGTAAGGGGTTTACGCTAGCGTTAGCTGCGCCGACCCCTTACCGCCAATTCCGAGTTCCCAGAGCGCCATGGTCATTTTTCCGCCCGCTTTTTGCGGGCGTAAAAATCCATGGCGCTATGGGACCTTGGTGTTAATTACGCCACCGTAATTTACGGTGGCGTAATTAACTCCTTCCCCACTCCCATTATACCCTATGGGGCCGAAATGGGAATGGGGAAGGGTAAATGGGTCAATGGGGACTTACCGCCCCGCCGACCTCGGAATGGGGCGGTAAGTCCACCATCCGCCATGGCGTAAACGGACTTTACGCCATGGCGGAAAAGTCCGTCGATGGCGGAAAAAATCCGCCAGGGTCCTAATGAGGGCCAATGTGTTCCCTTTTGCAGCATTTAAATGTCTTAATTGAATAAAACTTGGCATGCTTGTTGTTCTTTCTTTGCAAGGGAAAATTCAGCTTCTCACGTTCACTGCTTTGAAAATACTTGGCTTCTTCAACTGTTGGCACCGGGCCAGACAGCCTCATGTGATGCTGGAAATGCATTAGAGGGACAGGGCCTCCGTATCCTTGTCCTTTACTGCCTTTTACCGTGTGTTCTGTCGTGTTTTCTGTGCTGGAGTTCATGCGGGACTCCTGGTGGTGCAGCTCTCTCTTTTGGTTTTGGTGAACAGGCCCATGGGATACCCTTATGGCACCCATGGGTGGGGGTACAACCCTGTGCCCCTAGTGTATGTTTCTGGGCATGGTATTTGCTGGTGTCAGCTCCATGCTGAATTTCACAGGTGCTCTGAATATCCTCTGAGTATCCTCCATTTTGGGATACCGTGGCGCTGCCATTGGAATCTGTTGATTCCTGATAGGAAACAATAACACCCCTGTGACCTTTTGCTTTCTATTGCCTATTACCTTGTTTTCCAAAGTCCTGGGAAGCCCTGACTCTGTCCCTTCCACCTGACTGGCTGGAAGTTCCATATATGGTGTTGTTGTGAAGTCCAGGCCAGACTGGCTGGATCCTTTCCAGTGACTGTATGTTGTGGGTACACCCTGTGAGTGGGACCTGGGTGAATGGAGTGTGTGACGAATATGCATTCTGTGTTGTGGATGTCTAGTATCTGGTGTTTGACATAATGACTGAGACAGCCCTGCCTGAAACTGGTATGAATGCAGAGTGGAGTGTTGAATGGCTGGGTACTTGTCCCAATACAGATAAATTGTTTTGAGTGTCTGGAGAGAGGTGCATGGCATGAATGCACAATGCACCTGATTGGATGCCTGCCTGCATGAATGCCCTTCTGGTTGCCTGAGTGTGACCCAGCAGAATGAATGGGAGATCAGCTAGTATATCTGGGGGCCTCTTACTGCTAGAATTCGTGTTCAGAAGCTGAAGAGAAACTGGAGTTGAAACTGAAGCTTAACCTTGAAGCCCTGCTGGAAGAGAAGTCTTGCTGCTGCTCTACTTCACCAATCTGAAAACTGCTGTGTCTGCAAGGACTGACCGAGAGAGGACCTGGTTAGGCACCCTCTTCTCGAGCTACGAGGCACCATCGAGCACTGCTAATCTTTGCCAGTGCTTCCTGGTATACAGACCTATGACAGGCTGCCGACCGGAGTCTGGGACTGCCGCAGAATCACAAGTAGAAGCGCCCAGACACTGTTGTCCATCACTGTCGACGACCGCCGTCGACGACCGGAGCCGCCATGATCCCTTTTGCCTAAGTAACATTTGATCCAGGGACTCTCTTGCCTGCACCTTCGACCGCTTTGTCTTTGCATTTTTATATATCTAGGAGTATCAAAATTAGAAGCAATACAGTCTCCTTTGACTTCAGATATCCCTTGCAGATTTCCTTGCCATGTTTTCTTCTTGTCTGCAAATGTCATTTACTTGGGTCGCATAGTTTGCTGGCCCAGTTAACATCTACTTCTTTCAAGTGATTGTATTTAAATCTGGTAATGTTTGAGGTTATGGACACGTATAAATATATCCCTGCATAGTGGGTGTTTTTCCCTATCCCTAATTATCGATGTGCGAAGAAGGACGCTTAGAGCCATTCACAGGACCAGCATGAGAGCAGCTGCATTTCACAGCTCTTTGACTGGTCTAGTAGAGTGATATACAGAGCCATCCACATCCTATGCCTGCAGACATAGTTGATGCCCATAGTGTTGCAATGTACAAAGGCTGTGCCCGCACATATGGGAGCCTACAGTGTCATGGAGGTATTTTGATGCCCAGGCCATACGAGGAATTTTGGAGTATTTCTGACAGCAATGAGAAAGCCTTCACTATTGCTTGTCTGTTACTGCGGTGAATGGAATTCGATTTAATATGTGTCAGCTCCCGGGGCAAAGGAATTTACATGGGATAATTGTTGGGGATCATTTTGAAGAATTGCCATCTGGCAACCGTGTAGAAGCCAGGGCTTTTTTTTTTAATAATAATAACATGATGCTGCTAATTCTATCTCAGAAATGGGGACCCTGCTAATCAGACCCCCCTTTCAGCCAACACCATGCCAAAAGCATAGTGTACACCTGTGCCCTGCTGAATCAGTATATTGATCTGCAGCCCCTGTTCCCCAGTGGCATAGAGCAGGTTGCGAGTTTACATGTGCCCTATTGACTGCTGCAGTGACAGCCAAGTCACTTCAGTGATGGGACTGCATTTAAGACACACACCCCTGTTCCCAACCCACATATTATGAGAGTCACTTTTCCAGTGGCAGTGTGAACTTTAAAAACAAGTCATACCTGAGTTTAAGGTATGATGGCTAGTATTTCTCACAATTATGAAAGCCACATCAAATTGATGTTGTGCATATGTCAGAACTGTGAGCCCAAATCAGCTTTGGATTATGTGTTTTCTAGTTAGACCAGGGCAGGAGACTGAAAGGCTGTGCCTCTTAGTTAATCCTTTCTGAGGCCTGTAAAACATTTATACAGCAAAGCAGCCTGCTAGCATTAGCTGTACCTGGAAAAAGAAATCAAAGTCCAAACCCATCCCAACAATTCGAGCGTCAAACATGGGTGCTGCATACCAAAAAGCCCTGTGTTGCTATAGACAAGGGAAGAGCGTGGAGTTAGTGTATACAGAAGAGGCTCAGCATAGCTGGAGGAATATTTCACAATCTTGTTTCTCTCTGTATCTCTCTTTTGTTTCTGAATCCTACACTTCCATTAGCACAAAGCACTTTGGGTATGATATCTGAAGTCTATGACCACTTTCACCAAGATGAGGGTTTGGACTCCCTAAAGCTGGCTTGCTTTAGTCCAATCACCTGTGGACAGTTGTCAATAAAAGATGGGCTCTAGCATTTCTTCTTTGATTCTCTTTTGGACAAACACTTAAGAAATCATTAATTGGACCTCTTTTGGGAGAGTTGACTTTCCAACCCCCTCTGCCAGTGAGGTGAGGAATGAGTGTCCTAGGCAGAGGCAAGCACTGCTCCTTTACAATCCCAAGGGCACATTAGGTGTGACTTTTTTCTTGAGCAAGACCTGCCTCTCTGGCAGCCACACTGGTGCCCAGGATGTTATCATGTTGAAGAGCCACTAAAGGTGTGTGCCAATCTCCCCTGTGTTTGGGTGCCTTAGAACATGTACTAATCCAATCAGTGAGCCCCTGGCAGTGGTCTAGCTGTTGAACCACTGTTATTAAAGGCCATTCACCCCATCAAGCCATCAGGATCCTCTAGACCTGCGTTTGGCACTCGACCAATCCTTGAACTGCTGTACTGTACTCTCCAACTAGTTCACTGACGCACTGCACCAGCTGAGTGTATTGTTGCCTCGGCTCTAACTTGAAGCTAATTGCTGCACCAGCAGCATTTGAAGTGCTTTTCGCCAGCATCTTTGTTGCCAATCCTTATCAACATTTGAACCGAGCCTGGTGGGCTCATCAAACCGCAACATGGAACGCCACATCAAACCACTCGACTGGAACTGTACATTCTGTCATCCAAATGGTTGCCATCAAGTTGACACTGATGGCCCTCACAATCTGCACTTCTTCGAGAGCTGCTTCGAACTGCAATTAACTTAAACCTGACCCCGGATCGACAATGGCTTCCTGTATGGAACAACCAGACCAACGCTTTCGAGCCTGCTTCAAAACACAACAGCACAGAGCAGCCTGGTTTGATTCTGTTGAAATGTCAAGAGCAACGGAATGTAGCTAATAACTGCCTCCTGGTCCAGAGTGTGCCTTGAGAATGAGCAAATCATCTGGCAGTGGTACATAGCATGTGGCTGATGGGAGGCAACCGGAGAGACATAGATCAAAGGGGTGAGGCATGTTATCTGACATTTAAGGTGCAATCATAGTGAGATAGGGTACATTATTTACATTCACTACCGCATGGGACATGTAACAGTCCAATGGAAATGAGAGTTTCATATCTCAAAAGAGGAGCATTAAGCAGCTTGGTGGAATACCAGAGTGGTAAGCAAAACCAGGGTGCACATTATATTAAATGGAGCAATTTTACTGAATATAGGGAAATTATATAGGAAAAGATGTATTCACGGCAGTGTGAGTGACACAGAGCAAATCGTGGTGCAAAGGGGATCCGTCTGTTTGGACAGAGTTAAGGATGGGCAAATAGTAGGGAAAATATGGGTGGCATGGTTCATAGCAGAGAAGTGACAATGGCATGGAAATATCAGAGACAGTGGTGCATCATATGAGACATCCATTGATATTGATATTGATATTTTATTTCTATCGCGCTCGTACACAAGTGTTTCAAAGTGTGACAAGGCAAGGGAGGGGAATAGGGGAGAACAAAACAGCGATCTTACTCGGACAAGTGACATTGAGAAAGCGCAAGTGCATGGGAGAGGGGGATGTGAAAAGTGCATTGAAGGGGGTAGAAGTGGAAAGTGCGAAGAAGAGGAGAAACAGATAAATAACAATAAATAAATAATAAAGGCAACAAACAGTGGTAGTGCAGCCAGCAATTTGCAAGTGCTAGGTTTAAGGCAGCAGACAGTGCAGGAAGAAAAGGAGCGGGGGCTGTATGGGTACAGATACAGACCCCAGTGCAAGGGGTGGCCCGGAAGCAGTGCGGGAGGGTGGCAGGGTGAGCAGGTACCTGGGCCCGGAGGACACAGGGTGGCCAGGTGCACGGTGCCAAGAGAGAACAGATCAGCAGAGGAGAGGGGGAGTGAAGGCACAAGAAAAGAGCAAGGTCTTGATTGATTCCCTAACTGGAGATGGTTCTCCTCAAGTTTTAGAGTGGCAGGGAGGCTGTTCCGGAGGGAGGCCCCAGCCGAAGACAGATATCTACCCCCAGCTTGTTCCTTTGAAAAACGACTGACCCTGTAGGTAGAGGAGCGAAGAGCTCGAGAGGGGAGGTATTTGCAGAGGGATATCTGAAGGTATTTTGGACCCAGGCCCCAGAAAGCCTTGTGGACAATGCAGCAGTTTTGAATTTATTCCTTGTTTCCACTGGGAGCCAATGGAGAGATTTCAGAGCTGGAGAGATACGATCCCAGGGCTGGAGGCCAAGGACAAGTCTCGCAGTCCTGTTCTGGATTAGTTGCAGAGGGCGGAGAGTGGAGGCAGGTAGATTTAGAAAGAGGCTGTTATAATAGTCCAAGCTGGAAAGAACCCATACTTGGGATACCATGAGCTTCTGGGGGAAGGAGAGGAAAGGCAGAGTACCTCTGAGGAGGTGCAGTAGGAAATTTGACTTTTTAGAGACCTCAGAGATGTGGGCCGAGGAGGAAAGGGTGGAGTCAAAGAAGACCCTGAGGTTCTTAGCCTTGCAGGTGGGGGTAGGAGATGGGCCAAGGGAGGCCAGCCAGAGAGTGAAGGGAAAGGATGAGAGAGGGAGAGGAGGTGGCAGAGGACAGCCTGATAATGAGTTGGGTGTTGTCAGCGTAGCACTGGAAATTTGAGTAGAAAGTGGCAATCCAGTGGGCGAGAGTTGCCAAATATTGGTTGAAAAGCCAGGGCGAGAGGTTAGGCCCCTGGGGAACACCACAGGTAGAGAGGAAGATAGATGAAAGGAAGGACCCAAGTTGGACCTGGGAGGGTCAATCTGAGAGGAAAGAGGTCAGCCAGGCCAGAGCCTGATCAGTGATACCCAGGTTTTCACAGAGATGGATTAGCAAGATGGTATGGTTGACCGTGTCGAAAGCAGAAGAGAGATCGATGAGGATGAGGACAGAGGGAATGTTAGAGTCAAGGTTGGAGAGTAGATCTTCACAGATGTTCAGGAGAGCAGTTTCTGTGCTTCTGGCAACTCTAAAGCCAGACTGGTAGTCATGGAGACAGCCAACAGAATTGGAATGAAGGTTAAGCTGAGAGATGGCCAACTTTTCCAGGAGTTTGCCCAGAAAGGGAGTAATGGAAATTGGCCGATAGTCAGCTGGACAAGAAGGATCAGCTGTGGGTTTCTTGAGAAGAGGATGCACAAAGGAGTGCTTCAGAGGGGAGGGGAAGGATCCCGGGGCAAAGGAGTGGTTGCAAAAATCAGCAAGGGCCAGAGCGAGGGGATCATTGTGGTCATTGATGGTTTTAGAGGAACAGGGATTAACCTGCTTTCATAGATCAGACTTGTCTAGCGACCTCGTCAAGGGAGAAAAGAGGAAGGGACCATAAGGACGGTGGGGGCTGGGGGGTGGCTAAAGGAGGGACAGCAAGCACAGATGGAGAGGGGAGAGGAGGGGTGTGGGTGGAGAGGATGGACAGGATGTCTTGTTTTTTTTAAATGAAGTGAAAGACAGCAAGGGCATTGCAAAGAACCTGGGAGGCAACAGGAGGGGTAGAGACTGCAGCAGGGTTGGCCAGCTCCTTGCAGATTTTAAAGAGTTCCATGAACTCTGATAGGACAGAGGTAAGGTTTGTTGGCAAAGAGAGTGGCACAGAGATAATTGGGTCATTTAGGTACAATTAGTAACAATGTATGTGACATGAAGAAAAGCAGTGGGTAATGGTACAATGTCGGGACAAAGGGCCTCATTATGAGTTTGCAGGCAGCCATGGAGCTGTTAGCTCCATGGCTGCCTCCAAACCGGGTTCCATTACCAGGTTCCTGCAATAGGGACTTACCGGGTCATTCCAACATAGTAGGACCCGGTAAATCCTCCTTGCAGGAACCATTTCCCATTTCCATTTGAGTCCCCATAGGTCTCAATGGGAATGGGGAGGGAGGTAACAACGGGCACATTACAAGTGTCCTGTTGCTACCTCCCTCTTCCCTTTGTGGGACCCAGAAAAGACATCTGGTTTTACCAGACGTCTGATCCGGGTCCCACAAAGGGAACCTCGTAATCAGCCCTGACGGAATGAAAGGGGCCGGTCCCATACCGGCTCCCTTCATTCCGTCTGCACAAGGGTTGTAATGAGGCCCATAAGACTGGTTAGGTCACCTCTTTAAGAAGAGTGTGGTCTCTGATTGCCTTTCATTTCCCAGAGTGCTACCTCTTTCTATCTCTGATATGTTTGTGTTATTTCCACAGGGGTTGTTTTTTATTGTATGTTTGCATTTTTGCATATATTCACTGAAAAAAATTTGTTAAAGGGACATTATGGTGAAGTTGCACTAATCAAAACCTATAAAGTTCAATGAAAAAATGTTGTTAAAGGGACGTTCCGGTACAAGTAAAACAGAAAAATCACAGAAATCTGCAAGGTATGGTAAGCTAAGCAACCATAACTTGCAGCACCATCCTGAACTACTAGACTAACACCCAGGATATCAAAGGTGACATCATAAATCTCATTGATGACATCACTGATGACATCACATATTTGGGCCACTTGTTTTTGTTCACTGACATATCTAGAACAGGTGGTTTTGTTCACTGACAGTCTGAATATTAAAATTCAAAAGGTGCTATATATCTAGATGTTAAACTTGTATGTTTTTTAAAGTACTTTCCTTAGGGTTTGGTCTCAGCTCATTGTGCACATACATGGGGCAATAAGCCGGCTTCAAACACACGATTAATTTGTGTACATGAAGATGAACTTTAAAGTTATTAAAATGTTCTGGTGATACTATTTCTCGCTTCCTTACTTTAGTTTCCCTGTATGTGCCTCTGATTTGTATGCATTGTGGGTCTTCATATGAATTGTTTGTACTAGCACAAGTGTGTAGTAACTCTTGAATTAGTAGCTAGTTATTATATGTTTAACATTACTCAAAACTCTGATACGGCAGCATTCATTGTTTTACTATACAACATTGCAAGATTATAAATATTGTACTTCTATTTTGTATGCTGCAGCCATTGCCTATGTTTATGTATGATTAGGTTCCTGTATTAACAACAATACTCCAATATAGAGGCCGATTCATGGAATAATTAGCGCGGCGCAAGTGGGCAAAAACGTGCGAATCGCAGTGGAATAGCGAAAATCGCAGTGCAAGTGCGAAAATCGCACGAAAAGCAGCGCACATCGATTCATGGAAGGGCGTGCGCGAGAAAACCAGCGGATGTGCGATAAAAAAGTGCGCAGCGCACATTGGCGCACAGGCCATCTAACAGCGTGCGCCAGGTCACAGCGAAAATCGCACAGGCCACAGCGAAAATCGCACATAGCGCGGCGCACGCAACAAAAGTAGGCGGAACACGGGCATAACACTCGGAATGGGGAACAACTTGCCAAAACGTGGGCGTCACGGGGGAAGTACAGAGCACAAGTGCGCGGAACGCCCACACGCTCGCCCACAACACGTATTCATGGAATAGAATAGGGCAAAAAAGCGCACGGTCAAACCAGCGCACAGGCACAAACACGACCGCCACAAGAAAGCAGGCGGTAGCGTCCCTGCGGCTGTAAGAAATGTGCGCCAAAAGGTGCGCCAACAAATAGCACCTATATACTGGCATGATGAATGTCCTATACTGTGGCCCTCCAGGACAAATGACGTGCAAAGGGGTACCCACAAACACAGACACCCGCTGACAAAAAATACGTGTGCGTGTATACCGGGGTGCGCGGAAAGTCTCACACGCGATTTGTCCGGGTACGTGTATATCAGGGGTGCGCGGGAATTTCCACACGCGATCTCAGCAAGGTATGTGTATTTCAGGGGTGCGCGGGTAGTTCCACACGCGATTGGCCCAGTGCGAGCAGGGTACGTGTATTTCAGGGGTGCGCGGGAAGTTCCACACGCGATTTCAGCAAGGTATGTGTATTTCAGGGGTGCGCGGGAAGTTCCACACGCGATTGGCCCAGTGCGAGCAGGGTACGTGTATTTCAGGGGTGCGAGGGAAGTTTCACACGCGATTTCAGCAAGGTATGTGTATTTCAGGGGTGCGCGGGAAGTTCCACACGCGATTTCATCAGGGTACGTGTATTTCAGGGGTGCGCGGGAAGTTCCACACGCGATTGGCCCAGTGCGAGCAGGGTACGTGTATTTCAGGGGTGCACGGGAAGTTCCACACGCGATTTCAGCAGGGTACGTGTATTTCAGGGGTGCGCGGGAAGTTCCACTCGCAATTTCAGCAGGGTACGTGTATTTCAGGGGTGCGCGGGAAGTTCCACACGCGATTTCAGCAAGGTATGTGTATTTCAGGGGTGCGCGGGAAGTTCCACACGCGATTTCATCAGGGTACGTGTATTTCAGGGGTGCGCGGGAAGTTCCACACGCGATTGGCCCAGTGCGAGCAGGGTACGTGTATTTCAGGGGTGCGCGGGAAGTTCCACACGCGATTTCAGCAAGGCATGTGTATTTCAGGGGTGCGCGGGAAGTTCCACACACGATTACAGCAGGGTATGTGTATTTGAGGGGTTCTGGGGAGTACCACACGTGAATTGGCCATGTGGGCCCTCCCAGGTGTACGCTCCACAACCACCACGGACCCTGCAGGCAGCCCACACCATGGGGGACTACCCTGCACCCATGCTCATGTCCCGCAGGCAGCCCATCCACCATGGGCATGCCCCCCAGCCAACCCACATGTCACCTTGCACTACTGATCAACAATGCATGTCTCCCACCACCCCCACCCCCCAGCCACCAGGGGCAGCCTCCAGCAGGCCCCCACTCATGTCTCCCACCACCCCCACCCCCCTGCCACCATGGCCACCCTCCACCAGGCCCCCACTCATGTCTCCCACCACCCCCACCCCCCAGCAGTGCAGGGGCAGCCTCCAGCAGGCCCCCACTCATGTCTCCCACCACCCCCACCCCCCTGCCACCATGGCCACCCTCCACCAGGCCCCCACTCATGTCTCCCACCACCCCCACCCCCCAGCAGTGCAGGGGCAGCCTCCAGCAGGCCCCCACTCATGTCTCCCACCACCCCCACCCCCCTGCCACCATGGGCAGCCCCCACCAGGCCCCCACTCATATCTCCCACCACCCCCACCCCCCAGCAGTGCAGGGGCAGCCTCCAGCAGGCCCCCACTCATGTCTCCCACCACCCCCACCCCCCAGCAGTGCAGGGGCAGCCTCCACCAGGCCCCCACTCATGTCTCCCACCACCCCCACCCCACAGCCACCAGGGTCACCCTCCACCAGGCCCCCACTCATGTCTCCCATCACCCCCACCCCCCTGCCACCATGGGCAGCCCCCACCAGGCCCCCACTCATGTCTCCCACCACCCCACCCCCCAGCAGTGCAGGGGCAGCCTCCAGCAGGCCCCCACTCATGTCTCCCACCACCCCCACCCCCCTGCCACCATGGCCACCCTCCACCAGGCCCCCACTCATGTCTCCCACCACCCCCACCCCCCAGCAGTGCAGGGGCAGCCTCCAGCAGGCCCCCACTCATGTCTCCCACCACCCCCACCCCCCAGCCACCAGGGTCACCCTCCACCAGGCCCCCACTCATGTCTCCCACCACCCCCACCCCCCAGCAGTGCAGGGGCAGCCTCCACCAGGCCCCCACTCATGTCTCCCACCACCCCCACCCCCCAGCCACCAGGGGCAGCCTCCAGCAGGCCCCCACTCATGTCCCCCTGCACCCCCACCCCCCTGCCACCATGGCCACCCTCCACCAGGCCCCCACTCATGTCTCCCACCACCCCCACCCCCCAGCAGTGCAGGGGCAGCCTCCAGCAGGCCCCCACTCATGTCTCCCACCACCCCCACCCCCCAGCAGTGCAGGGGCAGCCTCCACCAGGCCCCCACTCATGTCTCCCACCACCCCCACCCCCCAGCAGTGCAGGGGCAGCCTCCAGCAGGCCCCCACTCATGTCTCCCACCACCCCCACCCCCCTGCCACCATGGGCAGCCCCCACCAGGCCCCCACTCATATCTCCCACCACCCCCACCCCCCAGCAGTGCAGGGGCAGCCTCCAGCAGGCCCCCACTCATGTCTCCCACCACCCCCACCCCCCAGCAGTGCAGGGGCAGCCTCCACCAGGCCCCCACTCATGTCTCCCACCACCCCCACCCCCCAGCCACCAGGGTCACCCTCCACCAGGCCCCCACTCATGTCTCCCATCACCCCCACCCCCCTGCCACCATGGGCAGCCCCCACCAGGCCCCCACTCATGTCTCCCACCACCCCACCCCCCAGCAGTGCAGGGGCAGCCTCCAGCAGGCCCCCACTCATGTCTCCCACCACCCCCACCCCCCTGCCACCATGGCCACCCTCCACCAGGCCCCCACTCATGTCTCCCACCACCCCCACCCCCCAGCAGTGCAGGGGCAGCCTCCAGCAGGCCCCCACTCATGTCTCCCACCACCCCCACCCCCCAGCCACCAGGGTCACCCTCCACCAGGCCCCCACTCATGTCTCCCACCACCCCCACCCCCCAGCAGTGCAGGGGCAGCCTCCACCAGGCCCCCACTCATGTCTCCCACCACCCCCACCCCCCAGCCACCAGGGGCAGCCTCCAGCAGGCCCCCACTCATGTCCCCCTGCACCCCCACCCCCCTGCCACCATGGCCACCCTCCACCAGGCCCCCACTCATGTCTCCCACCACCCCCACCCCCCAGCAGTGCAGGGGCAGCCTCCAGCAGGCCCCCACTCATGTCACCCACCACCCCCACCCCCCAGCAGTGCAGGGGCAGCCTCCACCAGGCCCCCACTCATGTCTCCCACCACCCCCACCCCCCAGCAGTGCAGGGGCAGCCTCCAGCAGGCCCCCACTCATGTCTCCCACCACCCCCACCCCCCTGCCACCATGGCCACCCTCCACCAGGCCCCCACTCATGTCTCCCACCACCCCCACCCCCCAGCAGTGCAGGGGCAGCCTCCACCAGGCCCCCACTCATGTCTCCCACCACCCCCACCCCCCAGCCACCAGGGTCACCCTCCACCAGGCCCCCACTCATGTCTCCCACCACCCCCACCCCCCTGCCACCATGGGCAGCCCCCACCAGGCCCCCACTCATGTCTCCCACCACCCCCACCCCCCAGCAGTGCAGGGGCAGCCAACAGCAGGCCCCCACTCATGTCTCCCACCACCCCCACCCCCCTGCCACCATGGCCACCCTCCACCAGGCCCCCACTCATGTCTCCCACCACCCCCACCCCCCAGCAGTGCAGGGGCAGCCTCCAGAAGGCCCCCACTCATGTCTCCCACCACCCCCACCCCCCTGCCACCATGGCCACCCTCCACCAGGCCCCCACTCATGTCTCCCACCACCCCCACCCCCCAGCAGTGCAGGGGCAGCCTCCAGCAGGCCCCCACTCATGTCCCCCTGCACCCCCACCCCCTGCCACCATGGCCACCCTCCACCAGGCCCCCACTCATGTCTCCCACCACCCCACTCCCCAGCAGTGCAGGGGCAGCCTCCAGCAGGCCCCCACTCATGTCTCCCACCACCCCCACCCCCCAGCCACCAGGGTCACCCTCCACCAGGCCCCCACTCATGTCTCCCACCACCCCCACCCCCCAGCAGTGCAGGGGCAGCCTCCAGCAGGCCCCCACTCATGTCTCCCACCACCCCCACCCCCCAGCCACCAGGGGCAGCCTCCAGCAGGCCCCCACTCATGTCCCCCTGCACCCCCACCCCCCTGCCACCATGGCCACCCTCCACAAGGCCCCCACTCATGTCTCCCACCACCTCCACCCCCAGCAGTGCAGGGGCAGCCTCCAGCAGGCCCCCACTCATGTCTCCCACCACCCCCACCCCCCTGCCACCATGGCCACCCTCCACCAGGCCCCCACTCATGTCTCCCACCACCCCCACCCCCCTGCCACCAGGGTCACCCTCCACCAGGCCCCCCCACATGTCTCCCACCACCCCCACCCCCAGCAGTGCAGGGGCAGCCTCCAGCAGGCCCCCACTCATGTCTCCCACCACCCCCACCCCCAGCCACCAGGGGCAGCCTCCAGCAGGCCCCCACTCATGTCCCCCTGCACCCCCACCCCCCTGCCACCATGGCCACCCTCCACCAGGCCCCCACTCATGTCTCCCACCACCCCCACCCCCCAGCAGTGCAGGGGCAGCCTCCAGCAGGCCCCCACTCATGTCTCCCACCACCCCCACCCCCCTGCCACCATGGCCACCCTCCACCAGGCCCCCACTCATGTCTCCCACCACCCCCACCCCCCTGCCACCAGGGTCACCCTCCACCAGGCCCCCCCACATGTCTCCCACCACCCCCACCCCCCTGCCACAATGGGCAGCCCCCACCAGGTCCTCACAATCCCCAATCATGTGCGTAATGGTCAGCCTCCACAGCCAAAAAGCCCTACCAAGTAACCCATTCACCCACATGGAAAAGGAAATCACATGTTGCACCCCCAATGTTAATGAAGCTAATGAACCCATGTCCCTCACACACAATGTTTGCAATTGAATGGGAAAACACCCAACATGTCATGCATGAAACCAATGAGATGATACCACACAGTGAAGTATGGAAAACAAAATAGTATTTAAACAAATAAAGAATGCAAAAGAAAGGAAAAAACTACAATGGGGATGAAAAAAAAAAAGCTGCATGTCCGTATAAAAACAAAAAAAAATTGCAAATCAGAATCCAAACAAATGTCGTCCAAAGTCAAATGTAAAAAATCTCCATGCAACAAAGAACTATGTAAGAAACTACCAAGGGTCCATGAGCCCAACTGAACAAAGGAAACCTACTAAAAAACCTACCTAAAAATCAACTATATACAAAAAGTGGAGCAGTGTCCGTCGACTCCAAATCATAATAAGAAAGAAAGGAAACCTAAAACTAAAGAACCATATACAGAGGCGGCGGGCAAGTCCAGCGGCTCACTCCGTGGTGTCCCGGGCCAGGGCATCATCGAACTCCTGTTCGATGTCCCGGAGGCGGTCCAGTTCCATGGCCCCGAGGGTCCGCAGGGACGACGCCGTGTCCTCCTCCAACCCCCTGCGGACTGCCTCGAGGCACTCGGCCCGCCTCAGGGCCCTCCGCATGGAGTTCTCCGCCCTGACCATTGTGAGCCGCGCCTCTTCCGCCCGCCGCCGCTCCGCACCTATGGCGTGGCCCAACCGCTGCCACACGGAAGACACTCTCTGTCCTGGGTCCCCCTGCCCTCCGGCCGATGCCTGCCCCTCCGATGTCGAAAGCCCCGAGCCTTCATGTCTCCCACCATGTTGCTGCTGCTGCTGCTCTGCCTCTGCCCGTGCACTGCCTCCTGCTGCCTGCACATCCTCCGCCGGCTGGGGTGCAGTTATTGATGTGGCCACCCCTGCTGGACCTCCGACTCCCGACTGTGGCAGGGATGCCTCCTCCACCAGCCTGGCCGCACCGTCAGAGGCAGCTCCACAGGGCACCCAGGTGACTGATGGGTGGGAAGATGGCACAGAGGACGACTGGCGCGTAGGGGGTCCAGTTGAGGAGGGGGTCGGAGCAAGCCCCATCAGACGGAGGAATCCGGCCTGGGTGACCTGTCCCAGCAGGCTGACGTGGTCAACGAGCCATTCGAGATGACGTGCAGTCTCTCCATGAAAAGACTGCAGGTCACCTCGCATGGCCCGTTGACGCAACGCCACACCAGCCAGGACAGGCTCAACCCGGACCTGGATGGCCACGTCCGCAGGCAGAGGAAGCCCAGTTGACGTCAGCTCATCCCCTGCCTGAAAACGGGTCTGGACGTAGGCATCCCTGCTGGTGCAAGATGATGCAGGGACAGGATCGGGGACAGGATTGCACACAGGCACCTCCGCGGCAGCCTGTGCTGCCTCCTGTCCCTGGTCCTGCACTGCACCACTAGCACCAGTGGGATCCCCACCTCCAGCCCCCGTCCCTGGTGCTTGCACGGCCTCCTCCTCCACCAAACCCCCCACCAACCTGGATGACTCTGTGCCATCTTCCCCTGTTGGGCCCTGTGGGGTCCCAGCTGCCCCTTCTGCTGCCGAGGAGTCCAACTGCAACCTCCGCCTTTTGGACCTCCCCCCGGCAGCTGCGGCCTGGGACGCGGCACCGGACACCTCACTCCCCGACGAGATGACAACACGGGAGGGGAGCCGGGCCTTGCGTCTCCGGCTGGCGGTCGGATCCCCGCCGATGTGCTCCACAGCACCTTCTCCGCCCTCTTCATCAGTTGACGCTGCAGACAGGGAGAAACAAAACACAGGCATCAGGGCACTGTACAATGGACACATACACACATGACAGTTGCACATGAGTGGCATAGGCAAACCTCAGACATGGCATCACAATCCCCAACACACATGTCATTGCAACTCGCACACATGAGCCATACCACAGCCATATCGCAACTGCCACCACCATCCCTACACATACAACAGCATCAGCAGCCAAAGGGGAGCCAGACATCACATGCAACACAGGAAGTGCACCACACATGTACACACACCACCACACTTGCATGCATGTCTACACCTCTGCCAAGTGTCGCACTGTTCAGACGGGCATCCATGTCACATCTGCCAATCAGGCTTCCACATACCGCTGTCACATGCATCCATGTTGCATCACTGTTGCACCCTTGTCAAATACACACACATGCACATGTACACAGTGCTCATACATGCAGCCGAAAAAACATACATGCCCGACATCACGGACATGTCTACTTACATACACATTCATCCAAACATGTGTGCACGCACAACTGCATTTGCCATGCAAGCCCACACACACAAGCACCATCCATGTCTCACACATTACAGCCCTCGCATGTGTCAGCCCCACGGCCCTGTACACCCCCACCCATACTCGGCCCCATACAAACAGATGTGCAACCTGCACAATACCGAATAATCACCACACGCACTGCTCACAATCAGGATGCATGTACACTCACCGCTCGACTCCAGACGGGTCTGCTTCTCTAGGACCTGGACGTGGAGCGCTGGGGATATGCGTTCCAGGACCCCCATCTGTTCTTCCGACAAGTGGCCCCGGCGCCCCTTGGCATCCGCTGCCTTCAAGAGGCGCCGGGCCTTGTTCAGGGTCCTGGACCTGAAGTCCTCCCAGCGCTTCCTGACATGTTGTAAGTCCCGGACTGCCACCCCCTCCACGTTGATGGCAATCACGATGTCAGTCCAGATCCGAGTCCGTCCTTCCTTGTCGGCGCGGGAACTTCCAAAGAGGGCATCATACTGCCCCAGGACTTGCTCCACCAGGACACCAACTTCGGTGGCACTGAAGCTGGTGCCCCTCTGCCTCTCTGGCCGGGGGTTGTCAGTGGTCCCAGATGGTGTTTGCCCCGACATGACAACCCCAGAGGCAGGAGTGGGTGGGCAACTGGGTCCTGGGGCTGGGCTGTGGAGCGATGGAATTCCAGTCGGGAGTCTTCGGTTCCAGCAGGGGTGGTCACAGCAACAGCACGCCTGGCTGATGTGCAGGCAGCAAATGGCAGTGCACGTGGGCAGCAGGCAGTCAGGCAGCAGCAGATGGCAGGTGGGAGCGTGCTCGGGGCTCTGGGGGGCAGTAGTTCGGCCTTCTGGGCAGGAGCGTGGTCTTCCGTGTGCTTACGCGTGGCCAGCTTGGTATGGAGTGATTTGGCACGTGAAAATCCTGCACGTCAGCGTGAAAATCGAGGAAAGGCCCTTAGCGCGTAAGCGCGTCAGCACGCATACGCGAATCTATTGGACCAAAGGCCCTCAGCGCGTAAGCGTGTCTGTGACGTGACCCGCACGGGTGTTTCCCACACGGCACGTGATGACAGAGCACACATGGAAAGACTGCACGTCAGAGTGTCATCGCGTGTAATTGGACAGCACGTCAGAGTGTCATCGCGTGTAATAGGACAAAAGTGCGCGTACACGCGATTGGCCTATGTACGTGTATATCAGGGGTGCGCGGACACTTACACACGCAAGTACGTCAGCGCACCTGTATCCCGGGGTGCGCGGAAATTTCCACACGCTATTGGACTGTGTACTGGATTTCAGGGGTGCGCGGGACACACGCTCGCCTACAACACGCGCAACGCATTAATTTGCGTGCTAACAAAATAACTAGCTCAGACCCAGGATGAACATACCGTTCCTAGCAGCAGTGGGCGTGGCCTACCAAAGGAGGAGGAGGAGGAGGTTAGTCAGGGCCAGAAAATTCACACCCAGAAACAGCCTTTTCGGGATGCCTGATGACCAGGTGCATGGGAGGTACAGGTTTCCACCACACATCATACTGGACCTGGTGAGTGAGTGGGAGGATGACCTCACATCACCCACCCTGTGCTCCCAAGCACTCAGCCCCCTGGAGAAGGTCCTCAATGTACTGCACTTCTTAGCCACTGGATCATTTCAGCGGACAAGTGCCATTGTGGGTGGTGTATCACAGGCCACCCAGTCACGCTGCCTACACCAGGTCTTGAACATCATCACTGCACGCCCATCAGTCCGCAGGCACATATACCTGCCCAGAACCCCTGCAGAAAGGCATGCTGCCGCCCTGGATTTTTACGCTGTGGCACGATTCCCCAAAGTGCTAGGTGCCATCGACTGCACCCATGTGGCTCTACGTCCCCCCAGGGCATCTGAGCACATCTATAGGAACCGCAAGCACTGGCATTCCATCAACGTGCAGGTAGTATGTAATGCCAAGGGAATCATCACCTCAGTATATGCCAACTATCCCGGGTCAACCCACGACAGCTTCATTTACCGAATGTCCACCCTAAGCCGCGACCTAGAAGCTGGGCGGCATGGCGATACATGGCTGCTTGGTGAGTATGAATGCCACTGCACATGCATGCATGTCAGATACTGAGCAAGGTCACAACCCCACCAATGATACCAATCACCACCTCCACAGGGGACAGTGCCTACCCTCTCAGCCCCCACATGATGACGCCAATTCGGAACCCCACCACGCCACCCCAGGTAAGATATAACGCAGCCCACATTACAACCCGGGGCATAGTGGAGCGCACATTCGGAGTGCTGAAGTCACGCTTTCGCTCCCTTGACCGTTCTGGCGGGCAGCTGTTGTACGCTCCCCCAGTAGTGTGCAGGATCATAGTGGCAGCATGTGTCCTGCACAACGTTGCAACACGCCGTGGCCTGGCCGTGGACATGGTGGTGGCACCACATCCCCAACCACATGCACAGCCGCTGCGCATGGGAGGGGAAAGGGCACGGGGGGAGGAAGCCCGTACACAGCTAGTGGCTAATTACTTCACATAGAAATCACACCCTGTGGAGTGCACACTGCCCTGGCACATTCCATCTGACAATCAATGATGACTCAACCGGACACTGATCCTGAATGTCTGGAGAATGAATCATCAAAACCATATCAGCCTGAGATTGTTCACCTGGAAGTGTCACAATGTGTGCATCCCTACCCACACAGACACCACCAATGCAGTTTTGTGAAGTTACACATTCAAGCATCTAAAATGAATACCCACTTGCAAAATGCAACAAGAGAACAGTGCCATGTCAGCCAACCCAACCCCAGCACCGCCACACGACACACCGTGCCATGTCATGCTATTTGCAGGTAAACAAAGTAATCCCCACAACATGACACTAGTGTCACAATGTACAGTGTCCCTATTAGAAACTTGCAACACCTGAAATGCTCACAGTAATGCCGGACCAACAACAAACTTGAGCACGTACTACCATTAACATGACATCACAAATGTTAAATATTAGTAGTCTCACCACCTGGAAATGCCTGCACTCCCACCACTACCAACTGTGCAGTGTTGGCGCCATGTAGAGTTGTAGGTGCACTGCTGCCAACATGTACCCCATCTCCAGACTAGAGGTCCTTGTGTAGACATGAGGAAGGGACCTGCAAATTGGGAGGTAGACACAGAAGATGAGTTACACATCAATGCAACATGCAGTGTACAACACAACAGCAATATGCACTAGGAATGTATACACAGTATTGACTAGAGACTGCCCACACAGCTCAGGGGAGTCCAACGTCACTGTGTAATTCACTGTCACTTGGGCACACCCTTTGCAAGCCCATGGAAACGGGAAGCAGGAGGGGTGTGTGTGACTCAAACCCAAGCATCTGAACCAAATACATTACAAGCCTGCATGTGCCCAGCCACAATGCAGCGTATGCAAACACAGGAACCACGGAAGCCAACAAATCATCCCAAAAGAATTGGGAATAAAATAAATAAGAATAAAAATAAAAATAAAAAAAAATCAAAAATGGCCATTGATGGGCCCGGGGGGGTTGGGGAGGCCACCCAGGAGGTCTGAGGACAGGATGCACACCAGAACCCACCTGCGTGGATCCTGGGAAAATAAAACACCTCCATGGGCTCATGGCCCACACGGCTACCCTATTGTGGGAGTATCACTGCTGTCGCTATTATCACCCTGTGCAGCTGCATCCGGAGGTGGTTGCACTATGGGAGGCAGCCCACGCAAGGCCCTAGTCTGCTCCTCCATGGCTGCAAGCATGCGGGTGTGGTAGGTCTGGTTCTGGAGGATGAGTGTGCGGAGGTCCCCATGCAACAACTCACGGGATGCCCGGACCTCCGCCCTCGTTGCCTGCATCTCAGCTGAGAGCGTACGGGTGAGACGCTCCAGCTGCTGTTCTGTCCTTTGGTGTGTTGAAGCCTCAAGCTCAACAAGAGTCGTCCTGAGGTGAAGGAGCTCCTGCCTCAGGGCTTCCCTGTGGCCCTGGGACTCAATGGAGATGGCCTCCTGCAGAGTCGCCAGTGCCGCCCGCCTGTCCCTGTTGGACCCCAACATGTCCTCCCTGTGTGACTGGCAGATGGAGTCGGTTGCCTGCTCTAGTCGCTCCATCAGCCTTTCAGGGGGGACAATGGAAGTGGCCACCCTATCCATGGCCTGAGCCATCATCTCGGATGATGCTGCCTGTTGGGTTGCCATACCGTAAATGGATTGCTCCCATGCGGTATTGCCAGGTGGCGTACGGCCACCACGTCGGCGGGCACCACACCTGTCTGGGGCAAGGCGAACTGCGCCTTGCTGTGCCGGCACTGCCTGAGGCTGCAGGACTGCATTCCCCCTCTGATCTGCTGGCCCAGGAACAGGATCAGATGTCGCGGAGTGTGACCCTGCATCCGTAACCACCAAAGGCGTAGCTGCCAACACTGACATCCCCATTGAGGGTTCTGACCCTGGTGCAGGTGGGTGGGACAGAACAGAATCCCTCCCTGGAACACTCACCTGCGACGGCACGTAGGTCTCATCCGAATCAACACCTGAGTACAGCTCGGGGGAGGTGCAGCCAGAGACACCCCTTGACCTGCAGCACTTGTGGGTTCTCACCCACCACCACACCACGTCCCTCACTGGTGGTTGGTCGGCCCTCGGACCCCTCCTGGGTCTGCACCATCTCCACAACCCCAGCAGTATCAGGTGCGTCTTCCCCTGCAAAGACATGAAAACAAAGAAATGGAAACAGGCATTAGCACCATGGCACACAATGAGGGCTGAGAAGCAAGAGAACCAGTACTTGTTTGACAGATGTCCCACATGACTAAAACCCTCCCATGCATGCACCCTCACTGCGTATGAAGGGCAGGCAAATGGCACACACTGATGACACCAAGATGGAAGATGAACACATTTTCTGCATGCTGCCTGGCAGTGGCATCACACATTGGCCTGTGATTGCCAGGTGAAACACACATGCCATCACACAGGTGGCATGTACCATTGCTATTGAGTGAAGATGTAGAGGAGGGCAGCACCTATTCATTCAGTCCAGTTCCCGCATGTAATAGCTTTTCTAATTCAAACAGGTCAGATTCTTCACCTGGAGCTGCCAGTCCGAAATGGTCCAATTGCACAGGGACATGTTTGAACAAATGATATCCAGGTAACAAAGTCACTCCACTTTACCATAGCCATGTCAGACATGTGACTAGAGGACTGCGACATGCCTAGTAAAAGTGGTGGAATGCAGACAATCTGACTAAATGAACAGTGAATAATTAAGCAACTATGTTGTGGCAAGGTGACACTTCAAGGGCAACTGGCGTGCAGTTGGGCTAGATGTCTACTGTTGGCAGAAGGGATACTGCTATGGCCAAATGCAGCTGCACAGGATGTATTGCATGAAGCACATGGCTGACCCATACGACTCAGACACACACACTCTCACCGGGCACACATACAGAAGCCCTCACACACACCATGCACATGGATGACACACACATGCATGTGCACTCACCGGACAATGCCTCGTAATCAGCCAAATCTCCCACGCCTTGGATCTGTTCCTCCGTGACGTAGGTCCCAGCGACTGACTCATGTGGAGTGAGTTCCGTGTCTACTACTGGAGACCCACCTCCAGTCACTAGAGTTGCGGCATGACTTGAGGCCAGCTTACTCTTTGCCCTGCGCTTTAGGTCATTCCAGCGCTAATAGCAATCATTGGCTGTGCGCCTCACGATTCCAAGGGCACTTACGATGTCCGCAACGGTCTGCCAGTGTGCCTGGCGTTGTGCAGGTGTGGTCTTGGATCCTGCAACAATGACCATCTCGTTGTCATGTGCGGACACATACTCGACAAGTGCATTCAGTTCGTCATCCGTGAAGCTGGGCTTCCTGGACGGGCCGGACTGTGTAGCCGTGTCTGGGGATCAGCCTGTGCCGGACGAGCACTCTTCCTCTTCCGCTTGGAAGGTGGTGGTGATCCTGAGTATCCTGCGCCGCTCTGGACACTAGGGGCAGGAGCCCTGGTGGACTCTGTATCAGGAGTGTGGGATTGCACACTCAGCATGGGAGTTGGTGCAGGCATTGGCTCTAGTGTGATGGTGTCAGGGGGAATGTCAGCAGCATGGACTAGGACCGACACTGTCCAGGCTGGGTGTGTGAGGGCTGGGGTGGATGGAGCCGCAGCTGCCCCTGCAGCCTCTCCGCCCTGCCTACTTGGTGCAGCAGATGACCTTGCTGCCCCAGATGCACGTGGCATGGTGACATCAACGTGCACCAGCGCACGTGTCATAGGCCTGCTGACCTGGAAGTCAGCCATGGAGTCATCCAGGTCTGGTGCCACAATGGGCTGGTCCAACAAGGGCTGAGCATGGATGGTGTCAGCCACATCAGCCTCAACGGGAGGGGGGGGGGATTATGGGTGCCCTTGACTGGTCCTCCACACATGGGGGGACAGGCTCACCCTGCAAGTAACGACCACGTCCCCTACCGGATCCACCACGGCCACCACTTGTGGCTCTTCCACCTTTGCCACCCTTACGGAATCCTCGCCTCCCAGCCATGGCACTGATGTTAATGTGCGTATGGGAGTGGCTGTAAAATATTGTCCTGGGCAATTGGGGGTCAAAGGGGTTGGGTACCAGATGGTAATTGTACCCTAGTGCTCTTGCAAGGCTGATTGTAACCCCTGGGGAAAGATGACGGGTCACGCTACGCACAGGAGCCCCAAAAAAGGGAGATGACGTGCACGCAACCCCTCCTAGACCACGTGTGCAGAAAGGAAAATCTGCACTACGCTGTGGCACCCAGTAACACAAGAATGAACGTATGCGTGTCACACGCAGCCTAGAATGACCTCTGAATGGGTAGGCTACACACGGGGCAAGCACAGATGTTAGATACGTGCGTGACTCACCGTCTGCCAGGAAAAAGAGCGTGAAAAAGGAGCGCGTTTGGTTGGCAACACCCCCGCCAAAAGAAGATTTGTACGCTGTCTGAGGAGACAGGACAACAGTAGAAGGGAACACTGTTTGAGGGAACAGGCCCAGTTAAACCAGTAAAAGAGAAAAAAGAGAAAAAGCTGTCAGAGGTAACAGGGAATACGAACTTGAAACGCCGTTGTCATGCCACTCACCTGCGGTATGGGGCGCGGTGCGGGACGCATCTGCAGGTCCCGGCGCTTCCCATCCTGGCGCATCTACCCCCGATATAGGTTGGGGGGCCCTCGGTCATTTGCGGCTCATGCCGCTTCCGGGTTTTCCCATTTGCATGGTTCGCGCAGGCGCGGAGGGCAGTCTTTCGCCCTCCGCGCATGCGCAGTCCACAGAGCGCTTGGGAAGTTGCAGGCTTGCTTCCCAAGCCTCGTTCTGGGCGCGTCAGCACCCGGGGACGGCGCAGATTTGCGTTCCAAGCCTCCCGGGTGCTGCCTGCCCTATATTAAGGGCCAGTTTGTTGGAACAAACCGCGTCTCAACGCGGTTTGTTTACGGATCGCGTCCTCGCCCGTGTTACTCTCTAGTAACACCTTGTCCAGTCTTCTAGTCCTTGCTCCTCGTCCTTCCCTGTTAGTTCCTTCCTGTTCCTGTTGGTCCTCCGGTTCCTTGTCCTGCCCCAGGGGTCCAAACCCTTCCAGCCCTCTTTTGCCTGTCTGTTCCTCTCCTTGTTCAGCTCTGGAGCCTGATCCTTCCTTTCCCCTTGCTTGTTAGTTCGGTTTCTTGCCTCCTGCCTTCCTGTGTTCTCCGCCTCTTCCACCTGCTTCCTCCCCCTGCCATTGTCATCCATCGGACTACTGCTACTACTGGAGCATTCCCTTTGCTACTATCCGTGGATCCATCCAGTCAAGACCCGCCTTCCCTGTCAGTGCTTGCACTGTCCCGACGCCACGCAAATCAGGTAAGTGCGCATCCGTGGCGTTGGGAGCCGGCACACCGCTAACCTTGTTTGATTCAGGGTTGGTGTTGCGCTGGTTCCTCGCGTCACACATTCAGCAACCATCAGTCGGACAGCCTGGCTACTTCACCACGACCATCAACTGGAAGTTCAGGTACTCAGCGCCCACGAGACGCTTTCCTTAACAGATTGAGACGCCTGCCTTCTGATTTTGAGATGGATGAATCCCAGGAACTCAGGGAAGAGATGCGGGCCCTTCGAGCCGAGATGACTGCACTCCATCAAGAGAACATTGGTTTGAGACAGTTGGTGGCACAAGGTACCGGGACTACACCTCAGGGTGAAGGTGCAATGGCTCATACTGCACCAATCAAATTCGATGGTGATTCAAGACGTGTGGTCGAGTTTTGTAATCATTGTAGGATACACTTCCTCTTCAGGTCCACTTACTTCAACTCTGACAAGGCCAAGATCGGGTATATTCTGGGTAATTTGACTGGGAACGCACTTGCTTGGGCAACGCCTTTGGTGGCTGCCAATAGTCCCATTCTCAACGATTTTGCAGCGTTTGAAAAAGCATTTCTAGAGGTTTTTCAATCACCCAATCTGGCCTCCGCGGCTCAGAATCAATTGATGGACCTCAAGCAGGGAGCCATGGACATAATAGCTTATATTGGCCGCTTTCGGCAATTGGCCACCGATTCCCAGTGGCCTGAAGTAACCCAAAAGACTCTGTTTCGTCGGGGATTGAGAGAAGAATATAAAGACGAATTATTACACATTCCTGAGCCCGACACCCTTCAACAACTTGTGGAACAAGTTTTGCGGATCGATCACAGACTAGCAGAAAGAAGAGGAGAGAGACGTCGAACCGAGAGGTTGTTTTCCAGACCCACAAACACGTCTACTGGGATTCCTGGGTCTTCGGAATCCGGTCCAGAACCCATGCAGTTGGGGGCTGTTAGGGGTCCGTTATCCGAAGCAGAACGGAAACGCCGAAGGTCTCTAAGACTATGTTTGTACTGTGGAGCCGCTGGGCATTACTTGGGTACCTGCCCTTCACGCCCTCAAAGGAAGTCGGAAAACTAAAAGACCTGTCGTCTATTGGAAAGGCAACGACAGGTCTCTCTTCGCCTCCAGTCCTTTCCGGCCTCTGCTCCTTGCTTCAGCCCATGCAACCTGCTGTTTTATTAGTTCTGGAGATCAAATTGACATGGTTAAGCAAAGAGGTGAAAGTTCTCGGCTTATTGGACTGTGGAGCTTCTGGTAATTACATCGATGAGAACTTCGCAGCAAGGCATGGTATACCTTTGTTTTCCCGGAAGAATGTTCTGCCAGTGGAGGTGATTGATGGGACTCCTTTATCTTCGGGGCCTATACGTCAACATACCATGGGTCTATTTGCCCAGATTAAGGAACATGGTGAGAGAATCGCCCTGGACGTCATCAAATCACCATCATATTCAGTAGTTTTGGGTTTACCGTGGCTGCTATGCCACAATCCCACCATCGATTGGGAAACACGCACTTTGGTTTTTGCTTCCGCTCATTGCCTTCAGAATTGTTGTTCGCCTGGCAGGCCTCAGAACATCGTCATCTCCACACCTCTTGCTAGAAGCAGTAGTCCACCTGGTCTTTGCTCATTGCTGCCCATTCCTCAAGAGTACGATGACTTTAGGATGGTCTTTTCCGAGCCTGGGGATATACCTCTACCTCCTCAGAGAACATTCGATTGTTCTATTGATTTGATACCAGGTTCGGTAATACCTCATGGGAAGATTTACGCCTTGTCCCTAAACGAGAAACAAGTCTTACAGGAATATCTGGATGACTGCATCAAAAAAGGATACATAACACCTTCGAAATCTCCTGCTGGTTTTCCTTTATTCTTTGTGAAGAAGAAAGAAGGTACTTTACGTCCTTGTATTGACTACCGCCAATTGAATGATATTACACGAAAAGACAGATACCCACTGCCATTGATCCGGAATATCATGGAATCACTTCGAACAGCTAAAGTCTTCACCAAGTTAGATCTCCGTGGAGCTTATCATCTGATCCGGATAAAGGAAGGCGATGAATGGAAGACGGCCTTTAAAACACCATCCGGGCATTACGAATACCGGGTAATGCCATTCGGTTTATGTAATGCCCCGGCGGTCTTCCAGCGCTTTATGGACCACGTATTTAGTGACCTGATCGGCATCTCAGTTTGGGTATACCTGGATGATATCCTCGTTTTCTCTGTTTCCCAAGAACAACACGTGGAACACGTACGAGAGGTCCTTCGACGGTTGTCCCAGAATCAACTGTACGCAAAAGCAGAGAAGTGTTCTTTTCACAAGGGAAGCATGGAGTTCTTGGGCTATGTAATCAGTGGATCAGGCGTCTTCATGGATCCCGCTAAGATACGATCCATTCAGGAATGGAACCAACCTCTCGATCTGAAATCTCTGCAATGATTTTTAGGGTTCGCCAACTTTTATCGACAGTTCATACCCCATTTCTCACAGCTTACGACTCCTTTAACTCGATTAACCAGCAGCAAAGTACCTTTTCTTTGGGATTTGCAGGCTACCATGGCCTTTGACACCTTGAAAAAATCCTTCAGCACAGCACCCATTCTGTGTCATCCCAATGACGAGACACCATACATCGTAGAAGCAGACGCTTCCGATTTCGCTATTGGTGCTGTTCTCCTGCAGAAGCAATCCGAATCTGGCATGGAACATCCTGTGGCATATTTCTCCCGTAAACTCACTCCCAGTGAACGGAACTATGCCGTGATAGAGAAGGAGCTGTTAGCCATAAAAGCAGCATTTGAAGAATGGAGGCATCATCTCCTCGGAGGACGACATACGGTGGAAGTTCGTACCGACCATCGCAATTTACAGTATTTACGTTCTCTTCAGTGCCGTACCTCTCGCCAAGCCCGATGGGCCTTCTTTTTCTCTCACTATGACTTCCACATAACCTACATTCCTTGTGCTCAGAACTTGAAGGCAGATGCCTTATCCCGTTCCATGGAAGGAGACGTTAAGAGCGACTGTAATAACAAGCCATTGATCTCTCCGAAGCATTTTCTACTTACGCTCACCCCTCATCTCCAGACAATAGTACAAGACACCAGAATAGATCCAGCTCGGTCGAGTCTCTTGAAACGACCACAGATCACCGAACGCAATGGGTTGCTTTTTTATCGGAACAGATTATACATACCCACTGTCTCTCTTCGGACTCTTGTACTTCACGGGTTCCATGGTTCCCGAGTGGGTGGACATCGTGGCATAAAAGCCACTCAAGAACTAATTTCCAGGCAATTCTGGTGGCCAGGCTGGGCCGAAGAAATCGAGCGGTATGTCAAGAGTTGTCCTATGTGTGCCCAGACCAAGGTTCCAAGAAAAAAGCCATTGGGGTTACTTCATCCCACAGAGATACCTCCATACCCATGGCATACCATTGTCGCAGATTTCATCGTGGACCTTCCTCCGTCTGATGGATATACCTGCATTATGGTGGTAGTAGACTGCTTTACCAAGACTGCCCATTTTGTCCCATTCCCCAGGATACCCACGGCGTCCCAGATGGCTTTAGCGTTCTTCCAAGAAATTTATAGGTTGCATGGACTACCAGAGAAAATCATATCCGACCGTGGATCCCAGTTTCTGTCCTCTTTCTGGAGTCAGTTGTGCAATCATCTAGGCATTCACAGAGCCTTGAGTTCGGGTTATCATCCACACACCAACGGCCAGACTGAGAGAACTAATCAAACATTGGAACACTACCTTCGGTGCTTTGCTAATGCCACTCAGACCAATTGGAAAACACATCTGGTTCTTGCCGAAGCCTCTTACAACAATACAAAACATTCCGCTACCGGATTTAGTCCGTTTTTCTGTTCTTTTGGTCAGCATCCTAAATTGGTGCCTTTTCATCCTGTACCACCCAGTGCAGTTCCATCTGCTGATCATCTGGTTGTTACTCTCCAGAAGCAACATTCGTTGGCACGCAGAACTCTTGCAGAGGCACAGGAACGCATGAAACAACAAGCTGATAGGCGGCGCACTCCTGAACCCATACTCCATGTTGGTGATTTAGTATGGTTGTCCTCCAAAAATCTACCAGTGCGTAATCTTCCTACCAAATTGGCTCCCCGTTATTTTGGCCCATTCAAGGTTACCAAGCGTTTGTCCTCTGTAGCATTTCGCCTACAATTGCCCCAGGCCTGGCGGGTTCATCCTGTCTTTCATGTCTCCCTTTTGAAGCCTTACGTGGTTGATACTTTCCAGCGATCCTTTTCCTGTCCTGCCTCTGTTGATGCCAGCGGAGTACCTGAATTTGAAGTACAAGAGATCTGTGATTCGCGCATTCGACGGGGTGTACTTCAGTACTTGGTAGACTGGAAGGGTTACCCTGCCTGTGATCGCACCTGGGAACCTTTCAGTCATGTGCATGCACCCCATCTGGTGCGCGAGTTCCATCTCCGATTCCCTTGGAAACCTGGGTCCCCTGGCCTTTCTGGGAGGGGACATAGTGTCATGCCACTCACCTGGGGTATGGGGCGCGGTGCGGGACGCATCTGCAGGTCCCGGCGCTTCCCATCCTGGCGCATCTACCCCCGATATAGGTTGGGGGGCCCTCGGTCATTTGCGGCTCATGCCGCTTCCGGGTTTTCCCATTTGCATGGTTCGCGCAGGCGCGGAGGGCAGTCTTTCGCCCTCCGCGCATGCGCAGTCCACAGAGCGCTTGGGAAGTTGCAGGCTTGCTTCCCAAGCCTCGTTCTGGGCGCGTCAGCACCCGGGGACGGCGCAGATTTGCGTTCCAAGCCTCCCGGGTGCTGCCTGCCCTATATTAAGGGCCAGTTTGTTGGAACAAACCGCGTCTCAACGCGGTTTGTTTACGGATCGCGTCCTCGCCCGTGTTACTCTCTAGTAACACCTTGTCCAGTCTTCTAGTCCTTGCTCCTCGTCCTTCCCTGTTAGTTCCTTCCTGTTCCTGTTGGTCCTCCGGTTCCTTGTCCTGCCCCAGGGGTCCAAACCCTTCCAGCCCTCTTTTGCCTGTCTGTTCCTCTCCTTGTTCAGCTCTGGAGCCTGATCCTTCCTTTCCCCTTGCTTGTTAGTTCGGTTTCTTGCCTCCTGCCTTTCTGTGTTCTCCGCCTCTTCCACCTGCTTCCTCCCCCTGCCATTGTCATCCATCGGACTACTGCTACTACTGGAGCATTCCCTTTGCTACTATCCGTGGATCCATCCAGTCAAGACCCGCCTTCCCTGTCAGTGCTTGCACTGTCCCGACGCCACGCAAATCAGGGAAGTGCGCATCCGTGGCGTTGGGAGCCGGCACACCGCTAACCTTGTTTGATTCAGGGTTGGTGTTGCGCTGGTTCCTCGCGTCACACATTCAGCAACCATCAGTCGGACAGCCTGGCTACTTCACCACGACCATCAACTGGAAGTTCAGGTACTCAGCGCCCACGAGACGCTTTCCTTAACAGCCGTGAAGTAAATTGCGTGTGAAACGACAAGAAGTACAGAATTCACCCACTCGCTCCAGCGTCACTTACGCGGCGTGTACGCGCTAGGGCCATTTCCACCAATTACACGCTTTGTCACTTCTGCGTGTAGGGCCATTTCCACCAATCACACACGATGACACTCTGACGTGCAGTCTTTCCACGTGTGCTCTGTCATCACGTGCCGTGTGGGAAACACCCGTGCGGGTCACGTCACAGACGCGCTTACGCGCTGAGGGCCTTTGGTCCAATAGATTCGCGTATGCATGCTGACGCGCTTACGCGCTAAGGGCCTTTCCTCGATTTTCACGCTGACGTGCAGGATTTTCACGTGCCAAATTACTCCGTACCAAGCTGGCCACGCGTAAGCACACGGAAGACCATGCTCCTGCCCAGAAGGCCGAACTACTGCCCCCCAGAGCCCCGAGCACGCTCCCACCTGCCATCTGCTGCTGCCTGACTGCCTGCTGCCCACGTGCACTGCCATTTGCTGCCTGCACATCAGCCAGGGGTGCTGTTGCTGTGACCACCCCTGCTGGAACCGAAGACTCCTGACTGGTATTCCATCGCTCCACAGCCCAGCCCCAGGACCCAGTTGCCCACCCACTCCTGCCTCTGGGGTTGTCATGTCGGGGCAAACACCATCTGGGACCACTGACAACCCCCGGCCAGAGAGGCAGAGGGGCACCAGCTTCAGTGCCACCGAAGTTGGTGTCCTGGTGGAGCAAGTCCTGGGGCAGTATGATGCCCTCTTTGGAAGTTCCCGCGCAGACAAGGAAGGACGGACTCGGATCTGGGCTGACATCGTGACTGCCATCAACGCGGAGGGGGTGGCAGACCGGGACTTACAACATGTCAGGAAGCGCTGGGAGGACTTCAGGTCCAGGACCCTGAACAAGGCCCGGCGCCTCTTGAAGGCAGCGGATGCCAAGGGGCGCCGGGGCCACTTGTCGGAAGAACAGATGGGGGTCCTGGAATGCATATCCCCAGCGCTCCACGTCCAGGTCCTAGAGAAGCAGACCCGTCTGGAGTCGAGCGGTGAGTGTACATGCATCCTGATTGTGAGCAGTGCGTGTGGTGATTATTCGGTATTGTGCAGGTTGCACATCTGTTTGTATGGGGTCGAGTATGGGTGGGGGTGTACAGGGCCGTGGGGCTGACACATGCGAGGGCTGTAATGTGTGGGACATGGATGGTGCTTGTGTGAGTGGGCTTGCATGGCAAATGCAGTTGTGCGTGCACACATGTTTGGATGAATGTGTATGTAAGTAGACATGTCCGTGATGTCGGGCATGTATGTTTTTTCGGCTGCATGTATGAGCACTGTGTACATGTGCATGTGTGTGTATTTGACAAGGGTGCAACAGTGATGCAACATGGATGCATGTGACAGCGGTATGTGGAAGCCTGATTGGCAGATGTGACATGGATGCCCGTCTGAACAGTGCAACACTTGGCAGAGGTGTAGACATGCATGCAAGTGTGGTGGTGTGTGTACATGTGTGGTGCACTTTGTGTGTTGCATGTGATGTCTGGCTCCCCTTTGGCTGCTGATGCTGTTGTATGTGTAGGGATGGTGGTGGCAGTTGCGATATGGCTGTGGTATGGCTCATGTGTGCGAGTTGCAATGACATGTGTGTTGGGGATTGTGATGCCATGTCTGAGGTTTGCCTATGCCACTCATGTGCAACTGTCATGTGTGTATGTGTCCATTGTACAGTGCCCTGATGCCTGTGTTTTGTTTCTCCCTGTCTGCAGCGTCAACTGATGAAGAGGGCGGAGAAGGTGCTGTGGAGCACAGCGGCGGGGATCCGACCGCCAGCCGGAGACGCAAGGCCCGGCTCCCCTCCCGTGTTGTCATCTCGTCGGGGAGTGAGGAGTCCGGTGCCGCTTCCCAGGCCGCAGCTGCCGGGGGGAGGTCCAAGAGGCGGAGGTTGCAGTTGGACTCCTCGGCAGCAGAAGGGGCAGCTGGGACCCCACAGGGCCCAACAGGGGAAGATGGCACAGAGTCATCCAGGTTGGTGGGGGGTTTGGTGGAGGAGGAGGCCGTGCAAGCACCAGAGACGGGGTCTGGAGGTGGGGATCCCACTGGTGCTAGTGGTGCAGTGCAGGACCAGGGACAGGAGGCAGCACAGGCCGCCGCGGAGGTGCCTGTGTGTAATCCTGTCCCCGATCCTGTCCCTGCATCATCTTGCACCAGCAGGGATGCCTACGTCCAGACCCGTTTTCAGGCAGGGGATGAGCTGACGTCAACTGGCCTTCCTCTGCCTGCGGACGTGGCCATCCAGGTCCGGGTTGAGCCTGTCCTGGCTGGTGTGGCGTTGCGTCAACGGGCCATGCGAGGTGACCTGCAGTCTTTTCATGGAGAGACTGCACGTCATCTCGAATGGCTCGTTGACCACGTCAGCCTGCTGGGACAGGTCACCCAGGCCGGATTCCGCTGTCTGATGGGGCTTGCTCCGACCCCCTCCTCAACTGGACCCCCTACGCGCCAGTCGTCCTCTGTGCCATCTTCCCACCCATCAGTCACCTGGGTGCCCTGTGGAGCTGCCTCTGACGGTGCGGCCAGGCTGGTGGAGGAGGCATCCCTGCCACAGTCGGGAGTCGGAGGTCCAGCAGGGGTGGCCACATCAACAACTGCACCCCAGCCGGCGGAGGATGTGCAGGCAGCAGGAGGCAGTGCACGGGCAGAGGCAGAGCAGCAGCAGCAGCAACATGGTGGGAGACATGAAGGCTCGGGGCTTTCGACATCTGAGGGGCAGGCATCGGCCGGAGGGCAGGGGGACCCAGGACAGAGAGTGTCTTCCGTGTGGCAGCGGTTGGGCCACGCCATAGGTGCGGAGCGGCGGCGGGCGGAAGAGGCGCGGCTCACAATGGTCAGGGCGGAGAACTCCATACGGAGGGCCCTGAGGCGGGCCGAGTGCCTCGAGGCAGTCCGCAGGGGGTTGGAGGAGGACACGGCGTCGTCCCTGCGGACCCTCGGGGCCATGGAACTGGACCGCCACCGGGACATCGAACAGGAGTTCGATGATGCCCTGGCCCGGGACACCACGGAGTGAGCCGCTGGACTTGCCCGCCGCCTTTGTATATAGTTCTTTAGTTTTAGGTTTCCTTTCTTTCTTATTATGATTTGGAGTCGACGGACACTGCTCCACTTTTTGTATATAGTTGATTTTTAGGTAGGTTTTTTAGTAGGTTTCCTTTGTTCAGTTGGGCTCATGGACCCTTGGTATTTTTTTACATAGTTATTCCTTGCATGGAGATTTTTTTACATTTGACTTTGGACAAAACATTTTTGGATTCTGATTTGCCGTTTTGTGTCTTTATACGGACATGCAGCTTTTCTTTTTTCTCATTCACATTGTAGTTTGTTTTCTTTCTTTAGCATTCTTTATTTTTTTCAATACAATTTGGTTTCCATACTTCACTGTGTGGTATCATCTCATTGGTTTCATGCATGTCATGTTGGGTGTTTTCCCATTCAATTGCAACCATTGTGTGTGACAGACATGGGTTCATTAGCTTCATGAACATTGGGGGTGTAACATGTGATTTCCATTTCCATGTGGGTGAATGGGTTACTTGGTAGGGCTTTTTGGCATTGGAGGCTGACCATTATGCACATGATTGGGGATTGTGAGGACCTGGTGGGGGCTGCCCCTGCACTGCTGGGGGGGTGGGGGTGGTGGGAGACATGAGTGGGGGCCTGGTGGAGGGTGACCCTGGGTGCTGGGGGGTGGGGGTGCAGGGGGACATGAGTGGGGGCCTGCTGGAGGGTGACCCTGGATGCTGGGGGGTGGGGGTGGTGGGAGACATGAGTGGGGGCCTGGTGGAAGCTGCACCTGCACTGCTGGGGGGTGGGGGTGGTGGGAGACATGAGTGGGGGCCTGGTGGAGGCTGCCCCTGCACTGCTGGGGGGTGGGGGTGGTGGGAGACATGAGTGGGGGCCTGGTGGAGGGTGACCCTGGATGCTGGGGGGTGGGGGTGCAGGGGGACATGAGTGGGGGCCTGCTGAAGGCTGCCCCTGCACTGCTGGGGTGTGGGGGTGGTGGGAGACATGAGTGGGGGCCTGGTGGAGGGTGACCCTGGATGCTGGGGGGTGGGGGTGGTGGGAGACATGAGTGGGGGCCTGGTGGAAGCTGCCCCTGCACTGCTGGGGGGTGGGGGTGGTGGGAGACATGAGTGGGGGCCTGGTGGAGGGTGACCCTGGATGCTGGGGGGTGGGGGTGTAGGGGGACATGAGTGGGGGCCTGGTGGAGGGTGACCCTGGATGCTGGGGGTGGGGGTGCAGGGGGACATGAGTGGGGGCCTGCTGGAGGCTGCCCCTGCACTGCTGGGGAGTGGGGGTGGTGGGAGACATGAGTGGGGGCCTGGTGGAGGCTGCCCCTGCATTGCTGGGGGGTGGGGGTGCAGGGGGACATGAGTGTGGGCCTGGTGGAGGCTGCCCCTGGTGGCTGGGGGGTGGGGGTGGTGGGAGACATGAGTGGGGGCCTGGTGGAGGGTGACCCTGGATGCTGGGGGGTGGGGGTGCAGGGGGACATGAGTGGGGGCCTGCTGGAGGGTGACCCTGGATGCTGGGGGGTGGGGGTGGTGGGAGACATGAGTGGGGGCCTGGTGGAAGCTGCCCCTGCACTGCTGGGGGGTGGGGGTGGTGGGAGACATGAGTGGGGGCCTGGTGGAGGCTGCCCTTGCACTGCTGGGGGGTGGGGGTGGTGGGAGACATGAGTGGGGGCCTGGTGGAGGGTGACCCTGGATGCTGGGCTGTGGGGGTGCAGGGGGACATGAGTGGGGGCCTGGTGGAGGGTGGCCATGGTGGCTGGGGGGTGGGGGTGGCGGGAGACATGAGTGGGGGTCTGGTGGAGGGTGGCCATGGTGGCAGGGGGGTGGGGGTGGTGGGAGACATGAGTGGGGCCTGGTGGAGGCTGCCCCTGCACTTCTGGGGGCTGGGGGTGGTGGGAGACATGAGTGGGGGCCTGGTGGAGGCTGCCCCTGGTGGCTGGGGGGTGGGGGTGGTGGGAGACATGAGTGGGGGCCTGGTGGAGGGTGGCCATGGTGGCAGGGGGGTGGGGGTGGTGGTAGACATGAGTGGGGGCCTGGTGGAGGGTGACCCTGGATGCTGGGGGGTGGGGGTGCAGGGGGACATGAGTGGGGGCCTGCTGGAGGCTGCCCCTGCACTGCTGGGGGGGTGGGGGTGGTGGGAGACATGAGTGGGGGCCTGGTGGAGGCTGCCCCTGCACTGCTGGGGGGTGGGGGTGGTGGGAGACATGAGTGGGGGCCTGGTGGAGGGTGACCCTGGATGCTGGGGGGTGGGGGTGCAGGGGGACATGAGTGGGGGCCTGGTGGAGGGTGACCCTGGATGCTGGGGGGTGGGGGTGGTGGGAGACATGAGTGGGGGCCTGGTGGAAGCTGCCCCTGCACTGCTGGGGGGTGGCGGTGGTGGGAGACATGAGTGGGGGCCTGGTGGAGGGTGACCCTGGATGCTGGGGGTTGGGGGTGCAGGGGGACATGAGTGGGGGCCTGCTGGAGGGTGGCCATGGTGGCTGGGGGGTGGGGGTGGTGGGAGACATGAGTCCCCCACCTGGATGCTGGGGGTTGGGGGTGCAGGGGGACATGAGTGGGGGCCTGGTGGAGGGTGGCCATGGTGGCAGGGGGTGGGGGTGGTGGGAGACATGAGTGGGGGCCTGGTGGAGGCTGCCCCTGCACTGCTGGGGGCTGGGGGTGGTGGGAGACATGAGTGGGGGCCTGGTGGAGGCTGCCCCTGGTGGCTGGGGGGTGGGGGTGGTGGGAGACATGAGTGGGGGCCTGGTGGAAGCTGCCCCTGCACTGCTGGGGGGTGGCGGTGGTGGGAGACATGAGTGGGGGCCTGGTGGAGGGTGACCCTGGATGCTGGGGGTTGGGGGTGCAGGGGGACATGAGTGGGGGCCTGCTGGAGGGTGGCCATGGTGGCTGGGGGGTGGGGGTGGTGGGAGACATGAGTCCCCCACCTGGATGCTGGGGGTTGGGGGTGCAGGGGGACATGAGTGGGGGCCTGGTGGAGGGTGGCCATGGTGGCAGGGGGTGGGGGTGGTGGGAGACATGAGTGGGGGCCTGGTGGAGGCTGCCCCTGCACTGCTGGGGGCTGGGGGTGGTGGGAGACATGAGTGGGGGCCTGGTGGAGGCTGCCCCTGGTGGCTGGGGGGTGGGGGTGGTGGGAGACATGAGTGGGGGCCTGGTGGAGGGTGGCCATGGTGGCAGGGGGGTGGGGGTGGTGGGAGACATGTGTGGGGGCCTGGTGGAGGGTGACCCTGGATGCTGGGGGGTGGGGGTGCAGGGGGACATGAGTGGGGGCCTGCTGGAGGCTGCCCCTGCACTGCTGGGGGGTGGGGGTGGTGGGAGACATGAGTGGGGGCCTGGTGGAGGCTGCCCCTGCACTGCTGGGGGGTGGGGGGGTGGGAGACATGAGTGGGGGCCTGGTGGAGGGTGACCCTGGATGCTGGGGGGTGGGGGTGCAGGGGGACATGAGTGGGGGCCTGGTGGAGGCTGCCCCTGGTGGCTGGGGGGTGGGGGTGGTGGGAGACATGAGTTGGGGCCTGGTGGAGGGTGACCCTGGATGCTGGGGGGTGGGGGTGCAGGGGGGCATGAGTGGGGGCCTGCTGGAGGGTGACCCTGGATGCTGGGGGGTGGGGGTGGTGGGAGACATGAGTGGGTTCCTGGTGGAAGCTGCCCCTGCACTGCTGGGGGGTGGGGGTGGTGGGAGACATGAGTGGGGGCCTGGTGGAGGCTGCCCCTGCACTGCTGCGGGGTGGGGGTGGTGGGAGACATGAGTGGGGGCCTGGTGGAGGGTGACCCTGGATGCTGGGGGGTGGGGGTGCAGGGGGACATGAGTGGGGGCCTGGTGGAGGGTGGCCATGGTGGCTGGGGGGTGGGGGTGGTGGGAGACATGAGTGGGGGCCTGGTGGAGGGTGGCCATGGTGGCTGGGGGGTGGGGGTGGTGGGAGACATGAGTGGGGGCCTGGTGGAGGGTGGCCATGGTGGCAGGGGGGTGGGGGTGGTGGGAGACATGAGTGGGGGCCTGGTGGAGGCTGCCCCTGCACTGCTGGGGGCTGGGGGTGGTGTGAGACATGAATGGGGGCCTGGTGGAGGCTGCCCCTGGTGGCTGGGGGGTGGGGGTGGTGGGAGACATGAGTGGGGGCCTGGTGGAGGGTGGCCATGGTGGCAGGGGGGTGGGGGTGGTGGGAGACATGAGTGGGGGCCTGGTGGAGGGTGACCCTGGATGCTGGGGGGTGGGGGTGCAGGGGGACATGAGTGGGGGCCTGCTGGAGGCTGCCCCTGCATTGCTGGGGGGTGGGGGTGGTGGGAGACATGAGTGGGGGCCTGGTGGAGGCTGCCCCTGCACTGCTGGGGGGTTGGGGTGGTGGGAGACATGAGTGGGGGCCTGGTGGAGGGTGATGCTGGATGCTGGGGGGTGGGGTGCAGGGGGACATGAGTGGGGGCCTGGTGGAGGGTGACCCTGGATGCTGGGGGGTGGGGGTGGTGGGAGACATGCGTGGGGGCCTGATGGAAGCTGCCCCTGCACTGCTGGGGGGTGGGGGTGGTGGGAGACATGGGTGGGGGCCTGGTGGAGGGTGACCCTGGATGCTGGGGGGTGGGGGTGCAGGGGGACATGAGTGGGGGCCTGGTGGAGGGTGACCCTGGATGCTGGGGGGTGTAGTGGGGGCCTGGTAGAGGCTGCCCCTGGTGGCTGGGGGGTGGGGGTGGTGGGAGACATGAATGGGGGCCTGGTGGAGGGTGGCCATGGTGGCAGGGGGGTGGGGGTGGTGGGAGACATGAGTGGGGGCCTGGTGGAGGGTGACCCTGGATGCTGGGGGGTGGGGGTGCAGGGGGACATGAGTGGGGGCCTGCTGGAGGCTGCCCCTGCACTGCTGGGGGGTGGGGGTGGTGGTCGACATGAGTGGGGGCCTGGTGGAGGCTGCCCCTGCACTGCTGGGGGGTGGGGGTGGTGGGAGACATGAGTGGGGGCCTGGTGGAGGGTGACCCTGGATGCTGGGGGGTGGGGGTGCAGGGGGACATGAGTGGGGGCCTGGTGGAGGGTGGCCATGGTGGCAGGTGGGTGGGGGTGGTGGGAGACATGAGTGGGGGCCTGCTGGAGGCTGCCCTGGTGGCTGGGGGGGTGGGGGTGGTGAGAGACATGAGTGGGGTCTGGTGGTGGGTGACCCTGGATGCTGGGGGGTGGGGGTGCAGGGGGACATGAGTGGGGGCCTGGTGGAGGGTGGCCATGGTGGCAGGGGCGTGGGGGTGGTGGGAGACATGAGTGGGGGCCTGCTGGAGGCTGCCCCTGGTGGCTGGGGGGTGGGGGTGGTGGGAGACATGAGTGGGGGCCTGGTGGAGGGTGATCCTGGATGCTGGGGGGTGGGGGTGCAAGGGGACATGAGTGGGGGCCTGGTGGAGGGTGGCCATGGTGGCAGGGGGGTGGGGGTGGTGGGAGACATGAGTGGGGGCCTGCTGGAGGCTGCCCCTGGTGGCTGGGGGGTGGGGGTGGTGGTAGACATGAGTGGGGGCCTGGTGGAGAGTGACCCTGGATGCTGGCGGGTGGGGGTGCAGGGGGACATGAGTGGGGGCCTGGTGGAGGCTGCCCCTGGTGGCTGGGGGGTGGGGGTGGTGGGAGACATGAGTGGGGGCCTGGTGGAGGGTGGCCATGGTGGCAGGGGGGTGGGGGTGGTGGGAGACATGAGTGGGGGCCTGGTGGAGGGTGACCCTGGATGCTGGGGGGTGGGGGTGCAGGGGGACATGAGTGGGGGCCTGGTGGAGGCTGCCCCTGGTGGCTGGGGGGTGGGGGTGGTGGGAGACATGAGTGGGGGCCTGGTGGAGGGTGACCCTGGATGCTGGGGCGTGGGGGTGCAGGGGGACATGAGTGGGGGCCTGGTGGAGGGTGACCCTGGATGCTGGGGGGTGTAGTGGGGGCCTTGTGGAGGCTGCCCCTGGTGGCTGGGGGGTGGGGGTGGTGGGAGACATGAGTGGGGGCCTGGTGGAGGGTGGCCATGGTGGCAGGGGGGTGGGGGTGGTGGGAGACATGAGTGGGGGCCTGGTGGAGGGTGACCCTGGATGCTGGGGGGTGGGGGTGCAGGGGGACATGAGTGGGGGCCTGCTGGAGGCTGCCCCTGCACTGCTGGGGGGTGGGGGTGGTGGGAGACATGAGTGGGGGCCTGGTGGAGGCTGCCCCTGCACTGCTGGGGGGTGGGGGTGGTGGGAGACATGAGTGGGGGCCTGGTGGAGGGTGACCCTGGATGCTGGGGGGTGGGGGTGCAGGGGGACATGAGTGGGGGCCTGGTGGAGGGTGGCCATGGTGGCAGGGGGGTGGGGGTGGTGGGAGACATGAGTGGGGGCCTGCTGGAGGCTGCCCTGGTGGCTGGGGGGGTGGGGGTGGTGGGAGACATGAGTGGGGGCCTGGTGGTGGGTGACCCTGGATGCTGGGGGGTGGGGGTGCAGGGGGACATGAGTGGGGGCCTGGTGGAGGGTGGCCATGGTGGCGTGGGGGTGGTGGGAGACATGAGTGGGGGCCTGCTGGAGGCTGCCCCTGGTGGCTGGGGGTGGGGGTGGTGGGAGACATGAGTGGGGGCCTGGTGGAGGGTGACCCTGGATGCTGGGGGGTGGGGGTGCAGGGGGACATGAGTGGGGGCCTGGTGGAGGGTGGCCATGGTGGCAGGGGGGTGGGGGTGGTGGGAGACATGAGTGGGGGCCTGCTGGAGGCTGCCCCTGGTGGCTGGGGGGTGGGGGTGGTGGGAGACATGAGTGGGGGCCTGGTGGAGGGTGACCCTGGATGCTGGCGGGTGGGGGTGCAGGGGGACATGAGTGGGGGCCTGGTGGAGGCTGCCCCTGGTGGCTGGGGGGTGGGGGTGGTGGGAGACATGAGTGGGGGCCTGGTGGAGGGTGGCCATGGTGGCAGGGGGGTGGGGGTGGTGGGAGACATGAGTGGGGGCCTGGTGGAGGGTGACCCTGGATGCTGGGGGGTGGGGGTGCAGGGGGACATGAGTGGGGGCCTGGTGGAGGCTGCCCCTGGTGGCTGGGGGGTGGGGGTGGTGGGAGACATGAGTGGGGGCCTGGTGGGGGGTGGCCATGGTGGCAGGGGGTGGGGGTGGTGGGAGACATGAGTGGGGGCCTGGTGGAGGGTGACCCTGGATGCTGGGGGGTGGGGGTGCAGGGGGACATGAGTGGGGACCTGGTGGAGGCTGCCCCTTGTGGCTGGGGGGTGGGGGTGGTGGGAGACATGAGTGGGGGCCTGGTGGAGGGTGGCCATGGTGGCAGGGGGGTGGGGGTGGTGGGAGACATGAGTGGGGGCCTGGTGGAGGGTGACCCTGGATGCTGGGGGGTGGGGGTGCAGGGGGACATGAGTGGGGACCTGGTGGAGGCTGCCCCTGCACTGCTGGGGGGTGGGGGTGGTGGGAGACATGAGTGGGGGCCTGGTGGAGGCTGCCCCTGCACTGCTGGGGGGTGGGGGTGGTGGGAGACATGAGTGGGGGCCTGGTGGAGGGTGGCCATGGTGGCAGGGGGGTGGGGGTGGTGGGAGACATGAGTGGGGGCCTGGTGGAGGCTGCACCTGCACTGCTGGGGGGTGGGGGTGGTGGGAGACATGCATTGTTGATCAGTAGTGCAAGGTGACATGTGGGTTGGCTGGGGGGCATGCCCATGGTGGATGGGCTGCCTGCGGGACATGAGCAGGGGTGCAGGGTAGTCCCCCGTGGTGTGGGCTGCCTGCAGGGGCCGTGGAGGTTGTGGAGCGTACACCTGGGAGGACCCACACGGCCAATTCTCCCCAGAACCCCTGAAATACACATTCCCTGCTGAAATCGCGTGTGCAACCTCCCGCGCACCCCTGAAATACATGTACCCTGCTCGCACTGGGACAATCGCGTGTGGAACTTCCCGCGCACCCCTGAAATACACGTACCCTGCTCGCACTGGGACTATCGCATGTGGAACTTCCCGCGCACCCTGAAATACACGTACCCTGCTCGCACTGGGACAATCGCGTGTGGAACTTCCCGCGCACCCCTGGAATACACGTACCCTGATGGAATCGCGTGTGGAACTTCACGCGCACCCATGTAATACACGTACCCTGCTCGCACGGGGCCAGTCACGTGTGGAACTTCCCGCGCACCCCTGCAATACACGTTCCCCGCTTGGCGTTTGCTGTCTGCCAGCCCGGTGAACTGGTCCAGGGTTAGCGCAGCCCTTTGCGATGATTTAGCGATTTTGATCCTTTTCCTTGCGCAAGTGCGTTCTTGGGGGCCTTACTGGCGCTGCTGCAGGGTCGCTGCGATTCTCTGCGCCACGGCTGGTTTGGAAGCCTAAAATCCATGAATACGCTGTGCGGGGAAATCGGTTTTAGCGCACGTGCCTGGCGCAGTCAATCGCACGCGGACACTCTGCGCCAGCCGCTTGCAACACTTTTCTGCGAGATTCTATGAATTACCCTCATAATGTTTTGTTTAGATGAGTACATTCTTTAATAAATTAAGTAGTTCATGATAGGACTCCCATTCACCCATGG
This sequence comes from Ambystoma mexicanum, assembly GCF_040938575.1. NCBI lineage: Eukaryota > Metazoa > Chordata > Amphibia > Caudata > Ambystomatidae > Ambystoma > Ambystoma mexicanum. The sequence goes on from NC_090925.1 coordinate 652,140,385, forward strand.
CATCTTGTTACCAACATTATGAACACAACCCCTTGTAGGGACCTTTCATCAAAATACATTGCATATGTGATCTCATCAGTGATGTCATCAATTACATTTGTGATGTCATCGTTGATGTCCTGGGTGTTAGTCCTAGCATTGCACAGTGGTGGCACGAGTTATGGTTGCTTAGGTTTTTCGGTTGTACTGGTAACCATAACGTCCCTTTAACAATGTTTTTTCATTGAATTTTATAAGTTTGTATTAGTGAAAATTAACCATAATGTCCCTTTAACAACCTTTTTTCAGTGAATTTCATGCACATGGTCCTGAAAGTGTGCTTATCTAAATTTGGTGTAAATCAATCAAGTAGTTTTTGTTTTTAAAACAACCAAAAATTAGGTACAAATAAATTAGTGATATCTGGGTTCGGTCTGTGGACCCACTTCCTTGTTCGGTCTGTGGACGGGCCTCCAATTGGCCCAGAGGCTGACGTGAGGTATGTGGCCATGGGGCGCACCCACTGATTGGATGGTGACGAGCGTGAAGTGCGTCAGATTTTCAGAAACGCCCGCCATATTGGATTCGCAGACAGGTGCCAGTGTCTGCAAACATCACAATAAAAACATATTCAATTTCATGGGTTTTTACCAGGATACCCTTCATTTTTCCACATGTTTCTTGCATCATACTGATCTGCCGCCATGATAGAATCAAAGTCTGCAGACAGTGCGCATGTCTGCGGACTATGGACAGCATTCACACTGCCCAAAAGCACAGGGGTTACCTTACGTTGTATCCTGCAACGGGCAAAGACATATACATAAAACAACTATAGATATATGTACTTCATCCAAAAATAAATATTTATAGGAAATCTGTACTTCAAAAACTGCAAATATGTTTTCATTTAGTGCACAACATAATGGAATGAACCAAGAACAAAGCTTAACTGTGCACCTAACAGTATCACCTCAGTGGAACCTTGCTTATACTCTGACAAGTACTTGGCAGTTATCCCAGAAGAAACCCTTAGAAAAAAAGTAAGTACTCTGTATTTATTTCTGTAACATTACAATTTATTATGTGTACATAACTTGTAAGAAATAGCAGTATTATTTTCTTTGAACAGAAATGTCAAGAACACTGGAATGGTTGAGGGAACATTTCCCCCATGATGAAATGAGTGAAGAAATAAAATCTAATTGTACAGAATACATTTCTTAGAGCAGAAAAAGTGAGGTATTTTGTTGAGATATCATTAAAACATGGTTTGCGTTTTAACAGTATATAATGGGAACGAGGAAAGCCGGCCCGAATTACATTTAAATGAACCTAAAGATGGCCACAGACACCCTTAAATGTAAATGCACAGAATGAACTGATGAACTTATCTGCAAAAATGGATGAACTAAAAAATAATTGTGTACAGTTGATGACGTTTGTGAAAAATAATTTGAAGGAAAATGTACAATATCACTGCCCATAGACTGTGTCCCAACCAATCATCCCCATCAAATTCCCCAAATAAAAGACGCTATGATGAAACCTAAATCCCTTCCTCCGCTCATGAACAGCGCATAGAAAATCCCAATTCTCCCATATATGTTTCCTGTTCTGATTCGCCATCTCTTCCTAATTGATTGTATGTTTTTGTTTTTATAAATATGTGTGTCTGTACTGTTGGTGCATTTTTGTTTTTTAAAATCCCAATTTGAAGTCCGCAGACTGCGCGACTGCCCGGGCTGTCTGTAACCAAAATGGAGGTGCCCCCGGACATCACACCTGTCCAGACATGTTCGCTCGGTTGTGATGCACTTTTCATTAGTTTGGGTACTCCAAGTACCAAAAATAGTTACAGGCCCCTACACAGCCTGTGGAGTCCACTGACAGCGCGTCACTCTGCAGACATCAGAAAAATGTGTTTGTTGGTGGCATCAAAAACATTGTGCATTTTTGTTTTTTAAAGCCCAATTTGAAGTCTGCAGACTGCACGACTGCCCGGGCTGTCTGTAACCAAAATGGAGGTGCCCCCGGACATCACACCTGTCCAGACATGTCCACTCGGTTGTGATGCACTTTTCATTAGTTTGGGTACTCCAAGTACCAAAAATAGTTACAGGCCCCTACACAGCCTATGGATTGCACTGACAGCGCTTGACTCTGCAGACATCAGAAAAATGTGTTTATTGGTGGCATCAAAAACATCTTTTGCATGGGAAAGTGGTGGCTCTTAAAAGAACTGTGTTTTTGCATTTTTTGTTTTTATAAATATTTTTCAATTTTTATAGTAAACTAAGCAACATTCTACTAAATTAAACTTTTTCTTTGAACTTGCAAAAAAGTAGGCATTTTGTTTTCGCCGTGCTTCCATGCATTTTATTCTCACCTACTGGAAAATGCTTTCTATATTTACAAGAAGTGCTTCAAGCATTTTTAATGTGTTGCAGAAAAAGCTGATTACCGGCTATCAGTAAGATGTACTCCATCCCTGTGGAAAATATTGTCAATGTCAAATTTTATATTTTCATTATGGAAAGACGTCATGCCAATATCTCCCAAAAATGCACACACAGCCTTGTTGACATTGTGCCTCGCTTTCTCCATTTGTGGACCAAATTAATGTGAGCGCATCCACATCTGTCTCTGGGCAATGTGAGAAAAAATCAGTCTAGAATTTGGGAACATTTCCTTCAATTTGCCAAATGTCTCCTTCATTGCAAATTGCAGTGAATTTCCAGGGACATACCCTAAACTGTTCCCTACACAATGAACAATGATAATGTCCGGATGTTGCAATGTGACCAAATTGACACTAAAATCCACCCACTTCATGCCTCACACTCTATAGCATTACACATGAACATCATGAAATCCAAGATGTTCTGCCACTCCACAATGCTCTGCATACACTTTCAACCAATGGATCCACAAGTCCCCTAAAAATCCATGCACTCTGCCTCCTGAAAGGCATAGCCATAGCCATAGCCATCTGCACTCCTCTCAGCAAACAGACCTTCTACCAAACTCTCTACTTGCATACCACACCCAGGAAACCTTATTGGCTAATCCCCTGGCCTGGACTGTCCCATTTCCATGCATGGCATCTTCAAAGACCCGGATGTGGCATGTGCCGTCTGTGGACTTCTGCGGGTTTCCACTGACAGATTATCCAAATGAAGGGGCCGGAGAGAGTGGTGGCTCCGAAACTAACTTTTTTTCTTGTCTTTCATTTTCTTTGGGCGAGTTTCAGATTTCTTTTCCTACAACTACTCACATGCACTGTACATCATTTTCACAAGAACTTTCTGAGTGCACTTTGAATATTTTGCATTGCCACAATCAGTAAAATTCATGCCATCAGTAAACAAATTACAACAAAGCCAGAGCCAAAATGAGCACAGCTACTTCACAAGCTAAAATACTAAACTACAAGTATGGTATGCTCTCCTTGAAACCAGCAATTATATTCTATTGCCAATAAACAGTCCCAACAGTCCTATATGGCTCAGAGGCAAGAACGTGGCGTGACAAATCCTTCTGGTCGGTGATTGAGAGAATTCTTGTCAAAAAATTGTTGAATTTGCCAAAAACCATCTCCATGTGCATATTACGGTATGAATTAGGGGTAACATCATTGTATGCCATGTATATGTGGGAAATGTGCAGTCTATATCGAAAATGCATAATGAGCTCCAAGGTCAGGAACGATACTTGATATTTTGTCCAAATATAAAGAAATGACTGAACATAAAATAATGAAAGAATGGTGAGTCAAAGTTAAAGAATATTTGCTTGAGACAGATGTGACAGAAAATCTTTTGATTACCAATCTGAATAAGCAAAAGAAAAAATCATGCTATCGGACTGAATTCAAACAAGATCGCAATGTTTAAAATGCAAGCATTCAAAAGTCTTTTGCAACTTGATTATGAAACTAAGAACACCAGAATCTTACATTTTGCATTTTCCGGATGCAAAATATTGAGACCTTTTCATTAGGTTCAGGCTAAATGTTTGGCACACGAGAGACATTTTAGCCAAATGGAAATTGATTTCCCCAATGGAAAACGTTTGTCGCTTTCCCAAGAATCCTGAAGAGCCGGAAACTCTACCTCATTTGATAACAAACTGTCCTTTTTTGCTAAATCATCAAATAGAGCATTTCAAACAACACTTTGAGAGCTTTAAAATCATCACTGCTGAAAAATTGTGGCATATTATATATAACACCAACCTAAACAAAATCAGAATTGCACTTGTAAACTATTTAATGCATTTGATTTAGAAAATGACAATTCAGAATGAACAGTAGAACTTGTATAATCATTTCCTCATATAAAAATAGAAGATGATTGGCATTAAGATGTTATACTGAACTGTCTATCTTGTTTTTTTTTTTGTTTCCGGTGATTATGTTTTATGTTTTATGATGGTTGGTTTATTTTACATTGTAACATGAAATATCAAATGTTTTGATTTATATTTAATTTTTTAATGGTTTTAAAATTCTTTTGTATGTAAAAATATTGAAAAGTTGATTCTTCAACTATATCAATAAAAACACAAAATTAAAATAAAAAATATGTCCACCATCTAGCAGAATGCTCTCATTTGGGAAGGATGTCATCCAACACCATTGAAAAATGAACATACCCCTTTGTTCACAAGGCACCTTCCTGTGTCTTGTTAAGGACAAAACAAATTTGTGCTTCCTAATAGTTCCCTAGGAGGTATGTGTGAAAAGATTATCTTTCCACAGTTCCATTAGTGCTTTTAGAATATGTTTCAATGCAATCTGCAAAGATATTCGACTGATGTAGCACAAACTATGTCTGCCACAATGCACCAAATGATATCTGGACATTGGAAATGAGACATATTTTTGCAATGTGCAAATAAATTCTCCCAGTTTTGGCCAGGCACACCATACCAAAAAGCCTCCACTCCCTCCAATCCAAGGTTAGCAGAAATGCCACACATTTCTGTGTACCTTTTCAGATTCACCATCCAAGAATCTCCTACCATTCACACAGTAAGCCTTCTCATTTGAACAACGCACAGCAATGAAAATAACATCTACCCTCTCTTCCAATAAAGCACAACCAGAAGACCTTATTGGCTAATCCCCACAGTCCCTTTCCATGCCAGGTAGCCTTAAAAGACCTGGATGTGGCACACCCTGTCCGCTGACAGCCACAATGTCTGCTGACACCGTAACACAGGACATCCCTTCTTCCCTTTGCACTTTATTCTTTGTAGCATTCCCTCATTGGCTACTTTCAAGCAGTCACACACCCATCCACCAACCACATCCAAAAACAACTCTACATCTAACTCTGCCGTCTCAGTTCAACACTTCAGATGTACTGTTGAACACACAAAGTACATGTCTCCTGTTACTCCGAAGCACTTGCATAAGAAAACATCTATACACATCGCCAAGATTTCTATTTGCAGATTCAACCTCATCTGCATCTATCAACACAAAGTAAAGGTATGTGTATATTTTTAAAATGACATTTCCATACTTTTACAAATGCATTTTAACAGAGTTCCTGTCACTTACCCTGCATTAACCTACTCAATAATCATACTCTCATTTGTCCCACCTCCTGACATCAAGTGGCAGTTACTTACAATGCTGTATGGTTGCAAAGTTTTCTTTTAATTAAGATTTTCATAACAGTTTCAAAACACATATTTGCAATTTCCACAGCACTGTCAATCTTTTTTGTGAAAGAAAAGAAAAACACATTTAAAACATTTCCACGGCCTGTTTATGTGCCAGATCCTATGTTAAAGTTCAATATATTACCAGTACATGCATACTTGCCAATATGATCCATTATAAAATACCAAGTGTTATTTTTTTCATTAATTCTGTCACTTTTAACACCACTTCTCTAACTAACAAAGTTACACTAAAACTCAAAACATGGACTGAAAAATGGCAAAATGCAATGTGTTTACAATTATTTATTTCAGCACCATTTCAAGTAAAACAAATACATGCGGATATACATTTACAACAGTGAAGTGTGTAATTTTTAATGAATAAATGAAAGAAAATGGAAACAATTTCTCCAACATTTTGCAATAGCACTCAGTCGGCCTCATTACGCGGATGGCGCTAAGGGATTACCGGCACCGGTAAGGGCACCGGTGCCGGTAATCCCTTAGCGCCATACTACGAGGTCCCTCAGCGGGTCCCGTCCTTAACGTGTGGCCAGACCACAGGTTAAGGAAGGAACCCGCTGAGGGACTTCAGGGCAAATAACGGTACCGCTAATAGCGGTACCGTTATTTGCTCCTTCCCCATTCCCATTGAGCCCTATGGGGGCTCAAATGGGAAAGGGGAAGGGCCTTGGTGAATGGGGAATTACCGCCCCGCCAACCTTGGAATGGGGCGGTAATTCCCCCATTCACCAAGGTGGAATTGGTAAAATACAAGCGGCAACCATGGCGCTAATAGCGCCATGGTTACCGTGTAATGAGGCCCAGTGTGTGCAATTTCATTAACTGTCCTGCACATGCATACTTGCTAACATTCCCCTTTCTAATCTGTACATTCTTATTGGCTCCTTGATTTTTCTCTGCATTCTCGGACTTGCAGTGCACCTTTCTAATGCAAATAGTGCAACCACAACTCCCACAATACAAACAAAAGAGCCATCATTTAATATGAAACTACACATTACAATGCATCAGATTCGCAAGTATGCATGTACTGACAACATAACAAACCTTTACACAGTGCCACTTAAAAGTGTTTTACAAATATTTTCCATCTCCATTTCTTTTTTTTTTTAGAAAACAGTTACACACAGTGCTGAAATACATCCACATTTTACTTTCATGTACAGCCTCCCAAAAAGGACTGCTTTTTAAATGCTCAGTATTTTCAATTTTTACCTGTGTAAAAATGTCACACTTTCTTGCTGTGGACACGTTAGGCATACTTATCACAGGACCACTGGTCCCATTAGCAAAGCTCCCAGTGCTCCCATGTCCCCATTTCCATAGCGTCCTATACGACTCAACAGGAATAGGGATTAACGTTTTCCGGCACCTGACTTTCCAGGCCAACAGGACCTGTAATGTCCTGGTGGCATCAGGAAGCTAGCTGCCAAAAAATTAATAGGAATCTGGTGGCAAGCCATCTGCAGCAATGGCAGGGTTACCGCCATACTCGTAATGAGGCCCAATGTTATTAACTCTTCTTCACAACAACTCCTCCTACATTCATAAATAATGTGTTCTTGTACTAAAATTACTTCACCATTACCATACACACCCACTCATTTCCTTCTTTCTTAATTGCAATTCAACAACCTGAAGAAAACTACTCTTCACATCCTACAAAGTAAGTGTACTAGTGTAGTAGCATTCTTTCTGTTACTCATATAGTACAGTGTAGCCATCTAGTAGCATTCAAAATCCCTTTCAAACCAACATTTTGAAGTGGGAGAATGGAACAACAGGCTCCCGCCAATCCCCTCTCGCGTTTGGCCTAGAGGATCACGGCCTAGGCACCCGCCACGAGATGAGTTTGCCCATCTACCAGACGACCAAATACCCTGGTACAGGAACATACGGATGTGCCCACCTACCTGCCCAGCAGCCCGCCCTGCCCATGCCGACACCTGCGACATGGATCAACTTGACTAAACCAACACATCGTTAGAGATGCCATGACGACCTAGCCAATGGTCAGCACACCTGTACAACCATGCACACTGGACACTCCTACACCAACCTACACAAAGAATATACTCAGCGCTATGACGTAGGTGACGAACACATCCACGGACGTGCATCTTTATTATTTTTCATATAGGCTTTTAAGATGCAGAAATGCAAGACGCACGATGAACTTATCTAAATGGCTTGCTTACGCTTCTCCTAAACCCTATAACCTAAAGCGCCTGTGCACTCAACGGCTCCATCTATGCACCTGATACAAGTAGGCCGCAAGCAAGAGCTTCCATGAACATTAAAATGAACAAAAGCTCAGTTGCTGATCCTGCAGAATGAGCCCGGCGAAAGCAGACAGCCAAGTCACAATGTTGCAATCTCGCACGCCGCAAACCAACGTCAAGGTCGCACCTGCAAATTAAACAAGGCACACAGTGGGAAAAACAATATTAATTGTGCAGAATTCTGCCTCAAACACGGTCCCACCTCACGTGACCAAGCCAAACCTGAAAGGATGCCAAGGCCAGGAGGAAGGAGACGCCTGAATCCCATGTTACAAGACACAGGCAGATACAATTAAAAGACTCAATGGACATCTGCGACAGTGGGAGTAGTCGGCCTTCCAGCATATGAATAAATCCTCACATTGTATGCACATACCCATAGTGAAACATTGTTGCAAATGACAGGTACACCGCGAGCAGGGAACGGCGATGGTCTCAGACTGGGAGGCTCGCGAGCGGACCAATTAGAACATGGGGCTCTTATCACTGACGCCATTAGCATTGACCAATCCTCAGGGGTCTTCATGTAACAATTTTCATGTATCAAATTGAGGGGACAACCCAAGTATATCACCTGACTGACCCTCAACCACTAACACCGTTCTCTATACGTATGCTATACTAACCCTACCACTCGAGTAACCAATCCAGAGTGGAGATAGGTTTTTGCTAACTTTTCAAGGTGACGCACGTAACGCGTCATACTAAGGTAAAAAGGGCCTGCGAGCTCCACGATTGTGTGTGTGTCAGGACGGACGCGTACGATCCTTGACCCATCCCTGCCGTTTTGTCTAATAAACAGCAGAACCACCTTGCTTCTTCCGTGTGTCTCATACTCTGTCGTTTTTGGGATATACGGGAGGAGTTGGGGCCTCCCTGCCCGGAGGTCCGCGGACAGCCCAGCCGACCCCGGCAGAATTTCCCCCCGACAAGTTGGAGGCACTGCTGAGATCTGTTTAAGGTCTGCTTTTATTTTTATTTTTCCGAGTACTCCCGCTGCGAGGAGGCCCGGCGGCGCGGCCCCCTCTGCCGCTGCCCCCTTCTGAGGACTAAAGGACCATCGCGGAACTGCGAGAAGACCGGACAGCGCAATCCGGATATTGGCCTTCGGGAGCCGGTTGAGAAGTATCCCGCCCGCGGTTGGCGAGTGTCCAGACGTGGTCCAGACGAGGGGAGGTGGCGAGCCGCTTGGAGGGGTGCACGCAGTCGAGCGGCCCCGCATCAAGAGAACTTGGTGAGTATGCCACACCCAACAAGCAATGTGAAATTGTGAGGGAGGGGGGAGGAATTAAATACGGGAGGTGGGAGGTGTTGCACAGGTGCGCGGCGAAGGTTTGACAATTTAGTGTTGACAATGAAATGAATGGTAGCCGAACGAGTGCGAGAGCAGTCGGCTACGTTACGCGAGAGAGGGGGGCGGAGCACGAAAACATCACGTGCGGCCGCTCGTAGACACTGATTGGCCTAGGTCGCGACTACGTGTACGGGTGTGTGTGTGCGCGGTTTCCTACGATTTGGTAATTATTGATCAATGAGTAGATGAGGATCCCTATTGATCGAGCAAGAAACTCGATAGGTAGATGACGTTTCCCTGTAGGCGGTAGCTAGTTGGTTGCCCAATACGGAAGATAATTGGCTGGTTAAGCCCTCCTGTCGAGGGGCGTATCACACGCGAGGCGACGCAGTGTGCGCAGTCCGATTATATATTATTGATTACCTTGTTCCAGGCGTGACAGGAAGACAGCTGTGGGGTTAACGGGGGTAGATTGCAAGTGTATTAAGAACTTACCAGTAGTTTGAAGAGATCGGTGACGTCACCAGTAGGGCTTTCATAGGATATCTCGAGCACAAGGCATCTTTCCCCCTGAGAGTGGTGGGGAAGAGAGTTGTGGTAAGGGAGTGTAAAAGGAGATAAACGGTAATGAGTTGATCGGGGAAAAGGCGAAACGGGGGACGTGGCTGCGCACGGAGAACGCCGGCCACGGCAAGTGTAGAAGAGGGAGGAGGAGCAAATGAAAATAGGACGACTGTATAAGAACGTCACAAGTGGTACGCAGCCGTAGGGGGCTACGTGCGCCTCGGCCGCAGGGGGCCTTTAAGGGTGTTCTGTAAAGGAAGACAAGAAAGAAAAGAATATACAAATGTAAATACTATATTTTAATAATTTTCCTTAGCGGACTATCGTAAGTCCCCAAACTCACGGGGCCAGGTAAAGGTATAAGGCTGTGTATTGTAGGTGTTAGTAAAATAACAGCTACCAAATAGGGGAAGGATAGCAAGTGGAGCGCTACTATGTCATACGGGGCAGGATCGGGAGGGTGGGGGAACACCCTCACTACCCCACTACAACACATATGCAAAACACTGTCACCCCATAGGGAGAAACTGATCAAGTATAGCATAGAATGGACACAGGGGATGGACAACAAAATGATAACACCATGGCCGCCTAATGGTAGCTTCGATCCATATACCCAACATTCACTATTAAACCATCTGCATAACACATACAAGGGGAAGAAGTTGACACACCACGTGGAGGTGTTTAACTTATGGAGGATGTTCCAGGGGTCCCGACCATGACCAAATGGAATGTTCACTCGAGGGGAAACACCGGAAGAAAAAGAGATTAAGGAGGAAGGAGAGAATGGGGAAAAGGAGAGTGAAGGCCCAAAGAACACGGGGAACGGACAAGAGGGAGGAGAAAAGAATACTAACTCAAAAGAAAATGAAATAAACAAGGAACAGAGCGACGATATACCCCTAGCGAAGGTAGTGAAAACAGAGGGAGGGGGGTTGTACCCTTTAAGAGAACTAGGAGAAATAGGAAGAGAACAACTAAGGGCAGCTGAGGGGTACTCGAACCCGGCATACAGCCCGCCACCATATGCAGTGACGGGTGTCCACACGGGAGGGGAGCGGACTAGTACGACGGGATCAGCCCATAGGAAGATGCCAGAGGGGGGGGGGACTGGAGAAGAGCAAATTGCGGAAATAGGACATGATGAGTGGGTAGCTGCGCAGATACTATTAAAATTACGAGGTACATTAACAGGAGAAGAGAAGGAGGTAGTGAAGAAAATGGAGGAGGATAATACCAGGGAGAGTGAAATGAGAGGGGAAGAGCTGTTACGACAAAAGGAAGAGATTTTGGAGGAACGACTAGCAAAGCTAAGGGATGAGCAGAATGAACTAATCAAACAGCTCGAGAGGGAGGAAAGAGAGAGAGCGAGGGAAAGGAAAGAAGGTAAGAATGAGTTGGAAAAATAAGGGAACGAACTGAGGAGCAAAGCAGAGAAGCCGAAAGGGTAAAAGCAGCAGCAGAAAGGGTATCAAGAGCAGTACTACGAGAGAGGAAAAAGGAAGAAGAAGAGAAAGAAAAGGAAATGGCAATGTGGAAGAAGAGATTACTATCAGAAACGACCAGGAAATACGAAGAGGGGAGGGTGATAGAGAGTATATTAGAACGGGAGAGGGTGACATGGGAAAGGAAAAAAGAGGATGAAAGAATATTGGAAAAGATGAATAGTGAAGTAATGGAGGAATTAAAAAGGAAAAGGGAGGAAATTGGTAGAGAGATGGAGGAGAGAAATGAAGGGGAAAGAGAAGATAGGAGAGGGGAGAGTGAAGTAAGGAGGTATGTATATAGAGACACCGAAGTAGCAACAACATCAGCGCAAAGGGGAGCGGTTGGTAAAGGAGAAAAGGGAGAAACGGACCTAATAGACTTACAAACAGTAACGATCAAGGGGAAAAAGACAGAGTGGGGGCTGCCACATACAAATGACTTTTGTAGTGAGGAGGAAGAAGGAATGGAGAAGGTAGGAAGAATTAGTGAAAGGGAAAGCCTAGATAAATTATACACCACCCGGACCAATACAGACTCACCATGGATCCGTAGGAGAAAGGATGAACTGGAGAGAAGTGAGGAGGAAGAGCCAGAAATAGCGGAAAGACAGACACATGAAGCCACACCGTCACCATCCCACCCTACATGCTCAACCACCTCACGCTCACTACGTATAACCAAACTCGCGCCCTTCCCAAACGAAATGACACCCTATGTAGGTAGGCTTAGAGACCTCCCTAGACGCAGGAAGGGAGGAGTAATACACACGCCCACATTAAATACAGACAAAGAAAATATAAAGTGCAGGCTCCCATCATTAAGTGGAGGTGCAGGTAAATGGATATATGAAATGGAAAAACACACCGCAGGACAGAAACTGGCAGTGGGAGATGTAAAGGGCCTTCTAATATCTATATTAGGGGATGCAGCGGATGACATTTGGAAGAGAGCAGGATTCACTGGGGTAACAATAACAAACACATCGCACGATGGGGCACCATTCGCAAACTGCAGACATGCATTATGGCAGGCACTAAGGGTACAGTAACCAGACAATCAGACATAGGAGCAATTACCTCACGCAAGATGCGTGAGAACGAAGATCCTGTTGATTATATCCAGGAAATTCAAGAGAAGTGGCGCATGGAAACTAGAGAACAATGGGACAAAACGCCAGCAATATTCTATCACATACTAGTACAAGGGCTCCCAGAAGCAGTTCAGAAACAACTGAAGAAAGTGGTGGGAATGGAAGCAAAATCATGGCCAGAAATACAACTGACAATAGTACATCATTGTAGGACATGGCAAGGTAAAATGAAACAAAAGGAAGAGGACAGGAAAACGGAAGAGGCTAAACTAGTACAGAAAAAACTTACTAAATACACAATGTAAGGGGCACTAATAACTACACCTGCAACAATGACCCAAAGCCCCACACAAGTAGTGGCTGCACAAGATCCCTCCGAAATACAACCCTCCCAGACTATAACACAACAGATGCCGCCACTCCAACCATACACGACCAACATGGGAGGAGGATACTCAATGCCAGGAGCTGGGTATTATAATTACAACAGGGGAAGAGGAGGAATAATGAGAGGGAGAGGATACGGATATAACACACAACAACAGGTGGGAGGACTTAGAAATTCCTACCTCACCGGACAACCAGTATACCAGGACAACACAGGAAGCTTTCCATGGCAGAGTAGGGAACCACCAGTGTGTTGGATTTATGGATTAGTAGGGCACATGTCACGCACGTGTAGAGTAAGACCAGGAACACCATCATGGAGCGAGCAGGGACAACTAAGGCCCACACAGGAACAGCAGGGCATACAGCAACAGCAGAGTTTGCAACAGGGAAATGAACAGCAACAACTAGTAACACAACAACAGCCACAGGCATTTTCACTGCCACGACAACAGGTAGCGACAACACAACAACCCCAAGCACAACAAACAGAACTGGGTAGGGTGACGGTCCTGGGACACAACCCTTACACAGGAAATGGTCAATCGTTGTACCCTCAATAGGACAGCCCACAGACGGCCTTGGTGTGTCCCATCCTGTCAGTAACCCCTAATAGTGCGGAGGAACCATGCATAGAGGTAACGATAGGTGACAAAAAATTATCATTCCTTGTTGACACCGGGGCGACCCGGTCTTGCATAAGGGAAGGTAAATTTAAGATGTCAGGCGAAGCCATGAACACCCAAGGATTCTCTGGGGCTAGGGGGTTGGTTCCCTTTACTGATAACGTTCCCTTATCAATAGGGGATTATGACATGTCAGTCCCACTTTTATATTCTAGGGCCTCACCAGTAAATATACTGGGGAGAGACATCATGAACAGGTTGAATATGACGATCTCCTTTACGGAGAACGGCATAATTTGCTCTACTCCAGGAATTAACATGCTCACAGCACGACAAATCATGCAAGCATACTGCGGACAGACAGCGATTAGGGCCGAGCCAGTAGATGGTGAACTCTTCCAGTACGGGACAGAGATGGCATTTGCCTGGATGCCAGGGATAGAAGGAAAGATCTGGAGGAGGCCAGCAGCCTATTTGTTCAGACCAGAAACACCAGCCAATGAACCAGAAGGAAAGGTGATTTCAGTGGACATAGAGAGCATTATAGCAACAGCTGATTACATTGCAGTGCATGCCCAAGACAGAGAAGGAAGAGCATGGAGGGCAGTGATAGCACTAGCAGAAGGATGTAGACTCACCCAGGTGTCAGATGAGGAGCTCTTCTCAGAAGAAAAGGAAGAAGGTGAAATGGTGTTTATGATGAGTGTGGAAATATGGCTAAGAGTGGCGTATAAACAAGTGGCACAAAAAATTGCAATGGCACTTGAGGCACCCGCATCCACCCCAGTTCCCTTCTTTGAGGAGGATATGACAAAGGTACCCACATCACTATGGACTACTAGCCCCTATGACGTGGGGTGTATAAAAAGTATAGGGGGAGTAAGGATAAAATTGAAAAAAGGTGTAATACTCCCCAGAGTGAAACAGTACCCACTATCGAAAGAGGCAGATGAGGGCATATATGAAACAATAACGGCCCTTATAAATAATGGCATATTGGTCCCATGAGAATCACCATGTAACACAGCTGTATACCCAGTGCGCAAGGCTAAAGGGGGGTCTTGGCGCTTCATACAGGACCTCAGGCCCTTGAACAACATAGTGGAAGCAGAATACCCCATAGCAGCAAACCCGGCCACAATATTGTGTGGCATTCCAGCAGAGGCATCACGATTTACAGTGATCGACCTTAAAAATGCCTTTTTCTCAAAACCATTGCACCCAGACTCACAAGATTTGACAAGCTTCACGTACAGAAACACAAAGTGGAAACACACCAGATTGCCACAAGGGTACTGCGAGTCACCCTCAATATTCAACAGAGTAATACAGATGGATTTGGGTAACATTGAAGTAGAAAGCACAGTGTTACAATATGTTGACGACATAATAATTTGCAGCACAAACGAAAGAACATGCAGAGAGGACTCATTAAAGATGCTGACAATATTGGCTGAAAAAGGTTACAAGGTAGACATGGAAAAGTTACAGTACTGTCAGGAACAGGTACTTTACATTGGTCAGCTCATATCCCCACATGGAAGAAAGATTGCACCACAAAGAGCACAGGCCATTTCAAAAACACCAGTACCACAAACAGTGAGGGAACTGCAGCAGTTCCTAGGTCTGTGCAACTACTGTAGAGCATGGGTATTTGATTACAGCTCATACATAGGACCCCTGCTTGAGGCGTTAAAAGAAGCTAACAAAGGGGAGAAAAAGTTGGGGTGGACAATGGAAATGAAAGAGGCTTTTGATGAACTGAAAGATGCGATATCAACTGCTCCGGTACTGGCCACCCCAGATTATGAGCGACAATTCTTTATATTTTCACATTGCGACTCAGCAGTAATGAAAGCAGTGTTGGCTCAAAAAACAAGCATGGGCTACAAGCCAGTAGCGTTTTACAGCGGCCACTTAGACCCTGTGATGCTAGGTCATTTCCCTTGCGAACAAGGTCTCGCCGCAGCTTCTTTTGCGGTAGAGAAAGCGTCAGCAATCACCATGGGGTGCCCAACCACACTATTTGTGGAACATGCACTATTTGCAATATTGAATAAACCTAAGTCCACCCTAACCACGCAGAGGGCATCAGGTTATGAGATCATCTTATCCAGAGCTGAACTATCAATTGTTAGATGTAGCACGGTCAACCCTGCAAGGTTCTTAGCAGAAGTAAATGAGGAAGGAGATTATGCACACGATTGTACGCAAATCACTGAAATGTACTCATGTACTAGGAAGGTTGAAGAGAACGCACTAGAGGGAGGTGAGCTCCTGTTCATTGATGGGTCATCAACAATCGACCAAAGGGATGGGATTAGGAGGACTGGGGCAGCGGTGGTAAAAATGATGGAGGTACCGGTGTGTGTGGCGATGAAATGTGTACAACTACCACAGCTTTATTCTGCTCAAGCGGCAGAACTGGTCGCACTGATCTTGGCGTTGAAGGAAAGCTTTGACAAACAAGTGACTATATATTCTGACAGCGCATATGTTATGTCCACTGTCCACTCAGGGCTGTCGAAATGGAGAAGAAGAGGGTTTAGGAGAGCCGACGGCACTCCAGTGCAACATGCTCTCTTATTGGCTGAACTAATTGACGTAATAAATGACCGCCAAGAATTAGCTTTGGTCAAATGTACCGCACACACCAATGGAGAAGATCATGTCTCAAGAGGGAATGCAGCAGCAGACGCACATGCGAAGTATTCTGCATATTTTGGTGAGATATGGAACCCCCCAGAGTCAGAGAGAGGGAGAGGGAGGGGAATAGCTAAGTAGATGTTGATAAGAGAAGGGTA
Source organism: Ambystoma mexicanum (assembly GCF_040938575.1). Taxonomy (NCBI): domain Eukaryota; kingdom Metazoa; phylum Chordata; class Amphibia; order Caudata; family Ambystomatidae; genus Ambystoma; species Ambystoma mexicanum. The sequence goes on from NC_090925.1 coordinate 652,156,602, forward strand.
CACCCATCTCCCAGCCACACAGATAATGGAGCTACAAGCAGCTGCACCAATGGCAGAAAAAGAAATATGGGTAAAAAGAGGATGCACAATGTCACAAACTGACGCACTATGGCGCCAGGGTTACACTGGAAAGATTGTAATACCACTGGCACTATTGAACACCGCCCTGAGCCAACTACACCACCCAGCCCACACAGGCAAGGAAGTAATTGCAGCACGAATTAGGGAAGACTGGTTAAATTCTCATGTGTCAAATTTTATCAGCAATTGTCTCACATGTCAACAGTTTACGGCCGGTCACACTCTGAAGGTGATAAAAGGTACTATACCCCGGCCAGAGGGACCCTTCCGACATCTCCATATTGACTATGTTGATATGATCAACATATGTCAAGGAAATAGGTATATGATTGTAGTAGTATGCCCATTCTCGAGGTGGATTGAAGCAGGGCCCTGTTCACACCCAGATGCATTCAGAGCAGCTAAATTCCTAGTGAGGGAGGTCTTCCCCAGGTGGGGGGTGTGCGAGGTACTGCGGTCAGATAATGGCCCGCATTTCGCAAACGAAATGTTCCAGCACATCATGTCCTTACTGAACTTCAAGCATAAATTTGCATGTGCATACCACCCACAGGCCAACGGTGTATGCGAACGCCTGAATGGCCTACTAAAGGAGGCAATTGCAAAAATACAGCAAACAACAAAGAAGAGTTGGTTGTATTGCCTTCCACTAGCCCTATTTGAGCTAAGGAATAGACCAGGTTCCGACCACCACCTCACCCCTCACGAGGTGGTTACCGGTCGTCAAATGCGCCTTCCTCTGATGCCAACATCAAGAGCATTCACTGACCACGAAAATACTGCCACTGTTCTTGGTGATGAAATGTACCAATATGTGTCTTCTTTGATTACTAGTGTAGTGTTTGTGTCTCAACAGCTCGAGCGCACACGGGGCGGGTCTAACAGTGATCAACAAGAAGACGCGGACAAAGAACTGGAAAAGGAAAGACTGTGCAAAGTTGCTAAAGGTGACCACGTACTACTCCACAATTTCAACAGGAAGTGGAACAGCCCACGCTTCACTGGCCCCCATCTGGTAGAGGAGGTATCAACGAGAGCAGTAAAGCTACAGGACAAACGTGCCTGGAATCACCTACACGACGTAAAGATCTACAAACTCCAGACCCGCCCCAGCGCCACCGACAGGGCCACTGGAGGAACAACAACAGCGTCACCAACGGAGGAAGAGACTTCTACCACAGCTAACGGCCTAAGTGTTTCCATACCCTGTCACCCCCCAGATTCCCCAGAGACAACTACTGAAAAAGAAAGGGGTGATCCCCATACCGCCCACCCCATGGTCACACGATCAAAGAGTAAAGAGACTTCCACCAGTTGAGCCCCAAACCCTCTGCGCATCGACTCCCTACCCACTGCAGTAATAACTGAACTGAAGGACATTGTCTTGCACATATACACATGTAAACACTTGAATGTTCTCTTTTTTCTTTTCTCTCGCACATGCAGGTACAGCGTATTATTGTACTGCTAAGAAAGTAGATAACTAACAAATTCACTGCCTAGAAGTAGATGGTACCCTCAGATGATAACTACCCAGAAGAATTGTCACACCAATTTGTATATGAAGTAAAAAGGCCAACGTACCTGAAAAGAAGGAGGGTACGTGTCTACTACACAGCATTCCTCTTGGCCATAGACATTCAATGCCCCACCTCCAACCATACTTGCCTGCCCTAAGAGATAGAGTGGCGTGGGAACAGCTCTTCGCCTGGGCACTGAATGACTATTTGATAGGGAGAGCTTAAAAACAACAACTAACACTAATAACAAGCATATTGAGAATTTTCAGGCGGGCAACTTTAACGTTGCAAGAATAAGCTGCCAGACTGCAGCAAGGTAAGAGCAAAATGCCGGTGAAATTAGCCTCTGTAATAAAATTGATAGGGATTTTGATGATCACCGGGTTCTTGGCTGCCTCTGTATGGCAGAACAGCTATGCTATCAATATTATTGCTGTACCCAAACCTAATACACCCCCACCCCCAGCTGCAACAGGTGTTACGTCAGGTGGTACTAGCAAAATCCCACACAAAGAAAATAGAGTTAAACGCAGCACATACTCAGACAATAAAGGTATTGACAACTACATACAAGATTCAGCACACATCTCAAACAACATGTGGTACCAACACATGACCCACATAGGTAAGCAGACAACAGAAGACAGCTGCTACGTTTGCTCATTAATCCCATACGCCATGAGCGCTTCTCGAACATTCATTGCCACAGAAATAGATGAAAAGACAGCACGATGTATAATATACCTGGCACTGTTCCAAACAAAAGGAAGATTTCAAGGGACAGTGGTGCAACTGGTGTGGAAAACACGAGACACATATCCATACAAAAACAACTTCCTCAAGACTTATTTGAGTTACCACAAGAGCAGTTTACATGCTGAAGCCTTCAGATACATGACAAGTGGTCCTGAAAAAGGAGAAACAAAGAAAGTAACACTACAGTACCTACAATGCGATTGGTACGCCACTGAAGTTCCCGGTAAACACGGATGTTGGGAAAGGCCACTTGTGACGATAACAGGGAAGGTGTACATGGACAACAGATGGGACACAGGAGTGGTTGGCAGCAACATGGTAACCAGAGAAACTATTTCAACTATTGACGAGCACAACCATAGATGTTGGATGACTTGGGTCAAGTACGTACCCATGCTCACGTGGATGGAGAAGGATGAAGACCCAATAACAATACTGCCGCTAACTGCGCCTAAGGTATGTTACCAACATAAAGGAGAGGTGGACGTAGGATACAACACCAACTGTGCAAGCGTGTTGGAGTTACCTGAGGGGGGAGCAGGAACAGCAGTGGTAATGGACCATTACTGGGCCTGCGGAGAAAAGGCATACCACACACTGCCCCCTCTGTGGAATGGTATATGCACAATGGTGCACGTTAATGTACCATCACTAGTGGTACCCCAGAAACATGTGAATGTGGCGAACTTCCCCAAAATGGATGAAGGGAACGAAAGGAAGAAGAGATCTGTACAACCTCAGAAGGGGCCAGAGAACAAAATCAACGGCAATAATACTGTCCTGAATAGAAAGAAAAGACAAGGAGAACCTCTGACAGGAAATTATCTATGAGGTAGATCGGAAACAGCACTCACTTCAATTCCACCAGAACACAGACTATTTAGCAGAGCAGCAATGTTCTTCTCCTCAATAATACATCCGGGACTACAGGCTTACGCAAATGCAAAATGGCTCCAGATAACTAGATGGGAACTAATGATGACCATCAATTCTACAGTAAATGGATTCAACGCAATAAAAGAGGAACTGCGCGCAGTGAGGATGGTAGCACTTCAGAACAGATATGTACTGGACCTCCTCACAGCAATGGAAGGAGGAGTTTGCGCAAAGATAGGACAATCATGCTGTACATTCATCCCTGCCAACGATTCTGACAATGGTACACTGACAGAAGCAGTTTCACAATTGGCCCAGATGCACTCCAAAATGATGGATGAAAGTAAAGGTGTGAAAAAGGATGAGAGCTGGTTTTCAATATTATGGTCATGGATGCCATCTTGGCTGTCAGATGGACTGAAGATTATAGTTGGATGTACTATTTTGGCTGGAGCTGCACTGATCATAATAAGATTTTGGAAGGCCCGGAAGGCACGCACCACAGACGAAATGATCGAAATGGCCGGTATGCACCCCTTGATGCCAGCAGATGACGGCCAACACACAGGCACAATAATAAAAGAGAGAGAGAAGTTGCGCAATCAGATCACCACCAACCACCTGGACCCACCATCTGTGAAACTCGAAAACCCAAGAAACCCAAGGAGCTACATGGGGAAATGGGTATACTGCACTCCTGGAGGAACCTGTGAATACATGTATTGGTCATTTGAAGACCATGTTAACCACTATGGACATTTGGGAGGAATAACTAAAATATGGAGAGTGAGAGGAGATAAAGAAAAGGATATGTTTGTGGTCGACAAGTCGACCAGAGGGGGGACTGAAGTGGGAGAATGGAACAACAGGCTCCCGCCAATCCCCTCTCGCGCTTTGCCTAGAGGATCACGGCCTAGGCACCCGCCACGAGATGAGTTTGCCCATCTACCAGACGACCAAATACCCTGGTACAGGAACATACGGATGTGCCCACCTACCTGCCCAGCAGCCCGCCCTGCCCATGCCCACACCTGCGACATGGATCAACTTGACTAAACCAACACATCGTTAGAGATGCCATGACGACCTAGCCAACGGTCAGCACACCTGTACAACCATGCACACTGGACACTCCTACACCAACCTACACGAAGAATATACTCAGCGCTATGACGTAGGTGACGAACACATCCACGGACGTGCATCTTTATTATTTTTCATATAGGCTTTTAAGATGCAGAAATGCAAGACGCACGATGAACTTATCTAAATGGCTTGCTTACGCTTCTCCTAAACCCTATAACCTAAAGCGCCTGTGCACTCAACGGCTCCATCTATGCACCTGATACAAGTAGGCCGCAAGCAAGAGCTTCCATGAACATTAAAATGAACAAAAGCTCAGTTGCTGATCCTGCAGAATGAGCCCGGCGAAAGCAGACAGCCAAGTCACAATGTTGCAATCTCGCACGCCGCAAACCAACGTCAAGGTCGCACCTGCAAATTAAACAAAGCACACAGTGGGAAAAACAATATTAATTGTGCAGAATTCTGCCTCAAACACGGTCCCACCTCACGTGACCAAGCCAAACCTGAAAGGATGCCAAGGCCAGGAGGAAGGAGACGCCTGAATCCCACTTTACAAGACACAGGCAGATACAATTAAAAGACTCAATGGACATCTGCGACAGTGGGAGTAGTCGGCCTTCCAGCATATGAATAAATCCTCACATTGTCTGCACGTACCCATAGTGAAACATTGTTGCAAATGACAGGTACACCGCGAGCTGGGAACGGCGATGGTCCCAGACTGGGAGGCTCGCGAACGGACCAATTAGAACATGGGGCTCTTATCACTGACGCCATTAGCATTGACCAATCCTCAGGGGTCTTCATGTAACAATTTTCATGTATCAAATTGAGGGGACAACCCAAGTATATCACCTGACTGACCCTCAACCACTAACACCGTTCTCTATACGTATGCTATACTAACCCTACCACTCGAGTAACCAATCCAGAGTGGAGATAGGTTTTTTGCTAACTTTTCGAGGTGACGCACGTAGCGCGTCATACTAAGGTAAAAAGGGCCTGCGAGCTCCACGATTGTGTGTGTGTCAGGACGGACGCGTACGATCCTTGACCCATCCCTGCCGTTTTGTCTAATAAACAGCAGAACCACCTTGCTTCTTGCGTGTGTCTCATACTCTGTGGTTTTTGGGATATACGGGAGGAGTTGGGGCCTCCCTGCCCGGAGGTCCGTGGACGGCCCAGCCGACCCCGGCAGAATTTCCCCCCGACAATTTATTTTACTCTTATTCATTACACCTCAACATGTACACTCTTTGTATTCTCATAAAACCCACTATTATCCTGAAAACATTGTAATGTCTTACTTATTCATTCACACTACCACTCTCTTACGCACTAACCCAAGCCCTTCACACATCTATACAGACAGCTACTCTTACAACCTTCCAAACCGCAAGTAGCAGCCCATTGCACAATCACATAGCCCTCTATTTATGTATGCTCTCATATTCAAACACTCATTCACAATACATGCACATATATTTCACAACTTTCAAACCCACACTTTCCTTTTTTCTCCAACACACAGAACAGAATGCACACTAAAAATCAACACCATAGAAAACAAAGAGAAAATAGAGCAGATAAAATTAGAAGCATGCCAAATACTCATCCACCTCTAGCAGAATGTATAGCAAATATTCAAACAAAACTGCTAATACAGTCAGTCAACAAAAAGGAACCTCTTCCAAAAAACTAAAATAAAAGAAAATGTATGAAGAAAAATAAAACTGCTAATGACCCTACCACTATATCTACCAATGTTAACATAGAAACAGTTAAGAATTAAAAAAAAATTATTTTACAAAAAAGTTCATAACCTTATGAAACAGCTGAAATCTTACCCTCAACCCTTATAAATAATTGCAGAAGTCTAATCCTGGAAGCTCTCATTGACAGCGCAATTCTGCTCAAAAGAAAATTGATTATATTAAGTTTAGCCAGAATAACACCACTAACAAAATGAATCAGTAAATTACAAAAAGTACTTCTAAACATGTGCAATGTCAACATAGATACTTTTGCCAACTTCTGTGAAGGTGAATGAATTCACACAAGCAGTACAGAATCATACTTTAATGAAGAGGCTTATAAACAAGAACAGAAAAACCCAATTGCCATACATAGTAATGGTCGAGGGTACGAAATGAAAGAAAACACCACTATGGCACAAGAAACCCTTATTGAAAAAACGTCCCCAACAAACTTTCAATCAACTGTTCCTTCCAACCAACCAATATGTCCAGTGTACAAATGGCCATTTAGCTCAATGTGCAATGTATGGCAACAATACTTCGAATCTTTAAGACAATTCCACAATCACTATGTGAAAGAAAAAAAACAAAATTATAATAAAAACTCTTTACAAACCATGGACTCCTGTCCAGTGCGCAACTACACTGGACAGCAAGGACGTTCCTTAGCCTGAATTTTGGGACATGCTTGTAAAAGCACCTTTCACCAAATCAAAATGTTAGCAACACACCATTCTACTATGAGGAATCTTCTGCAGAGACTGTACTATGCAAAAAGTTCTGCTTTACAACTGCAACATTTTAACAACATTCTCCAACATGGGACAGCCAAAGAACTCCTTCAACAAGTAGAACACACCCAAAGTCAATATTTTGGAAGTGAAGATGACTAAAGAAATTCAGTAACATTACAGAACATTAGCGAAAAACTTACAAACCCCAATTGTCTAATAAACACATACAAAAAGAAATTGCAAAGATTAAAAGCACATCTGCTGATGTACCAAACCAACTATGTGTTTATTGTCGTAGACATTTTTAGAAAAAGAGCACAAACATTCATGTGCTGTCACTAATAAATTGGAAATATTGCCACTTGTAAACCTCTCCAACAGCTTACTTTGTTTGAGAACATTATAATCCAAATAGTACACCCATTTCAAGATATAATACACCTTGAACTCAAATCAGCCAAATTGCCTGCTTCTAAATTACTAACAGGCATCTGTGGCAAAGTAGTATATTAGGCATTAGATCTTAACAAAAATGTAAACACTCTAGGAGTGCAACAGCCAATAGATCAATCTATCCTAGTTAATGATGTACCAACGAAAGACAGAAACATTTGGCAACAAATAGTAGACTTAAACAAAGTTAGATAACAATACTACAATATCTAAAAGAAAACAATGAGTACTGCAAAGGTATAAACATTGAACAGAACTTAAGGGAAACCACCCAAATAACTCATGATTCAACACCAACTGGCCAATTTGAACTTGTAAATCCTATTACTGCATCTAATATTTTAGATCAGTATACAATTCACCTACTACACTCCAAATACACCTTATACAAAGCATTAGAAAAATATTAAAGGCGTCAAGCAAAAGGATGTCCAATTAGCATATGGGAGAAAGGTTTAGAAGCACGTGCCTTTCCTCTGCTCTTTCCTACAGGAAAAGGGGGAAGATATGATGAAAGATCCACACAAATAACAGCATCAGAATATCACACTTTACAAATGCATTCTGAAGACCCCAGATTCAGACAAATGTTGAATACATGTTTTACCTCCTGTTCGAAAGTGAACTAGCAACTCTATGTTACAGAGTTGCACATACATTAAAAACAGGCTCCAATTTTTTAAACATGTCTGCCATTCAACTACTTTAAAAGATAAAAGACAAAGATGAAGTTTTGCTGTCAAGTATCACAAATCTCTTGGCAAACATGTGTGGTACATAAGAATACTGGTTCCAACGTCATGCTGATTTACGGTATATGCTAAGGAACATCGGCCCACCCACATGGTTTGTTACTTTAATCAGAATATGCATTGGATGACTTGCATAACTTCCTACTCATAGCAAACCAAAACAAAAAAGGAATAGACATAAAAACACCAGGCAAACTCTGCTTTCTTCGCCCTGTAAGTGTTTCAAGATATTTTCACCACCGCTTTATTGCCATGCTGCACTTCATCTGTAATGAAAATATCCCTCCTCTCTGAGAAGTGGAACACTTCTTTGGAGAATTCAATATCAATCCAGAGGAGCACCACACATCCACCTGCTTTTGTGGATACAAGATGCTGCTAAATTTGGTCATGACAGTGATGCCAATGTTTTGCAGTTCATTCACAAATACATGTCCTGCAACATCCCTTAAGAAACCACACATGCTGAGCTACATACACAAATTGTACGCTTCCAAAAACATAAGAGTGGCAAATGCTGCCGACACAGATATAAAAACAAAGATAAATACTATACCAAATGCTACTTTTGTTTCCCTAGACCAGTTTCATCAAAAAGACAAGTAAACAGCTTCATGTCTTCTGTTAGACACAGTGTGAAAGGCAAATCGCCTAAAAACACATACAGCATTAAAAGAAACAAAGCTTCAAAGTACTTCAATGGTTACAGTGCAATTGCTTCCCTCTTGTGGAATGCAAACATAGATATACAATATATTGCAGATAATTCCACTGATGTTGCAAGATATGTCACAGCCTACCTTACCAACGCTGAGAAAACAGAGTTAAAAGACTTCTGGGATGACATATCATCTGACAAAACACTGTCATAAAAATTGTACAGCTTTGGCATAAAAATGCTATCCCATAGAGAATGTGGAAGCTTTGACACTGCAGACCGTTTAACAGGCACAGCCTTATATGGCAAATTCTGAACACATAGTCTGGCTAAGCCTTGGTCCAGCTGTATCCAGAAAAAGAGTGCTGAAATCCTACCAAGCCAGAGAAACAATAGCCAAAAATGATCCCAACTGACAGGACATTTAAAAAAAAAAACAATTTATTAGACACATACTACCCACACAGAAGTACTGCTTTGGAAAGCATGTGCCTATACCACATAGCCCAAAATTTCTCCTACAAAGATAATGTGAAACCAGATGTAAAACGCGGGAAATATGTGGTCTCCGTTTGTGAAGGAACCCTTGTCAAACCTACCAAACCTAGCCTAATTAATCATATGTAAAGATCATTTAAAACTCCTCAACATAGCAAACTTTACTACATGTCCTTACTGCAACTTTTTAAACCAAGAGAAAAAAAGAGGATTTATTAGGTAACCATGACTCATTTGAAGCTGCATTCAATGCAAATGAAAGCAGTTTAACAAATGTCAGTTTCAAGCAATACAAAATCATGTTGGACACTCCTGAGTGCAGTCAACCTTCTGTTACAGGAAACCAAGGACCACTTGGAGAGTCACTCATTGTAAATGTAGCAGAATTAGCCATGACTGAAGTAGAGCACACTGTGTATCAATATGAGCAATCAGAAGAAAACTTGTCAGTGCTGAAATAACAGATACATGATCAGAAACTTAGCATTTTCCTAAAAGTGACTACAGAAATTGAACATGGTTTGAAGCATAAAAGTAAAATTTGTAGCTGTCCAAATTATAAACTTCTACTCCTCTATGTAATTGATGAAGTTGGTTCTGGAAAAACATTCTTAATTAAAATCATCAGAAAATTCCTATAAAAGTTAACAAACAACAAGCTTTCAGCCGTTGTAACACACCACAGGTTTAGCATTCTACAACATAGGAGGTGTTACTTTACCATGACTTACACTTCTTCCAGTAGAACACCAAAACGAATTACAGTACTACAAACTATCATAATACGCTGCTACTGAAGTATGCAGAGTTCTAAAACAGATGAAAATGCTGCTAATAGATGATGTAAACATGGTTTCCAACCTAATGTTGGCTTTAATTCACCTCAGATTGCAAGAAGTCCTTAAAATGGACTACGAAGAACTATTTATTGTTTTTGGAGAACTCATACAATTAACATCAGTGAAAGGTGAACTTATTTCTCTGTGTAAGTGGTGAAGCTGGTTCAGGCAAAACATTCTTAATAAAAAATCATCAGCAAACTCTTCCAAAAGTTAACAAGCAACGAGCTGTCAGCTGTTGTAACAGCCCCCACAGGTTTAGCTTTCTACAACATAGGAGGTGTTACTTTACGCCGACTACTGCTCCTTCCAGTAGAATATCAGAACAAATTAGAGTACTACAAACTATCAACAGAAGCAGCTATTGAGCTACTCAGAATTCTGAAATAAAATTAACATTCTCCTAATAGATGAGGTGAACATGGTCTCCACCTAATGTTGGCTTTGATTCACCTCAGATTAAAAGAAGTTGTTAAAACAGACTATGAAGAACTCTTTGAAGGAAAACATGTTATTGTTCAAGGAGATCTCCTACAAATAAGACCAGTGAAAGGTGAACCTATTTTTAAAACCTTAGGACACAACAAATGCTGCAACACACTTGGCAGCATAGGACATGTAAATCTCTGACAACATTTTAAATACAGAGAACTAACTCAAAACATGCGTCAGTCTGCATACCTCACTTATGCTAACATTTGAAAAAGCATTAGGATTGGTCTTCTTTCTAAAGATGCACAATCTATCTTAAATAGTAGACTCATCCATGAGTTATATGGGAATGACACATCTGCTACTGATGTCATGGAATGATTAGCACACACAAATGTAAAATGTATGTCCTTGATGCCAACCCTAGCAAACTGTACGCAATTTAATGAGACAATGATAAAACAAGAAATGTAACCAATAGTGCATCTTAACTCCACAGACACACTGGAAGTGCATGGCATGACACTCCCTACGTGCCAACAACCAAGAGCACGACTGACAAGCTTAGAGAACTGTATCTCCAACACAGCTGGTTTGGAGAAAATGTTAATATTGTGTTTAAACTGTAGAGTAATTCTGAAATGTAATCTTGACGTGGAGCAAGGCCCAGTTAATGGAGCAATTGAACTGTTGTTGGCTTCCAGATGTATCCACGTGACAACAACATTGAGTTTGTCAACATTCACTTTGGCAAACTTTCAGAAGTTAAAAGGATAGGACGCTCAACAGCGCAATTCCTTCTTTTCAAAGACATGTCTGTACGCAGAGAACAAGTATCTCTGTCGCTTGCATATGCAGTCACTATTCATAAATCACAACGTCTAACTCTAGATCAGGCATTGATTGACATTGGCAGCACAGTCACCCTAGATCAGACATTGATTGACATTGGCAGCACAGTCTTTAAATAAGGTTTAAGTTAAGTAGCACTTTCACGTCTACTTACACTCGAAGGACTATTTATAGTCAATTTTAATGCAAACGAAGTCAAGGCTTGCGTCCTAGAGTACAACAGACTATGTGCACTCTACACACCCAATCTCGATATGTACCCTGTTCCTGAAAAGGTAACGCTTTGAAAAGAGAAGTAATGCAAACAGAATTTATACCAGCTCTCCCAACAATACCACAAAAGATACTAAAAACAACTGCTTCTCCATCAAGTAGTACAACCACAAAACTATCTAGTGAAAACTCAAGTGCACCTCCATCAGTCGATATAAAGAGAAATATTTCTTTTAAAAAAACAAGTGGAGGTCCAGCAAATGACACAGCAAATGACACAGAGACGGAACTCTCTGTTCCATTTACATTTTCCAACACAATTGGTGTAAATTGCTATGCAATTGTAGCAATCAATCTTCTGTTCCAATTGCCATAAATGTTCAAAACATTTACTTGAACGTCTCAGACCAGTTGTGTTTACAAATGCTTGTCCTTCATAGAAATGCCACAAATAATCCTGACAAAATGTACAGTGTCTCAGGAATAAGGCAAATATTGAGCATAACAAACTGTGAATTCATTCCATTTCATCAGCTGGTGCAAAATGCAAATCATGCCATATTATGCACTTCCACCTTGCACATAAACTTAGATAGCCAATATGTAATAGTAATGCTTTTAAGGTACAATGCAGGTGGTACCAAAACCAACTGCAAGTTACAAGCTTCACACACGGGCAAGTATCTCTTGGCAAGAAAATCTTCAAAACAGTAGGAATAATCTACCACACTAGTGCCACAACCACTGCAGGTCACTATACTGCATACAAAAAAAATATTGTTGGTTTGAATGCAACTACACTTTCATTACTCTAAAACAGAGATTACCAGGAAATCTAACAAATGCCTACTAAATATTCCTTTTAACCTAAATGTAGTCACTGACCTGTGAAGCTATCAACAGTTAGTGCGCTTGAAACATTCCCTTAAGTACTGCACACTTCAAACAAACGTACTGTGAAAGTTAAATTCACATAAATGTAGTACATTCTTTTAATGCAGTATATTTTTTTTTCACAATGACCCAGTGATTATGCAAACAGAAACAACAACTGAGCAAAACACACAGTAATGTTGTTTCAACCATAGTACTTGGAATGTACTGATTATGAGGGTCTACAAAGTTTACTCACTAACCTGTAGAACTATCAACAGTTAGAATAGGTAACTACTATATAACTTTAGTCATACTACTGCAATGCTATTTTTGAATAGAAAAATAGTTATAATACACCAACAGGTATCGAACTGCTTCAAAAATTGCCTTCAGAACTATAAAAACTATGAACAGTTAGATGACGCCAACTAGTATCTAACTGCATTCATTCTACGATAATGTTACTTTTGAATAGAAAAACAGTTAGAATACACCAACAGGTATCTAACTGCTTCATAAAATACCCTTCAGACGTATGAAACTATCAACAGTTACAATAGGCCAACGGTATCTAACTACTTCTATATCACTGCATTGTTGTTTTTGAAATGGAAAACAGTTTCAATACGCCATCAGACATAAATGTAGTACAATTTATTTAATGCTGTATAGATTCTTTTCCCAATGACCCAATGAATATGCAAAAAGAAACAACTGTGCAGAACACACAATAATGTTATTTCAAACATAGTACTTAGAATGTACTGATGATTAGGGGCTTCAAAGTTTAGTCACTGACATGTAGAACTTTGAACAGTTAGAATACGCCAATGGGTATCTAACTGCATCCGCAGTACTGCAATGCTACTATTGAATAGCAAAATAGTTGAAATGCACCAACACAAATTGAAGTGTTTCACAAAATACCCTTCAGAACTGTAAAACTATCAACAGTTAGAATACACCAACTGGTATCTAAACACATCCATAATACTACAATGTTACTTTTGAATAGCAAATAGTTAGAATACACTAACAGGTATCCAACTACTTCAAAAATACCCTTCATTTCACTTCATTGCAAATACACAATTACTCTTCTTCCTACTGCAACACTGATTTTAACAAAAAATACACTTATTTGTGCACCTTAAAAATTCCCGTAAGTGCTGCACACTTCAAACAAGCAAACTGTGACACGTAACGTCAAATAAATGTAGTCGTTTTTTAAAACTCCTCTATAGATATCTTTTCCCCCAATGAGCCAATGATTATGAAAACAAAAACAGCAACTGTGCAGTAATGTTGTTTCAAAGTTAGTACTTAGAATGTACTGATTATGAGGGTCTAAAAAGTACATGAACATGTGAGATTGTATGCAATGAGACATTGTGAACTATCCTACCTAACATATTTTAGAAGCAAAGATGTGTCCTTCATTACCTTTTACAGCAAACTCAAACTGTACCACCAATGGTATAGCAATCATAAGTACTATTTGCACTTCAAAAGTATTGTGTCAGTATGTTACAAATACTATATACTGCCCACAGACTGTCTTTAATTACTATACACATGTTATTATAATGGTTGTATCCAATGGCCGGATGCAATTTCTGTAGAAATATTATTATAATGGTTGTAGCCAATGGCCGTATTTGTGTGTGCATGGCTGTATTATGCTGTGGTGGTTGTGGCCAGTGCCTAGATTCTTGGGTGCATGGCCGTAGGCCGTAGGCCATGCACCCAAGAATCTAGGCACTGGCCACAACCACCACAGCATAATAGGGCAATGCACCCAAGAATCTGGTCACTGGCCACAACCACCACATCACAACTTGCCCTGAACCTACCAATTCAAATGACATCTGCAGACATCGAAATGGACTACCAATCCTATTTTTCATCTATGCAAATGTCCCCATATCATCTAGATTCCACTAACCTACCCTGACCAAGTCATCTTTCAGTCACCAAATAACCCCAAAATTGTTTCTCGAGCTGCCTGCCCAAGACTCTGTACGTGAACTACTGCGGTATCCGCGGACTGCCACGCCACCAATATGCTCTTCTTTCACCTAAACAAAGAGCTCCATATCATCTTTCCTTCACTCCCCCACCATTTTCAGCCCCTCTTTCCAACACCAAATGACCCAAAATGTGTTTTCCAAACTTTTTTCCCACTGTGCTGTCCGCAGTCAGTTGCGTCTGTCCACGGACACAAAATAGTGGGCATTTCGGAAAATATGACGCACTTCACGCTTTTCATCATCAAATCAATGGGTGCGTTGGATGTCTGTGGACATAACGTCTGCCCCTGGATCTATCGTAGGTCCATCCGCGGAGCGAACAGGGAAGTGAGTCCGCAGACTGAACCGAGATATCACTCATTTTTCTTTAACTACTTTTTGCCTTTTTAACGAAAACTACTGGACGATTTACACCAAATTTAAAAAAGCACTTGTTCATAACTAGGCCGTCACTCCTGCTGCAAAAAATCCATCCAGCGGTTTGGGCTCTAGACGTGAACCACATTTTTTTTCCAATTGTGTCTACTGAAAAAACAGACATTTTGGGATCCTCTACAACTTTGCCCCCCCCTTGATGAAACCTCACTAAACTTGCAAGAATAATTCAGATGGGGCTATAGACCTTTTATTCAAAGTCTGGTAAGGATTTGTCGAGGGGGAGCAAAGTTATAAGCTGCCCAGAAAGTGCTTATCCTATGCGTTGAGCAACATAACCATAACTACAGGGCTGCTACCGCAGGCCTGTACATATAGTTATGTAGTTATGGTTAAGTTGCTTAACCCATAGGAAGAGCATTTTTTGGGTGGCTTATAACTTTGCCCCCCCCTGAAAGAATCCTCACATAACTTTGCAAGAAAGGTCTATATCCCTGTCAGATCATTCCTGCAAAGTGTGATGAGGTTTTGTGAAGGGGGGGGGCAAAGTTATAGGTAGGGTCCCAAAATGTGTGTTTTTCCCCATAGATGCAATGGAGAAAAGAATTTGCTCATGCCTTCAGCGTAGGTAAAGTGTGCTTTTAAAATTTGGTGAACATCCGTCCAGTAGTTGTTTTTAAAATGACTAAATGTAGGAAAAAATAAATGTTTCGGTAGTATGCAGTATATGTCAATTAAATTGTTTTTTAAAATGTCATGGATGTTGGGATCATTTTTGGCTATATTTTCTATCTCTTGGTAAGATTTTAGTACTCTTTTTCGGGATGAAGCCACTCCAATGTTCAGCCATACAATGTGCTCAGATTTGCCATGTAAGGCTGTACCTGTTAAACGGTCTGTAGTTTCGTAGCACCCGCATTCTCTATGGGAGAGCATTTTTATACAATTTCTGTGATGGTGTTTTGCCTGATGATATGTCATCCCAGAGGCCCTTTAGCTCTGTTTTCTCAGCTTCTGGGTAGATAGGCTGTGACATATCTTGCAAATAAAGTGGAAGTGTCTGCAATGTATTGTATGGGCCTCATTACGACCCTGGCGGTACAGAGTGAACAGCGCCGTAAAAGGTGCCGGTGCCGTTCACTCTGTACCGCCGCATTACGAGTTCCCCTCGCGGGACACGGTAAGCACGCCTGGGAAAACCAGGCGTGCTTACCGGATCCCGCGAGGGGAGGAGGGAGCAAACAACGGGCCATCTCGTAATGGCCCATTGTTTGCTCCCTCTCCCATTCCCATTCAGCACTACGGGGGCCGAAATGGGAACGAGGAAGAACCGTGTCCGGGTCCTTGGAGGGAGGAATTACCGTGCCTTCCGAACTCGAACTCATTCCGAGGACCCAGACCCCAACGCGATTTCGGCAGCAGCCATGCCGCCAATAGCGGCATGGTTACCGCCGAACTCGTAATGAGGGCCAATGTCTATGTTTGGATTCCACAAGAGGGCAAGGATTGCATTATAATCATTGATGGACTTGGATGCTTCGTCCCTTTTAATGTTGTATGTATTTTTAGGGGTTTTGTCTTTTACACTAGGTCTAACAGAAGACATCAAGCTATTTACTTGTCAATTCTTGCAACCTGGTCTAGGGAAGCGAAAGCAACATTTGGTATATTAGTACCCCACGAGGGCACAATCAGAATGAAAGAGCCATTCTGATTGGCCCTCGCCGAGTCATTACCCGGCCGAGAATCCTTCTATTTGCGGTCGGGATTCCAGCTGCCTTGTCCTCGCTGGAGGGCATGGCAGCACCTCAGCCAATGAGGAGGTTCGAAGTGGGGCCATTGCCACTCCGAGCCTCCCCAAGGCTGAGAGGCTGCCATCGCCCCCCGCCCAGTACTCAAGTAAGGATTTTTTTCTCTCTCTCCTCCCTCCTCCCACCTCCATACCCCACTCAGCTTGTTTCTGTTGGTCCCCGGTGGGGGACGATGGCATCCCCCAGGAGTGTGGAGACTCGGCCTTCTCCGCTCCGACCCTCCACACGGCTGGAGGCTTCCATCGTGCCCCGCCAGAGAGCGCGGTATGTTTTCTTTTCTTTTTTTTTCCTTCCCTTCCCCTCCCTTTCACCCTTCCAACCCCACTTACCGTCTTTTTTTTGTTGGTAGCGGACGCGTTGGGAACGCTTCTGTTTCCAGCGCGTTCACTCCCGATGGCCGCCATGGAAAGGGAAAACAGACTCCGTTTTCCCTTTCCCGGCTGCCATTTTCTTTTTTTTTCTCCCGTAAACGCAGCAGCGTTTCAGGACAAAAAAAAGCTTTTAGTGCCCCGGTCATGCCTTTCTTGTGGGCCGGGGTACTAATAGCTATATGCCCCTCGCGATAGGGGCATTACCAACTCAGGTAATGCCCCGGGGCCTTCGTTAAGGCCCTTGCTTCGCTCGGGGCATATTGCTTTAGTATTTAGCTTTGTTTTTATATCTATGTCCTTACATTTTTGGAAAAGCATAACACTTGTATATGTTGGTCACTGATTGTGGTTTCTGAAGGGATGTCACGGGTAATGCATTTTTCAATAAATTATAAAAAAGTGGCGTCATTATCTTGGCCAAATTCTGGAGCATATTTTATCCACAAAAGCATGTGGATGTGTGGTGCTCCTCTGGATTGATATTCTTTTCTCCGAAAAAAGTGTTGCACTTCTCCGAGAGCAGGGGTAATTTTATTTCAAATAAAACGGAGCCTGGCAATGAAGCAATGGTGAAAGTATCTTGATACATTTAAAGGGTCAACAGAGTTCTTCTGATGTTTTTATGCCTATTCTGTCTTTATTTTGGTCTTTATTTTGGTTTGCAATGCGTAAGAAGTCAGGCAAGTCATACCATGCGTACTCTGCTCAACTTAAAGTAACAAACCGCTCCTCCGTTGGGCTCCTCCTTCTCTCACCAGTGCACTGTTTACCACCACGGACAGTGGCACCTTGCCTGCCGCCTCTGCTACCGCGGCCCCCACGGCCTCCAGCGCACTGCTCACCACCACGGACTGTGGTACCTTGCATGCCGCCTCTGCTACTGCTGCCACTGCTGCTCCATTGTGCTCCTCCTTCTGTCACCAGTACACTGCTTACCAACATGGACTGTGGTACCTTGCCTGCCGCCTCTGCTACCGCGGCCCCCACTCTAACCAGTACACTGCTCACCACCCCAGACTGTGGTACCTTGCATGCCACCTCTGCTACCGTGGTCAGAGCTCCTCCATTGGGCTCCTCCTTCTGTCACCAGTGCACTGCTTACCACCACGGACTGTGGTACCTTGCCTGCCGCCTCTGGTACCGCGGCCCCCGCTGTAACAAGCGCACTGCTCACCACCCTGGACTGTGGTACCTTGCATGCCACCTCTGCTACCGCGTACCTCGCTCCTCCGTTGACTCCTCCTTCTTTCTCCAGTGCACTGCCCACCACCATGGACTGTGACACCTGCATGCCACCTCTTCTACCATGGCCCCCGCTGCTCTGTTTACTCCTCCTTCTATCCTCGGTGCACACCCACTACCACTG
Organism: Ambystoma mexicanum; assembly: GCF_040938575.1. Taxonomy (NCBI): domain Eukaryota; kingdom Metazoa; phylum Chordata; class Amphibia; order Caudata; family Ambystomatidae; genus Ambystoma; species Ambystoma mexicanum. The sequence goes on from NC_090925.1 coordinate 652,174,938, forward strand.
ACTACTGTTCCTTGTCTGCCGCCTCTGCTACTGCTGCCCTGCTGCTCCTTTGGCCTCCTCCATCTGTCTCCAGTGCATCTAGCACTCGTGGCCCCCACTACTCCAGGTGCTGCTTATCACCTGCGTCCTCTTTTGGCAGCAGCCCCCACAGCTTTTGTATCTATGGCCACGGCCCTCGCTGCTGCTGGGTGCTGCTTGTCACCAGCGTTCTCTTTCGGCTGCAGCCCTCACAGCTTTTGTATCTGTGACCACGGCCGCCGCTGCTCCTGGGACTGCTCTGTCATCCTCTGTCCCAGTACCTGCTGATTTCTGAGACCACAGCCCTCACAACCTCTATGCCTCTGTTACCGTAGCCTGTACTGTTCCTGAGGCTGCTTCTTGTGACCACAGTGTCCTCTTTCAGTTACTGCCCTCTCGGAGTTAGTGCCTCGGCAGTCGCTGCCCCTTCAGCTCCTGGTGACCGCTCTGTCATCCTGCCCCAGTGCCCGCGACCACCCTAGGACCACAGCCCCTGCAGCCTCGGTGCCTCTCCTGCCGCAGCCTGCACTATTCCTGGGGCCGATTCTTCTTCACCTCCTATCACTGTGTCTGCGACCTATTTCGGCTGCGGCCCCCTTGGCTTCAGAGCCTCTGTGATAGCGGATCCTGCTGCTCCTGTGGTCTACTCTGTCATCTGCTCACACTGTTCCTGCAACCACCCGGGACTGCATCCTCCGTAGCCTCAGTGACTCTACTGCGGTGGCCTCCCCCGCTCATGTGGACTGCTCCCTCAGCCTCAATCAGCAGTTCCTCCACCACGGACTATCACTACCTCCAATTCTGCACCCTCGGCCCTCGCTGTGATCTGTCTCTTGCAGCCGTGGTCTCTCAAACTCCAGAAGCCGGTTCCTCCTACCACTGACTATTGCACCCTCCACCTTCACTGCTTCACCCCTCTACGAAGCCTTCCACGACCCTTTGCTGCATCCCTTTCTGAATCCCTTCAATTCAGCCAACCAGATCCTACTACTCCTTTCTACTTACCCCAGTTCTAATACTGATCCATGTTATGCGATCCTCCTCCTTTCTGCTCCACCCCTCCCCCTTCCCTCTCCTCTTCCTCCTACCCTCTCGCGCATTAAAATTCTGCATCTCATTATCATGGTCATCTCCACCCCCCCTCACTCCAAATCATCCCGGCACCACAATCTTATCTACCCACATATCTCCAATTCTTCTGATAACTTTGACGTTGCCCTCTGGAACACCCAGTCAATCTGTAACAAAACCACTGCTGTCCTTGACCTATTCATCCACCTCAATCTCCAATTTCTTTGTATCACCGAAACTTGGATCCGTCCCCACAACACCTCTGTTCCTGCTTCCCTTACCTCGTCCTCTTCTTCTTTTGCGCACGTCCCTCAAACCTCTGGCCGCGGAGGTGGCTTAGGACTTCTCTTTCGCCCCCACTTTATCTCCTCTCCCTCTCCTACACCCCTTCCCTCTCTACCCTCCTTTGAATTCATATATAAAATCTTGAATTCTCCCCATGCTATATCTTTCCTCATCATTTATCACCCTCCTGGCCAGCTTGGCTCATTCCATGAAGACTTTGACCATCTTCTTAACCTCATTGCACCCAGCCCCACCCCACTAATCGTTCTTGGCGATTTCAATCTCCATCTCTCTACTAACCCTTCCTCCTCTCCTCTCCTATCCATCCTTGACTCCCATCTTCTCTCTCCTCTCTCCTCCCCTCCCACTCACCAATCAGGCTCTACCATTGATCTCATCTTTACCTCCTCCTTCTCTGCATCTCCAATCTCTTCTCTACCTAACTATCTTTCTGACTACTCCATGCTCTCTTTCTCCCTCACCCCCCTCGCGCTTCCCTCCTTCCCCTTCTTCTTCCACCCCCTTCCTCAGGCGTGATCTACGCAACATCAACCCTTCTCTCTTTCTTTCTTCCTGCTCCTCTTCCCTCCCCTCTCTCTCCCACTTCTCTTCTCTTTCAGCCACGGAAGCCTCATCCACCTTAACTTCCTCCCTCTCCTCTACTCTTGATCATCTTTATCCTCTTTCCTCATTCTGCCCTTCTCGCCGACCTGCTCAGCCCTGGCTATCAGCTCATCTTTCCTCCATGTGCTGCCTTCTTAGGCGCCTTGAATGTTCATGGATCAAACACCCTACCGCACTGCTTACTTCTACTATCACTCCTTCTATGACTCTTGTCTTAACTCTGCTAAATGCACCTACTTCTCTGACCTTCTCCACTCTCAGTCCTCTCACCCTCGCCGTATCTTCCAAACCTTAACTCGACTTCTCTCTCCGCCTACCCCTGATCACTCCATTGCCTCCCCCTCTCTGCTTCTGATCTTGCCACCTTCATTTCCAACACAGTCTTTAATCTCTGACACACTATACTCTCCTCCCCTTCTTATTCTCCTCCTCCTGCCCCCTCTTCCATGTCCTCATTCACCCCTATCACTCAATCTGAAGTTACCCTCCTCCTTTCTAAAACCCACCCCACTGCCTCTCCCTCTGACCCCACACCTACCTCCCTCATCCCCAAAATCTACCCCCTCTGCATTCCCTATATCACATCCCTTTTCAACACCTCTCTTTTCACCTCTCTTTTCACCTCCATCTTCCCTACTCCCTTTAAGCATGCGACTATCATCCCCTTTCTCAAAAAAACCTACTGCTAATCCCCATCTTGCATCTAACTATCGTCCCATCTCTCTACTACCTTTCCATTCTAAACTTCTAGAACACATAGTATACTCTCCACTCTCTCCTCTCTGCTCGATACTCTAAGCACTCCTCTATTCTGGTTCTACTGAACCTCTCTGCTGCCTTTGACACTGTCGACCATCCTCTACTCCTTTCCACTCTCTCCTCATTCGGCCTTAAAGACTCAGTTCTTAACTGGTTCTCATCTATCTCTCTAACCGCACCTTCTAAGTTTCTTGGGGTGGCTGCACCTCCCCAATCTCTCCACTCAACCATGCCATTCCCCAAGGTTCTGTCCTTGGCCCATTTCTCTTTTCGCTGTATACTTCCCTCCTTTCTCCTTTAATCTCCTCCTTTGATGTCTCACATCATTTCTATGCTGATGATACCCAGCTCTTCCTCTCTTTCTTCTCCTTCTCTCCTGACATCCACCATAAACTTTCTTACTGCCTCTCTGCTATTAAATCTTGGATGTCTCCTCATTTCCTTACTCTCAATGCAGATAAAACTGAACTCCTTTTCTTCCCTGCCAACACTCTCCCTTCTCCTTGCCCTCCTCCTTGCATTATTTTTCCTCCTTCCCAACTCCCCTTCTCTCCTCATGCTCGTAACCTGGGTCTGCACATTGACATCCACCTCTCTCTTTCTCATCACATTTCCCTCACTGCCAGATCTTGCCGTTTCAACCTCTACAACATCCACAAAATTCCTCCTTTCCTAACCTTCCAAGCTACTAAACTCCTCATCTCCTCCCTCCTCTTCTCCAGACCTTTCTACTGCTCTGCTCTTCTCTTTGGACTCCCCTCCTCTCATCTCTCCCCCCTCAAATCTGTCTACCACTCTGCCATTCGCTCCCTCTGCCTCCTCTCACCTCACTACTCCATCTCCTCTTAACTCACTAGGCTGGCTCCCATTCCACTCCCAGCTCAAATTTAATTTCCTCTGCCTAGTCTTCAAAGCCCTCTATGGTCTTACCCCTCTTTACCTCTCCTCCCTTCACTCTTTCAATACCCCTTCTCGTTCTCTCTGTTCTGCAGATCTCTTCCTTCTCTCTACTCCACCTCCCCCCTGTACCCCCTCCCGTTTCCACTCCTTCCAACTTCTTGCTCCTTTCCACTGGAACCGCCTTCCTCTTCCCGTCCGCTCCATCACCTCCTATCCCTTATTTCACACTTCCCTAAAATCCTATCTCTTCCACTCTCCCCCCCTAGCACCAATTGTTTCCTCTCTCACCAACTAACCCACCTCCACCCTCTCCTCCTACCTTCTGTCCCTCTATTAGTACTTAGCCTCATCATAAATGTAAATTGTTTGTTGGACTGTTTTCTGGTTTAGATTCATCGTTAACTATTGCTTGTTGTATTAACTTGTTCCTCTTGTAAAGCGCTTTGGATTAAGGTGCTATATAAATTAAAATAAATACAAAATACAAATACAAACCTTGTGGGTGAGCCTAGGTTCCTTAGCATAAAACATATATCAGCATGACATCGGAACCAGTATTCCTTGCACCACACATTTTTGCCAAGAGATTTGTGATACTTGACTGCAAAACTTCATCTATGTCTTTATTTTTTGAAGTGGTTAAACAGTTAGAGCCTGTTTTTAGGGGGTAATTCATAGAATTCAGCGCACAAGTGGCGCACGCGGCTGGCGCACAGTGTGCGCGTGCGAATCCCTGCGACAGCCACGTGCACCAAAATACATTTCCGCACACAGCATATTCATGGATTCCAGCCACCAAAACCAGCCGTGGCGCACAGTGGCGCAGCGACCCTGCAGCAGCGCCAGTTACGCCCCCAAGAACGCCCCTTCCGCAGGGAAAAGCCATCAAAATCCCCAATCCAGCACAAAGAGCTGCGCTAACCCTGTACCAGCACGGCGAGCGGGGAACGCGCATCACTGGGGATCGCGGGAAGTTTCACACACGATTGGCCCTGTGCGAGCGGGGTACGTGTATTACTGGGGTGCGCGGGAAGTTTCACAGGCGATTTCAGCAGGGTACGTGTATTACTGGGGTGCGCGGGAAGTTTCACACACAATTTCAGCAGGGTACGTGTATTACTGGGGTGCGTGGGAAGTTTCACATGCGATTTCAGCTGGGAACGTGTATTACTGGGATGCGCAGGAAGTTTCACATGCGATTGGCCCTGTGCGAGCGGGGTACGTGTTTTACTGGGGAGCGCGGGAAGTTTCACACACAATTTCAGCTGGGTACGTATATTACTGGGGAGCGCGGGAAGTTCCACATGCAATTGGCCCTGTGCGAGCGGGATACGTGTATTACTGGGGTGCGCGGGAAGTTTCACATGCAATTTCAGCTGGGTACTTGTATTTTTGGGGCTGTGCTGGAAGTTTCACACGCGATTTCAGCAGGGTAAGTGTATTACTGGGGTGCGCAGAAAATTTCACACGCAATTTCACCTGGGTATGTGAATTACTGGGGTGCGCGGGAAGTTTCACACGTGATTTCAGCAGGGTACGTGTATTACTGTAGTGCGCGGGAAGTTTCACACACGATTTCAGCTGGGTACGTGTATTACTGGGGTGCGCGGGAAATTTCACACGCGATTGGCCCTGTGCGAGAGGGGTACGTGTATTACTGGGGTGCGCGGGAAGTTTCACACGCAATTTCAGCTGGGTATGTGTATTACTGGGGTGTGCGGGAAGTTCCACACACGATTGGCCCTGTGCGAGTGGGGTACGTGTATTACTGGGGTGCGTGGGAAGTTTCACACGCGATTTCAGCTGGGTACGTGTATTACTGGGGTGCGCGGGAAGTTTCACACGCAATTTCAGCTGGGTACGTGTATTATTGGGATGCGTGGGAAGTTTCACACGCGATTGGCCCTGTGCGAGCAGGGTACGTGTATTACTGGGGTGCGCGGGAAGTTTCACACGCAATTTCAGCAGGGTACGTGTATTACTGGGGTGCGCGGGAAGTTTCACACGCAATTTCAGCTGGGTACGTGTATTACTGGGGTGCGCAGGAAGTTCCACACGCGATTGGCCCTGTGCGAGCGGGGTACGTGTATTACTGGGGTGCGTGGGAAGTTTCACACGCGATTTCAGCTGGGTACGTGTATTACTGGGGTGCGCGGGAAGTTTCACACGCGATTTCAGCAGGGTACGTGTATTACTGGGGTGCGCAGGAAGTTTCACACACAATTTCAGCTGGGTATGTGTATTACTGGGGTGCGCGGGAAGTTTCACACGCGATTGGCCCTGTGTGAGCAGGGTACGTGTATTACTGGGGTGCGCGGGAAGTTTCACACGCGATTTCAGCAGGGTACGTGTTTTACTGAGTTGCCGGGGAGTCCCACACGTGATTTGGCAGTGTAGGTCCTCCCAGGTGTTCCCTGTACACCCTCCACGGCTCCTGCAGGCAGCCCACAACACAGGGAACTACCCTGCATCCCTGGTCATGTCCAGCAGGCAGCCCACCCAACATGGCCATGCCCCCCAGCAAAGGCACATGTCTCCTTGCACTACTGAACACCAACTCATGTCCCCTTGCACCCCCACCCCACAGCATTGCGAGGCACCTGCCAGCAGGCCCCCACTCATGTCCCACTCATGTCCCCCTGAACCCCCACCCCCCAGCATTGAGAGGCACCTGCCAGCAGGCCCCCACTCATGTCGCACTCATGTCCCCCTGCACCCCCACCCCCCAGCATTGCGAGGCACCTGCCAGCAGGCCCTGACACATGTCCCCCAGCCAACACGTCATCATGATCTAGATCCCTGGCCCTTATGGGCAGCCTCCACATGCCAAGCACCCACCCAAGTATTGCATCCACCCACTTAGAAATGCCAATTACATGACACAACCCCAATGGCAAGTATGTAAATGAACACATGTCCCTCACATACACACAATGGGTGTAAGTGAATGTCAAAACCCATATCATGATATGCATGAAACCAATGATATGATACTACACATTGCAGTTTGATGAAAAAAATGCATTAAAAGCAACATAAATGGGATTAAAAATAAACAAACGACAATGGGAATTAAAAACAAAAAGCAGCATGTCCGTAAAAAAATGAAAAACCACAAATCATAATCCAAAGGAAAGGTGTCCAAAGTCACAGTTCAAAAAAGTACATCCAAGGGAAAAACAAAACCCAAAACCATTGCTCCATGGGTAAATAAAAAAAAAACAACATAATACTACCTAATAAAAAAACTATATACAAAAATGTGGTCCATTGTCCAAAAGGACCAAAATCAAGGAAAAAGCAAAGGAAACCTAACACTAACTACATAACTATTTACAAGGGCAGCGGGCTAGTCCAATGGCTCACTGGATGTTGTCATGGGCCAGGGCATCATCGAACTCCTGTTCAATGGCTTGGAGGCGGGCATGTTCCCTGGCCCCGAGGTCTCGCAGGGATAATGCAGTGTCCAGCTCCAACTCCCTCCGAAGACCCTCGAAGCACTCAGCCCGCCTCAGCACCCTCCACATGGAGTTCTCCGCCCTGACCATTGTGAGCCGTTCCTCCTCTGCCTGCTGCCGCTCTGCACCTATCTGCTGGCCCAACCGCTCCCACACGGAAGCCACTCAAATTCCAGGGTTCTCCTGCCCTCCGGCCGATGCCTGCAGCCCTGATGTTGATGGCCCCGAGCCATGATGCCTCCCACGTCGAGCCTGCCGCTGCCTCTGACGCAACTGCCTGTGCCAGCACGACGCATCCAGGCTGATGGACTCCACCGACGCCGTCGTGCACGTGCCCTGCCCGATGATGCCGTCACATCCACCATCTGCTGGGGTCCAGTTGCTGGTGTGTCCACCCCTGCTGGACCTCCGACACCCGAATGTGGCAGGGATGGGATCCCCACTGAGTTGGCTGCATTGGTCGCGGCAAGTCCACAGGGGGCCCTGGTGGCATCTGGGCCAGAAGACGGCATGGAGAACGACTGGCGCATAGCCTCCACAGAGGAGGAGAGGGTCGCCAAAGTGCCCGACACACGTACGAGACCCCCGACCACGACCGCTTCCAACTGGGCCACGTTGGCACGGTGCTCTTCGTGATGACGTGCGTGCTTCCCCCGGGAAGCACGCACTTCATCACGAATGACACCCGTGCACAACGCAACACCAATCAGGACCTTCTCCATACGGCCAGGGGTCCCCTCGTCCGCAGGTGGATGGGAGTCAGATGACATGGACATCCCCCTACCTGCGGACGGGCCTGGGATGGGGCATCCCTGCTGGAGCATGGTGGTGCAGTCACAGTGTCAGGGACAGTGACATGCACAGGCACCGCCACGGCGACCTGTGCTGCCTCCTGCCCCTGCCCCTGGACTGCACCACTTGCACCAGCAGGGATGCCCCCACCAGGCCCCAAGTGTCATGATGCCTGCCCCCAGAGCACCGGGACAGGCCCAGCAACCCCGGAAGCAGGCATCATGCCCTCGGGAAAAAACCCAGCGGCCCCTAATAGGGGCTCTTTGGACTTTGTCTTGGCGCCTTTGGCGCCAGGCTCATATTGGACATCAGTCCTGGCGCCAAAGGCGCCAGGCTCATAAAAGAAGGTGTTTGGTGCACTTACCTGACGCAGACCATGCTGCATAAAGCCTCAAGCCAAATAAGGCTTAGGAGGGACTACTTTATTAAAGGAACTATTTTACTTGGGTGGGGACCGTGGAAGAATACTTACCTGGGACTTCTTCCAAGGCTATTTAAACCACGCCCGGACTGCCTCACGTGCTTCGCGTTGTTCTGCATCTAGCGACTGGACGCTCACCGTGTCCGGTCGTGCATGCTGACTTCTGCCACGCCTGCCAGCATCCTGAATCACCTGCAAAGGAAGGGAACAAGAGAACAGAAGAAGGAAAAGGCCTTACCTGCTAAATCTGCATCCCAGAGACATTTCTCCGACGATCCTGAAAAGGAAGACATTTATTTTTAAAAGCACATCGCATCGATCGCTGCAGCGCCTCATTCTACTCACCTTACAGGGCGCTTCCATGTTCTGCAGCGACCATCCGGATCCGCAGTCGCGCCCCAGCGCCTAGGAGAAAAAGACAATAACGAAGGTGAGAGAAAGAAGGGAAAAGGGAAGCTAAATCTCCATGTTAAGACTTACCTGCTGGGTCATTCCCTTTTCATTTCGGGTCCGCGCCGCATCCAGGCATTTTCGGACCCCGGCCCCTGAGGGGAAAAAGACATCAGCGTTAATGAGCGAATGAAAAGACATTACCAAGACGCTCATTAAAGACTTACCTGATTTCCACAAGGATTTCACCTCTCATCTCGGGTCGGTGCCAGTTCCCCGGCATTCCGTACCCCGGCCCCTATGGGGAAAAAGACACTAGCATTAGAACATTAATGCATGGACACAAGGGGAACCACTTATCAAAAACTTACCTGGAAGCCAAGTAAGTTTGGTTCTCACCAATCCGAAAATCTAGTGAAGTAACTGGATACCAACGCGCCCCCGCATCAGAAACCACCAATCCGAAAATCCAGTGAAGTAACTGGATACCAACGCGCCCCTGCATCAGAAGCAGGATGGATAGCTCGTCCTTCCAGACCCTAAGGTGAGACGCCACGGGGAAGCACAGAAGGGTTTTGAGGAGGGTGAGAGGGGTAAGTGGGAGGCCGACGCATTACCCCACAGACAGCTAATCCCCTATTTCCACCTACAGAAGGATACTTCTGCGAGCCAGACAAGCAAGATTTGGGGGTCCGGTCCAGTCTGTCTTCCGAGTCCTGCGCATCACTTTAGAAGAGGTCACAGCAGCTCAAACCAGGCCGGCGCCTCCGTGGGAGTCAGGTGGGCGTTACACCATGTGCGGCTCAGTAGCGGCCTCCTCCTCCTCTGTGGAAACCACCAACCTGGATAGCTCCACACCGTCTTCCGCCATTACAAGCCCCTGTGGGGGCTCACCCACCCCGTCCGCTGCAGCCATGGGGGCATCCCCACTGCTTTGCTCCACAGCGCCGTCTCCGCCCTCTTCTTCACTTTGCGCTGTGTAGAGGGAGACATACAACACAAGCATCAGGGTACTGTACAATGGTCCCCTAGACAGGAAGCAATAGCAGATGAGTGGCACTGTCAAAGATCACTTCCATCATGTCCCTCCACAACACATGGGTCAGTGCAGGCAAAACACATGCAGTAACAGGAATGGCGCATGCTATGGACATAAGCAAACATGTTCAAGGGACTCTTGAAACATACAATGTTGTTTTTGAACTCACATGCATCATGGGTCATGCCTATCACATTCACACACTTCACCGTACTTTCATCCATCTGGACTCGTACACCCCAGACACAGTGGATGCAAGGATAGCTAGGCTTCATCAGTGGATCTGAACATTGACACAGACATGTGTCATGCATCCATGGCATTCACAAGTCACAGACACGCAGGTCAGACACACAGACATGGACACCATACATGTACATGGCATCATCACCCATCCCTCACCCCCACCCATGTCCAGGAACAGAGACTGGCATGCTTTTTATGTGTCCATTCCACATAGGGCTCCCCATGTAGCATTTAAACACATACACCAACCGTGTGCTTCACACATTACTGGTCTCACATGCATGACCATGATGTCCCTGCACACAAACACGCGAACATGGCCTATGTCACACATACAGGCAATTATCAGACAACCAGCACACTGCAACATGCCCTGTCTCACACAGCAATGCCTGGCCACTTACCGCTCAACTCCAGACGGGTCTGCCTCTCAAGGACCTGGACGTCGAGCGCTGGGGATATGCGTTCCAGGACCCTCATCTGATCTTCCGACAAGTGGCCCCGGCGCCCCTTAGCATCTGCTGCCTTCAAGAGGCGCCGGGCCTTGTTGAGGGTCCTGGACCTGAATTCCTCCCAGCGCTTCTTGACATGATGTAATAGTTGGACTGCCACCCCCTCCGCGTTGATGGCAGTCACGATGTCCATCCAGATCCTGTCCCGTCCATCCTTGTCGGCGCGTGATGATCCAAAGAGGCCATCATAATGCCCCAGGACATGCTCCACCAGGACACCAACTTCCTTCTGACTGAAGCTGGTGGCCCTCTGCCACTCTGGCTGGGGGTCGCCAGTGGTCTCGGATGGTGTTTGCCCCGACAAGGCGTGGGTGGGCAACTGGGTCCTGGGGCTGGGCTGTGGAGCGATGGTATCCCAGTCGGGAGTCTTCTGTTGCAGCAGGGGTGGACACAGCAACTGGACCCCTGCAGATGGCTGATGTGCAGGCACCAAATGGCAGGGCACGGTGGCAGCAGGCAGGCAGGCAGGCAGGCAACAGCAGATGGCTCATGGGAGGCTGCTCGGGGCTCTGGGGGGCAGTAATTTGGCCTTTTGGGCAGGAACGTGGTCTTCTGTGTGCTTACGCGTGGCCAGCTTGATATGGAGTGATTTGGCAAATGAAAATTCTGCACCTCAGCGTGTAATTCGAGGAAAGGCCCTTAGCGCGTAAGCGCGTCTGCATGCATACGCGATTTCATTGGACAGAAGGCCCTTCAAGCGCAAGCGCCTCTGTGACGTGACACGCGCCGGCGTGCACAGGTGTTTCACCACGTGTGAAAAACTGCACGTCCGCGTGGGAATGCGTGTAATCCGAGGAAAGGGCCCATGCGCGTAAGTGACGTGATGCACGCGGGCGTTTCCCTCAACACGGGTTAAAGGTGAGCGGGGGCAGCAGTTCACTGTACGTGCCTTTCGTGGAGACCGACGTGTGTTGCTGCTTCCTGTTGTTTCGCGCGCATTCACAACTTCACAGCTATCAAGGACGTATCTCTTCTTTTGGCCGGGGTATTGGCTATGCGTGTTTTTCTGCATTGCGCTAGTCAGACGGTGAGTCGCACACGCTCTTTTTCCCACTGCGGGTGCCCCTGTGTATCGCACCCATTTTCGAGGTCATAGTAGCCTGCGTGTCCCACGCGTACGCGTTATTCATGTTACTGGGTGCCACCGCGTACTGCGGGAGGTTGATTCCACGCACGTAGGCTGCAGGGTTGCGTGCACGGTTTTACTGCAGTTTTGGGGTGCCTGAGCATTGCGTGACCCGTCACTACATCACCGGGGTCACATACAGCCTTGCAGGTGCAGGGGGGCTGTTAACATCTTGCTTCCCACCCCCTTCACCCCAATAGCCCAGGTCAATTGTGGTGTACACCTTCCATTGGCACTACTCCATCTGTGCCGGCACTACTACATCTGTGCCATGGTTGGGAGGACACCAAAGGTGAGGGGTGCCTCAGCTGGGCGTACTCCTTGTGGCGGGCGTGGTCGGGGACGTGGCCGTGGTGACCAGGGAGTAGGGGGACTCCAGGGTGTCCAGGGCGGCCACAGAGGGGGAAGAGGCAGGGGTACGCCACTTGAGCACAGTGTTGTGCCATGTGTCGGTGGAGTCATGCCACCACCCCCTGTGGTTCTGGGGGATGCAGCTTCTGCATCTGGCACTGGCACCCATGTGACCCGGCAGTCCGTTCCATCGACTGCCATGGGCCCAAGGGTAGTGGTAGCTGCAGGTGCAGCTGTGGACACCGTCACGCAGGCTCAGGGTCTGCCAGCGCAGGATGCGTTGGCACTTGAGGAGCCCTTGGTAGATTTCCAACAGGCCAGCAGGGAAACCATAGGGGCAGGCAGGGCTGCTCAGACCAAGACATGTGTCCCTGGGGCAGTTATGTCATCTGCTGCCCCAAACAGCCGGGTGTTGGCAAGTGCAGGGGCAGATGCACCCAACAACACCCCGGTTGTGAGTCTGCCAACCAGGACCGTTGTGGTCAATGACCCTGCCACAGTGTATGTTGCTGTGCAGGGTCCATTAGAGGGCACCCAGCTGCCACTGACACAAGTCAGGCCTTTGGTCGTCCCTCCACCTGCCACTCCCTTGGTTCAATTCACCGAACCCACTGGCCATACTGGTCAGGGTGGCATTAGCCAGCCAGAGTCTGCGCCACAGTCCAAGAGGAGGAAGGTTGCACCTGCAGCACAGTCTGGGACCCCACACACAGCCACAACCTCCTGCACGTCGAGGAAGAAGCCTTTCTGCAAGCAGGAACTGGACTTCCTCGTGGACTACGTGCGGGGTCACAGCCGTGACATGCTAGTGGGTGCCAATAGTCAGACTACGGCTGCCCACCGTGACACCCACTGGAAGCATGTTGCGGAACATGTCAGTTCATTCGGCCATGAGGTGCGCACGGCGCAAGAGTGCAAAAAGCATTGGAATGACCTTAAACGCAGCACTAAGGCTAAGCGTGACTCTAATTACAACTTGACTCTGGCGACTGGCGGTGGGCCTGCACCAGAGGAGGAAGAGCTCACTCCGCATGAGGCACTCGTTGCGGAGTTCATACCACCTGAATTGGTCGAAGGAGTAGGACAGATGCTGGACTTTGATGCCCAGTCCAGTGAGTGTTGATGCGTGTTTGTTGAGGACGTGTGTGCTTCACTTGTGGGATGTGTTGTGCATGATTGCCACTACATGTGACGTGTACATGGTTCTGATGTATAAGTAATGCAATGCTTCCATGATGCATGTCTGCTCTGCTGGATGGTGGACATGTGGAGCAGACGGGGACTGTCCGCATCACCATTATTGCACCCTACTGACATGCTGGTTACAAGTATGCCCCTCCGGTCCATGTGCCAGCTCACTGGCCCTTCTGCATATGGCGTGGGGTGACCTTCCTCTCAGCCCAGGCACAATGTCATTGCATGACTGACGTGCATGTCTCCTCTGCCTGCATGCGGGGACTCCATGTAGGCACGCTCCCTTGCCCATCCTCCGCCACTCTGCACCCCAGTTCCACCTTTGCACTGGTCTGATTCAATCTTGCCAATGTGTACTTTCCTGTTCATGCGTCCTGTGTAGATTCTAACTTCCAGCGTGCAATCTGCCAGACATATGCCGTGTGGTACAGCCTTAGTACTTGATGCAGGGTATCTCACTTGTACTGTGCATAGGTCAGATGTCCCGCAGGGACATGAGTGCCCATTCATGCTCCATGTGCATTGCACACATGCCCCTATGTGTCCTTGACTGGATGATCACTGTAATACAAGTCCTGGGTGACATACATTGCATGGCATCTCATCAGCCTTCCCATGTCAACTGTGGCTCAGTACTGCGTTGCAGACATGTTTAGGGTCTGACAATCTGTGTGGCTCACAGGACAATGACTCTGTCCAACTGTTGTAGTGTCTTCTTCACACGTGGGTGGCCTCCAGAGTTTTCATCATGTGTCCTGCTTACTATCCCATCATCATTTTCAGTGTTGTCACTTAAACCACATTAAGCTGTTGATGCCAGTCAACACTGCCTGTCAATACACAGGTGTATGGTCAGCCTTTTGATACCATGCTAGGCATCCCTGCTTTTGTACTTGGGTGGAGGGGTGCTTGGCTTGTAGATATGCTACCCATTGAATGCACAGTGCACGTGATGCCTGAATTTGACCTTGCACTGCCTTCACATTTCCTGACACACACCATGGAGTCCTTGTACATGTAGGTAGTGAGTGGCGTACACATTTTCTGCACTGCATAGACCCACTTCCATGGAAACTGCCACCTTTCAACAGGACTGATCAGAGAAGCAATTCAAATTTGACCCAGCATGCATGCCAGGTTACATGTTATGTGTCACATGTCTGCCTGATGTGTTTGTTGTCGGTGTGTGTGTGTGTGTTGTGTGCTTCTGATATGTGTAGTGACCTCTTTTCTCTCTATATTTCAGGTGATGACGCAATGGAGGCGGAGGATGGTGTTGTCATGCCAGACACAGGGTTGTTACCACTACATCAACCCGGCACAAGTGGGGGTCGTGGGGTGGTAGGCCACGAAAACCCCCAAGTGCTACAGTCCATCTTGTCTCTGGCTGCCTATGGTCCAGCCTTGATGACGACTCTGACGCTGAGAGCATGGAGCGTGTGGCCTGATCTGTGCTCCCCCCTGCTAGGCAGGTGCTTCTCCATCAACAGGCGGCACGGTCCACGGCCCGCTCGCTCAGGCTGGGCATGGCGGCCTCAGACAGGGCACGCCAGGTTGAAATGTCGTCTCTGCGTCAAGCAATTGCTGCTCACGCAGAGACGCACATGGATGCCCTGAGGGAGGAGTATGCTTCCCTCAAATCCACTCTGGGTTTCCTTATGATGTCCCAGAGGCAGCGGGCAGAGGAGAGGTTTGCACAGCTTGAGCGTACCATCTCGGCTGAGCTACAGGCTTGCCGGGAGGTGCAGCGGTTGTCCAGCCAGGCCTTGCAGGAGGAACTCTGTGTTACACGTGCTACCTTGCAAGAGGAAGCACGTGTATCACGTGAGGTTCTGCATGCAGACCTACGTCACATCGCCACACAGAACCAGGCTCACCCGTCGGGCAGACTTGCTGCCGACGAGGGGCAAGCTGCGGCTAGGCGTGGCCAGGCTACTGTGCCACGTCCTCCTTTCCAGGATGAGCCAGACTCGGACGACCATCTATCTCCCAAATAGGTTGGGCTGTGCAGGCGTTGAGCCCATGGAGGTTTTCTTTTTGGCTCAGCATCATCGCATGTGGGTGTTGAGCAGCACCCTGTACCTCCCTCCTCCTGGGTGCCTCCCCCCCGGGTCGTATGTGGCCATTTTTGATTTTTCTTTTAGTTTAGTTAGTTAAGTTTCTGTTTAATAGTGAGTTTAATTAGGTAATGTAGGTTTTTCATAGTTAGTGTAATTAGTTAATATAGTTTAAAAATGCTTGTCTATTGTGCTTTCATGTGACAGTGCGGTGCTTTGTGGCTTTTGAAGGCATCCACTGTCTGTTCCAGATGGGCCCTTCAGGCTTGTCTTGTGTATTTGTTTGCTGATTGGGGTCCTTGACTCACATATGCGACTCCTGCCTCCCTTATCCATGGGCTCGCAAGGATGGTTAGGTGTGACAGCCTATTACACAAGGGCTTTGGACTGTCATATCTGTGGCATGTCTGGTGCTGTGTAACTTGTGTTGACACCCCTAGTGGGGATGAATGCGGTGTTATTGATCACTGTTCAGCTTTTGCTAGATGGGGTGTTTCATTATTAATGTGTACATTCAGTGCTATGCATTGTGTAGTATGTTTCTTATCTTTACTGTACACGTGCTTGTTGAAATTCATGCCGTAGATAGTGTGTTCCACACTTTGGATGTGAAAGACGGACTGATGGTGTGATTTCTGATGTAAGTTCTGACATGGTCCAGTAATGAGATGCCTGAAGAGACACACACAGATGACTTTAAAGCATTAATCATGTGTTTCATGCCCTTTCTGCAGGGGGATGAGTCTCCAGACCACCTTTGCCAGCAGACATGGCCCATTGGACGTCTGAATTCTGGACATGTTTGTTGGTGCCCACATGCACATGTGTGCACAAGCAGAGGCACAGGGATTGCAGACCTACATCCTAGAACTGCTGACGTGTTCCAAGGAACTCCAGGCAAGGTGAGCAGCACAGGGGGGTCACAACACAGCAAAGCTTGCACCAGGCCAGTTGCACATGCAGGCTTAGTAAAAGCACTGAGGGTGAGCTTGGACGAATATTGGTGTTGAAGCACACAATACAGCTCAGATGTGTTGGTGGACTGATGGCTGTTGATTGTAAGGTTGTCTGGGGCACCTGCAGGGGCAGTGGCACATACCCTCTGGAACACCAAGGTCCATAGAGGCACTTGTATCAACCATGTAGCCTTCCGAGACATGGAAAGGGGCAGCTCACTAGGACATATAGCAAGGGACATTTCATTTCCATGTACATTTTGAAACATGCACTGCCTACTTTGTTTTGGTCATGGTGGAAGACGACTTGTTCTGAAGTCATGCCTTGCTATATGGGCCTGTCTGCTTACCCAGGGAACATTGCATGTTGTGTGAATTGTGACACATTGGTGTTCCATTTGCCACGCACCCACCGGCGGCTGACTTACTGCATTGACTGTGTATGACCCATCACAGGGGTAATGTTACATATGGGTACGAAGCATCTACACCAGATTGTCTGTTTGTAGAGTAGTTTGTTGCTATGGGGCATATTTGGTGGTGTGTTTTTGTGTTATGGGCACGCACATATTATTAACTGTGGCTCTCTTTGCAGCATTGAAGTGCTCCTGTAACCGGACCTGAGAGTGCGCAGGCAGGAGGCCAGCACTCAAAACCAGAGCTAAGTGTCTTGTTGTTTTTCTTTCAAACTGCTCTGCATAGGCTTGCTGGGGGGTGCACTAATGCATGGATGAATGTGTAATTCAATTTGGTATGTTTTTCCCCCTAATCACCTGGAATCCTATCGAATTTTAAACCCTGTACCCTCTACCCGGTGTTCCTGCTTCCCGTACCTATCCAACCAACGTTCCCTAACCCTCTTTCCCCACTGGGGTTGTGGATGCCTGTGTAAGCCCCAAACTTGCAGGTGCCAAAATCCTAGAGGGGGTGGTTGGTTCGTGCCACTCCTAAGCCTGGACTACATAAGGCCATGACAATGATGTCCAAGTTTGTTCGGATTGTGTATGTGTTCATGCAGGTAGTACATTTTCGTGCATTCCCTACTTTCATGTGTCATTCCTCCTCCCCTCTCCTGCCACTCATTCCAGTTATCCAGTGTGCCAACACCTGTCCCAACTGCATATCCCTGACCCTCCTTCCCCACCAGGGTCTCGGAGGCCTGTGTGAGTTTGACCTTGCAGGCACCCGGGCCACGGTGGGGGTGGTTGGTTCGTGCCACTCCTGCGCCTGTACACGGGACCTGTGACAGTACACATCCGTTCATGGTGCATCATTCTATGTTATGTACCACACATGGTTCACATCCTGTTGTGACATTGTTTTACTGTACTACCTTGGTTGTTACATCATTGTGGTAGTACTTGGCCTTTGTGAGGTACTGCTACATCAAGTCATCTACTGGAGGGTGTTCTGGTTCGTTTTTCTGGCTTGGATTTTGTGATTTTGCAAATGAGGGTGGACTCTGAGGGTCCAGGCACCTTTTTACACACAAGGTACGAGATGGTGACGAAGGGGAAGGGTGATCCTGTGGCCAGGTGAAATTGAGGGTTGAAGGCTCCATGACCCAGGTGCAGTTGTTCAGTGGGTTATGTTCATTTGTGAGGGAGGGTGGGTGTTTTGTTGTTGATAGTTGCCTTGCCCTGCAGTGTGATGGGAACCCTGACATTGTAATTGTGGTATCCTATGTACATGTTGGGTTCTGCTGATCAATGCCTGTTCATGTGTTCTGTTTACCTTTCAGGTGTGATGGGATAGTTGCGGTTTGACATGCTGGGGTGTACACATGGTGAATGTTCACATGTGATGTGTAGAGGACACTGATGGTCACTTGATTGCACATGCATATGTTGAGTGCATGTCCTTACTGACCCACACACTTGCACTATGATGCACTACATGTACAACCACCCTTGGATATCCACGTGTACACTCTGTTTGCCTTCTGGTGCCCACTGTGTCCCTGCAGCACATGTTCTG
This sequence comes from Ambystoma mexicanum, assembly GCF_040938575.1. Lineage (NCBI taxonomy): Eukaryota > Metazoa > Chordata > Amphibia > Caudata > Ambystomatidae > Ambystoma > Ambystoma mexicanum. The sequence goes on from NC_090925.1 coordinate 652,193,114, forward strand.
TGACCAATTTTGGATCCTGTACATGCCTAATTTGCTTTTTGATGTGGTTTGTCGCTTAGATGTGATGCTCAGGGTGTGCATCACACACAATAGCTGTTCACTGTGCTGTGCGCTGAGCAGTGTGTTGCAGGAGTTGGACACAACACACAGAAGCTGCAGTGTTGATTTTGCAATGCACAATGTGCATGTAGACAGGCATTCATTGTTATGTTATGTCTACAACATTTGTGATGCATTTGGGAATGACTTATTTTGGGTGGGAGGTTGTTGGTCAGTCATTTCATCTGATTCCATGTCAGGCATCATTGTCTGATACCACTGTACATTTTTGACATGGCAATGTGTACCTTATTGGTACTGTGTTAGTATATGGCTATTGCTTGCCATGTCATGTTGTTGTTTGGGAGGGTTTGAGTGACATAAAAGTGATGGTCATGGCCTGTTTTGCAGGTGTGTGTGATTCACACCTTGCATGTCAGGGTCAGCCGCTTCTCGAAGCAACTAGCTGGGGGTATATCTCTCTCCGCGGCAGGGGCCTCCCTCTGGAACAGCCTTCCTGCCTCCCTGGAACTTGAGGAGAACCATCTCCGGTTCCGGAAGCACCTCAAGACCTTAATCTTTGCTTCTGCTTTCTCTCTCCCTTGCTAAATTTTTCACTGAAACTGCACTGGATCTGCAACTGGGCCACTCTCACCGACCTCGGTCCCTGGCCCAGCCACTCTCCACTTGCACTGCCTCCCGGGAAACCCCTGCACTGCGGGACTGTCTCTCCATCCCTACAGCCCCCCCTTCCCAGCACTTGTCTGCACTTACCTTTGCAGTTGCCACCAGCTGGCCTATTTATTTGTTTTTTATTCAACTTACCCTGTACTGCACTCCCCCCTCCCCTTCCCCTTGCACTTTTCCCTTCCCCCTACCCCTGCACTTGTGCAATCTAAATGACACCTGGCCTAGTAGTATCGTTGTCTGTCTTCCCTTGTTCCCACCTCCCTGCCTCGTCGCACCTTGAAACACTTGTGTATAGGCACGTTACAAATGCCATATCATGTCATGTCATATGTCATATATGTGCCTTTTGGTCACACAGGATAGCTTGTGTTTAAGTAGCTAGGGAGGCAGACAATGTGGCACATCCATGGCAACTATCTCAGGGTGGTAAGGTTGTGACAGTTGACTGTCTCTTTGTCATCATCGATTGTCACCTGGTATGTGCCAGGCCTGTGTGCACTCCGCAGGAGTGGGAGTTTAGGTGAAAATTGTGGCCACAAGCTGGGTCCGGGCTTCCTCGCCACGTGCCCTGTCCCCTCCCATGGGCAGCACCTGTGCCTGTGGTTGGGGATGTGGGGGCACCACCATGTCCACCGGTACGCCCTGCTGTGTTGCAACATTGTGCAGGACACATGCTGCCACAATGATCCTGCACACTACTGGAGGTGCATAGAGTAGCTGCCCGCCAGAGCGGTCAAGGGAGCGGAAACGTGACTTGAGCACTCCGAATGTGTGCTCCACTATGGCCCTGGTTGCAATATGGGCAGCGTTGTATCTTACCTGGGGTGGTGTGGTGGGGTTCTGGATTGGCGTCATCATGTGGTTTCTCAGAGGGTAGGCACTGTCCCCTGGGGAGGTGTAAATGGTTGTGATTATTGGGGTTTGTGTATTTGTGTGTGTGTGTGACATGCATGCATGTGCAAGGGCATTTGTACTCACCTAGGAGCCAGTTGTCGCCATGCTGCCCAGCTTACAGGGCCAGGCTCAGGGCGGACATTCTGTATATGAAACTGTCTTGGGTGGAGCCAGGGTAGTTTGCATAGACAGAGGTGATGATTCCCTTTGCATCGCATACCACCTGTACATTGATGGAATGCCAGTGCTTGCGGTTTCGGTAGATGTGCTCAGTGGCCCTAGGTGGACGTAGGGCCACATGGGTGCAATCTTTGGCTCCGTGCACTTTGGGGAGGTGTGCCACCCTGTAAAAATCCAGGACAACGGCCTGCCTTTCTGCGGGTGTTCTGGGCATGTATATGTGCCTGTGGACTGAGGGGCTCGCTGTCATGATTGCCAGTACCTGGTGTAGGCAGCGTGACTGCTTGGCCTGTGAGACCCCCCCACTATGGCAGTAGTCCGCTGAAATGACCCAGTGGCCAAGAAATGCAGGACATTGAGCACCTTCTCCAAGGGGCTCAATGCTTGGGAGCAAAGGGTGGGGGATGTAAGGTCATCTTCCCACTCCCTGACCAGGTCTAGGATGATATGGGGTGGAAACCTATACCTGCCGTAGACCTGGTCATCAGGCATCCCAAAAAGGCTTGTCCGTGGTGCTAAAATGCGTGCCCTGGCTATTCTCCTCCTGCGGTGTCCCACGATCAGTGCTGCGACAAATGGGGCATTCATCGTAGCTGTATATACGTGTTTGTTGTTTGCGCACTATACTGTGCACGGGGACGCTTCCGCCTGCCTTCGTGTGGCGGACTCGTTGATGCCTGTGTGCGTCTTTTGCCATGCGCGGGATTCCCGTATTCAAATCCATGAATACGGGTTGTTTGCGTGCGTGTGGGCATTCCGAGTAGTTCCCTGCAGTACTTCCCTAGTTACGCCTTCTTTTTCACGCGTTATTCCCCATTCCGCATGTTACGCCCACTGTTCCGCCCACTTTGGTTGGGTGCGCCATGCTATGTGCGCTTCTGCTGTGTGCGTAGCGCACGCCGTGTGTGCCCGCGTGCGCCATGGCAGGATTTGGTGCACGGACAGCAGGAAACACGCGAAGCGTCTTCCTTGAATCGCTCGCTCGGTTTCTCACGCTTGCGCCACCTTGCGCCTGCTTGCGCTTGGATTTTTGGAGCACGTTTGCTCCATGAATCGACCCCTTAATGTGTGAGTTTATTTTCAAAGAGGAGGTAGAAAATGTATTCAACATTTTGTCTGAATGTGGGGTCTTCAGAATATATTCGTAATGCGATATTCTGATGCACTAATTTGTGTGGACCTTTCATCATATTTTCCTCCTTTACCTGTAGGAAACAGTAGAGGAAAAGAACGTGGTTCTACATTGTATTCCCGTATGCTCATTGTGGATCTTTTGGCTTGATGCATTTGATATGTTTCCAACGCATCGTCAATTGTGTCTTTGGAGTGTAGTGGGTGAATTGTATACTGGTCTAAAATGCTGGCTGCTGTAACAGGATCTACACATTCAAATTGGCCAGTTTCTGGTGTCTCTTGAATAATGTGGGTGGTTTCTCTCAAGTTTTTTCTATAAGTTTATATCTTTGCAGTATTTATTGTTTTCTTTTGGATATTGTAGGGCTTGTCTAACTTTGTTTAAGTCAACTAGTTGTTGTCAAATGTTTGTGTCTTTTGTTGGCACACCATTAACTAGTACAATCAAAGACTGATCAATTGGCCGTTGTACTCCTAGAGTTTGTACATTTTCTTTTAGATCCAATGGTAAATATAATGCTTTGCCACTGATGCCCTGTAGTAACTCGGATGTAGGTAATTTAGCTGATTTTGGTTGAAGGCGTATTATCATTTGAAATGGGTGCACTGTTTGTATTATAATGCTAACATACAAGTTAAGCTTTTGGGGAACTTTTGGAAGTGGGAAGTTATTAGTGATAGCATGTGATGGCATTTGGTTATTGTCAAGCTATGTGTTGCAGTACGTGCACAATCTTGAGGGGGTAGTTTTCTATTGTGTAGGCTAGATCCACTATTTTTTAGCTCTTTTTATAAAACATTCTGCGGAAAAAGACACATACTTGGTCTGGTATTTCAGCATATGTGTTTTGAAACTCAGCTATTTTATTTGTTTATGTCTTTATTAAGACATTGTTGTTTATGAGGTTTTTGGTAATGTTTTCTAGATGTACAGAATTTTCTAAGTCACCTTCAGTTCCAAAGTATTTAATTTGGATGTGCTCTATGTCTCGAAGCATGTCTTTCGCTGATCCATGTAGGAGAATGTTATTTAAATTTTGCAGTTCTAAAGCAGTACTTTTTGCATAGTATATTCAATGTGCAAGACTTTTTATAGCTTAATGGTGTGTTGCTAACATTTTGATGTGCTGGAAAGTGCTTTTGCAAGACCTTGTAAAGTTTTCATTTTACTTTTGTCTTTTAGTTTCACATAGTGATTGAGGAATTGTCTTAAAAATGTAAATGATTGCTGGCGTACATTGCACATTGAGTGGCATGTCCATTTGTACACTGAATGGTTTGTTTGGGTGAAAGGAGCATTTGGTTCAAAGATTGTTGAGGACTTTTTTTCTGTAAGGGTTTCTTTTGCCAAAATGGTTTGTTCCACCATTACATACCCTTGACCATTATTGTCTGTGGCAATAGTGTCATTATTGTTCATGTTTATAAGCTTCTTCATTGACGTATCATTCTGTGCTACTTGTTCACAGAAGTTTGAAAAGCTCTCTATATTGACACTGGACATGCTTAGAAGTACTTGTTGTAATTTATTGATTAATTTAGTTAGTGGTTTCATTCTGTTTAAAATCAATATAAACAATGCTCTCTTCAGTAGAAAAGCGCTGTCAATTAGATCTTGCAGGATTACTCTTGCACATTCCACGGACCACAATCCTATAAAAGGCCACACCCCACTGCTGCTCCTCATTGTGTTTTTGGCTGACCAGGACTGACAATTGCGGAAGATTGCTCTGTCTGGTTTTCTGCTTCTGCTGTACAGTGGCATCCATGGCTACTGAAGCTGCCTCATCATCACCACCACCACCATCTGGAGGGCCTGGAGAGGGGAACAGTTGTGGTGATGCAGAGAGGAATCAAGAGGACGAAGAGGATGAGGTAGTGGACATCTCTGTTACCAGCTGCCAGCATGAGTCTTGGGTATGGAGGCTGTTAACCACCGTTGGGGGGGTAGCCAAGGTGCATGCGGCCAAAGTTTGATGCATTGACTGCAATGTTGTACTCATTTGGAGAAAGCCTTAGCTATACAGCTAAGGGAATACCTCCATGCAGCAACACCTAAGGTCTAACCACAAGGTGGCAGTTCAGAGGGTCGTCCCTTTCGAAGGCAGTAGCAGGTTGACATCCACTGTCGCATCCTCAACATCTGCTCCTACCACCACAAGAGACAATCCTGTGGGCAGAGTATCCCTGAGGATGCCTCACAGGCCATACATGATGCAGTTGACCCTTACCTTTCAAGGGTCACTGTACTCTGTATGTACTGTGATGCAGCACTCTGCAGGGGGCAGCAGTTTGGAAGTGCTTCCGAGGATGCGGTCCAGGAGCATGAAAAACAGTGCCCTCTATCTAAGTAAGGCCCACCCAACTTCTTCCTCTCTTCACCAGCCCACTTCGTCCCTGTGGTTAGTGCCCCTTCCCTACCCAGCCTTCCCTTCCTTCCCTGTGTGTCCTATTAAAAAAGCCAAAAAAATCCTAAAACACAAAAAATAAAAAAAGGAGCCACCTTTCACTGTTCAAAAATAGATGTACCAAACAATGGTGCAGGCCCCTGTACAGCTCGCAAAGTCCGCAGATAGCACGATAGTTCGCTGACGTCAAAAAATGTAGGTGGTGGCAGCATCTAAACCATTGAACTCTTTTGCATGAGAAAGTGGTGGCTCTGAAAAGAGCATTTTTTATTTTTTGCCTATAGAAGTGTTTTTCAATTTTTAAAGTAAAGGCAACACCTCCTGCATAATGCTTGCTATTTTTGCAAAAAGGGATGCAAAGCATTTAGGATATTTTCAAAAAAAGAGCATCAGTAAGATGTACTCCATCTCTGCGAAAAGTATTGGTGCTGTGAAATTTAATGATTTCTTTATCAAAAGACGCAATGCCAACATGTCTAAAAAATGTTCAAACAGCCGTGTTGATATTGCGCCTTGCTTTCTCCATTTGCAGACCAAATGAACTGGAGATCAGCAACATATATCTCTGGGCAATGCGAGAAAAAATTGGTTGGGAGTTTGGGAACATGTCCATCATTTTCCCAAATCTCTCCTTCATTCCAAACAGCAGTGAAATTCTAGTTACATGGTCTAAAGTGTTCCCTCCACAATGAACAATGATAATGGATAATGTTGGAGCGTGACCAAAGTGGCACAAAGTGGGAGCAAGTCCACCCACTTATTGTCGCGCACTCCATACCATTTCACATCAACATGATCAAATCCAAGATGTGGAGCCACTCCACACTGCTCTGCATCCACCTGTTACCAATGGATCCATGAGTGCCCCAAAATCCACACACTCTGCCTCCTGAAAGACACAGACATAGCCATAGCATCTGCACTCCTCTCAGCAAACAGAGCTTCTTCCACACTCTCTCCTTGCATACCACACCCTGGAAACCTTATCGGCCAATCGCTTGGGCTTCACAGTCCCATTTTCATGCCTGCCATCTGCAAAAGCCCTTATGTGGCACATGCTATCCGCAGATTTCTGTGGTGTTCGCGGACAGATCGTACAGTTCAAGGGGGTGGGAGAGAAATTTAACACTGTTTAGCGTATTTTCTCTTTGGTGGTGGGTCTGAAACGAACATTTTTATCATTTTTTAAGAGGCTTGTAAACAAACAAGCTTTTTTTAAATTTATTGGCTTTTCTCTTGTTTTTTTTTCCTTACAGGCTTACATGAACCTCTTCAGAGCATTCCTTACATTATAAAGCAAATAGCATTTCCAGTGTTTGACAAATAAATTACATCTGCAGTAAAAAGAAATCACACTCTGAGAATGTATGCTCTCATCCTCAAAAGAGAACATCCCAATACTACACAAAAAAGAAGAAATGCCTCTGTTCACAAGACACCTTCCTGCATCTTGCTGAGGACAGAAGCCATAGGAGCAGTTACATAGTGCTCTAGGTGGTATGTGTGAAAATAGCACCTTTGCACATGGAAAAAGCAGCATTAGTGCCTTTACAATTCCTTCAGTGGACTCTGCAAACTTACTGCACTGATTTACCCCAAATGCCATCCTCCACAGTGCACCACAAGAACATCTGGAGTATTGAAAGTGGCAATTTCTAGTCAAAGTGCAAGCACACCTTGGACATTGTGGCCAGGGACACCACAAAGCCTCCACTCCCTCAAATGTCGATCAGTCACAAAGCAATATCCCACCATCCACACACTGATTTCCTTCATCTCTGCAATCACAGCCATCTTCACTACACACAGCAATACCCTCTCTTCCTATAAAGCACAACCTGAACACCTGATTGGCTAATCCCCACAGTCCCTTTTCCATGCCAGCCATCCTGAGAAGACCCGGATGTGGCATAACCTTTCAGTGGACTACTGCAATGTCCGCAGACTCCATAACACAGGGCAGCCCTTCTTTCCTTTCTACTTCACCCTTTGCAGTACTTCTTCGTTGGCTACTGTTAAGCAGTCACACACCCATTCACAAATCACATCCAGTAACTCTACATCTAACTCTGTCATCTCAGTTCAACACTTTAGATGTACTGTTCAGCACTCAGAGTAGAGGTATCTGGTTATTCCCAATCAAAAACTACTATAACACTCTCAAAGTTTTCTACTTCCAGATTAATCCAAATCTGCCTCCATCAACACAAACTACAGGTATGCATATATTTTGTAAAGTACATTTTCAACTCTTTTACAAATGCATATGAACAGGATCATTCTAATGTGCAAACTGTTATTTTCTTCTTTCATTCTGTCACTTCTAAAACTATTTCTCACACTATCAAAGATGCACTAAATCTTCCACAATGCACATTCAAAATGAAAACTGGATGTATGTTACTAAGGCATGTAATGTACATGGATTGAACAATGACAAAATCCAATGCATTTAAAACTATTCATTGCAGCATCATTTGACGGAACCCAAATAAATGCATGTGTACATTTACAGCAGTGCTGTGTGTAATGTTTAATAAATGAATGAAAGAAAATGGAAACAATTTCTCCAACATATTGCAATAGCACTCACATACCAAGCATGCATGTGTTCGAAAATTAATAAAATTTCAGACAATAACATTCTCCTTTCTAATCTGTACATACTTCTTGGCTTCTCCATTTTTCTCAGCATACTAGGACTGGCAGCACTCCATTTCTTATACAAAGAGTGCAAGAAAATCACACCAAACTGTGCAAACTCATTCAGAATCAGGTTACAAATATAATTGCAAAATTCCATGCAGTTTCATTAAGTGACGCCAAAGTTATAAGCAATCCAAGAACTGCCTTTCAACAATCCTGTAATGCAGAGGTGTTCGCGAACCTCACAGGACTAGCTGCGAACATCGGAACTGTTCGATGACTTTTACGGTGCAAAACAACCATTTATTTGCTTCTTGCAGCCATATCCCATCTCATCCTCATCACCCCTCACCTCCCCAGTGTTTATTTGATAAGTTTGCGAAGTGCAAAGTTGTGTTTTTTAAATATGGTTTGACTGCGATGTCCACGGATACCGGCCGATGTCCCCGAAGATGGCGGGCATTTCCAAAAATCTGACGCACTTCACGCTTTTCAACATCCAATCAGTGGGCATGTTCGATGTCCACGGACACCACGTTGCCTTCTAAGTCAATCAGATTCCGGGCGCGGGCCGAACAGGGAAATGACTCTGCAGACTGGACACAGATATCACTAATTTTTTGACTTACTTTTTGGATGTTTTAAAAAAAAACTACTGGACAGATTTACACCAAATTAACAAAAGCACACTTTCCGGGCCAAGCTGCCACTCCTGCCACAAATTTGGTAAAAATATGTCCATCGGTCTGGGCTGTAGGCGTGATCAAAGTTTGTTTCCCAGTATGTCTATGGAAAAAAACTCACTTTTGGGACCCCCTACAACTTCCCCCCCCCCTTGACGAAACCTCACCAAACTTGTCAAACAAATTCAGAGTGGGCCAACTACTTTTGCAAAGTTTGGTGAGGATTCATCTACGGGGAGCGCAGTTATTAGCCACCCAAAAAGTTCTCTTCCTTTGAGTTGAGCAACTTAACCCTAACTACACATGTATATAAACAATTGAAGCAAACATTTTTTGAAATATAATCATTCCTGCACTATGTTCTGTTAGATGTAGATCTTGATGAATCTGGAAATAGAAATCTTGGACAGCTGTAGAGTACTTTTTTAATGCAGATGTCTTTCATTAACAGGATTTATTTACTCTGACAGTTGAAGTGTACATCTGAAGAGTTAAAGTGAGATGACAGGATTAGGTGTACAGGTTTTGGATGTGATTGGTGGATGGATGTTTGACTCTTTGAAAGCAGCCAATGAGGGAGTGTTGAGAACATGAACGTGTAAAGGGTAGAATGGCCGACCCTGTGCTATGGGGTCCGCAGACACTGTGGTAGTCCAAATACAGCACATTCCACATCCAGATATTTTGAGGTTGCCTGGCATGGAAAGGGGACTGTGCCGTTTAGCCAATCAGGTTTGCTGGGTGTGGTGTACAGGTAGGGAGGGTAGTAGTAGTTTTGTTTTCAGTGAGAGTAGTGACAATGGCTATGGCTATATTTTTGAGAAGGCAGGCTATGTGGATTCTGGGGGACTCTTCAATTCTTTCATTGAAGGTGCAGGCTGATAATCATGGCACCTTTGGAAATATTGGTTTGCCAGAAGTGGACGTTTTATGGCATGCAGTGTGTGGCTTAAACTGGGCAAGCTTGCTTTCATTCTGTGAAAGTATGGCTCACTTTAAATGTCCAGACATTGTGATTGTGTTTTGTGGACGGGACAGTTTGGGGTTTGTTGCTCCAGTGTATTTGCAACTTACGCTGAAGTATTTCTTTAAAAGACTAGTGCAAATAAATGTTTCCAGCTGCTCAGATTATTTTTTCAGAAATAAATCAGAGGTGCACATGGAGATGTCCAACAAACTTTTTGTGTCCTCAAATTGAAGAATCAAGGCATATTGTCAACTAAGGTGTATCAGCTTTTTTCTATGCTGCAGCAATGTCATCTTTTGAGAATGATAATATAAATTCTCATGGTGTGATTTCTTTTTGTCCAGGTGGAATTCATTTCACAGATGTCAAAAGTGCAATTTTCCTTTACAATCTTAGGAATGTATTGAAGAAGTTCCTGTAAGGAAATTGTAAAGTAAGATGTAGAGTGTACAGAACTACTTTACATAAAAGAAAAACCTCCCAAATAAATAAAAGGTTCTTTTTTAGAGCAACCACTAAATATTAAATAATGTAAATTGTGTTTAAATGCCTGCCTCTCACCCGTTTGACTGCTAAGACGTCTCGGACACTGCGGTAGTCCGCAAATGGCACATGCCACATCCGGGTCTTTTAGGGTTGCCTGGCATGGAAAGGGGACTGTGGGGACTAGCCAGTTAGGTGTTTTGGTTATGGTTTACAGGAAGAAAGTTATTAAGTGTTTTTATTGTTGTGAATAGGGAAGATGAATGTGGCTAGTCCTCAAGAAAAGCTCACTGTTTGGATGGTGGGATATAGTTGGCTGAATGATTTGAAAAGGTACACTGAGTTGTGTGGCATCTCTGGTTCTATTGGTTTGGAGGGACTGGTGGATTGCTGGTATTCAGTGTCTGGGCTAAACTTGGTGAGTCTATTATCATTTTGTGAGACTATTGCTCTCTTTCAATGCCCACATATTATTGTTGTTCATTGTGGAGGAAATAGTTTGGGGTACGCTATTACACTATATTTGCAGGTTGCATTAAAAGATATGTTCTGAGGCTTTAAAGGAACTATTTTAATGTGCATAGGTTGATTTTTCAGAAATACATCCAAGGGAAGTGTGGAGATGCCCAAATGGGTTTTGTGTACAACTAGAACAAGCTAGCCACCTTGTAAATAAAGGTGCATGTGCTTTTTTGAATGGTGTGGTTATGGCATCTTTTGAAAATTAAAACATCAAGGTGGATGGCGGTAACTACTTTCTGAGTGATGGAGTGAATTTTACTAATTATGGGAATCAGATGTTCCTTATAAATATTCAAAATGCACTGAGAAAGTTTATGTGAAAAAGATGTGCAGTGCATATGAAAATATTTGTAAGTCGTTTTAAGAAACCAAAATCAGAAAATCAACCAAAAAAAGGACACAAACAAAAAAGGCTCTTTTAAGAGCCAACAGTGTAAAATGCATTCTTTAAATTAAGTATGAACCTCTCCAGCCCCTTCAATTTGAAGATCTGTCCACAGACATTGCAGTAGTCCATGGATGGCACGTGCCTCTTTTGAGGTTGCCTGGCATGGAAAGGGGACTCCGTAGGCCACAGATAGTGGTGGTGTCCATGGACATCGGGGGGATCAGCCAATCAGCTTTTGTTAGTAGGAGTGATGAGAGGATGGCCAAGGAAATGTCTTTCAGCAGGCACAGTGTTTGGATATTGGGGGACTCTTGGGTCCACTGGGAGAAGGTGTATGCTGAGCAATGTGCAATAGCCAAATATCTTGGATTCCCTGAATTGGGAGTGTGCTCTATGGAGTACAAGCCATGAAGTGGGTGTGCATTTTGTGCAAATAAGGTTCAATTGAATCATCCAGACATTATTATCTGTCATTGGGGTAGGAACAGTTTGGGGAACGTGACTGGAATTTCATTGCAGTTTGGGAAAGTTGAAGAAAATGTTCCCTAATTCAAAGACTTTTTTTTTCATGCATTGCGCAGAGACAGATGTGGATGCGTTCTGGTTCATTTGGTCTGCAAATGGAAAAGTGAGGCACAACGTCAATAAAGCTGTGTGTGGTTTTGTTTGCGATGTTGGCATGACATAATTTCCTAATGGGAACATTAAATTTGATAGGGCCAACATTTTTACGCTGAGATGGACTGCATCTAATTGATGTGGGTAATCAGAATTTTGTGGACAACATTAAAAATGCGTTAAAGCAGTTTGTGAAAGTGAGAATAAATAATGAAATTCCATGTAATGTTTTCTTAGTTCAGTTTATAAAACCAAAAATATCAAAGATCCCAAACAAAAATATGAAAAGGTTCTTTTAAGAGCCACCCTTTTTGAACGCATAACAATTAGAATAATTTCAACTGTATCTCGCCCTGAAATGTTTAGATGTCCGTGTTCTACCATGCTGTCGCCCAGACCTCGCTGGATGCACAGGATGCACAGGGGCCTATGAATTTTTTTTGCGTTTCTATTTGTGAAAGGTGGCTTCTAAAATAACTTGTTTTGTCTTTTTTCAATTTTGTATTTTTTTGCCATTTTTTCTCGAGAGGCAAGGTAAGGTTTGGGAAGGGAGGGAGGGGCAGGTGGAGAGAGGAAGATGTTGGGTGGCCTTAATCAGGTAGGTGGTAGTGTTTTTCATGCTCCTTGACCACAGCCTCGAAAGCACTCAAAACTGCTCCCCCCTACAGAACGGTGCTTCACGGTACATGCATAGCACTGTAACCCTAAGGTAAGTGTCAACAGTATTCTGTACAGCCTGTGAAGCCGCCGCGTGGATTATCTGCCCCAACAGAGTATTCTTTGTAATGACAGAAGCAGATGAAGGTGATGGGGTGGAGGAAGTCAACCTGCTCTTACCCGATAAAGGTGTTGCCTTTCTAAGAGCACTTTGGTGGGTCGATTTGGTGTGGTGCCTCATTGAAGTAGTCCTGTAGGAACAAAAGTCAGGTTTCCTATGACTGAGTACAATTTTGCACTCAGTGCATCAAATCCTTGCTTGCACAATTGTTTGGGACACTTCCAACGATCGTTAAAAATTGCCAGACCCAGGACTCCATCCGAGTATTGGTGACAGGGACTTTCTCCACTTCATCTTCTTCTTGATCCTCCTCTTCTGTATCACCATGCCTGTTCCCCTCTATAGGCCTTCCAGGTTGTTGAGGTGGTGGTGGTGGCTGGGAAAGAGTAATGGCAATAACAGATGCCTTGATGGTCTCCAAGAAGTTCTGCAAAACAGATCTGCAAAGTAAGTTCTCTCTCATGGAAAGCCAGATTGAGAATGAGGAAAAGTAATGGGTAAGTCCCTTTAAAAAACCGCCGTTGTCCAAGGACTATGGAGTTACAAAAAGGCCTTGAAAAGTTGTAAAAAGTTGCCAGATTTGTCTGGGAGCTTTGCAAGGGTAAAGTTAATGCTTGAAACACCCTGGAATGGCTGGGAAAACACCTTTAAACTGTTTGCGGCCACAGACACTGTTCAGGGACAACACCATCACATGGCATCAGTGTGGTCACATGATGTCATCACTGACGCGGCCTCGACGGGTGTACCCAGACATCCTCCAGTTTGGAATCGCAGGGTGCATGCGCCAGCTGTCCGTAGGACATGCAAGGTGTCCGCGGACTAATTAAAAGTGTGTCACATGAAAAAGGACATGTCTGGACATCCTGCCTGTCTGGAGGCACCCTCATTTTGAGTGCAGACAACATGGACAGTCGTGCTGTCTGCAGATTTATAGTGGGAGTTTAAAAAAAAGTAGGAAACATGACACAACAGTAAACAAAACATTTGTAGTTGAAAAATATATTTATTCAAGAAAGGGATGGGAAACATAAATACGAGAACCAGGAAATTTTGTTAAATAATTATGAGGGGAGGGAAGGAGTGAGGTTTCATCAAAGTATCTTTCATTAAATTGTTCAGAATCTGCTGGGGAGGATTGCAGGGGTCAGGGGAGACAGGAGCAAGAAAGACATTAATAGGGAAAAATCACATGATTTTTCACATACTGTGCAAGTGCTTTCAAATCATTACTAAGTTCATCTCCTTTCTTGGTTCATGATGTGATTATTTATATTTGGGGATAGGGCTTCTGTTTGTGATTCTGGGTATTGGTTATAATTGATCTCAGGTGTGAAAACTATGTACTGTAAGAGAAATAGAAATTATTATCTCAGTAAGGTGTGTACAAAATACATTATTTGTTTACATTAAAATATCTATTGTATACCACTGGAGATGTTATTGTCGATCATTTCTTCTTTTGGGAAGTTCTCCTCTAACCATTCAAGTGTGCATGCCATTTCTGTGAGATAAAAAGGCCTTATGTCTTATAACACATGTTCATGTAATGAAAGCTGATAAAAGAGAAATAAATACAATGCACTTACTATTTTGTGAGAATTTGTTGTCCAATAAGCACATGGTGTTTTTTTTTATCTGTATGCAGAGTTATAGTGTAGAGTAATGACTTTTGATTGGTGCATTCCATTGTAATGTGTGTTACATAAAAAAAAATATACATTTTTTAACATGAGTGTTTGTACAAAAAGGTGTATTTGCATGTTGTAAACATTTGTTGTGATTTTAGTTACATCTGTTTGTTGCTTGATGGTAACATCTTTTTTGGGCTTCTCCTTTGATTCTGAGCCTTTTAAATGCCTCACTGTCAGCGGACTGTATATCTGCTATATTGTGAGCAAGTATTATATAGGGGACTTGTAGCAGATTAAAGGTGTAAAAACCTATCAGATTCACGAAAAAATGTCATTAAAGGGACGTTTTGGTTAAGTAGCACTAACAAAAACCCATGGAATTCAGTGAAAAAACTGTGTTAAAGGGGCGTTATGGTTACAAGTAAAACAAAACATTGAAATTCACCAGTTATGATACACTAAGCAACCATAATGCGCACCACCTCTGTGCACTGCTAAGACTAACAACCAGGACATCAAAGATGACATCACAAATGTCATTGATGACATAACTGATAACATCACATATCTGGCCTGCTTCCTTAAATTCATAGACATATTCAGGCCACGTGATTCTGTTCACTGATAGAGACAATTTTAACTATTAAGAAGTGTTACATATGTGCACATGAACCTTTCTGTATGTTGTAAAGGCACTTTCCTTAGGATTTGGCCTCGGTTCATGGTACACATACATGATGAAATAAGCATGCCTCAAACACACAAATAATTTTTGTACTTCATGATAAAGTCTACTGTTATTTTTAATTTGTTTTGGTGTTGTTTCTTTCCTGCTTACTTAAGTATCATTGCATGTGCCTCAGATATGTATGCATTGTAGGTTCATTTATTAGCTATTAGCTATTTATTCCATCTTTATCATTAGTGTAAACTCTGATAAGGTACCATTCATTATTTTACTATCCAAAATAACCAAGTAAAACATTGTATTTCTACAGTGATTGCTGCAGACATTGCCTATGTGTATTTATGATTAGGGTCCTGTATTAACAATAGCACTCCAATATTATATTTTGTTGAGATTAGTACATTCTTTCATACATTAAGTAGTTCATGATGGATCTCCAAATCACCCCTCACATCTTGTTACTAACATTGTAAACACAACCCCTTTTAGAGACTGTTTATCATAGTTAATTTCATCTGTGATGTCATCAGTGATGTCATCAATTACATTTGTGATGTCATCTTAGAAGTCCTGGCTGTTAGTCTTATCAGTGCATGGAGGTGTTGTGACTTATGGCGACTTTCAAGGGTTTTCCGTTTTTACTTGTAACCATAATGTCCATAGTGTCCATTTAACACTGTTCTTTCACTGAATTTCATGGGTTTTTGTTAGTGCAACTACACTATAACACCCCTTTAACAAAGTTTTTTCAGTGAATATATAGCAACCAGGACCAAGCATATCCCCTTGCAAAACACTTTGCAGATAAACATGCAGGGAATATGTGTTCCTTCCGATATTTTGGTATTGACCATGTTCCCTCAGACCCAAGAGGAGGATATTGAGACCGAAGACTGAGGCAACTAGAGTGTAGATATATAATTGACTACCACACCAAAACACCAGAAGGACATAATAGAGATGAGGAAGATGTACCCTCAGGGTTACAATAATTTCTCCTCTTTTCCTCTAAATATCTCCATTGACGCCATACTGCCTGCACCAATATTGCTTTGCTTACCCAAATAGAACACAAGCTACCTAGTAAAAATGTAAACATATGGTAGGGGTATACAACAAGTCACCAATCAATGCCAATGAACACGCTTTCATTTGTTTTAAGAATTTGTCTTTATATGTTCACATCACGTTCAAGTTTTAAGGCTTAGTCTTTGAACCAATTTTAAACAGGTGGTTTTACAAATCAATCCAAATGATAATGTATTGTTCAGGTGGTGTTATATAATTAAAGGCATGGTCTAGTAAAACATTTTAGAGACCCAAAGTGATAGCCACAGCAGGCAGAAACACAACGCGGTTGTGTTGAAAAACGAGCCGGAGGAGCCTGAGAAACTTGGAAAGAAAAACCGCAGCGTTTTCCAACACAATAACGTTGTATTTATGTTTGCGGTCGCTTCAAAAGTGACCGCAAACATAAATACAACGTTTTTAAAGCTGCGGTTTTATTTCTAAGTTTTCCAGGCTCCTCCAGCCCAGAAAACCTAGAAAAAAAACCCAGCTAGTGCTTATTTATTTTTAAAATAAATAACACTTACCGAGATTCAGCTGCAGCTTTCCTGCTCTGGTCTCCGGTCCCTGTCCTACGCGTACAGCACTAATGAAGGGAAAGCCACCCAGCGGTAGCTTTTGTTTACTACAGCTGGCTGGTTTTTCGTTCATAAGTGCCGCAAAAGCAAAAGCCAGCACACGAGGGCATCCATTTCACAAAATGGATGCGCCCATGTGCTTGCTTTTGCGAATTTTGAGCTTGAATAGCTCAAAATTTTACATAGGAAGTTTTAAAAAAGAGAATGCTAGTATTTTTTTTTATGTTGCCTATCTATTTTTTAAATAAATTTTTTTACTAGACCCTGCCTTTAAAGATTGTACATATCAAGCTACCAGCCATATTCCGCTGATAAGTTTTAGTGCATGTTTAGGCATTTACCAAGTATCAACATTGTACGTCATCATGTCTAGGCATCAGCCAACAGCCTCAGTGAGTGGTTCTAGTGGGTGTCTAAAAATAACCAATTAGTGGTACTACATACTTCCACATATCTATTTCCAAAAGTGGCAGTTTATGGTACAAGCGAATGTTACATCGTCTTAAATTTGTAAGTAATTGTATAATATTTACATACACTTATAATACAGATTATGCATAATGCCTCACATTTCAGGTATTTACCTAGCCTCATCTAAAATGCGGATCTCTGCAGGATTGAGGACCATACAAACCATGTTAGGAGTAGAACAGTGCATAAGCAAACGGCAAAGAAATATTCTCTGCATCATGGACCT
This sequence comes from Ambystoma mexicanum, assembly GCF_040938575.1. Taxonomy (NCBI): domain Eukaryota; kingdom Metazoa; phylum Chordata; class Amphibia; order Caudata; family Ambystomatidae; genus Ambystoma; species Ambystoma mexicanum. Next base: position 652,210,209 of record NC_090925.1, read on the forward strand.
TATTGTCGAGCCCTAATAATGCACTTTATTCCAAGGAAGCTCAAAACGATGCACTTCAATAAGCCTGTAATAACATGTAGGCACTAGGCACTTTACAACAACATCAAACTCATATGCATTGTTTCACATAGAGAGCTCAGTCAAAATTCTCACTAAGCACTTTATCATGAATTAAGCACTCTATTGTTGAGCTCAAACAATGAACTTTATTTCGAGGAAGCTCAAATGAAGCACTTTAGTGAGCCTGAGACAACATGTAGGCACAAGGCACTTTATAATTGCATGAAACGTACATACACTGTGTCACATCTGAGAGGCCAGTCAAACTTTGCACTAAGCCCTTTATTACGAATCAAAATTGGCAGAGACCAATACACTTCCCAACATGTATCAATAATAGGATACGCAATTCGAGTAAGGTCAAAAGATAACACAAAATACATACAGGGTAATTCATAGAATTTCGCACAAAAGTGGCGCACGCGGCTGACGCACAGTGTCCCCGTGTGATACACTGCGCCAGCCACGTACAAAAAAATCCATTTAATCGCACAGCGTATTCATGGATTTTAGCCTCCAAAACCAGCCGTGGCGCAGAGTGGCGCAGCGACCCTGCAGCAGCGCCAGTTACGCCCTTGCCCTCGCGCAAGGAAAAGCCATCAAAATTCCCAATTCATCGCAAATGTCTGCGCTAACCCTGGACCAGTTCACAGGGCTGCCAAACAGCAAACGCCAAGCGGGGAACGTGTATTTCAGTGGTTCGCGGGAAGTTTCACACACAAATGTCCTGGGTACATGTACATCAGGGGTGCGCCTGAAGTAATACACATGAATCCATCAGGGCACGTGTATTCCAGGGGTGCGCGGGAAGTATCACACGCGATTCCATCAGGGCACGTGTATTTCAGGGGTGCACGGGGAGTACTACACGTGAATTGGCCGTGTGGGTCCTCCCAGGTGTTCCCTCTACATCCTCCACGGCCCCTGCAGGCAGCCCACACCACAGGGGACTACCCTGCACCCCTGCTCATGTCGCGCAGGCAGCCATTCCACCATGGGCATGCCCCCCAGCCAACCCACATGTCACCTTGCACCACTGATCAACAACGCATGTCTCCCAGAACCCTCACCCCCCAGCACTGTGGGGCACCTGCCAGCAGGCCCCCACACATGTCCAACTCATGTCCCCCTGCACCCCCACCCCCCAGCACTGTGGTGCACCCTCCACCAGGCCCCACTCATGTCCAACTCATGTCCCCCTGCACCCCCATCCCCCTGCATTCAGGGCCACCTTCCACCAGGCCCCCACACATGTCCAACTCATGTCCCCCTGAATCCCCACCCCCCCAGCATCCAGGGGCACCCTACACCAGGCCCCCACTCCTGTCTACCACCCCCCCCACCCTCCAGCAGTGTGATTCGCCTGGGTACGTGTATTTGAGGGGTGCACGTGTAGTCTGACATGCAAATTCATCAGGGTCCATCTATTATGCGTCTGCGTGAACTTCCACACACAATATCAGCAGGGTACATGTATTACAGGGTTCGCGGGAAGTTCCACACGCGATTGCCCTGGGTACATGTATTCCGGGGTTGCTTGGGAAGTTCCACATGCGATTGCCCTGGGTACGTGTATTTCGGGTTGCTTGGGAAGTTCCACACACGATTGCCCTGGGTATGTGTATTTCGGGGTGCGTGGGAAGTTCCACACACGATTGCCCTGTGTACGTGTATTTCAGGGTGCGCGGGAAGTTCCACTCGCGATTTCAGCAGGGTACGTGTATTCCAAGGTGCGCGGGAAATTCCACACGCGATTGTCCGTGGTGCATGTATTTATGGTTGCGCGTGAAGTTTCACACGCAATTTCAGCAGGGTACGTGTATTCCAAGGTGCGCGGGAAATTCCACACGTGAATCCAGCAGCCTACATGAATTCCGGGGGTGCCGTGGAGTCCTACACGTGAATCGGCCATGTGGGTCCTCCGAGCTGTTCACTCTACACCCTCCACGGCCCCTGCAGGCGGCCCACACCACAGGGGACTACCCTGCACATGTCCCGCAGGCAGCCCATCCACCATGGCCATGCCCCCCAGCCCACCCACATGTCACCTTGCACCACTGCCCACCAACACATGTCTCCCAGCACCCCAACCCCCCAGCACTGTGGGGCACCCTCCACCAGGCCCCCACTCATGTCCAATTCATGTCCCCCTGCACCCCCACCCCCCAGCACTGTGGAGCACCCTCCACCAGGCCCCCACTCATGTCCAACTCAAGTCCCCCTGCACACCCACCCCCCAGCACTGTGGGGCACCCTCCACAAGGCCCCCACTCATGTCCAACTCATGTCCCCCTGGACCCGCACCCCCCAGCACTGTAGGGCACCCTCCACCAGGCCCCCACCCTGTCCCCCTGCACCCCCACCCCCCTGCATCCAGGGGCACCCTCCACCATGCCCCCACTCCTGTCTCCCTGCACCCCCACCCCCAGCACTGTAGGGAACCCTCCACCAGGCCCCCACTCCTGTCCCCTTGCACTCCCACCCACCAGCACTGCGGGGCACCCTCCACCAGGCCCCCACTCATGTCTCCCACCCCCCACCCCCCATCAGTGTGATTTGCCTGGGTACGTGTATTCCAGGGGTGCGCAGGTAGTCTTACACGCGATTTCATCAGGGTACGTGTATTATGGGTCCGCGTGAACTTCCACACGCGATATCAGCAGGGTACGTGTATTCCAAGGTGCACAGGAAATTCCACACGCGAATCCAGCAGCCTACAGGAATTCCGGGGGTGCCGTGGAGTCCTACACATGAATCGGCCGTGTGGGTCCTCCCAGCTGTTCACTCTACACCCTCCACGGCCCCTGCAGGCGGCTCACACCACAGGGGACTACCCTGCACTTGTCCAGAGGGCAGCCCATCCACCATAGCCATGCCCCCCAGCCAACCCACATGTCACCATGCACCACTGCCCACCAACGCATGTCTCCCAGCATCCCCACCCCCCAGCACTGTGGGGCACCCTCCACCAGGCCCCCACTCATGTCCAACTCATGTCCCCCTGCACCCTCACCCCCCAGCACTGTGGAGCACCCTCCACCAGGCCCCCACTCATGTCCAACTCAAGTCCCCCTGCACCCCCACCACCCAGCACTGTGGGGCACACTCCACAAGGCCCCCATTCATGTCCAACACATGTACTCCTGGACCCCCACCCCCCAGCACTGTAGGGCACCCTCCACCAGGACCCCACTCCTGTCCCCCTGCACCCCCACCCCCCAGCACTGTGGGGCATCCTCCACCAGGCCCCCACTCATGTCTACAACCGCCCCCCACCCCCCATCAGTGCGATTTGCCTGGGTACGTGTATTCCAGGGGTGAGCGGGTAGTCTTACACGCGATTTCATCAGGGTACGTGTATTATGGGTGTGCGTGAACTTCCACACGCGATATCAGCAGGGTACATGTATTCCAAGGTGCGCTGGAAATTCCACACGCGAATCCAGCAGCCTATGTGTATTCCTTGGGTGCTGTGGAGTCCTACACGTGAATCGGCCATGTGGGTCCTCCCAGCTGTTCACTCTACACCCTCCACGGCCCCTGCAGGCGGCCCACACCACAGTGGACTACCCTGCACATGTCCAGAGGGCAGCCCATCCACCATGGCCATGCCCCCCAGCCAACCCACATGTCACCTTGCACCACTGCTCACCAACGCATGTCTCCCAGCACCCCCACCCCCCAGCACAGTGGGGCACCCTCCACAAGGCCCCCACTCATGTCCAACTCATGTCCCCCTGCACCCCCACCCCCCAGCCCTTTGGGGCACCCTCCACCAGGCCCCCACTCATGTCCAACTCATGTCCCCCTGCACCCCCACCCGCTAGCACTGTGGGGCACCCTCCACCAGGCCCCCACTCATGTCCAACTCATGTCCCCCTGCACCCCCACCCCCCAGCACTGTGGGGCACCCTCCACCAGGCCCCCACTCATGTCCAACTCATGTCCCCCTGCACCTCCAACCCCAGAACTGTAGGGCACACTCCACCAGGCCCCCACTCCTGTCCCCCTGCACCCCCACCCCCCTGCATCCAGATGCACCCTCCACCATGCCCCCACTCCTGTCTCCCTGCACCCCCACCCCCCAGCACTGTTGGGCACCCTCCACCAGGCCCCCACTTATGTCCAACTCATGTCCCCCTGCACCCCCACACCCCTGCATCCAGGGGCACCCTCCACCAGGCCCCCACTCCTGTCCCCCGGCACACCCACCCCCCTGCATTTAGGGGCACCCTCCACCATGCCCCCACTCCTGTCTCCCTGCACCCCTACCCCCCAGCACTGTAGGGCACCCTCCACCAGGCCCCCACTCATGTCCAACTCATGTCCCCCTGCACCCCCACCCCCCAGCACTGTGGGGCACCATCCACCAGGACCCCACTCCTGTCCCCCTGCACCCTCACCCCACTGCATCCAGGGGCACCTTCCACCATGCCCCCACTCCTGTCTCCCTGCACCCCCACCCCCCAGCACTGTAGGGTACCCTCCACCAGGCCCCCACTCATGTCCAACTCATGTCCCCCTGCACCCTCACCCCCCAGCACTGTGGGGCACCCTCCACCAGGCCCCCACTCATGTCCAACTCATGTCCCCCTGCACCCCCACCCCCCAGCACTGTGGGGCACCCTCCACCAGGCCCCCACTCATGTCCAACTCATGTCCCCCTGCACCTCCAACCCCAGCACTGTAGGGCACACTCCACCAGGCCCCCACTCCTGTCCCCCTGCACCCCCACCCCCCTGCATCCAGATGCACCCTCCACCATGCCCCCACTCCTGTCTCCCTGCACCCCCACCCCCCAGCACTGTGGGGCACCCTCCACCAGGCCCCCACTTATGTCCAACTCATGTCCCCCTGCACCCCCACACCCCTGCATCCAGGGGCACCCTCCACCAGGCCCCCACTCCTGTCCCCCGGCACCCCCACCCCCCTGCATCCAGGGGCACCCGCCACCATGCCCCCACTCCTGTCTCCCTGCACCCCTACCCCCCAGCACTGTAGGGCACCCTCCACCAGGCCCCCACTCATGTCCAACTCATGTCCCCCTGCACCCCCACCCCCCAGCACTGTGGGGCACCCTCCACCAGGCCCCCACTCCTGTCCCCCTGCACCCCCACCCCCTGCATCCAGGAGCACCCTCCACCAGGCCCCCACTCCTGTCCCCCTGCACCCCCACCCCCCTGCATCCAGGGGCACCCTCCACCAGGCCCCCACACATGTCCCCCAGCCAACACGTCATCACAATCTAGATACCTGGCCCTTATGGGCAGCCTCCACATGCCAAACAGCCACCCAAGTATAGCATCCACCCACTTAGAAATGCCAATTATATGATACAACCCCAATGGCAAGTATGTAAATGAACACATGTCCCTCACATACACATAATGGTTGTCAGTGAATGTCAAAAACCAATTCATGACATGCATGAAACCAATGAGATGATACTACACATTGAAGTATGATGAAAAATTATGTATTAAAAGAAACATAAATGGAATCAAAAATAAACAAAGGAAAATGGGTTTTTAAAACAAAAAGCAGCATGTCCGTAAAATAATGTAAAACCACAAATCATAATCCAAAGGAAAGGTGTCCAAAGTCACAGTTCACAAAAGTAAATCCAATGGAAAATTAAAACCAAAAACCATTGCTCCATGGGTAAAATCAAATTTAAAAAAAAAATTCCCAACAGTCAACTATATACAGATAAACAATCCAGGGTCCATGATCCCAACAGAAGAAATGAAACCTATCTAATAACACTACCTAATAAAAAAAACTATATACAAAAATGTGGTCCATTGTCCAAAAGGTCCAAAAAATATAAAAAAAAGCAAAGGAAACCTAACACTAACTACAGAACTATTTACAAGGGCAGCAGGCCAGTCCGACGGCTCACTTCGGGATGTTCCGGGCCAGGGCATCATCGAACTCCTGCTCAACGTCCCGGAGGCGGTCCTCCTCCATGACCCCGAGGGTCCGCATGGAGTTCTCCGCCCTGACCATCGTGAGCCGTGCCTCTTCCGCCCGCTCCGCATCTATGGCGTGGCCCAACCGCTGCCACACAGAAGACACTTCCCGTCCTGGGTCCTCCTGCCCTCTGGCCGATGCCTGCCCCTCCGATGTCGAAAGGCCCCGAGCCATCACGGCTCCCACCTCGTTGCTGCTGTGCCTGTGCCCGTGCCTGGCTCCTGCTGCCTGCACATCCTCCACCAGCTGGGGTGCAGTCGTTGATTTGGCCACCCCTGCTGGACGTCCGACTCCTGACTGTGGCAGGGATGCCTCCTGCACCAGCCTGGCCGCACCGTCAGAGGCAGATCCACAGGGCACCCAGGTGACAAATGGGTGGGAAGATGGCACGGAGGATGACTGGCGCATAGGGTGTTCAGTTGAGGAGGGGGTTGGAGCAAGCTGCAGCAAACGGAGGAATCTGGCCTGGGTGACCTGTCCCAGTAGGCCGACGCGGTCAACGAGCCATTCGAGATGACGTGCAGTCTCCTCATGAAAAGACTGCAGGTAACCTCACATGGCCCGTTGACGCAACGCCACACCAGTCAGGACAGGCTCAACCCGTACCTGGATAGCCACGACCGCAGGCAGAGGAAGGCCAGTTGTTGTGAGCTCATCCCCTGCCTGAAAACGGGTCTGGACGTAGGTATCCCTGCTGGTGCAAGATGATGCAGTGACAGGATCAGGGACAGGATTGCACACAGGCACCTCCACGTCGGCCTTTGCTGCCTCCTGTCCCTGGTCCTGCACTGCACCACTTGCACCAGTGGAATCCCCTCCTCCAGACCCCGTCTCTGTCGCTTGCATGGCCTGCTTCTCCACCAAACCCCCCACCAACCTGGATGACTCCGTGCCATCTTCCCCCGTTGGGCCCTGTGGGGTCCCAGCTGCCCCTTCTGCTGCCGAGGAGTCCAACTCCGACCTCCGCCTCTTGGACCTCCCCCCGGCAGCTGCGGCCTGGGATGCGGCACCGGACTCCTCACTCCCCGACAAGATCACAACTTGGGAGGGGAGCCGGGCCTTGCATCTCCAGCTGGCGGTGCGATCCCCGCCGCTGTGCTCCACAGCACCTTCTCCGCCCTCTTCATCAGTTGACGCTGCAGACAGGGAGAAATAAAACACAGGCATCAGGGCACTGTACAATGGACACATACACACATGACAGTTGTACATTAGTGGCATTTGCAAACCTCAGACATGACATCACAATCGCCAACACACATGTCATTTCAACTCGCACACATGAGCCATACCACAGCCATATCCCAACAGCCAGCACATAGAACAGCATGAGCAGGCAAAGGTGAGCCAGACATCACATGCAACACAGGGAGTGCACTACACATGCACACACACCATCACACTTGCATGCATGTGTACACCTCTGCCAACTGTCGCAGTGTTCAGATTGGCATCCATGTCACATCTGCCAATCAGGCTTCCACATACCGCTGTCACATGCATCCATTTTGCATCACTGTTGCACCCTTGTCAAATACACACACATTCACATGTACACAGTGTTGATACATGCAGCTGAAAACAACATCCATGTGTGACATCACGAACATGCCTACTTACATACACATTCATCCAAACATGTGTGCCCACATAACTGCATTTGGCATGCAAGCCCACACACACAAGCACCATCCATGTCTCACACATGACAGCCCTTGCATGTATTAGCCTCACGGCCCTGTACACCCCCCCATACTTGTCCCCATAAAACACATGTGCAACCTGCACACTACTGGCACATCACCACACGCACAGCTCACAATCATGGTGCATGTACACTTACTGCTCGACTCCAGACGGGTCTGCCTCTCAAGGACCTGGACTTGGAACGCTGGGGATATGCGTTCCAGGACCCTCATCTGATCGTCTGACAAGTGGCCCCGGCGCCCGTTAGCATCCGCTGCCTTCAAGAGGCACCGGGCCTTGTTGATGGTCCTGGACCTGAAGTCCTCCCAGCACTTCTTGACATGATGGAATAGTCGGACTTCCACCCCCTCCGCGTTGATGGCAGTCATGATGTCCGTCCAGATCCGAGTCCGTCCTTCCTTGTCGGCGCGCAAACCTCCGAAGAGGGCATCATACTGCCCCAGGACTTGCTCCACCAGGACACCAACTTCGGTGACAGTGAAGCTGGTGCCCCTCTCCCTCTCTGGCCGGGGGTTGTCAGTGGTGCCAGATGTTGCAGAGCCCGACATGACAACCCCAGAGGCAGGAGTGGGTGGGCAACTGGGTTCTGGGGATGGTCTGTGGAGCGATGGAATCCCAGTCGGGAGTCTTCAGTTCCAGCAGGGGTGGTCACAGCAACAGCACCCCTGGCTGATGTGCAGGCAGCAAATGGCAGGGCACGTGGGCAGCAGGCAATCAGGCAGCAGCAGATGGCAAGTGGGAGTGTGCTCAGGGCTCTGGGGGGCAGTAATTCGGCCTTCTGGGCAGGAGCGTGGTCTTCCTTGTGCTTACGTGTGGCCAGCTTGATACGGAGTGATTTGGCACGTGAATCCGTGAAAATCCAGCACGTCTAGGTGTAATTCAAGGAAAGGGCCTTAGCGCGTAAGCGCGTCAGCACACGTACGCGAATTCATTGTCCCAAGGCCACCAGCGCGTATAAGTGTCTGTGACATTCACGTGCGCTTCCCTGTACACGGGTGCATGTTACACATACAAGGACTGCACCTCAGAGTGTCAGCCTCAGAGTGTCAGCTCGTGTAATTGGAGGATGGGGCCTTAGCGCGTACACGCAGAAGTGACGCTGGACGTGTCGGCATGTTTAAAAGGTACGTGTAGAACGCCATTTCCTTGTATGTGCTTTTTGTGTAGAGCGAGTGGGTGAAATCTGTACTTCTTGTCGGTTCACATATGATTTACTTCACGGCGTTCCAAGTTCATACTCCATGTTACCTCTGACAGCTTTTTCGCTTTTTCTCTTTTTCTCTTTTTCCTGGGCCTGTTTCCTCAAACAGCGTTCACTTCTCCTGTTGTCCTGTCTCCTCAGACAGCGTACAATTCTTCTTTTGGCGGGGGTGTTGCCAACGCGCACACGCGTGTATTTTTCACGCGTTATTTCCTGGCAGACGGTGAGTCGCGCACGTATTTGACATCTGTGCTTGCCCCGTGTGTTGCCTATCCTTTCAGATGTCAGTCTAGGCTGCGTGTGACACGCATACATTCATTTTTGTGTTTCTGGGTGCCACATCGTAGAGCAGGTTTATATTTCCACGCATGTTGTCTAGGAGGGGTTGCGTGCACATTATCTCCCTTTTTCGGGGTGCCTGTGCATTGCGTGACCCGTCATCTTCCCCCAGGGGTCAGATACAGCCTTGCTAGAGCACTAGGGTACGAATTCCATCTAGTACCCTACCCCTTTGACCCCCAATTGCCCAGGACAATAGTTTACTGCAACTCCCATGCGTACAACTACATCAGTGCCATGGTTGGGAGGCGAGCACGCGGTAAGGGTGGCAAAGGTGGACGAGCCACAAGAGATGGCCGTGGTGGATACGGTAGGGGACGTGGCCAGGACTTGCAGGGTGCCCCTAGCCTGACTACATCACACTTCAGCTAATGCTTGCACCAAGTCCCATGGTGAGTGTTCATTCCCACACTCCTCGTCCACAGTCCACCGGGGCTCCTGCCCCTAGTGTCCAGAGCGGCGTAGGACACTCAGTATCACCACCACCTTCCAAGCAGAAGAGGAAGAGTGCTCATCCAGTACAGGCTGATGCCCCAGACACGGCTACACAGTCCGGCCCACCAAGGAAGCCCAGCTTCAATAAGGCCGAACTTGATGCACTTGTGGAGTATGTGTCCACACATGACAGCTAAATGGTGATTACTGCAGGATGCAAGACCACACCTGCACAACGTCAGGCACACTGGCAGACCATTGCAGAACTCATAAGTGCCCTTGGATTCATGAGGCGCACAGCTAATGATTGCTACAAGCGCTGGAATGACCTGAAGCGCAGGGCAAAGAAAAAGCTGGCCTCAAGTCATGCCGCAACTCTAGTGACTGGAGGTGGGTCTCCAGCAGAGGACATAGAACTTACTCCACATGAGTATGTTGCTGGGACCTACATCACGGAGGAACAGATCCAAGGCGTGGGAGACCTGCCAGATTACGAGGCATTGTCCGGTGAGTGTACATGCATGTGTGTGTCATCCATGTGCATGGTGTGTGTGTGTGAGTGCTTCTGATTGAGTGCCAGGTGAGGGTGTGTGTGCCTAAGTTGTTTGGGTCACCCATGTGCTTCATCCAATACATTCTGCACACCAGGATTTGGGTGTTGCAGTATCCCTTCTGGCAACAGTAGACATTCAGCCCAACCTCACGCCAGTTGCCCTTGAAGTGTCATCTTGCCACAACATAGTTGCATATTATTCTGTGTTCATTCAGGCTGATTGTCTGCATCCCACCACTTTCACTAGGCATTTCTCAGTCCTATTGTCACATGTGTGACATGGCTAGGGTACATGCCATCTGTGTGATGGCATGTGTCATGTATGTGTATTGGACATGCCAACCACAGGCCAATGTGTGATGGCACTACTAGCCAGCATGCAGCAAATGTGTTGGTCTTCCATCTTGGTGTCATCAATGTGTGCCATTTGCCTCCACCTTCACACACAGTGACAGTGCATGCATGGGAGGGTTATAGTCATTTGGGACATGTGTCAGTGAAGTACTGTTTCTGTTGCTTCTCAGCCCTAATTGTGTGCCATGGTGCTAATGCCTGTTCCCATTTCTTTTCTTTCATGTCTTTGCAGGGGATGACGCACTTGATACTGCTGGGGTTGTGGAGATGGTGCAGACCCAGGAGGGGAATCAGGCCCGACCGGGCACCAGTGAGGGACGTGGTGTGGTGGTGGGTGAGAACCCACACTTGCTGCAGACCATCATCTCTAGGGGTGTCTCTGGGTGCACCTCTCCTGAGCTCTATTCAGGTGTCGATTCGGATGATGAGACCTACGTGCAGTCGCAGGTAAGTGTTTCTGGGAGGGATTCTGTACTGTCCAACCCACCTGCACCAGGGGTAGAACCCTCAATGGGGATGTCAGTGTTGGTAGGTCCGCCTTTGGTGGTTACGGATGCAGGGTCACACTCCGCTACATCTGATCCTGTTCCCGGGCCAGAAGATCAGAGGGGGAATGCAGTCCTGCAGCCTCAGGCAGTGCTGGCACAGCAAGGCACAGTTCGCCTTGCCCCAGACAGGTGTGGTGCCCGCCGACGCGGTGGCCGTACGCCACCTGGCAATACCGCATGGGAGCAATCCATATACGGTATGGCAAACCAACAGGCAGCATCAACTGAGATGATGGCTCAGGCCATGGATAGGGTGGCCACTTCCATTGTCCCCCAAGAAAGGCTGATTGAACAACTACAGCAGGCAACAGACTCCATTAGCCAGTCACACAGGTAGGACATGTTGGCGTCCAACAGGGACAGGCGGGCGGCACTGGAGACTCTGCGGGAAGCCATTTCTATTGAGTCCCAGGGCCACAGGGAAGCCCTGAGGGTGGAACTCCGTCAGCTCAGGGTAACTCTGGTTGAGCTTGAGGCTTCAGCTAACACGAGGACAGAACAGCAGCTGGAGCGTCTCACACGTACGCTCTCAGCTGAGTTGCAGGCAACTAGGGAGGAGGTCCGGGCATCCTGCGAGTTGTTGCATGGGGACCTCCGCACAATTATCCTCCAGAACCAGACCTTCCACACCCACATGCTTGCAGCCATGGAGGACCAGACTAGGGCTTTGCGTGGGCTGCCTCCCATAGTGCCACTGCCTCCTGATGCAGCTGTAGAGGGTGAGGAGAGTGACAGCAGCAATTCTCCCACAATAGGTTAGCCGTGCAGGCCATGAGCCCATGGAGGTGTTTTTTTTTTTCGCAAGATCCACACAGGTGGGTTTTGGTGTGCACCCTGTCCTCTGACCTCCTGGGTGGCCTCCCCCACCCCCCCGGGTCCATTCATGGCCATTTTTGATTTTTGATTTTTGATTTTTGATTTTTGATTTTTTGGACAGTGTTTTGCCTTGTGTGGCTCCCGTGGGCATACGCTGTATTGTGGCTGGGCACATGCAGGCTTGTCCTGAATTTGGGTCAGATGCTTGGGTTTTTGTGACACACTCCCCTCTTGCTTCCCGTTTCCATGGGCTTGCAAAGGGTGTGCCCAAGTGACATTGACTTACACAGTGACGTTGGACTCCCATTTGATGTGTTGGCAGTCTGTAGTCAATATTTTTTTTTTTTTTTTTTTATTATTTGTGTATGTTCATTTAGAACTTTACAAAGGAAAATGAAGAAAAGTCTTTCACTAAGGAAGCCCAGAGGAAGTCTGGTAGATTCACGAGGAGTGGGGTCGTTTGGACTCTATTCTCTGCATGGTGAATTGCAGAATTTTAGTTGATGCTAGTAACCAGCTGTTTCGGTCCCCACCTATCAGTCTGTTCCAGCACGTAGCTTCGTCCCATCCGTGTTCCTCTGGGCTAAAGTGCTTTATATAGGCTGATCTTAAGTCTAGAGTTGCTGGGCATGAGATCAATAGGTGCCTGATGGATTCGGTTTCAACATTGCACAAACGACATGTGTTGGAGTCAGAGAGGCCTCGAATCTTCAGGATCTCGTTTGTTTCCAGTAGGTTTAGCCGGATTCTTAACATGTAATTTCTTGCTCTCCTGTTAGGAAATTTCCGAAGATAATTCATCGGCTCGTTTAATTTAGTGAACATGGTGGGAAGATGGAGAAGGAGTTTATTTTTGTTGGCCAGGTCCTGGGTCTGTATCCAGTCTAGTTCTTTCAATTTCTTATAGACTCGCAGCGGGTTAGAAATGAGATCAGCTTCCGTGCATGACACTGATTCTAAACTGGACATGATTTTGTTTTTCCAAGTTTGTAGCATTTTGACTTTGCCATTTTGAAGTTCTTTATTCAGTAGGCCGAATATTTGGTCCGTGTCGGCCGTAATGCATTTTCTGAATAGCCTAAGTGAGTTTAGGTTTACTGTTGCTGTTAGTGACAGTAGGCTAAGTTCCTGGCGAATTGCAGCAATGGATGTAGATTTTGGAAGGGTCAGGACTGATTTCCAGAACTTGCTCTCCAATTTTTGCCAAATTCTTTCTGGGATTGTTGGCATCGCCTCTGTTCCATAGGTGATTGATGGAACGACTTTTTTCTTATAGAAGTCTATTACCGGAATGCACGAATATTTGCCAAATTTTGTGTCGATTGCTTTTGCTTGTGCGGCTAGTTTCCCCAACTTTGTTTCCAAAGCGCTCTGCATAGATGTTTCGTTTTTTGAGGAGTCGATCTGGACACCTAGATATTTGTAGTCGGGTACCAGCTCGATCTCTTTGCCCTCTAAGTACCATTTGAATTTTCCAGAGGATTTGTTTTTCTTCCCTCCTCCTTCCAGCGTCATTATTTTTGTTTTTTCTTGATTTATTTTTAGGTTGTTTTCGGCTGTATATCTCAGAAGGTTTGTTAATTGTCTCTGGAGGCCGATCTGAGTTTGATCCAGGAGGATTAGATCGTCAGCGTACAAAAGGTAACTTATTTTTGAGGATGCGAGGGATGGCGGGAACGTGTGCTCCAGGTCTACAGAATCGCCATAATCTCCGAGGTATGCAAGGAACAAGGCAGGTGCTAGCGGGCATCCCTGTTTTACCCCTCGCCCGGTTTGAATTTCTTCTGACAGGTCGCCTCTTTGGGAGAGTCGAACCCTGAGGGAAGTGTCCGTGTGGAGAGCTTTGATTGGTTGGAATATTTCTTGGGGACAATTCCATCTCTCCAATTTGGTCCATAGGCGGTGTCTGTCGACGAGGTCGAAAGCCTGCGTTAGATCTATAAAGGCAATGAAAATCCGTGATTTTTTTTCCCGGGCTTTACTTTTTAGGGTGCTGATCGCTAAGATGTTTGCCATCGTTCCCGTATTTTTCTTGAAGCCCGATTGGTAGTTGTCATTGCATGGGGCTTTTTCGGCCCAGGATTGGAAGCGGTCCAAGAGTAAACTTCCATAGACTTTCCCAATGCAATCCAACAGGGCAATGGGGCGATAGTTTCGAGGGTCGGTGATGTCCCCCTTTTTGTAGATGGGGACGACAATAGCTTTTGTCCAAGACGGCGGTAAAGATTGGTGTTCGGAACATTTCTGAAAGATAGAGGCTAGAAGAGTGGCCCATTCCTGGCAGTTGTTTTTCAGATCGATGTTTGAGATCCCGTCTGGGCCCACAGCTCTGGAGATCTTTAGTTTTTTTATATGGTTACTAATTGCTTTCCGGTCGTTCAGTTGAATCCAAGCTGACTTCTGGATTGTACGATCCTGACAGGTGATTTGAGCAGTGGCTTGGATGACCGAGGAGAAGTGCGTGATCCATTTGTGCTCTGGCATGGCATTGGTTGGGGAGTTGTGCAAAGAAGGCGCTATGGATTTCAACAGGGACCAGAATTCTTTTGCTTTGTTGCCATTTATGGCTTTTAACATTTTTTCAGCGTCTTGTTGGTATAGACGGTGGCGATGTTCTTTCACCCATGATTTGTAAATTGTGGTTGCCGCTTTTAGTTTTTCTTTCTTTGACAAATCGTTTCCTAGTTGTCTTTTAAGTTTTCGCAGCTCCCTTCTTTTGGCCACCAAGGTGGCATCATAGGCATGTTTTGGGGGTGCATGAGCTGGGTTTTTCTGTTTTGCGTTCGTTCGATGTTTTAGCAACAGAGGTACGTAATCAAGATTTTTTTGTTCGCCCTTGGATTTTCCTTCCTCGGTATAATTTGCCAGCAGCGTTTTTACCGCTCGGGTTGTCAAATTTAACCGGTTTCCGCGGGCGTTTGATTCTAGTTCCATATTATACGGCTCAGGCGCCCTGTGGTGATTTGCCAATGACATTATCAGCTGGTTGTGGTCGCTGGCTGTGGTCTGTCGGACTTCAAAGGATTGAACTTTGTTCAGAAGAGGTCTGGATACATAGATATAATCTATGGTCGCTTTTAGTGGGCCTTGTTCCCAGGTTGGCAGGCGGTTGTTGTTTGGGAAGACGAAATTCAGGTTTTCAAATTTTCTGGAGGACATCAGGGAAGACCACAAGAGGCCTCTTTTCAATGCTGTTATAGTTTGCGAGGATGCATCTAGTGTTCGTGGGTCTCTGGGGCATTTGGCATTCAAATCTCCACAGATGATGATTAAAGAGACCTGACGTGTTGCTTGGATTTCATCAATCAGATTTTCCATCATTAAGAGATAAGACTGATGGTTTATTGCCGCCGGGTTCCAGTAAGTGTTTATCACCACTATTTGCTGCGGGTGAGAGAGGGGTTTTTCAGACCATTCACATAAAACTGCTAGAATTGACAGGTTTGCTTGAAGGGTTGACTTGAGGGTCAGCCCGATTCCCTGTCGGCAAGCCAGAAGGAGACCTGAAGTCGGCCGACCTAAAGCTCCTTTGTTGGCGGGTGCCAGAATTATATCGTACCCATCCATGGCTGGGTTATGTCTAAGCCAGGTCTCTTGCAGACAAATAATGTCAAATGAGGCTAAGTTTGCGTCGCCCGTTGTGGTAAGATGTAAGTGGCCTCTCGTGTTCCATGAGCAAAAATTTAATGAGGGTGTGAGCCGGCTGACGTTCCGTTTTCCCTTGGGCTCTACTGGGTGACTGGCGAGTTGCTATTTGGATTTGGATCCTTGTGATAAGGCCTTTGGGAGCCATGCCCACAAATCCTGTAATTTTGCCGTTGATTTTTGAACTGTAGAGGCGCTTTCTGTTTGGACTCTATATGTTGATTTGTTGTTTTCCGCCGTGGGCACCGTCTTAGTCAAGTTGAGGCGGTTTGGTTGATCTCGCTTCAAAGAGGTCTCTTCTGTGGGGTCATTTGTCTCGGCGCGTCTGGGGATGACAGATTTAGGTTCTCGATGGCTTTCAGGTGGCTTTGAGGATGGATTTGTCACAGTTCGAGTTAGCCCTGAGAGGCTTTGTGGTTCCACTTTTTGGTCTTGCCTCGAGGTTTTTAGCGTTCGGGTCGATTTTTTTTCTAGGTTCACTTTTTCCCTGTTGGGCCCCTTTTGAGGCTCACTTGACACTGTGTAGCCTAGCATAGCCAGGTCACTTGTTGCATCCTTTATTTTCGACCTTATGTACTTCGAAATTGGGTGGATGTAAGCTTTTGCTCTTTCGTTCGAATGGTATGGATCAACAATTTTTAAATCAGAGGACTTGATCGTCCGGAGGGTCGGTATCAGACTAAATAGCGTGAGGATCCCTCGTCTATTCAGTATAATATCGTCGTCGTTTTCGGCGTGTTGTTCAAGCTTAATCGGGGACACCCCTGTGGAATCAAGTCTTTTCCGGTATTGTTCGGTCCTTGAAATGTAGTGGGGCCGCGAATGTTGCTCCCTCTTTTCGGGTTTTCTTGATTCTAGGTGTGTATTTTCTTTTGACTTTTGTTGGGGGTCCCGAGGTTGGCGTGCTTCCTGTGTGCTAAGTCGGTAGCTGGAGGCTAGCTTTTTGCGAGTTTGCCCCTCACGAGCTGGGGGATCCATGAATGACACCACTCTTGAGCTCGTTGGACTGCCGGAGGTGGCAGATTTCCGACGATGGAGTAGTTTCCTGTGCTCTTCCAAAGTGAGAAAATAGAATGGGGAGTCCTCATCAAACGATTTTTTGGAATTTTCTTTTTTTGCGACTTTATCTACTTTATATGAGGTAGATTGCTGCTTTGATGAGTTAGGTGTTTTCTCATATTTGTTAGGCGATGGGTTTTCCGTATCATCCAGGTGTTGGGAGATATTCATCAGATCCTCGTCTTCTGGGATATTTTCTTGTGATCTAGGCGAAGCTTTTTGTGTTAATTGGGGTGTGGTCGGGCTCCGGGCCGAGGTTCTTGTTTTTTCGGACTGTTTTGCTGACCCAGAGTTTGACCGCAGTACTGAGGTTTGATTCGGAGTTTCGTGTTTCCCTCCACAAGGGTTGGTTTTTTTTGTTTCCCGTCTCATGCCAGTAAACAGAGGGTATGACTGATCTGACTCACTCACTAGGTTGTTCGGAGGGGGAAGATCGTTTGCCATTTCTTCTGTAATGTCAATCACATCTTCTTGTTCAAGGATTGGTGAACTGGCGGCCTGTTGGTTATTTGGGAGAGTGTTAGAGGGTGGAAATGAGTGTCCAGCTGGGGGGTTTTGAGCTCCCAATTTTTTCCCCATGTCGGACGGCGTGAGAGTATTTTGCGTACCTTTATGGCCGGTTTCTATGGCTTGCTTTAGGGTTTTGAATTTATCATCTAGAGCGGTGATGTAACCTTCCAGAAAAGTTAATTTCGAGAGCATTGTGGCTTGAATAGCTGAGTTGTCTTTCAAATTTTCATTTATGCCCTCGTATAATTTGGTAAACGGGTTCATTGCGATGGTGATGGCGGACATTATTGGGAGAAGATCTCTCTTTTGCTGCGATGCCGGCTCCGTTGGCGGACCCAACTGGGGGGGACCTTGATTTGGAGCAGGCGAAAGTATGCTGGACTCATTTAGGATCCGTCTTACTGTGGGCGAAGAGGTGAGATCTGGAGGGCCACCACTGAGACGCCCCGATAGATGTGATTTTGAGGGGAGAACGGAATGTGGTCCGTCTTGCTTAGTGCGAGTCGGCCGTTCCTTGATTTGGCTGATCACTACCGCTTTATTTGGGAGCATTTCAGACTCATAGTCAGGTCGGGGGAGGGTTTTCTTTCGTGAATCAGAAGATGGGTCTTGCGAAAGCTGAGACCCTATCTGTTCTAGAGTTTCGCGTGAGCTGGTTGGGTTTGATTGGTTTGGCTGTAAGAATTCTTCGCTGGCTGGTTGTGGGGTTTTGCAAGTAGCTGGGGCCTGGTGTTCCTTGAGTGAGGCTAATTGCGTCATATCAGCGGGTTTTCCTGAGTGAACGATAACATGAACAACATCTGTGGCTTTTTTCGGCGTGGCTTTCCTCTTTGGAATGTCCTGGGGACCCGGTGTTTGATGTGAGGTCGGGTCTGTTTGGTTTACTGGTTTCGCCTGTAAGGCCTGTTTTAAGGGAGAGGCGGGTTGAATGTCATTTGCGAGGTTTTGATGTTGGACACAGGAATTTATCGGAGTGCATATTTTTCTCGCTTTTTCAGGTGGTTGGCACGTTTGTATTGCCTCCAGTATTTCCTCATCAGTGAGGTCCGCTTTCCTTGAGTGCGTCTCTGGTGCAAAAGCATGGAAGAAGTCTGTTACAAGGGTAGCAACCGATGATTTTGTTGGTTTCAGGCCCCAGAGGTTTTTTGTTGTTTGGACGTTTTTTTGATTTTTTGCCATGTGTGATTTAATTATATTTTTTTGAGATTTTTTTGTAGTATTTGAAGGGGCTTTCTTTCTACTAGATCTTACGTTTCCGGTGTCAGAGGACTCCGTGTCTTTTCTAGTGCGTTTTTTTTTGTTTTTCAAAACCTCCGAGGGTGCAGGCAATGGTGGTGAAGGCTCTACCAGTGCTAGGGCATGCACTTCATTACCTGTAATCCCTAGAGCTCTGTGCTCGTCTGCTGAGTCGCAAGGAAAGGTGTTCAGTGACTTACTTGGAGGCACTTGAGGTTTTAATTGTGTTGGAGCCTTACTGGCTCGAATTTCCTTATTTTTTCCATGGCATTCAGTGCTTCTGAGCTCTACTGAAGAGTCTATTTTGCCGTTTCGTGTTAACTCCGATGGATAAACGTCTTCTTCGGTAGTGGGTGTGGCCCCTTGGCCAGCTAGCCCATCCCACTGTTTGTTGCTTCCTGTCGTGGGGTTGGCTCGGGAAATCGGCCCCTCCCCCAGAATGACCCGCGGGTGCTCCGCCTCGCTTGGGGCCATTTCCGAGGAGGCCGTTATCGACTGGGCCGGGTCTTGCTCATCCACCCGGGCACCTCGCGGCGCGCGGTCTGCACTCCCTGGCAAAGAGGGACCCTCCCCCCGCTCTCGGTCCTCGATCCTCCCTCCGGAGGCCATCGGGTCCCGGGGCAGTGGGGGTGGGAGGCGCGTGCGAGGCCGCAGTTTGCAGCTGTCGTTTTCCGCCGAGGCCGGTGCAGGAGCTCGCCGGCGCGGGCTCTGCTGTGCCAACGAGTCGCCCTCGCGGTCCAGGTTCAGCGGGACTAATGCCGGGAGCACGTCCTCCCGGGTCCGTCGATGCTGGTCCTCCGTCTCTTCAAGGCCTGGCTTTTGGTAAGTAGCTGCTAGTTTTGACGTGTCGGGCCCGGGTTTTTCTAGGGAATCCTGTTTCCCACGGGCGTTTACAGATGCGCCTGTTAAAGTTTTTGGGTGTTTGTAAGATGGTCCCGGCATGGGATAGGATTGTACACTGTGTTGTTGTGGATTTTTTTCTGCAACAGGGCGTGAGTGTGCACTTCGAAGCTGACGACCCTCCTGTGTGTCCTTGGGGTCTCGGTCCATGGATGAGACTATGGATGTAGAGTTTGCTGGTGATGCCGCTGTTTCCATTGTTTCAGACGTGCACAGACTGCCACAGACTGCAACTCTGCAGCCAACTCCGCGGCCGCTCCGCGGCTGGGTGGTGGTTTTATGGGTCCTCCCACTAGTGCAAGTAGACACGGTAGAGAGACTCCTGTCTCTGGAGCAAAGGTTTGGAGTGACTGCCACAGACTGCAACTCTGCAGCCAACTCCGCGGCCGCTCCGCGGCTGGGTGGTGGTTTTATGGGTCCTCCCACTAGTGCAAGTAGACACGGTAGAGAGACTCCTGTCTCTGGAGCAAAGGTTTGGAGTGACTGCCACAGACTGCAACTCTGCAGCCAACTCCGCGGCCGCTCCGCGGCTGGGTGGTGGTTTTATGGGTCCTCCCACTAGTGCAAGTAGACACGGTAGAGAGACTCCTGTCTCTGGAGCAAAGGTTTGGAGTGACTGCCACAGACTGCAACTCTGCAGCCAACTCCGCCGTAGTCAATATTGTGTATACATTCCTAGTGCATATTGTTGTTGTATTGTACATTGCATGGTGTATTGATATGTGCCTCTGCATCCATCTCATCCTCCTAATTTGCAGGTCCATTTGTCATGTCTTCACAAGGCGGTCAACTTTGGAAATGGAGTCCATGTTGTAAGCACTGCACCTACTCTTTTGCATGGCGCTAACACTGTACAGTTGGAAGTGTTCAAAGTGCTGGCATTATCAGGTAGTGAGGCTACCAATTATTTAAGTCCGTACTGTCATGTTTATGGTTGGTTGGAGGTTGTGTAGGTGATTAGTATTATTGGTAAGTATTTGGTAATGTGTGTTGTTGGTCCTGCATTACTTTGAGCATTTCATGTGTGTCCAGTCTCCATTAGGGACACTGTAGTTGGTGACACTTGGGTCATGTTGTGTGGATTAAATTGTTTGCTCTCACATGGCATGACATGCCATGGTGTGTTGTGTGGCCATGCCGGGGAGGGTTTGGGTGACATGGCACTGTTCTCATGTTGTATTTTGCAAGTGGGTATTCATTTTTGCTGCATGGAAGTGTGTCTTTTGATGACACTGCATTGGTGGTGTTTGTGTAGTTAGGGATGCCCACATTGTGACACTTCCAGATGAACAGTCTCAGGCTATGGTTCTGACAGTTGACTGTCCCTTAATTCATCATAATTGTCAGATTGAGTCATCATTGATTGTCAGATGGTATGTGCCAGGGCTGTGTGCACTCCACAGGGGTGTGATTTCTATGTGAAGTAATTAGCCACCAGCTGCGTACGGGCTGCCTCACCCCGTGCCCTTTCCCCTCCCATGCGCAGCGGGCGTGCATGTGGTTGGGGATGTGGGGGCACCACCATGTCCACAGCCAGGCCCCGGCGTGTTGCAACTTTGTGCAGGACACATGCTGCCACTATGATCCTGCACACTACTGGAGGAGCGTATAACAGCTGCCCGCCAGAACGGTCAAGGGAGCGAAAGCATGACTTGAGCACTCTGAATGTGCGCTCCACTATGCCCCGTGTTGCAATATGGGCTGTGTTGTATCTTACCTCTGGAGGCGTGATAGGGTTCCGAATTGGCGTCATCATGTGGGTGCTCAGAGGGTAGGCACTGTCCCCTGGGGAGGTGGTGATGGGGATCATTAGTGGGGTATTGACATTACTCTGTATCTGTCATGCTTGTGTGTGCTGTGGCATTTATACTCACCAAGCAGCCATGCATCGCCATGCCGCCCAGCTTCCATGTCACGGTTTAGGGTTGACATCCTGTAATTGAAGCTGTCGTGGGTGGACCCTGGATAGTTGGCATATACTGAGGTGATGATTCCCTTGGAATCACATACTACCTGGACGTTGATGGAATGCCAGTGCTTGATGTTTCTGTAGATGTGCTCAGATGCCCTGGGGGGATGTAGAGCCACATGGGTGCAATCAATGGCACCTAGCACTTTGGGGAATTGTGCCACCTTGCAGAAATCCTGGCTGACAGCCTACCTTTCTGCAGGTGTTCTGGGCAGGTATATGTGCCTGCAGACTGATGGGCGTGCAGTGATGATGGCCAACACCTGATGTAGGCACCATCACTGCGTAGCCTGTGACACCCCCCCACTATGGCACTTGTCCGCTGAAATGATCCCGTAGCCAAGAAGTGCAGTACATTGAAGACCTTCTCCAGGGGGCTGAGTGCTTGTGAGCACAGGGTGGGTGATGTGCGGTCATCCTCCCACTCACTGACCAGGTCGAGTATTATGTGTGGTGGAAACCTGTACCTCCCATACACCTGGTCATCAGGCATACCAAATAGGCTGGTTCTGGGTGTGAAGATTCTGGCCCTGACTATCCTTCTACTCCTCCTGCGGTATCCCACGGCCACTGCTGCTAGGAACGGTATATTCATCCTGGCGTCTGAGCGTGTTTGTTGTTTGCGCACTCTTTTATGCTGCGCTGGACGTGTGTCTGCTTCGTGCTGGCGTACGTGTTTCCGGATTGGACCTTTTTGTTTTGCGTGTTGTAGGCGACTGTGTAAATCTTCCCGCCCACCCCAGGAATACACGTACCCTGCAAATTCGCATGTGAAACTTCCCGCGCACCCCGAAATACACGTATCCAGGGCAATCGCGTGTGGAACTTCCCGCGAACCCCGTAATACACGTACCCTGCTGATATCGCGTGTGGAAGTTCACACGGACCCATAATACATGTACCCTGATGAAATTGCATGTAAGACTACCCGCGCACCCCTGGAATGCACGTACCCTGGCAAATCGCACTGCTGGGGGGTGCAGGGAGACAGGAGTGGGGGCCTGGTGGAGGGTGCCCTACAGTGCTGGGGGGTGGGGGTGCAGGGGGACATGAGTGGGGGCCTGGTGGAGGGTGCCCTACAGTGCTGGGGGGTGGGGGTGCTGGGAGACAGGAGTGGGGGCCTGGTGGAGGGTGCCCCTGGATGCAGGGGAGTGGGAGTGCAGGGGGACATGAGTGGGGGCCTGGTGGAGGGTGCCCCTGGATGCAGGGGGGTGGGGGTGCAGGGGGACATGAGTTGGACATGAGTGGGGGCCTGCTGGCAGGTGCCCCTGACTGGTGGGGGGTGGGGGTGCAGGGGGACATGGGTTGGACATGAGTGGGGGCCTGGTGGAGGGTGCCCTACAGTGCTGGGGGTGGGGGTGCTGGGAGACAGGAGTTGGGGCCTGGTGGAGGGTGCCCCTGGATGCAGGGGTGTGGGGATGCAGGGAGACATGAGTGGGGGCCTGGTGGAGGGTGCCGCTGGATGCAGGGGGGTGGGGGATGCAGGGAGACATGAGTGGGGGCCTGCTGGTGGGTGCCCTACAGTGCTGCGGGGTGTGGGTGCTGAGAGGCAGGAGTGGGGGCCTGGTGGAGGGTGCCCCTGGATGCAGGGGGGTGGGGGTACAGGGGGACATGGGTGGTGGCCTGCTGGAGGGTGCCCTACAGTGCTGGGGGTGTGAGTGCTGGGAGTCAGGAGTGGGGGCCTGGTGGAGGGTGCCCTACAGTGCTGGGGGGTGGGGGTGCTGGGAGACAGGAGTGGGGGCCTGGTGGAGGGTGCCTCTGGATGCAGGGGGGTGGGGGTGTAGGGGGACATGAGTGGGGGCCTGGTGGATGGTGCCCCTGGATGCAGGGGGTGGGGGTGCAGGGGGACATGAGTTGGACATGAGTGGGGGCCTGCTGGCAGGTGCCCCTGACTGGTGGGGGGTGGGGGTGCAGGGGGACATGAGTTGGACATGAGTGGGGGCCTGGTGGAGGGTGCCCTACAGTGCTGGGGGGTGGGGGTGCTGAGAGACAGGAGTGGGGGCCTGATGGAGGGTGCCCCTGGATGCAGGGGGGTGGGGGTGCAGGGAGACATGAGTGGGGGCCTGCTGCAGGGTGCCCTACAGTGCTGGGGGGTGTGGGTGCTGAGAGACAGGAGTGGGGGCCTGGTGGAGGGTGCTCCTGGATGCAGGGGGGGTGGGGGTGCAGGGGGACATGAGTGGTGGCCTGCTGGAGGGTGCCCTACAGTGCTGGGGGTGTGAGTCCTGGGACTCAGGAGTGGGGGCCTGGTGGAGGGTGCCCTACAGTGCTGGGGGGTGGGGGTGCTGGGAGACAGGTGTGGGGGCATGGTGGAGGGTGCCTCTGGATGCAGGGGGGTGGGGGTGTAGGGGGACATGAGTGGGGGCCTGGTGGAGGGTGCCCCTGGATGCAGGGGGTGGGGGTGCAGGGGGACATGAGTTGGACAAGAGTGGGGGCCTGCTGGCAGGTGCCCCTGACTGGTGGGGGGTGGGGGTGCAGGGGGACATGAGTTGGACATGAGTGGGGGCCTGGTGGAGGGTGCCCTACAGTGCTGGGGGGTGGGGTGATGGGAGACAGGAGTGGGGGCCTGGTGGAGGGTGCCCCTGGATGCAGGGGGTGGGGGTGCAGGGGGACATGAGTGAGGGCCTGCTGGAGGGTGCCCTACAGTGCTGGGGGTGTGGGTGCTGGGAGACAGGAGTGGGGGCCTGGTGGAGGGTGCCAGTGGATGCAAGGGGGTGGGGGTGCAGGGGGACATGAGTGGGGGCCTGCTGGAGGGTGCCCTACAGTGCTGGGGGGTGTGGGTGCTGGGAGACAGGAGTGGGGGCCTGGCGGAGGGTGCCCTACAGTGCTGGGGGGTGGGGGTGCTGGGAGAAAGGAGTGGGGGCCTGGTGGAGGGTGCCCCTGGATGCAGGGGGGTGGGGGTGCAGGGGGACATGAGTGGGGGCCTGGTGGAGGGTGCCCCTGGATGCAGGGGGGTGCAGGGGGACATGAGTTGGACATGAGTGTGCGCCTGGTGGAGGGTGCCCTACAGTGCTGGGGGGTGGGGGTGCTGGGAGACAGGAGTGGGGGCCTGGTAGAGGGTGCCCCTGGATGCAGGGGGGTGGGGGTGCAGGGAGACATGAGTGGGGGCCTGGTGGAGGGTGTCCCTGGATGCAGGGGGATGGGGGTGCAGGGGGACATGAGTGGGGGCCTGCTGGAGGGTGCCCTACAGTGCTGGGGGGTGTGGGTGCTGGGAGACAGGAGTGGGGGCCTGGTGGAGGGTGCCCCTGGATGCAGGGGGGTGGGGGTGCAGGGGACATGAGTGGGGGACTGCTGGAGGGTGCCCTACAGTGCTGGGGGGTGTGGGTGCTGGGAGACAGGAGTGGGGGCCTGGTGGAGTGTGCCCTACAGTGCTGGTGTGTGGGGGTGCTGGGAGATAGGAGTGGGGGCCTGGTGGAGGGGGACCCTGGATGCAGGGGGGTGGGGGTGCAGGGGACATGAGTGGGGGCCTGCTGGAGGGTGCCCTACAGTGCTGGGGGGTGTGGGTGCTGGGAGACAGGAGTGGGGGCCTGGTGGAGGGTGCCCTACAGTGCTGGTGTGTGGGGGTGCTGGGAGACAGGAGTGTGGGCCTGCTGGAGGGTGCCCCTGGATGCAGGGGGGTGGGGGTGCAGGGGGACATGAGTTTGGGCCTGGTGGAGGGTGCCCCTGGATGCAGGGGGTTGGGTGTGCAGGGGGACATGAGTTGGACATGAGTGGGGGCCTGCTGGCAGGTGCCCCTGACTGGTGGGTGGTGGGGGGTGGGGGTGCAGGGGGACATGATTTGGACATGAGTGGGGGCCTGGTGGAGGGTGCCCCTGGATGCAGGGGGGTGGGGGTGCAGGGGGACATGAGTGGGGGTCTGGTGGAGGGTGCCCTACAGTGGTGGGAGGTGGGGGTGCTGGGAGACAGGAGTGGGGGCCTGGTGGAGGGTGCCCTACAGTGCTGAGCGGTGGGGGTGCAGGGGGACAGGAGTGGGGGCCTGGTGGAGGGTGCCCTACAGTGCTGGGGGGTGGGGGTGCAGGGGGACAGGAGTGGGGGCCTGGTGGAGGGTGCCCTACAGTGCTGGGGTGGGGGTGCTGGGAGACAGGAGTGGGGGCCTGGTGGAGGGTGCCCTACAGTGCTGGGGTGTGGGGGTGCTGGGAGATAGGAGTGGGGGCCTGGTGGAGGGGGCCCTACAGTGCTGGGGGGTGGGGTGCTGGGAGACAGGAGTGTGGGCCTGGTGGAGGGTGCCCCTGGATGCAGGGGGGTGGGGGTGCAGGGGGACATGAGTTTGGGCCTGGTGGAGGGTGCCCCTGGATGCAGGGGGGTGGGTGTGCAGGGGGACATGAGTTGGACATGAGTGGGGGCCTGCTGGCAGGTGCCCCTGACTGGTGGGTGGTGGGGGGTGGGGGTGCAGGGTGACATGATTTGGACATGAGTGGGGGCCTGGTGGAGGGTGCCCCTGGATGCAGGGGGGTGGGGGTGCAGGGGGACATGAGTGGGGGCCTGGTGGAGGGTGCCCTACAGTGGTGGGAGGTGGGGGTGCTGGGAGACAGGAGTGGGGGCCTGGTGGAGGGTGCCCTACAGTGCTGAGTGGTGGGGGTGCAGGGGGACAGGAGTGGGGGCCTGGTGGAGGGTGCCCTACAGTGCTGGGGGGTGGGGGTGCAGGGGGACAGGACTGGGGGCCTGGTGGAGGGTGCCCTACAGTGCTGGGGGTGGGGGTGCTGGGAGACAGGAGTGGGGGCCTGGTGGAGGGTGCCCCTGGATGCAGGGGGTGGGGGTGCAGGGAGACATGAGTGGGGGCCTGGTGGAGGGTGCCCCTGGATGCAGGGGGGTGGGGGTGCAGGGGGACATGAGTTGGACATGAGTGGGGGCCTGCTGGCAGGTGCCCCTGACTGGTGGTTGGTGGGGGGTGGGGGTGCAGGGGGACATGAGTTGGACATGAGTGGGGGCCTGGTGGAGGGTGCCCTGGATGCAGGGGGGTGGGGGTGCAGGGGGACATGAGTTGGGGCCTGGTGGAGGGTGCCCTACAGTGGTGGGAGGTGGGGGTGCTGGGAGACAGGAGTGGGGGCCTGGTGGAGGGTGCCCTACAGTGCTGAGCGGTGGGGGTGCAGGGGGACAGGAGTGGGGGCCTGGTGGAGGGTGCCCTACAGTGCTGGGGGTTGCAGGGGGGCAGGAGTGGGGGCCTGGTGGAGGGTGCCCTACAGTGCTGGGGGTGGGGGTGCAGGGAGACATGAGTGGGGGCCTGGTGGAGGGTGCCCTACAGTGCTGGGGGTGTGGGTGCTGGGAGACAGGAGTGGGGGCCTGGTGGAGGGTGCCCTACAGTGCTGGGGGTTGGGGGTGCTGGGAGACAGGAGTGGGGGCCTGATGGAGGGTGCCCTACAGTGCAGGGGGGTGGGGGTGCTGGGAGACAGGAGTGGGGGCCTGGTATAGGGTGCCCTACAGTGCTGGGGGTGGGGTTGCTGGGAGACAGGAGTGGGGGCCTGGTGGAGGGTGCCCCTGGATGTAGGGGGTGGGGGTGCAGGGGGACATGAGTGGGGGCCTGCTGGCAGGTGCCCCTGAATGGTGGGGGTGGGGGTGCAGGGGGACATGAGTTGGACATGAGTGGGGGCCTGGTGGAGGGTGCCCCTGGATGCAGGGGGGTGGGGGTGCAGGGGGACAGGAGTGGGGGCCTGGTGGAGGGTGCCCTACAGTGCTGGGGGTGCAGGGGGACAGGAGTGGGGGCCTGGTGGAGGGTGCCCTACAGTGCTGGGGGTGGGGGTGCTGGGAGACAGGAGTGGGGGCCTGGTGGAGGGTGCCCCTGGATGCAGGGGGTGGGGGTGCAGGGAGACATGAGTGGGGGCCTGGTGGAGGGTGCCCCTGGATGCAGGGGGGTGGGGGTGCAGGGGGACATGAGTTGGACATGAGTGGGGGCCTGCTGGCAGGTGCCCCTGACTGGTGGGTGGTGGGGGGTGGGGGTGCAGGGGGACATGAGTTGGACATGAGTGGGGGCCTGGTGGAGGGTGCCCCTGGATGCAGGGGGTTGGGGGTGCAGGGGGACATGAGTTGGGGCCTGGTGGAGGGTGCCCTACAGTGGTGGGAGGTGGGGGTGCTGGGAGACAGGAGTGGGGGCCTGGTGGAGGGTGCCCTACAGTGCTGAGCGGTGGCGGTGCAGGGGGACAGGAGTGGGGGCCTGGTGGAGGGTGCCCTACAGTGCTGGGGGGTGCAGGGGGACAGGAGTGGGGGCCTGGTGGAGGGTGCCCTACAGTGCTGGGGGTGGGGGTGCAGGGAGACATGAGTGGGGGCCTGGTGGAGGGTGCCCTACAGTGCTGGGGGTGTGGGTGCTGGGAGACAGGAGTGGGGGCCTGGTGGAGGTTGCCCTACAGTGCTGGGGGTTGGGGGTGCTGGGAGACAGGAGTGGGGGCCTGATGGAGGGTGCCCTACAGTGCTGGGGGGTGGGGGTGCTGGGAGACAGGAGTGGGGGCCTGGTATAGGGTGCCCTACAGTGCTGGGGGTGGGGTTGCTGGGAGACAGGAGTGGGGGCCTGGTGGAGGGTGCCCCTGGATGCAGGGGGGTGGGGGTGCAGGGGGACATGAGTGGGGGCCTGCTGGCAGGTGCCCCTGACTGGTGGGGGTGGGGGTGCAGGGGGACATGAGTTGGACATGAGTGGGGGCCTGGTGGAGAGTGCCCCTGGATGCAGGGGGGTGGGGTGCACGGGGACAGGAGTGGGGGCCTGGTGGAGTGTGCCCTACAGTGCTGGGGGGTGGGGGTGCTGGGAGACAGGAGTGGGGGCCTGGTGGAGGGTGCCCCTGGATGCAGGGGGTGGGGGTGCAGGGAGACATGAGTGGGGGCCTGGTGGAGGGTGCCTCTGGATGCAGAGGTGTGGGGGTGCAGGGGGACATGAGTGGGGACCTGCTGGAGGGTGCCCTACAGTGCTGGGGGGTGTGGGTGCTGGGAGACAGGAGTGGGGGCCTGGTAGAGGGTGCCCTACAGTGTTGGGGGGTGGGGGTGCTGGGAGACAGGAGTGGGGGCCTGGTGGAGGGTGCCCTACAGTTCTGGGGGGTGGGGGTGCTGGGAGACAGGAGTGGGGGCCTGGTGGAGGGTGCCCCTGGATGAAGGGGGGTGGGAGTGCAGGGGGACATGAGTTGAACATGAGTGGGGGCCTGCTGGCAGGTGCCCCTGACTGGTGGGGGGTGGGGATGCAGGGGGACATGAGTTGGACATGAGTGGAGGCCTGGTGGAGGGTGCCCTACAGTGCTGGGGGGTGGGGGTGCTGGGAGACAGGAGTGGGGGCCTGGTGAAGGGTGCCCTACAGTGCAGGGGGGTGGGGGTGCAGGGGGACAGGAGTGGGGGCCTGGTGGAGTGTGCCCTGCACTGCTGGGGGGTGGGAGTGCAGGGAGACAGGAGTGGGGGCATGGTGGAGAGTGCCCCTGGATGCTGGGGGGTGGGGGTGCAGGGAGACAGGAGTGGGGGCCTGCTGGAGGGTGCCCCTGGATGCAGGGGTGTGGCGGTGCAGGGGGATAGGAGTGGGGGCCTGCTGGAGGGTGCCCTACATTGCTGGGGGGTTTGGGTGCTGGGAGACAGGAGTGGGGGCCTGGTGGAGGGTGCCCTACAGTGCTGGGGGTGGGGGTGCAGGGGGACAGGAGTGGGGGGCTGGTGGAGGGTGCCCTGCACTGCTGGGGGGTGCAGGGAGACAGGAGTGGGGGCCTGGTGGAGGGTGCACTACAGTGCTGGGGGGTGTGGGTGCTGGGAGACAGGAGTGGGGGCCTGGTGGAGGGTGCCCCTGGATGCAGGGGGGTGGGGATGCAGGGGGACATGAGTAGGGGCCTGGTGGAGGGTGCCCCTGGATGCAGGGGTGTGGGGGTTCAGGGGGACATGAGTTGGACATGAGTGGGGGCCTGCTGGCAGGTACCCCTGACTGGTGGGGGGTGGGGTTGCAGGGGGACATGAGTTGGACATGAGTGGGGGCCTGGTGGAGGGTGCCGTACAGTGCTGGGGGTGGGGGTGCTGGGAGACAGGAGTGGGTGCCTGGTGGAGGGTGCCCTTCAGTGCTGGGGGGTGGGGTGCAGGGGGACAGGAGTGGGGGCCTGGTGGAGGGTGCCCTGCACTGCTGGGGGGTGGGAGTGCAGGGAAACAGGAGTGGGGGCATGGTGGAGGGTGCCCCTGGATGCTGGGGGGTGCGGGTGCTGGGAGACAGGAGTGGGGGCCTGGTGGAGGGTGCCCCTGGATACAGGGGTGTGGGGGTGCAGGGGGACAGGAGTGGGGGCCTGCTGGAGGGTGCCCTACAGTGCTGGGGGGTGGCGCACATTTATTTCAGGCGCAGGGACGCTACCGCCTGTAGGGTGCCCTACAGTGCTGGGGGGTGCGCACATTTATTTCAGGCGCAGGGACGCTACCGCCTGCTTTCTTGTGGCATACTTGTTTGGCCCTGTGCGCGTCTTTGACCGTGCGCTGGTTTGCCCTATTCAATTCCATGAATACGAGTTGTAGGCGAGCGTGTGGGTGTTCTGCGGACTTGCCCCCTGTACTTCCCCCGTGACGCCCATATTTTCACGCATTGTTCCCCATTCCGCGTGTTACGCCCCGTGTTCCGCCTACTTTTGTAAAGTGCGCCGTGCTATGTGCGATTTCGCAGCGGCCTTGGCGCACGCCGTTGGATCACCTGTGCGCCGGCGTGCGCCGCGCACTTTTTCAGTGCACATCCAATTTATTTCTCGCGCACGGACTTCCATGAATCGATGTGCGCTAGTTTCCCTGCGATTTTCGCAGTTGCACTGCGAATTTCGCACTTTTACTGCGAATCGCACGTTTTGGCACCTATGCGCTGGAATTTTCGGTGCACATTAATTCCATGAATCGGCCTGATAGGCATTAGGCACCTTGCAAACTTATGAAACATATACATACCTTGTATAACAAGGGAAGTTAGCGGAATGTTGCACTGAGCACTTTGGAAGGCACCAAAAATCACACGGTTGAGACAAATATACATGGCTTAATACCTGCCAAAAAACGTCACAAGAGAGTCTTTGAGAATCAACCATGTTTTGTGCATTTGTAAAATGCAAATTGCTGTATTATCCCGGACAGAATAATATATTGGAATAGTAGCCATTAAAAGATGTGAGATTACATGAATGATAAGATTCTATATTACACACCAGTAAGGATATGAAAGACATGTCCATGTAACATAAATAAACACTTCCAAATTTGCATTTCTGCAGGACTAACATCAGTGACACACTCAGAACATGGGCAGGTCCAACATGGCGGCACACTTAGGCATTTTATCACCAGTAAATTACAGGTATAGTGGTTCATCATTAGGATAAGCCATGCACGAATAGCAATCCTCTTAAAGGTTTGAAACATCTGACTCACAACAATCCGACAAAGCCTGTTAGGGTGAAACACGTCATTTTTTGTATGTACCCGTGCATTCTCTTGTCCATCATGTATTGAAAAAAGGACTTTTGTGGTGACTTCCAGGATTCTGACATGGTTACTTTGAACCTATATGGAGGAGTGCCGCTGTGAACCGATTTATTTCAGTTACCCCTGCTTTTCATATATATATTTATATATTACGTGGTCTGCGATAGCATCCATGTAGTTATGGTTAAGTTGCTCAACTCCTAGAAAGAGCACTTTTGTGGGTGGCTTATAACTTTGGAGCCATTGGAGGAATCCTAGCCAAACTTTGCAAAAAAAGTGTATGGCCACCTCTTAAAGATTTTGGAATGTTTTTTGCGGTTTGGTTCATGGGGGACAAAGTTATACAGGGGGGGGTCGCACATTTTTTGAAAAGCTCATGCCTACGGCTGAAACTGTTGGATGGATTTTCATCAAACTTGCGCCAGGAGCGGCGGCTTGGTGCGGAAAGTATGCTTTTGTAAATTTGGTGTAAATCTGTCCAGTACTTTTTTTTTTAAGTTCAAAAGGTAGGTCAAAACAAATAAGTTATATCTGGGTCCGGTCCGTGAACTCATTTCTTGATGTGGAGTCTGTTGACATTGCTGGACCAACCAGAGGCTCGGTCGATGTCCAAGGACACCAAAAATGCATGCTGATTGAATGTTTAAAAACGTAAGGTGTGTCACATTTTTTTAAATGGTCACCATGTTTGATCTACAGATATCTGCCATTGTCCGTAGTCAGCGCAGTGAAATAAAGGTGTGAAAAATACATTTGGTGTGATTTTCTAACCGAAAGAGGGCCTGGGAAGGGTGGGTAGTGGAAGAAAGTTGATAGGGAGCTGTTTTATAGGTAAAACAAAACGGTGGAGGTGCTGCCGAGTCTGCGGTTAGTAACATTGTCCGCAGGCGTCAAAGTGAAAAAAAAGAGAGAAAAATACATTTAGTGTTATTTTGTGGCCAAAAAGGTGGAAAGGGTGGGGGAGTGGGACAATGTTGACAGGAAGCTGGTTTTATAGGTGAAAAATAGCAGTGCGTGTGCTGCTGAATCCACAGTTATCTTTACAGACCGTGGACATCATTGGGAGTGGGAAGGTTCAAGGTGAGTGTTGCTATTTGCAGGTCTATTGTATGCACTTGTTATATTGTTTCATTATATTGTGGTGGTTGTGACCAGTGACCCCAAGAATCTGGCCATTGGCCACAGCCATATTTATATGTTTATCGTAATTATAGGTACTGTAGGGGAAGCGTACAGTATTTGTAATATGGTGAACAGATATAACTGAAGGATATATTGTATATATGGTTGCAGCAGAATTGAGGATAGTTCTTACAGAATCTGGATGTGTTTCTTTGTGCAGAGAAAAACAGGATAATAGTGTATTTGGTTACTTATTTAGATATGATAACACAGCTGGAATCTCTGCTTCTTTTTCTGCGAAAAAAACCCAGTAGAATGTGTTAAACAAGATAGTTTAAAACATTTAATTGCATACAATTGTTCATATAGATTGACTTTATTGACCCTTATAATCAGTACATTCTATGTTAGTGGATTAAAAATAAACGTCTGTAAATATATATTGTTTTTTGCATTTACATATTTTTAAAGAATGAACATATTACAGAATAGTGTGTGGTAGCATGGATATATTATGTGATTATAAGTGTAATAGGATGTTTGAAGTGTGTTGTAATTAAGGGTAAGTTTAAAGTAGTTAGATTCCCGTTGGCGGATTCTAACCTAATTGGACTTTACAAGCAGTTTTGTATTAACAAGTAACAATAACTGTGATGGCATATTTGAAATGTATTACAATGACAGGTATTATGGATGTAGTTAGATACCTGTTGGCGTATTCTAAATGTCTTGATTTCAAAAATGACTATTGTAGTACTATGGATGCAGTTAGATACCCGATGGCGTATTCTAACTTTGTATTGTACTATGGTTTAGTGAGTACTTTTGGGTTGAAGGAATTGTAAGTAGGCATTTGTTAGATTTGCTGGTAACCTATGTTTTGGAGTAACAGAAGTGCTGTTACATTCAAACCAACCATTTCTGTTCTTGGCATATGCAATATAGTGGCCTGAAACGGTTGTGGCACCAATGTAGTATATTATGCATACTGTTGTGAAGGGTTTCTTGCCAAGAGATACTTAACCCTGTGCAAAGCTAGTGAGCTTACAGTTATTTTGGTACCATCTGCATTCTACATTAGAAGCATTAGTATTGCATACTGGCTGTGTGAGTTTATTTGTATGCTGGAATGATTGTCAGAATAGCAAGAATGGCATAATATGCCTTGATTTGCATTCTACAGAAGCTAGTGAAATGGAATGGATTCACATATAGGTATGGATACATACACACATCGTTCATTAGGGATGTGCTCTTGTGCAACATGGTTGCAGAGAGTGCATGTATGTTTCCACGTGTATGAAATCTAGAACATTTCATTTATAGGGATGTTTTTGGTTTCTAGTACTTGTAGTAAGTACATAAGGAATTCTTCTGGATCTTCTTGTGTGTTTATGGTGAATTGTACCATTCCTGTGCAGTAATGCAATTCTTGCCTTATACCTGTAAGTGCTGTAAGGATTATTTGCGTCATTTCTATGAATGACAAGCATTTGCAAACACAACAGGTCTGAGCCGTGTAAGTAAATGTTGTAAAAATTTGATGGTAATTGGAAGAAAAGATTGATTTCTAAATTTGCATAGCAATTTACTCCAGTTGGTTTGCTGAATGTATATGGACCAGAGAGTTGTGCTTCTTTATGCTTTAATTGGCCTGCAGTTGTTTTTTGAGGAGAGTCATTTGTCTCTTTGTCTTCTGATGGACGTGCAGTTGTTATTGGACTAGAGAGTTTTGCAGTTGTATTATTTAATGGAGTAGCAGTTCTTTGTTTTTTCAGTGGTATTGTTGGGAGATCTGCTATAGGTTCTGTTTGTATTAGATTTCTTTTAAAAGTTTTTTTTTGGGTCCAGGTACATATCTAGATGGGGGTGTACAGTACACATAGCCTGTTCTATTCTCGGATGCAATGAAGGTCAGTATTGACTTTGTTTGCATCAAAGTTAACTAGGTACTCCAGCCTCTTTTCCTTTTGTTTGTGCCCTCCCCGTCTTTCATGTGCAAAAGGAGTAACAATAGAATAAAATAGACACACCCCGGACGGGGAATGAAGCAAGGAGAACAGGCTGCAAGAGTTCAAGTTAAGGTGTATGTAGGTAAATTGCATCCAAATAACTCTGCTGCCTAGGAGAGCGCTCTGACAAGAATTAAGGTTACAATACATTTTATAGGACAAATGTGTCATTGATGATGCAATTAACATAGGGTATTACATTGGTCCTGGATTGGACAGTCCATATAGTGCCTATGGTGTGGGCGGCATCTCTTCCTCCGGGTTGGCTGCTTGGTTGGAGGGAGGATGGACATCAGGCGTCTGTGCTCCGAATGGGTGAAGGTCAGGTTGCTGTGAAGCAGGGTGGCCACTAGCTAAACTAACATAATACATTCTTAAAAATGCATTCACTAAATAATAATCATTCGAAGTCTTTGAACAAATCATCATGTCTCTATAAACTTCACACACGTGTCTATACTCTCAATAACATCGGATTATAAAGGCATTAGGTTAAGGATCTTGACCACTATAATAACACTGGTTGAAGTGGGGGCCGGGTTCATAAGAATCTCTGATATGTTGACATTTGTTAGTAGTAGACAACAATATACTGCAGCAGAAGTCTAATGTTAGTTGGGGGTCTGTTGGGTGGGCATCATGGCGTGGTCAGCGGTCTGGCACATAAAAGGGATACCTTGCAGGGGCACAGGGTTACAATGGCAGTATGTTTCCACTGGCGAGGGTATGGGGGCAAGGACACGTTTGTGGAGATGGATGAGCTATGTGGTCAGCTCATGCTGGTTCACATGCAGGACAGTGATCTCAGAGGAAGAGTGATGTGTTACATTTGTTCTTTGTTGTAATTTCCTTCGGCTTCAGCGTGAGAATGGAGCCGCAGAGTTTTCCAGTCAGACTGGGAAAGATGGTCGGTGCCATGTGCCCTGCACGCCTGGCCGTTGGGAGCAAGGAAAGAGAAGCATTTTTGTATTATCGCAGTGAGGCCTAGTCACCAAGATGGAGTCGAAAGGGGGTACAAAAATGGATGCCCTGTGTCCTGCTCACTGGTCCCATCTACACGAATGTTAACCAAAGTCGACATTGCATAAGGGCAAGGGGCGAACCCACCACTGGATGCACTTGGACCGAGTTTGTACTGAGAAGTAAAGGATGCGAGTGGCCTGTTGGCCCGTCGCTCCCACACATTCCCCCCTTTCGTTGCATCTAAGGTAACGAATTACGAGCCTTGTGCTCTGTTATTCTCCCTTCAGTAATACTCAGCTTCAGCAACAGCTTCTTCCCATGCTGGGGTTTCTTTTATAGGCATCCATGCTCTGCATACACTCCTCAAGCTATACCCTCTTCTTGCAAATTCATCGGGAGTGCATGTTAGGTATATGCCACCATCCCCATCCAGATCTACCTATACCTCTTTATACCATTGTAGCTCTCTTGGTTCTCTGATTGTAGTGTGGTATAAATTATCAACCCTGTCCCATACTGCTTGTATATTGCAGTCATCCTGTATTTTGGGGGGTTATATTCTCCTGTTTGTATTTGTGCATCTATCATAGTTGCTACCGTTGTCGATCGGCCCATTGTCACCATCATCATAGCTGAGGTAGGCATACTTTTTACACAACACCGGAGAACTAATTGGCACAAGCAGAAAAACAGCAGCACAAAGACGATGACAGGAACACATATTTTCATCATTACATTGACCCATGATGGTATCCAGCTGAACATGTTGTCAAACCATGTGCTTGGCTCTACTCCGCCCTCCGTTCTCATCCATTCTCCTGTTTTATTGAGTGAGATTACAAGATGTTTTCAATTAATTGTTTGAGAGGTGGATGACTGTATGTTTTGCTTTTATTCTTATCTGCTATATCTTTCTACAGAGTTGCTTTTTAGTAGGCATGCTGTTCTGTTTGTTGGGAAAAAACAAAGTTTGGGTTTGAAAGCTTTGCAATGTATATTCATTTATTGTGGCTGGGTGTGTGGGTGTGATTGTAGGGATGAAGAGAGTGCTGTGTGATTGTATAGTGGGATTATAGGTGTAGTTGGGACGGTTGTAAGAGTAAGAGTATGTCTGTACAGGTGTGATGGGCTTGGGTTAGTGAGTAAGGGAGTGGTGGTGTGATTGAACAATTAGGGATATTATGATGTTTTGAGAAAAACAGTGCGTGTTGTAATGGGGGTGTTTATATATATATATACATATATATATATATACATATATATATATATATATATAAAAATATATATATATGTGTATATATATATATATATATATATATATATATATATATATATATATCATATAAGGAGTAAGAGGGACATACATGTTGTTGATTAAAAAATAATACTCTAGGCTTAATATTTAGTGAAAGTTAATTGTTACTTTTAGAAATGTATACATGCTATGTTAATGCACTTACTTTGTAGGATGTGAAGAGTGTTCTTTTTTCATTAGCTGTCTTTGGCAACCATCTTCTTTCCTGTAATGGTAAAAGAAAGTTAGTGGGTATATGTGGTCATGGTCAAGTACTTTTAGTAAGCAAGGTTGTTATCCATGAAGGTAGGATAAGTTGTTAGTAAAAAAGTTAATGGGATTTTGTTATGGGTGGTGTACTAAAGTGTGTTAATTATGTTGTGAGAACAATTGGAGTATGAATAGTGTGGTTTGGCACATTAGAAGGAACAGGGCAAATATGGGTCTGAGAAAACAGGGCATATCTATGTTATCTTTGTGCTGCTAATTTTAATAAAAGATGTGTTGTGTGTGTGGTGTAATGTATTTGTTATGTGTATTCAAAAGAATGGGGAAACTGTGGGCTAGTGGTAAAACAATGGTGGATTGTTGTTGCAGTAGTGTTTGGTGTCTTATAGGAGAGGTTGGGAAAGAAGAGTACTTTATATGTAAAATGAAGTGTTGCATTAACATGCTTTTTTGGTATAAACATATGTGTGAGCAGGTGGAGAATGGTGGCAGTGTAAGGGATATACTGAGTGAGGTTGGAAAGTATGACATTTATATGGAATGGAAAATGCTGACCATTTAAAAATATTTCTTTTTATGAAAGTTAAAAAATTCAGATGTGAATAGGGACGGCCATAGCAGATGCCATTGATGCAGGTTGCAAGATTTTCAAAGTGCTCTAGAAATCATATAATTCTAATTTTGCATTTTTAAAGCGCTCACACAGCCTGTGGGCATCGAGGCGCTGTCAGGAATTGTTTTGTTTTGTTTTTCAGTTGCGCAATTGTTTTTTGTTGTTGTTGTCTTTGTTGCATATTTATGACGGGCTTAAATACCCAGAGATTTCTAAGCACGGACCCGGGGATCGAACCTGTGTTGCTTTGTGTCGTCTTGCTTCCAAGGCGAGCACGTTGCCGCTGAGCTACCCTCCCGGCACATCATGTGCTGTCCCCTCGTCTGCTAGATTGAGAATGACTAAAAGTAATTGGAGGGTCCCTTCAGAGTAGCTGTCAGTGGACAGCGCAAATGTCCACTGACTACATAGGCAAAAATAGGCCTTCAAAAGAGTTAAAAAGTTGCCAGATCAACTAACAATGGGTCTAGGAGATTTGGAAGGGTAAACTTGAAACTTGAAACCTCCTAGATTGGCAGAAAAAAAAGTTTAAAATTGTCTGAGGTGACGGTCACTGTCTGTGGACACACCATTACACTAAATGGGTATGGTCACTTGATGATGCCCCGGACATCCGCGGTGATGGTGGGTGTCCACGGACATCCATCGGTTGGGAGCCGCATGGTGCATGTGCATAGTTGTCCACAAATAGGCACGGTGTCTCCAGACTAATTAAAAGTGCCTCATGCAGAAAAGGACATATCCGGACAGGGCACAATGTCCAGGGAGAAAAAAAAATGGACACACCAAACAGTCATATAGTCTGCACACTAGTAATTGGGGTTGAAAGAAAAAGTTATGACAGAACAATATACAAGATATTTATAGCATACAAAAACATATTTATGAAAGAGATGGTGTATCGGAATCGGAAACATAAATGGGAGAATTTGGAATTCATATACAATGATTGTCAGACGAGCGACAGAGTGAAGTTTCATCAACGTGTCTTTGATTTATATTTTGGGAATTTGATTGGGTGATTGCTGGGGGAAGGGGGACAGGTACAAGAAGGACATTGATAACCAACATTCCTAATAACATGATTTTTAACATAATGTTATAATTCTTTGAAGTCATTACTAAGTTCATCCAATTTTGCAGACAAGATCATGATTTCATTATGTACAATTTGGGGACATAGATTGTCTTTGTGATTCTTGAGATTCTCCATAATTATATTGAGGTGTTGTTTCCTCATGTAAAGTATGTGCTATAAGAAGAGAAGACATTATTTTTTCTCTGGGGTCTCTCTAAATTACATTATTGGTTTATATTGAAAGATGTATTGTTTACCATTAGATATGTTATCATCACTCATTTCCTCTTTTGGGAATTTGTATTCCAACCACTCAAGTGTCTTTGCCATTTCCGTGAAAAATAATAATTAGTGCCTTTTGCTTAAAATAAATGTTTATATAATGATTGGTAATAATAGAGAAATAACTACAGTGTACGTATTTTTTGGTAAGAGGTTGTTCTGGCTGAGCGCCTGGTGTATATGAGTCTGTATGAAGAGTTGTACTGCAGTGATAATATGAGATGTACAGTTATGGTTTGTGCTTGGTGCATTCCTTTATATTGTGTGCTAAATAAAAAATAATGTGTACATTTTCAAATGATTTGTACAAAAAGGTATATTTGAGTTTAGCCAATATAAGTGATGGTGTGTTATGTATATGTGTTTGTTGGTTGAAGGGTAGAACATGTTCTCTTCTCCCCTGTGCTTCTGGGAGGTGTGAATGCTACCTGATGTCTGCAGACTTTCATATTGTCCCCAGACTTTACAGCTGCTACATTGGGGGTAAGTATAATATAAGAAACTTGCAGCATACTAAGGGTGCACTGGTAATAACCTATGAAATTCAGTGAAAAAACTATGTTAAAGGGACATTATGGTGGGACATTATGGTTAATGTCACGATGCCTGCCCCCGGGGAAACCAGGTTTGGCCCAGCTACCCCGGAGGCAGGCATCATGCCATTTAATGCAAGCCCATGAATCCCAATTACGGGCTATTCGGGTGCAGTCCTGGCGCCTATGGCGCCAGGCTCATAAGTTCAGAATCAGTCCTGGCGCCATGGGCGCCAGGCTCATGGTCAAGGATTTACCTGAAGCAGACCATGCTGCTAACTCACCTGAGGCAGACCATGCTGCCAATTTTTCCCTAGGAACTATTTTTTATACTCGGGTGGGGCCGCGGAAGGATACTTACCTGGAACTACTTCCAAGGCTATTTAAACCACGCCCTGACAGCAACCCATGCTTCGCGTTATTCTGCACCTGCAGCGTAACGCTCACCGTGCCTGCAGCAGCTTCCAGTCTTCAGCCACGCCCGCCTGGATGCCGGAGCTCCTGAAAACCTGAAAGAAAGCAGAGGGAAGGTTAGAACCAGAGTTTTTACCTGCAATCCTTACCTGAATCCTGAATCTTCTTGGCTCTGACCTAGAAGGAAGAAATCATCAGATGCGCACCGCTTCGCATCCTGCAGCGCCGTGCGGGAACTCACCTGAAGCAATCCTCCGCATTCCATTGCGCTTTTCAGCATCCAGCGGCCGCTCTCCAACACCTGTGGAAATAAAGACAATAAGGTGAGCAAGGGAGCATTCCCAGACAATAAAGGCAATTCCCAGGACTTACCTGATACCACAGGGGGTACTTACCTCATCTCGGGTCGGCGCGGCCTCCACAGCTTCTCCGCCGTACCCCGGCCCCAAAGGGGAAACAAAAGCAACACAAAAGCGCAAGTAGGGGAAACCAAATTCCGCTACCGACTTACCTGGTTACTGCCTGAGGCCGCAATCACCGGAACCTCCACCGATTCAGCGCCTGCAAAAGGAAAGGGTCACAGGTTAGACCAGGTCCTCATTATCGAACTGAACAGAATCCATAAACACTTACCTGCATCTTACTGGTTGCCACTTGGAACTCTTCTCAAGAACTATTAAGGCAACCTAGGGAATTTGGACAGAGTGAAGGCCAGACGTTTTTGAACTCTTTTTCAAACTATTTCCTTACGGAGTCAATACCGTTCTGCAACTCTCCAACATCCAACACCAGTGAAGTAACTGGTCATCTACACGCCCCTGCGCTCGAGGCAGGATGGAGAGCTCATCTTTCCAAACTATCAGGTGAGAACATAGCAAGAGTTCAGAAGTAATTTGTGGGAAGAGATCGCAGGAGTGGGGGAAGGTGGGGTTGGCGCCCAGTCCCGCAGGTGGCTTATTACCTTTTCTCCATTACAGAAGAATATTCATACGGGCAAAACAAGCTAAGCTGGGTGGTCCGGTCCAGTCCATCATTTCGGCGCCCCGTGTGTCGCTGGAAGAGGTAACAACAGCCCAGTTCAGACCGACGCCCCCGTGGACACCAGGTGAGCGTAACAGTTAAGTTGCACTACTACAAACCTATGAAATTTAGGGAAAAGACTTTGTTAAAGGGACATTATGGTAGGTTGCACCAATAAAAAAACGATGAAATTCAGTAAGTAAAAAAACTTTTTTTAAAGGGACGTTATGGTTACAAGTAAAACTGAAAACCACCAGAAATTCACCAGTTATGGTAAGCTAAGCAACCATAACTCACACCACCACCACCGTGCACTGCTAAGACTAACACCCAGGACATCAAGATGACATCATAAATTTAATTGACACCACAGTGAGCAAGAAGTCCAGAAATCACATTTGGGGTTACTTGGGGTTATTTGTTTGCTGAACGAGGGCCTGCAATGGTGGGGAGTGGAATAAAGTTGATACGGAAAGGTTTTTATTGGTGGAAAAAGGTTTGCAGGTGCCGTCAAGTCTGCAGACAGGGCAGTGAGAAGAAAGTGTGGAAAACAAATGTGCTGTTATTTTGTGTCCAAAAGAGGACCTGGGAAGGTTGGGGGGAGTGTAAAAAAGTTAAGATGGATCCATTTGTGTAGGTGAAAAAATGTGGTGCAGGTTAAATTGCATTGTGGTGGTTGTGGCCGGTATAGGTAGAATGGCTGCCTTGTGCTATTTTGTCCACAGACACAATAGTAGTCCACAGATCCTTACGTGCCGTCTGGGTGCTTGAAGGGTGCCAAGCATTGAAAGGTGACCACAGTCGTGGATTTCAGCGGTCATCGGGGGAAAGGCCAATCAGGTTATGTGGTTGTGGTGAGAGGATAGCAGGTGTTTTCTTTGTTGGGTGTATCGAAGATGTCTCTAGCTGATGCTATGAAGAATCGGAGTGTATGGATGGTGGGAGATTCTGGGATGCACTCATTGAAGGGTTACACTGTATTTTGTGGCATCTCTGGTACTATTGGATAGGAAGAAGTGGAAGTTATTCGGTTGGCAGTTTGTGGGCTAAACTAGGCGATCTTATTCCCATTCTGTAAGAGTGTGGCTCACTTTAAACATCCCAATATTATTGTTGTGCATTGTAGAGGCAACAGTTTGGGCTATGCAAGTGCAGTATCTCTGCATCTTGTCATAAAACATATGTTGAGAAGTCTAATGGAACTGTTTCCAGCTGTGAAGATTATTTTTTCTCAAATCAATCCAAGGCAAATATGGAGATGTCCACATTTGTTTTCCCCACAAATGGAAGAAGATAGGCACCTTGTAAATAAAGGTGAATGTGCTTTTTTATATGGTATATTTTGAGAATGAAAATGTCATGTGGGATGGTATAGATATATTTCAGAGCGATGGAGTGCATTTAACTGATGTTGGCAATCAGATTTTCTTTGGAGTGTTAAAATGCATTGAAAAACTTAATGTGAACATGTTAAATGTGAAGATGCGGAGTGCATGCTAAACCTTTTTTTAGTAGGTGTAGGACATACAAATGAGAAAAAATAAAAAAATAAACCCCTCAATAAAGTCACTTTTAAGAGCCACCATTGTAAAATAAATGTGTATGCAGAGTTTTAACATCCCCACCCAATTAAATTCAATTCAATATGAACACAGCTGTATGTGCTTTTTTGAAGGATGTTACAATGACATCTTTTCAGAATGAAAAGATCAAGTTTTATATTGTCAACATTTTTTGAAGAGATGGACTGCATTTGGCTGATGTTGGAAATCAGATCTTTCTTGAAAATGTTCAAAATGCATTGAAACAGTTCTGTGAACACATACAATATGGATTGAAGTATAATGCAAGAACATGCATCCTCCAGTGCAATACACTTGGATAAGAAAGGAATGTCAATTGCATGATGACACACTGTAGAGAGATAACTATCAGTGTCCCCCAACATACTATTGTTGCATCTTGTTAGGATGGTCTTTTACCAGGCTCATGTGGGAGTAGAAGGGATTGTTATGTCACAAAATAAATAATGCACCCCCCGATATCTCTAGAATGGCTCATGAATACTATAAGCAATGTCTCTACCTCCAAAACAATGAAGGGCAAGCTGTACCAGCCACTGCGCGGGTGACTCCCTCCTTATGGCCCATTCGTGGGCCTTTAGAACAATTTCTTGCAGAAATAGCGCGCAGTACCATCTTGTTAAACTAGATGTCTTCTCTGGGCAGCATACCCCTGTAAGAGAGAACACATGGATGTCAGTGACTTTGTACATAGGCTTGGTGCGCCTGTTAGCCTGTTAGCATCAACAGCAATCATGGCTCTCATTTCACAAATACTGTGGAAAAATCACTACTTTCCAATTTAAATGTGCAGCATAATTTACATTTCAGGCACCATCCCTAGTCAGCAGGTGGAGTAGAGAGATGCAATTGGGTGATCAAGAACAAGTTAGCCAAATTCTGTCAGGAGACAGAGCTGAGACCCTTCCCTTTGTGTTGTTTAGCATACAAAGCACACCAAGCAGAAAGAAAGGGCACAGTTCCAATTAAAAATTATATGGACAGTGTTTGCATTTGCCTTTATCTTCACCTGTTAAAGCTACAGATAGAAATGTTCACTTGACTGACAACAGATTATCGTGTTATGTGAAGTCCTTCATCTCGCCTGTCAGTTTGGTTCACAACCAGGTTAAGACAACTCTGCCTAAAGAACCACTTGTGCCTGGCCACACTCCACAACTGAGAAATCTTGTTCTACTGTAGATACATCAGAGATAGTTGGCATTGACTCCAAAGTAGAAGGGGCCATTTCAGGTTCTGGTAGTGTTACTGGAAAGTTGTAGGGACACCTGCTGTGGGTCCATGTGATCCATTGTAAATGGTCTGCACCGTCTGTGAATAAAAGTAATACAAATGCTGGGTTTATTCTCATTTGCTAAGTTTCTCTTCTGTTTTCTCGTCACTGTGAACCTCCAGTAATTGATAGAGAACTATAATCAGATGTCCAGGCCTGGCACTCGTATACGAAAAGATTCATTGTCCACTGACAGAGAAGAGCATGCAAAATTAATCGGCATAGGAATCTGATGTAGAAATGAGGTGAGGGTTACTCCTGAGACCTGCCAGTGCCCTCAAAGTGTTATTTTATATCCTTGTGAAGCCCCCTGATGTATCTGGGATAAGGTGATGTGCTTCTGCTTTCCTTGGCTCTCTCCCTGCCAGTCCATCCAACCATCCTTTCCTGGAACCCTTACACTCACTCCATTCCAGGCCTCACACCAACATTCCAAGCTCCACTGCTCACTCACAGACACACAGCACACATAGTAAATGTTATGCTAGGATACCACACCCCCCAAGTAGGTTGTCCAATAATGCCTAACTCCAGGCCTTTACTTATGTAAAATACCATAAAAGCACAACATAAAACAGATACAAATACTATTATGATAGAAAAAAAAACAGCAAAGAGTAATGAAAAATTACATAAAACAAATATCATAATTCTCAACACATGATACTTATCAACATGCATGCCCTAATCAACAATTCATAAGCGTGTATGCCTTCTATTCTATTATTCCATTCCTCAATCTAGAAACACATTGCTGAAAAAGACCTAGTCACAGTTTTGGGGATTTTACAGAAGTCAAATGCTTCAGACAGCATTACGATCTTATAGATTGTCAACATCAGATTCAGAAATGACCGTTTCAGATCAGTTAAAAGTGAACTAAAGAAAAGAATGAGGCATTAATCGTCTATAGATGTAATGCACAGTGGACAACCCTGAATGGTTTTGCAAAGCCATAAACTAGCAAAGCCATAAAAGTTCAAAGAAGTTCGAAGAATTTCAAAGGGAGGACCAGTAAAAGAGAAATTTAACAAATGC
Source organism: Ambystoma mexicanum (assembly GCF_040938575.1). NCBI lineage: Eukaryota > Metazoa > Chordata > Amphibia > Caudata > Ambystomatidae > Ambystoma > Ambystoma mexicanum. The sequence goes on from NC_090925.1 coordinate 652,254,357, forward strand.
ATGTCTTTCTCATGGACGTTTTTGCCAATCAAGATATGGGTCAAAGCCCAAGTCTGTTTTTATCCAATTGCATATTATGAAGATAGTTTTACCTTCTTCTCTTCTAAAGAAAACAGATAGTGCCCAATGCCAAAATATTTTTCACTATGCACTACTACAATCGGTCATTTCAGCTCTATCATACAGAGCACCTAAAGCAATCCTAAACAGTGTTATTCTTATGTCCATAAGCCAAGCCCAAGGGTTTGACTGATTACTCCCCAGTACCTTCTGGGCTGCTCTCCTATGGTGGATACTTCTTGGCTAGACCGATTTTAATCTGTAAGAATGGTTTTATTTCAGCAATATATGTGATGCCAAAATGGCCAAGCTCCATTGTAACTATGACATTAGGGTTTCAAGGGTCAGTAATAAAAGATGTGAAGCCCGCGTGGAGTAAAGGGTGCGCTGTTGTCTGCTGTGCGGCTGCTACATTGAGACAAGAACTCTGTTTGGAGATATTGCATATACTTGCCTTTCGTACATGAGGAGCTTCGTATGACAATTCCTGTATCCTCTCCGAATCGTGTAAGTCTCACGGCCCAGCTGTGAGCAGTTGAAGTGAGCGGTAGCCTACTGCAACACGTGACTCGTGTCACGTGACCTACAGAAGCCACTCCCCTTGCTGCAAGCCTCAAAAGCAGAACAGTGCGACCCTTGCGGCATGAAGCCCGCGTGGAGTAGAGGGCGCGCTGTTGTCTGCTGTGTGGCTGCTACATTGAGACAAGAACTCTGTTTGGAGATATTGCATATACTTGCCTTTCATACACGAGGAGCTTCGTTTGACAATTCCTGTAGCCGCTCCGAATCGCGTAACTCTCACGGCCCAGCTGCGAGCAGTTGAAGTGAGCGGTAGCCTGCTGCAACACGTGACTCGTGTCACGTGACCTACAGAAGCCACTCCCCTTGCTGCAAGCCTCAAAAGCAGAACAGCGTGACCTTTGCGGCGAGAAGCCCGAGTGGAGTAAAGGGCATGCTGTTGTCTGCTGTGTGGCTGCTACATTGAGACAAGAACTCTGTTTGGAGATATTGCATATACTTGCCTTTCGTATATGAGGAGCTTCGTTTGACAATTCCTGTAGCCGCTCCGAATCGCGTAAGTCTCACGGCCCAGCTGCGAGCAGTTGAAGTGAGCGGTAGCCTGCTGCAACACGTGACTCGTGTCACGTGACCTACAGAAGCCACTCCCCTTGCTGCAAGCCTCAAAAGCAGAACAGCACGACCTTTGCGGCGAGAAGCCCGAGTGGAGTAAAGGGCATGCTGTTGTCTGCTGTGCGGCTGCTACATTGAGACAAGAACTCTGTTTGGAGATATTGCATATACTTGCCTTTCGTATATGAGGAGCTTCGTTTGACAATTCCTGTAGCCGCTCCGAATCGCGTAAGTTTCACCGCCCAGCTGCGAGCAGTTGAAGTGAGCGGTAGCCTGCTGCAACACGTGACTCGTGTCACGTGACCTACAGAAGCCACTCCCCTTGCTGCAATCCTCAAAAGCAGAACAGCGCGACCCTTGCGGCGTGAAGCCCGCGTGGAGTAAAGGGCGCGCTGTTGTCTGCTGTTTGCGGCTGGTCAAGGTGGTAAGTGCTGATCAACAGATCTGAAATCCCTTCCTGTGTCATACGCCCAGTTGAGTTGCAGAACCCAGCAATGGAAACACAAAAACCAAGAATTAGACTACAAGGGAAGTTAGAGGAATCTACTGCACAAATTCACAAAAATCTCGTTGCTCATACGACAAGAGAGGAAAACACTCCACATGATGATAACAAAACAGAACATATACTCATAGAAGGAAACAATGAAACACCGAAAATAAATGTAAGAGCAATACCGAAAAAAGAAAATGAACTCCCATCTCTTAAAGGGCAGTTGCCGACTAAAGATAAAATAGCTGTAAAAGTTTCAGCAGATTCGAATAGGCCAAATAATCACAATGCGCAAAAATCGATTGTATTTAAAGCTGCGGGAACAAACAACTCTATGCTTGTAAATAGTTATTCACTGAACCCTCAACTAGAAGAACTAATGAATAATAATCAAGGAGATACATGTGTGGCGCAGATGACTCCATCTGATGGTATATCACACCCAGATCAACCAATAGGGAAAAATCGGACGAAAACAGGTGAAGAAGATAACTGCGTTACCCCGTCCTTACAAGAGTGAGCTAAAGCGGCCAAATTACTTTGGCAGTCAACACACACACCATCAGGGATTAAGAACATTGATCACAACAAACCTATAGCACTCAGAATCGTTCCCCTATCCCTTGATATCACCGAAATTGACACCATTATGGAGTCCCAGGAAAAAAGAAACAAAGTCTTTGACGGGGTAATTACGCCAAATCACCTAAATCATATCAAGACCTCCACGCCAATTATGCGATCAAGTTCTAGCTCAATTGGTGCTAAAAAGACAATACAGTTGAACAATGGATCTCGCGCATTTCTGAGAAAAATGAAGATAACACAGAAAACATTAGCAGATGAGGCAAAGAAGACCAACAACCAGCCTACTCTAAAACAAAAAGGTACACAACAAAAAACCATTGAAAGAAAAAGGGCAGAAACGCAAAAAGAGCAGACCAATGTAGATATGAACATAATGCCCGAACCATTGGATGACCTGCTGGAAATAATCAATAACAAGATACCTAGTCAATTAGAAAACCTATTCCATTAATAGACTTATCAACTGCTGATGATATGAGTGACGATAATTCCATATCAATTAATTCACAAGACGCGACTCTGATCGTCGTCGATGAATACCAAGATACGCCGATGGAACAAACCTTAACTGAATCTGAGGAGGAAGAGACAAATAGCTTTGCATTGGAATATTCAATAGTATCCAACGATGAATCATGGTTAATCAATCAATAATGAGGACCAGAACAAAGGGATAAAGGTTGTTCAAAATCGGAATAACCCAAACACAAAGATACAGGCCCAAGATGACACGCACTCACAAGCCATATGGCGAGATTATCGCGAGATCCCACAATGAAACCAAATTTGAAGACTAAGCAAAGTGGAACTAAAACCTATCTATAACAACGAAAAAAGAATGAAACCCAAAAGTGTAGAATTTCACTGGGATTGTGGAATACAAGAGGAAATAAACATCTCCTAGAAAAACACTCAAAATGCCTGGACAATTTGGATATCATCTGTTTGCAAGAAACATGGCTAAGTGAAGAGGTGATTTGCGATGGGTTCAGTACACTAATGAATCCGGCGATTACAACACAACAGGGTAGACCCACAACAGGAATGTTGATACTATCAAAAATATTCCCAACATGGACAATCAAAGCAAGTAAAAACATACATCCAAGGGCGCAATATGTAACCATCAAAATGGCAACAGACAACAAGGATGAAACAGTGGTCGCCTTGGATGACTATTTGATATCCATCTTTAATATATATTGGAATCCTAATGCAATGTCGGAGACGAAATTTATCGATTCCATATACGATGAAATTGACAACGTGGCCAGCGATAACAGCGGAACGGATTTCATTATAGTAGGAGATTTTAACTTTCATTTATTTGATAAAAAAGGTGAGATGTTAGACCCCAGCTCACTGTTGAGTAGAGCAATAAAATGGATGAGAGAAATGAAACAGAGAAACATAGATTTAAGTACACAACCAACAGACAGTGAAGGAAAGCCTTTACCAACATGGTCAGGTGAAACATCTAATTCAATTATCGACTACATATTTACATCGGAAAGAATCAGAAGCTTAACAACTTTAACAGGAAACTTAATTCAGCAGGATAGCAATCACCATTTAATCCAGATAGAATAGTCCAGTCAGCCAACAAGTGACCAACGCCTAATACTACCTGACCTTGAGCTAACAAATGGGATGAACAGACTCAGGATAAAACTCAACCAAATGTCGGAAATAGTCTCAACCTTTGAAGGTGCACCAATCCAAGACAACATAAAAGTGGATTATGGTTGGATCCTAGAAAAATACCAACATAAGGGTGTAAAGAATAAGCAAAAAACAATTCACCCTCATTACTTCAATATCGAAGTTCAAACAAAAAAGAAACAACTCTACAAATCGTTACGAAAATTGTGAAAATTCAAAGCTCCTAATTTTGAAATGGAAATAAAAAAAGAAAAGAGTAAGTATTATAATGCAATAAAAGCTATCAAAGCATCGTTAAAACAGAACGATGCAGAAGAAATCTTGGCAGCACTTAACCAAACAAATACGCGTCAGCTATGGTCAACGTTGAACATATCAGCGTCAAGAAAGAATATGATTCAAGAAGTGGATGCAAACAGATGGGTGATGCACTATTCAACATTATACAAAAAGATTGTACATACAGTTAGTAATGTTAGAGAAAGAGATGATGAGCCGTGGCACCTTAAATGGGACAATGAAGACATCATTAATACCATCAACTTACTAAAATCGTCGAGAGCTCCAGGACCTGATGGGCTAGCAAAGAGCGATCTAAAAGCAGCCCCAGACCATTGGGCCAAGTTTATGAGTCATCTATTAGGACCAATTGAAAAGACGAAAAAGATACCTCAGTCCTTGACCACAGCAGTTTTGATCCCGATTTACAAAACTGGAGATAGAAAAGATCCGGCCAATTATAGACCGATAGCTTTGCTGGACCCTTTGGGTAAATTATTTACTGGCTTCCTACAAACAAAGCTGAATATATGGGCGAAAGACAATAATAAAAAAGCCAAAAGACAAACAGGCTTTGTCATCCTCCTACTGCTGAATATGTTGAAACATGAAGCAATGGCTAAATCACAACTCTATGCTATCTTCATAGACTTAAAAACTGCTTTTGATTCAGTTAATAGACAACTCTTATGAGCTAAGTTAAGAGACTGGGGTTGCCCTTCAAATATTCTGAATCCAATAAAAGAACTATATTCTAATACGTCAATATGTATCCGTTTGACAAAAGAGGGAAGAGTGACTGACTTCATTCCAGCTGAGAACGGCCTAAAGCAAGGCGGTCCATTAGCCGCGTGTCTCTATAACCTTTTTACTTACGACTTTGGAGAAAAAATTCAAACCAACTTAGCGAATCCACCAAAAATTAATAGCGAAACCATTCAAACGTTAATCTATGTAGACTACATTATTATTTTGGACGCAACATTGAAAGGATTGCAGCAAACAGTGAATAAAGCACAAGATTACATGGTCAACAACAAGCTACAAATCAACATAGACAAAACAAGAATAATGAAACTGATTAATGTAAAAACAAAGACACAACATAATATGAAGATTCAGATAGAAAATCAAGTGATCATGACAACCAAAACAATCAAATATCTAGGGGCTATAATCAATCCTTCAGCCAACGAAGAAGAGTGGCAAGAACACATTGAAGCAAAAGCGAGATCTTTGGTAAAAAAAGGACGTCTCTTTCACTTAAAATACGAAACCTATTTGGCAAAAGCCACGATTCTGCTGTAGAAACAAAAAGTCATCCCAATTTTGACATATGCAAGCAAAACACTCATTAATCAAAAAATAATGAGATGGCCTGTTTATGAGGCACTATTCTGGAGGAAAACACTTGCCTTGCCTAAAAGGTTTCCTATGAACAGATTAAGATTCGAATTAGCCTTACAATCGGTACAATCGATAGTACTATGCAAACAAATGGACTTGCTAAGGAAAATCATGTCTGAAGATGAAATACCAGCTTTGGAAATCCTAAAAGAAAAAAACGAAGCTTTCCAAACAGCAGCATTACTGAAATGGTCTAATGAAATCAAAGTGAAAATGAGAGCGGAAGACATCACAGAGGAATTGTTAATTAATAGACCACAATATGCAAAACGGAAAATACAAACGAATGATTGGTTAAGAACAGTGGAATTGCAGAAAAAGTACAAACGGCACCTTCATGCAGAAACAGAGGTGAGGGCACTTAACCAACTACCTAAATATTTGGTACAGTTCCCCAGTTGCAATATTCGTGATTTGTTCCTGCGCTTTCGACTAACTATATTGCCAACCCGTGAATATCAAGCATTGATAGATAAAACACATAATAAATCTGATGCCTGTCGCTTCTGTAACCAAGTTAGACCATAAACCCTCTTTCATTTGATCATGATATGTCCAGCCTTGAAAGTGAAAAGAGACTTATATAAAGATTTCTTTAAAATTTCTGAAAAACAATTGACAACAGAGGAAAGATGGGCGGAACTTCTCGAAGGAAGCAACCAACGCCTAATATTTACTGTGATCAAATTTCGGAATGAATTTACTAGAGGAAACATAGATGAATAACTCAAATGTTAACGTCTGACAATTTGTATAGGTATGGACAAATGAAAAGTTTGTTAATTCAAACAAAACATTTTAATTAAAAAAAAGATGTTTATTAAAATGTATTTTCATTAGTAATTAACTGGTCAGTTTTACAGTGATCCCTAAGTTCTGAACCTTAATTACCTGCAACATGCGTTTGTGCCTTGTAAACCTCAATAGTGGGTTAGGCAGCACAACACACCCCCTAGAAAAACCGAATGCAGTGTATGAGTGTCTTTTTTTGTCCAAGTCATTCTTCAGTAATTGGGAGTTCGAATTGCCGTTGGAATTGAAACAAACCCCACATATTCAAACGTATTCATTTTTAACATTGCACAAATCCAAAACTACAAGTGGGAATGTTTTCCTGTTACAAATCATGAGTTTGGTTTTAGAACCAATAATAACTTTTCTCTAAATACATCTTAAATTGTGTTAAAAACCTGTTTTAGTCTTTTAGTCTCTTTTGGGAAGTTGAAAGCAATGCACCATTGTATGCACATGACAGAATATTAATTCTGTTCTTAGTGATTTTAGGCATATGTTATCAAAGAATTGTACATATAGCACGAGACCTACCCCAGCACCTGAAATATACCCTAAATCATGTCATATTTTAAAGTAACTAATTATAGTTATTCCGTTTTACATTCTAGTTTGGGGAGAAAACAAGTTATGAAAATAAATCATTGGCACAGATACCACACCAATATGATGGTGGTGGTGGTTGTGAGGGCAAGTTTGCAAAGCACTAATGGTAGACGGGCCTCTGGTAGTGTATATGCATTAGGGCTTTCACCATGTGATCATACACAGTGAATGTAGTATAGAAGGTCAGAGTTTATTGTTAGGAAAGGAATGTACTAAATATATATGGTGCTATACTGCTTTTACTAACCAGTATGAGTTCTAGTAATAGTTCTGAAGTGACACGTGTGTGATTGAATGCCACATGTGCGATATGCCAGTATAATGAAGACTAATATAATAGAAATAATAGAACACTTGTCTTAATACAATACCTTATGTCACCTACGTTTGAAATAACTGTGTACATAAGACATGCACAGATGTATAGTCAGTCTCTCTGGTATGATACATTGAATAAGATGGATAGATCTGGATTTAAGTGTGCCATTTAGACCACCACATTAGCAGCCATATTTACCCATCCTCTGTCTTCATCTTAAGTCACTACTCAATTTCCAAACTGCACTGAGAAGGCTGCAACCTGTCATCTGCAACAGAAAGAGGGGTTGCACAGAGGGAGATAGAAAAGGGAAATAGTCAACCGAATTTGGGATGGTGCCAATACAGCCCTTGTCCATAGGGGGGGAGTTTAGATGGACATTCAGCCTGTATAGAGCGAGCAACAGGAGTTATTTATGAGGCACACTAACACAAATATACACATTTGAGGAGCACATTACAGGGACTCTCAACAAGATCATCAGAGATGCCCCAGTCCAACTGATCTGCAGAGTGATGACGTCAGGGGGAATGCTGCAGGGACATTGCCTGTGAGGCGGTATTTGAATGCCTGAATTCTGAACTCATATGTATCTTTGATTATCTGTAGTATAACTGCTTGCTAAGATAACAGGAAATGACTCTGTTGTACCTGAAGACCTGTGGCCCTGGAGTAACTTCTGTCAGTACAGCGGATGGACCTATGGATGCCGAGAATGCACCGTCACAGCAATAGGGTCAATCAAAGGCATATGGGCCCCTACCAGCAAAATCGTGCCTGGCCTGTTGGCTGGATGTAACTGGGAGTGGGAAAAAACAGAAGGGGTGCATAAAGGTTACCTTGCATAAGATTATTTACCAATGAACCAATAATGCTGCATGCCAAATGCTAGCTGGATCAGAGCCACGTGTTCCACAAAATTACTTCAATAAGTGACATAAATCCTGCTCTATTGATACTATACTCTCAAATAACACCAGGGTGCCCTGTGTAACCAGGAAAGCAGGGACAATGCTCTACAGAACATACATTTCTCCTGAAATAAACGGTTCCATGACTTTACAACGACACCAGCAATAATGATATCCTTTCAAAATGACACCTGAATAACGAAAAAAGTTGCCTTTTTATTTTTTTTTATTTGGGGGGTCCACCAAGCCCCCCATTTCTAGTGCCTTTTTACCCTCTCTCAACTACCTCCACCACTTTTAATCCCTTAACCCACCCCCATATATACTTTTACAAAAAAATGTCGTTATTTATGTGTCATTAAAAAAGGGTGTCGTTATTTTTTACGTTGTAAACACTGCATACCAAAAAAACATATGTGTGTGATTAATACACAGTGTTTCCAAGTACACCTGTCAATTTGTGTTTACCAGCATGTATCGTCCAAAGTACGTGAGGCAGGGAACACACCCAAAGACCCACTCAAAGGGACAACAACCCTTGCTGTAGCCCACATAACCTTATACAACACAAATGGTTAAATATATATATATATATATTGCAATAGAAAAACATATTTAAATAGCTCTAATTACAAAAACTAGAAACAACAGACATATGACATTACATACAATATTAAGAACATTCCACGTTGGTGTATAAAAAACAAAAATCACATTCACATGAAGACAAAATAATGACAACCGATTACAATATTTGTGAAAGTCAGCTGAGACCAATGGACCCCATCTACAGTACTTTGTATTGATACAATACGACATAATTCTCACAGACAATGAAATCGCTGCAATAAAGTGCTACGTGCAACTACATGCAACTGCATACATTGATCACAAAGTGCAATGTGCAAACACATGACCTAACACATACGGAAAATACATAACAACAATTGAAATTGATTACAAAGACAACGTGCTCTGCAATATAAATGGCCTAATGCATATAGAAAAGTACATAGCAAATATTCAATGCAAGCATGTGAACGTTTACAAATGGTGAACATGCTTAACCTTCTAGCATGTCCCATCAATAAAATGCTGGACAGATTTGAAAGATACTGAACAGATCACAGTCTAGTAGTAGAGACAAGTGTACATCCTCATCTCTTGTCTTCACAGCAGAGCTCTTGAAATGGGTGCTATAAAAGTAACCCTTCACCTAGTTTCAACCGCTCGACAATCACAGAGGGTTAATGTGTTCCTCGGGATTGGTTCAGCATATACACATTATACCCTGACAACACTCACCATCTCCAGCTCAGAATAAACTCATATTTAAACGTTTCTCCAATTCTTAGCAATTGGCTCAACTAGGAAACTGTCGACCCTTCAGCCACCCCAGCTGCAATTTGTAATAAACTAGGCAAAAGGTCAGGTACTGTTAGTGGGTAACAGGATTTGCTGGGATGGCAAGGCAATTGAAATATCATTAACTGGTAGGTTAAGCCCTGAGGAAAAAGGGCGAGGAGCTTCTGTTTGGCGTTCAGCGTGGTTGTGCTAATTTGGATTTGGAACTGAAAGCGCTTTCGTTTTTGCAGACATTTGATATGTGTTGCTGACATTGGCACAAAGTGCAGCGAGTCCACTGGGGAAACCTGTCCCTTTAACTAGCACAAATGTGCTAAAGGAACGTAATTGCATCAAACATCAGCTGCTACATAAGCCTGCCTGCTCCGCCCTTGCGGCGAAAGCCCTGAGGAAAAAGGGCGACGAGCTTCTGCTCAGCGTTCGGCGGGACATGGGACAGAGACATTGATCGCCAGAGCGGATTTGTAGAACTACAGATTCTGCAGTTATAATTCAGCTGAGAAGTTAGAGTGAGCAGTGGAGGGTGAGCGTTGCTGACCGCTATTCCATGGGGAACATAAATCACGGGCGAGGCGGTGCGGAAGTGGTCCTCCGTGCTCACTTGGTGTGGGGAGTGGCAGACAAACTTGATGGACAGCTACCCTCCTATCATCACTCTTTAAAGCAGACTTTCAATAGCAAGACAATAGGGTTAGTGTATTGTGCCTTTTTGTGTACAAGTGAACGGGAGACTGTCAGGGTTTGTCCCCTTTGATCCCGTCGTCAGCAGCATTGACGGTTGCTTCTATTGTTTAGTTGCTCAAGAGCTGCTGAAAGCTGGGGCAATCACTTACAAAAGCTGAAATTGTATCACAGCATCAGCTGTTATCTGAGAGTTTTGTTGAGAATATTTGCTGGGTACGTTGGCAGCGGAATTAAAGTAGCTGCCAGGTTCCTTGGTTATTCGAATCAAGCCTCACTCACGGGCTTGTATCTACTCTTTTTCCTTCGCATTTCCAAGCGCTAGTAAGCATATCTGCTAATATGTACTATGCCGCCAAACACCAAATCCCACTAAAATCTCAGGAGAGGCAACTCTGAAAAGGAAATAATGGTGCCTAAAAATAAAAGTAACAAAAATGCGGACAACCAGGCCCCAGAAATATCAACAAGGTGCACAATCCCTGCACTATTTCAAAATAATCCTAAGAAGATAATAGCGCTAAGCATATGGAAGAGGAAGCTGTACCAATCCATAACATGAGTGAACACTTGGAACTAACTAATTATGGAGATATCGACAACAACTCTCTCCTCGATCTCTGGCTCTCCATACAGAAATCTATGGCCGTAGTTGCCAGTAAATCTGTGCCGGGAGGAGGAGAGACGATTTCTGTGGAGGCGCAGGTGTTACGTCCAGCAGAGAGTCAGTTAGCTGACACTGCGGCTTCGCGGCTATCGGCATCACCTAATCTTCAGGTTGACACACAGGACATGGGCCTAATGGAAGAATCTAGGCAGAATGAAGCCTCTCTTGCTAATAACACCGTGATTGCTGACTTGCAGGCTTCCATGGCCTCCCTTCAGTTTGCTATGAAGATACTCCTTAAACTCTTGACATTAACTTGAAAGAAGATGATACGGCGGTACCTTTGCCTACCAATCTACAAGGGAACAACAAGGGCAATAAACCTGCTCTACCTGTGGGAAAGGTTATTCATATGAGTGACATCCAAAACATGCTAAAATGGCTGGCGTACTCCCTGTCATTAGTTGTGCAAAAACGCAGAGGTTGTTCTTTAATTTTGAAATACACAAGTTTTTAAACATTTTATATCTAAAAGGGGGTCTTTAACTTTGCTTGTAATTCGTTCTATTTTTTTTTGCTTTAAGAGATGTGGTTACTTGCGCCTATTGTAATAGATGGCTACAAGGTCTATCAAATGATGACCAAGAAGGGCTTACAAGGGGCCATTTGGGGGCTTAATAATTGGGGTTATTAACATGATGACAGCTTGTAAAATGAGCTCCTTGTGTGAAGATAATATCAATGCAATCGAGGTAACAATTATGTTGAATGAGTGTGTTGAAAAACTGTTATTAGTAAATCTATGCAACCCCCTGGGGGCAAGTCATAGAGAGCAAATCCAGGAAGCATTACACACCCTTATGAGTCAATGGAAACAGGATACTAAAAGCAACTACATCATTATTGAGGGAGATTCTAATTGCCATATCAAAGGGGGTACTGGGATTGCTACTAATAAATTGTTACACCCACGTAGCTATATGAAACATAATGTTGATGATCCGGAGAGAAACACACCTGGAAAGGTGGGGCAGTCCATAGTACCTTAGACTACATATTTATCAGCTGTGAGATAGCAACCCTGATAGAAGATATGACAGTATGTGAGAACGAATGGAGTGACCATGTAATATGATCCCTACCCCCAGGTTTTCTAATATAGGCAATCTAGTTGAAAATCATTCTGGCACAAGGATAGTTTGGTCCAAAAACAACATATTTAAAACGGGGCAAGTCATTTTCAATATTGATACTAATAATCTAGCCTTTGGCAACATGGCAATAGAGGAAATTGAAAGTTTAATCCAGACATTTTCCGGTAAACAAGCAACAATTAGGTCATTAATGGCGGTTAAGGAAACACAATTAGTAGCCCGTTTTGATAAAGAAATCAGGGATGCCAAAAAAAAGCTAAGAAGTGACATCCGTAAAGCCAGAAAGAAATACTGATCCTTGATATTAACATATGAAACTATTAGAATACAAACAAATTAAAATCAGTCATGGTTAAAATGGCGAAGGAGATCTAAACAACTGGGGTCTTGCCAACAAACGGTTAAAGTAATGCGTCCAAGGAATACCCGCAATATCTTGTCTCTCCTGGGTGAAGCTAGAGGTAGCAGGAAAGCTCTTCTTATTAACCCATTCAGTACATAAGAATGGATAATACACTTAGAAAACCGTAATGACCCTAACAGGCTTAATAGGAAGGCATCAATTAAATATAGGCCTGTCCCTCCCCCATTCGAGATAATATAATAGCGAGGACCTCTATAGCAAAATTACTAACTTAAAATCATCCGGAGCCCCCGGACCAAATGATTTATCAAATATCGTTATGAAAAAGAACCCCTCTTCTGGGCAAGCTTGATGAAAATATTATTTGAGAAAGGTATTAAAAGATGGGAGAATCCCTAATACATGGAAAACTGCCATTCTTCTCCCGGTGTTTAAAAAGGGAAGCAAAAATGACACTGCTAATTACTGATTACCGTCAATGCTTGATTGCACAGGGAAAATGTTCGCCTCTCTTCTATTGAGCAGGCTGCAATCCTGCGCTGACCAGGCAGCAGTTCTGGACTGTTTTCAGAGAGGCTTTAGAGCCGAATACTCTACCTACCATAACATTCTGGTAATGGACACACTAAAAAGTAGAGCACAGCAACCTAACAATCCATCGCTGTATGCCTTATTTATTGATTTCAAGGCAGCCTTTGATGTAAATGAGGCTTTTCTGAGGAACCCTGGCTGCCGTAGTTGAGAGGGGAGTGGTACCACGTTGCCAGGCAACACAATTGTTGATAGTAAGAACTCAGCAGAGACACCAAGCGGACAAGGACATTTTCGCACAAGACCTAACATTGGAGATTAGTCTGGGATTTAACCTGTGAATTGAGACCAAAGACCTAAAGAGTACTTTTTCAAACAAGCACCATTGGCCCTTATTTGAAAAAGACGAGGAGATCGTCGAAACACGTGTAATCACAAAGGGCACTGTCAAATGCACAATAACATTTTTTGAAAGGAGGAAAACAACAGAAAAATTAAAACCCAAAAATTTGGAACACTGAGAAAGGGGTCATTTGTCTTCCTTTCTCGGCAAAACGTGGGCGCATGGGAACATGTCAATGGAACTGCATGAATCAGCTTTTGATGTAGTTTGCAGACAGAAGTTGTGGCGTAAGCTGCTGGTTTCGGGTTGCCCTAATGAAATATTATATTATCTACAGCAATTGCATACGAACACGACGGTCCACCTTAAGCTTGATAGCAGTGGCTCTATGACCAATCCAATCTTGCAGAATAGGGGAGATGAGCAGGGATGTGTTACAGCTCCTCTGCTTTACAACCTATTTGTCTCAGATATTCCACATGCTCTTCAGGAAGTCCATAGTTGTCCCCTGAAAATAGGTACCAGGCACTGCTGTGTTGTGGCATATGCTGATGATTTAGTGATCCTCGACCATACCTTCAGTGGGTTGCTTAGAATGGCTGAGAGGCTTTGGCTGTATACTGAATCTAATGTCTTGACGATTAATCGAGAAAAGACTCTGCTTATCCTATGCACCAATAGAAAAGTAGCTAGACACTGTATGTACGTTAGGGCTATAGAAATTGACTACACACCCTCCTATAAGTATCTCAGTGTGGAATTTGATCAGAGGGGGAATTATCAGTCCTGTAACTTAGCATGTCAAATCAAGGCAGCGCAATTAACTGCCATGATCTGTCAATTTACTTATAACCAAAGTGGATTCTCACTATGGGGGGCTTGTCAGCTGTATCTACAGTGTCTGGTCCCCATGAAAATCTGTGGACTCAAAGCACTGGTTAATATGGACCTTAAATGGCTCCAGATTATTGAAGGGAAATTTTGGAAAAAGCTCTTAGGACTACCTCAATGCATACCCATGGCCATTCTGAGACTGGAGTTGGGAATCCATTCACTTAAATCATTGGTCCTGAAGAAAAGAGCTGAATTATACATACAAATATTAAATAATCCCTCTAATTCTCTTCTAGCCTGTATGAGTGAGGACATTCAAGCCAGGAAACAACCGGCGTTAAAAGCCAGCATGGATTCGCTGTTCGATAATATTGGCTGGAAACCGTTATGGGGAGTTAACCAAGAGGACCTGAAATATTCTTTTTGAAAACATATGGACCTTTGGGACTGGCAAAGTTACTTTATCCATCTTGAGAAGTAAAAAACTTATAGGTTTATACAGCACATACTCTATACATTTAAACAGTCCCAAAATATTTAAATCTATGTCCTTCACTCAATCTCAGAAGGTTCCTGCTGCTATTACGAATTAACCATCTTCCAGTATTAACAGCTATTGGACAAGAGAATAAAATACCTAAGCAAGAACGATTCTGTCGTATATGCAGGAATCACCAGGTGCCTGAGACTGATAAGCATATATTAACGCAATGCCCAGTATTGGGCCCAGCCTTTTGAGGCACTATGGTATTTTCGTGCACAATTTGGATCATATTAAAGAATCTGAATTCTGGGATCAATGTTTAAATACCCTTAATGCTAGTCTCCATCTATCGATATACAGGGTATGGCTACTGGCAGTAACACTTAGGAATACCTGAGCCAGGGAACCTGACCTGAACTGAAGCAGTAATGGAATATCCAACCTAAGTGAATGCATTCCCTCTATTGGTTTTAAGTCTAAGTTCAAGTTTAAGAACCAGTCAAATGGTTATTCCTTTTATTTTCCTTTTATGAATGTGTGAAATGATGACTATGTGTTCTATTGTCTGTTTCTATTATTCCCTGTCATACATTTTAACTTAATTGTGAATATGATATCAATTATGATGTTGATATATATAATTGCAATCGTATTAATTTATGTGAAAAGTTGTTTCTTTATGTGAAATTAAATAACATTAAATACATATATTATTTCAGGGCGAGGATAAGTGTGTGGAATTGGTTACAGCTCCTACAGCTGACATTCATTTTCCTATACAGACATTGTCCAGCAGTACAAAGAAAATCTGCAACTGTTCATATCGAATTATTGAAGGAATGGCCCATGTTAATGCCCAGGAGATTCAAAAAGTTAGAAAGCTTCATTCCAGAGAAAAAGAAGAAAACTGAAACTTGAGAAAGCTAGTAGTGTTTAATATTCTAAGTTTGAAAATGCAATTATAACGAAGTTTACTTAAGCTTAGACTGTTGTACTTGAGGAATATTAAAAGTGAGAGTTATTGGGCCTGTTCCTCAGTAACTCCACTCCTGTACAAATGGCAGTGAGAAAAGGTTGCATCTGGCTGCTATGTTAGTTGCATTAGAAACACAAAGGGTGGGGAGTCTGTGGGCATTTGCAGCCCCCCAGCTGATTAGAGAGTGCAAATGGCAACAATAATAATTAAACTGATGTGCTGATTATGGGGTCATGTGGGAATATGAAACACACAGGTAAGAACAAGGGATCTCCTTGTTAAAAGAAACAAAAAAGGGAACAATATTTGCTGCCCCATTATGACGTCAATGCTGTACACCGAGTGTTGATTATTTTTCTTTAAATCTTAGTGGATGTTGTTAATGGTGACCTTTTTCCTACTGGCACCAGGTAATGCTGTTTGCTGTAATCTGGACTGGCCTTTGACCCTCGCCTGAGGAGTATGTGCCTGGAAGAACATAAGCAACAGCATGTTTATCCAGGATGAGGCTCTCCACATGACGCTTTAGGGACATGCCATAGAGGGTAGACTACTCCCTTGAGACAATAGCTATCATGGTTCTAGTGAAGGTGGGAACAGTGTGCCAAAGGCCCACTAAGTGCCTTTCAGCTTCTTGGAATTGAGCATCTGTAGTATATTTAAGAACTGAGTTTGGAGGGCAGAGTGCGTTCGTGGGTTGGGAATGAGTCAGTGCTAGGATGCCGTCTGTTTTCTTGTAAGACTAACTAATAAATAATTGTTCTCAATTAATTGCTCAAAATTAAGGCCATTAAATAGAAATGTTAATATTTTTGGCGAGAGGAAAAGGTTCTGGTGGGAAGAGCGAGGGTAAAGAGAGGGAATAGGAGGTAGTGTGTGAGAGAGAGAGAGAGAGAGGTAGAGATAGAGATAGAGAGAGACAGAGACAGAGAGAGACAGAGAGAGAGAGAGAGAGAAAGAGAGAGAGAGAGAGAGAGAGAGTGTTCACACGCACACTTTCTGTACTGATTCCACAGTCAAGGTCACAGCAGACCCATATCCACGACATACAGCTTTCCTGTTGGTAGCATGTGATTCACCCACTGTTGCTGATAAAGTAGCTAGAAGAAAGACAGACATGCTAGACATGGTAGCTTGGGAGTGGGTTTAGGGGATGCAATGGTCTAACACTTGGGACCTAGTCAGGTACCTCTGCAATCACATCCTATACATGTAGTCAAGCGTGGAGGATAGAACATAGTAATATCCACTTGTGGGGATTGCATTAAATGACTTCCCATGTTGTGCTTTCCATGCGTTTTCAGTTTCAAAGTGATCTGAAACAGATCCAAAATGCCCATCGTAACTGTAACAGAAATGCATATTAAAGCATACGCCTACCATAACCGATGAATACAATATTTCATGTATCTAAACAAAATGCCCCTAACTAAATCATGTGAAGGTTTTCAGACTTCCAGGAGTTAGAGCCGGGAATATTCACAAATGGCGGGTTATCATTTGTTTTATGATGAGGATTGGTTTGCTCCCAAGAATTGCGCACACAACCGAGAATTATAATGCTCAATTAGGCGTAGTTTAATGCAGTTTGAAGACAGCCAACATGTGTTTCGAGCAGCAAGCTCTTCTTCTGTAAAAAAGGCTGTAAAGTTATGAGCATATTTTGTACATTTTTGACAATCAATTATTGGGATGAGTAACAGTTGTACATCAGTCAGGTCAGGTCAGGATATGCTCATAACTTTACAGCCTTGGAAGAAGAGCTTTGATTTCAGCTTGCAAAATGGCACAAGTCGCTGAATACTTACTTACTAGAGACGATGATATAAAAACTTTATTTGCACCCAAAGGTTCAACTCTGAACCCCTTTAAAAGATGGACCTCGGAATCTGAGGATCTTAGATCCAAATTTATCAAACTGTAACGTTTAAGTACAAAAGAAATTAATAAATTCTGGGAAAGAACCACATTAGAACATCACTTACAAGAAAATAAAATTCCTCGTGGCTTACGGATACTCATCTTGCCAGATTTTGAAGATCCGGAAGATAGTAATCTCGCAACTGATTGGGAAGCCAATCTAACAGCCAGTTCCAATAACATGCTGAAACTACTTATCGAGCACGCAAAAAGTGCACATGCAAGGATTGTGACACAAATTGATGCACTTAAGGAATAAATAACCCTTTTACGACGCACCTAGTGCGACTATTGACAAAAACTACAAGACTCTATACAGTCGCTTGTGCATACATCAAGATGATGTCAAACTCAGAAAGTCCTGAGAATTCTCACATGATGATAGGGACTATAGAGACAACAGAGTCTATACCTATCAGCCCAAATATGACAAAGTATCTAAATCAAGATCTAGCAGCTTAGCATCCTCCCCTGCACGCTCAGATATTGATAGTGAAACCGAAAGACCAAGTACCAGCCGAGCCCCAGGGTCAGACATACCAGGTAATGGTTTGACACTCCCAGACAACGAGATACCTATAGATTCCGAGACTCAGATAGGAGATGCAATTAATATACATATGTCGGCTTTTTTGGAATAGATACGTCGTTTCAAACAAGGCAACCGGCAAGCTGCACTGGCAGCCATGAAAAAAGTTCGGTTTCAAGTACCACTCTCGACAAATACCTCAACCCCAGGCCAAAACACATGGGCACAAGGGGTGGCAGACCCAACAGGAGGAAACGTTCCTCCACAGCCACGACGACTAACCAGGTCATCTTACCAGTAGAATCAGAGAAATCAGACCCGATAAATTTAATCTGTAATCTGAGTAGTTATCACTCTCCCCGTGCAAATGTGCAGTACTTAACAAACGACTTTCATTTGCCCCTTCGGGTTACAATGAGTATGTTCAAATACAAATCGATTTGTTTAAGTTTATTCTTAAACTTAAACTCAAAAAATATTTTGTGACCCAAATAAAGTTTATTCGTAAACTTAAACTCATAAAATATTTTGCGACCCAAATAAAATACTATCAGACCAAACCTGTAATACCTAGCCCATCAGACATTTCATTGCAAATGATGCATAATACTCATGTTTTTATGTCTTTGGATGGATGTGAACATAACCCTATGATTAACATTAGTGACTCAATGAAAGATTTGGATATACAACAACAAAATCTGAAAATTAAAAGACTTTCAAGCAAATCAAAATTTGTACCAGTTTTTCTGAAAGATAACATAATAGACACATTCCATCAGGCTGTAATCAATGACATCCATCATCTTGAGGATATCTCTAGAGGTAAAAAATGCAACAGAGGCAAAAATAACTTATCTTCAGCTGAACAGTCTGCACTATGTAAACTAATGGAGAATGATGTGATAATTAACAAGGAAGCAGACAAAGGGGGTCATGTAGTCCTGATGAACAAACAAGATTACATTGACATGGGTTTAGAACATCTACACTGCCCTGGCTGCTATGTAGAACTCCCAGCCAATCCTTTTCCCCAACTTCGCAACACAGTGAGTGAACTAGTATGCAACTGGCACTCATGTGGCTTATTAACAGATGTTGAAAAACAAGTTCTTCTTGTTCACGGTCCTGTTATGCCAACTGCATATTTTTTGCCGAAGATACACAAACAATTAGTACGTATACCTGAAGGGAGACCTATCCTAAATGGGCGTGGAGGTATTATGGAACCTGTTTCCATTTATATCAATGAATACCTAGCACCTTTAGTCAATTCGATCCCCACCTTTCTGCATGATACAATGCATATTCTGCAAATTCTATCAGAAATGGCAGTTGTTCCTGGAATGTTACTGGTCACGCTTGTACTTCAATTAATCATGCAAAAGCAATTGCAAGTGTAGACTTTATTTATCGCAATCACTCTGCATCCTATTTTGATCATAGTACAATGGTTAAAGAAATGTTTCCTTGTGCCTTAACTAACAATGTATTCCTGTTCAATAACTGCTATTACAAACAGAAAATTGGCGTAGCCATGGGGGCTAGCTATGCCCCGGCACTTGCCAACATTTTTGTGCACCAGTTTGAGGAGCAATTTGTATTTGTTGCTAATCCGTATGTGGAATGTATTCATGTCTGGAAACGCTACATAGATGATGTGTTTTTGGTTTGGACGGGCACAGTGGATGGACTGATGAGTTTTGTAAACCACTTGAATAACAATGATCGGGGTATCTCATTCACATACGAATACAGTACCAGCAGTATTATCTTCCTAGATCTAACTATCAGTCTAGTTGACAACGTGATTGCCACCAAAACATTTCGTAAGGCAAAATCAGTCAATGCAATTTTACAGGCCTCTAGTTGCCATAAAAAGTCTGTTATCGGGAACATATCGAAAGGTAAATTTATTCGAGCTCGTAGGAACTACTCAAATGATACGGATTTTTGACAAGAATGTGTATTTTTACGTGAGAAATTCCAAACAAGAGGTTATGACCTAAGCACAGTACTTAAAGCTCAACAAACTGCACAGAACATGAAGAGGGTGGATCTACTAACCTCTAAAATTAGACATAACTGCACTCATACTAAATAATTGAAATGTATTACAAGGTACAACACAGATATCTCAAAGCTGTACAAAATTGTTCAACGCCACTGGCATTTATTACAGCTAGACCATGAGATTGGATACATTTCCCAATTTTATTTACAGTAAAGCAAGCAATCTTAAAACATCTTGTCCCCCTCGTTTATGTCTAACTGGCAACCTGCTACAACCTGGCTCTCCCAGAAATCCAACCAGGGCTTCCACAAATGTGGAAGATGCTCAATGTGTTGTCATGCACTCGAGACTACAAATATTGATTTTGGTAAACTTGGTATGTTCAAAGTGAATTCTTTCATTAATTGCAATACAACATTTTGTGTGTACTGCATCCTATGCCTATGTGGAAAATATTACATTAGTAGCGCCATCAGACCTCTCAAAATGAGAATACGGGAACACCTATCTACTATTTCAAACCAAGAGTCTAAATACCCACTTGCCATGCACTGGCAAAAATACCATCAGCTTGATAACAAGTCACAGATCAAATTTGTGGGCATGGCAAAAGTTCCCCTACCGCAACGCGGAGGTAACCTTACCCTCAAGCTGAGACAATTGGAAGCAAGACTAATCTGTCAATACCGAACTGTATCCAATGGCCTCAACAGCGATCATGAACTATCTGTGTTTCTCTGATGTCTGTGTGTAATTATTACACTAGACTAGTATGGGGTCCCATACATACTTATATTCAATTGATGATGGGAACTGTCTTGTATAGACAACACTGATAACCATTTTTTATATCATGGCTCGATCAATACTTATTAGTGCAACTAATCAATTCCAATTGGTACATAAGTACGTGGCATCATGAATTGGGGGACATAGGGACCACTAAACATGGTTAATGTATGCCTTCCTCCTCCTGCAAACAGTTTAAATCTACGCGCATACCATGCCCTTTGGCAATAATTGGAGCGGTTTCCTTTAATTATACCCACTTCATGGTTATTAACTCCCACCGAATGGTAGCCACTTATTTGCTACCCTTGCTGGCTCCCGGCAGTAACAAAATTATTTTTAACACATATAACAAGCACGATTAACATAACTGCATGTTTTAAATTGTATTTCGGTTGCACACCCATGCACCTTTATCTCAATCACATTGATATTACTGTTCCTTGGATTTTTTTTTGTTTTGTTTTTTTTAGTTGCACACACACGTGCATTGAATAGGTTTTGGGTCCTCGCCCAACATGGCCGACATGAGCTAATGTCAGAGCTCTAGTTGCGCGCATGGCGCTGGCCGCATTGTAAATATGAGCACAGCTACCACGCGCAAGGCTCCAGTTCATCAGTTCGGGCGGAAACGCCGATAAGTGAAGGTCTTTCGCGTAGACCCCTACGGACCTCTTTGCCTGGGGGTATACGCATGTGACCGTCCAGCACTTTTGATTGTCAATTACTTTGATTAATTAGATTGTTCTTTTCCTCTCTCCCCCCTACCTGGCGCCACGTACCTGTATTCAATTTCACCCCATCTCATCGCATTTGGCCTGCCTGCCAGCTACAGTTTTAATACGCACAGGCGTCTATATAGGTATGTTTTTTCCGAAACATACGTACTTTTCGCTTAGGCTTAGTTTTCAGTTTATGTAATGCGGTTAACTTAGTATTCTCCTGCTTGCAGCAGAGCCACAATTGAAATTTTTGTTGGATATCTATCTACCATATATAAAGGTAAGAATAGATACATATAACCTTTTGCAAACCTGCTGACTTTGGACAAGCAACTTAATCTGGCAATTTTCTGATAGCCAATTCATTTTGGTTTTTGCAAATACCTAATTTGCCCATTAAGTAACAAACACCTAGGTTTTCTGTTTTCCCAATGTATTAGAATTAGTGCCAAGCCTCCTCAGGTCAAATAATTTGTTTAATAATAATTCCATAGTATTTGGATATTAGGTTAACGAGTTTTGGAATTACGAGGCCTTCCCATAACTCATCTAATTGTACGATTATTTTGTTCTTCCTTTCTTATATATGGCACTGACTCGACGGTCTGGATGAACTTCAATGTTAAATGGGCCACATATCCTTTCATGTTTATTTCAATTCTGCAATGATATATTAACATATTTTGCAATGCTAATGTATTTGGCATATCTTGTTGGGAAATGTTGTATTGGTTATATTTTATGCCACCCTTATGTTAACTCCATGGTTTTTGGACCTGACTGATGTATAACTGTTACTCATCCCAATAATTGATTGTCAAAAATTTACAAAATATGCTCATATCTTTACAGCCTGGGAATAAGAGCTTGCTGCTCGAAACATGTGTTGGCTGTCTTCAAACTGCATTAAACTACGCCTAATTGAGCATTATAATTCTCGGTTGTGTGCGCAATTCTTGGGAGAAAACCAATCCTCATCATAGTTTATTTATGTGTACACTGTAGGCAGGGTGTTCACACACTGCTCCCTTCTGCTGCCCGTCAAACATCTTACTCTTTGATCAAGTGCGCCTAACCTCAAATTGTCTTTTCTGCCACACTCTCTTATCATTTATTTTATTGTGGAGTCGTTTCATCTAGAAAGGTATATAAATTAAATGCTTTGGAGATCGATTCATTGGTTGCTTATGAGTCGGGTAATAATAGCACATTTCATTGAAAGTGATTGGAAAATGGAAAATGTGGTTGTAAAGTGGTCTGATAAAAGGTTATTCACAGTGTCAGAGTTGCCAGGCCTACATTCAGTACAATGCAGCATTCACCTTGCTCTGACATAAGTGTCCGTCTGTTTACTGGTACACTAGGTCATCTGTTCCAGGTGGTCTGTTTATATGACGAATACATTAATACATATTGTACACTAAAATGTTGAAGGAACAGACGTGTGTGACCTGGCCTGGTCTCAGCGTTGATCTAAGGATAACGTCCGTGCATAGGTAAAAAGCATCTTAAAGATTACATGAGAAGTGGCATCTGCTATGTTTTCCCAGGTGTTTGTAAGCCTTTTACAAATATTTGTGTACTTTGCTGGAATATAGAAGAAGCCTTACATGACTGAACCACTGAGAGCAGATCGTATTGATGGCTGTACCATTTGTTTACCCATTACTGCAGTGATTTTATTAGATGGGTTCACAAATTAATATTTAATAATAAGGAGTGCTGGAAGCAAACAGCAAGTTGTGAATGCAATAGAAATGACCATTGGTGTCCATGAGAGTTGTGCAATGACTTCTCTTGTTTGTGAGCTGCCTCAAGGTTTAAACACAGCTCCAGCAATGTCACCCGATCCTTACTATCAATGTGATGTATTTAGGGTATAGGGAACAGGCTTGCTCTTAAGGTGTTCATCGATGCTGAAAATTAGCACTATATATCCTATACACCTTGTAGGTAGTATACACCTCCACTGTTCCTCAATAGAATCACCTGTAACTCAATCTTTAAATTATTCTCCAAACCAGCAATCCTAAAAGTAAGTGGTGTTTATATAATTCCCCATTGGAAGTTGCAAGGGATTCAGCGAACTTGTCATGTTCTTGCAACATGCATTTTATGAACTAGCAGAAATCAGTTGCATTTTCTCTGGGTCCAGACAGGAGAATAAACTCTGAGGCAATGTGGGCTGGATACATTAAATACCTGATTTATCTTTATCATGCAAATGTCTGCATGATGGCAGTGCTTGGGCCAAAGCATTGGGGGAATGCTAACTTTGGTTGCCTATAAAAGCAACAGAAGAGCATTTGGCAGAGATGTTTGGGATTTCAGCAGGCACACCTTCCAACCTGATGCTTGGGTTTTGGAGTCCTGTTGACTTACTTGTTCAAAATGTATTAAAATATGGGATCCAGACTTTGTCAGCGGTATGCAAGCTGTGCTTGATGGACCAAATGCTGTGCTTGTAAACCAACATGTTTTGCTACATTTGAATGTATGCCAGTTGTTCTTTTCAGAAAGTTCCATGAAGTTTCCCTGTAAATGAATGGCCCTGCACAAAGAGATCCACTTACTCACAAATGTATGTTGAGAGAATTGATTGCACTCAATAATTGACATTGTAAGGGAGGAAGGGTCTCCCAGGCCCCCCTTCATTCATGATGACGCGTACAATATGCTCATTCAACGGTTGACAGTGCACCTCTCGCCAAGGTGTGAGGTAGCCTTTGAATGATACATAACTGTGCATGGCCTATGGGCCGCGAGACTCCATTTTGTGTTAACCGCAGACTCCATTTTCTACTAGGCCGCACATACACACTGAATAAGAGCCTGCACCTCTCCCCTTCTCTCTATGCGCACAGCCAGCCTGTCTCCCCCACCTCTTCCCCTCTGCTGTCTCCACAGCTGCTCTGTTCTCATGGCAGCCTGGGCGCAAAGTGTTGCAAGTGAACACTGTATCTCTCTTCTTCCTCTGAGATCACTGCCCTGTGTGTGACACGGTCGGGGCCTGCTCTTGGAAAAAACCATCCATCTCCACAAACCTGCCTTTTGCACCAGCAGACCCCTCCTAGAGAAATGTAGACCTCAAGCCCCCTAACCTTACATTCTTTGATGTAACATGTGTAAGACCCTTGCCCATGTGCTACCCCACTTCACCAATGAAAAAGTGAAGAGGAGGGCACTACACTTGTTTATTTTATGTTGATCCAATTCTGTAACTCAATTCAGTTTTACATTCCAATACTTTAGCCTGGAGCTGCCAGTCCAAATCGCTCTTGTAGCACAAGGACCTATCCAAACCTCGAAAACAAAAAAACAAAGTGAAAAACACCTTGTTAGGAATGGCGCTTCTCAGTTTGCCCCATAAGGTTGCTACCAATAGTAGGTAAAAAACGTTTTATAACGAAATTGCTCAGGGTATAAAAAATCAATCAAAAAATGGATTTTTAGTAACGGGATATGTTTAATTCACATTCCTGTTATTTTCTTTACAGTAACGTTGTTCATGAAGGATTTGAGTTTTCATCCCAAGTTGCCCATAATACTTCATTGCCAATGCATTTCAAATGTAACCTTCTTCAGGGCAGTATGTAGGCAATACTTTAGTGCCATATGTCTAATTTTCCATAGAAAACATATGCTTATTCATTTAAGGCATATTAACAAACTATGTAGTTAACATTTAACCAATAAAGAATTACATACCAGTTTGTGTAGAAATAGTCCGTGCACACCATAGTAGACAGAAAACAAAATGAAAACACATTTTCAGTTAGCTGACATGGTGGCAAATATTATTTGCATTTCAAACGAAGACATGTAACTGAGGTGCTCGTCCTACCTGGGTTACTGTAATTTTCTTATGTGTGTGCTGGCTAGTACTCATAAAGTCTCTGTAGAGAAAAGAACAGACTTCTACTAGACTGTTGGAACGACTAAAATTATGGCAGGGTTTCCTCCCAGACCCCTTTCTTACCGTACGTCGTCTTGTTCGCACGAGAAACATTAGTCGATTGAGCCGCTGTCAAGCGTGCTTGCACCGGCTTCAGATTCCTTTTGTTGGTCTCCATGGAGATGGTGCGAGGCATCGTGGTCCAGCTGGAGCACGTACGCCTCGTGCCCCACCCCCGGGTGTGCGCCCTAGGGCAGGGATGTCTCCATGGAGACCATGTTCTGTAGGACGCTTAATCTAGAGCTGGAAAGCAACGTAGAGTCTGACTCTAACGTTTAGCCTGCCAGCACAACAGGTGTGCAGGGGTATGCTACCAATTTAATGAATAAGCTAAGTGGTTATAATGAAATGCTCTAAATAGTGAAAACAAAGTTTTAGTGAGAACACACATTTCAACCATCGCATGACGTGCGACGGGAGAGAGGTGTGTATTTAGAAAACTCAAGGCCAAAATGTAGTGGGCTAAATGTATAGTAGTCAGTGGAACAGAATGAATTAAGTAGTAATGCACTTTAAACATGGTACAACCTTAGCTATTACTAATCATAAATAAAACAAGAGAAAAGAAAAAAGAAAAGAGAAAAATTGGGGTAAAGCTCACAAAGCCTGTTGTAGAGTCAATTTGGCTACTAATATCATAGTTAACATATACCCACAAGCTAGATGCTATACAGTCACATTGGTCTAGTTACAATGTACTAACGTTTCTTTCAACCAATAATCGTTTACAAAAAACACATATAGTTGATTTCTTCATTGAGCCCCCTTGGTGTTAAGGAGCTCAATCGATCAATCCAGAAAGTCTCTCTCTGGTCCATCCTTTTCTGGAAATTTTCGTGGAGGTCTCTTTTCTCCACCACCTCTAAAATTAAATTGTATCTGGGCTAAATTGTGTTTTTTGTCCTGCCAGTGTCTGGCCACAGCTGAATTAGGATTATTGTTTCTTATGCAAGACCTGTGTTCGTTCCATCTGCTTTTGGCCACCCTGAGAGTTTGGCCCACATAGTAAAGACCACACGGGCATTTAATGGCGTAAATAACATTGTGAGAGTCACACGTAGCAAAGCTTGTGAGTCTTATTGTCTCCCCTGTGTATGGGTGCTTCACTGATTCCCCTTTCATGATGTATCCACAATTGCTACAACTCAAACAAGGGAATGTACCAATTCGTTCTGTGATCTTCTTCTTGGTTGCTGGTTTGGTTTGAACAAGCTTGTCTTTAAGATTTTGGCTTTGCTGAAATGCGAATGTGGGAACCTCCTTAAACAAATGTTGAACTCGCTGGTCGCATAACAATGTATTCCAGTGTTTTTTGATGATAGATTTTATGCGATTGCTCTGTCGGGAATATTTGGACACAAATACCAGTGGGGGGCAACATCTTGTTTGGTTTTCACTTTCAGTAGATCTTCCCTACTTTGAGTAGCTACTCGTGACTGCGCTTCACTTACTTCTTGCTCTGAGTATCCTCTATCAAGACATTTTATCCCAATTTCTTTGATTGCACTATCATAGTCTTCTGGGTCACTGACCAGTCTTTTCACTCTAAGCATTTGGCTGTATGGCAAATTTTTGATGAGACTAGGTTGGTGAAAGCTTAAACGTTGGAGTAGATTGTGTGATATCCTGTGTTGGTTATGTTGATATTTACGTCCAGAAAATGGATGTTCACTTGAGAATATTCATGTGTAAATTGAATACGTGCATCTTTACTGTTGAGGTATTGGAAGAATGTTAATAGTTATTCTTCTGTGCCTTTCCATATTCCAAAAATATCGTCGATGTACCTGATCCACAAACCTAACTTTTGTTGCCAGTGTTGGTTCCGTAGTATGTGTTCTGTCTTGAATTTATGCATAAATGAGTTTGCATAGGATGGAGCCATGGTGGCCCCCATGGCGGTACCAGCTACTTGAAGGTAGTAGCGATCTTTGTATCGAAAATAAGAGTTGTTACTTATAAATTCAAGTAAGGCCATTATAAATTCTTTCTGTGCTGGTATCTCTTCTGCTGCGAGCAGAATTCATTCTATAGCCTCACTGCCTAAGTCATGTGGTGTCGAGGTGTAAAGGCTTTTTACGTCTATAGTGAAACCGATGCTATTGTGATCATATGGTGTCGAATTCAAGAGTTGTAAGAAATGTGTCGAGTCCTTAATGTATGTGTTTGTTTTTTGTATCAGCGGTTGTAAGAAGTAATCTACATATTTGCCAAGAAGTTCCAATATACTGTTCATCCCTGCTACGATAGGTCTCACAGGGTGTTTGACAGGATCTTTGTGTACCTTTGGAAGAATATAAAAGTGAGGTATTCGGAGATGAGGATTAGTCAAAAATGTCTTTGTGTGATGATTAATCCACTCCAACTCTTCAGCTTTTGCAAGAAGTATTTCCAAGTTCTCTCAGATCTCTGGTGTGGGGTCCTTTGTTAATCGTGCATAGGTATTTGTGTCACTCAATTGTTTATCACATTCTTCTTCGTAATCAATTGTGTATTACAATACCAGGCCTCCTCCCTTGTCTGCAGACCTTATAATGATAGATGTGTCTCCATACAAATCTCTAATTAATTTCAATTCATAAAGCTTCATGTTCCATGTTGAATTGCCTTTAAATCGAATCTTTTCAAAATCCCTTGTCACCTGTTTTTGAAAGATTTCTATCGAAGGTATACCCCAGTTCACCCCCATATTGCTAGTCTTGCGAGGCCATATATTCTTCTTGTACTAACAAATAGTAAAACACTTAACCCATGCATTCTAAAATACTGTGTTAGATAAGGCTCCTGGACCCATATATCTTTGCTCTTCCTGTAGCCCAGGTCAAAGGCCTATGTGATATATATGCTATGCCCAGGTTATATGTGTTCTACTAAATCTTGTATGATTAGAATTGATGAGATGTGCTAGATTAGAAAGAGCAATAAATATTATTGCACGGACATCGCCTGACCCCGTGCCACTCCCTGATGAGCCCAGCTGACCTGTGTGCTTTAAGAAGTTACAAGTTCAGCGCTGACCAATCCTGGAGCAACGCAACTATATAATATGTATTGACTTGTCTCCCTTGACTATTGATCGATACTTACTGTACCCCCTATAGCACACATAATCAATGACATGTTTTTTGTAATATAACATGTATTTTCTGTATCTTGGGCAGAGTGCTCTCGGAGAAGCAGAGTCCTCTGCGTGGCCCATTTTAACTCTATATAAAGGCTTGCCTACTACCTCACTCGCAATTGGTCCTGGTCTAATTCCCTACTGGGGTGTGTCCATTGGTTATTTCATTGTATGAGTGGGGAATAGCAGCTTTCATTTGGTGAACAGGACGCAATAGCGTTCTTTCGTTCTTTTGGTACGAGACGTCCCTTGGCCACAGCAGGGAGATCCAGGAGATCCAGGGTGACCCGGTCAAGGTTGCCCACCTACGGCAACTAGTACCCTTTAGCAGTGCGTACATTAGGAAGAGGGTTCCATGGGTTCCGGCTTTGCAAAATACCAGGCTGTACCACTCACCGGAGCCTGGTGTGTCCATTGAGTGTGGGTCAGCAACTTGATAGACCAGGTCCGGAGGCTCTCGGATCAATATGGACAGGTAAGTATCAATTGCGAGAGATTTTAAAAGAAGGTGGGGGAAAATTGGAAGGGAGTCAGACTGAGGTGTTCTGGGATATCTAGTGAGGGTAAAAGTGGGGGTGGGGCCTTTCTCTTTACTGCTCTTCGTTGCATATGGCCATTAGGATTTTGTAAAGAGCTGATAAGGTGAATAGAGATATGGGAACCTAGTTTCACAAGGGGCGAGAAGGCGGTCCGCATATTGCTATTTCGACTAGTACAAGAGGATAAATGGTGAAAAAATAAACACAGTAGGAGTCTCGTATAAGAAGAAGACTCAGAATAGTATTAGATTTGCTTTCTTCTCTTTTCTTTCTTTT
This sequence comes from Ambystoma mexicanum, assembly GCF_040938575.1. Taxonomy (NCBI): domain Eukaryota; kingdom Metazoa; phylum Chordata; class Amphibia; order Caudata; family Ambystomatidae; genus Ambystoma; species Ambystoma mexicanum. Next base: position 652,283,809 of record NC_090925.1, read on the forward strand.
CATTCAGAGGGAATAAGGTCCCTAAGGGGGGTCCAGAAAAGATCAGGAAAGGGTGAGATTCTGGGTGAAGAGGGCAGGGTTTTTGTCTTAACGTTCATGTATCACGTTTTGTTTAATGTGGTATGATCTATGTTGTATATGTCAATCTGTGTGTTAAATGTCAAGTGGCCAATGTCCTGTTTTATTTTGTTTTGATGATAATGAAATGTAACATCACAAGGTGTTTGGAGATTTGAGAAAAGGCATTTTGTGACAGTATTGTTATAAAATTGTTGAAAAAGTTCTTGTTGCTTGAGCATCCAAAAGTAGTCTTAGATTGTTCACCCTGCACACACACCTCACAGCTCATAATCAGAACACGATCGGGGTGGAAACGCCACTTATGCACATATGACAGAGCTTAACAATGTGCAGCGAAAAAATTCAAAAGTACCACGAGCAGTGGCAAACAGAAATGAAAGTGGAGGTAATTCCCCAGGTAAGGCCAGAAGTGGGGTCATTTGATAAATCAGTGCTAGATATGGTAGCAACGCACTTGACCATTAAATATAAAGGTAAGCAACTTCAAAACAGGAGAGAAGTGTTAGATTTGTGGAGGTTAGTCAAATAGATACCCCCGAGCAAAAATAAAAGCCAAGATTCATTGCCCCAGATAATAAGAACCAGTGTGGGAGGGGAAGAGAATAAGGAAAAGGGAACAGAGCCTAAAAAGATATACCCACTACTAACAAAACCTGGGATGGATAAAGTGACCCTATGTATGTTCCAAAGTCAAGTGCAGCCTCCAAGTCATTTGCAACAGCTCCTGCCCCTTATGATCCAAAAAGGTTGTACTGGGAAGATGTGCACCCCTCCTGTAAGCTTAGAACAAATAACACAGGACTTAGAAACATGATTAACAATGACACAAGCAGAACTAAAAAGGTTAAGAGGGATATGTGAACAGAGCACACCCTTACTTGGGGTGAGCAAACCCAGCCACCACGGACACCCAATACCCCAGTAAACATATTGGGAGTTGACTGGAAGGTGGGAGACATCTTATTCCGCATTAACATTGCCCTGTCAAAATAATACAATTAGAGCAAGGAGAGGAGCAGGTGAGTATGGGACAGGGGAGTGTGACATCAGACAGTGAGGAAGAATACTGGAGTGACCTAGACAAGGATAAGGAGGGGAATGGAGACGGTGCCTGCCTAGAGGATCAGTGCCTGGTGAACAGGGGGATGAGGAAGGGTGGCATCTAGGGAGATAAATAAATAGAATGGGGAGGATGGCAGTAGCACGGAAAAAAGGAGCAAAGATGAGTACGGTTAAAGGGAAGAGCAAGTTACAGATGCTGTTGATACACAAGGGAGTAGGGAGACCGCATTATAACCCTTGGGCACAAATGGATAAGGCCAATCTATTGAAAACATTGCCTCCACTTTCAGGGGGGCGAGTAAATGGATATACGCCTTCGAGAAAAATGATGCAGGGGTCCACCTAGCAATTGGTGACGTCAAAAGTTTGTTGGTATCTGCAGTAGGTGATCAGGCTAACAGGGTGTGCGTGAAAGCAGGATTCCCTGGGGTCACACTGGATTGTGACCGCCACGATGCAGCATCATTTAACACTGTGAGGGCCCAGGTATGGGACGCATTGAGGAGTACCTTCCCAGACACTCCTGATTTACAGTCAGTTATGCAGTGCACCATGGGGGAGGACGAGGATGCTGCAACTTACATTCTGCGGGTGCAGGATATGTGGAGGGCAGAGACATGCATGGCTTGGGATCAATCCACCTCCCTTTTTACTTTAAAATTAAGCAGGCCTCCCAAAGGAAGTACAGAAGGCACTTGATATAATTGCAGGGATAGAAGCTGAAGGGTGGCCAGTAATACAGAGCATCACAGTACACCACTGTAGGAGGATCAAAGAAAGGGAAAAGAGATAGCACAGAAAAGATTGGAAGACAAAGCAAAGCTTGTACAAACAAAATTGGTTAAGGTTGTAACAGTAGCTGCTGCCCTCCCCATAGAATGGCAGGGGGACCGGGAGGACAGGCCAATAGCAATACAGGCATGAATGGCAGCAAACTGGGCAGCAAATGGACAAGAACAATGGGCTGGCAAGGAGCAGTATGGAGGGCCACAATAGCAAGGAAGGGCCGGAAGAGGAAGATGAGGTGAGTATGGAGGTCAGGAGTTTATTGGTCATGTGGTAGGTGGAGGCATTACTCAAGAGAATGTCATAGTCATCCCATGGTACCTTACCAGAGCAAACAGCAGTATGGGCACCCCCACCCAAGTAGCCCCTATGACCTGCCAATGGGTGGATTCAGACGTGAGGAACAAATAGACCCTCGGTATGCATGCGAGCAAAAAGCACCACCACAGAGCACACAGCAGCGATTACCACAACAGAATCACTTAGTACAAGCCCGCAGCAACCCATTTGTCACTACAGCAAATGGCGCACCAGTGCCGTTTGTAGGAGAAGCAGTGGTGGGAGATAATGTTTTTAATCACCACGAGACAACAAGACACCCAGCATAGGACAGCCCACAGAGAACACCTGCATGTCCAGTACTGTTGACAACCCTCAGCGCAGGCGAGGAACCAGCGGTGGGGACAGAGATTGGAAACAAACAGGTTATCTTTATGGTGGACTCAGGAGCGGAAAAAACATGTCTTAAAGAAGGCAGGTTTCCGCTTTCGGACCAAACAATGGAGACGCAGAGGTTCTCTGGGGTGGTGGTCGAGGTTCCATACACACAGGATTTGCATGTAACAGTGGGGGGAAAAACACCACTATTGTATTATGAAGGCCTTGCCAATAAATTTACTTGGGAGGGACCTCCTCAGCAAGCTCAACATGAGTACCTCTTTTACAAAGAGAGGAATAGTATGCTCAACACCAGGAATCTGTACCATGAGAGCAATTTTACTGATACACACAATTGCCAGTGAATCTATGGTTTGTGGAGTGCCCATTGACCCAGACATGTTTGTACAGGAGATACAAGTGTTGGCGAGAGTAGTCCCTGAAATAACATGCCAAGAGTGGCGAGTACAGTCGGAATTTGTGTTTAGACCCCCATGGCAGCCACACTGGTGGTGCCTGGGTCGATAATGTCCATAGATCTGCATGGCATGCAAGTGTTTGCACGGCAAATAGCAGTAATGGGAATGGAGACACATGGGTGTGAGTGGCGGACAGTGTTGTGCATAGATCCCAATCTAGCGCTACATGACATATCGGATGAGGAGCTGTTCACTGACAATGACAATGATTGAGAAATAATAAGGGAGATTTGTATTCCATGCGAGATAATGATCCAACACAGACAGGTCGCAAACCCGCTCATGGCCCTTGTCAGTGCACTGCCAGTATTTTTCGAAAATTACATGCAACAGGTACCATGATTACTATGGACCAATGGTCCCTATGATGTAGGCTCCTGCAAGAAGTGACCCCCATCAAAATAAAGCTCAAACCAGGTGCAATACTGCCCCAAGTAAAACAGTACCCACTATCAAGAGAAGCTGCGGAAGGGATAAAGGAGAGAATACATGCCCTACTAGAACAAGGGATCATTGTACCTTCAAATTCACCTTGTAATACTTGCATTTATCCAATTAAAAAAGCAAAAGGGTGGGGCTTGGAGGATGATACAGGATTTGAGACCCCTCAATGACGTCATACAAAAGGAATTTCCACTGATCCCAAACACTGCATCCATTTTGTGTAGCATCCCAAAGTCAGCAACATGTTTCACAACGGTAGACTTGAAAAACAAATTTTTCTCTGTATCACTGGACCCAGAATCACGATATTTCACAGCATTCAATTTGGGGGGAAAGAGATGTGTATGTTGTTGGTTGCCCCAAGGATATTGTGAAAGCGTAAGCATTTTTAACAGGATACTATATTAGGACCTTGGGAACATTGACAAAAAGAGAATGATTATTCAGTACGTGGATGAACTACTAATTTGAGGAGAAAATGATGTAGAAATGACTCAATAATATTGCTCACTCTGCTAGCCCACAAGGGGTACAAAGTAGACAAACAAAAATTACAGTACTGCTTAACTGAAGTGCTTTACTTGGGACAACTGATATCAAAACATGGCAAGAGAATCATACCAGACAGAGAAGCTGCAGTGCATGCGGCTAGTAAGCCCAACACAATGAAAGAAATGCAGAAATGTTTTGGCATATGCAATTATTGCCGAGCATGGATACTGGATTATGCAGCATACACAAGACCCTTATTGCACGCACTTAAAGAACCACAAAGAGAAGGCACTACACTAGCATGGACCCCAGAAATGAATTCAGCCTTTGACACACTTAAGGATTAATTTCAACAGTGCCAGTTCTAGCAACCCTTGATTATGACTACAAGTTTTACCTGTTCTCACATTGTGACAGGATACTGATGACAGCCATGCTGACCCAGAAAACATCACTAGGACATAAGCCTCTAGCTTACTAAGTGGAAAACTTGACGTGGTAATGCAAGGACACTTTGCCTGCAAATAGGCTCTCGCAGCTACTGCATTTGCCATTCAAAAGAGCACCACTTTTGTAATGGGATGTTCAGTAACATTGTTTGTTAAGCATTCACTGTTTGCCATCCTTGAAAGATCAAAGTCTACACTAGCACAGAGAGCAACATCATATGAACTCATTCTGTCTAGTTCAAACATACACATAGTACGGTTTAAAATGGTAAACCCAGCAACATTCATTACAGTGGCATGCACTATAGAAGATATGCAAAGCCATGACTGTGGCACGTACCAAGGGGAAGGTGATGACATGCCCAGAGCAAATGAAAATGCCTTCGAAGAAGGAGAAGTGCATTTTGTAGATGGGTCGGCGTCAATAAATGCAGAAACAGGTGAAAAACTTATAGGAGCAGCAGTGGTGCAATTGAAAGATGGGGAGTGGGAGATAATAGTGCAAAAAAGGCTACCCAGGCACTTTTCAGCTCAGGCAGCAGAATTAGTGGTACTTATTGAGGCCTTACACACAGCGAAGGGGTGTGCAGTAATGATTTACACGGATTCAGCTTACATGTCTACGACAGTACACAGAGGACTGTCACGGTGGGGGAGGAGAGGATTCAGAAGGGCAGATGGTCCCCAGTACAACATGCAGAGCTTTTAAAAGAGCTAATAGACGCATTAACAGAACCGACAATGGTGGCCCTGGTTAAATGCGCAGAGGACTTATAGCCCACAGACGTGTATCACAGATGCAGATCACAGCTGCATCTATTCAAAAGCCAAGACTCATTGAATGAGCTACACAGCTACACAGTGCCAGAACATCGAGATTCACGCCTGCCAAAAGCCGCCACCACTGGGCCCACAAGCAGATGCTATATGTGCTTACCTTCGCTGCACAGTGGTTTTCACCGCCATTTAATGACCTGGCGCCTGACACGATCAATGCTGTGCCGGATAAATGGTCCAGCACCAAGGACCCCTACTATAGGAGTTAGGAACTAAATTGATGCATATTCCTACCACTGGCAGAACGTACGTTAGGATTTTTCTCCATAGCCACTGCCCCCTGGTAGTCCAGAGGAGAGCTGAGGCTCTCCTGATTCACCCCCCTTTTTTGTTTGTGAAGAGGCAATGTGCATTTGACGTTTGCACTCTGTCCTGAGTAAGGTTGATCAAAATAACTGGGCAAGGGGACCCTACTTGTTTGAAAACCTAACCGAAACATGTGTCAATGATAGTTTTTCAACCCCGGGAGATGCACAGGGGGTCTCATCGTTTAGTATTAGAGTGTTAAAGTGACATTTATTTGATTAGAATTTGAGATGGTAACATCATTCTACCTAATTGTCAGATGTATGCGTGTATGAGAAATGTATGCGTGAGTTATGATTGAATAGAACCTGGAGGCATGATCTTTGTATTGAGCCTATCTTATTAATTTATGTGAGACTGTTCTCCGTATTTTTAAAATAAATATGATGTTTTACTATGAGTTGATAAACAGTATCATGTCATCTTCGGTCTAGTTGGTCCAAACCACCCCTTTTTTAGTGGCCCTGGTTAAATGCCAGGCCCACACAAATAACAATGACATCATCTCTTTGGGAAATGCTGCAGCAGATGCTGCCGCCAAAGAAACAGCATATTTGGGAAAAGATGTACATGGAGCATTCATACTAAAAACAAATGTGGAAGAGGTAAAGGGTGATGGGTACAATTCAATGCCAATATCACAAGTAATTGATCTACAGAAAAAGGCCCCACTTGAGGAACAACAGTTATGGACAAAGGTGTGTGCAATCATCAACTGATCTCCTTTGGCAGCAAAACTGTACTGGAAGAGCCGTAATGTCCATAGAATTATTAGAAATAGCATCCCAACAGTTGCACTTCCCCGGGCACACTGCAAAACAACACATTGCAGCAGATATACAGGAAAACTGGTTTGTGCCCGGGTTACAGGAGCACGTGGCAAATCTTAATTATAGAATGCACAACATGCCAGACATACAATTCAGGGATGACATTGAGAACACTGAGAGGGACTCTGCCCCACCCCATTGGACCATTCCGTGAACTGCATATTGACTACGCAGACATGGGAGACAGGAGTAATGGAGCACAATATCTAACTGTGGTGGTCTGCCCCTTTTCACGCTTGGTGGAGGCAGGACCCGGTGCCCAACCGGATGCGAAATGCACAGTGAAATTCTTAGTGAGGGAAGTTTCTCCCCGATGGGGAATCTGTGTGTGATGTCATATGTTCCAACAACGGGACACATTTTGTAAATGTCTTATTTAAGACAGTGACTACACTGTTGGGCATTAAACATAAACTCTGTTTGATTTACCACCTGCAAGCTAACAGATTTTTGGAAAAAATCAGCGGCCTACTTAAAAGCAAATTGTCAAAATTGTGTACCACCCTAAAGAAAAAGTGGGCGTACTGCTTGCCGTTGGCACTATTTGACTTGAGAAACCAGCCTAGCAAAGACCATCACTGGTCACCCCATGAAACAGTAACAGGGAGACGTATGCATACCCCAATATCACCCTCGAGGAGAACATCAGATGCACACAGAACAGCTACAATATTGGGTGAGGAGTTTCAGGAGTACTTAGGGGAAATTGACTAGGGCAGCAAGGACAATAGCAAAACAAATAGCTCCACCCTTTACATGGGAAAATGAAAGTGACACAGTAACACCAAGAGGATACAGCCCAAATGCACAGCTAATGCCTGGAGAGATGGTGTATGTGCGCAGTTTCATAAAACAATGGAATGCACCACGATTTTATGGTCCTTATGAAGTAATATATTGTACAACAACTGCAGTGAAAGTGAAAGGGGTGAACAATTGTATCCATTTATCGGATGTACAAAAAGCATGATAGTGTTATAGTAGAAGGAGGGCAGCATACGGAGGAAGGAACAACACAAATGTAAAAGAAATGGTCCCAAACAAATGAATAATAGTGCATGAATGAAATACAAAATATATGGAAGAAAGAAAAAAAGTATTCATGAAAATTAAATTGAAATACTATAAATAAGAAGTGTATATGCAAAAGGAAAATGAAAGTAATAAGATATATTGATGCCATTAGGACTAAGTGTACCTATGTATTTAGCAAGAGTGTTTCTCTCTCTCTCTCTCTCTCTCTCTCTCTCTCTCTCTCTCTCTATCGCTCTCTCTCTCTCTCTCTCTCTCTCTCTCTCTCTCTCTATCTCTCTCTTTTTCTCTCTCTCTCTCTCTCTCTCACTCTCTCTTTCTTTCTCTCTCTCTCACTATGCGTCCACATGTTGCCTATAATGAAAAAGGACTCTATAAAATAGTAAACGTAGTATAAAAATGGAATGTACAGTAACATAAAAATGGCATATGTGCTTAACCCAATTGCGTATCCCTCTGTAGGTACAGACATGGAAGAAACGATGGCCCTGAATGCCAGCGACACTACAATAGATAGCAATAGGAGAAATGTTAGCAGTACTAGGGCCTATTCTTTTGAAGGTGGGTTGTGCCTCTCTGTGATATTGTGTTTTACACTGTTATTGGGCCTCACACTGTATTGGTTCATATATTTTATCTCTTCGATTGGGTATATTGATGGCTTTTCCCTGCGCGAGAGGCGTTCTTGGGGGCGTAACTGGCGCTGCTGCAGGGTCGCTGCACCACTGTGCGCCACGGCTGGTTTTGGTGGCTGGAATCCATGAATACGTTATGCGCAGAAATGGATTCTTGCGCACGCGGCTGGCGCAGGGATTCGCACGCGCACACTGTGCGCCAGCCGCGTGCGCCACTTGTGCGCTGAATTCTATGAATTACCCCCTAAATTCCAATAGAATCTTCTTGATCGCTGTGCGCTGAGGTAGGCACAATAAACGTCTCAGCAAGCCTTTCTCCAGTCTAGCTAGCTAGTCTAAGCTAGATAGAAACCAACCTCCACACCGTAAAGTACCATAGACGTTATGTTGGCCTGATATAACTGGATCAGTGTACCCGTCGGGAACCCACCCCCCCTCCTGGCAAAAGAGCGGACCCCCACACCCCCGAGGTCATATTGGCTCTATGTCTAACTTGTTCGAAATGAGAAGTGCTTCTCAGTCTGGAATTCAAATGCATTCCCAAGTATTTATAAGAAGCATGCAGAGAAAGCCCATTCACACACACACAACTTTCTATTTTACATATACATATATTCTTCCCTGTTTCCGAAGTGTACCTTTGGAAAACATCTCCCCGTTATTCTTTCCCCTTTGAAACAGTGACCCACAGACGCATGAAATGAATCACACAAATAAACAGCCCAGTCTTATTTCGGTAATTTCAAATGCTGTTACTATTAACCTTACATCCTGGATTACACAACCAAAAATATGAATATGACATTACAAATTATTACCATTACATGCTCTTACCAACAGTGGATACAGCTTTGCGCCTCTAAAAGATAATATAAAACAAACACAGCACAACATGGAAAATATTTTGAACGTGATGTGCAGCTCTTTTTATCCAGTGCAGAGAGAAAAAAATATATAACACTTTTATTTTCAAGGCTAACTCACTACACTGTCTGCCAAAAATACAGTGCATTCCACACATTCTCACGCTCCTCATTTAAGACCTTACTCACCAGAGTATGCGAGGTCTGAATCTCGTGCTATTGGATCTTATCTATGCAAACCCCACACAGTTTACGGACACAGCATTTGGAATTTCATTTACTCCGAAGCCAGGATGACACTCTCCCTCTCTCTGCCCCGCCTTTAGGCTTTCTTCCAACTGCAGCCCCCAGAGCACACCATCCCACAGTCTGCTGATAGGAACCAAATCTCCGACTGACTACACCCCCTTTCCAGCTGCTTACATTTCCTCTGTCTGTCCATCACAAATTAAACCAGCCTTCCCTGACACTGGTTCTAACACCCCCAGACTTCTACCAATCACATTACAAGAGCCTTCATGTAACAAGTTATTTCCTGCCAGAACAATGGATCTTTTCATTGTACAAAAAGTCAGCTATTCATTTAGTTTCCTACTGTGCATATTTTCTCTTCTCCATAGAAAAATTCTAAAACCGAAAAAAAAAAAATGATCTGTTAACCATTTACATTGCAATATTAATTTGGGACAATTAGTTGGTTACGGGACTTTTGGTTAGTATATTCTGTTACATATAGGTTATCTCCACAAAGCAGTTTGTCACAGATAGAAATACCCAATTTGTAAATATGCACATTGAACCTGTCTTTTTCTGCATTCTTTTATGTAAGGCCTAACTTGGCATTTTACCTGCTTCATGTACTTTCCCATATATTTCCTACCTTCAGGTTAGCCTCATCACCCTGCTAATCTGTACCCTTACATTGTCCTCACATGTGACCATGTGCATTTTAAAAATGACAGCACATTTTGCTAAATGCTTCTGAAATTAAAAATACCCATCTTGCTGGCTGCAAACTGAAAGAAAATTGAAATAATTTTGCTTGAATATTTTAAAAAATGAACGTCCATTTTACTGGCTGCAAACTGAGAAAAACTGCCATTTGCACCCATTTTGCTTCTCTTCGAATCTGTACACATGTGTTGTTATTTGCATGAATCAGCACACAAATATCCTTCATATACCCCCGTTTTTCGGACAAATATGATCATAATTGGAGGAAATAAATATTCAAAATATATGTGTCACAGAATATCTCTCCTTCTCCATTGTCACCAGATCAATAACGGTTGAAACAATAACATCTTAACAAAATCAACATATAAGCATTTCACAACAAATAACTGTTTAAGTGTAAAACAGAAATGAAGCAAAAACCAAATTGGGTTGATCAGTCTTCACATGCATTTGCATGTGTGATGGAAAAACATATGTGCACACTTCTGACTGAAGCACATCTTTAATAGTCCATGTCTCTATGAATTGTCCAAACTCCATAACATTGTTATAATGTCTAAATTATTGTCTTTGTTCAGGTATTTTATGGAGTGTACATTTCAAATCAGTGTGCACCAAGTAAAACAATAAAATAATAAAATAAAATAATTGAATAAAATAATTAAATAAAATAATAAAAATGAATTAAGATTAAAATAAACATTTTCCACTGTCTCCTGTTCAAGTCTCAATTGGTAAAGCATAGCACAATAGCATGCCCCACCAGCAACGCTGTGGAATTAAAATCAAGTGAACACTGTTCCATTGCTGATATTCACAATCCTCAGGACCACACCTCTGAGATGTCCTGATCACGAGACTTCCATAACAGCATCCTTCCCAGCGGAATCTCTCCGGCCTGCACTCATGGACTTTTCTTCACAGAAGTCATCCCTTTTGGCATCTCGGGCTCTTTATCTTCAACTCCCTACTTCGGTCAGGAGGCTTTCTTGGGTTTCCTCCTGTGGAGTCCAATCCCGTGGACTCCGATCCAGTGGCCTCTGATCCATCTCCAGGAACCGTGAACTGGCCCTGCCGGGATAACATGTTAATTGGATCTAAATTCACTAGAAAAGAAACAGGTTAAGTACATAGCATAGCACAATTCTCTATCCCTTTTTCTCTACTTGGTAAAACAAAAAAAAGGTCAGCCCAAATAACATATCTTCCAGAACTTGCCATCTTTGGGCACCTGCAATTAAACAGATATCATAGAGAAACAAACAATATTTTATACCTTGCCTAATTATACATTACAGTAATTCCCATGCAGATAAATCTTACCATACTGTACTAGAATAGTATATGACTCTTTCTGATTGTCTTTATTTACTCACCAAACCATACTTCTGATCATTCGTAGAGTGAAATATACTCCATCTTGTACCTGTCCTTATACATTATGAAACAGTCACCATTTCTTCAATGTATCTGCCAATAATAAATTTTTGTATCATTATTCTCAACTGTCAGCTTTATTTTCATTGCAATCATTACCGTTAGCTGGTCTCCACCCGCTCAAGTCTCTTGATCTCATGTTTTGGGTGGCAGGGCTTAATTTGATTTACATGGACAAATTGTTCTGTCACCATCTCACCCTCTGTCCTCAATATTTTATACACCACAGGAGATATTTTATCCACAATCTCAAATGGCCCTTGCAATGCTGTGAGGAATTTTGAATTTTTATGTCTACACTTTCCAAAATTATATTTATACACCTGATCACCTATTTTTTCTCTTTCCCAGATGTCTTTTTTATCATAATAGGTCTTTGCACTTTCAGCAGCTATTTCCAGATTCTGCTGTACAAATGTAAATGCATGTTGTAAGTGCTTCCTCAATTCTTCCACATATTCGTGAATTGTGGATGCACTCACAAGTGTTTGTTCATGTGACCTGTACAATACATGTTGTGGCAGCACCATTTTTATTCCTGTCCATGCTTCATGACTGTCATGACCTGTCAGGACTGATACCTGTTGCTTTAGCAGGAGTCAATCTAATGGCCATTGACACTAAAGGTAGCCGTAGATCCCAACTAGAACCTGCCTCTGCTACAAACTTCTTTACTATTTCCACAATAGACCTATTGCTTCCTTCAACATTTCCAGAAGAGGCGGGCCGGTAGGAGATGTGCAATTTCCTTTTGACCCCCAACATCTGCCACACCTTGCTCATGTGCTTGTGAAATTACTTCCTCTATCTGATTCCATCCTTTTGAGTAACCCGAATCTTGAAAATATATGGTTTACCAACAATGTGGCCTCTGTTTGTGCACTACAATCTGGCGAAGGAATGCATTCCACCCATTTTGACATTAAACACACTACTGTCGATAAATATCTATTTCCCCTAGCTAATCTTTTTACAGGCCCAACATAGTCAATTTGCAAATCTGACCATGGATGAGTTAAAACTCTTTTCATTAATGGAACCCTATGCCTTGATGGTGCAGGTTCAAATTGTGCACATATCAGAAATCCCCTAGTGTATAATTCCACATCTTGGGGCATATGTGGCCAGTAAGCATAGTCCTTCAGTAATTCCAACATTTTTTGGGAACACCTGGATCCTGCAGTTATTGCATCATGCGCATGGTGTAACATTAGTCCTCTGAATGAAAGAGGCACTACCCACTATATCTGCCCTGTTAGAGATTCCCTAATCATCAGACCATCCTGTAGTCTTATTCTCTTCTTGTTCTTTAATGACACTTTCAGCTCTGCTCTTCCTGTACAATCATTTTCAGTTAAGGGATTTTGTTCGGGGTCTATCAAATGATTATAATAAACCCCCAATATTGGGTCTTCTTTTTGTGCCTTAACCAGATCCTGACATGGCGTATCATAACTCCATTGCAATACAGGTTGTTCAACCTTCTTTGGAGATTTGGAGCGTGTGACAGCATCCACCTGCATTTCACCAATTAGGTGTTCAATGGACAATGCTTCTCCCATCACAGCCCCAATCTTGGCCAATTGATCTGCTTTATCTTGTCCTCCTTATCCTCTACTGGTACTTTAAAATGTCCACACATTTTTCTCTAGTGTATTGTTAAATCATTCTCTGACACAAATGTATCTATAGCTTGAATCATTCTCCCATGTTTTAGGGGATTTTTACTATATGTGAGCATACTCCTTGCTTTCCAGCCACGCAAATACTCTACAAAGCTATTTCCTGCATAATCAGAATCAGTTACCAGGACAATTTCTTTGATTTTGTTATCAACTGCAGTAGTAATTGCTTTATAAATGGCAGCTAACTCTGCTATCTGGCTACTCCTGGCCCCAAATGCTCTTTCCTACATCAAGAATGACTTCACATTTTCTCCAGCATTTCCTTTCCCGGCCACCAGCTGTTTATCATTGTAATTTTCAATGTGATAAGCAAACCCATCTACATAGACGGTTGGCAAATTTTTGCATACATTTTCATGAAAAGCTTTGTGTGGTGATTGTTCAAATTCATTTAAACTGGGCTCCACTTCAATCTCATCTGAGACACACTCAGCTGCACAGTCATGTAGATCTGCTATCCCTTGAGCAATTGGGCTCTTTTTGTTCTGCCTATATATCATACTTCAATTGGGAATCCCTGCAATGCCAACGTCCAGGAAGTAATCCCGGACTGTGCTAGGTTGCCTGATCTAATTCTTTTACTCTGTAAGAATTGCAACGGTTGATGATTTGTCTCAATAATTACCTTTTCTCCTTGAATAATGGGATGGAAATGTTGTAATGCCCACACAGTGGTCAGAATGGCCTTTTCACATTCACTGAATTTAGTTTCAACCTGAGAAAATGCCTTGCTTGCACAGGCGATAGTTTTATGATTCAAATCATGTTTTTGAGATAATACGGGTGACATACACTGCTCAGTGAATCCTATTTCTACAAAGAAATCTTTATTCTTTATGGGATAGGCCAAGCATGACACCTTCATGAGGCATTCCTTCAATTTAGCAACTGCCTCAGACTGCTCTTTTTCCCATTTCCAGGGCACATTCTGCTTCAACAATTTAGTCATGGGTTGAGTGATTTCAGCGTGATTTTCAATACATTTCCTGTTATATCCTGTCATTTCCTAATACACTTTTTAAACCTCAAATATTTTTAAGATTTTTCAATTTCTGTAGCGCCTCCACGTTTTTCTTTTGTGGATTTAACCCGTGTTCAGTTACTTCATGGTCTAAGAACTGTACTCTCTTTTTGCACCATTGGGCTTTCTGCAGAGATACTTTGGCACACGTCTTTTGCAATTGGCCAAACACATGACTAATCTCATCAAAACGACTTTTTAGGCTTTCATTTTTTATCAGTACATCATCTACATAAACTATGGTCCCTCTTTCTGCCGCATCTGACAGTGCTTTTCTCAAAAATAGGCCAAACTCACTCCCACTATTGAAATACCCAAATGGCGTTCGGACCAAGCGTATTGCATTTTATCATGTGAAAATGCAAACAAATTCTGAATGCCTTCTGCCAATGGCACACACCAGTACCCAGATGTAAAATCTAATGTGGTAAACACCTTGGACCCATGCACCTGAGTGAGGCCTTGATCAATGAATGAAAGTGGCCATCTAGATACCGGCACCCTTTTATTTAGTTCTCTCAAGTCTGCACACAGATGCCACTGACCATTTGGCTTCAACACACCCAAAATGGGAGTGTTCAAGGTACTGTAAATGGGCCTGATAATTCTTCTGGATTCTAAATTCTTAATTATCTCTGCTAATGATTACAAGCATGCCAGTGGCAACCGATATTGGTGTACAAACACCAGATTTCTACCACATCCCTCTGGTAATGTGGCAACATGCAAATTAGTTAAGCCACAATCATATGCATCCTTGGCAAAAACCTCCTTAAATTCCATAAATATTTTTCTCAATTCATTCCTGTCCTCTTCACTGTCAAATGCATCTGCTGATAGAATCTGCTCCTCTACCATGTTTGTAAATTCTGGAAAATCCTCAAAAGGAGGAACCTCTGTGCTCTCTTCTAACTGTGTTCTGTATCTTATTGCAGAGTTGACACTTTTAAATATTTTGGAACATCAGCCTCCACTTCAATAGGCTGATTTTCTGTTTCATTTTCACTTGAATCAAATAATAGGCAATTCTTTTGGTAGTGGCATATTGTCTCATTGGAATCATAAGGATACACCGATTGAATCCTGAACATCCCTTTGGGCTGAGAATCCAGAGACTCTGGTAACACGCCCTGTGCATCTACATACCTCTGACGGATGTTCCCAATCACTTTATTATTGAAATCTGCAGTGTAATGTGATTTTTGTATTGACATTCCTAATGTATAATTCTCCTCTAAATAAATCTCTTGACACCCTTTGTTATCCACCATGATTTTGATGGTTACATCCCCAATCTCTACCAATGGTGTATATTCACATTCCAGCCCTTGTTGCTTCATGGATTCATTTAAACACACAAATGCATCAGAATCCTTCATTTGCTGTCCACTTGTATGCTTTAATGTGATAGCAACCTATCTAGTGAACGCAGGAATGATAATATCCTTCTTCACCTGTAGCTCAATTGCATATGGCACCAGCTGTGCGCAATGGTACGCCTTTCTTTTGTCTTCAAATTTGGTGCAGGCCCGCCTAACCGGGACCATACTTTTTGGTTAAGGAAATCTAACACCATACACATTCTGTGCATAACGTCATTTCCCAAATAAAAATCACTTTGTGTTCCACTCACTATCCACACATTGTGGTATATGGTTTTCTGACCAACAGTCATTTTTAGCATGCACCTTCCTGCAATTCTATTTTCAAAATCTGTATTGTCCAACCAGCAACACATTGGTTTTTAATTCTGAATTTTGTGACCTCCTCCCTTTCCATTATTTTCTGAAGTAACTTCTCACTAATAAAACTCCTTTCTTGTTTAAGTGCTAAAATGGCTTTTATCATTTCAGAATGGCCATTTATACCAACAAGAATCCATGACTGCTCATCTTCCATGTGTATTTTGGAAAGGGTTGTGATATGTTTTTCTGCGGCTACTTCAGGGATAGTATTTTTCTTGCACTTCATTTAGGTAAAAGGGTAATATATTTTCATCTATCAGTTTGCCATTCTTTCCTAGGATCCAAATAAATCTGCATGGATTGTTTTTCATTTTCACTTTACTTTTCTCCCTGACACATCAGGATGATGGTGACACTAGGTACACCGCCATTTACAAGGTATACCTCCACTGCATCATTTGATTTGGCAACAGTATGGCATTAATTTACACTGCTGTTGTGTGACTTTATTTTCTTAGGACTTAATGGTGTTTTTGTCAGAGACCACAGGAGCCATTCACTCCATCAATGAGGGGTCATACCTTTTCAGGCAATCTGTTCCTATCAGAATGGAATTTCACTAATAAATGTGATCAATACTTCCTGTCTCATTCTGTGTTTTCCTTTCTTTACGTCAACCTCAGTGACAACTTCGATAGGTACCTCTTCACCGTTAAAATTATTTACTGGACCTTCATTTTGTCTCACTTTAATTTGAATTTGTGGGGATCTTCCTTCATTGATACTTTTTACTCTTTGGACATAATTATGGCCTGTGCACCTTTTTCAATCATTGCATATGCATTGCACTTTTCTTTCACAGTAATGGGAGCATAATACCTGTCCTCAACTTCTTCCAATACGCACAAAATGTGTGAATTTCTGCTGATTTCATGACTCACTTTTCTCAGGCCCTTCTCACTTTGTGCCATGCACAGAGGCAAACTAAATTATATTTTTCCTCCCTTTTTGGCCATCTCATCTTGGTAATCTTGGTTTGTCGTGTCACGTTCAGAAGCCATCTGGAGGTAGCCACTGTTTGCCGCTCTGCCCGGGGACCATCAGCGTTTACACTGCAGTTCTTCAACTGAACATGCTCATAAACATCACATGGTAAATTGTCACTTTCTAATTCTGAGGACCTATTGGTGTCTGGCACAGTATCAGCCTTTTTGATTTCTTCAAATATATGTGGCTCAGAAAACTCTTCAGGTGACTGAGCTTTATCCCCCTTTTTAGTACTTTTTTTTCCTGTTTGCATTTTATAGGGATTTTGATCATCTAGGGAGGATGTTTTAGCCGTCACACTTACTCCTCCATCAGTTATTTTATCAGTGCGTATGATGTCTTTTTTGAATCTGTCTCTTTGCTCTTTTGGTACTTCATGTTTGTTTTCTCCTTTCTCTTTTCTATTTGCACAGACTTCCATAGTCTTATTCAACGCTAGGTTAAACCAAACCTCTTTTTTAGGTGTGGTTGCAATCCATGCCTCATTCTCATTTGTGGGCATCTTCATTTTTATATCAGTAAGCAATTCAATACCATTACATACAATTGGTCTATGGGGTTCTGTAATTTTATCATTGCAGGTGCCATTAGCATTTAGTCATTAATTATCAGAGGCCCCCAGATCGCTTCTGCGACTTTCTGCCCCTTCGTTTGATGACTGTTTTTGAACTACACAGAGCTTCCCTATCTGTTCAGACAAAATTTTTACTTGGGCCTCAAGACATTGAAATCTATCCATTTCTCTACAATCTTCTCTTTGTGGCCTAGACTGGTATTGGTTATTTTCAACCTGGTTAAATGTGTTCTGGTATCTCTCAGGAGACTGATTTCTATTTGGATTGTTTCTGAACTCTTGATTCATGGAGGGTGGGGAACGTGGTGTGCTCATTCTTTGGTTACGATCCATTAGTGGTGGTGATTGATTATAGTGGCGCGGGGCATAGCCCACATTTTGTCTTTCATTTTGTGAGTACGGTCCCCTTTGCTGGTTTTCATTTTCAATGACCCTATCCACATATCGTGGTCTGTCCTAGTTGCCATACACCATACTGTTGGGATGAAATCTGCTGTGTGCCACCAATGTCTGGTAGGGACTATTATTTCTTTGATCCTGATTTTGTCTCTGATTATGACTTTTGCCTGACATATCAGGCCGGTATCCCACCCGGGCTCTGTCTCCCATGTACCTAGGACTAATGTAACTCTCTCTATTACTTGGATTGTGTGATTGAAACATCAGTGCCTTGAGTGGCAGCCTTTGTCGTGCATCCCTCTAATCGGATGCCACATCATTTCTGGTGGGAGTCTGCGCTGATTCAAGCAACATTTTGGCAGACCTTATCTCCATTACTGTTGCTGAGGAGTCTTTAGATTGTGATCTTGTTTCTTTTACATAAACTCCTTTTCCACTCTGGCAATAGAGCACCTCATATAGTTTAGTACCTTGGTCTACAGTCCATTCAAGCGGTTTCTCACGATCAAACTCGTGAATCAATTGCGATATAATGTTGGATCTTATCTGTGCAAACCTCACACAGTTCATGGACACAACCTTTGGAATTTCATTCACTCCGAAGCCAGGACAACACTCTCTCTCTCTGCCCCGTCTTCAGGCTTTCTTACAACTGCAGCCCCCGGGGCACACCATCCCAAAGTGTGCTGATAGGGACCAAATCTCTGACTGACTGACTACACCCACCTTTCCAGCTGCTTACATTTCCTCTGTCCATCACAAATTAAACCAGCTTTCCCTGATGTGGTTCTAACGCCCCCAGACTTCTACCAATCACATTACAGGATCCTTCAGTTAACAACTTATTTCCTGCCAGAACAATGGATCTTTTCGTTGTTCAAAAAGTCAGCTATTCATCTAATTTCCTACTCTTCATATGTTCTCTTCTCCTTAGAATAGTGCTAAAACAGAATTAATTATCTGTGTTTACCATTTACATTGGAATGTTAATTTGGGACAATTAGTTGGTTACGGGGCTTCTGGTTAGTATATTCTGTTACCTATAGGTTATCTCCACAATGCAGTTTGTCATAGATAGAAATACCTAATTTGTAAATATGCACATTGACCCTGTCTTTTTCTGCATTCTGTTTTTTTTTTAATGTAAGGCCTAATGTGGCGTTTTACCTGCTTCATGTAAATTCCCATCTCTTTCCTACCTTCAGGTTAGCCTCATTACCCTGCTAATCTGTACACTTACATTGTCTTCACATATGCCCATCTTCTTTTTAAAAAATGACTGCACATTTTGCTAAATGCTTTTGAAAATAAATACCCATCTTGCTGGCTGCAAACTTTGAAAACTGAAATCATTTTGCTAAAATATTTTTAAAAATGAACATCCATTTTACTGGCTGCAAACTGAGAAAAACTGCCATTTGCACCCATTTTGCTTCCATTGGAATCTGTACACATGTGCTGTTATTTGCATCCCTACAGGCAATAGTTCTTAGGGTGTGCCTGCCTGCAATTTTTCATTATCAGCACTACTATACTGTTGCGCCAGGATTTTGGAATCGATTGTAGTGACTCGATACAGCTGAAAATGTGATGTAGGGCATGTGCCCACATAACAGGGTCCGCCCTCAGTAGTGAACTGCATATTCCATCAGGGACAGGTGCCATGGAGTATGTGCTTGCTTCAATAATCTCCACAATGTAATTTGGTCCCAGGGCATATGTCCAATTCACCTCGGGTGCCCTCCAGCTCCCGTCCACCAATGGCGTGTTACCAAGGAACTGCTGTATATGCTGGATCCAGCACTGTTCTGAGATTCCATTCAGAGAGCCTATTTTATGTTCCTTTTCATTTATGATTCTCCCAAAAATGTTATTCTCATTTGAGAAGCGAGAAGCGACCACACCAGATGAGGCCTACAATCAGCCGCTTCCACAAGGCAGGGTAAGGCCCCTTTGCCTATCGTGCACCAGAACTAAAATCGAGGCATTTTATTTACTACTTCTGGCCCCGAACTTCAGAAGCTGTCCCTGCAATCGGAGAACAGCTGATTACTGAAAACAAAATGCCGGGCGCTGCACAGCTTCAAAACGAGGCTTGAATACGTTGCTTAGCAACGCCTCGTAGTCTCTCCCTTTTACAATCAACATCCGCCGGCAGGCGGAAAGCCGGCGACGAAGGCCAGACAAAGGCCATCCCTGTTTGCCCTGCACCTCACTCTCATCCAGGCAGGGGAGAGGGCAGGAGCCCTGACCCCTCACCTGTAAACACTGAGGACCCACGAGAAGCGACCACACCAGATGAGGCCTACAATCAGCAGCTTCCACAAGGCAGGGTAAGGCCCCTTTGCCTATCGTGCACCAGAACTAAAATTGAGGCATTTTATTTACTACTTCTGGCCCCGAACTTCAGAAGCTGTCCCTGCAATCGGAGAACAGCTGATTACTGAAAACAAAATGCCGGGCGCTGCACGGCTTCAAAACGAGGCTTGAATACATTGCTTAGCAACGCCTCGTAGTCTCTCCCTTTTACAATCAACATCCGCCGGCAGGCGGAAAGCCGGCGACGAAGACCAGACAAAGGCCATCCCTGTTTGCCCTGTTCGCCGTGGGAGCATCGGAGCATGCAATATTCTGGTCATTCATACCCCCGCCTTATAACCTGGAGGCGGCAGCCGAGCACTTTCTTCAAAGAGCCTATCTGCAACTGCACGCTACATCGCACAGACCCCCTGCAAAACTGCGCTCACGAGGTTATGTAAGTACATTACCTCTACCTCAACAATCAGTCATCAGTTTCGAGTGGTGACACAAACTCCTCACACTTTCGACACTTTCGAGTCTTTTTGCTGGTCTATCTATAGAGCCCAATACCTGCTTGGCTCATGAATACTTACTGACCTCACTGTCTGTGCTATGCTCTATAGTCAATAGCAGACCACATTTAGACTGTGTTGTGCCTTATGGTCAATAGCAGAACACATTTAGACTGTGCTGTGCCTATGGTCAATAGCAGACCACATTTAGACTGTGTTGCGCCTTATGGTCAATAGCAGACCACATTTAGACTGTGTTGTGCCTTATGGTCAATAGCAGACCACATTGAGACTGTGTTGTGCCTTATGGTCAATAGCTGACCACATTTAGACTGTGTTGTGCCTTATGGTCAATAGCAGACCACATTTAGACTGTGTTGTGCCTTATGGTCAATAGAAGACCACATTTAGACTGTGCTGTGCCTTACGGTCACTGCTTTAGTCACTGCAGCTGCCCAACCACTATATAACAATTGTACTCAGAACTAGTCCTCCGCACACACTGCTCACAGCTGCCCAACTCTCTCAAACCATACTATGAAGCAACGCAGATACACACAGACCACTAGAGTTGTGTCATACCCTATGGTCGCTAACAGACCACCAGAACTGAGTTGTGCCCTATGATCGCTAGCAGACCATCCGATGCATGCACTTTACTCAATGTCAGGAACTGCCACATCTAGGTGCCCCTGCTGTATGCTCCAACCTCACAACCAGCTGCATCCAATCTAGAGACTATAGTGCACAGGCTGTACCTGACCAATTCTACCCGACTCTAACTAGCCACCATCCATCATAGCCCGACCTGCTCCCCAACAGCACCACTAGACTCCACCGCTATCCACAGACCATGACCTTCTGGCTCGCCCTAACCATGTTCCCTTTCTGCTTAACACAGGACAATGTACCTTGTAGCAACAATAGCTACATAGCCCACCAGGACGGCCTGGCCAAACTAGGGTGCCACAGACACCACCCCATCCCCTGCCCCACTCCATTCCTACCCTCCACACCCCCTTTCCCCTCCACTTACCACCACCCTCTCACCTCCAAATCCATCGTCATCCATGGCCTACCCACCAACAGCCACCACAGTCCCATTGCTAAGTCTAACCAAACCAAAATGACCTCCAAACCTCCCACCCGCTTTAAGCCACCCGGGCCAACCGCCCTCTCCCTTATTCCCAACATCACAACCCGCAACGACAGATTAGGCTCCAGGTCCCCACCACAAATTCTAAACCTAACTCCAGACCTTACACCAAAACGAATACAAAGCACATTGCACCTAGCAAGCCCACTCCTCCCCCACTAAAAGGTGCCCTACTCAACGTCAGATCCCTGGCTGCCCACCCCACAGAAATTGCAGACATCCTTACCAATGACCTTGACTTCTTAGCCCTAACAGAAACTTGGCTTCATGAGGCGTCCGGACCCTATTTATCGCTAGCCATCCCAGACAAATAACTATCCTCAGAGCGGACAGACCAAACGCCAGAGGTGGAGGCGTAGCAATCATCTCCAAATCCGCCCTAGGCCTTAGACCAACCGACACAGTCACATGCACATCCTGCGAGTTACTCACAACCAAACTACAAACCTCCCCCACAACCACGATAACCATCCACCTCATATATAGACCCCCAGGTCCCCCTGGGACCTTCGAAGAAGACATCACATCCCTCATCACATAAACTTCCAAACCAACAGCACAAATCATGATCCTTGGAGATTTCAACCTCGGCTACCAAGACTCAAACGATGCACCTGCTGCATCCCTAGCCAATATCCTAACCGATCATGGTCTCACTCAACTCATTGTACTCCCTACCCACCAAAAAGGCAGAACCCTTGATTGGGTAGCAACCCACAACTGCAACACAACCTGCAAAGACCCCCAACCTCTGGCATGGACCGATCACCACATGATCCCCCTTGAGGTTAACACCAATCAGGTACTGCCCAATAAGCACCCCATGGCACCAGCATGCCCCACCGGGAACAAACGCAACATCACTGCTGAAGCCCTACTACCATTGGTCTTACCTACCCTCAATGCTCTCCCAGCTAACGCTGACTTAAACCTGCTGATTGACACCTTCAATGATTCCATGGCCAAAGCAATGGACACCGTTGCCCCCTTGAAAATACGCAAAGCCAAACCCAAAGCTCATCTGAACTCGTGGTACACCCCCGAGCTCAAACTACTTAGGAAAGAGAAAGCTAAGGATCACCACACCTGGAAGACTAACCCCACTGCGGAAAACAAATCCAACCTCACTAACCTATCCTCACTTTACAAAAGCGAGATAATCCGGACCAAAAAAGATTCATACAACACCAGGATCACTCAGGCAGGATCCTCCACTAAAGAATTATTCAAAATTTTGAAGGAACTAGAAAACCCTATTTCGCCCCCGGAAACCTGCCTGAAAGACAAATCCTGGTGCAACAACATCCAGAACGCCCTTAACAATAAAATGTTAGGACTCCAAACTAAAATCGAAAACAAACGGCTACAACTCTTCAACAACAATGTCACCAACCTTAGCCTACCCACACCTAACGACACTAGCGCAGGCTTCTCGTTCAAAAAAGTCACCATCCCGGAAGTTCAAAAAATCATCACCTCCTTGAAACCCTCTAACTGTAAAGGAGACAGCTGCCCGGCTCAAATCATAAAAGATGCATCCAGAGAGCTCTCCCCCTTCATCACCAAACTCATCAACCTATCCTTCACCAATAGCTCCATCCCCAGCAACCTAAAACAATCATGGGTTCTCCCTCTCCTGAAAAAACAATCCCTAAATCCGGCCACACCCACAAACTATAGGCCCATCACCACAGTCCCCTTCCTACTGAAAATCCTGGACAGAGTCGCCTACATCCAAATTCAGGAATACCTAGAATATAACCAACTGCTAGGAATACGTCAATCTGGCTTCAGACCTCAACACGAAACTGAAACCGCCCTTGTTGATCTCAAAAGCCAGATTGATGAAATAAAAGACAAAGGCAATGCCGCAATCCTACTCCTCCTAGACCTCTCAGCGGCCTTTGACCTGGTCAACCATGAGGTCCTCTGTAATCACCTTGCCACCGCAGCCCACTTCTCCTCCCCTGCCATCACATGGATACAATCCTTCCTGGCAAACAGAACCATACGAGTCTTCTCCACCACAGCTGCAGCAGACCCCATCCCCATCACATGCGGGGTCCCACAAGGAACCCTGTGTATCCCCCACTTTGTACAACATATTTACAAAGCCTCTATCTGACCAACTGGACCATCTGGGTGTCACCTACACAAACTACGCAGATGACACCCAGATACTCCTCACTATCTCTGGTAATTACCAAGAAGACGCCGCCCGGATCAACAAAATATTCTCCATCATTCAGGCATGGATGGCCTCCCATGGTCTCTGCCTGAATGATGAGAAGACAGAGCTCCTAATTGTCGGTTCCCCCAACACTCTAACTAAACTTGACCCTAGCTATCATCAACATCGATGGTCACTCCATTCCCATAGCCAAAATCGTAAAAACCCTTGGCTTCTATCTAGATTCCAACACCAACCTTAGCAAACATACCAATATGACCGCCTCAGCTGCTGCCTATACCGGCAAGCTCATTAGGGCCAGCAGACCCTTCCTATCACCCAACAGCTGCCTCACCCTTGCCACGGCCCTAATACAATCCAAACTGGATTACTGCAACAGCCTGTTCCTTGGCGCTAATCAATCCGTACTCAATAAATTGCAGGTAATACAAAATAACGCCTTGCACGCAGCCCTCAACATTCCAAGACAAGAGCAGATCTCTGCCACTAGGAAAGCCTGCAAATGGCTCTCCATACGCCAAAAAATGAATCTAAAAATCATCTGCCTCACGTACAAAGCCCTCAACCACCTAGCACCACCATATCTAGCTAATAAACTCACCCTGAAACCTGCCACCAGACTCACCAGATCCTCCAACACTCTTTGCCTACTAGTGCCCAGGTTCCACCTAAAAAGAGCTGGAGGGGCAAGCTTCACAGTGCTTGCTCCCCAACTCTGGAACTCCCTACCGCTTAACATCAAAACTGTCGAATCCTTCCAGATCTTTAGGAAGCAGGTCATCAGCTGGCTGCTAAACAAAGAACAACACCACTAACTCCAGACTTGCGCGATTACTGGCTTAGACACTGTACTTATTCTGAAAATTGTATATTGTACGTACTACACATGTTCTATTTATTGACATCTGTATATATATGTATATATTATAAACCTGTACGAAGTATGCAACACACAGATACTTCTCAACTATGTAACCAAATTCTTAAGCGCCCTTCTACCTCTGGGTTTGGCGCGCCATACAAATAAAATAAACAAACAAACAAACAAACAAACAAATGGAGGCCAACACTAGCTCCTACCACAGAAGGCATTCCTTCACGTACTTATGGCTCTTCAGCCTTTTATGGCTCTTGAGTTTAGCAGCCCTTACCACTTCACTGTGTGCCACTGCGGACACTTCTGACTTAGATAAGTCTAACTACTGAAAAATGTAGATATAGTCTATAAGCTTATTTTTTGTACTTCTATTTTTTAACTGTGAACCGTAGTTCCTAAAGGATAATATTTGTGTGTTTTTTTATTTTCATTTTTCATTTTTTGCAGTAGAGGGCAGGACGTAAATTGGGGACAGATGTAAGGGAAAGGGCAGCAAGCACAGGTATGGAGAAGCAGTTGAACAGGGGAGCATGTTGGGCATGCATTACATATGAGGTTACATATGAGGTAGGGGGAAGTTTTTCTTGTGCTCCTTGAGAACAGCCTCAAAAACACTTTAAAACTGATCCCCCCTGTAGAGTGGTGTGTTGCAGTATATACAGACTAATGTCTTTTAAAGATATGGCTCAACAGCATGTTTTATGGCTTGCAAGCTAGCTAGTGGGATTGTGTGGTCCACAGGAGTAGCATTTGTGTTTGCAGTATTGGTTGAGGAAGATGAGCTAGAGTAAGACAGCCTACTACTTCCTGAGAAAGGAACAGCATTTCCAAGAGCATCCTGGTTGCTGGATTTGGTGAAGTGGCACATGGAGGGGGTCCTGTAGGAGTACTACTCAGGTTATCTGCGACTGAGTCAGTGCATTTCACTTTGTTAGCCTTAACCTTTAGTACACCCCCAACAGTGGTAAAGAACTGCCACACCCATAATTCTCTATAGGTGCTAAAAGTAGGCATTTCCTCTACCTCATATTCCTGGTCCTCTTCATTGTTTTCTTAATTATTGCGCTTCTTCCGTTGTCTAGGCCCTACAGCTGGTGCTGGTGTTGGTGGCTCCTAGGAAGGAGGGATGGCAATAGCTAATGAGATTTTTTAAGATACGTAGCAGTTCTGCTAATATTCTTCCAAACATGTGCTGTGTCCTAGATTGCAAATGGATAATGAGTAAGAATAGGTGTAGAAGCTGTGCAAGGGTGCATTTTTAGCTGAAAACCTCCCAGATCAACTGAAAATGCAGTTTTGAACTGTTCGGGAAGCACAGACCCCTTTGCGAAGTGTGAACACGTTCACAAACACGTCATCATGCCGCCACGCGAGCTCATGGTTCCGTGACACTGTCTGGAAAGTCTGCAAACACAGAAACAGTGGAAACAGTTACAAAAGGTTTATAGAAGTGTTAAAAATGTTGCTAGGAGGTTGGGAATGGCACAGTTTTGAGGTCAAACTTTCTACATCGCCCGAAAATGCTTCTCTATTGGGGTTAAGTATGACATTAGGAAGTTGCAGCAAATTAGGGTGCACTGGTAAAAACCCATGAATTTCAGTGAAATAACTTTTTTAAAGGGACGCTATGGTTGCGCTAATAAAAACCTATAAGATTCCATGAAAAAAACGTTGTTTAAAGGGACGTTATGGTTCAATTGCAATAATAAAAACCTATGAAATTCAATGAAAAACTTTGTTAAAGGGACATTACAGTTTTCAAGTAAAACTGAAAGTCCCCAGAAATGCGCCAGTTATGGTAAACTAAGCAACCATAACTCGTGCCACCACCGTGCACTGCTGAAACACCCTGGACATTAAAGATGACTTCACAAATGGCATTGATGACATCACTGATGACATCACATATGAAATTAATTTTAATGAAAACTCCCTACAAGGGGCTGTGTTCATAATGTTGGTAACAAGATGTCAGGGGTGATGGGGAGATCTACCATGAATTACTTAATGTATTAAAGAATGCAGTCATCTAAACAAAACATTATTTTGGAGTGTTGTGGTTAATACAGGCACCTAATCAGACATACACATAGGCAATGGCTGCAGCATGCACCAATCGAAGTAGAGTATCTTGTATCTGGTAATTTTGGATAGTAAAATAATGAATTCTACCATATCAGAGTTTTGAGTAATGTTAAACATTGAATAAATAGATAACAAATCAAGACTTACTACACAGTTGTGTTGGTACAAAAAATACATATGAAGACCCATAATGCATACAAATCAGAGGCACATAAAGGGAAACTAAAGTATGGAAGAAAGAAGCAACATCACCAGAAAATGTAAATAACATTAAAGTTAATTTTCATTTATACAAATGAATTGCGTGTTTGAGGCCTGCTCATTGGCCTGTGTATGTGCACCATCAGCTGAACCAAACACTGAGGAAAGTACTTTAACAACACACAAGCTTAATGTTCAGATATATAGCACGTTTTGCATTTTCATATTCTAACTGTCAGTGAACACAATAACTGGCCTAGATATTGGTAAGATAAGCAGGACTTTGCAACTAATGCAAAGACAATGGGACTTTGAGTGGGTCAAGAGTGAAATAATGGGTCCTAACACCCATAGTTCATCGAGAATTGCAGAGAAGACATGCATCACCATTGTTGGGTTGTGCTTTATGGTCTGTTTGGGCTTAAATGGCATTCCCTGGTTTTTGTCTCCTGCTTTCTCTGGAGACCTCGGATAGTGATGCAACCACTACCAATCTGTCCCGTGATGCAGCAGAGGTCCTCTCAGACAGCTGGATGCATGCACTCCTTTCACTTACCCTGGACAGGGTCAGCAGGCTATCAGCAGTTCTGCAGATGTACTTTAGGTTCCTGGAAGGCTCCTCTTCTGGTGAAGGTCAGCACATGAGGATTCCACTTTCACAGCTGATCAATGAGGATGCCCACAAGGATGCCAACATCCACACTGTATTCAAGTCCTTGCAGTGTAGCAAAGTCAGTTGTTGGTGTTGCAGGTGAACTGCAGAGATGCAAGCACATTTGTCTCGGGAATGGCCATGAAGGTCTAGAAGGACAGCTGACTTGTTATGCCCACTATTCGAAGACAGGAGGGCACCTTGCAAAGGTCTCGCCTATTGAGTACAAGGTTTCTATCTAAAATTAGGTGTTATTTCCTGAGGCCACACAGTTTTCTGAAGAAGGCCTTCAGCATCCATTGACCATCTTCTTTTTGTTCAGATCTCTTCCAATTACAATGGTATTGGTTTGCTGGGTCTAGCTCCCCTCTGTATATCTAGAAATCTATCTCAGGGTTAGACCAGACTCTCCAACAGGGTCTTTGAAACATTCAAACTTGGAGTTTCTGTTGGTGAAGAAGGATATCCCAAGGGCAATGCGTTTGTCTTGGAAGCAAGACAACGCAGCGTCACAAAGGTCCAAATCCCGATCCTGCACTTAGAAACCACAATGCTGGGGTTAAGCGCATTATAAATGAACAATTACATGAAATAAATAGAGAACAGCCAGCCTCCCAGAATCGGCCAAGCAACAGCCATACCTCTGGAGGAATGTGAATTTTGGGCATAGAGTATACCTCCCAGCTTCTTGCCAGCTAACACACACTGGTTGTACATTTCAAGCTTTTCAAAGGAAAGTGTACAACAGATTAGGGCGCTCCCCTCCTGGAAATGAAGAAAGGAGCCAACAAAGGCAATGCCATCTTGAACAGGACTTTTAATATGAGGATTAGCCGTTTTGAGTGTTATGGTCCTCTTCAATGTATTACTGCGGCTTAAAAAAATACACGTCAGAAAAAGTGAATTGCGTCCCACTGGTAGGCAGACACACAAAACAACATAGGAAAAGGGACCTAGTGCCACCTAGCAGCACTTCCCAGACGTTGTGGGGAGGGTCCTGCCAGTAGTAAAACACAGACGTCAGAGCAGAGCGTGAGGTCTCACAGCACTAGTTATCATAAAAGATGAATCAGTGCTCACAGAACAAAAATAAATGCAGCTGTGGAGTGAGGTCACAAAATCTCACTCGCATTCAAAGTCAATGTAAACATCCATACAGTCCAGCAGTAGTTCTGTGGGATGAAAGTAAGGGGAAGATTTGAACAAAGACAAATATTTCTTACAGCATCTCTCTCCACTAAACTCCACA
This sequence comes from Ambystoma mexicanum, assembly GCF_040938575.1. Lineage (NCBI taxonomy): Eukaryota > Metazoa > Chordata > Amphibia > Caudata > Ambystomatidae > Ambystoma > Ambystoma mexicanum. The sequence goes on from NC_090925.1 coordinate 652,312,791, forward strand.
CTAGTGGCTTTTGCCTGCCTGCCCCACCCACACGAGGTCTGCCAGTCTATGAGGGGGACAAGAAGCAGTGCCGGGGAAATTGAGGGCCTAGTACACATTTGCCTAGCAAATGGCCCAATATGAGATGTGTTGAAGAGGCAAAAGCCTGGTCTTCTTTTCTTTGAGGCACATCTTGTGGCCTGAATGCAGGCGGACCCTTTCTGATTCCAGAGCTGCCGAACAGGTAAACTGGCAAGCCTCTGCACTGGCTGGGACCACCTTCAGGCTGTCCATCTCAAACCCAATGGGGGCTCACCACAAATGACATCGAGGTAGCTTTCCAAGATCTATGGGGCAGGGGGGAATCTCCAGCCCCCCAACTTTAAGGCACCCCCTCCAAGTCCCTGTTTGCCTGCTCAGTCTCTCCCGTCTGATCTCTTGATGCTATTAGTAGGACTATGACGGGCTCACAAGTAATCCCCAACGATACACAGTATCCTGCGCTGGCCTGCCACCTTGCGCAACTCCTCAGGAATCGACAATAAAGCCTCTGTCCTGAAAGCTTCTCATTTGCAAGCAGTGATCACCACTCAGGGAAGGGGGAGTGGCCAGTACGCCAGGCTTGATCCGTTTTACAAGCAGGAATTATTTTTTCTCTGGGGAATGGGTAAACCCTGGTTAATTTTCTGTGCATGTCGAGAAATCACTTAAAGTGTTGCCGATTTGAGTTGCCACTAGCGAAGTCTAGGTCCAAATGCCCTTTGAAAGAGACAGGCCTTCAAGGCCATATGGAATATCAGGAAACCATCTTCATCTTTAACATTTTCAATTATGTTTCTTTTCACTTAGCTGTTCAATTTAACTACGACAAAGGCTCGATCTGAGTTAGAAGAGAAAAAATCCCATTAACTGTGGCAATATTTTTAACATTGCCCAGTAACAGTGGAAGCGGTTTAGCCCATGTTTAGATTTTGTAAACAGTAGATCATTTTCCTCGTCTTGGATAAACTGTTTAACTGAGTGTTCGTACGTGCTATGATTTTGGTCTCCTGTCTAATGACATTACATTGTGCAGTAAATGAGTGAACAGACAGCAGAAGCGATGATACGATCATACGATCTGAGCCTAGGCACTTTGTCACGGTGGAGTCTCATAAGACTATAATCCAGTAAACATTGTGATTCACACTGTGTCAAGAAATGAAGAACACACTGTGTATTTATAGAGGGTACAGACACCTGGGAAATTCAACAGAGGACCTGCTCGTGTCACCTTTAAGTTTTACTATCACTGTTGACTTGGTTTAAATGGGATTTTCGACCTGAGAACATGCAGTATGCAAACACAAACCCCATTATTAAGGTCAGGGATTTTCGTTATTTACTTGGATGCTTTCAATAACAATAGTAGAATCTATTCAGTGGAATCATCTGTTTGACCCTTCACTTTGCTTACATCTCCGTGCTAGTGTTCCGCCAGCTTCTCTTGGCATTCTTCCAAGTGGAAGATGCTACAGAAGCACCCAAGGGTGGATCCCGCATTGCCCCCTCCCAAGTGGCACTTTGATTCCTTTGCTTGCAGTGCAAGGCCTGTCAGGGGACAATCTAGGTGGAGCTTGCCATCTGCAATTTCTCCACACTATAAATAGATGTGCATGGAGCTGAAGGCATGAAGATCCTTGAATTGTGGGTGAAAGTCTGGAATCAAGCTCCATTGTGACCATGAAGGTGCCTATTGCTATCCTGCTCGCAGCCTTCAGCAGCTGTTTCAGTGAGTAAACCTCCACCTGTAGACTAAAGGGATGGCCACAAGGTTATTTATTTATTTTTGATTTTTTTATTTGTATAGCACACAACAGCCCGTGGGCATCGCGGCGCTGTTACAGAGGTAGGTAAGCTCCTTAGTCACTGTGATACATACAGCGAATGTCAAACATATTAAAGGTAAATTAGTTACAGTGATAATGGACATGACATATCAAGTGCACACAGTTCATTTGGTTACAGGGAATATGAGTATGCAAACGTAAGGCAAGAAGAGCGGGTGCAGAGTTTAGCCAAACAGCCCAGTTTTGAGTGCTTCGCGGAATGCACGGTGTGAGGGTAATTGGTACTAATTATCAAATTAGTAAGAGTAGTACTCACTGTAAATATTACCATCCACAACCAGGCATTAATATCTCTGTTAATTTGCTCCCATGATGCTAAATATTCACGGGGGGGGGGGGGCATAGAACATGGCAGTTGAGAATTCTGATGGGAGATGTGCCAGTTAGCATAAATCCTTTTTTGAATGCACTGATTTTCCATGTCAAAAATACACTTTGAACAGTCCCATGAATCAGGGTTTGTGCCAGTACTGCGAAGTCACTTTTCATCAGTGCAAATAATTCCATGAATTGTATCCTTAAAAGCAAAGTCATCAGGGTTGCGCATGAGTTTAAAAGAGAGGCACTCTATGCAAAAGCACTTTTTTTTATCCCCTTTGTGGATTTGCACACATAAAACTTGTTGCTCTGAATTGCATTATGCATCGCAAATTCACAAACGAGAATATGCACTGAACAGCTCGTGAGTGAAAAAGCACATTCCACGGGGATGATCAGTGCATGACAGGTTCACTAGACAGAGATTGCCATTTTGGGGCCCAGTCACTGTGATATGCACTCCCAGCGAGCCTGCCAAACATCGTAATTGGTTATTGATAATGCGCTTAACACACAGAGGTTTCCAAGCACCAACCCCGGAGATCGAACTTGTGTTGCTCAGCGTAGTCTTGCTTCCAAAGCGAGCATGTTGCCCCTGAGCTATCCTCCCGAGACCTTAGTGTTGGTTGCACGCTCCCCCAAAATGTACAGGTCACCTTTGTGAATAAGGTGCCCTGCACTTTTCTCAAAGTAGTACGAGTATAAAAAAGCACACCTTTAGCATTATTTATTTTTTACTTGCGGCACTATAGAGAATCTGGGCTATGCCATCTTCTCTGTACCACCATGATAATGTTCACTTCCCGGTAGAAGTGAGGTAGTTCCCACCAAGGTTTTCTGAGAGGTATCTCTGGTTAACGGGTTATCACATCTGGTGCTAATGCCAGATTATGTAATCTGCATCGAAAATTACGATATTTGTGGATTTCTATGATATTCGTCCTCAGTGGTCCTAAAACACATTATAAGTGTGTGTTTGGTGTTCTGGCACAATTTACATTCACCATGTACACAATTCATGGGTGCATTTTGACACACGTGAAGAAAAATAATAGAGACATATTTAACACAAGGTTCGTTCTTGGCGCCACCCTGGACCTTTTATGTAATAATGCGCCTTTATGTGCTTGGTGACTGTCGGGAGTCGGGGCTAGCTAGCCTTTTGGTTGTAGCCCCTGAACTTCTATCCGGTGCTACAACCAAAAATATTGGGCTACAGCCACCTCAGCCCCCCTACCCTCGTCCCAGCAACGCTTCTCTCTGCACACATACTGTAACTAGAGCTGATGACCAAAACGTTGCGTTGTTTTTGGACTGGACAACACATCGAATTTGAAAAAGTGTCAGAATGATCAAATATGCTCTTTTATCGCTTGGCACAGCGTCCATTAATTATCGTCCTTTTACATTTTTTTTTAAAGCGCTCACACAGCCCGCAGGAATCGAGGCGCTGTTACAGGAATTGAATTATCGTCCTTTCTTATTGTAATTTCAGCCTACATATTCACAATAATCATTCCTCTATTACCAATTCCAAGTCAGAAAAGATAGCACATCATAATGCACATTTTAGAGAAATAAAGATTGTTTAGGACACCATAAATCATAATCCTTTATTGCTGTTTGGAAAAGGAAGTTTAAACATGATACAAAGCGCTGACATTTCCCAAATAGTGATTGCTATGTGCAGCTTTATTTTACATATTCACCACAAGGATGTTATGATTCACCACATGGATGTTATGAGGCAAGAAAATAACATATTCAGATGAGTTAATATGTGCATACTTCTTGCATGAATAGAACAATAGTAGCATTATATTTGCGACTTCAAATAGTCACAGTAACACATGCATGCATTTCATCTTCCCAAAAACAGCTGGCAGCTTTTATTTTGAGAGTTGAGATACCGCCTCCAAAACAACCATACCAATGTTTACAATAATAATCAAAAGGGAGATAATTGGGCAGAAAGTGTGGGAACCCGTATATGACGATTTTCTTCAAAGTGGTGGTTATGATATGTGAGAGAATGTAAATAAATTTAAGGAATAAGAATATGGCTCACTACAATAGGAGTTTCCCTCCTAAACATGACGAGCTTGCATTGACATGAACAATTCTCATTTACAGCATTTAATTTGCCAGAGTATATGCAAACCCAACAAGGAAATTGCTGATTGACTGCCCATGTATTTATTTATTCGACTTGTTCAAGCACCACTTATTTATTTATTTATTTATTTATTTAGCATTTGTAAGGCGCTTATACAGCAAGTACATTGTGTTTCAAAGCGCCCACAGGGCAACAGGGAAGGAACATGGGAATTAAAAAACGTGCAAGTGCAGAGAGTGAGAGAAGGGATGAGGAGTTTGGGATAAGTACAAGTTGTACCAGGGGGGAAGTTTAGGGGGTGAGCAGCTGTAAGTGCCTAGGTGAGTGGACAGCTGCCTGTAAATAAATACGTGCAAGCCTAAGGTGGCATAGGCCAGTGGGCACCAAGTCAATTGCTGGGAGCTGACAGAGGCTGAAGGCAATTGGGTGTGGGAGGCCAGTGGCCAGGCGGACACATAAGGGCCCTGGTCCCAATCTCAGCAACTGTGGGGTTTAGCAGAGGAGGGATGCAGGAAAGAAAGAGGTGAAAAGGAATGTATTGAGGAGTTTCCGGAATCTGAGGAGATCCAGCTCAAGACGAAGAGGAAGTGAGAGAGAGCAAGCAAGTTGTCAATAGCCTGGTCTCTGGCCCCAGACAGCCTTATGGATGATGCAGAGTGATTTGAATTTGATCCTTGCAGCAACCGGGAGAAAGTGCAGAGTTTTTAGGGATGGAGAGATGTAGTCCCTGAAACTGAGGAGAAGGATAAGCCTTGCAGCCCTATTCTGAATTAGCTGGAGGGGTCGTAGAGACGAAGTGGGTAGATTAAGGAAAATGCTATTTCAGGAGTCTAGTTTAGAGAGAATCAGAGCTCTAGGGACATTGAGCTTCTGGGGAAAAGTGTGGAAAGGAGGCATTCTTTTGAGGAGGTAAAATAGAAAGTGGGCCTTCTTGGCAAGATCAAGGATGTGAGGGAGGAAGGAAAGAGAGGAATCAAAGATGACTCTGAGGTTTTTGGTTTCAGATGAAGGTGAAGGGGGAGAGCCCATAAAAGATGGCCAGAGTGAGGGGAAGAAAGAGGGAGCAGGAGTCGCAATAGGTAAGATCTCAGTCTACCTGGCGTTGAGGTAGAGATCATTCGAAGTGCACCGGGACTGGATGAGAGATAGGCATTCAGGAATGATGGAGGAAGTGAGGAGAGGCTCAGAGGGAAGTTTGGAAGAGTTGTGTGTCATCTGCATAACACTGGAAGTTAGGGGAGAAGGTGTAGATGAGGTGTTAAAGAGCCAGGGAGAGAGGTTAGAGCCTGGGGGGATGCCGCAGGTGCATATAGAGGTGGGGGAGGAGAAAGAGCCCAGAATAACCTTGGACAGATCATTGAAGGAGGTCAGCCAGTCCAGTGCCCGCTCCGAGATACCTAGGGTGTCATGGAGCCGTTTTATGAGGATGCAGTGGTTGACCATATCACATGTAGAGGAGAGGTCAAGTAGAATGAGAACAGCTGGAGAGTTGGTGTCAAGAGATGCAAGCAGTTCCTTAGGGGTGTTCAGAAGAGCCGTTCCCATGCCTCTGGATGCTCGGAATCGAGATTGATGGTCAAGGAGGCAACCAGCAAGTTCAGTGTGCTGGGTAAGTTGGGGAAGACCATCTTTTTCAAGAGTTTCCCAAGGAAAGGGGTGATAGATATGAGGCAGTAGTTGGCAGGACAAGAGGGGCCTCAGAAGGTTTTTTCAGGAGAGGGCACACCAGGGAGTGCTTGAGGGAGGAGGGGACGATTCAGAAGGAAAAGAGAGGTTACAGAAATCTGCAAGTGCAGGGGCAAGAGAGCCTATGTTGTCCTTAATGGATCTGGAAGAGCATGGGGAAACCTGGTTGGAGGAGTCCTTCATCGAGTGGACAACTCTGGTGAACTTTTTTATTTATTTATTTGCATTTATAAAGTGCAGTGGCAGCCCATAGGCATTGAGGCACTGTTGCACGAGAATGACTTAGTTGCGAGCATTGCTACTCGTTACATGGGGAGTAGCAGTTACATGGGTGGCATAATATATACATGACATAGTTATTTGGATAGGAAGCAGTGGATACATGCAGGATATGTCAATGCATTAAAGCCCTGTGGGTAAAAACTGGGAAGATTTCAGGTGAAGAGTCTTGTTTTTATTTCTTTACAGAAGACTAAGTGGGATGAGATCCCTCTGAGGTTGACGTTTGAGGTTGGGTGGAAGGGAGTTCCACTGGGTTACGGCGATGAAGGGGAAGCTTGTCAGGTATGATAGGAGAGAAGGAGGTGAGAAAGGCAGAGGGAGGATGGGAGACCATAGGAGGCAGAGGGTGGGAAAGGGGATGGGGAGAGGGATGCATGGGTGCTCAGGATGTCCAGAGTTTTTACAATGAAGTGAGTGGCCAATGCGTAGCAGAGGGCCTCTGAGGGAAGAGGTAAGGAAGAGACTTTGGAAGGGTTGGTTGGTTCCCTGCAGATTTTAAAGAATTCAGCCATGTTGTTGGATGCACTAGAAACACAAGCCTGGATGTGGCCCTTTTTCTTGGTGTGGATGGAGAGTCTGTATTGTCTTTGGAGCAAGCAACAGGCCAGTTTGTCAGAGGGTGGGCCTGAGGTCTGCCACTTCGCTTCCGCAACTCTGCACTTGCCTTTCAAGGCTGTAAGTTCGGAGTCATACCAGGTGTTTTGCTTGGAGCCATGTTTCAGGTGGATCGTCATGAAGGGGGTAAGAATATCAAGGGTTTTAGTAATGGCAATATGAGTCTGTAGAGAGGGGAGACGGGTTGATGAAGGTAGATGCGAAGGCAACAATTGGCACTCGTTTCATCCAATGGATGTTCATGAATGAGGTTGGCCGGGCTGGGGGAGGTGCTGTCTGAGGGCTGAGAGGACCCTGGTGAGAGAGAGGAGGGATTGGTCTGACGAGGATAATGGGTTGATCAGTGGGTGGGGGTGAAAGATCAGTGTGGATGAAGGCATCAAGAGTGTACCCAGCCATGTCGGTGGGACCAGAAGGTAGAATGGAGAGGGAGAATGAGAAGCATAGGTTATGGATAACGTGGATGCCGTGATTGAAGCATCATGGTGGATATTGAAATCATCCACAAAAAGGAGTTTAGAGGTGGTTGTGATGAGAGAGGTGGATAAATCATCCCATTCAGAGAGTAACAGGGTGTTAGAGCCGTGTGGTCTGTAGATAGTGGAAATGGTCAGGGTTGAGGTGGGAGAGACAACCAGCTTGCAGACCAGCCTCTCAAAGGAAGAGTCAGACTGGGTGGGTATGAGGTAAGAAGGGAACAACTCAGGGAAGATCAGAGCAACCGCCCCTGGCAGCACAGGTAGGGCAGGGATTGGAGATGATCTTATAGCCATCAGGGAGAAGGGAGTCTAAAACAGTGACTGAGCTGGCCTTGAACCACGTCTTGGTAAGAGGTCAAAGTCTTTGAGGAGAAGGCAGATATCGGCCGAGTGTTTGATGGCAGAGCAAGTTATAATCATGGCTAGATGCAGAAGGTCTCTACCTTTGAAGGTTTTTTTCGAGGAGCGGTACATGGGCATGGTACACCAGTCAGAGGAAGGGGGGGACAGAGAGAGTGTAAGAAGGAGTAGCAGGTGTGGGAAGGAAGTTAATGAGGGCTGGCAGGCACCATTCAAAGAGGAGGAGGATAGTTTGAGGACCCTGAACCAATATGGTGCCAGTGTGGTAGACATTAATGACACACCTGTATGATGCAAAGCCTGCCAAGAGGAGTTCCCATTTAGTGCCACCATTAATGGGTGAAGATGCGAGAGGAGAGAGAGCAGAGATGAGATGAGGACTCCATAGATCAGGAGATGGGATAGAAAAGAAGATATCAGGGAAGATCTGTCTGAAGATGCGCTGACATAAGTGTCTGAAATAGGTAGGCCTGGGTTAGTGGTCAGGATAACTTTTTAAAGCTTTTTTCTTGCAGACTTTGTGAGAGGGCAAGAATAGGTGATAGTATAGCAGTTAGAAAAGATATGGGAGATGGTAAGTGCTATATGGGTGGCAGAGGATCGGATGAGGAAAGAGGAGGGGCTGCATAGTATGAGCACAAACTCACCAGATGGCCTAGTAGCCAAGGGAAGCAAGAAAACATATGCACTGTGAATAGCGATCAAAGCATACAAAACTAGAATGGATACACAGATGTAAGGGCACCTACATTTGATTTTGATATAACACACCTTAAACACATAAGAAAAGAATGGCAACAAAGATGGAAAGGCAGCTAAATTCGATTTTGATACAGACACCTTCAATACAAAAAAACGAAAATGGCAGCATAGATGGAAGGGCAGCTGAAAATCGATTTTTGATACAGGCACCTTGACTACGAAAATGGCAGCATAGATGGAAGGGCAGCTAAAATAGATTTTTGATGCAGCCACCTTGACTACAAAAAAACGAAAATGGCAACACAGATGGAAGGGCAACAAAAATTGAGTTTTGATACAGCCACCTTGAAGACACGAAAGTAAATGGCAACACAGATGGAAGGGCAGCCAACATCGATTTTTGATACAGGCACCTTGATACAGGCATCTTGAATACACAAAAACAAAAATTGCAAAAAAATGCATTTGAAGAACGGTTTACAAGTGAGACACAGTGGTGATTTGTGCTGAGTGGAAGTAAAAGAAAGTTGGGGCATGAAGCAGAACACCAAAGTGTCTGAATAAGGTAGTGCCACATGGAGGAGATAAGAGCGTGCCTCAAGATAGCTTACTAGGTCTGGCGGTAAATCGCTGCTGGAATCTTAGGGCTGAAGTCGCTGGAGTTTGCAGGCAGAGATGCCCCATAGCCCATGCTCCATCATGCTCTGACAGGCTCAGACAGGGGCCTTAGTGTGGGCCTTGTAGGGGGCTGGAGTCTGTCTGCCGGCTACCCCGATTGGTCAAATATGGCCGAGGCTGACCAATCACAGGTGCTGCTGTCCGGGCTGCTGAGCCAGCACCTTCGTGGAGAAGATGTCAGCCATGATGAAAATGTGGTCCCAGGCAGGGATCCGAAGCCCAACAGGGCTGGTGAGGCAGTTGAGCTTGCAAAGCAGCGAGATTTAGAAAAAGAAGTCCCCAGCAATGTGATCCATAGTCTGGCCCCACTGGGCAGAATTAAATATGCTGCTATAAAAATAGTGTTTTATATTTTTTCCATAAACGAAACAAGGGCCTCTTCACAGTAAAGCCCAAGCCCCTCTGGGCTTACCTGCTGTGCTGCGTTGTTGCATCCAAGAGCCAAGCAGAATCTTAAGGTGGAGGCTCAATGGTGCTGATGCTGGCAGCCACGATGCATCGAAGAGGAAGAAAGACTAACTATCTGGGTGCCTTACTCTGCGACAGGATTCTGTCATGATCTCTGCTTCCAAAAGGTCAGGGTTTTCCCAACTCCCTTGGAAGCAGATCCATAACCCAGGTTCCGAGTGCCAACCAGTCCCAATTGGGACCTTTTGGACCCTGTCCTGGCGCCAGTGGCACCAGGCTCATAAATATGCCCAGTCCCAGCGCTGGAAGCGCCGGGCTCATAATGCTTGGGTGGACTTACCTGCAGCAGACCATGCTGCTTACTTGCCTGCCAGTTGAGCCTCTGATCCTCTTCTGTTTGGAACTACTTTTCCTGTTGGGTGGGGCTGGAGCCACTCCCTAGATTCAGAACACTGGAACTCTTCTGGAAGGCAGGAACTCTTTTCTTACCAGGAACTCTTTTCTTACTTAGGCGTGGCTGTGGAAAGAGACACCTAAACACTACAGGAGGCTATTTAAACCACACCCGGTGGATGAATCTTGCTTTGCGTTATTCTGCATCCTCTGCAGCAGAACGCTCATCGTGTCTTCTGCATCTGATCCTGGGCCTAAGGGAAAAGGCTTACCATCCTGAATCCAGTCTTCAGCAACACCTATAAAGACAAGAAAGAACAGGTTAGCATTCCGGCATCTGAAAGGCAAAGGCTTACCATCCTGAATCCAGTCTTCAGCAACACCTATAAAGACAAGAAAGAACAGGTTAGCATTCCGGCATCTGAAAGGCAAAGGCTTACCTACCCTTCGTGCGCTCCGGAGGTCTTCACACTGCATTCCGGCATCTGAAAGACAAAACAAGGTGCGTTTAAAGACATTGGGGAACTTTAATACTCACGTGCCATTACTCCTTTCCACATCTAACCCAGTGGGTATCCCGGCACCCTGCAGCCGCTCCGAACTTGTACCTGCAAAATAAAAAGACAGTTAGAGCGCATCGTGAAGCTGGCAACAAGCGCTTACTCACGTGCTTCCAGGCGCTTCTATTCATCACACGGGCTCCATCTTCAACTCACTTCAGCCCGTCATCCGCCATCGCCGGAACCCTGCAAAACAAGAGACATCATTATTAAAGACTTTAAAGACATTTGAGTTACTCGAAACTTACCGTTCGTGCTGTAAACGACGGACAGCAGTCCTCTGAAGTCAAGAGGCCTGCGCTACCTATCCAGTGAAGAAACTGGTTACAGCACCCTGCCCCGAGGCAGATGGAGAGCTCGGCATTCACTTACCTAAGGTGAGAGCGTTAACCTGTGGGGGTCTACAGGAGAGGAGAAGAGGAAAGATATAGGGACACCCCAATAACCCCAGTTCATTAACCCCGTATTTTCTATCTGCAGACATCTTACTCAGCACGTCAGGCATACAGGGCACAGAGGTCCAGCCCAAAGAGCCAACCGGGTGCTGCACATCACCTTTGAAGATACGGTAGTCGCCCAGTCAAGACCGGCGCCTCTGCGAGAATCAGGTGAGCGTTACAGAACGCAAAGCCTACCGCAAAACTCTCGCCCAGGCGCTATGGAAACCTCGGATACTGACCACCTAGCCCGGTTACTTGGGGAACTAAGGGCAGAAGTGCATGCAGCTCGTCAGGAAACGAACACTCTAAGAAGGGAACTAATTATTTCCAAGGAGAGAACAGATGATCTTGCTAGACAATTGCTACAGTCACAAGCCGGACAGACCCCGCTACCCGCATCAGGGGCAAATCTTCCTTCAACATCCTCTATGAATCCAGTGCAGATCAACCTACCTGGGAATGTACCTCTGGCTCCGCCCGAACGATTTTCTCGTGACCCAAAGAGGTTTGCGGTATTTATCAATCAGTGCCGGTTGCACTTCTTATGCCGGCCAGCAGCCTTTCCAACTGATCAAGCTAAAGTAGCTTTTGTACTTTCGTACCTTAGTGGCAATGCGGCAGACTGGTCGATCCCTCTAGTTAATCAAGATGATCCGGTTCTCCATGATTTTCAAGCCTTTCAGCTTAGTATGGAAAAACTGTTCGCAAGACATGCACAGGGGCAGGCCTTGGACAATGAGCTTCTTTCGTTGCGACAGGGTAATCAAGACCTTTTGGCTTATATTGCATCTTTCAATAGACTAATAGTGGAAACTCAATGGCCTGAGGACAAAAGGATTACGCTGTTTTATAGAGGTCTACGTGGAGAGCTCAAAGACGTTTTAGCCCAAGTAGTGAATCCCCCACAAGACTGTTCGGATTATATAGACTTGGTCGTTCAAATAGATCACAGACTGCAGAACAGGAAGGCCGATCGTTCCAAGTTTGATGCTCGAGTATTTTCCAAACCGCCAACTCCTTCCAAAGGAGTAGACTCCGGGGAACCCATGCAAATAGGGGGTCTGAAAGGTCCTCTAACACAAAGGGAGCGGGAAAGGAGAAAACAGTTGCAATTATGCCTATATTGCGGAAACTCAGGGCACTTTCTTCGAGACTGTCCGGTGAAACCTGCCAAGAAGGCAGTAGGAGCTGCGGTTACCACAGTTACAAACTCTGAGCAGGGAAACGACCTCGCCCGACAAGAATAGAGGTCCTCTTGCCGAGCGTGAAAACCAGTTCCGTGATCTCGCATTTCGTGATACCTATGGTCCTCATTAGCCCTGATAATCCGGATCGATTACATGCAATTGAAGCTTACGTCGACAGCGGTACCATCGGCAATTATGTGGATCATGAAATGGTTTTGAGGATGAATCTAACTCTTTGTCCCAAGGCTGTAAAGGACGTCATTACTACGGTGGATGGTACGGAGATAGCCTCCGGGCCAGTAACGCATACCACTCAAGAGGTGACGCTAGTAAGTCAAGATGGACACCATGAGAAGATCGTGTTCGATGTGATCAAGGCCCCTCAGTTCCAGATTATTCTAGGAATATCTTGGTTAGAGAAACACAATCCTCTGATCGATTGGCGAGCAAGAACGGTCCAGTTTCCAGAATGTGTCTCTACTTGTCACCCTCCACCTGGTGTTGCACTGGCAGCAATTTCTTCAGAGACTCCCCAGTTACCTCCCGAATACCTAGAATACCAAGATGTTTTCCGGAAGGAGCAGGCTAACTCTCTACCTCCTCATAGGTCTTATGACTGCCAGATAGACCTGATACCTGGATCTACTCCTCCTTGTAGTAGAATTTATGCCCTCACCGAGCCTGAGAACCTTCACCTTCGACAATACCTGGATCAATACCTGGCAAATGGGTTTATTCGTCCTTCCAAGTCCCCTGCCTCTTCAGCTTTGTTCTTCGTTCCAAAAAAGGAAGGAGACCTTAGAACTTGTATCGATTATCGCTCCCTGAACCAGATCACCGTTAAGAATAGATATCCGTTACCTTTGATCCCTGAACTCCTGGACCAAGTCAGAAAAGCATGCATATATACAAAGCTGGATCTTAGAGGAGCTTACCACTTGGTACGAGTAAAAGAGGGCGATGAATGGAAGACGGCCTTCTGCACCAAGTATGGGCTATTTGAATATCAGGTCATGCCCTTCGGACTTTGCAATGCCCCGGCCGCCTTTCAATATTTTATGAACGATGTCCTCAGAGAGCTCATAGATGTGTGTGTTGTTGTTTACATCGACGACATTCTCGTTTATTCCTCATCGGAATCTGAACATCGGAAACACGTGAAAATGGTCCTCGAAAGATTGCGTCAACACAAACTTTTCGCTAAGTTGGAAAAATGTGTTTTCAACGTGACTGAAGTTGAATTCTTGGGATTCATATTATCACCTGGCGGAGTGCGTATGGATTCAAAGAAGGTCGATGCAGTTCTCAAATGGCCATCACCATCCTCCGTAAAAGGTGTGCAAAGCATGTTAGGCTTCGCTAACTTTTACCGCAGGTTTATCCCCGAGTTCTCTCGAATAGTCCAGCCCATCACTGCCTTGTTAAAGAAAAACAAACGTTTTGAATGGTCTACCGAGGTGGAACAAGCTTTCCAGGATTTGAAGACTAAATTTATCTCTGCACAAATCTTAAAACACCCTCGCCCTGAACTCCCCTACATCGTGGAAACTGATGCTTCAAGCCTTGCCATGGGGGCAGTTCTATCACAAAAGGACCCGGTAACCAATCAGTTGCATCCCGTGGCATTTTGGTCCCGCAAATTCTCGCCTCCTGAAGTCAATTACACGATTACTGACAAGGAACTTCTGGCTATCAAGTCTGCCTTTAAGGCTTGGCGGCATTATCTGCTGGGGGCCCGACACACCGTTACTGTGATTACGGATCACCGAAACCTGCAATATTTGAAAACTGCAAAAGCCCAATCCTCTAGACAACTCCGTTGGGCATTATTCTTTGCCGAGTTTGACTTCATAATTACCTATCGACCTGGTACAAAGAACGGTAAAGCCGATGCCCTTTCTCGGATGGGAGTGGAAGAACACTTGATCAACCCTAAACCTGTACCAATCATTCCCGAACAAAGAATTCTGGGTGTAATCGCCACAGAATCCATAGAGGAAGTTAAGGATAAAGCCAGGCAACTTGTAACTCCAGCAGACATACAGAATTGGCATCTGCAGGGAAAGGACTTTGCAGTAAAGGACAACTTATTGTATTTCCAAGAACGATTATACCTACCCAGCACAGATTTACAGAAAAAAGTAATCTCTTGTTATCACGACTCTTTAATGGAAGGTCATCCCGGTATAGCCAAGACCCCAGAAAAGATCAAGCGCTACTTCTGGTGGCCGTCTTGGAAAAAAGATATCAGAGACTTTATAATGTCCTGTGGAGTATGCGCCCAAAACAAGAGTCAAAAGGAAAGACCAGCAGGCCTCTTACGCCCTATTGACATCCCACCTCGCCCTTGGCATACGCTTTCTATGGACTTCATCACCGATCTACCTCCATGCTCTGGATACAATACGATTCTAGTAATCGTGGACTTATTCTCCAAGATGGCGCATTTCATTCCGCTCAAAGGCTTGCCAACAGCAGCAACTCTGGCCCGAGAATTTCTCGAAAACATTGTCCGACTGCACGGTTTTCCTTCGGTTCTAATTTCGGATCGAGGTAGTCAATTTATTTCTCATTTTGCTGTCGGTCGGCTCAAATTGATGTAAGACTATCGACCAGTCACCACCCTCAGACCGACGGACAAACCGAGAGGACCAATCAAACTCTGGAACAGTATTTACGCTGCATGCTGCAACAAACTGAAAAAACTTGGAAAGATATCCTTTGGATAGCCGAGTATGCCTACAATAACTCTGTCCATTCGGGAACTGGGAAAACCCCGTTTTTTCTTTTGTACGGCAGTCACCCTCGAACCTCGGAGTTGGATCCCCTCCAAGATCTTGAAACACCAGCAGTAGACTACCTGCATTCTACAATCACCCAAGCCTTTAAGGAAGCTGTTTCTCACCTTCAAAGGGCTAAAGAACAATACAAGAAAGGAGCAGATCAACATCGGAAGGAAGCCCCTCACTATCAAGTAGGGGATCAAGTCTGGTTATCCACCAAATATCTATCTCTAAAAGGGCCACGCACATTCAACCCAAGATACCTTGGTCCCTATTCCATCACTACCATAGTAAACCTAGTAGCGGTCAAGTTGGACTTGCCCCCGCACATGAAGATACATCCGGTCTTCCACGTCTCTCTATTAAAACCCCTGCAACCTCAAACCCGACTAACCAAATCTCCAAAACCTATCCTAGTTGATGGAGAACTCGAGTTTGAAGTCAAAAGCATTCTGGACTCCAAGATCTCCAAATCTAAACTATTCTACCTAATTGACTGGAAAGGCTACGGCCCCCAAGAGAGATCCTGGGAACCTGCTGAATATGTCCACGCTCCTCGCCTAATCAAAAGATTTCACCGAACATTTCCTGACAAGCCAAAACCCCCGGAGAAGCACGGTTTGGGAGGGGCCTTGAGGGGGGGTACTGTCATGATCTCTGCTTCCAAAAGGTCAGGGTTTTCCCAACTCCCTTGGAAGCAGATCCATAACCCAGGTTCTGAGTGCCAACCAGTCCCAATTGGGACCTTTTGGACCCGGTCCTGGCGCCAGTGGCACCAGGCTCATAAATATGCCCAGTCCCAACGCTGGAAGCGCCGGGCTCATAATGCTTGGGTGGACTTACCTGCAGCAGACCATGCTGCTTACTTGCCTGCCAGTTGAGACTCTGATCCTCTTCTGTTTGGAACTACTTTTCCTGTTGGGTGGGGCTGGAGCCACTCCCTAGATTCAGAACACTGGAACTCTTCTGGAAGGCAGGAACTCTTTTCTTACCAGGAACTCTTTTCTTACTTAGGCGTGGCTGTGGAAGGAGACATCTAAGCACTACAGGAGGCTATTTAAACCACACCCGGTGGATGAATCTTGCTTTGCGTTATTCTGCATCCTCTGCAGCAGAACGCTCATCGTGTCTTCTGCATCTGATCCTGGGCCTAAGGGAAAAGGCTTACCATCCTGAATCCAGTCTTCAGCAACACCTATAAAGACAAGAAAGAACAGGTTAGCATTCCGGCATCTGAAAGGCAAAGGCTTACCATCCTGAATCCAGTCTTCAGCAACACCTATAAAGACAAGAAAGAACAGGTTAGCATTCCGGCATCTGAAAGGCAAAGGCTTACCTACCCTTCGTGCGCTCCGGAGGTCTTCACACTGCATTCCGGCATCTGAAAGACAAAACAAGGTGCGTTTAAAGACATTGGGGAACTTTAATACTCACGTGCCATTACTCCTTTCCACATCTAACCCAGTGTGTATCCCGGCACCCTGCAGCCGCTCCGAACTTGTACCTGCAAAATAAAAAGACAGTTAGAGCGCATCGTGAAGCTGGCAACAAGCGCTTACTCACGTGCTTCCAGGCGCTTCTATTCATCACACGGGCTCCATCTTCAACTCACTTCAGCCCGTCATCCGCCATCGCCGGAACCCTGCAAAACAAGAGACATCATTATTAAAGACTTTAAAGACATTTGAGTTACTTGAAACTTACCGTTCGTGCTGTAAACGACGGACAGCAGTCCTCTGAAGTCAAGAGGCCTGCGCTACCTATCCAGTGAAGAAACTGGTTACAGCACCCTGCCCCGAGGCAGATGGAGAGCTCGGCATTCACTTACCTAAGGTGAGAGCGTTAACCTGTGGGGGTCTACAGGAGAGGAGAAGAGGAAAGAGATAGGGACACCCCAATAACCCCAGTTCATTAACCCCGTATTTTCTATCTGCAGACATCTTACTCAGCACGTCAGGCATACAGGGCACAGAGGTCCAGCCCAAAGAGCCAACCGGGTGCTGCACATCACCTTTGAAGATACGGTAGTCGCCCAGTCAAGACCGGCGCCTCTGCGAGAATCAGGTGAGCGTTACAGATTCCAAGGCAGTGTTCCAAAGAGGACTGAATGAAGGGGGCTGTCAAGTGCATGCTGCTGTGACTGGCGCTGAGACAGGCCAAACTGCAGACAGGCCAGAGGAGCTGGGGTTGAAAAGGGGGTTGAAAAGGTGTGGCCTTGTCAATTTATATTATACATTGTGACAATTTGGTGTGTGCCTAGTGCAGTAAAAGGACTTCTGAGACAATGTCAAGGAGCCTGTAATAAAAGTGTAGTAACAAATAGGAGGCAGTAAACATTTCCTACAGGACCAAGAGAGAAAGAGAGCAAAAGTTGTAAGAGAGCACAACGGGGGTGAGGGACAGTAAGAAGAAAATGGGACTGCGAACAGAGAGATGGTTGGACATAGAAATAAATGAGAGAGGAGAGATAAACTGGGGAAAGACTGTGCAGGCATTTACAAAGAAGACAGATAATATTAAGCAATAGCAGTGACAGTGACTCAAAAGTGAGCCATTGAAGAGAAGAGCGGGCTTGGGAGATAGAATCAATGGAACATAAGGAAAAAAGAAGACATAGCCGAATTATAAATGGATCAAAGGGGGATAGGTGAGATGTAGGAAGACTGAGTAAAAGGAAGAAGCAATAGCTTCTTACAAATTTAGTTATATTCCCACAAATATAACTGAATCCCACTCAGATATTCGTAGGAGCCGGTTGATCACCTTTGACAAAGCTTGTCCATGCTTATTTATGACATGTCTTTATTGCACAGTCCAACTTGGTAAAACGTGTGGGTTTCAAGTGCAAACTTTACAACTTCAAATTTCAGTGTTTAGACTTGAAGTAAAACCAGGAGAAAAGAAAAACAGGGTGACAATTCATTTATGTATCCATTCTTTGCTTAGAACATGATGGTTTTTAAAGTAGTTGTAGATAGACATTGGTCAAAAGACAGACTTAAGCCATTTTTATTATACCAGTTAGTGATTTACTGCTAGAAATAAGCTGTTGCCTTTCAGAAGATGGATTGAAGAAAAAAAGAAAACAATGGCAGCTCTTAACAGCACACAGGTTATGCTCCTGTGAGATATCATTAACTGAAGACATCCCGTTTGATGTGTTTTGGGAATGGGGATGAGGTTGAGGGATGGAATGGCCATATAATTAGAAGGGTCATGGGTGGTGATTGGGTGGTTAACATGCCAAACAACGTCCTCAAGCTGTATGCCCCTCCTCACATCCCGCTCCCCCCGTCTGCACCTTGCACAAACCTAGGATGCAGGTTACTTACAGTGCTAATAATATGCCTCTCCATTCGTTACTAAATCCACTATTATAGCTGGTTAAAGGGAGGGCAAACAATTAGCAGGAGTATCACCTTAAGGTCTCAGCAGTGCGATGCAACAGCTTCCTGTTGCCATTCTATTTGTTGAAGTGCTGTATAGTTTTCCCGTAGTTTACTGTTGTCATGCATTGTTAGTAAAGGAAGCAAGTGACAATGGTTATTGAAAGATACAAATGTTGAATAGGTACAAAACTAAATGCAGCCATATTTTAGAGATGTATGATTTTTGCTTTTTAAAAATGAATTGCTGTAACCTTCTGAACGTGGAGCACAGTATCTGTAGAGTCCCGCGTGGGACAAGGCGCGCTGCGCAGCACAAAGAGGGCCGACACAGAGGGCTGCAATATACGTGCTCTTTATTACCAATCTTAACTTGAACTGCACTGTGCCCGCCCCCTTATGTCATTTCCTCTTCCCCCCACCCTTGCGTTCATCCCGCCCTCGTTGCCCCCAGAGACGTCAATGTGACATCTACCCCCTTTTTAAACAGTTACCAAACTCTTCGCAACATGCGGCGGTCTGGTGAGTCTCTAGTCCATTTCCTCGATCCATCGACGAGGTCTGGTCCGGACTCTCTGCGGTCGTGCTGGTTCAGGCCTCTGTGGTGTCCCATTCTCTGCGACTCCTGACCCTGCATCCCGCTCGAATTCGTCCGACACCCATTGTTCATCCATGTAACTGTCATCAGGCTCCTCGTCCGGTGGAGCTTGTACTCTTCCGCTCAGATGTCTCGTCCCAGTTTGTGGAAGCTCCTTAAAGTGGAAGAAGTTGCGTGTTATTGCTCCAGCTGATCCTTGAGCAGTGATCATCGACCCTTTCTTTTGTGTGACAAGAAGAGGCTCCTCTCGAAATGCCGCCGTGTGTTTGTGGGTCGTGGGTTGGCAAACTGCACATCTCGCTCTCTTACCTCCAAGTCTAACGCTGGTCGTGGATGGACTGCTTCCACTTGTGGAAGCCGGGTCTGCGTGTTTCGTCCAAACATGAGCTCAGCAAGCGACTTTCCTGTTGTGCTGTGGGGTGTCCCATGGTAGTCCCTTAACAACTGATTTAGCACCTGTTCATATGGCTGCTCTGTAAAACGTGCGACTTGCAAGGCCCGCTTGAGGTTGGCCATAAACAGTTCAATCATCCCATTAGCTTGAGGCCACAGAGGGGTGGTCTTTCGGTGATGGAAGCCTAGGTATTCTGCAAACTGAGTGAAATGATGTCCGCAGAATGGAGGCCCATTGTCCGTCTTAAGCACCTTGGGTACGCCATACGGCAAGAACATGTGGTCCAATGCCAGAATGACGTGATGTGCGGCTGTGGAAATCACCTGTACTTCTCAATATCGTGAATATTCGTCCATCACCGCCAGGACGTATTTCCCACCTTCGATAGGTCCAAAGAAGTCCGCTGCAACCAATTCCCATATGTTCTACGGGAGTTCTGACATGCGCAGAGGCTCGGGATGTCGATTGGGTGTGATGAGGCAGCATGTCGAGCATGCTCTTAGGGCGGCCTCTACTCGGGTGTCCATATGGGGGAACCAGACCTTCTGGCGGAGCATGCGTTGGGTGGAGACTATGCCTCTTTGAGTCTTGTGCGCTAAATTGATGACTTTCTCTCTCATAGCTTACGGGGTCACTATTTTGCAGTCTTTGAGTAGTAGTCGATCCTCTGACACTGCTAGGACCTCTTTCACTAAGATGAGTCGCTCGATGTCTTCCTTTATTCAGCCTCCTGCTGCTTTCCCTCCTTCCCTGGCCCTTTGCCACTGTCCAGACTCCAGTCCTTCGTATATAATGCAGCAGGCGGGATCATTTTCCGTTTCTCTGGCAAGTTCTTCCGTGTTGACGCGTTCCGGTGTGGTTTGATGAATGAGGTATCTGAGATATCGGTCGGCCACTGATGGTTCAGGTGCACTCTCCCCTCGTGATCTCCTAGACAGGAAGACGGCTGGGTTTTCGCCTTTTGCTGGCCTATGGGTAATGTCAAATGTGTAGTCTTGCAGTCTTAGCCCCCACCGTGCAATCCGCGGAGGCATCTTGGCCTGTGGGTTGCTGTAGAGAAATAGTAGAGCTTGATGGTCTGTAACAACTTGGAATGGCTTCCCATACAGAAACAAATGAAAATGTTTGCACGTCCATACGACGGCCAGCCCTCCTTTTCTGCTTGAGAATATGCCTTTTCCATGGTTGATAGGCTGCGGCTGGCATAGGCTACTATGTGTTTCTGGGATGGTTCTCGTTGATCAAACTGTGGCAAGATGGCGCCCAGGCCCACAGGACTGGCGTCGACTGTCAATTCTGTCTTCCTGTTGGGGTCATAGTACGACATGTTGTCCGCTTTTGCGACCTTCTCCCTGATTTTCTCGAAGGCACATTGACAGTCGCTAGTCCATTCAAATTTCTCATTCTGATGGGTCAATTTCTTGAGTGGCTCGCTGACTGAGGCAAAGTCCCTGATGTATCTGCTACAGTAGCTGGCTAGACCCAGAAAGGATCAAAGTTCAGACACGTTGGCCGGGGCTGCAGTGTCGTTTAGAGCCGACACTTTGTCCGGGTCCGGAGTCATAACTGACTCTGAGAACACATGGCTGAAGAATTTCAGGGTGTTTTTCTGGAACTCACATTTGTCCCTATTTAGCGTGATGTTGGCATCATCTAATGCTTTACATACTCTCATGAGGGTCTCGTCGTGTTTGTTGGCATCGGTTCCGAACACCGAAATGTTATCAGAATAGTTGAGGCAATTCGGGATGTGTTTTATTATGTTGTGAACTTCTGCTTGGAATGTTTCCGCTGCTGAGGACACCCCGAAGCTTAGTCTTTTATATCTGAAAAGACCAAAGTGAGTGACGAAGGTGGTTATGTTGCAGCTCTCGGGATGTAATACCAGTTGGTGGTATCCCTTTTGTGAGTCCAGTTTTGAGAAGACTTTTGCCCCATTTAGTAGATGGATTATGTCGGTGATTCGTGGCGTGGGGTATCTCTCCCCTTGGATGGCTTGGTTCATGCGCCGCATATCGACGCATAGTCTGATGGCCTCGGATCCTTTCTTCGGGACCGGGACAATTGGGGAAACCCATGTGGTGGGTCCCGTGGCTCTCTCGATGATGTCTTGTTCCAACAGTTTCTCTAGCTCATCCTCCACCTTCTTCTGAATGTTGACTGGGATTCCGCGGTATGGTTGGGCTACTGGGCGCATGGATTCATCTACATGTAGTTTGATTTGCTGGTTCTTTAGTCTCCCGATTCCCTTGAATATCTTGTAGTAGAGGTTGTTTATATTTCCACGGGGTCTATGTACTTGTGGACCATTATATTGTAGAGTATGTGTATTAGACCCATGTCAGCGGCTGCCTTGAAGCTCAGAACGCAGCCACTGTCTGTCTCTGTAGCCAGCACGTGTATCAGCACATTCATTTCTTGTCCTTTATAGCGGCACAGCCCGTTGAATTGTCCCTTGCACTTCAAAGGAGTTTTGGCTCCATAGGCGTAGATGTCTACCGTGGCTGGTTGCAGTTTGGGTTTTGGGTTTAGTTCGGCATATATTTGTTCGCTTACCACGTTGACTGTGGCACCAGTATCTATGAGGAATTCAGTAGGTCTTTCTTGTAGCTTTATGATGAGCGTCGGGCTGTGGGCCGTCGCTGTGGGGTTTCCCAAAGAGTAGACGTACGCCTTCTTTTTCTGGTCACTCCCTGATGAGCTGGGATCAGATTCAGTAGGATACTGTTCTACCAGGTAGCGTATGTGTCATCGCGATCTTCTTTCGGGTCGAGCACGCATCACGAACCTCCTTCTGTCCCTCCTTCGCGGCCGGTCCTCCCCAGATTCTTTGTCTCTCTGATCACTCGGCACTTGGTTCTGGGCGTTGGAGGCGCTCGGGCCCGGGTTGGTGTTGGATTGTCCGACATAGCGGCTCCTTGTGCGAGTAGTGTTGTCTCTGGGCCTTTCTCTTCCTCAATCTCGAAATAGCCTACACACTGCCTTGAAGTGACCTTCCTCGTCACACGATGTGCAGCGTTGTCCAATTGCCGGACAGGTCCCTTCATGTGGGTACTCGATTCCGCACTTATAACAGAAAAGTTCTTCCGACTTCCTTTCCAGTTGCAGCTTATTTAGGCTTTCTCCGGTGGTGGTGGTCCCGAAGCTTTCTACTTGAGAGTCGATGGCTCTTTCAACCCTGGCTAGAGCCAGGATCTCTTCTAGCGTGCAAGACTTCTGGAGCAATTTCCTGCGGAACGCTTGAGACTCGCACCCTGATATTATTTGCGACTTTAGGGCCTTGGTTTTCGAGTAGTTAGCAAAATCGCAATGTTTCAGCTTAGTGCGAAGCCGCATCACATATGCATCCATCGTCTCCCCTTTGGTCTGCTTCGTGCTGTGGAACAAATGTCTTTCATAATCAACATTGGTGTGAGGCACAAAATAAGCTCCCAATGCGTCCTTGAGATCTTGTATGGAGTCTATGGAGTCTTGAGGCATCTTGTCTATGATGGCGGAGCCTACAGCCAGCTTCAGAAGGCACACTTGCCTTGCGTCTGCGACAGGCCCTGTGGCTCCCATGTAGAGATCAAAGTCCCTGATCCATTTGGTCCACATGGGACCCATATTGCTTGTGTCAGTGACGTCAAAAGCGCCTGGCATTTGGGCGGCTAAGGTGTCTGGTAATTGGTATGGCACGTGATCTGTGGCCGGAGCCGCTGGTGCTGGGAGCCCATTCCCTTGAGCCTGTGCTCCCTGGCCATCATCTTGTCCTGACATTGTGGTAGATGTGTGCCCCTTTGTTGGGTGACCGTTCCTTTGTTGTTATAGGATGGCCGCCTGGTGTGGCACGAGCCAGGGCCGGACTGGGAACCAAAAGAGGCCCTGGAAAATGTTGTCAAAGTGGCCCAATATTTTGCTGAACGAGCGAGCATAGCGCGTGTGCCCAACACACTGTGCATTAGACATGCCACGAGACACCCGGTCCCGCACCAAAAGGGTGTTAGGAAACCTGCTATTATTAAGAGTAGGAGATTGAAATTAACAGGAAGAAGGAACACCTGCCCTCCCCTGCTTCCAAGATGGTGCCAACTGAAGGGTATTTCTAGGCACTTTAAAAGGGCCAGGGTCAATCCCCAGGCCATGAATGAGTCCGGTGTTGTCTTCCCCCGGACCTTCCTCTGGTTCTGTGTTAACTGACTCGTAGCTTGGGTCCTTTGTTGGCCCAAAGCACAAGTAGGCAAATACGAGCTGAGGCTGTTAGGGAAAATGGGCACCTGGAAATCAATGCCAACTGCTTAGTGCTTCTGGGGCCCCTGACCATGGCACGGTTGTCCCCCATGCCCTCTCCAAGCCTAGCCGTGGGCTCTGGCAGATGTAGGCCCCCAGGGTGTGTGGTAGTCACTAGTCACATTCTGTGAAGATTTTCATTGGATCTGCTATTTGCTCTCACTCTAACTGGCTTTGTGAGGGAAGATGAAAACTCTGTACACTTGTCCCTCCACATGCTTTCTGTGCCCCAATGTGTGCAAACAGATAGGAACTATGTGAACATGATTCTGAGGGTCCTCTCAATGGGTTAACGTGTGCAGGGGATAGGAGCTATGTGTAAAGGCTTCTGAGAGTGCTATCAATAGCACAGGGTGTGCACAGAAGTAGAGGCTGTGTGTACAGGCCCCTGAGAGCACTCATACAACAGTAGCATCTGTACAGGGTGATGGGGGCTATGTGTAGGCGTCTGAGAGCACTCTCAATAGCCCTGGGTTAGTACGGAGGTAAGCGCTATGTGTGCTCCCCTGAGAACGCTCTCAATGGCCGTGTGTCTTTATAGAGGTAGGTGCTATGTTCACAGGCATAAGAGAGAGCTCTCAAGTGATCTGTATGAATGTAGGAGCTATGCACACATGTAAGTGCTCTTGTGGGTGAAGGGAGGTAGTAGACATGCATAGAGGTGTGGGACTGCTTGCATGGGGTCTGGGTATGAAGGGATGTAAACAGAGTCCTGGGGTGTTCCTAGTGACGCTGTGTGTGCACGCTTGTAGGAGTCATGTGCACAGGCCACTAATAACTCTGTGTTGTGGGGTATGCATGGCAGTAGGTGCTATGTACACAGCAGGACAGCTACGTGAATACATTGTACCCTAGAGGCAGGCAGGCCAAGGGCCAGTGCCACGCCTGTTTGCCCACAATCCACAGTGCACAACGTGCAGGAAACTGGTATGAAACACACATGACGTGATTTAGGCTTGGTGCCCCAGCCAGCTCCTGAGGGTGTTTGGGGGGAGCTTCTGTGCCAGGGGCGTTGCTAGGGGGGGCTAAGGGGGCTATAGCCCCTGATCTTTTGGTTGTAGCCCCGGATAGAATCTCAGGAGCTACAGCCAAAAGACCAGCTAGCCCCCAGTCCCAACAGTTCCGACAGCAGCTTAGCCCCGGGTCTTTTCCAGACCTAGCAACTCCCCTGTTCTGTGCTATTAATTCCCACCAGGCTTTGTGGATGTGCTGCAGAGGCAGGGCACTGGGCACGTGCATTAGACAGGTCCCTGGATTTGAAACACAGCAGGCAAAGTTTGTGTGACAGGGCAGTGTGCAAAGAACAGGCAGACAATGTGCACAAAGGCCTGCCTCAGGGCACGCAATGCAAAGTGCATGGGAGGGAAACTAAAGTGCAATTATGCAATCCTCACTGTGCAAGGATTGGTCAAAGAGATCACACTGTGGAAAGAAAGATGTAGGGACACTGAGTAGGTCATTGGTACAGGAAACGTAACCAAATGTGTAAAGTGCATCCACTGCATACATACTATGTTCAACGGCCAAGAAGAATTTTGGCCTGTACCCATTAAAAAACGTTTTGTGATGAATCATTCCCATTGCGTAATAAACAGACTTTGGGACACTGTGTAATGCTAATGCCCATCCATTACTCAGTTATGTGATGCCAACGCATGAATTGCAAAATATACACGCAGGGGGCGCGCCTCCCGTGATTTGCACCATGCACACAGTGGAAATACACTCCTCCCATATAATTTGCAAAATGTGCATTTCGGAAACACACTTAGCAAGTGCATATGATATGACTGGTGATATACACGGACTTCAGGAATACACGGACACCACACCCTCATGGCCAGTTGCACCCACGTGCCCTAGTTTCACTGGACCAAGTTGGTACATTTTACTATTGGCTCTAGAAAATAGACTGTGGGGGCATGGGAAGGATCCAGAAGAGAGGAGGGCAGGTAAGCCTGGAGAGGAGAGGAAAGAAGGAGGTAAAAGTACCAGAGAAGAACTAGCAAGTGATGGTCACTCAGCAGTGTTACCCAAAATACTAATCCGAGTCTATCTGCCGTCCCCACTGCGACCTTGGCATGAACAGGCGTGTGCTCCTTCAAGGAGCTGACTTTGACACTCCCTTCTGACAGCTGTGGCTCTCCTCTGCCCCATTTCAAAATGTGCTCTGCGGACTGCGGAACCTCTTTCAATAACTCTAACAACTCAAGGACACCACTACAACACGTGGCTGTGTGGATTGCAAGTTAGAGCCACGGAAATTGTCTACCAATCCCCGACAAACAATATAAAATTATGTCAAAAAACGAAAGTCAGGAAAACACTGCCAAAATGTGCACATCAGTGAAAACCACAAACAAGTAAAAATGAACCTACAAGTACATTTTAACTATTATTTTACATTGGATAACATGGCAATGCACCCATTCATTTAACAAAGAATGTATGCGAGGATCAATCTGACCTGGTGTGATACCCCAGTCAAGCAAATGGTGGCCTGATTCAAATCAGTGTCAGTGAATTGGCCATTGTGGATAGAGGTGGTGTATCCACAATGATGCTGAAGCAAGATAAGCAGATATTATGCATATTTCAAGCTCGTTAACATGTCTCCACGAATAACAGCAGCTGTACACTTATGTTTCCCATGTGCTTAGGTTTGTGTTAAGTGTAAATGGTCTGGGTATTCCATGTACTTGTGTTGTAGGTTCTTTTGTGAAGGGTGTGGTTGATTACGTTTCTCTATGTGGAAAGTAGGTCTTGTTTAAAGTGTTCTTCATGTGACACCAGCCTTGTATCAATCAGTGGCATCGTCGGGGGGCTTCATTGAATTCTCAACCTTAATTACACTCGTCCAGAGTTCGAAAATGTAACGTCCAGTCACTTATGTGAAGTATTGACTCAGATTAGTGTTTTTTAGATTTCCGTTTTTTTTTCTTCCCTTTTTTAGCCAGTGCTTCAGTGAAACGTGCCATTCAGTAAGTTACACTACACTCAGCAGAAGATACAATGGGAGAGTGGGGCACTCAGCACGCAAAAATTATTTTTACCTTTCAGTCGGCAGTATGGCTGCTGCCCTCAGCCTCAGCCACAGCCTCCCTCGAGTCGCCTCCTGCTTCTGCTGTCTGCTGATGGATTAGGGTGACCAGATTTCCAAAACGAAAAACTGGGACGACCAACAACATAAAAGAGGGAGTAACACGTTTTAGCCCACCAATTACCGCCCCTCCCCAACCAGTGGCGTAACACATGGTCTAGGGGCCCCCCTGCAAGCCATGCTGAGGGCCCCCCCCAACTCGGCAACAAATCACGGGTCGCGCCACACGCTGGGCCGGCCTAGATTACCACGCTTGCACAATACGCACAAACGTGTTGATGAAGGGGTATACCACACACTGCACTAGGAGAAAGATATAAATATGTGTTTTAATGCTATATACAGCACACTTTCTGAGAAAAATTGGCTAAAAAGCCACAGTGTTTGGTATTGTTGTGTAGGGTAACAGCAATCCAATACATGCAAGTCACCAACAGTGTACATGAACGTTAATGCTTTTAAAAATGCCATGCCACAATGAAAACATGCCCAGCTGGCTGCACAATGTAGACCAGTGTAGACACATAATAACATTACAGTAAAGCATGCCAGGCCACATTAAGACATGCCTAGACTGGTTGCACCAAAATGCCAGTCGAAGTAATAAGACTCATAAAGAAGAGAGCACACATTCAAGCCTGCTTCTCTGCAGCCTCTAACAACACAGCCAAACTCTTTAAAATCTGCAAGGAACTGGCCAATCCTGTTGCGGTTTCTACCTCTCCTGTTCCCTCAACAGGTCCTCTGTACAGCTTTGGCCTCTCGCTTCTCTGCTAAAACGCAGGACATCCTGTCCACTATCTCCTCTTCCTCTCCCTCTCCCTCTCCTCCTCCTTTCTCCTCTTTCTCTCTAACACCTGACTAGGTTTCTAGACAAGTCCCACCTATGGAAGTGTCGGCGAAACAGGTGCTCGCCTGCTCCTCCAGAACCATTAAGGACCACATTGACACCCTTGATCCATTTCTGTAATCATACTTTTGCCACCGGAACTTTCCCCTCTCCCAAACTCTTGGAAAAGCTGGCCAACTGCCAGCTTACACTCCAAACTGAATCTGTTGGTTGTTTCCATGACCATCAGTCTGGCTTAAGAGAGGCACTGAAACTGCTCTCCTGATCACCTGTGAAGATCTGATCTCTAACCTTGATTCCAGCATTCCTTCTGTCCTCATTATCCTGGAACTTTCCTCTGCTTTCGACATGGTCAACCATGCCATCCTGATCAATTGACTCTATGAGAACCTGGGCATCATGGATCAGGCCCTGGAGTGGCTGACCTCCTTCCTCTTGGACCGCCCCTCCCAGGTCCAACTTGGTCCCTTTCACTCTGTCACCTCTCTCTACATGTAGCGTTCTCCAGGGCTTTATCCTCTCACCCTGGTTTTTCAACCACTACTTGGCCCCTTTGACCCACCTAATCACTACCTTGTCCTCTAATTTACAGTGTTATGCGGATGACACTCAGCTTTCCTTCAGGCTCCCCTCAGCCTCTCCTCTCTCGCTCATTCCTGGTGTCATCTTCAACTCCACTCTCTCTCTCTCCTCACATCTCGGATGTAGCCATGAAATCCCACTACCAGCTGCACCTCCTCAACGGGACTCTTACATTTTTCACTTTCCCCCAGAAGCTCACTGTCTCCAGAGCTCTGGTTCTCTCTAGGGTGGACTACTGCAACAGCCACTTTCTCAATCTGCCTTCCTCTACTCTCCGCCCTCTGCAACTAATCCAGAACAGGACTGCGAGACTTATCCTTGGCCTCAAGCCCAGGGACTGTATCTCTCCAGCCATGAAATCTCTCCACTGGCTCTCGGTGGCTGCAAGGATCAAGTTCAAGACCCTTTTCATTGTCCACAAGGCTTTCTGGGGCTGGAATACGCACTACATCCAACGCTATCTGCCAAAATACCTTCCTTCTCAAGCCCTAAGGGATAGATCCTTCTCCCCTGCAGGTGCCTCCCTCTGAAATGGCCTCCCTGACCCTCCCAAACTTGAGCCGGACCACCTGACGCTCTGGAAGCAGCTCAAAACGTTCCTCTTCTCCTCTGCTTTCTCTCTCTGCCTCCCCTGCTGACCTACCTGTCCGCTGTACCAACTGGTTGCTTGGCTACCCTCTGTCTCACTGAGTCCAGGCTCTTTCTTGATCATTCACCCTTGCACTGTCTCATGGCCTACCACGCATTTAGGGGCTGTAACTGTAACCCTACAGTCCCTTGTTCTCCTTGCACTACCCAGAGACACGCTGCCCTGGCGGCACTTACTCAGAGCATTGCTGCCGTGTTTTCCCCTCCCCTCTCCCTTGCACTTCTCGTTCTCACACTTGCAAGATCTGAATGACACAAGGCTTACTAAGATCATTTGTCTTGTCCTCCCTCAGTTTTCCTTCCCTTGTCTTGTCGTGCCTAAAAAAGCTTGTGTACAGGTGTGTTATATATGACTTATCATATCATAACATATCATTTTATCACAGATGCCCAGAAAAATATACAGTGCCGCAGTATGAAACGGCTAGAGTGGCAGAACCCAAATGTCAGTCTAGCCAGGAATTACACTTAGCAGGACTGCTCTATCAGAAATGCCCAGTTACAAAAAAGTCATACCAAACTGAGGAATAACTAGACTGGCTGCACCAAAATGCCTCTCTAGCCACTAATGCCACATATCATGCCTGCATAGCATGGACATGGGCAACCATTATGATTTATTGCACAACCCCACGCCCCACACATCCCTTCTCCCTCCCATCCCCTACCCCAACCTCCAAAATCAGCTCATTGGCCCAGAATTACCTGCATGTCCCTCTTCCTTGTCCCAGTGCTTACGTATGAGGCTCCTTGCCTCACTGGTAAGTACTGGGATGGGGCAGAGTGGGACTAGGAGTAATGAAGATTACAGGTAGCTAAGTCAGGCATTACCTTCATGTACCTCTACCGTATCCCAGTACTTGTGCATGAGGCATAGTGCCTCATGCACAAGTACTGGAATGAGGAAGAATAGGCATAGGTGAAAGATGATTACCAATAATTAATTAATTAATCAAGGCATTAAACACAAGTAGTGGTGCAACACCATTGAGCTGACTGGGTTTCAGCACTCCCTCCCCCCACTGAAATTGTGGGCTATGTTGACTTGACCTGGCTCACCTACAGAGCAGTTGCCGGACAGAAAAGGACACAGATGTTAAACGGCACCTGGGTTTTGCCGTTAACAAGGGCCCGGCTCAGCAATTACTAATGTACAGCATTTCACTGTTAGTACCTGCATTCAAATACCAAATTTTTTAAGCAATTGAAATTGCGATGTGGGTTTAGTACTTGCTTGCCAGGGGAGTGATTGGAAGGGTAGAGAGGAAACAGGAGACCAGTCATTCTCACAGCAGTCCATAAGTGGGTGCTTTAGACCTAAAGGAGAGATTTAACTGCTTGTAACGTTGAAGCTGCACTAGAATAGTCTCATTAAAATGCGTAAAGAAGTTAGATGCCGCCACATAAATACGTTTTCTCTGCCCCACCACACGTGAAGTTAGCGCCTCTCCCAACATTTGAAGGGTTAGCCTCCCTGAAATGTAGGTTTTGTTGTGCCCCTGAACACAAGCACGCACACCATTCACCATATATACACACACACACACCCAGCCATCCATTTATTTAAGAGTGCACTCTTTCACCATTCAGGCACACCCAGGCAGCCACTCATACATTTAAGTGTAAGTGTGCATCCTTTCACCATACATGCACACCCAGCCACCCATACATTTGTGTGCACCCTTTCACCATACACTCACACCGTCAACTATACATTTAAGTGTGGACACTTTCACCATAAAGGCACACCCAGGCAGCCACCCATACATTTAAGTGTACATACTTTCACTGTACACACACACACACATACACACACGCATAACCAGCCACCCATACATTTGTGTGCACTCTTTCACCATACACTCACACATGCACACGTCATGGGTTGAGGGGAGCCATAATGCTTTAAAAATTCATTTGGCCTCATTAGGACCCTGGCGGTGACGGTATGAACGGTGGCGGCAGGGCACCGGCACCGTTCATACTGTCCCGCCGCATTATGAGTTCTGCTCGCAGGTTCCCGACAGCCCGCCAGGTCTTACCTGGCGGGCTGTGTGGCACCAGCGAGCATAACTCGTAATTGCGCCCTCACCGTTAACAACGGTGCCGGCACAACCATGCTCCCCACCCCATTCTGCCCTATAGGGGGATCGTGAGCCCGGCAATACCGCCACCCACGAATGGGAAATTACCGGCCCATTCAGCTTGTAATGGGCCGGTTATTGCCTATTCGCAGGAGGCAGTGCCATGCTCGTAATGAGGCCGATGTTTCTTTTTGAAGTCACTCTGACTTCATAACGAAATTATTTCTGTTAAGGACTAAACCATAATGGAAATAATTTCTTTATGAAGGCAGAGTGACTTCAAAAGTTTATTTTTGAAGTCATAGGCTTCCCCCACCCCATGACATGGAGGCCTCCAGCCTAGGGTCTTCATGTCATGGGGTGGGGGTAGCCACCAGACTTTTTGTATTCACTCTGCCCTTCATGCAGAGTGAATTAAAAAGAAAATGTAAAAAGGTAGACATTTTTTTTTTAACATAAGTGGGGCCCCCTTCCAGAACATGTGGTTGCGGGGCCCCCCACACCACGGGGGGTGCGGGGACCCCTGTTATGCCATTGTCCCCAACACGCCCCCACAACCACCACCCAACCATATTTCCAGCACTTCTCATTTTTATAAACTGTATATGATCTCATTTGTGCCGTTTTGTCTATGAATCTTGGCATGTTAATTCAAAACAAACGTTTGCTCTCATTCATATTATATGGCTTGCTGTACAGCCATTTTGAATGCAGTCTCTGTGGCACAGTCAATAAGTGCTGTGACTTAGACCTGACAGGTTGGGGGTTCGAGACAAACCTCCAGCTCCAACATTTTGAACGTGTTAACTACAATTTTAATTACCATAGTCGAGGTCATCATAATTCCAGCACTTCTCCTTTTCATAAACTGTATATGATCTCATTTGTGCTGTTTTGTCTGTGAATCTCAGCATGTCAATTCAAAACAGGTGTTTGCTCTCATTGACATTATATGGATTTCTGTACAGCCATTTCCAAAGCAATCCCTGTGGCACAGTCAACAAGTGCTGTGACTTGTACATGAAAGTTTGGGGGTTCGAGCCCATCCTACAGCTCGAACATGCTGAAGTGTAAAATACAATTTTAATTACAATAATAGTGGCGCTTCGACAAAGAGGCCCTGCAAGACAGAGGCCTACCGGGTCAAAGAGGCCCTGCAAGACAGAGGCCTACCGGGTGTCCCGGTGGGGCAGTCCAGCCCTGGCACGAGCACCATCCACTGGTCTTTCCTTTACAGTGTATTGAACAGTACCCTCTGCTGTTCCTTTGGTCCTGGGGTCGTCTCCCTGGTCTCATGCAGGCTTGGGGTATCTGGGGCGTGTCTCTGTGCCTCTTATCCCTTCTGAGTGCTTGAGAGTAGTGCCAGTGTCCTTATCGGCGTTGGCACGTGCCCCGCGGGTCGATCGTACCTCGTTTTTTTTCGTCTTTTGCTTTCGGGTGTGGACTGGGCTCTGAGCTCCAGCTCACGTGTTCACCGCTGCGGCCCAGGCTCTGAGCTCCGGTTCTTCTGTCGTGGAGCAAACAAACTCTGGCTCCTGTCGCAGCCTCTTTTCTCGGCCTGCTGCTGTGTGGAGGAGCGGGCGGGCCTTCGACTCCTCCCCGTGTTTCCTCCAGGCTGGTGCTGGGGCTCGTGCCTGCAAGCACTTGGCGTTGCGTTGTGGGTGCGTCGAGCAGGCCGTGTCTCTCTCTCTCCAGGGGAGGAGGACACACCACTCTATCCCACCTTCATTGCCATTGTAGAGTCCCGCGTGGGACAAGGCGCGCTGCACAGCACAAAGAGGGCCGACACAGAGGGCTGCAATATACATGCTCTTTATTACCAATCTTAACTTGAACTGCACTGTGCCCGCCCCCTTACTTCATTTCCTCTTTCCCCCACCCTTGCGTTCATCCCGCTCTTGTTGCCCCCAGACACGTCAACGTGACAGTATCAGTATTAAGTTGGGAGTCTGTGTTTGCAAAACTGAAGTGGCCACCGCCATGAGCACTGTGGCATTTGCATAATATCCTGGCAAAATTATACATGCTAGGAAAACACTGTTTTGGCAGGCTCGTATTACGGTTTGCAGCCTCATGGAATTTTGCCTTAAGTAAAATTACCATATTCCAATCATTTTGCATTGTTCGTCATTTTTGTATTCTGGGATATGATGTCTCTTGTTAAAAAAACGCCTCATTGAATATTGAAAGAGGCCAGAAAATAAGCACTATGTGATCCGTGGTGTGGAACAAAGTTCATTATAATACATAAAAACAGCAGGGACGTCATTTCACCAAAATGCCAGGGGTAGCGGAAGTGACATGACAGTGCCACACCCCCAAGAGTGACATCACAGGAAGTGATGCCATTTGACCACACCCCCACAAGAAGTGATGTCACTAGACCACACCCCACAGGAAGTGATGTCATTAGACCACGCCCCCACCATGGCATCACAGAAGTGGCCTCATAAAGCATTATCCCTCAGTGTACTAAGAAAAAAATGGTTACGATATCAGTGTATTGTGACATTTCATACAAGAATGGATCATCATATGTAGCAGTGGTCCATGTTGCCACGTGAAGTGTATGAACCCCAATCCCCTCTTTATGTGGATCTGCCCTGTTATTTCAACAGGACTACAGAGCGAAATCACATTCTGGGGGGACAGGGACGGATAGGCGGGCATGGGGATAGGGGAAAGCCAGGATAAAAGGGGAGAGGGAGAATATTTCACCAGAAAACATGTATGGCATCCTCAGTTTTGAATGATTCTTCTTCTTGTGTTATTTTGGTTGCCAAAAGATTAGTTCAAAATGTGTTCAAGGCATAGAGTGCATTACTGAGTGATACAAACTTCAGTACCAAAAGCCTCATCAGTCCTGTCCCCATATTTTATGGGGGAAAAATCCTGTCTGCATTTTTCATCACTCCCACACTTACCAACACTCTTTATATGCCTAGGTTTCTGTTCCTACATGTTCATTGTCCTCCATACCCTGCACCTCTCCACAAAATATACACATTCCAACAATTAGTACTATTATATAGATTTTGGGATAATGCCCAACAGTTGCTCTTCCTTCACTCTGATCATAAGACT